>NC_081409.1:731236999-732671999 GCF_030272615.1 Cryptomeria japonica
CCCACACCATCATGCTCTCTTTTTCCATGTCCTGCCTCAATGAAATTCGAAAAATGTTGCACACACTTGTCACATGCATCCTAGTCAACTAGTAGAACATCCCTACATTCTTGAATTGTGCAGTGCAATTGTCCGACCATATTAAGTGTTGGTTGTATCTTATATCTTTTTCCCTTAAACTATCATAGAAGACTATAAAGCATCCTTGCACAAACTCAAAGGAATGAGTACGATCATTTCTGATATAGAAGTGATATTCTCTTATAACCTTTTTGTCCTCCTCGGTGCTATCATGTGCATGCATGAATGCTATGTGTACAAAAAATGTAACTTGTGTAGAGTGATAATACATAGATTGTACATCATTTTGCGGCTTTAGTGTATAATTCTCAACAAAATCAATGATAGAGACAATAGTGATGAGGGGGAAAGTGTCCTTACACAACTTTAATTGCTCATATAACCACCTAGCTCTATGTGTGTGACCTATGTACTCATACACTAGTTTCTCTTGAAACATCTTCATAAAATCAGCTATGTATATATCTCATTTCACTAACTCACACCTCTTTAATTCTTTTCCATCTTTAACACCATATGTGACTGACTTGTATTTTCCAGTAGAAACTAGTTCCTTACTAATTTCATGTGTGCTATCTAGATGTATGCATCTATGCAACTATTGCAAATCGCCACATGTAGGAAAAAAACCTCTCAAACACATCATCTTATAATAAATGCACCCATCATTTCATCTACATAGTACACTTGAAATAAATTATCTCGGTGACTTAGGAGGTGCTTGTAGACCACATTCCTGCAAAAAATTGTTAGTGTGCAAGTACACCATATATAACGATAAATATCATAATGCATGAAAAATTCAACATGGACCCAACAACAACATGTAGTACGTGCATGATTAATCTTAACATAAAAATGGTTTTGTCATCTCAAAAAATCTTTGACTAATTTTAATCTGAGGAAAGCTTTGAAGAAACCTTTCATAAAATTGTGTTTGAGTTATATATAAATAGTGTTTTGGATGTGGCCATGATTTCTAATTCCAATTCACCTTCTAACAACATCTCTTTGGCTGGGTGAAACCCTTGTGTTGTCATGCCAATATTTCTGAATTAACATTCTTAGTGCATCAACAACAACCATGTTCTTATGTGGGAGTCTACCCGAGAATGCCCAAACAGAATTATTGGTAGGATCCTCGATTTTCTCTCGCCTCTCTAAGGCATAGTGTAATGTGTTTGTACTTATCCTTAATGACTTGCTTGTTTTGCCTATTAAATGAGATTTTTTCATTTCCTTTCCCATTATGGTTGATGTGAGGACACAACGAGTAACATTAGAATCTTTAGAGCGTGATTTCAAACCAATGGCTTGGTATGCATCAAAAATATTTCTCACAATGGTTCTTTCACTATTATTTCCAGATGTTCTTAACCCCAAAATTTTCATTGTCTCTCTAAATTTCAGATTTTTAATCATTTCAACAACTAATTGGCATCTTCCACTTTGATTTAAGTTTTCAAAATAGCTATTCCAAATTATTCTAACCGTTCTTCTACAAGTTCTTTTGGAAATTTTTATCATGCATTGGCTTCACAATATTTTCATCAATGTCTATTAGGAACTTTGGTTTTCTACAAATTATTCTAAGAGGTGTTAAGATTGGTGCATGCTCTTCATTTTCATTAGGTTCATTATGTGCATTGATCACATCGAATTCAAATATATCTTCTTCAATTTCATTAACATGTGCATTCACCAAATCATTTTCAAATGGTGTATGTTCATTGCATTCATTAGGTGCATTCATCATATGCATTTGAATTGGTGTATGTTGATCATTTTGATTCGGTGCATTCATCATATCAATTTCAATTGTTAAGTGTTCATCACTTTCATTATGTGCATTCGATGACGCACCTTCCCATAATCTCCTCATATGCTCCCTTTGTCTTTCATTTGTTTCCTCTCTTTGTTAATTTGTTCCTCTCTTGTTCTTTCCTGTTTTCCTACACATAACATCATGATGACAATCTACAATAAAATAGCAAAAAAATGACAAATGATCATCATTTTGTTATAATCTAAAATAACAATGATAAAATAACTTCAAAAAAACCCAAAATACAAGACAAATAAATCATGATCAAAGAAAAAAAATAACAAATGATCATCATTTTGTTATAATCTAAAGTAACAATGATAAAATAACTTCAAAAACAATCCAATATATGAGACAAATCAATTATTTCAAAGAAAAATTAACAAAAAAATATGAAAACCTGACTGTTACTGTCCCAGAAAATCATGTGAGTGGGGAAGTGGGGCCTTCAAACAACTCGCAATGCTAATTTTTAGGCCGTTAGTACTAAAATACATTAAATAGATAAGTGTGAGGGGGAGAGAGATGAGATAGAACTCAAGGAGGATAATTAGGGCTCAAAATAGATAGAGACGGTGATGGGGGAAGGAAGATGAGAGAGAGAGAGAGAGAAAGGAAAAGAAGAGAGACATGCATGTATACAAACATATATCTATATAAATATATGTATATATAACTATAGATATGTATATACACATGCATAAACACATATTATATATGTATGTCTATACATATGTGTAGTAAATGCTAAGTTTACAAGCAAACATTATTATGTCTTCATAACCCGTATGGGTTTTGTGAAACATAAAATAATGGTTTAGTTCTACATAGCCCGTACGGGTTTTGTGAAACACAAAATAATGGTTTTAGTTCTACATAACCCATACGGGTTATGTAGAACTGCGAATAGTACTATTTTTTTTCACAACCCGTGCGGGTTTTGACTTGGTAAGAGGGTTGGAAAATGACCCTAAGGCTTGCAAGCCCATTTCCCCCCCATTTTTGTCCCTTTACATGTTTTTTCATCTTCCAACATGATTTATCGGCTTTGTCGTCATTAGGTTTACAAATGATCAAGTGGGTATCTCTAAAATTACCACCATAATCTTACACATCTTCTCAATTTTCTAACCATATAATTTTTTCTATTTTTGGACAATATTAGCATAGTAAACTTTAATTTTCTTTACCAATGCCTTAACAGTCCTCACAGACATATGTATACCATTTTTTAATAACTTTTGATATACTTGACCAAATTCAAAATAAATTACATATTATTTTTCTACACTAGATTCTATACACTTTAAAAAAAATAAGTTTTCATTTTTTGTTATTTGGACGCAAGTAATGCCTAGTGCACGAACAAGTACCAAATTTTCAAGATGCGGTCACTTCAAAAAATCATTAAAAAAAAATACTCATCGGAAAATTACAAAAAAATTACACAACTTCTAGATCTCACCCTTAAATATCATCTTACCAAAGGGTTTTACAAAATACTAAATCTAACTATATATTCTGTGCAATGCACGGAAACAGCTATGTTATATTTTTCTAAAAAAATCGAGAATTGTTTTTCGTGCGTGAGAGGTTTGACCCTCTTAATCTTATCCAATTTTAAAAAACTTTAGTGTTTTATAAACTAGATTCAGATTACTACAATTATTATTATTTTCTCAACTCCTAGTTTTGGGTGCACGACATTCAAATATATCTTTGAAGTTCACGTTTACCTGTTTTCGAAAAAAAGGAGAAAAAAGTGGTCACTTATACCCCCCTTTTTGTTCACCATCTTGGTACACTTACCCATACCTTAGCTTGGTTGTTTGATACTCATCAAATTTCCTTCATCTAGAAGTTAATCAAGGACTTCTTATGGTTTGATGGTAAAGGAAGAAAGAAAAGACATGCAGATAGATGGAAATGATGTACTATGAGTAAGACAAAGGGTTGTCTTGGTTTAAAAGACCTCAATCTATAGGGGATTTCACTTGACGCAAAATGGATATTTCATGCCTTTCAAGGGGATGAATCTTGGAAGACATTGATCAGACATAATATTTCTCAATTTGTTCCTAAACAAAGGCCCTTTTGGAAAAGTCTCCCACTATTTGATCTAGTTTCCAGAAAATTTCTAGTCTATCCTTCAGGGCCAACTTTGTTTAAATCCCTTTGGAAAGCATGGGATAACATGAGGCATCTTATTGAGCACATGGAACTCATAAGTGAAAGTAAAAAAGTATGAGGTAATAGATTGATATAGTGGAATTTGAAATATAAGGACAAGCCTTTGGCCTTGTTGCAAGCTTGCTCTGCTAAATCATGGGCTACTAAGGGTATCCGAACTTTTGAAGATATTTTTGAAGATGGTCAGTTGATTTTGTGGCATGACTTAATAGACAGATTTGGCATTCCTGGGACCCATTTTAGAACTTACTTTGTTTAAAAGTTGTTTGTGCCTCTTTTTCTCAGCCCCTAGTCTGTGAAGAGAGACTCATGTGCTTGTCTGCCCTTTCTTGGTTGGATGGTTCAACTCTTTGTGCTATTAAAGCCAAATCCATTTACTGCCTCTTATTTGATAGCAATGACATCCTTGAGTATTTTAACCGTAAATGGCATGTTAGCTATACTTAGCAAAGTGGCAGAGATTTTGTGATCATCTTTGGTGTAGACCTGTTGAACCTAAGTTGAAGTTCTTTTGTGGCATCTCCTCTTGAACAGATTGCCTCTCAAGAAACCTGATGGAGACTTTAATGTGTTCTCTTTCTATAGACTTCCTAAGACTCTCAATCATTTATTTTTTGAATGCCTTTTTGCTAAGGAAGTTTGGTACATGTTTGGCCTTGTAATTAGTTGTAATATTGGTGTTTTTAACATTATTAGTGGTCATATTACCATGCTTAAGAAAGATTGTAACTTATTTTGGTCTTCTCTTCATCTATTATACTTTGGAATATATGGAAATTAAGGAATGATAATGTGTTTAATAGTAAAGGTAGGGCACTACCTGAGTCTTTGACGAGACTCATCTTGAATAATATTTGCTTGTAGGTTACCATTGTCCTAAGGCTGGCTAAAAGAAAGTTGGAAAATTTAATGTAAGATAGTTCAGTGAGGATCTTTAAATGGGAAGTCTCTCATGGTTTCTCATGGGCCAGGAAGGATGAAGATAAAGTTCGGTTTGAGACAACCTTGCATAACTTCATGAGGGAGTTAAATGAGCTTAGAGGCAGAGAGATGAAACAAAAAGTGGTGGCATTGCCAATGTTAGAAATATTTATGACCCTTATTTGGAGAAACTTCAAGATGGCAGAGAACTAGTTTGGAGACAAGGGCCACTAGGATGGGTGGCGTGGACAAATATTATCCTCAACAATAGTGTTCAAGATGGTGTTTACCAATTTTAGTTAGTGTATATAAACTTGAGACTTGAACGTATATTTTTGATTCATTAGCACTTAAACTTTTGATATGATGTAATATGATCCTACTAGACTAGTTTAGAAATCGATACACTATTGATATTTTTTTTATATATGACGCAAATACACTGATGACATGCTATGTATTTTGATCTCATGACATTTAATAGAAAAAAAAAAAGCTTGGCCATTATGTATACTATTTTACTCTTTGTTTTTGATTTTGTAATGATAAATTTAAAACAAATAGAATGTAAAGACATAAATGTGCAAATATTTCTGATATAAAATATTTCTCTTATATCTAAGCTTAATTTGTTTTTTATTAATAACTAGCTAAAGCTTATATACTATTTTACCTATATACAATATTTTTGTTTTAAAATGATACATAGACACACTAATTTTACAACAACTAGGGTTTGTTATACCTATATTCCACTATAATATAGCCTTTAAAGCTTTAACTATGTATCAAAACTACATAGAAAATTTTAAATAAAAAAATGTATATAAGTAAAATATTAATTATTAAATTGAATTAATATTTCTCTTATAAGAACTAATAAAATGTAAAGAACTAATGATAGAAATATTTTAAGTTTAATTTTATAATTAATTAAAAATGTGCTTAGGAGTTATACTATTAAGCTTAGTTAATGATACAATTAATCTACTAAAAAAACTAAGAAATAAGCTTAGTTTATATATTTATAGTTAATAATAATTAACAATTAAGCTTATTTTTAGCTAATATTTCAAGTATTTCTCTTATATTAAAAATTGGCCTAGTTTAACTATTTTAATAACTGATAGGAATAAGCTAACTTAAAAAGTAAGTTATTATTTCAAATAGTGGTGTTATCATTTACATTAGCTAATAAAAGTTAATACTAATAATATTTCTTATACATTATTTCAATAAATTTATACAAGCTTAATTAATATTTATAGAAGTAATATTCATTTTTATAAGTTATTAACTTATAACTTAAAAAATATTATCATTAAGTTGAATTAAGCTTTAAAAATTAATGTAACCTAATTGTTAATAGTCAATAATCTTTAACTAGTTATTAATAAAAAATAAATTAAGCTTAGATATATAAAAAAAAAAATTACACTAGAAATGTCTTTCTTAAATAATAGATAATATTTAAAAAATAGAATGTAAAGACATAAAAAACAAACATTTTTGGTGTAAAATATTTCTCTTATATCTAAGCTTAATTTGTTTTTTATTAATAACTAGTTAAACCTTATATAACTATTACTTTATGCTTATATTACAAGACATCCCATGTTCATAAAAAAAAATTAAAGCTTAGATATAATTTTTATGTCCATAAAAGACTATATATTACATACAACTTATCTTAATATATATATGAAGATAGGTTTGTATGTATCTCTGGTGCAAAAAATAGTGGAAGATAGGTATTACAAATCCTAGTTGTTGTTGATGTATTGCAAACATGTTTATTGCTCTGAAAATATGTATAAAAGACAAAATGTATGGAATTCAAAGAGTTTATCTTCTTTTCTAACACTTACTTGGAAGCCACTCTCCCTAACTTGCACCTAGAACCCACTAACCTATGGGCACATCAAAGAGGATATCAGACATAGCAGCATTTCAAATTAGCCTAAGTATAATAGCATATCAAATATAAAAAATTATTTCTTTAAGTAATAAGAGAACTTGATTGCAAAGACTGAAGAATTACTTTTAATAATAATTAAGTATTATGTTTTATAATTAGGGAGTCTTTTTATTTTATTTTAAATTAGACTATCTACAATCTTTAGTCATGTAGAAGAACCTATTCATTCTAAATTGAGTGATCATAAAGTACAAATGATCACTAATCAAGCTTGCCCAATCCAAGTATGAAGTTTCAGTGCACATGACCCGAATGAAGAAGAACATCCATTCATTGAGGTTAAATGCATCTTCACCACCTCTATGTCTATGTAGTAAAATTGACTGCTTGCAACTAGAGGCCATAAAAGACTATATATTACATACTAGTTGTTCATTTTTATTAGTTATTTAAAATGATACATCAATAAGTAATATAGAATAAAGTCATACTATATATCATTAATACATTAGAATGTGATGACAAAATTAAAAACAAAGAGTAAAATAGTATAAGTAATGGCCAAGCTTAATAAAATCTAAAATTATTCTATTTGTTTTAGTTATACTATTTCTTTTTTTTTTTATCGGTAATTGGTTTTGATTGGAGTTACGAACTAGTGGGGCCATAGAAGGGACCCCATCCCTAAGTACATTATCTTGAATGATAAGTTATTAACACCTCCATATTTGATATCTGAAATCATCTCACCTTATCACTCCATGCGCACCTTATCTCTCCACTCCTTATCACACCTTAGCACTCCATACATACCTTATCTCTCCACTCCTTATCACTCCATTCCATCTCTCCTTATCACTCCATATATCTCTTCTCCTTATGTCCCCCCTCCTTATCTCTCCACACTGTCTCTCCCTATGTTTCCCCCTCCTTATCTCTCCACATGCCAACCACCTTATCTCTCTGATCACCAACCTGTTGGGTGCTAAAACTATCATCCGCAAGGCATGAGGCATTAATGCCTCATCCAATGTCAACATCCTTCTGCCAGCAAGACATTCACTGCTAACCACCATGGACGTCAAAGTCAACTTAGTATCAACACAAAACAAGCTGGTCAATCACATGGACAACGCCCGAGTGCCTGCAAAGAAAGAGTCTCGAACTTGAGACCACCTGATAACCAGGCTTGTGACAAAACCATCACATTGCGGGGTGAACCCCTTAGTTATACTATTTTTACTTATACTATATATCATTTCAATTAGTTCATTTTTTATTTAGCTTGGTATAACTATTAAGATATCATTTTTAGTTAAACTAATTTTAGTTTGTATGTCTTTACACTCCATTTGTTTTAAATTCATCATTACAAAATAAAAAACAAAGAGTAAAAAAGTACAAGTAATGACCAAGCTTAATAAGAACTTGAGCTTAATTAATATTTCTATTAATTAATAAAAGTTCATACTAATAATATTTTTCATTATTTAAATAAATTAATAAAAGCTTAAATAATATTTATAGAACTAATATTCATTTTTATTAGTTACTAACTTATAACTTAAAGAATATTAGCATTAAGTTGAGTTAAGCTTTAAAAATTAATGTAACCTAATTGTTAATAGTATATAAGCTTTAACTAGTTATTAATAAAAAACAAATAGCTAGTAAGTAATAGTTAACATACCAAAAAATTTGCCTAACTTAACTATTTTAATAACTAAAAGAAATAAGCAGTGTTTAGGTAATAATAATTAACTATTAAGCTTAATTTTAATAGTACCATTAACTAATAGAATAAGCTTAGTTATACTATTAGAATAACTATACAAAACCAAATGAGTATAACATATCATTAACTATCATTAAGCAGCATATAAGGTTTAACTAGTTATTAATAAACAAACAAATTAAGCTTAGATATAAGAAAAATATTATCTTAGTAATATTTTATATAACTTCATACTTTTTTACACCATGATGGGGATTGGCATTTTTCCCTGGAACATCTGCAACCATGTACATGATGGGGATTGGTCTTTATTAATCTTTAAATTTACTATTTAACTAGTTTGTTTCATGGTCTTTATAGCACTATATGTCTGATATCGAATGTGAATTGGCCAATGTTTTATGGTTTGAACTTTAAATTTTTAAAGTTAAAACAAATCGAATGTAAAGGCCATGAAAAACTCCTAGGAGTAAGCTAATGAGTGTAAAGTTAAACACTATGTTTTGGGAATTTTGGATGATAATGCAACTAAAATGCATTTGGATTTTTTTTTGATGATAATGCAACTAAAATGTATTTGGATTTTTGGATGATAATGCAAATAAAATGTACTTATATTTTTTAGATTTGTGAGATGACGATGCAATTAAAAGATAAGGACATTATTCTATGTTTTTGGACTTTTGATATTTTTGGAAGACAAAGCAATTAAAGGATGAGAATAGTATTCTATGTTTTTGGTTTTTTGAGATTTTTGGATGACAATGCAATTAAAAGATAAGAATGTTATTTTATGTTTTTGGTTTTTTGAGATTTTTAGACAATGTCTTGATGAAAATATGCAACCCTATAGATTTGATTCCTAGGAAATTTGTGAGCACAAAACTATGGATGTTCATCTATGAAATTGAAAGGGAAACTTTGACCTAAAGATAAGATTATGGTTGATTGATTTGATAAAAGTTGTGACCCTGTGCTAGATTGATGAGCGTAAGGGTTGAAATTGATGATTTAAATTTTGATGAGCTCTTGGTGTCTTTGACAATGACATTTTAGAGAAGAGCTGATTTGTATAATGCAAATTGTCTAAGGACACTAATGTTTGCAACTTGATTTTGATCTAAGAGGACCTTAAAGGAACTAATGTTGTTAAAACCTAGATGAACCTATTGAACTTGTCAATCACAAAGTTGAAGGTATTTTTGGATCTCAATTGAATAGTTTGTTTGACCTAATTGAAGTTGTGGCTTTTGATAGACAATTGCATGACTAATTTGACAGATGTGTGAATAATTGATAATGTCTAAGTCGATTTGGGTTCATTTTAGATTTGTTAGTACAAAAACATATAAAAATAAATAATATATATAATAATACTTATAAATCTTATATGATATTAATAAGATTCATCTATAATATTATAATATAATAATTAGATTATAAACTATATCTGTGTGTGTGTGTGTGTGTGTGTGTGTGTGTGTGTGTGTGTGTGTGTGTGTTGTATAAGTGACATATCCTCTTCTCTTTTCTCTTTCTTATACTTTAAGTTATATTCCATATATATTGTCAGGATGTTTGAGAGGGGTTTCGAACCTCTAGGGGTTATAATGCAAAATCTAGTTTTTGGAGGACCTTCCAAATTTCAAACTTAATCAAATTTGAGGGCATTTCACTATTAGGAGTGACAAATTTGTAACCACGATTTCAAATTAGGCTTGTGTAAGCTCACCAAGAGATTTGATATTTCACTAACTTTTTCTTCTTGCAGGTTTCTAACAATTTCTTGTAGGTTGGAGGAGTTAGATTAGGATTATTTTTTGAAAAACAAATTACTTGGGGGGAATTAAATCGAAGCTTCCTATTTCTACATCTGCTAACCCTTTTGAGATTTTGGCCTCATCAGAAGTGGGCATCATAGATAATTTAGCCATGACTTCTCCTAAGTCAAGTAAGAGTTTACCAATTGTTCAAACTACTCTAATTAGGGCTTCATCTATGGTTTCTCCTGGTAGGGGTAGGCCTCCAAAGACTCGAAAGACTCAATTAGAAAGTAATGCTGGGATTCAGCAGACTTTGTCTCTTTCTCCTGGTGTTGGGAAAGGGAAGCATTCGGTTTCTCTTGGTGACGCTATGAAAGGAAGTGGTACTCCTAAGGGAAAGAGGAGTAAGAGGCCTATTAGCAGTCCTCCTATGACTAGGTCAGGGGCTATGAAGCGTAATCTTCAAAGTAGTTTTGGAGAAGGAAAGTCTTCTTCGTCTAAAGTAAAGAGGGGAGCCTCAGTCTCCCCTCGAGAGCAATGAGAATTATATCTTGGAATGTTAGGGGCTTAAATGCCCCTAACAAGAGGCACTTAATTAAGTCCCAAATGGACTTAGTTAAGTGTGATATTTTCATGTTGCAAGAGACAAAATTGTCAAAGGAGTCTGCTGATTTGGTTTTTTCTTCTTGGAGAAAGTGGGAATTCCTCTCTTCTCCAGCATGTGGTGCGTCAAGGGGTTTGGCATTGCTTTGGAATAACTATAACATTGAGGTTGAGCTAGTTGCTTCTACTGTAAATTGGATGTTGGCCTTAGGTAAAAGAATGCTTTCGAAGGTTAAGTTTTGGCTTTTTAATATTTATGCTCCTTCTGGTATTCAAAGGAAGACTAAATTATGGGGAGAACTTAAGAGGATTTCCTCCCCTTTAAGGCATGGTCCCTTTATAATCTTTGGGGGGGATTTTAATGCTATCACTGACTTGGGAGAAAAGAAAGGAGGTATTCTTCCTAATAAAAAAATTATGGAAGACTTTGGGATGTTCATTAAGGACATGCATCTTTTTGATTGTCAGTTTCAGAATGGGATTTTCACAGGACAAATATGCAAAGAGATTTTTCTCAAATTGCGGAAAGGTTAGACCGGTTTTTGTAATCAGATGTTTGGATTGATTCAAAGTTCAAATTTTTTTCCTCTATTCTTCCAGTTTCGGGATCTGATCATTTTCCAATTTCTCTATCAATTCTGGAAGATAAATCTCCTTTTAAGTCACCTTTTAAATTTGAACCTATGTGGTTTAGAGATTCTTCTTTTTTCCCTTTGCTCAAAAAATGGTGGAGTTCTGCTCCTTATTGCTCTGGATCCCGAATGTTTCAGATTGCTAAGAAGCTGAGATTTTTGAAATCTAATATTAGAGAATAGAATATATTGCATTTTAAGAACATCTTTTAGGAAAAATAGAGGATTCAAGATATGATTGAATGTCTTAATTCACATGTGATTCAACATGGTATGGTGTCTCTTGTTTTTTATGAACTAAAATTGCTAAAAGCAGAGCTTGAAGAAGTTTTGTCCAAAGAAGAAATCTATTGGAGACAAAAATCGAGGGAGATCTGGCTTTCAGATGGTCATAGAAATACAAAAAAATTTCACTCTTCAACAAAAATTAAGAGAAGTAGAAATAGGATATCTTGTATTGAGTGTCCAAATGGCAGACTTTTAACAGAACAGGAGGATATTGCTTCAGAGGCAGTTAGGTTTTTTAAGTCACTATTGTCTTCAGAGCATAGAGATCTTCATAATAACATTTCTTCTAATATTCCTTCTTTGGTATCTTCGGAAGATAATAAAATGTTGATGTCTCCTTTTTCTTTGGATGAAGTTAAGAATGTTGTTTTTGCAATGAACCCTGATAAGGCTCCGGGACCGGATGGATTTACTCCTTTATTTTTTCAGAAATGTTGGGATTTTGTGGGAACCTTGAGGAAGCTAGAAGGAATAGGTTTGTTTTGAAAGAGCTTAATACTACAATGATTGCAATTATTCCTTAAAAAGGGGTTACCAAGACATTTGCTGGTTTTTGCCTTATTGCTTTATGTAATACTTTGTACAAGATTTTTACCAAGGCTATTTCTTTAAGGTTGGCTAAAATTCTGCCTAGGATCATTTCTTTAGAACAAGGTGGTTTTGTTCCAGGAAGGGAGACGGCAGAAGGAGCTATAGTGGCACATGAGGTTCTACATTCTATTTCTACTCAGAGAATCTCGGCCATGATCCTCAAATTAGATATGATGAAAGCATATGATAGAGTAGAATGGGAGGTGTTGTGTGTTGTTCTACTTAAATTGGGCTTTTCCAAGGCATGGGTCAAATGGATTTGTGCTTGTATTTCTTCTTCAAGGTTCTCGGTTCTAGTTAATGGCTCCCCTTGTGGTTTTTTCTCCTCTTCTAGGGGTTTGAGGCAAGGGGATCCCTTGTCAACTTTCTTGTTCATTCTTCTAGCTGAAACATTCAGTTGGGCTATAAGAGCCACTAAGCTAGGAGGGCTTTGGAAGGGAATTAGGATTCATAATGTTCCACAAAGCATTTTGCATTGCTTGTTTGCAGATGATACCTTGTTATTTGGTCAGGCCTCTTTGGGTGAGGCAAGAGTGATAAAGGGGATAATACATAATTATGCATCCTTTTCTGGTCAGAGAGTCAATGTTGATAAGTCAAAGATTTTTTTCCTTCATGCTTCACAATTGGTTCTAGATAGATTGAAGATTTTTTGGGGATTTGCTTTTGGAAATATTCCTTGTTCTTATCTTGGTATACCTTTCTTCATTAAGAAGGATATAGTTGAGTTTTGGGATAAGATCATTTCAGTTATCTCTAGAAGGATCCTATCCTGGAATCATAGATGGTTATCTTTGGTTGGTAAGATTGTTCTTATTAAGTCTGCCTAAATGTTGTTCCTGTTTATCTCATGTCTATTTTGCAGTCTCCGAAAGTGGTTCTTGTTAGTTTGCAAGATACTCTTAGGTCTTTCCTTTGGAGTAATAATAAAGAACATAAGAAGACACTCCCTCTGGTAGCATGGGATAAAGTTTGTTTTCCTAAAAACCTTGGGGGCACGGGCATTAGGAGTCTGGAAAGTCAGAATTTAGCCTTAGGTGCTAAGTTGGTTTGGAAATTGTATGAGAGACCATTCTCCTTTTGGACACAAATTATGTTTGCTAAATATTTAAATAACGGACCAAGAGAGTATGTTTTTCAAGTTTCTAATTTACCATCTAGTTCAGCTATTTGGAATTTTCTATTTAAGTGTAGAACAGTGATTTTGCCTCATCTCTCATGGATTGTTCATAATAGTAGAAAGGTCAGGTTTTGGGAGGAAGTTTGGAATGGACATCCCCTTTTGTGAAATCGAGGGATTGGTCTCCTTTAATTTCCACTCTTTCTTCCCTTTGGGGTGTCTTTGTGGCTGATTATTTTGAAATTGAGTATAGTGGGAATCTTAAGGTGGCAAAATGGAAATCAATTGAGTTTTTAGATATTGATCAAAATGTGAAATTGGAATATGAAAAGATGTTGGGGGAGAGAGTAATAATTCTTTCTAATGCCGACGATGAGCTTATCTACACAAGGAATATCTCGGGTAAGTACACAATTAAGGATGACTATAATTTTCTCTTGGTTGCTAAAGATTTATCTACTTGGTCATACAAGTTGTTTTGGCATATGGCTTGCCTCCCAAAGGCTAGTGCTTTTGCTTGGTTAGCAGTGCAGGACAGGGTCCTTACAGGAATGAGGTTGGATAGGTTGGGTATTATGGCAGTATTTTCTTGTGTCTTTTGTAATAAAAATTTAGAATCCTCTAAACACTTGTTTCGTCACTGTGATTTTGCCTATGCTTGCTGGCAGTGGTTGTTTGAAAAGCTTAATCTATCCTTTGTTATTGGTAAGGATCTCCTTTCCCACTTTAGAGCCTGGCCTCTCCTATTTGCTTCATCTTTCTATGCATGTCTTTAGATTATTTCTCCATCTATTGTGATTTGGAATATTTGGTTAGAGCGTAATAATAGGATTTTTAAAGAAACAAGTTCTTCCTTGGCTGAGGTTTTATTGAGGATTGAATCTTCCATCTCTGAAGTTGCTTTGTCTTTTATCTATAAGAATTTGGAAACCCTTACCTCTTTTTCTCATTGGGATGGTAGGATAACTCGAGTTTGGAGAATGTTATCAGTCTTACCTTCTCATAGATCTATTTTAAATAAGACTAATGCTATAAGTAAGAGGAATTTTGCTTGCTCGAAACCTCCTCCGCAAGGGCACTTTAAATTGAATTTTGATGGTTCTTCTCGTGGGAACCCTGGCCTGACAGGGGCAAGTATGGTAATTTATGATCATAAGGTAAGATTTGTTCAGGCTCATTGTCATGCGGTTGGTTTCAAGTCTAACAATTGTGCAGAATTATTTGCTTTGTCCTTGGTTTGGATATGGCTATATCTTTGGGAATTAAGGACTTGATAATTGAGGGTGATTCTATGATTATTATTCAAAGTGTCATGAAAAAGAAGTCGAATTGTTGGCAATTACAATATATACTTGATCATATTTTGCAAAAATTAAATTTTTTTATTCCTTTTTGATTTCCCATTGTTATAGGGAAGTGAATAAGATTGCAGATTTCTTGGCTAACTTAGCCATTGACAATGAAGCTAATATGCGGGAGGTAAGTGTGGATGAGATCCCTTCCTCGGTTTTGGAATATTTAAAGTAAAGAAGGGCATAGTTGTAGTCTTCATCAACCTCCTTATTTGGTGTGGCTTTTCTTTGGTGTGGGTTCTGCTATTCTTGATCACAATGTTTATTTTGATAGGGTCTCTGATTATGGTTTCATTTCTGCTATGTGGTATCATTCTAACCAGTGGTTTGGAGAATTGTGTTTCATAGACAGGGGTGGTTCAGACTGGTGTTTTTTGGCAGAAATGGATATGCATCCTTCGGTGATCATACTTTAATCTTCCTTCTATATGCTTTTGTTGGTGGCTTCCTTTATATCTTATGCAGCTTATGTAATTGGGATGGGGTTTTTGATGTACTATGCCAATGGGGATTTGGTATTGGGTAGAATAGGCTTGTGTTACTTAAGCAATACTGAAGGGTTTTCTTACTGGTTCTTTCCCTTCAGTGGTTTTTGAACCAGACACTGTAAAAAACTTTTAAAATTTAATATAGTTCAGTGGTTCTATCCACTTTTATCAAAACAAAAAAAAAACTTAACATAACTAAATTAAATATTTTGAAAAATTAAAATTATATTCTTCTTAAATTATTTCTGCTGCATGGGACTCCTCTCCACCAGACTCTTCTTCAGGATGATTCTCCTACTTTTAGCTATGTAAAGTAGACAGATTCTCCTACTTTCGGCTTCAGGATGATTCTCCTACTTTCGATTCTTTTACTTTCGATTCTCCTACTTTTGGCTTCAGGATGATTCTCCTACTTTCGGCTATGTCTTCGACTATATAAAGTAGACAGATTCTCCTACTTTCGGCTATGTAAAGTAGACAGATTCTCCTACATTTGGCTTCAGAATGATTCTCCTACATTTGGCTATGTAAAGTAGATAGATTCTCCTACTTTCGACTATGTAAAGTAGACAGATTCTCCTGCTTTCGACTATGTAAAGTAGACAGATTCTCCTACTTTCGATTATATAAAGTCCTATTCTTTAATATCTGGGACAATATTATTCTGGAACGTATGCTAACCGGACTGGTATTCTGGATCAGGAGCGAACCGGACCCGGATCATGCCAGACAACCGGCGAACCAGGTAACCTTTTCCTTAATCTCTCAACCAAACTTTCTGAATGATCCACTAGTATCTGTAACAAGGCTAAGTTTTGGGGAGTTTTTGTCAACTGAACATTTGTTGAACGTTTTCCATTTAGTGTGCCTCTCCACCATTTTCTGGTTCATGAAGTTAATAACAGAAAGGTTTTGGTTGTCTTTAAGGAAGGTAATAACAAGGATGAATACCCAAAAAATCAAGTGATATAAAGGTTGGTGAACTAGAAACTTCTCGCTCTCTTACTTTGCCTTGAGAATAAAAAGCATGCCTTGGAGATTTAAAAGAATAATATAGATGAGAGGGCTTATTATTTGGTAATGAAATAACCAACTGCTAAGACCTTAATCCACATTAGATCATATAGTGGGAATATGGGAATTAGAGGTAGAATTTGTCTGATAATTAATGGGGAATGGATCTTCTGTCTTTTTGCTATAAGAGTGAAGATGGATTGACAATACCCACATCTTGATAAGTTGATGAAGTTTTAGAACTTTAGTGATCAGATTATTTAACGATTGGCCACTTTATTGGCAGTCTGACAAACATGGTGATAAGATCACTTCAATCTAGAGGCAAGAGATGGGTTATTCTTGAGAATTTTTTTCTTTCTAATCATATAATCCATTGGGATGACTACTAACCAAAATGTTGATGATAATCTTCGAATCTATTTCATACAAAGTGTGCTGAATTAAGGCCTTTAGAGCATATTATGATCCTTTTTATTAACAATGAGTCTCAGAATTGGAAGGCATCTAATAAACCAAGAGATGGTTTGACCATTTGAATTGTATATTATACCTCCATCTTTTGCGTAGTTGATCTTCAAAGCACAATCTGAGGTATGTTGCCTTCTGGAGGGTTCTAACTCTCCGTTGTGGTTTTCCCCATATTTTCATATGCGGAGTCTACTGTTGCTATCCTACATGCCAGACCAAGTTTTGTAGAAAACCTATTGTAGAATCTAGTTTGTTCAGTACTGCTGAAAAATTCTTACTATGTTTAGGATTACCTTAAATAATTTCTCTTTTTACTGAACGTAGGTTGTTCTTAGTATAGATAGTTCTGTTGGATTTTATGCAGACAACTTTTGTAATAGTATCTTACACACTACAGTTATTTCAAAAAAATCTGCAGGAGCAACAAATTCATTTGGTAACAGACAACGAAGTTTACGGCTTACAACATTTTCTCAGAAATATAAGGAGTAAGAAAGGAGTTAATGGTTTTAAGAGTTTCCAGATCCAATCTCATCAAAGTTAAGGATATTGCTCCCATTTCATCACACTTCCTGAATATCAATCAGGGTTCGGAAGAATGGCTAGGCTGACTGCTAGTTTATTTAGTACTGCCCTTGGTTTTTGGGAAGAAAAGGGTGACAAACGAGTTGAGTTGTGGGAGCAAAAGGTTTTTGGGAAGAAGCCTGTTGTTTCTAAATCTAATTACGAAGCTATGTTGTGGGGGTCTACAAAAGAAGGCAAAGCTATAGATAGGTATAAAGACATTACAGGGAATGTTGTGGAGAAATTTGGGTTTCAGATATATCTCCAATGGTTGGGGGCATCTCCTGATGGCCTGATTACAAGATTCCGTTCTGGTGTTGTTGAGGATTCAGATGGAATCCTCGAGGTCAAATGCCCATACAATGATGGGAAGCCTGAGCTTGGGAAGGCTTGGACCTCAGTACCCTACTACTTAATGCCACAAGTTCATGGTTTAATGGAAATACTTGATAGAAATTGGATGGATTTATACTGTTGGACTCCCACTGAAAGCTCAATTTTTAGGTTACAGAGAGACCACGACTATTGGGCTTTGATTTTTGAACCGCTCAGAGAGTTTTGGTTTGAAAATGTTGTACCTGCGAGACAAGCTCATGAAACTCATGGGAAAGATAATGCCTATCAATATAAGCCTTCTCCGAAGCACAGTTTAACAAATGATATCATAGCTCAGAGTAAAGTAATAGCAGAAAGGGCTTCATTGACTTGCAAGAAATTTAGTGGCTAACTGATTTTTAAGTGAATTGATGGCTATTGTAATTATATTTCTAAATCAAAATTAAATTGGGGTGTGCTTTTGCATCTCAGCGTCCCTTTATTCTTTTGGAAAATTTTGCTATATGCATTGTAAGTCCTTATGGAGGCTGATGGATTGGTAGAAAATATCCCATTTTGATTGGCTTCTTATTTAGGTCTTTTTGTTTCTCTGTTGATTTTTTTGTAACTGCTTAAATGTTTCGGATTGTTGTCTATAATAGAACATGAGAATGTATTTGGTGTAAAAGGAATTTAATTATCTCTTGAACTGAAAGGGCTAACCAAATGTATATTTGATGCAGTTGGTCTGATCCTGGTGATGGGAAAGCTAATACCTTGTATTGTTTATTTGCTTATGCTTGGGAGCTGAATCCATTCATGACTTTTGCATGCTGTTACTGTTTTATTTGTTCCCAAACTCGCATTAGCCTTACAATGTTTCATATATAGTTCTATACTTGGCGAGCTAAAAACACCTTTGATGATATTATCAGTGCAAAATTTCCTTTATGTCTTATATTGGACAGAAGGCCTGCACTTGATGCGATTGTATTTCCTTAAATTTAAATTTTAGGAGAGGAAATAGTTTTTTTTATTGGTGAGACCCATTTTCCTGATCATATCATAAGAAAGATTGTACCACATTTGCCTTTAGAAATATTTTATTTAAAATGTAATTTCCTTGTCTGTAAATGATAATGCAAAATTATTTGTTGGTGCAAGTAGATTCAGTTATCTTAGTTTGTAACTCTTTACATTTTTCTTTATCTTTCCCACAGAAGAATGTTTATAATAGCTAAAAGTACACTTAATACAGTTGTCAAAAATTTAAGGTTTATTGCAATGGGTTCCTAGGTTAGAATGTGACTTTAAGAAAACTTGTGGCATTCTGTTCAACATAAATTTTTTTTTTGTAAATAATCTTCATTTCCTTGAATTAATTCATGGACATGATTACAAATGAAAAGTGAAACTGCTGCTACTATTTTTTTTTTTTAATGGACTCAGAAAAATTTGTGGTTTGCTTGATTTCAACGATAATCTGTATTTGCTCACCGTGTGCAAATATAGTCATCAAATGGACTAAGTAGAGTTGTCAAGTGGACTTAATATTTCACCTGTGTTTAACATTTGAAATTTGACAGAGTATCGTGAAGTATCATAGATGAAATAGCAGAAGTGCAGTGGAATATTCCATGACCTACTTTAGAGGAGGAGATAGAGGATATATGGGATAGTTGTGTGGGTAGAAGCATACGAAATATGCAATATGAAGAGTACCTAGTTAAATGGAAAGGAAAACCTTATTGAAAATTAGTCATGGCTATCTAAGGTAGAGGTTAACTATCTTCGTTTTCTTTAAAGCATTTGAGATGTGACAAGGTCATTTATCAAATTATGCTGAATGTTTGATGGAGGAGCAATCAGGATGTAAAAGCAATCTTGCATCACCCAGAAATATTGTTTAGTTTTTCAATAAAGGCTAATTATAGTAGGGATACTATTTTTGGTAGGGTTACTATTTTTATTTAGTTGTCATTTTTGCACGAAATCTTGCATAGACCTTGTAAATGGTCAAATGGAGCTAATGGTGAAGGAATTATCCCAATTTCTTGTGGGATTTGATAGATATTCAATTTTTGCCCCTAGAGTTTCGCAGGTTGAAAATTTAAAAAAATATTTTCTTAAGCCAAAATTTGGTCGGTTAGGGCTTTGGTGCCCAAAAATAGGGTATTCCATTTTCTAGAACATTCTACGGTGGTTTTACATTTCAATAAATTGTAAGAACACTACTATCCACTAAGAGGGGGGATGAATTAGTGGATCATGCTAAACACAATTCTTAAAAAAAACTTTATACCAGATATACAAGGAACACCTAATATGGAAAAAACTTTAGTGGGAATAACTGCTAAGATCTACTATCATAATCCAACCTCATAAATGAAAAATCTGATTACAATTGATATTTATGAACACCAACTCAAAGGAACACCAATCCAAAGAAACACCAACCCTTGATTTAGAAGCTACAACTCAAGGAATTACAATCCCTTTTCTGAGCACCCACTCAGACTAAACATGATAAAATAAAGACATATGATTACCCTGTGACAGATGATCTGCAGCTTTGTTTGTTCTCCTCTACTAGTCTAGTTGATATATCAATGTCTGCTCACACTTTATCTACTCTTTGCAACTTTCAACTCTCCTTTTTGTTACAACATCGTCAACTTGTTATTTCAAAAAAAAAAATCTATTTTCTATGCCAGTTTACACATATAAATGTTCTACCCTTTCTCCAGAATGTCAACCAAAACCCTGTTTCTCCACACCTCATCACAAAACATACAACAATTTCATTACATCGTTATGAATAACTTGATTTGTACAATTAATTCAACTTTCATTATGGCTCATTCATGTAGTTGGTTTATCAACACAGCTCATGGTATTTGCTCTTCGTGGTAACTCAAGACAATTTGTCTAATAGAGTTTGACAGTCATTTGTTTTGTTTATTTGTCCAAGTTCCAAGACAACATGTTTACGTGCCAAAATGATTTTTTCAACATGTCTAATCATTAAATCTGGACCATTCATTGTCTTAGATTTGATCAAAAGGTTTTGTCATATTGGCCACGTCATCCTCTTGGTTCATATCATCAAACTAGTCATGTTTATGCAATCGGTTGAATAGACTCAACAAAGCTTTTATCGACATTGTAATGTTTTGTTGATATACGTTTACCTTTTCTTGTTCACCTTAGATCATTGATGGATCGGTGTGACTGAAGAAGAGTCTCATCAATATCGTAATGTCTCATTGATGTGAAAGAACATTTGGAAATTCTCACTTCGATGAGATTATGTCTCACTGATTTCCCAACGATGACACTTGCATCCTTTCCTTGACATGGTAGTTAAACGCACTATATGCCACATCAATATCAGGGTGCACAATCAAATCGTTGGATCGATGGAACTTGAACTGACTCTCACTGAAATATGCATATCTCTTTGATCCACTACAGCTGCAACCATATCGATGTGACTTCCTTGCATTGAGAGGAGATTCATGAAGTCTCTTCGACACACTAACGAGGTTAATGAACAAATTGCAAAGGAAATCTATCAGTCAAGTGGTAAAAACATGTGAGCTTGTTCTCACACTACAAAAGTCATGCATAGGGCAATATAAACATTAAGAACATCCTTCATGGACCAAGTGTGGGATAATACATCTATGTTGACACGCTTCGATTGTGATCTACTCTCATAGCTTGCACACATTTGTACATATCTGCAAATGCTTTTAACGCCTTTTGACATCAATGAGAACATATAATAGAAAAGAATAGCAATCTCCCCCTTGCCATTGATTGCATAACCCATATGTCAACACACATTGCCACTGTTCTCTTCTCTTGTTATGTTCATTGTGCAATCCCCCTTTGATCTTGCTTTGGATACTATAACTATCCTTTCTCCCTTTTTCGTTAGTCACATTTCTCTTGATGCCACACTTCATTTCTGCATATTATCTCCCCCTTTGACATCAATGGCAAAGGGTCAATGACAACCCTAAAATATTTCCTATAGCAACAATATTGCTTCCCTTGAGATGGACATCCCTCTATCTGATTTCAAGGTTATAAAATAAATCTATACATGTACATCCTGGACATATAATATCTTGAAAAGAGCATTTAGAGAGAAGAGTAGGAGGTGACTCCAAGTTTCTGCCCAAGAAACTCAAAAGTCTCCTTGGGAAGTAGCTTTGTAAAGATATCAACCACTTGATCCTTTGCGATCACATAATCTAATCTCACTCCGTGACTTGCAACATTTTCCCTCAAAAAGTGATACCTAAATGATATATGTTTTGTTCTAGAGTGCATCAAAGGATTCTTTTAAATATTGATTGCAGTTGTGTTATCACAAATAATAGAGATGGGTTCTTCAAATTCTACCTTAATGTCCTTCAAGGTTTTCTTTTGCTTCATCCATAGAACCTATGTACAACATCATGTAACAACAATATATTCAGCTTTAGCAGTAGACCGATAAATTGATTATTGTTTCTTACTTAGCCAGGATACCAATTTATCTCAAGGATGAATGCACCACCACTAGTGGTCTTTTTATCATCCATACAACCTACCCAATCTGCATCACTGTATGCTTGTAGGGTGAACTCATCATTTCTAGGATATTGCAATCCATAATCCAATGTGTTTTGTAGATACCTGAAAATTATTATTACCGTGTTAACATGTGATTTCTTAGGAGATGATTGGAATCTAGAAATCATGTATACAACTTGCATAATTAGGGCCTAGATGTAGTAAGATATAATAAACTTTCAATCATGGATCTACACAAGGTGTGATCAACATCAAGTGACTCATCATTTTTGCTCAATTTGTATCCTGTCACCATGGGTGTACTTACTGGTTTGCAATCATCCATTCTAAACTTCTTTAGTATTTCTTTTGTGTACTTGGTTTGTGATATCAATATACCCTTCTCTAACTAAGATATTTTCAATCGAAGGAAGTAGGATAACTTTCCTAACATAGATATCTCATATTCTGATTTCATTTGATCAAAAAATTCTTTACACATTTCATCTTTGCTAATACGAAAAAATTATATAATCTACATAAATGACAACTATCATATGTTTACCTTTAGTTTTAAAATACAAGTTTTTGTTTACACATCCTTTGTTAAAACCTTATTTTTGCAGATAACTATCCAATCTTGAATACTGGGCCCTTGGGGCTTGTTTCAAACCATATAGTGCCTTCTTTAGTCTGCACACATAATCCTTCTTCTTGGTTGATTGGAAACCTTTAGGTTGCTCTGATATAGACCTCTTCTTCCATATTTTTATTGAAGAATACAAATTTGACATCCATTTGGTACACCTTAAAATTCATGTATACTGGAAATGCCAAAAACATTCTTGTAGCTTCAAGTCTTACGATTGGGGCAAACATTTCTCCAAAGTCTATGCCCTCTAGTTGTGCATAACCTTTACATACAAGTCTTGCCAAGTATTTATTACAATTTTTCCATCTTCATTCATATTGTTCCTAAGTACTATTTTGTGCCAATAACATTCTTATCTGTAGGTCATGGTACTAATTCCCAAGTGTTGTTATTTTCAATTTGATGTAATTATTCTTTCATAGCCTTGATCCAATTCTCATCCTTGCTTGATTCATTGTAGTTTTTTGTTCCATTTCTACTAATAGGCAAAAATTTACTTGCTCGTTGTTCTTTGCATGGTTCCTTCTAGTCAGAACACCTTCATCTTTGTTACCAATAATCTAAATTTCAAGATGATTTTTATGTACATACTTGCTAGCGGGCTACTCAACAACTTCTTTTTCTTATTTGGTTTGTAATTTATCTTGTTGATTGGTGTTGTCTTGTTGACATATATCTTCTTGTTGATCTTCAATGTTTGGTTTTGATTTTTGCAGCTCTTTATCTATCTTTATGTTGATGCTTTCAACAACCTTTCTAAGCCTTGTGTTATAACATTTATATGCCTTTCTCTGTATGGAATAACCCAAAAAATATAGTTGTTGCCATAGAGGATTATGTCATGTAGCTAAGTTGGGAGCTCAACAATCCCATGATACATGGAAATTATCCTAGGAGGAGGTGATGCACCAAAATCTAATTGAGATCTGCAATTTATTTCACTCAGAAAACCTTTCAACAAAATAAATCTAACCTCTCACAACTAAACTAAATATTTGATGCATCAATAATTCATGAGAAAGGACTGAATTCAAAACTTGCTTGGAGGAAAACAATGTATTTTCACAACTATAAGCTACTAAAATTGGCCAACACAATCTATGACCTACACCTATCATGTATCTTCTTACACCAATCATATTTGAATGAGACATTTAAAGGATTAAGAATAAATCAGAATAATAACATCAAATCATTCATCCATGATACAATACAAGAAGTCTTGAGAAGGAAAATGTTGTTATTTTATTGAAAATAAAAGAGTTTTGTGTTACAAAACTCATAAAATGAGTTACAAGTCTGCCATTAAGAATGAAAGAGCAAAATTAGTCTACAATACATGCCAAAAAGGAAGAAAGAACTAGAGAAAAGAGAGGAGAAATGAAGCCCTTATAGAAAAGAAGAGCTTCTTCTGACTAAAAGAATGTACCAAGGTCAAACTGTAGCTCTTCATCCTTGAACTCCACTTGAACTACTAGTCTTTCTTTTGGTTCTATCTCCAATCTGTATGATGGATTCCTTTGGGGTTGAATTTTCTCTGAAGGCATGCAAAAAGAGGATGAAAACTACTAATAATTGGCAGCTAACAGGCTCAAGACCCTCTTTGACTAATGTACAACCCATATGGGCTCTTGAACTGAGGGTAAACTGCTATATTTTCTCTCAAGATGTCCTCTATTCTAATATTCTAACTGCCCTTTCTCCTTAAACTGACCATGGAACTGACGACGTAATCAAATTAGTGTTGCATGATATAAAAGTTGATTACTCCACTTGAACTGCTAGTCTTTCTTTTGGTTCTATCTCCAATCTGCCTGATGGAGTCCTTTGGGGTCAAATTTTCTTTGAAGGCATGCAAAAAGGGTGAAAATTATTGATAATTGGTTGATAATAGGCTCAAGACCCTCTTCGACTGATGTACAACCAATGTGGACTCTTGAACTGAGGGTAAACTGCTATATTTGCTCTCAAGATGTCCTCTTTTCTAAGCTTCTATATTCCCTTTCTCCTTAAACTGGCCTTTGAACTGATGATGTAATCCAATTAGTGTTGCATGATATAAAATTTTATTACTCTATTTGAGTTGACTTAGCCATCTTTATTGGGAGTAGAAGGGTTTCTAGGAGTTCTATTTATCACATATATTATCTCCTAGTTTAAGCACTGCTAGAGAACATTTGCAAACTATGAATCATAATAGCCTTATAACCATTATTTTGTCACCAAATGCGAAGTAACACTTGGCTCTTATCATGCTTTGTTTATAAACTACACTTTGGCTATTGATTTCTCCTTCTCTATTGTCCTAAATCTGGGACAAAAGATGATTCACCAATATCTTATGTTCTTAAGTATCCTTGATTAGTCTTATTGATTGTTCTCTATGGTCATGTCCTTTATTACATGGCATATGTATTTTGAATGCCTTAGTCCCATATTTGCTGCTATAACATGGCTCTTTTATAGGGTGGTTGATCTAATGATTTTCTTATGGCCTTTGAACATGTCTCCCATTGTATACTGCAACAAAGATGTTTTGATTCATTGTACCATTTTCTTTATCTATTGAAGCTCTCATGTGACACTGACCTGGCTTCTTTTCTATCTTAAATGTGTTGGCATGAAGTCTTTTTGCATTGACCTTGATCTCTTTCTATTGTTTGTATGGGTACCTTGATGGCTATACTTGACTCTCATAAGTCTTTTTCTTCTTACACTTGAGGCTTGCAAACTTAGCCATATCTATGTTATCAAAATTGTTTACTTTTACACCTATTGATAGTGAATTTATTGTCCTTCTTCATGTGACTTATGCTCTACTCTAAGACTTGCAACTACTAAAATATTTCTCTTTAATATGGTCTTCAGCTATAGACATTTGTCTTCTTCCTTTCTCTTCTTTCAAAAGGAAATGCTCATTACAAGACAAATTTCAAAAGTATGTTCCCTATACCCTTAAGGGAGGTCAATGACCATGAAACATTCTTTGTTTCAAAGCTACAAACTTGACCCTTTTTGGATGTCCTACAAGCTCGTTAAGTTAATGCCTCACGCTTTATGGCTGCAAATACAGATATGCATTGTGTTTTGACTTCACTATAGATGCATGACTACAACAATAACCCCAATCACTATTATATCTCTGCCTTTTGTTCTATACCATGCTCTAACCCTTTGAACTAGGGTTTTGAAGCCCTTTTTCATACCAATCTTTGCCATGGTTTTATATTGGTGAAAAATTAGGGTTTCCACCCTAGGAGAGATGAAAGCCACTAATTTTAGACTTGGGAGACCATTGCATTCAAAAGAGGGGAAATCCAATAGATTCAATAAAAAATCAGCAAAGATTAAGACTCGATATTGATTGGATTGAGTAATTTGGGATCCCTCTTTTGTAAATTGAATTGTTGAATTAAGATAAAGTGTTGGAAATGAAGGTAAAAACATGAAAAACAACAAGCTATAGATGTGGGATTGAGCTATGCACCTGGAACTGAAAAATGTACATAGATTCAGATCTAATCTTTGAAGGAGGTCCTAAAATGTTCATGTCACCATGGTCCTCTGAACTTCTCACACACTAAAGGGGGATTGATTTGTCATTGTAAATAAATATTATCCTAAAGATCACAGCTCTAACCTATTTCCCACACACAAAAAGAAGGGAAAATAGGTTGGGAATAGGGGTTTTGATAAGTCAAACCCCGATTGAGGAATCAACCTTGAATGAAATGTTACAAATACTAAAATAAATAATTGAAAGATATATGCCAGATCTGCAATGATTGATAATGATGCTTTTCTTCTTGAATGTAACCACATATGTTGTATGAAATGGCATGAACATGATAAAACCCTAATCATGGATTCTTGCATATAAATGATGTAAAGTTTTTCCACAATAGATAGATGAAGAATTTGTAGCCTTGAAGACCTCTAGAAATGCTTTATGATGAATGCTTGATTGCTTGATTTCTTGATTTCTTGTGCTTCCAATTTTTCCCTATCATAAATGTTTATTATTTTTGTACCTTATATATCAAAATGAGAGGGGAAGACCTCCTTATATACTTGCCCATCATGAAATCATGTTAATTTTTTGACATAACATGACATAGAGAAAGGTTTACCACTCAAATTTGAGATGGGTTAATGGGTTTGAAATAGGGCCCAATTAGGGTGAACCATGGCATGGTGTCATGGTCCTAATGAGGACCACGGCGCCACGCCCTAGTCCTACCCTAATATGGGGCTAGGATAAAGGGGAAATGCAAGGTGAAAAGTGATATTAAGGCCACATTTTACATGATGCAAGCATAAATGGGTCCCAATCAAGCATAGGGATCCCCAAATATGGTCTAAATTGTAAGGGAGTACAATTTAGGACACTACATTTAACCCCCACTTTAGTGGGAGTATGAGCTTTCACAAATACTCACAATAAAGTAGACAAAGAGAGATGAAGAAGAGGAGGAATACAGAGCAAGATCACAAGGAGTATAAGACATCACTATTAATGAGGAATCAATCCCCAAATCTCAGGATCTTAACTCACTCAAACATATGCAAGGGCACACAAAAAACAAAAATAAAAATAAAAGGCAAAAAGACAAAAAAGCACACAAGACACAAAAGATAAGAACCAAAGAAAAGACCTCAAGTCAACTAGCTGAAGAGACCTCGATATCAAAATGTCTCGACCACTAATATCATTCTTCAAAAATGTCATCTCAAGAACACAAGAAATCACACAAAAATCAAAAGCAAGCATCATCCCTGAAGTATCAATAGTGAAGCTACAAGTTCATGAGAAGAAGAAGAATAGAGAGAATGAATACACACTAGATGTGTTTATCCAAATGATCCATGAGAATAATGATGAGAGAGAACATAGATACTTCACCCCTAGATGGTTTTATCTAGGTGATCCATGTTGGGGACGAGGGTAGGAATAGTCTAGCCCAATTCTACTAGTTTCACTCATCCTTATGCATGTGTACAAGTGATGTCTGGTTTCAAGTATGAAGAACCCCATTTTTTAGTATACATCAACCTATTTAAGACATGTAATGTAAATGTAAATTCCAAGAGGTGACTGTGTGTGCAAATGCAAAGGGGTGAATGTGTAAACTTCAAGAACATCTCATTTAAGAGTTCTGCTTTGGTTTTGAGAATGTGTAACCCTGATTGAAATAGATGCATGCCTAGTTTCGACGATATCCCGTGTAAGAGTTTTTCTCTAGTTTCGGTGATGTATAACCCTGTATAAGATATATATCAAATGATACGTCTAGTTTTGAGCATGAAGCATCTCGTGTAAGATTTTGTTTCCTCTAGTTTTGAGAATGAACACCCCATTTAAGACATGCAAAAATATAGTACAACATGGTACAAATGGAGAGATATGGGTTCCCCCCCTTAAGATGTCAACATAGATTTATGTTGATGTCTTAAGGAAGCTAGGAACAAGGATATCAGCCTTCAACACCAAGAAGATATCCTTTAGGCAACAATGTCATAAACCCAAGCTAAATAGGGAATATTCTTATAAGCAAGGATAATATAGTTGAAAAAGAGATATCTTGAAACAAGAGTAAAGGAGATCCTTGGAGGAGACGAGATCTTTTCTCAAAAGACATCTACCTCCAAGAGGAGTTTCTTAAAAAAATATAACGTCTTCTACCAAAAGAAAGGAAGGGGAACAAGAATTCATAACATCCCCCTATTGTTAGGTGAAAGAGATTCTTGATGAAGGATGACACACTTTTGGCCCAATCTGAGAGGGTAAATTTATGATAAGTGTACATCACCAAGTGAAAAAGAGGTTGTCGCCAAGGACATACACCTCTTGCATAAGAGAAAATCCTTGAGTAAACAACTTCACACAAGTAATGACACCAAAACATGAAACAATCACCACTCAACAAAGGAAAAGTATATCCTTAAAGAGGGAAAGAGAGATAGAGAGAGAGAAATAATTTCCCCCAAGTGTAAGGACAATTAGAAGAATTACACAACTTCCAAAGAGAGATAAAACATAAGCAAATGCACAATGTACTCACATGAATAAATATCCAATGCAAGAAATGACATTTGTATATGTAAAATGCAAATCTAAACAAGAGGTAATCTTGAAAGATAGAGAGAAAGGAAGGAAAGAAGATCACAAACTCCCCTAAGGAGGGATTCCTCATAGGAGACATACCGTCAACACATGAAAAATGCAGCCCCTAAAGGGAATAGTGAAACATTAGATAGAAAAAGAGAGAGAAAATACATCCTTTCCCCCAAGCAAGAAGACAAGGATAGATTAGGGGGAAGGATCACACATTTCCTTAGGAGAGATTATTCATAAGAGATGTGTCGTTTCAAAAAAAGAATAAGTCCTATTCAAGGAACACACATGAATTCGTATGAAGGATAATTCTATGCAAGAAAGGACATCAAGTTATGGATAATGCAATCCCTAAAGGAAATGGTGAAACTTAAAAGACGAGAGAGAGGACAGAGGATAATCATGTTGCTGCCCCAAGATATTTGAATTTGAAATAGCACCACCCCTAATGACAAAGAGCCCCCAATGAAGTTAACTACTTGTGTCATAGGGGTGAGGAGCAACATGAGGGTGAAAGGAGTGCTAAGTCACTACCTTCTCACCTAGAAAGAGTGTCAAATATATTGAAAGACATATACGAGCACAGTTGTATTGTTCTTGAATAAATTTCTTAAATGCTTTACACTTTCCAAGAGAATGAGAAACCCCATGATGTAAAACAAAATATCCTCTTCCTTATTTATGCTTTGTGCTAAACTTCACAAAAGGAGAAACAACATTCTTGTCATACTTCAATTTCCAAAAGATTCTAGTTGCTAATTTATCTTGATCATCAATAGGTGTAGATTCATGCGATTTAGGACAAGGGTTAGAAGAAGAAGGATTGTCATCAATAAATTTAACAGCTCCATTATCAACTAATTCTTGCATACTTATTTGAAAATCCGGACAATCATTAGCATGGTGATCATGTGTTTGATGAAATGAGCAAAAAGGAGTTTTTGAAAAAGAAGCACTTTTCGTTGCATGAATAGCTTGTTGTCTTGCAAGATGACCTTTGAAATATTGAATCCTACGGAGGTCATCCATAAGAGATTTATGATCACGTCCTAGGCCTTTTGTATTGATTTGTGTAGGAGGGTTCAAAGGGACTATATTCCTTGTTCAAATTTTCAAGTCCTTGCCCTCTACAACCTTGTTTTGATATTATGTTATAGCCACTCCTATAGGAATTTCTTAATTGAGAAGGTAGGGGAACATTGTAAAAATTTTCTTTTAATTTTGTAGTGTAAGGACACTTAAAATAAATGAAAGGATTAGTAGATGAAGAAGGAATATCCTATGGAGGAGGATTTTCCTTTCTTTCATCATGTTATCATCTTCGATAGATTGGGAAGAAAGATCCTTATCAGCTAAGGCCTCATCTTTACTTAATGTTATGCAGGGAGAGAGATCATGAATTAAATTCATAACATCATCTTCTCTACAAATGTTTTTATGACTAAGATAGGCTCTAGGAGAATAAGGAGGACCTAGGGAGATGAAAACACCACTATTTTGATTTTGCCCCCCTTGCATTAGGGTATGTGTATGAGAAGAAGATGGAGCCATGTTTCTCTTCAATGCTTGCACTCCATTAGAGATATCATTGATTGGAGTACTATATCTTTCTTCATTCACATTAGATACCCTAGGAGAGGTACAAGTATTAGGTTTTCCATTAGCATCTCTAGGATTGGAATCTACAAAAGCTTTTAGGTGATCTACCTATGAAATGTATTTTCCCAAAAATGTCACTGTAACACAATGTACATGACAAATAATATCTTTGATATCTAATTGGTAAAAAGGAATCAACTTGGAAACCCTAAAAATACAATATGTCCAAGTGCTATTAATGAAAAGAAGTAACATGAAGTGAAAGAAGCCATTCTCTGACACATGATTATAATAAATGTAGGTAAAAAAAAATGTAATCATATGTGAAATAGAAAATAAATCAAATCCATTAATTACCATGATGAATATTTAAATTTATATCCAAGTAAATTAATCGAAATAAATTGGGGTTTTATAAATTAAACCTCTTAATTTATGTGGGTTGATAAGACCCACAAATTTGATTTGATATATATATATATATATATATATATTGAAATAAAGATTTAAATTTTTAAAAATGTGAAATTAAGTTTGGAAATGAGAATTTGAAATTTGAAAATTGAAATAATTAAACAATTGTAATTTTTTTTTGTAAAAATGATTGTTTAATTAATTAAGCAAACGGATTTGTGATTTTGAAAAAATAATTTATGAAAAATCATGCAACCCACTAATAAATTTAAATTTAAAAATTAGGGCTTTGTGAAAATAACCTCTTAATTTTTAAAATTTAAATTTAAAATTACCCACCTTGAAATTTAAATTTAAAAAAATTTGGGTTTTATGAAAAGAACCTCTGAGTTTTAAAATTTAATTTTGAAATTAGATCTAAGCTTGTAATTTTGAAATTGAAATAATTAATCCAAATTGGGCAACCCATAAGGCTATTTAAATTTAAAAATTAAGGTTCTTTTAATTAACAACTTAATTTTAAAATTTAAATTTGAAATCTGATCTAAGATTGCAATTTTGAATTTAAATTAGTATAAACACTCAAATCTGAAATAATTAATTCAAAATTTAAACAACCCACAAGCTTAATTTTAAATTTAAAAATTAGGGTTTTTGAAATTAGCCACTTAATTTTAAAATTTCAAATAAAAATTTGAAATTTAACGTTGAAAAACACCTAGATCTGAAATAAATAATCCAAATTAAGCAATTCACAAGCTCAATTTTAAATTTAAAAAATTAGGGTTTTATTGAATTTACCTCTAAATTTTTAAAAATTACTTGGAAATCAAACCTGTAAATGAAAAATTAAATTTTAAATTGTATACACACTTAGATTTGAGAACATAAATCAAAATTAAAGGTGTAAGGAGTCGGTTCACCAAAATGTAATGTGAAAAAATTAGGTTTTCCACCCCAAGGGAAATTAAAATCACTAATTTAGACTTGGGAGACCTTTACATTCAAAAGAGGGGAAATCCAATAGATTTAGTCAAAAACTAGCAAGGATTAAGATTGGATACTGATTGGATTGATTAATTTGGGATCTCTCTTTTCTAAATTGAGTTGTTAAATTAAGATAAAGTGTTGGAAATGAAGGTAAAAACATGAAAAACAAGCTACATATGTGAGATTGAGTTGTGCACTTGGAACTGAGAAATATATACAGATTCATATCTAACCCCAAAAAAAGCTCCTAAAATATCAAGACCGTGGTGCTCGTCGTCAGGGTCCTTCGAAATGTTTGCACACCAAAGGGGGATTGATTCATCCTTGTAAATAAAGCTTATCCTAAAGATCGTGGCTCCATACCTATTTCCTAAACACATAAAGAAGGGAAAGTAGGGTGGGAATAGTGGTTTGCCTAAGTCAAACCCCAGTTGAGGAATCAACCTTGAATGAAATATTGCAAATACTGAAATAAATAATGGAAAACTATACCTCATATCTGCAATGACTAGTATTGATGGATTGCTTCTCAAATGTAATCACATATGTTGTATGAAATGAAATGAACATGAAAAAACCCTAATCACACACACATGCTTTCATATGAATGATGTAAAGTTGCTCCACAATAGATAGATGAAGAATATATAGCCTTGAAGACCTCTAGAAATTCTTGATGATGAATGCTTTAATGCTTGATTTCTTGATTGCTTGTGCTCCCAATTTTTCCCTATCATGAATGTATATCCTTGTTGTACCTTGTATATCAAAATGAGAGGGGAAGACCTCCTTATATACTTGCATGTCAGGAAATCATGTTAATTTTCCAACATAGGCTAACATAAAGAAAGGTTTCCCACTCAATTGTGAGATGGGTTAATGGGTTTGAAATAGGGCCCAATTAGAGTGGACCATGGTGTGGCACCATGATACCAATGAGGACCAAGGCATCATGCCCTAGTCCTACCCTAATATGGGGCTAGGATAAAGGGGAAATGCAAGGCCAAAAGTGATATTAAGGCCATATTTTCATGATGCAAGCATAAATGGGTACCAATCGAGCATAGGGATGCGAACACTAAGGTGAGGGCCCCAAATGTGATCTAAATTGTAAGGAGTGCAATTTAAGACGCTACAGATTTATTCTTGATGGTTGTCTATATAATAATAATATTGTCATTAGTTTTGCCTCAGACCCATGATCAGTGATGTGACTACATCCTCAATACTCTAGTAAAGGCTATTATTGACTACTTATGACTAAGCCCTTTGTCGCCTTGAAGCCTTCCATTTGCTCTTTGTTGACTCTGGACTAAATTTTCTTTGTTTTGGCATTGTTCCTACTCTCGAACCTTGACTTTGGTTGCTACTATGAATTTGGAATGGGTAGTTGTAATAGTATCCTACCTCTACCATGACAAGTACTTGTCAAGATGCTTTGAACATTATTATTGATCACATCACTCTTCTGATGATGTATGTCAATTGTCAGGTCCCTAGGGATACTAAATGTCACAAATTTCTATTTGCTAGGGCATTAGGCTTCAAGATTTATTGTGACCATCTGATTTTTCGCTTGTAGTAATAATTCATTATTGTTAATGCATCCATATTTGGGTTGATTCTCATTGCCTCAGACCTTGTGTTGGCTGCTAAAACTACTGTTCTTTTTTTTTCTCATTGTATTTCCTTTTTTAAAAGTCATGGGACTACTTTCTTGAACCATTCTTTTGATGGTTGTAGCTGACGTGATGGCTTTGTCAAATATTTTAACTTAGCTTTCAAGCCTGTCATCTAACTTTCCTTGATATGAAACGATCTTTCATTGTTGTTGCTATCACTTCCTATGTTCATGTTACATTAATAATAATCAATCATTTAGAGATGAGATGGCTCTCTTCTTGTTGTTGTAACATGCTTTAAAGATGGATTGCTATCTTAATCTCTTCTCGAGATACTACTATCTTTATTTTATACAAGAGCTACTTCCTATGTCATTTCGATTCATTCTTCCAACTGTTATAACATAGAAATGCTTCTCTACTTACAAAACTTTATTTTCGATTCGAGAACCTGTCTTTGTTGCTTTAATGAACCATGATTTGTTATGATTTTTTGCTTCGGGAGAAAAAGAAGAAATAAAAAGCAACAAAACGTCATGTGTATGCAAACCATTACTTATTTTGGCAATGATATTAAGAAGGCTTTTGTTGAAAAGGGGAGTCTTGTCTTTGCATTTTCTTTAATGTTAACATTTTACATGATTTGTGACAGTCTTTCTACAAGTTCTTCTACTAGTGTTGAGCTATCCTTGAGTCACTCTTTACATGCCAACTACTCCTTTGTTGTTGCGTGATTGATAGTTTGAACTTCTCAAACTGCTCTAGCCACCATGAACTAAAACAATGATGTGCATGGGCTTTATGTGGGTTCTAAATAACGCTTGTTAATTTACATTGATTCTACCATTTTTCTCTTGAAGTTGGCTATATTCCTCTATTTTATGATTAAAAACAAATGTTCCTCTTCCATTTTTGTTGTTTAAAGTATTTTGTTGACCACCTTTATCACATGAGTGATAGCATTTCTCCTCTGTAATACAACTTGAACTTCTTCTTCCAAACCCTAATCCTATCCATGCTACATGGGAAAGCGATTCAAAACATGGTGTTCTATGGAAAAAGAACTTTGGACTCTTTATTATCTCATGCAACATGGAAATTCTCTTTCTCTTAATGTTTGGCTTCTTCTTTTGACCACATGAAGACCTCACCTCTTTTAATTTTTCTAAATTCCCCCCAAAACATTGCATGTCTCTTATTTGAAAGCCTTTGGGGTAACTATTGATTTTTTCCACTTAGTGTGTGCTCATATTCTCTTTAAAAACACCTAGACATAAAACTTTGAAAAGGTTTTGATACAAAATTTTTACCTCATTTTTCTCGTCAAAATGCCTAGGGCTATATAAAAAATTTTAGAGGGACTTAGGACCTTATGTGAGATTATTTTTAATCTAAACGAAAAAAATATGTAACAATAGCTTCCTCACTTCTTACTTGAAAGTTTCCTAGTCCTTCATCACCTCTATGGATGAAACATTTTCTTCCAAATATTTTGGAGTACTTGATAGAGGGTGTTTTACCATACCAAAGCTCATAAGGTGTCTTCTTTGTATTTACCCTTAGCTGAGTTCTGTTAACAGTCTATACTATAGTATGTATTGCTTCTCTCCAATAGATCTTAGCTAGTTTGGCTTCATTCAGTAATGTTCTAGCTGTCTCTTTAGCAGTTTTGTTTTTCCTTTCTACAACAACATTCTATTGTGGTGTCCTTGTTGTGGAGTATTGTCTTTTTATGCCATGTTTTTCACAGTACTCTTCAAATTCATTAAAGTTAAACTCTCCACATCTATATGATCTTAGGCATTTGATTTTCCAGCCAATTTCCTTTTCAACCATCTTTCTAAATATCTTGAATCTCTCAAAAGCTTTAGACTTCTCCTTCAGGAATGTGACCCAAGTCATCCTTGAATAATCATCAACCAAAATCATGAAATATATTTCTCCATTCATACCTTTTGTTCTTGTAGGACCACTCAAATCAGTATGTACTAACTCCAAGGGTATTGTAGCTAAGTATTCTTTGGATTTAAAGTTTACTCTATTTTGCTTGCCTTTCTAACATTCCTTGCATGTAAGATTTTCAGGATTTATAATTTTTGGTAGATGTCTTACACAGACTTTAGTTCTTACTTTCACTAGATTATCAAAGTTTAGGTGACCTAATCTTTGGTGCCACAACCAACTCTCATTTTCTTCTCCCATCATACAATTTGTGCTCTGAATATCCTTTAGATGGTAAACATTCCCATCTGTTATGTTACCTTTTGCAACAGTTCTTTTGGTCTTTTCTTTTTTGATTTCACAACCTTTAGAATCAAAGGTCACTTTGTAACTATTGTCACACATTTGAGTTACACTAAGAAAGTTATGTTTTAAACCTTCTATATAGTACACATTGTGAGTAGGTAACTTGTCATCAATACTCAAAGTACCTTTACCTTTTATTTTAATTGAAGAATTATTTCTAAATTTCACATATCCTCCATGCAAATTGTCAAGTTTAGTAAACTTGCCTTTGTCTCTTTTCATGTGATTGGAACAACCACTGTCAATCACCCAATAATTTTTCTTTTGAGCAGGAAGTGTAGTCTATACCAGAAGGGTTGTTTCAATTTTTTTCTCTTTTCCTTCCAAATTTGCTTTGTTTCTTTTTTCTCATTAACAACAACATTTGATTTTGTGTTTCTTTTGGGAGGAACTTCTACATTATTTTCTTTCTTAGAAAACTTAGCTCTACAATTCTTTGCAATGTGACCAAAAATATTAAAGTTAAAATAGACTAAATTCATGTCACTTAATGTTACAAATGGATTTTTACTGATGAAATCAGTTCTTCTTTTATGAAAAATCATATAGTTTGCATCTTTACAAGAAAAATGATTACAACTATAACAATAACCATAGAATTCAGAATAGTACCAATTGTTAGAATTAAATTTGGTCATCTGAGGTCTTCTTGCAAGAGGCGACCTTTCTTTCTTCTTTAAATCTATAACTCTGGGAAAGCCACCAGCATTTTGATTTGTCTTCTTTTTCTTTGTAGTAGCAGTAAGGTTTTTTATTATTTTTAGTATTTGGGTATGTGCAAGATCAAGGGGGGCCAAAAAGTGGCAATGGAGAGAAAAATGCATTTTCAACCTTTCCAAACACGCCAAAATCCGCTTTGACTTTTTGTTTGGGTCGAGCAAAATTTGAATTGGTTTGGTAATACCAAACCAAATCGGATATCCGATTTTTGATGTCACTATTGTGATGTCACCATTGTGATGTCATACTTTTCAAATTGGATATCCAATTTTATCAACATAAAAAATATAGTTTAGTAAAATGGCCATAACTTTTGTGTTTCTTATCAAAATTTTGATTTTTTACAGGCATTGGAAAGGTAATTAATAGACCTATCAAATGGATGAGGTAGTTTGATGATATCATAGACCAAAAAATAATTATAATCATTTGAAGTTATTCCTTCAATTTTAAAACTTTAAATACTCACAAATTTTGCATACAAAGTCTCATTTTCTTTTCCTATCACCTCCATTATCTATCACTTTTCTATCTATACTTATATAATATATTTTATATATCTCTTTCTTCTCTACTTATGTCACTTATTTTCTCATTCCATGTAGATAAATAAATTCCCAAGTTACATGCATCTCTGCATATATCTCCATCTTTCTATTCATATCTCTCCCTCTCCCACTCCATCATTGTCACTCCTTATTTCTATATTTCTCTTTAATAATCTCTCTTCTCTCTGTTTATCTCCCTCCTTTACCTTATCCTACCTATACTTATATATTACTTGTCTCTATCACCTCCTTTCTCTCCCTATCTTGCCCCCTCTCTCTTTATATCCCTATAGATCTATCTTCATGTATATTTATATCTCATTATCTCTAAATCTCACTTATTCACTCCATCTCTCCCTCCACTTTTCTTACTCTCTCTATCACATTCTATCCATATCTATCTTTATCTCCATCTTCACATCTCCATCTCTTTCCCTATCAATCTCTCTTTTTATATGTTCCTCTATCTTTATATATATTCCTCTATACATGATTAATCTACTTCTTTGTCTCTTCCTCTATCACCCTCTTGAAGTATCTTTCCATTTCTCTACTTTTATCTCTTTATTTACTCCATCTTTATATATATTTTTCTCTCTCCCCACATCCTTCTCTATAGTTCCTTTATATATCTCTATATCTTCCTCTTTTTCTCTCTCCCTCTCTATCTATCCCTATCTATAATCTCTATCTCTCTTTCTCACTCCCTTGCACTATCTATATATCTCTATCTATTGATATTTCTCTTCCTTTATATCTCTCTATCTCTTCCTTTTTTTATCTCCCTCTTTACCCCTCTCTATCCATTTTTCTCCATCTCTTCATATATTTATCTTTGTCTTTACCTCTCTCTTTCTCTATATCTATTCACCTCCCTCTCCCTTTATCTTCATTTTTTATCTCTATCTTCCTCTCTCCTTTTCAATATCTAGATATATCTACCTCTTTCTATCCATCCTTGTCCTTTAGTTTTTCTCCCTCTCACTTCATACTCCTTAACATCTATATCTCTATTTATGCCCTTGTCCTTTAGTTATTTTCCCTCTCTTTAGTTCTTCATCTCTCTTCACCTTTATATCTCTCCTTATTTGAAAATTAGTATATATGGTCTCCTAAGGGGTTATATCATGTCCTAAGGGGTCATAAAACATCATATGACCCCTTAGGACACAATATGACCCCTAACGACACCATATGGTCTCCTAAGGGGTCATATGGTGTCATGCAGGGTCATAAAATACCATATGACCCCTTAAACACAATAAGGCCCCTAATGACACCATATGGAGTCCTAAGGGGTCATAAGACACCAAATGACCCCTTAGGACACCATACAACCCCTAATGACACAATGTGACATCCTAAAGGGTCATATTGTGTCCTAAGAGGTCATAGGACACCATATCACTCCTTAGGACACCATACGACCCATAGCACCATATAGTGTCCCAAGGGGTCATATGGTGTCTTAAGGGGTCAAAGAATGTCATATGACCAATTAGGACACAATATGACCCATAACGACACCTAAGGGGTCATATAGTGTCACAAGAGGCCATAGGACACCATATGACCCCTTATAATACCATACAATCCCTTATGACACCATATGTTGTCCTAAGGGGTCATATAACACCATATGACCCCTTATAATACAAGAAGACCCATAACGACATGATATGGTGTCCTTAGGGGTCATATGGTGTCAGGGGACACCATATGACCCCTTAGGACACAATATGACCCCTAACGATACCTAAGGGGTCATATGGTGTCCTAAGGGGTTATATGATGTCATAGGAACCTTTAGGACATAATATGACCCCTTAGCACACCATACAACCCCTAATGACACCATATGGTGTCCTAAGGGTTTGTAGGACACCATATGACCCTTTGGGACATAATATGACCCCTAACAACACCTAAGGGGTCATAGGACACCATATTACCCTTAACAACACTATATGGTGTCTTAAGGGGTCATATTGTGTCCTAAGGGTTCATAGGAGACCATATGACCTGTAACAACATAAAATGACACCTAACGATACCTAAGGGGTCATATGGTGTTCTAAGGGGTCATAGGACACCATATGACCCCTTAGCACACCATACGACCCCTAATGACACCATATGGTGTCCTAAGGGGTCATAGAACACCATATGACCCCTTAGAACACCATACGATGCATACTGATACTATATGGTGTCTTAAGGGGTCATAGGACACCATATGACCCCTTAGGAGACCATATGACCCATAACAACATAATATGGTGTCCTAGAGGGTCATAGAACACCATATGACCCCTTAGAACACCATACAACCCATAACAACACCATCTAGTGTCTTAAGGGGTCATAAGACACAATATTACCCCTTAGGACATAATATGACCCCTAACGACATCATATAGTGTCCTAATGGGTCATAAGACACCATATGACCCCTTAGGACACCATACAACATCATACCATCCTTTACGACACCATATGGTGTCCTAAGGGGTCATATGGTATCCTAAGGGGTCATATAATACCATATGACCCCCTAGAACACAAGAAGACCCATAACGACATGATATGGTGTCCTAAGGGGTCATATGGTGTCATGAGACACCATATGACCCCTTAGGAAACAATATGACCCCTAACGATACCTAAGGGGTCATATGGTGTCGTAAGGGGTCATAAGACACCATATGACCCATTAGGACACAATATGACCCCTAACAACACCTAAGGGGTCATATTGTGTTTTAAGGGGTCATAGGACACCATTTGACCCCTAACGACACTATATGGTGTCTTAAGGGGTCATATTATGTCCTAAGGGGTCATAGGACACCATATGACCCCTAACGACACAAAATGACACCTAATGATACCTAAGGGGTCATAGGACACCATTTGACCCCTTAGCATACCATAGGACCCCTAATGACACCATATGGTGTTCTAAGGAGTCATATGGTGTCCCAAGGGGTCATAGAACACCATATGACCCCTTAGGACACCATACGATGCATAATGACACTATATGGTGTCCTAAGGGGTCATAGGACACCATATGACCCCTTAGAGGACCATAAAACCCATAACAACATAATATGGTGTCTTAGAGGGTAATAGAACACCATATGACTCCTTAGAACACCATACGACCCATAACGACACCATATGGTGTATTAAGGGGTCATAAGACACAATATTACCCCTTAGGACATAATATGACCCCTAACAATGTCATATGGTGTCCTAAGGGGTCATAGGACACCATATGACCCCTTAGGACACCATATGACCCTTTGCGACACCATACCACCCTTTACAACACCATATGGTTTCCTAAGGGGTCATATGGTATCCTAATGGGCCATATAACACCATATGACCCCTTAGAACACAAGAAGACCCATAACCATATGATATGGTGTTCTAAGGGGTCATGGTGTCATGAGACACCATATGACTCCTTAGGACACAATATGACCCCTTAAGACATAATATGATGTCCTAAGGGGTCATAAGACACAATATGACCCCTTAGGACATAATATGACCCCTAACGATGTTATATAGTGTCCTAAGGGGTCATAAAAAACCATATGACCTCATAGAACACCATATGACCCCTTAGAACACCATACAACCCTTTACGACACCATATGGTGTCCTAAAGCGTCATATGGTATCCTAAGGGGTCATATAAAACCATATGACCCCTTAGAACACAAGAAGACCCATAACAACGCGATATGGTGTCCTAAGGGGTCATATGGTGTCATGAGACACCATATGACCCCTTAGGACACAATATGACCCCTAACGATATCTAAGGGGTCATACGGTGTCCTGAGAGGTTATATTTTGTCCTAGGAATCTTTAGGACACAATATGACCCCTTAGCACACCATACAATCCCAAACGACACCATATGGTGTCCTAAGGAGTCGTAGGACACTATATGACCCGTTAGGACATAATATGACCCCTAACAACACCTAAGGGGTCATATTGTGTCCTAAGGGGTCATAGGACATCATATGACCCCTAACGACACAAAATGATGCCTAACAATACCTAAGGGGTCATATGGTGTTATAAAGGGTCATAGGACATCATATGGCCCCTTAGCACACCATACAACCCTTAATGACACCATATGGTGTCCTAAGGGGTCATAGAACACCATATGACCCCTTAGGAAACCATATAATGCATAATGAAACCATATGGTGTCCTAAGGGGTCATAGGACACCATATGACCCTTTAGGAGACCATACGACCCATAACAACATAAAAATGGTGTCCTAAGGGGTCATAGAATACCATATGACCCCTTAGAACACCATACAATCCATAACAACACCATGTGGTGTCCTAAGGGGTCATAAGACACAATATGACCCCTTAGGACATAATATGACCCCTAACGACGTCATATAGTGTCCTAAGGGGTCATAGGACACCGTATGACCCCTTAGGACACAATACAACCCCTTAAGACATAAAAAAAACCCTAATGACACCTAAGGGGTCATAGGACACCATACGGCACATAACAACACCAAATGGTATCCTAAGGGGTCATATGGTGTCCTAAGGTGTCATAGGACACCATACGACCCATAGCACCATATAGTCTCCAAACATATGGTGTCCTGAGGGGTCATACGACACCATATGACCCATTAGGACACAATAAGTGTTAGGGTTTCAAGCAGATCCGAAGCAAATATGAACTAACAATTATATGCAGATTTAAATACAAAAGACAAAGAAATAAAACAGGACATAGATAACACAGAGATTTAACATGGTTCACCCAGAATGGGTTACGTCCACCATACACAGTCGTCCAATCTTTCTTATTATCCAACAAAAACAGTACATCAATCTTACAATGCCTTAAGCATCCCAGCTGCTTATAACATGTGTTTTTAGGGCAACAAACAAAGTCGGCCTTTTTAGGGTTTTATTACAATGTCAGTTTTCATCAACGAAAAATGGCAAAAAAAAAATTTCTCAGGGGATCCCGCCCCCGAATCCCTGCTTTTCTCAGGGGCTGCCACCCCCGAACCCCTACTCGGGGCCCGGCCTGACCCCGGACCCCGGTGAGGATACATGTTGAGTGTATAGTACCTTGCTGATTAGTCGCCACATTTCAATAATCTCCCACTTGGAGACTAATCAGGCTCCACACTGAACAATCTCCCACTTGGAGACTGATACTACATGACACCACTGTACATGCAGCATCCATTGGATAAAACACTAGGACTCGACTAGTATAAATTCCATAATTATCAATCAAGAAGACCAACAGAAACTGATGAAGAAATCAGCTTCTCCTGTGGAACTACCTTCGTGAACATATCGGCAGGATTCTCACTTGTGTGAATCTTCTCAAGCCGTAACTGACCCTCCTCCAAAACAGTTCGGATGAAGTGGTACCTGAGCTGAATGTGCTTTGACCTTGAATGAAAAGTAGAGTTCTTCACAAGATGAGTGGCACTCTGGCTATCAGTATACAATGGGCTATCCTCTTGTGTCTGACCCAATTCCTCTAGAAAACATTGCAACCAAATCATCTCCTTCCTGGCTTCTGTAGCAGCAACATACTCAGCTTCAATGGTTGAAAGTGCAACAACCTTTTGCAGCCTAGAAATCCAACTGACTACAGTTCCCCCTATAGTAAAAACATACCCTGTAGTACTCCTCCGTGAATCAATATCACCCGCCAGATCAGAGTCAACAAATCCACTCAGAGCAGCATTAGATCCTTTGAAACATAATGCCTTCGTAGTAGTTCCTTTCAAATACCGAAGAATCCATTTCACAGCATTCCAATGTTCTATACCCGAATTACTCATAAACCTACTCACAACTCCCACTGCATGTGCAATATCTGGCCTTGTGCATACCATTGCATACATCAGACTACCAACAACTGATGAATACGGGATGTTAGACATTTTACTAACCTCTTCCTATGCCTTTGGGCACATCTCCTTAGTCAATTTGAAATGACTAGCCAAAGGTGTACTAACTGCTTTTGCATCCTGCATGTTAAATCTTTTCAACACCTTCTTTATATACTCACTTTGGGACAAATTCAAGGTTCTATTTTTCCTATCCCGTATAATCCTCATACCGAGAATTTGCTTAGCTGCACCCAAATCCTTCATAGCAAATGACCTGGCTAATTTTTGTTTAAGATCATTTATATGTTGCATGTTAGACCCAGAAACAAGCATGTCATCAACATAAAGCAACAGGATAATATAACTGTCATTATCAAATCTCTTAAAATATACACAATGATCAAAATGACATCTATGATAACTGTGTTCAGCCATGAAACTATCAAATTTTAAATACCATTGTCGGGGTGCTTGCTTTAGGCCATACAGACTTTTCTTCAACCTGCAGACCAAGTTCTCCTTACCTTTGACCTCATATCCCTATGGTTGCAACATGTAAATTTCCTCCTCCAAATATCCATGGAGAAAAGCTATTTTCACATCTAATTGTTCAAGATGTAAATCATCTGCAGCCACAAGACTAAGTACAGTTCTAATTGAAGTCATTTTTACAACTGGAGAAAATATTTCATCATAATCTATACCCTTTTTCTGTGCAAAACCTTTTACCACAAGTCTGGCCTTATATCTTTTCTGAGCTCCTTCCTCCTCCTTCAGCCGATAAACCCATTTGTTAGGCAAGGCTATTTTTTCTATAGGTAAAGGGACTGAGTCCCAAGTCTTATTTTTCATCAAGGAGTCCATCTCCTCTTTCATGCCTAGCTCCCACTGTTGTTTGGCATCTACCTGCATTGCTTCTTCATATTCTTCTGGTTCACCAGAATCCGTTAATAAAATAGAATACAAAGAAGGAGAAAATATTTCAAGGGGTCTACTTGTCCTCGTAGAACGTCTAACACTTGCAGGAGTTTGTGGGACAATCTGTTGTTGCTGAGCATCAGATACCTGTGGCATTTCATTTTCAGGAATCTCATCCAACACCACATATTTTGTTTGTCTTGTTCATGCTTTTTTTCCTGCATCTGTTCTTTATACATAACCTTCTCATTGAATATAACATCTCTACTTCTAATTATTTTCTTATTTTCAAAATCCCATAACCGATAGCCATATTCATCTATCCCATATCCAATGAAGGTACATTTCTGAGATTTAGCATCAAGCTTGGTTCTGTTTGCTTTATCAACATGGACAAAAGCATCGCAACCAAAAGTTTTTAGAAAAGAATAATTTACCTTTTTACCAGTCCATGCCTCCTCTGGAATACCACCATCCAAAGGGGTTGAAGGTCCTCTATTTATCAAATAGACAGCAGTATGTACAACATCTGCCCAAAAATATAAGGGCAATCCAGCATGCAATCTCATGCTCCTCATGCATTCCATGATAGTCCTATTCATTCTCTCTGACACACCATTTTCATGTGGAGTTCCTGGAACTGTCTTTTGCTTTAGAATCCCATTTAAGGAGCAGTAATCTTCAAATACTTTGCTGCAATACTCACCTCCATTATCTGATTTGAGACACTTCAACTTTTTTCCTATCTCATTCTCAACCAAAGCTTTCCATTTCTTAAAAGTTTCAAAAACATCTGATTTTTGTTTTAGGAAATATACCCATGTTTTTCTGGTTGAGTCATCAATAAAAATAACATAATAACAAGAGCCACCAAGAGATGATACCTGAACCGGTCCCCATACATCTGAATGTACAAGCTCTAACTTCTCACTCTTCTTCTCTTTCCCAACCTTGAGAAATCTGACTCTTTTCTGTTTACCATAAACACAGTTTTCACAGAACTCTAAATCAATCTTCTTTAGTCCTGGCAATAAATTTTTGGAGTGAAGGGTTTTCATCCCTTTCTCACTCATGTGCCCAAGCCTATGGTGCCACATTATCGAATCTGTTCTTGCAACATTTATTGTTGTTGTCCCTGCAGTAACTTTATCTGTAGTAGCTAGGGTAGAGTATGTGTTACGTGTACACAGATATAATGTGCCTACCTTCGCACCTTTAGCTATTACTAATGATCCTTTAGCAACCTTCCACATACTGTCTGAGAGGGTAACTATGCAACCTTCACTACCTAGTTGCCCTGCAGAAATTAAATTTCTTCTTAAATTAGGAACATGTCTTACCTCCTGCAAAAACCAGTCATTTCCATTCTACAACTTGATCTTTATCTTTCCTTTTCCAACAATTTGACAGGGCTCATCAACACCCAAATATACCTGTCCAAAATCACCTTGAACATTATCTAGAAAATATTTCCTATGGGGTGTAGCATGAAATGAAGCCCCAGAATGTATTACCCAGGAATCATTAACATTATCCAAACATAAGATTAAAGCATCTTGTAAAGTATTACTTGCAATATTAGCTTCCTTCCTGTCATTTTCATTTTTGTCTCCTTTGTTTTTTCGAGACCAACAATCTTTCTTTAGATGACCAGGCTTTTCGCAGTACCAGCAATCTTTCTTTCCTCTAGATTGAGAGCGTCCTTTCTTTGACTTCCCTCGTGACTTCTCATTCCTAGGGCCTTTTCCTCTTTCCTTTGATCTTCCTCTGTTCTCCACATTCAAAACACTACCCGATGATGCTGGAGTCTCACCTGTGCTTTTCCTTCGCATTTCCTCGCTTAGGATAACACCAACAATATCATCAAATACCAAAGTATTTTTACTAGAGACAGAGTTACTTACAGCCATAACCAAGCTATTCTAGCTTTCTGGCAAAGAACATAAAATCAAGAGAACCCTAACCTCTTCTGCAAAAGTAATTTTTACCGAAGACAATTGACTGGTAATTGTATTAAATTCATTTTAAGTGCTCCACTACAAATCCTCCCTCACTCATTTTCAAATTAAACAGATGCTTCATAAGAAATACCTTATTCGAAGCCGAGGGTTTCTCATACAACTTAGCCAATGTCGCCATTAAATCTATAGTCATTTTTGCTTCTATTATATTGAATGCTACAGATGGTGCAAGGCACAATCGAATGGATCCCAGTGTCTTTCTATCTAAAATGTCCCACTCTTCATCTAACATTGTGGTCGCTTTCTTTGCCTTTCCTTCCAATGGCCACCACAAATCCTTTTGATACAGGTAATCCTCCATCTGCATTTTCCATAACTGATAATTCTGGCCGTTAAACTTTTCGACCTTGAATTTGGAATCCTCCATTGCTCCCACTCAAATCTGAAAGTCCTGCCAATTTACAGAAAACCTCACTCTGATACCAATTGTTAGGGTTTCAAGCAGATCTGAAGCAAATATGAACTAACAATTATATGCAGATTTAAATACAAAAGATAAAGAAATAAAACAGGACACAGATAACACAGAGATTTAACGTGGTTCATCCAGAATGGGTTACGTCCACCATACACAGCCGTCCAATCTTTCTTATTATCTAGCAAAAACAGTACATCAATCTTACAATGCCTTAAGCATCCCAGCCGCTTATAACATGCGTTTTTAGGGCAATAAACAAAGTCGGCCTTTTTAGGGTTTTATTACAATGTCGATTTTCATCAACGAAAAACGGCAAAAAAAAAAATTTCTCGGGGGCTCCCACCCCCGAATCCTCGCTTTTCTCGGGGGCTACCACCCTCGAACCCCTGCCCGGGGCCCGGCCCGACCCCGGACCTCGGCGAGGATATGTGCTGAGTGTACAATACTTTGTTGATTAGTCGCCACATTTCAATAATAAGACCCTTGATGACACCTAATGGGTCATATAGTGTCCTAAGGGTTCATAAGACACCATATGACCCCTTAGGACACCATACGACTCCTTGTGACACGATATGGTATTCCAAGGTATCATATGGTATCCTAAGGGGTCATATAATGTCCTAAGGGGTCATATGGTGTCCTAAGGGGTTATAGAACACCATATGACCCCTTAGGACACCATAAGACCCATAACAACACCATGTGATGTCTTAAAGGGTCATATGGTGTCCTAAAGGGTCATGGGACACCATATGACCTCTTAGGACATAGTATGAGCCCTAACAAAACCTAATGGATTATATGGTGTCTAAGGGGCCATACGATGTCTTGTGACCCCTTAGGACACAATATGACCCCTTAGCACACCATACAACCCCCAACAACACCATATGACCCATTCGGACACAATATGACCCCTAATAATACCTAAGGGGTCATATGGTGTCCTAAAGGGTAATAGGATACCATATGACCCCTTAACACACCATACGACCCCTAATGACACCACATGGTATCCTAAAGGCTCATAGAACACCATATGACCCCTTAGGACACCATAAGACTTATGACAACATCATATGGTGTCCTAAGTTGTCATATGATGTCCTAAAGGTTCATGAGACACCATATGACCCTTTAGGACACCATATTCTCTCTCACATTATTTCTTTTCCTCAATTACCCTTGATCACCTCTCTCCTCATATGGGTTTATAGATACTTCCCTCTCCCCCTCTACCCACCCCCTAATTACTCTCTATGTCTCTCTTCACCTCTGTCCCCATCTCTCTTCTCTCTTTGTTGATACTTTCCCCTCTCCCCCTCTCCTCCTACCCCCTAATAATCTCAAACTCTCCCTGTCATTCTCTCTTCACCCCAATCACCCCCTCCCTCTCTCTCTTTGCCTTCCACCTAATTACCTATAGCTCTCTCTCTCACACTCTCTCTCCCCCCCAATTAATCTCTCCTTCTCACCTCTCTCCCCCTCTCCTTTTTTTGATACTTCCCTATGCCCCTCCTCGTCCCCTCTGAATTTTGTTGCTAGAGATGAGAAGGAAATGCAGAGAGACTAGTCTAGATCTTAGGGAAGAGAGAGTGACATAGAGGAGGAAATTATGAAGAGGTAGAAATATAAGCACCTTGTAGAGCTTGAGAGATTTAATGAGGTATTCATTGATAGTTAGAGATATAGGTCTAGAGAGAGATGTATAAATATGGATAAAAGAGAGGGAGGAAGAAACAAATAGGTGGAGTGATAGGTTTATGAGAGAGAGGTGGAGAAAGTAACAAACATAGATAACATGGTTTATCAAAATTTATCAAACTCAATAAAATTCATAAATTTTCTATTATTAATTAATTACTTATTTAGTTTATTTTGATATGATTGTTACAAAAATTCATGCAATAGGGAAATCATATGAAAAAGTCATGAGTTTTTTATGTTTTAAAATGAAGGATGAATTTAAATGAATTATAATTGTTTTTTAAAACAAATAATTGAAAATATACCTATTCTATATCATATAGATCTTAATTACCTTTCCAACGCCTATAAAAAATCAAAATTTTGATATAAAACGCAAAAGTTATGCCCAATTTACTAAAATATTTTTTTTTATTTTTTCAAAAATCGGATATCTGATTTTATCGAATATCCGATTTTATCAGATATCCGATTTTAAAACATAAATTTTTCCCTCCATATTTTGGTTCGGGTTTGCTTCGGGATTTGGCTTGGAAGTGACAAGCCTAGAAAGTCAACTGAAAAAACGTGGTTTTTAGTATTCCTTGATTTTCCAGACTTTACACTGGTGGCTGACGACTTTTTTTATAGCCAAAATTGATAAAATGAAAAGGGTTTTTTAAGGACGTTCTCAGTTTTCCAACAATATAAGGCTTGTTTTATTTCGATTTTAATAAATAATTATTATTTATTTTCTAATTGAATTCTGACAAAAGTCCTGATTGATAGACTGATTGAAAAATACTCATAACTTTCAAACCGCATAACATTTTTTGAATCTGAAACATGTGTCACATCCTATGCTTCGTCTACTATAGGGAAAAAAAAAATTAAAAATGAATTTCATAAGGTTTTGACCAAGTTAAGGTGGTCAGACGTAGGAGTTTCTGAATTTCTGAAAAAATTGTAGTAAAAAATTCATAAATAATTATTTACTTGATAAAAAATTATAAAAAAATATGTGTCACATCTAGACATGAGTCTAATACTTATATTATAAATCTTATAAAAAATATTATGATTTGATTGTGATTAGGGTGGTCAAACATGCACCTACTTCTTATCTTTTTCCGAAAATTTTTGTACCACTACATTGAAATTTGAAATTTTCATCAAATAGGATTTTTTTTTTTCAAAAAATAACTAGTAGCTTAGAAACTACATTCAATTTTCTATAGATTCTCTTCTTACATATTTTTAAAATAATGTTCATAACTTATTCAATTTTTCATGTCAAGTTGGATAACTCTGATTTTTTGAAATTTCATTGCCACTTAAGGGCCTGTTTTGGCACACCATGATCCTGCACATACCCATTTACAAGAGCATAGTAATTTAGATCAATCTTCTTTCTTGGAGTTTCACTAGCCTTTGAACACTGGCCTTCTTCATAACCCAAGCCAGATGTTTTTTTTTTTCCTTTCTGCTTTGTTAGTATCTCATCTAGAGCATTTGTACTCATATCAAATTTTACTTTTGTCTCAACATCCTTTTTGAAATCCTCAACTTCTTTTCTCAAATTTATAATTTCTTCTTCAATTCTCGGACATTTTTTTTCTTTGGGTTCATATTCAGCTTTAATTACTTCTCCTATCCTTTTAGACTCCTCAATTTGAGCTTTCAAACTAGTAATTTTTGTATCTGATTCTTTAAGCTTCTTCACAAGTTTATCATTCTCTTTCAAAGAAAAATTCTTTTTCTTGAAAAATTCTCCTTCTTCAATCTATTAATCTCTTCAAGAGCACAAACTAATTCACCTTCAAGATCTACTTTAGCGTCCATTTCATCTTATTTGTCACAATCTTCAAACTCTTGATTTTGATTTGATACTTCAATTGCCATGAGAAAATCTATATCCTTTTCAGCTTCACAAACATCACTTTCTTTTGATACACTTTCTTCATTTGACACATCACTATTTATAATACACAAACTCTTCTTTTTGTAAATTTTTTTTCTCTTAGAGTTGTAAAACTTCTTACCACAATTTTCATCTTTGATCTCATCATCCTCATCCTTCTTGAAATAAGGGCATTCAACAACAATGTGACCTATTTTACCACAATTAAAACATTTAAATGGTAACTTACCTCTGTATTTTCCAAAACCCTTCTTCATCTTTCAAACAAAGTTTTCCTCTTCAATAGGTCAATATCATCTTCATTGGCTTGGGTCACAACTTTCTTTCCTTTGTTGACTTCTCTAAATGCAACTTCTCTCTTAGGTGCATTATAACTAATTACTCTCATCTTATAGGCAATGAGGGCACCAAACAAATCATTAACAATACACATGTTTAAATATGTAGCTTCTTCTATTGCAGATACTTTGGAATCAAATTTAGAGGGAATTGACTACAAAATCTTTTTTTCACAATGAATAAATCATCTAGTTGTTCTACTAGACCTTTAATGGTGTTCACAATCTCATCAACTTCGTGCATATAGTCAGCTATCTTTTCATCATCCATCATTTTCAAACTCTCAAATCTAGCTTTGTAGGTCTGCAACTTAGCTTGTTTAACTTTATCACCTCCTTTATAGATGCACTACAATTTGCCCCAGACATTTTTAGGAGATTTGCAGTGCATTACCTTGACAAACTCTATATCAACAAAACAACTAAGTATAGCATTCTTAGCTTTAGCATTATACTCATAATCTTTCTTTGCATCTGGATCTGTAAGAGGAGGATTAGGGACTCTATAACCATTCTTAACAACCATCTCGACATTAAGACCTAAGGAGGATAAATATGTTTCCATTCTTATGCTCTAGAAGGCATAGTTTGTGTGATCAAACATAGGTGCTCTATTCAATGAAGATTCTTTCTTATCCATAGTGTTCACTATTCCAAGATCTACCCAATATTGGAAAAATCTTTACTTTAGGGAATTAAGGATCTAATACTAATTGTAGGAACACTACTATCCATTAAGAGAACAAGGGTCAATTAGTGGATCATGCTAAACAAAACTCTTTAAAAAGAAACTTTAATGGAATATAAGAAAATTAACACATTAAAGCATACAAACACAAGAGCACAACCATAACACCAGATATATGAGGAAAACTCAATGTGGGAAAAACCTTGGTGAAAATAGCTGCTAGGATCTACTATCCTAATCTAGCCTTAAAAATGAAAAATTCAATTACCATATTTATGAACACCAACTCAAAGGAACACTGATCCCTAACACTTTATGAACAACAATCCAAAAGAACACCAACCCCTGATTTAGAAGCTACAACTTCAAAGAATTACAATCACTATTTTGAGCACCCCCTCAAACTAAACATGATCAAAGAAATACATATGATTACCTTGTTACAAATGTATTCTTCAAATCTGTTTGTTCTCCTCTACTTATCTACTTGATATATCGATGTCTGATCATACTTTAATTTTCTCTTCTGCAACTTCTGGTTCTCCTTTTTCTTATAGCGTCATCAATCTGCTATTTTAAAAAAAAATCTATTTTTTGTGCCAGTTTACACACATATATGCTCTACCCTTTCTCCAATATGTCAACCAAAACCTTGTTTTTCCATACCTCATCACAAAACATACAAGAAGTTTATTGCATCGTTATCAGTAACCTGATTTGTACAATTAACTCAACTTTCATTCTGCCTTGTTCATGTAGTCGATTTTTCATCATAGCTCATAGTATCTGCTCTTTATGGTAACTCAACACAATTTGTCCAATAGAGTTTGACGGTCATCTATTCTTGTTTATTTGTTCAATTTCCAAGATAACATGTTTACGCACTGAAAGTATTTCTTCAACATGTCTGATTTTTAAATCTAGACCGTTCATTGTCTGAGATTTGACCAAAAGGTTTGGGTCATATTGGTCATATCATTATCTTGTCTCGTATCATCAAACTAGTCATGTTTATACAATCGGTCGAGTAGAGTCAACAAAGATTTATAGACATCGAAATGTCTTGTTGATATGCATTTATCTTTCCTACTTAACCTTAGATCATCGATGGCTCGATGTGACTCAAGAAGAGTCTCATTGATATCGTATTGTCTCATGGATGTGAAAGCGCATTTGGAAATTGTCACTTTGATGCCATCATGTCTCATTGACTTCAACCTTCGTCAACACTTTGGCTCCCACATTACTATTGCAGAGGCACTCCATCCTTTCTTCTATGCAATTGATTAGAGAGAATTTTACAAACTCTCCCCAATATGAGATTGTCTCAACAATGCCCTGTTTAACACTGGTTTGGTGGGAAGAGTTGAGGCTCCCAACAATGCTACTTTTATCCTTTCTTTGACATGGTAGTTGCACGTGCCATATGCCATGTCAGTATCGGTTTGGGCACAATCAGATTGTTAGATCAGTGGAACTTGAACCGGCTGATCGAAATACACATCTTTTCAATCCGCTATAGCTGCAACCATATCAGTGTGACTTTCTTGCGTTGAGAGGAGATTCGTGAAGTCTCTTCCACACATCGATGAGGGTAATGAACGAAGTGTGAAGGAAACCCCATCGGTCAAGCGGTAAAAACATGTGATTTTGCGGTCACAAAAACGATTATGCATAGGGCAATATAAACATTAACAACATACTTCGTGGGTCAAGTGTGGGGTAATACAATTGGGCCGGGCTTAACGGACACACTCGAAGCTCTGACTTTCGGTCAAAAAGTTCTGGGTTATCACTGTGGCGGTTAAGTATAAACTTGTTTTTCAAAAATCTGTCTCCCGCCCACCCAGAAGTCACAGTCATATTTGACATCTGTATCTCCCGCCTACTGTCCAACTGACCAAGCCATTTAAAAGGTAAACCCAGCGCCCTGTAAATGCTCTATTTGTGAAGAAAAAAGTTAGGGTAGCGAGCATGTTGCCCTTGGGTAAGGCTTCCATCATATTCATCATTTTAATGATTCGGAATCTGTGTTGGCTCTAATGTTTTTTTTTTCATGATGCAGGGCTTATACACCCTGACAAGTACGAGGCAGATGCTGGATACCATGGACTGGCTTTTTAAAGACTCCTTTATGTTCCTTTCCACGCAGCCTTCGAGAGACAACATGTTGAGGGTTCGAAGGCCATGGGATATTATGGAGAGTGACAATGAATTGCAAATCAGGTTTGATTTGCCCAGCTTGTCAAAGGAGGACGTCATGATGTGCAATGATAATATTTCTCTAGCTATCAAAGGGGATGTCGATTCTTAGTTAGGTAGAAGCGACACTTAACAAAATTCAAGACTTATGCTGCCTTACAATCGCAAGCTTGATAAGATTAGGGCGGGAAATTAAAAAATGGTGTTTTAAGTGCTCTTTAAACTCAACCCCTCATCACTGTGTTGTTTTTTCTGTATGATTTTTCCCTAAGTTTTTTTCTTTATCAACTCTATTTAGCAGATAAACTAATTTATTTGCCCATAGAAATTTAAATTTAGTAAAAGTGCTACTTTTGCACAGGATTCAGATATACTGTGGCCTACAAATCCATTTCAAAGATTTTTAAGGAATACAGATTTTGACATGCCATGCGATAAGTGTTGTGATGATCCACGTGATATTGATATGATGGAAGTGTAGTATACTTGCACAATAATGAGACATTTCATGAATAATATCATGGGAAGCTTGCACAAAAAAGCTTTCTTCCTTTAAATAAGATAAGATACAGAAAAAAAAAGCTACCAGAAAATCATCAGTGGAAAAGAACCTTCTCCATGCAATATTACTTTGGGAGTTTCTTTTGGGCTTACTGGTTGAAAGATAAAAAAATCTATCATCCAACGTTCACCTCCAATGCCGTAAAATCCTTTAAATTGATATATACTTCTGGTTAAAGGGCTCTTGATTCCCATCAAAATCCCCTATAAATCATGAAGGAAACCCAAAATTCATTTTCGCTATTATAATATAGCCTCCAAAGTGGTTTGGGACTACTCAGGTGAATGTACTGTAACAATCCATTGTCCTATTTTGATCAATCTGTCAATTGATTTTGAATGAGTCTTTTTTATAATTATTTTAATTTTTTTTAAATTATATAGTTTGAAGTTGTTCGGTATAAATTCTTGTAAATTCTTGGTTATGTTTTTAATGTATATAAATTTTTAGGTTTTTTAAATATTTAAAATTTTAAAATTATTTTTAAATTTTGTATACAAATGGTTCATTATGTTATAATTAATGTATGAATTGTTAATTGTAGATTGAAATAATTTGAATTTTTTTTAATAAATTTTGTATAATTTATTTATTTAATATATATTATATTAAAATGTTTTAATTGTTAGGTGAACTTCAAGATTAATGATTTCAAGTATATATAGTTTGAACATGGAAAGTGAGTAAAAGTATTAGTACAATTTTGATGATTTTAGAATCTAAAATATCAAATGAAAATGGGATCATTAAAATATATTTCAATACTAATTTAGATTTATGAGATAAAATAGGAGGAAATATTATTTTTCCATTAGGCTTGAATTCCTTTAGGGCACTTTGCTCTCATCGGTCATTAATGCATAAGAAACATAAAGATGGGCGATTTGTGTAAAGCAACATGGGGATGTATTAGTACAATTTTGATGATTTTAGAATCCAAAATATCAAATGAAAATGGGATCATTAAAATATATTTCAATACTAATTTAGATTTATGAGATAAAATAGGAGGAAATATTATTTTTCCATTAGGCTTGAATTCCTTTAGGGCACTTTGCTCTCATCGGTCATTAATGCATAAGAAACATAAAGATGGGCGATTTGTGTAAAGCAACATGGGGATGTATTAGTACAATTTTGATGATTTTAGAATCCAAAATATCAAATGAAAATGGGATCATTAAAATATATTTCAATACTAATTTAGATTTATGAGATAAAATAGGAGGCAATATTATTTTTCCATTTGGCTTGAATTCCTTTAGGGCACTTTGCTCTCATCGGTCATTAATGCATAAGAAACATAAAGATGGGCGATTTGTGTAAAGCAACATGGGGATGGACAAAGCTTACATCCACTAGGATGGTATTTTTGGATTTAGAGTGAAATTTTACTAGGGTGATTCACTATGCTAGTTCAAACCACTAGTTAATTTGATTAAAAAGTAGAAAAGAAGCTATGTTCAGAGGTTACTCAAAGATTCAATTTTTTTGGCTTAAACATCTAGAGTTTTCTTCAATGTCAAAAGAATGGTGGAAGGCCAAATTTTAAAGGGTGTTATAAACATTTTTTAAAGGATGTTAGTAGATATTAAAGACAAGGTGACACTTTGTAATAAATTTGTATTACTTGACATTTTTTAGAGTAGAAGGTGTAAAGGAAACTTGAAAAAAATTAGAAGCGAATGTTGTTTGGGCTTAGAAAATAAAATAGATGTAAGGAGAATAGCTTAATGGTATGAACACCATTATCAATATGGAAGAGATATATTGGATACAAAAGTCTAGGGTGGAATTGCCAAAGGAGGGTGATACAAACAGCAAAACCTTTCACTTCTTCACAAACATCAAAAGTTAAGTGAAAAAATTGAGAGGATAGTTCTTCTCTTTATAAGTGAGGTGATTTAAATTGCAACCAAGTGCAGTGAAGGAGTGTACTACATTAAGAAGTTGTTGGGAAATGAACTAGAGAAATAAAAAGATCCTGAAACCTCTTTCTTTATAATATACCATAACCAATCAAGAAAAATAAAAATGACGAGTTAAAGAAAACCTTCACTATGGAGGAAATAAAGGTTTCTATCTTCTCACTTGGGTCCATGAAGACTTGAGGACTAATTAGTTTCCAAGAAAGTTTTTATTAGAAGTTCTAGCACATTGTGCGATTTGATGTCTATAAAATTATGGAGTGTCACTCTCAAAAATTCATTATTAAGGGATGGGATTTTACATTTTTGACACTCATCACTATAACTTTATAAATATATAATACTTTGATCTATTTAGTTAGAAGTGTGTTTGAGAAATTGAGTGGATTACTTAAAATAGTACATACTCTTAATGGAATTATCATTGTCCATCAAATAGAGAATTTTATCAAACACAACACTTGAAAGACATGATGCTTCTTAAACTTGATATGAATAAGGCATACAAAAATTTCATGGGTATATTCTTACTCCAAACGATAAAGAAAATCGAGTTTTATGGGGAGTAGTGTAAGTGGGTTTTGAGTAGTATTTTTCTGGCATATTATTCTATCCTCATCAATGAGACACATGGATTTATTCAATATAAAAGGGGAATTCTAGGCAATGAGACTCACTATCTCATATTCTCTTTCTTATTGCAACTTTTAGGTGTTAGAATGAGCCTAGGGGAATGAAGTGATTTGCAAGAATATTAAGAGGTTGAAAATCTATTCAAATTTGGATTTAATGCTACTTATCTCCAATTTATTGATGATACACTCTTATTTATGGAAACCTTAAAAATAAAGGCTAGAGTTATCAAGAGAGTACTAGATAGATATGAAAAAGTAACTTGTGAAAATATTAATCTAAACAAATCAACAATTTTCTTTTTGAAGGATCATAGAATAAACTATAAACATACAACACATATTCAACTTTAAAGTATGTGGTTTACCAATCTCCTACTAGGTATGCTTCTCTTAGAAAAAAATGCACAAATACTACTAAAAGAGTAATTTACCTACTATAGATGCACACTGGCCTTGTGATTTCCTAATTTGACAAGACTCACAAATCCATGTCTGATATAATACTCTTACATGTTAAACATATTTATAAAGACTCATATACTATATGGAAACCATAACCCACAACCCCTAATTTTTGCAATAAGATTACCTAGAAATGAGAGAAAAGAAAAGTAATAGTTGAATCATTTGACTAGCACATCCAATAATAATTGCTTGACATCACCAAAGCTTTTCGATAATAAAAAATTAAATCATACTCAACAAAGACCAGAGTATGTACTATATCCATTGAAAAGACACACCTTTTTTCTTATTCTTTTAGGGCCTAAGCCTTGGATTTTGCCTTTCAAATACCATAGATAGATTTCATTATATTTGATCTCATTAGTGACTCATAGAAACTTATAGGAAAATCACCCCTTTCTTTCCTCATCGAACATTAAATTTTAAAAGAAGCACATATCATATACCATTATTTTAATAGTTCATGATGTCCATACTTTCGTGGTCTAAAATTTAGTGATAAACCCTTGCATAATTATATTTGCAGTGGTTTGATACACACCCCTATCAAAAAGAAAAGTAAAAATCTATATAAAAAATCCATGTAAATTGAAATATATTTCTGTCATTCATCAAACTAAAAGAATGTCTTGAAGACAATAAATTATGATTTTATAATTTCCTAACTTTAGAAACCTTTAGACATAATAATTTGAATATAGTAAGTATTAGTTATACTAAATAATTTCTTAATAATCACTCTCATTCCATATTTTTCAAATTTCAAATGTGTTGCTATATCAATATCTAATGGAAAGGAAAATAACTAAAAAAAATTAATTCCTTTCAAAAATAGTGAAAAAAGAACAATATGAAATCTCCCTATTTAATGATAAAGTGTCTCTTGTTCATTTTGATTAATTGATTAATTATACTTAAAAATTAAACTATTTATTCTCTTATATGTATTAATATCCTTGAACATTTTAATGAAAATCAAATCTCAAAACACTAATATAAATAAATATACACAAATGTTTCTAAGAAAATTATAGTGTGCCTAAATTATATTTGTACATAAATATAATAAACACTCCAATCTCAGAAAGTAAAACGATGAGATTTGTGAAATAATTGAATTTCACTAGAGAACAGAAAGTTAAAAAGATGAGATTTGTGAAATGCAGTGGATTTCACAAGAGAAATAACTAATTCTCCACATTAACATAGATTTAATTAAAAGATTTCTAAGAAACAAAAATTTCACTAAATGAAATATTTAACATTCTAAACCACAGTTAAGAAGCAATATTAAGAATACAATTGATAAATAGAGATATAGCTGACATTCTAAATTTGAGAAATAGAGAAACAGCTGAAACTCTAAATTTGAAAAATAGAGAAACAACTAGAAATGCCAAATCAAAGAGATTGCGAAAGAAATTCGGAGAATGTAGTAAACTCTTCATTGGAGAAATAACTAGCACTCAAAATCAAAAGAGATTAAAATTTTAAAAAAGTAGGGCACATCCAAGCAATTTCTCCCAACCCTAAAATGAATGGCTGAAAAGTAGGTATTTGTTAGTGGAAATTAATAGGAGTTTCTTATTTGAAGTGATTGAGCTGATTTTGGATATTGACCTCCAAATTGTTGGATATGTTATGCAAGAGGATATAAATGATATATAGACTGTTGATTTTTATCATTTTTCATTTGTCAAAAAAGTTTATCATAATCATAAGAAATGTAAAAATGTAATAAGGTTGAGTCTCATGGAGGGGCTTTCTAAAAAAGATTTAAAAAAAAATTAAAGTTCCACAATTTCATGCCAATTTCTATAATAAAAAAATAAACCTGCATCATAGATTCATAAGCCCTGCATCATGAAAAAAAAACCCTTAGAGCCAACACAGAATCCGAACCAGTAAGCCCAATAAGGAACCCAAATTCTAAAACTGTAAAATAAGGAACCCAAACTACCATTCATTGTGACTATCATGATCGGACAAGTAGATTGAAACTTGCTTGGTTTATCACTTTCAGTACCGAAAACAAATCATACTTGATACTGTCAATTTTCATAATAAAGGTTCATCCTTGTTTACAATTCTTGCAGTTTTCATATATTTAATGTATTACTCTTAAGGTGTTGTCAATGTTCCTATGCAAATGTCGCATCATCAGAGGTTAGCCCCACCTGTATTGCTGACTGCAATGTTGACAACACACAACATGCATAAATCCTCTACTGCACGTCATGTTGGCCCGCCCACTATTGGTAGATCCCTCTTTTGCTCTATCTTCTGTCATGTGTTTGTTTCCCTTGAAGTGTTCTTTCTTGGGAGCATTTCATAGTGGATTCATTTTTCTGCAGCAAGAGATGCACATGAGGATGCGCCAGAGGCGACTACAGGTGATAACATATAATCATTTCTTGGATCTTCCAGTATTGCTAATACGAGAACGTTGTAGGTCACATTGGTGGTGAGCGATGAAGAAATGATTCCCTTAAAGATATATAAGGTTACAGATACTTTAAAATTATTATTATATATAATCTAATTTTATAATTTACTTATTGATCACGCCTTTTGGACTAATGATCCCATGAATTTTTTGCAGGAAATTATATTTTTTATAAAAATCTTAATGACATTGTATTGCAGATATTTGGGCCCACCATACGTAAAAGGTGGAACATCATATGTGAACTAACCCTAATCCACTATTTTGATTTCATATCATTGCTAGAATAGTTTTCCTTTGATCCATTTCTTGAACTATAATAAAGGTAGCTTTAGCTCATTCCTAAATCTAACAAGTTTTTTTTTGCTTTAAAAGGTGGAATGACCGAGAAAAAAGGTTAAAAGATGAACTGACAAACCGTATGGTTGAGTTGTTTGGAAATGATACATTTGACAAAACCAAGCTCCTTCAAAAAGTTGGCACATATTTAAAGTATGTGAGGGACCAATGCAGGACACATTTAGAGAAGAACGTAGTTACGTAAAGTACGAGCATCCCCCATGATTCCAGAGAGGGAGTGGAAGGACCCGATTTTGGATGCCAAGGAGAGAATTGAAAGGAAAAAAGGAAATATACCACCAGATACCAAAAGAAGGTATGTGATACTATTAAGAATGTAATTATGTACTAATTACTCTTTATATTTATATAATCTAACATATTTCAAACTTTTCATAGACTGAGTGACACGTCAATGGCAACCAATGCAAGACAAGAAAAGTATGAGAAACACAAACTCGGCTGTGGTGGTTATATGAAACTTTCCGTATGAATTTTAAGTATTAGTAAATGAAATATCGCATCAATATATTTATAAATTCCAAAAACAAAAAATTATCAAACAATGCAAGCAAAATTTACGATATCAAGCAAAAATGTAGGGCTCTGAATTCAGTAGAGCGCCCAGAGAAGATGACAAGAGAATTGCGTACCAACAAGGCTGTATAGTTGTGGCTGAACGGCTACGAGAATTGAGTGGGCAAACACAAGATTCTGGTGCATCTGTCACACAAGTAAATAAGCTAAATGAAAATTGTTTCAAATTGTATACTTTACCAATAATCTATTTGATGTTGAGTTCCAACATAAAGTGACTATATTTGTTTTAAATAAGCAAGCAATGATAACAATGTGCATGACTTTGGAATGCAGTGTGCTAATCATGAAAAACGACCTGCACATAAAGGTCTGGATGTGCATCCCAGTAGTGGAGGTATTCATTTGTTATTCAAATTTATTTATGTAATTAGTGTAGTAATTAATGTAACCTTTTTTGTTAATATTTTAGAGCATGTAGTTGATGGTGACCAAGTGGAGCATGATCTGGGTACACAACATCAGGAACGTGATGTTCCCCAATCAGGTAAAGAGGACCCCTGTTATTCCTTTAAACAAATTTAATTACAATTGGTGTTTAGCATTAATGTAACCTTTAGTATTTCAACTCCAAAGAATCTAGAGGGTGTTTAGCATGTTGAGGTTGAGACTAGACAAAATGATGTGGAAGATGATGTGGCCCCATCAAGTAAAGAGTGTCACATGTTCTTTAAATTAATGAAATACTTGTAACAATAATTAATTTTTTTTGAATTTAACCCATTTCTTTGTTATTGCAGAGGAACCCCCTTCACTTCAGTGTCCTTGTCCTCAGTATAGGACTAGGCATACAACGAGATCACGAGCAAAGGGCAGAACAACTGAAGAGGGGGGAAATTATGAAGAAAACGGTGCTCCACTTATTCTTTACATAGCTTCAAAGAAAAAACAAAAAAAGAAATGATTGTAATCTACCTTATTTGATAATGACTGATTTTTATGTGTTAATGAATGTAATTATGTGCTAATGAATGGTTATTAATGATATGTGTTAATGAATATTGATGAATGTTGCATGTTAATGATTGTTAATCAATGTTATGTGTTAATGAACATTATGTGATATTAATGAATGAATGTTATATTTTATTAATGGTAGAAAGAATGAACGAATGTTAGATGTTAATGGGGAATTTAAAGTGATGTTAGGGGGGGGAGGGGCAAAATGAGCTTCCACCTTCACGCGGTTGGCCCTATTAAGTATAGAATATTAAACTATTCTCAAAACAAAGTGAAGCTCAATAAGATAACACGATTTTAAATATTTCATTATGTTGCAGAGTTAATCTTATTGAAAAATGTATATTGAATCTTAATTGCAGGGTCCAACAGAGCCAATACGAACAACAACACCACAAGTTGTTAGGTATAATGAACTCCCATATTGTCTTGTATGTACACTAACACTATGAGTTGCTTCTAGTGCTTATATTGGCCATGGCGCAAGTGAAAAATTTGTGAATATGCCTCATCCTTGTAAGTTTCTTTATTAGTTGACATTTTCTTTAGAATTTTTTAATTTTTCTTATCATTTTCTCTACCACTGCATTCTATGGCATTGTATTTGATTTGTTCTCTATAGTCACATGACCTTAATAGTCCTTTTGAATATAATCTTTAATGATACCAATGAGGGACTTCTCTCAATTTATTGTTCCAAATGATTTTGGCACCTCATTACTATTCTAAATACCCTGTAGAAAACTATGTTTTCTCTTATGTTGAAATAACCTCAATCAATGTCTTATGTTTGTCTACAAATGGTGTTCATTAGTAATTTCTTGTGTTTGATGGTTCATTTTATTTCCATCCAATGTGATTGTTGATCTCTAGCTCTATAAATGATCCTTATAATGATTCTCTTCAATGGCAAACATCATTGTGTTGTTGATGACCATTTATGATTGCTACATATTGAATCTAGCTCTTGCTGATAAGTTTCTTTCTTGTATATAATAGTGATTCTTGATTTCTACCTATTGAATCTAATGCTTGATGTTGTCCTATATGCTATCAATCATTGCTGGTAAAAGCCACTGATCTGCCTTTGCTTGTACATCAATCACTAAGCTTGGTGTTGTTAAAAGAAACCATACTTTCATAGTAGGAACCACTGTCAAGATTGTTCTACTAGAAAATTCCTTGGTACTAGAGCCACAAAATATTATTTTTATGGTTGATCACTAATCTTTTGATGGTCGATCACTAGTCTTTTGATGGTCAATAACAAACTTATTTCTTTGATCTTGTCACTATATTTGAAGCCTTGAAGATTTGCATTTGATGTTTCTCTAATACTATTTCATTTTGAGTTATTTATGCCCTTAAATTATTGTAACCTCTACTCTAATACTGGCAAATAATTTTAAATTTGCCTCTAGTCAAACATGTCTAGACCTAGGACTATGAACCTTTATCTTCCTATGGCTTACTATGTTCAATGTTTCTCACTGTGTATATTTGTATTATTGTACTCAAAATGGATAATGGATTATGCTATCACTATTGCTATCATCAAGTCTTCTCTTTGGGCACTCTTTATGTGAAGTGTTCCTATCAATATGTCCTAATCATGCCTTGTGAAGGGGTTTAGTTTTTGTGTGGGATTGTTCTTCACTGGTGAAAGGCTCGTGATTGTATTTGTCATTGTGAAGGTTTGAGAATATTTCTTCTTCCATTATCAAAATCTTCTCATGGCACCATTTTATATTTTCTTCCTAATGATTTATTGAATACAATAGTACTCTTATTCATTATTTTGATTGTGAAAGACAGTGATCAAACTATATGAACCTTATTATCTCCCTTGAAGACTGCTCCAGCGTTGAAGGCCAAACAAATTCTTAGATGCTCCAAGATTTATTATATTTGTCCTTAACTATTGTGGCTTGGTATGCATATTATGTTTTTGAGGCATCATGATGTAGTTCCCAGATGGGTTGGTCCCAAACTTGATGCCTCAGTGATGCAGAGATAGGGGTAATACTCAACTCTTCATGACAGGACAGTATTCAATAATAATAAGCTAAGACAATTTTGGTAACTCCAATCCTTGATTCAACCAAAGACAACATTAGGAGGTCTGACAATTTGATAAATACTCCTTGATTGACTTGAACCAATGAATTTTATAAATACTCAACTCCAATGGCTTGGTGGAATATCACCCAATTGGACTCAAGACACGACTATGATAGGTCTTGATGAATACTAATATGGATAGTGTTTGCAAGGATAAAAGTTTTTACAACAAAGGGATAAGAGTGTAATGAAACAAAGACCTCATACCACCTTACTATTGGGAAGTTTTAATCCACCAATTTGGTATTAAACCACATTGACACACAAGGTTAAAACCTACCTTGAACAAGTTTACCCATAAGAGTACAATCTGCTATCCTTAGGATTGTGAGAGAATTCCTTGAGAGTGGAGGCTTGAGGTTATAAGTTTAAAGGGTCTTCTTTCAAGTTTGGTGTTCCACAAAACTTCCAAGTGTCAATTTAGACATTAACCTCCAAATACATCACACGTGGTGTTCATGTTGTGTTTACAAGTTTTATAAGAAGTGTCACCCTCTCTGCCCTTTTGACTGTATGTATTGGGGAAAATCAGACATCTAACTTCCCTTGGTTTTAAAAGTCACAAATGCTTTCCTAGATGATGGTTTGCAGTCTTTTTAAAACTTACTAAGCATGAGTAACTAGTATAATATATGTAGACTGCACTTTGGATGTTCTGTTGTTGTTAACACTGCTATACTGCCCTTCTTGACTGTGATTTTTTTGAACAGTCAACACAGACTTTCTTTCAAGCATGATAGAACATAGTGACATGTTTAGAAATGTATTTCAAAAGCCACACAATCAATCCCTCCATGATTTTTTGGCATGCAACTCAACATACAACATAATAGGGGTTTAAGAAGGATTTTTGGACTGAGAAATTTAGACTATGATTTTGGATTCAATCTGCATTATCAATACCCCATTTTGTCCATGCAATAACCATTTCATGCACATCCCACAACAAGGTTTTAAGAGTATTTGGAGGTGTTTGACAACACTAGCAAAGAGGAAAAAAATGATTGTCATAAAAACTGGGACTGAGACCCAGTGAGACCCCACGGGTTTTGCAAGGTTTAAGGCTTGGTCAGTCTTTAAAATTTAATGTTTGTTGACATAGTATGAATTTTAGGTCCTATGAAAGATGTTTATTCTTCCTCCATGCATTTTGTAACTTCCAACCATCCCTCCTTATGCATACACTTCAAATCTACTCTTCCTTGGGTTGATACATGAAAATATCAACCCCTTTACTGGCTCAAACTCACAACAATTAATTATAACAATTTATGCAGGTGGATCTGGATAATCTAGATCCTATAAAGTTCCCTCAAGTAGAAAAACTCACTTTTCAGGACTGTATCTTAGATGAAGGTGAGATGTTGTATATACCACCTAAGTGGTCGCACTATGTGAGATCTCTTACCACAAGTTTTTCTGTCAGTTTTTGGTGGATTGTATCAAGTAATGATGATGATGGATCTAAATAAAATATTGTCATTTGAAGTCTCTGATTATAAAATCCATCACATAAGCCTTGCCTCAATGTAATTACCTTTTTAAGATTCTTAAGAGTATAATAATGGAAACAAGGCAGTACATTAGTATGAATTATGTTTTGCATTTTATGCTCTTTCTGACATATGCTATTGTGGATGATGGTAAAACTTCTTTTCGGATGTCTAATATTTAGCCAGTGTCATATTTGCAATTTATTGGTTAATTTTGCCATTTTATAATCGAAAATTTCTTTCCCATTTGAGAATATCTTGTCTTAATAGGAAATCTAAAGTAAACTGATGTTCTTGCATTGCCCCTTCTTTTATGAATGTTTGGAATAATTGGCAATTTCTTATTTTGGCAAATAATCCTGTTTGTGACGATATTTAACACAACCATAATGCCAGTGTTTATATTATATTAAAAAATCATTCCTATTAAGAAGTGCTCATTCAAAAGAAATAAAGAATGTGTATACAGTGAAAAATGTTTTTTTTTGCATGGAAAGGAAATGGATATAGGCATGACATTGTTGTGTACTTTTTTTTTTTTGTCCATAACCATGTAGCTATAGCAGGCATAGGCTTTGGATATGTGAAGAAATATCTTGCGATGGTGATCATGTAGGTGATTTCTTTAAGAAAGATATTTCAAGCATATTTCCGAAAGCAATCAGCAATTGTTATACCAATTATTTCAAGAAGAAATAATGTGAGTTTGATACTGTGACCTGCAAGTGGAAAAATCGGGCATACCACTAACTAGACACACAACATCCTAGGAAAAAGTAATGTCTCCACAAAGGTTATAGGTGGCATTATTGGAATCGATGCAAAGTATAAAGGAGACTATAATGTAAAGTATGAATTATATTATTCTCAAATACACAGGCTTACATAATATGGCTCCATTCCACTAACTACTCAGTTGAGTTTATGCACATTAACCTCTTATTGTGGTTGATTAATGTTAGAAAGAAGTTTACTTAAACTCCCGATTCTAACATTAAGTGTGGAATATTTTAGCTTATAAAATAAAGCACAAACCCTAAAAGAAAAGGCTTTGTTATGTTTTGTCGTTAAATTTCTATAGCATGTTTTGGACACATGGATGATCACATGATGATTATAGTGACTTTGATTGACCCACCTTTGTCTTTTAACGAATCAAAGCTATAAATTTCTAGGGCTTTAGCTGAACTTTTGAATCAAGAAAACCATATGCTTTTATGCATTCCAATGTAGTAGATATTTTTGTTGTTGGAAATTGTAAGCCTTCTACAATTTGAAACAAGGTAATAGATGTAGACTTATCAACTTGACTTGTTCTAAACAACATACTAGTAGAGGTTCTTCATCGTACAAAGATAGAGGTGGTAGACATAAGGTGGATGAGCAAGACACTCATGATTCAAATTTGAGTGAGGCATAGGACAAGGGAATCTTCAAATATTGAAAGAAAGTTTAATGTTCATAGTGTGGAGAATGTGTTTGCTACATGTTAAAGTACCTAACATCTTTCAAAAAAATAGAGAAAATTAAACAAGGATCAACAAAGTAGTAGATTAAAATAGTCCAAATTTTCACAATTACCTTTGAAAGGACAACATTAGATGACTTATTTGATGTTTGGATCATAATTATAAGAGGTAGAAAAAATGACACATGGAGGATTTCATTTTGAATTATAAAATTGGTAACCTTATATCCCATTTGACTTGTAGATTACTCTTTTCATAAAAGTAGTCTTGGCTTGAGAAAATTTTTGATTTCATTGTTGAACAAATATCCTTGGTAGGACATTTATCTACTTTAGAAGAAATTGTCTTATTTAAGGCAACCAAAATTGGGAGCTAGCTAAGAAAAAGACTAAAAGTGAATAGATATTGCATAGAACTATACATATGTGGAAGATGAAGATATAGTTGGTTGTCACATGAAGAGAAACCATTGTATTTCATTCATTGATATATCAAGCTTTATTGTTTTTTGGCACTTGTGGAATGATTGTTCAAAGCATGGGGGTTCTGCACACCAGAAGGTAACATTGTGATCCCTTTTTTTAATCTTTTTCTAAGTGTCTATGTCAATGTCCTGACATATTCCTTGACATCCTTATACTAGAACTCAAATATGTTCAAATCAAACAACTCTAGCTCATCACTTGGGGTTGGCTTTAGTTTCTTCATTCCACAAATCGATATGTTCTCATGTGTTAGGGTTTAAATTGAAGACAACTTGAATTAACCCTTAATTTATAGTAAATGTCTTCTCCATTGGATCTACAACATCCCTTGTCAAAAGGTCATAATTCTTGAAAATCCATTCTACTAGTTCTAGGCTTATGAATGAATTTGGAATAATGATGTTGTCCAAATCATATTTCCAAGCATTACATGGTCTAACACCATTGAAATATTTGTTGGGGTAGATCTTGAACAAGTCCTAGATTGTTCTAAAGGTTAGAGTATCTCTTATATATTCTTTGGAGTCCTTTAGGTGGTCTATGAGTACCCACTTCACTACAAACTTCTCAAATTTCTTTGTTGCTAATGGGAGTTTCTCAATTAGGTCTTAGGTGGAACTTCATTTAAATGACATGACAATAGTCTATGGAGGCTTACGACTCAAGGTCTTTGGTTATGAGAAATTTTAGATGTAATGAAATACACAATGGTGAATTTAAAATAGCTTGAAACTACAACAAAGAAAACCTAGATGCTTATGAATTTAGAAAAGAAAACCATAAATATCTTGCAATCTTCAATGTAGGATAACACCATTATGAACACAACAAATCTAGTTAGAAACTTGACTTACTAGACTTACAAAAGCTTGAACTTTGAAAGTGAGAATAAAAGAATAATTTTTATTTGATTGAACTTTGAAGAGACCAATGAAGATGCAGTTGGCCTATTAAAAGCAATTTATATTTTCAATGAACGTGGCATGGGCCAACAAAGTATTTGTAAGTTGACTTTAGAACACACAATAAGTGTAAATCCTATTCATAAGTTGCAATCTATAAAAATCAACATCATTCTTTCTTTTTTTTAATAATTTAAACATCATCGAAATTCTAACGGTAAAGACTGACACATCTGATGGGCGTGCTATATGCCCGACAACATTGGCTCATTGGATGGGTGGCAGAAGACCATCATAATTCTGATGGTAAATACTGACACGTCTGATGAGCGTGCTATATTCCCAACAGCATTGGCTCGTTGGATGGGTGGCAGAATATCATCAGAATTCCAACGGGAAAGAATAACACGTTCAACAGGTATGCTATCTGTTTGACGGCATTGGCTCGTCAGAATGGCAGTGACGTTCATTGTCGGAGGTGTCCTGGTGTCCATCGGAATTTCAACAGCCTTGAGTAATGTTGGAACATCCGACGACAAGTTTTCGATGACGTTTTTGTCAGTTGTCCGACGAAATGCAGTCGAAAATCCGACAAATTGCCATCGGAATTCAACCCCAAATGTACTAGTGGATGATGGGTTGAGGTTTAATTTGGGATTAGGATTGTGCAAATGATTAGAAGGGAGGTTTAGGTTAATTAGAAGAATCTATAAGAAGGGTTAGTGAGCAAGTGAAGTTTGTATGAGAATGCAAGTGGGTGAGAATTTTAGGATTTTAATTAAAATATAAATTCATTTATTTCAAATAGTGGTGCAACTTGCATTTGTAGGAGAATGCAAGTGGATGGGGATCTAAATAAAATATTTATTTAAATAGGGAATTCAGGTGGGGATTTTAAATAAATGTTTAATTTATTTAAATGAGAGGAAAGGGGGTAGTTAAATAAATTGATAGAATTATTTAATAGTTGGAGTATAGTTAGACATTTTAATTTAAATAAAGTTATGAAATTTATTTAATTAAATTAGTAGAATGGGGTTGAAATGAAATAATTAAATGTGAATTTAATTAATTGAAGAATATTAGTGAATTAAAAAACATTAAATATTTATTTAATTTAGTGGACAAATTTATGTGTCTATAGGTAGTAATTGCCTTTCAATTTGAAATCCCTACTTGCTCAATATACTTTGAGTGGTACTACTGGGCCACGTCAGACCACTTTGTTTCTTCGATTTGAAGGGAGAATTCCAAGTTGGCTTGGGCATCAACATCAAAATTACCCTCCCTAAGAACATGGGAAATTTTGAAGTTATCAAAACTTTTTAATAGTCTCTTTATAATTTGTATGATTTTGTCAATCTTCCAATTATCCACACGCCCTCTTGACATTTTATTCACAATTGTGAGGCCCTACCCCGACTCATCCTAGCATTTCAGTGATTTTCATGTTGAGACTATTATGGATGCTTTATTTTTTATGCATTATAGATTTAGAACTTATATGATTTCATGATTTGGATAACATTGATATATATGGATGCTTCATTTCTATGCATTATAGATATAGAACTCTATATGATTCTAGAATAGGATTACTTTGTGATGATGTATGTCATTATTGGAATTGCGGGACTTTACTGTGATGATAGAAATAGGATGCATATTTTATGTATGGATCAAATTTATGTGGATTATGATAATTGCTTATGTGGATTTATTTGGATATAAGATATATCAATTTGTTTAAATGTAAATTGTATGCAGAGTGTTTGATGTGTATTCTTATTCATGTGTTTAATATTACATGAGGTTATTGGAATTACTAATGTGTAATTGAGATGCGTAGGAAAATTATCCATGTGACCATGGAAACATTATGGAGAACCAAACCTAGACCTATGTACGTTCGTAAAGCCAGGGGTTGTCTATTTGGAGAGACAATACCCCGTATGTATCGTATTTTATTTGTAATAGTAAATGATGCATGTGTGTTAAATTTTATTTATTAATTTATTTAAATCCAACAAGAGACAATTTCCATGTATAATTTTGTAATATATTTTATTGTGTCACTTGACACATGTGTTGATTTATGTCTTGATTTTTGACTTGTCTCTTGGAGGGAGTTGTTTCAACCATATCTTTTTCAAACATTTGAATGTGTTTCTAAATTTTCCTTGGGTAGAGAATCTTTGGAGTGGTCAACTCAAATTTGACCCGAAAATAAACTTCAAATGGGTTTATAAGGGGTCAAATGGACTCCTAGGGGTAGTTTAAAGGTGTTTCCTAAAGTCCATAAGGTATACCTATGGGTTAGGAGTATTTTTAGGCGTGTGTCTACTCCCATGTGACTGTTTAGTCACCTCAAAAAGTAGGTTTCCTAAGGTGAGCGAAAATTGAAATTAGAAGGTGCCATCTAGGTTAGATAACCTTCCTTTTTTATGAGAGATCCTTTTCCACTTTTTCTTACTTTTTCCTTTTTCAGTTTTAGAAACCTATGAGAACTCTCACTGAGGTCTTTTTAGGCAAGGATGAGAGATTTTATGGGTAATCACCCACTCTCCATTTTTGGAGACTATGCATTTTGAAAAGTTAGTTTTTGGATTTGAAATTTGGCTAAGTGTAGAAGGGAGGATTGTGGATTTGGGCTGCTCATCCTCAAACTAGTTCTAGCATACCTTTGGGCAGATTGAAGGTTGGTTCATCTCTTTGCTTTTTACGTTGCATGTCTATGTTGGAAAGTTTGGTTGTATGTGAAAGTGATTCTCTTGTATTTTTCTTTTGTGAAAATTATTATTATGCGATCTGTCTTTTATTTTCTTGTATGCATTTTCTGTGTTTTGGGAGTAATCAAGGCCTTCTACTCTTGGGAGAGTAGGATGGTCTTGCGTGTGGTGGGAGTTTGGCAGCCCTCAAGTGAGAGACTCTCATTATGAGAGCGAACTCAAGGGGTGTATATGTGACCCTTGTTGCATGGCCTGGTTTGTGCATTTGGGGGTCATAAGGAGAGAAAGTATGGCATGAATGCCTTGGGGGGGCATAAGGAATGTGGGGTTAATGAACTTATGATATATCTTTTTTGCCATGAGGTGGCTTTGTGATCTACCATTCTTGCAGTCTCCTCAGGGTATTTGGTCCACTACCACCCATGTAAAATCATCACATTTTGTGATGAAGTGTAGCCTTGGTTGGGAAAGTGTTGTTGTGTGTTTTTCCCTTGCTTGTTGTGTTTGCATGTGTGTACCTATCTAGGGCTTGGTTCTCCAAGCTCGAGGGTGGCTTCTAGTAAGCCTAGGCTATGAGGTGAGCACTCCATAGTCAAGCCTAGTGATTTATTTGCAGGATTGCTTAGAAAGAAAAGAAAAAGACAAGCAAGGAGTTGCTGGTTTTTGTTCTTGATTTGCAAAAAAAGAATAAGAAAAGGGATGCTATATTTTTCAGTTGCAGAAATGTAAATAAAAGTTGCATGTTGTATTTATTTTGAAAGGAATGTATTCATTTATTTAAAGTCCTCATTTAATAGAAAAGAGAGACTAGATGGGTATCTCACCCAATTGTAATGTTGACTATATTGCCTTTTAAATAAACTTTAAAGAAATGTATTATTTTTATTAAGTATTATTTTGTTGCAAAAAAATGAAATGTGTATTTCTAGATTTAGTTCCTATAGTTCTGAAAATAATATTTGTTGTGTATGTGTTATTTTGAAAATCAAGAAATTCATTTTATCCCCTTATGCATTTGAAATCTTGGAAAAGAATGAAATAGAAAAGCATGTATGTTAGTAAGTTGAAAATAAAACATTTAGTCCTATTTATGGAAATGCAAATATAGTTTATTAAATTCTGTCATTTTCCCTTTTATTTATTCGCAAAAAATAAATCTAAAAATTAACATGTCTATTTCTAAGATTTATTTCAATGCTTTCTAGTCTAAATATAGTTGTTGTTTAAATTTACTTAATTCTGTCATTTACTTATATGTAGAAAATAAATCTAAAGTTAAATAGTCTATCTCTGATTTTAGCAACAAGGTATTTAAAATAAAAAGAAATACATTGATTTAAATCTGAATATTTTTATCAATCTGTTAAAAAGTTCAAACAAAAATAATATATATTGCATAGTAGAGTTAGCCCTAAATTTAATATGCATCCAATATATATATATATAGTTTAAATTAAAAAATAAATAAATATAATTTTTTATTTTATTTTTAAATATGTAAATGCCAAAGGGAAATGGGCTCGACCCTTGCGAAACCCCCACAGGGCGGCCCCCCCCACACTATGGGTGGTGACCCCCAGCGGCGGCCGCAGCCACCATTGTGGGCCACAACCCACAAATGGGGAGGCTTCGGCCCCCTTGTGGGCGGCGCTCCACAGTGATGGCACAGCCGGGGCTACGGGCTGCAACTCATAGCGGTGGCCAAGGCCACCTCTATGGGCTGTGACCCACAGGCACAGCTGCAGCCGTCCCTGCGGGGAGCCCCCCCACAGTCACCACCGCCGCTCTAAACACAAAACCTCGCCGCTACCTGCAACACAAGCCCTCCGCCATGCCTTCGGCTCCCTCCTCCTTGCATAAAAAGAAATATAAAACCCTAACCTGGTTCGGGTTAGGGTAGCATGAAAAATATTAAAAAGAAAAAGTAAATGAAGGGAGTAGTTTATACAAAAAAAAATTAGGTTATCATTGTTTAATAATATATTTTAATTAGGTTAAATGGGTATTGTTATATTAATGTTATTTAGAAAATAAGTATCCCCATGTTTAAATATCTATGTTTAATAAATAAATAAACATATATATATATATAGTTAATTGTATGAATGTATGAATTCTAACCTTAGGTTAATTATTTTATTTATACATTCATATTTTACGACCGATTACATAAACATTAAATATGATGTTTTTAAGTTGTAAATTATTTTTGGAGATTAAATACTTAGGAACTTATAATAACTTTATAAGTTATTTTGACTATAAGGGATTATTTAATCCACCTAAATTTAGGTTATTCCAGCCTAAATTTTATAGGGAAATTTTCATTATGGATTTAATTGACCCTTTAGTCTAATTAGATTAATCACATTTTAATTATTGTTAAAATAAAATATAGGCATTAAAAATCTAAGTGCTAGGACTAATTTATTTAGTTCCTAAAAGCAATTAATTGATATTGGAGATTAATACTACCTTTGTAAATAAATTTAGAGATTTTTGGTTAAATTAATTTACTCATTAAAATTGATGAGATAATAAATAACTCTTTTAGTATTCTGCATTTAATTTAAATTATTTTCGCTTACTTGAGTCAGAGGTTAGAGTTAACTCAAAACATACTTAAGACAAAACTTGTTAGTGCATTTCGTATTTGCAAATTTAATTTTATTAGGTTGTTATTTAAAAAAAAAAATTATCCCATTCATGCCCAAAAGTTTGGGCATGACAACAATAATTTGTGAATCACCTTGTAGGTGAAGGTTGTTCGCATTCAACTTCTTTGCCATACAAACAGCTAGGAAGGTTGCATGGACATCGACTTCATTATTAGATCCCCATCCTAGCCTTCGATAGTAACTTGCTATGAATTTTCCCTCGCAATCCTTTGTCACACAACTTGCACTAGCAGGACCCTGGTTTCCCTTTGCAGTGCCATCAAAATCCACCTTGATCTAATCTTGCTCTGGTGGACTCCACTTAGTTCTCCTAGTTTTGCCAATCAAAGGATGAACTCTTTTAGGCTCATTAATAGGCCTTTATAGGGAATTTTTCATTATATTAGGAATGGGGAATTGATTTTTTTTCTCAAAGAATTCATGGATTTATTTGGTGTTGTAACATCATAAATTGTACACCCTTTATTAGGGTTGTACAATTACACTCTTAGGTTAGCACCCACCTTAGTGTATTGCATTTTACATTTTCAATATTCTTTTAAGCATTAATTATTAATTTAATTAAATTTAAAATCCTCTCTTATCATTCCAAACATTATAAAATTGGGCCTTTAATCCTAAGTGTGTCACTTTTCATTTTGTCTTTAATCAATTAATCATTAAGTCCTAATAAAGTCCTATTTCGACTTTCAAGGCCTGATTTCACATATGTAAACACCTTGAATTGTCGCACCGAGCTAGGATTAACTTTGTAATCATGATACCTAGCATCTCTAAAAATTTGGAAAAAGGATAGTCAGACCATGGTGCTACACCGTGGTCCGTACTTTTTGTCCCCAAATTTTGGGATTATATTTTGGCGGTATTATAATGTTTAAATATTTCTTTGTGTGAAAATATATCGATTCTAGATCGTCCTATCATAAAAAATAAAGATAGGGTTTCATATATATAATTTCCTTTCCTCATTTGAAGGATCCATTCTCTAGCAATTGAAGGAGACCTTTTGTGAAGTGAAAGTGTAGGTTTATATGAAATCTAAAATCAACAAATCAAGAATTTGTCAAGTCTTCATCAACTATTTTCATCATCAATTGAAGCTTTAGAGATATTGAAGAATAATAAGGAGGTCACCGACTGTTGATTGGATTGTCTCTATCCGAGTTTCACGTCACTTTTTTTTTAGATTTACATTATTACTTTAGATCCATATTGAATTTTTGATTTGAAGCATTTAAACTTAAATTATGTTCATTTAGAATTTTACTCCAAGCATACGGTATAATCCTAGTTTTGCATTCTAGCTCATTAGGATCTTACAAACACATGAGATTCTAGGGCACACACACTTTTCAATATTACATTGACTATTTGTGGATATGGAAATCACCAAAACAAGGGGTTTGACTAAGGAAAACCCCTTATATAGCCACCCAAACACCATTTTTTAAGTTGCAGGTGTAGGTACAAAAATCTAACGGAGCTACGATCTTTTGGGAAGACAATGTTCACACTCACAAGCCTAGATCTAGAAGAAGGCCCCAGATCCCAAGGACCAAGGCACAAGAACCCTGGTCCTTTGTACTTTTTAGGAGATTTTAGTAGTTCAACTTCTTTGGCCTTCAATTTATAGTTTCCATATTTGCAACCCAACATAGTAACTGGGACCAAGGCACCAATGCCCTAGTCTTGCTCAATTAGATTCAAATTTTGGTGAAATGTAATGTCCCCCATTTCTTAGTAAACTATTAGGATTGGAGATTCATCTATTAGCCATCTCCGTAGGCAAATTCACATGATAGCAGATGATTGGATAGTCAAGAGAGGTTTATACTTAGTCAATATATGGCCTTGGTGAGCTTTCCTTATGAAAAACTTTATAATATTATGTTATAAAGTTACTTTTTCTAAAATTAGAAAAAGTTTATTTTAAATTGATTTAATAAGTAACTTTATTATAAAGTTACCATGTGCACCCTCCTAAGAGAATAAAACATTTTAAAAAGGTCAAAAAACAATTATGATGAAACAACCCTCATGTTGGGTGTGCCTTTTGAGAGAAGAAGATTCATTTGGAATCTTAAAATGATGCCTTGAAAGAGTTCAGCTCGGGTTGGAGCTCATTTAAGCTTGTATTGGCATTCATTTTTCTCAATCTTGAATTATTATTTTTATTGACTCTTATTGAAGCAAATCTGTAATTTCAGATTTCTAAATATTCATAGGGATTTGGGAACAAAAATTCCCATATCTTTATAGATTGGACATAGTCCCAATAAGTTTTGGCTCATTCCAACATAATAACGCCTAGAGAAGGTTATTTCAGGTCATCCAAGGACCAAAATGTGAAGTTATTCAGCTATTACAACAAGGAGGGAGTTTGGACATTAATTCTAGTCCAATTGGAGGTCACTTACAATAGCCACACCATTCATTATTTCTAGTCATACCATTCCAAGGTAGGTTGTACCATTCTAGCTAGCCTGTGGAATGAAATAAATAATTAAGAGGGTTTTGGAATCAACAATTTCTTGAGAATTCATCGGTGGGAAATGATTAAGGTAGACTAATGGCTCTTTCAGTGAATCCATAGCACATCTGAGCTACATATGCATTTTGGTGGGGAAAAGTGGTCAATTTTGGTGACTACTCTTGGCAAGGAATTGGAAATCAGATTGATTTTGCACAATTCTTCATTGTTTGTTTTTGGTAATTCATATTACAATTAATAAGGAATATTGGAGTTGTTGTCACATTGTGGATTCTTTTGTTTCATCCTATCCATCCATTTGGGCAATAAAATAAGCCTTAATAGGCAAGCTCGGGACACCTGGTATGCCAGCTTGGCCTTGAATGTTAGAATTTGATTATTCTTTAAATTTATTAATTGATGCAAATAAATTAGAATTCTAAATTTTAGTTCCAGTCAAATTTCAATTTGTAATTTGCATTACTTTATCATTATGCATCATTCATTAAACAAGCAAAAACCAAAAAACCTAAAAAATTGCCAAAAAACCAAAAATACATTTGACTATCAAAGATTTCAAGAAAAACCAAAACCTACAATTTGAGTTGAATTCCTTGTTAGAACCTTTCATGATAGTTCCTGATTTTCATGACCAGTTCTGCAATCTGCATCTTAGTTTTAGTTTTGTTTCTTTAGTTATTGCATTTTATATAATCATTTTCATTCATTCCTCTAGCTTAGTTTATCATTTGCCACATCTAGCTCATTTCTCCTCATTGCAGCAAAGGAATAACCCTAAAGATATTCATTAACTCTCTTTCATAAGAGTAAGTCAAAGTGAATCATCTCCTTAGGCACTTTCATATTCCAATGTGTAAATTAGAATGAGATTAGGTCTTTGTTTACTCGATTATATTTTCACTCAACATAGGTGTGTTAAATGCATTTCAAGTTTGAATATTTTAGAAAAATTGAGGCAAGACCTCATTTCTTCATTGTTTTTCTTAATGAATTTAGTAGCTGAAAATGTACTACCCGCCAAAATACCCTAGAGATATAAGCTAAAAACTACTAATTTTTTTTTTTTTAAATCCATTACATTAATCCAACATTAACATATACATCGATGCAACATTATCCATTTGCAATAACACATGTAACATCAAATAGAAACATTGTAAACCAATTCCATGCAAGCAGATTAAACCTTCTAACATTATCATATTTCAAATACTCTTGCAACACAATAATTCCCTAGGGTATCTTAACATCACCACTAAGCAATATTCTATCACAACATCCATTTATCAAGAAGATCAATTCTCCTAATCCTCCAACCAAATACCTTTCATGCATCTATAGAATAACCAATACATATGCACTCCTTTACCTAATAATTTCCCATGAAACAACATAGACTACATTTAACCATTCATCTCCTAACTACACAAGAAAAACTTCAATGCAATTATACTATTCTTTCCATCAATCATTCTAAAGCATGACATAACTCAATTTCCAAAGCATGAATATAAATATAACTCGAATCATATGTCTATTCCATTTCACAATCACATAGAATCCATAAACATATTATCCATTCTATAATCAAGGAAACATCAAGGCATTCTTCCTAACCTCTATAACATATCCTGCCACATTTACATATAGAAACCTAACACCAAAAATACATAATTTATTACATAATAAAATCATCATTATTATCTTATACAAAGACCCAAACACATAATATAGTTCCTTAGAGAATTATATAAATAATTTAACCTTTAAGTATCCATGATCACCTAGTTACTCAAATATACATCAATGCTATCCATTTCATTCATCTATCATTCATTCCATAGCTTATCATAATATCATCTACCAAATGAATGTAATACAACTCAAGTAAAAATAAACTATTCCATTCCCATGTTCATTTTAAACTCATAATAAGCACCATTTTATATCATGAAGTAATCATAGGTCTATGCCTAATTCTAACATCAAGTCCTAATACAACTTCCTTCTCAATTACATAATAGTACAACATAAGATTACATCAATTATTTTACATACAAATTACATCATTGTACAATGTCTTCTTTTTATGAACATAGGAATCCAATAGCACAATCTCATGAAGAAACCAATCCACACACGCATCATCAAGGAGAGTATCCCAATGGAAGAAGGTAATCAACCACCCAACCATGTGAAACCAATGAAGGAACCACCCCTTGTGCTAGGATATGACAAAGGTTCCAACTCACACGTGAGACCTAAGCTGACACCTATCAACCAAAGGATACAACATGACTCCATGAGACCCAAACACAAGGATACAATACCAAAGTACAACAAGTGGCTAAATCAATGCAAATATCCTCTAGAGGCAAATCAATAAAACAAGGCATATGGATGATGGATACATGTGGGGTAGAGTTTCATTGCATGCTAGCCTCATGTGGCATTCATCTCCACCTTAGAGTAACTCAAGGGAGATCAGGTATGCCGCTCCAATGGTCTTCCCAATCTAGGATCCCAAAAATACCTCCCTGGGTCCATCCAATTGGGGCATACAATATCATATTCTTTATCTTTATTATGTGTATTCTTAATACCCATCCCTCTAATAAATTATTATTATGTTATCACTTGCAATTATACCATCAACTCTTCGTGTGGTTTCCTAAGTTTAGACCCCCTTCCTAGAGGTTTAGTTCTCACAACCTAGGACCAACACATGCAAGAGCCCACTCCCCCATCCATGAACCAAATCCATAGGGTAAAGATACAAATAAAAAGAAAAAATAATACCATCATGAAATCTCAAGAAGTTACAACAACCATATCGGCAACTGAACTCAAACTGAGCAACAAGAACGCAAGGGTCAACTCAAGGAAGTAAACCTTCACAAATGCAAAATATAAAATAGGTAAAAATAACATAAAAACCTCAATAGTGAGGCATAGAATATCCCACTGAAGTCATAAAATCAATCCCTCAACAACTCGCCATTCTCCATCTCGTTTGAGCGTCAAATCGCATAGGAATCACCTCATCAATAAGGCATGAACCTTCTTACTAGAGACAATGAAACATCATAAGGGATAAAAAAAATTCATAATCAACTCTAAAAATGTCAATACATACTGCACAAGCCTCTGGAGCATTCACACAAATCAAAAAAGCACATAAACAAGCTAAAAACTGACTTCTAGAGACCCCTGAGACAACTCAGCACCCCTGAAACCCATAATGGAATTCCTGGTAGGTATGGTAGCATTTATGGTATGTATGATAGTTTTTATAGTTATTATGATGGTATTTCTGGTCTCTATGGTGGTGTTTCTAATCAATATGCTTGAATCTGCAAATCAGGACTTCAGCTCTCATGGTATGTTTGTCAGAGCATATGGTATGAACAGTGGCATTCTTGGAAAGTAGGATAGCATTCTTGACATGCAGGGTGGTGTTTCTGGTAGATTATGTAGCATTCATGTGTGTTTTTGTAGCATTTCTGGGAGAAGTATGGAAAACTGAGCCCATCTGAGCCTTGTAGCTAAGGAAGGGGCACAGAGGGTCTTAGGAACCAAAAATGACCCTTCTAATGCAGATAAGGGGTCTAAAACACTCAAATATCATCAAGGACAGCCAAAATACTCATCTTGTGCTTCCTAGTAAAAATATGCAGAAGAAAATCCCTCTCCCACTAATCAAAAACTGAGAAATATGAAGCCTAGGCCACAAGGGAGAGAGAGAGAGAGAGGAAAGCAATAAACAACAAAAAGTGACTCAAGCAAGAAAGATGAGATCTAAAAGCATCCAAAATAAGTGGAAGGAAGAGTCCACACTCTCACAAAGTAGTCACAGTGAAAACACAGTAAACACAAAGGAAACATACAATCAAATCTACATTTCCCCCCATTCCAAACTTGCATACCAGATTGAAAACCAACTAAGGAAGATCATTTCCACAACAAATCAATCCCCAAGAGAGATTTCCAATTCAAATTTTTAGACACAGAGAATACAATCTTTTCTCGAAAGAAAATGCAGAAGTAAGAACCACCAACCTGCAATTCACAAAACCAAAATTGAAGTTGAAAGCTGAAATTGTCAAGTCTCCCCAATCCAATTCGCAATCCAAACTCTAAATCAAATTCCAAAATATTCTTGCAATGATCTTCTGGATGATTAACCCGTGCACACACTAGCAAGTCAAAATAAATAGAAAAATTAAATTTAAAACTATAGTTTTCTTGACCAATAGAAAAATTCCAAGAAACTATATATCTTACTTACCTTTACAAAGTTCAAAGTTTGAAAAAAAGCATAATATAAATATATATTTCTTACCAACCTAATCAAACCGGCCAATCAAAAATAAAGGTAGGTAGAAATAAATCAAATTCAATTTCTTAGTATAGATATGACGATTAATTGGGAAATACAAATATTTCCTCAAAATTAGATGGTGGGTACAAATAATATTATTTATCCATACTTAATTAAATAATTCCCACATAATAATTAATAATTAATTATCATTATTAATATTAACACCAATAAATAATTAAATAAAATAAAATAACATAAATAGAACTCAAATGAATAATTAAATTAAACACAATAAATAAATAAAAATCATCTCAACAATAAATCAACAAATTAAATAATTAAACAATAAATAAAGCTCAATTAAATCTCAATAAAATAAATTAAATTAATTAATTACCCAATTAAATTCTTAATAAAATGAATAATCCAATCATTAAATAAATCCAATAATCATGCCACGACTGAACAAAATAAGAAGCTAGAGAGATTTGACCTCATGAACTAGGAAACAAGGTGGAAGAGACTTAACCAAGATACCACATCTCTTAGTTGACTCGAGGGAAATCAACCAAACAAAAGACATCAAGATAAAATAACAAGGTATACATCTTAGGCCTAGAGTGTGTGAGGGAAACTATGTCATCTCCATCAACTTACCATTGGGATAGAGACACGCTCAGACCTGTGGACCCAGGTGGAGTCGATGTTTGGTACCTACAATCCTGCATCAAAGACCAACACGACATATACAATACATATACCTCACATTAAACAAACAAGTGATAGATAATCATGATGACATGTCCCACTCGCAATGAGTGATATGGAATCATCTCTACTCATGAAGACAATCACACAATATAATATGAAAACATCGCATAGAATCATCATCAATCTCATAATCCATATAAACAATAACCATATGTAAATCCATAAGTCATATAAATCCATCCATCTAGGAGATACCAAATCAACTTCCATAAGAATCAAATATCATATAATAAGTCTCACATCATCAATCATAAAAGTATCCAATCGTAAAGAGTCATCACAAATACCATGAGTCCACATAAGGTCCAAATATCATAGATGCCATCCAAAATCCCAGAAGAATCATAAACAACCTTCCAAATAACCATCATAAGTCTAAATAAGTCTATCGGTAAGAAAATCAAAATGCAAGTCTAGGAGGGACAATACAGAAAATGAATTGAATTATAATTTGTTGCATTCATTAGTTGAAAGAAATGCATTTTAATTTGTAAATCATTTTATACAAAAAAAAATTATGAAAATGACATTTGGAAATGTTACCATGCCCAATTTTTAATTGAATTGATGAATTGTTGGTTTTATGGTGGATTTGGAATGTTGTGTACCTATAGACCAAAATTGTACTTAATTTTTTAATTTCAAATTTCAAACTTTTATAAGTTTTTGATTCTCCATTAATGGTGGATTTTAACATTCACTTGGTTTTTGATAAAAGTTGGATTTTTTTTTCAAGTGGAATTTTGGTGAAATTTTGATAGGATGTTATGCGACATGATGGATTTATAGCATGAAATTATTATATGGATCGATTTGGATCCCAGTTCATGAAGTTATTGTGTTTTGTGAAATTTGGCTTATATTGTGGAAAATTTGAAATTGTTAAAAGTGGATTTTGTGCTTAATTATTGATGAATTATTTCGTGGAGTGATGTATTTAACTTATAGGTTTTGAAATTGGATCAATTTGAATTTGGTTTCATGTGTTTATGGAATTTTGAACAATTATGACTATTTGATGAATGACCTTTAATATGAGATCTTTGGATCATTTGAGTTTGATTTGATTTTGGTTTTGTTTTCCATGTTCATTGGAATGAGATGAGCCTCAGGTAGGTAGTAGAGTGAAGGATGAGAGTGGCTCCCAATGTGCACGTGGATCAAAGTGGCTTGTAGGCTTAATAATATTGAAGGAAATTATTGAAGAAAGTAATTACTAAATTAAAACATATGTAATGAAACTTAATTTAGATAATTGGATGCCCCATGGATGTTTTGAGTTATCATAAAGACTAATGATGTCTTGAGAAGACATGCCCACTGTAATAACCCACTTAACTTAATCCAAAAATCTCAACTGATTTTTTTTTAACCTAAGTTAAGCTAATTTACTTAATAAGAATATTTAACTGGTATATCTACATCCTAAGAAATATTAATTCAAGATAAAAGATCTCTTAATGTCTGATTATCTATTGAAATTCAACATGTGGCAATTGACCCTTTTGCCTTATGCAATATTTATCCTTTTAAAACCTAAAGGGCATCTTTTCCCATCATTGAGGAGATGATAAACTCTTTTAGAAATAAGATTCTTGCTAAAGGAGAAGTCCAAATTTGCAACTTAATTAAATTCCAATAAGAGGACCACTTATACTTTAAGTATGAATCCTAATACTTGAAAAGTAATAGATTGCTTGAAAGAAAATTAAATGATTATATAGCAAGACTTTGGAAAAGAATTTAACATTTACTTGTTGAAGGAAAAATCTATTTAGTAATAAGCTTGAGAATAACCACAACTAATTCTTCCATTTGAAGTATCATAAATTTTATCTTTAATTATTTTGTACAAATGATAACGTTACTTAAATATGAATCATAATACTTGAAAGATACTAATTTTCTTGAAAGAACTAAAATGGAATAAATTATTAAATATTAAGACTTGATAACCACATTACTTTTAATTACCAAAGTTTGAAAATAAGATTAGAAGGGAGTCTAAATTACTTGCAATTTATCCAACATAAATAAAGCTCCTAAATAACTCTAATCAATCTTCTTCTAGTTGTTTTTGAACTAATGTCAAATCCTTTGCAATTTTTTAAAAGGATAAACTAACTTTTCCTACCACTCGAAGTAACATTAACCTTACTTCTAGATTATTATTTTTCACAACGATATCCTTATCAATTTCCAAATTCTTATTTATTTAATTATTTATTATTATTATTATTAATTCAACAAACAGAAGTATATATATATTTTAAGGCCCTTAAAATAATAATAACTGGTCCAATAAAATTTGAATAAATAAATCATTGAGGAAACATTTCTAACTATTTGATCCCAAAACGTAAGCAAGATATACAAATTTATCTTCTACATACATTTAAATTTTCTAAATCTGAAAACAAGGAGACATGCTTGCATATGTATTTCCTTTATTAAATATGAAAACAAGGAAAAGATGCATGCAATATATATATTTCTTTTATCAAATCTAACAAAGAAGTGTGTATGCAAATAGAAACCCCTACACATAATTTCTCTTTGAAAATAAAACAAGAAACCAGGAAAGGAGAGAACCTGAATTTGAATGAAGAACCCTATTGTTGAATCATCTTCTGTTTCCCAACCATCCTTTCTCAATCCTCACTTTGTAGCTTTGTGAAGATCTTCTCCAAAACCTCAAAGTAAAGAAAATTTGCTGCAATATTTCTACAAAGTTTCCCCTACAACTAACATGAATTTGAAACTTATTTCTTAACAATTCAAAGACCTATTTCATCACATAGAAACAAAAAAATGAACTCCCCTTTTTCAAAAATCTATAGTCAATATATAGAAAAAGAGAACCATTTCCCACTATCAAAAGAATTAATTGATTTTCATATTCTTTTCTGAAAATAATTCTATGAAAATGATTAATTGTCATAGTGGGGATTACATGCAAAAATTTGAATTGAGATTCTCTTCTAGAACCTTCTCATTTCCTCCTACAACATGTGCTAAATTGTCATATTGAGAAAATAAGTAATTTCAAAATTAATTGTGATCTCATGTATGTGTGTCGCTACTTATTAATCCTTCTTTTTTAAATAATTCCAGCCATACTAACATTACTCATAAAAACAATATAAATAAAACAATAATAATTTCATCCTTATTTCATTTATCATTTGTATTTGACATTACTCATAAAAATAATAATAATGATAATAATGGTAGCTAGGCTTATCAAAGTCTAAATGTCACAACCCTCTTTTATCACTTTTTGATTTAAATACAATTCTATTATATTTTTGGTTAAGCTATTTAAATGATTGAATAAATATAAAAGGATAAAATGAACACACACACACACACACACACACTTGGAGAATATAATTCAAAATGCATTATTTTTATTTATTTATTTTCCACTCCCAATTATGGCACATGTTGTAGGAGGAATTGGAAGCTTCTAGAGGAATCTCCACCACCTTGCATGTAACCCCCCCACTAAGTTTTTAATCAATTTGCATGAGTCCAATATTGGAAAAGAATCTCTTTTTTAATTAAATTCTCTAGATAGTGGAATGAAGGGACTTTTCTAATAAAATTGTATGCAAGTTTCAAAGAAGGGAGTTGATTATGTTTTGAAGGAAATTTCCCAAGTTTTAGTAGTAGGATCTTCTTTGGTAGTCTCATTTTTGTTGTAGGATTTTTAAGTGGTTGTTTGAAGGATCTCTCTCAAGTTGCAAGGAAGGATCAAAGGATAGCTAGAGGATTCAACATCAAGCTTCAGTAAACCAGGTTCTCTCCATTTGTCATATGAGGAATTTGTATTTATCAAAAAAATATATATAGTTTCTAGATTCTTTAGTTGAATATAGTTTTCTGAAAGAATCATTTTTTTTAATTGTTAGATAGGAAGAAAATCTATTTTGTTTTCTTTAAAGAAATGCAGTGATATAATTCTTTCTCTTTTTAAATACAAATGCAGATTTCTCTTGCATATTTTATTTAATCTATTTAAAAGGTAGTAAATCAGATTTTTGCTTTTCTGTTTTCTCTTGAAAACTAGAGATGATATTGAATATAAAAATAAATAAATCTCTCTCTCTATGAATGAATAAATAAATCTCTTCTTCTTATTTAGGAATAAAATGCAGCTCTATTATTTATTTTATTTAGAAAATATGCATATGATCTTGCTTTTTGCTTTTCCAAAGATTTTAGATCTATCCAAAAATCATATTTCCCCTTATTTAAAATTATTTTTCTGAGATTAAAAATCTTCCCTGTGTGATTAAATGATATGAATCTTAATATTTATTCCCTCAAATTCATTTCTCTGGCTCTTCGAAGGAAAATCTGAAAGAAAATCTCTCTATGAATATTAGTTGAAATTCGAAGAATATATTTCCCTATGAATAATCCTCTGTGCTATTCATCCTTGTAAATAAATCTTTATTCTCATTTGATTACTTAATTATTATTTTATATATATATATATATATATATATATATATATATATATTTGGATATATATTCTCTCTATGAATAATAGTTGAAATTTGAAGAATACATTTCCCTGTGAATAATCCTTTGTGTTATTCATCCCTGTAAATAAATCTTTATTCTCATTTGATTACTTAATTATTTTTTTTACATATATATCTAGATATATATTCTCTCTATGAATAATAGTTGAAATTTGAAGAATATATTTCCCTGTGAATAATCTTCCGTGTTATTCATCCCTGTAAATAAATCTTTATTCTCATTTGATTACTTAATTATTTTTTTACATATATATCTAGATATATATTCTCTCTGTGAATAAGAAATTTGAAGAATACATTTCCCTGTGAATAATCCTCTGTGTTATTCATCCCTGTAAATAAATCTTTATTCTCATTTGATTACTTAATTATTATTTTTACATATATATCTAGATATATACTCTCTCTATGAATAATAGTTGAAATTTGAAGAATATATTTCCCTATGAATAATCCTCTATGTTATTCATCCCTGTAAATAAATCTTTATTGTCATTTGATTACTTAATTATTTTTTTTACATATATATCTAGATATATATTCTCTCTGTGAATAATAGTTGAAATTTGAAGAATATATTTCCCTGTGAATAAACCTCTGTGTTATTCATCCTTGTGAATGCTAGAAATAAATTATTTCCCTGTGAATGTTGGAAATAAATTCTTTCCCTGTGAATGCTAGAAATAAATTCTTTCCCTATGAATGCTGGAAATAAATTCTTTCCCTGTGAATGCTAGAAATAAATTCTTTCACTGTGAATGCTGGAAATAAATTCTTTCCCTGTGAAAGCTGGAAATAAATCTCTCTTTGTGAATATTAGTTGAAAAATAGAATATAATTCCCTCTGTGTGAATATTAAATATTCTTGAAAAGTTTTGTATTTCTCAGCATAAACCTGTTATCTGTGCATCGCTAGAGCAAATTATTTCTCTGTTTATTTCAAACTATTCTCTGTTGTATTTTCGTCCCTGTGATTAAATTCTTTCCCTGTGAATGCTAGAAATAAATTCTTTCACTGTGAATGCTGGAAATAAATTCTTTCCCTGTGAAAGCTGGAAATAAATCTCTCTTTGTGAATATTAGTTGAAAAATAGAATATAATTCCCTCTGTGTGAATATTAAATATTCTTGAAAAGTTTTGTATTTCTCAGCATAAACCTGTTATCTGTGCATCGCTAGAGCAAATTTTCGTCCCTGTGATTAAATTATTATTTTCACTCTTACATTGGTATTTTTCTTATACACATATCTATTTATATACTCTTCTTTTATGCAATTTATTAATATGGGAATGTAACCAAATATATATATATATATATATATATATAAATAAATATAAATGTTTAAATTCCAATTTAGGAATTGTCAAATTCTTTTCTTAGAATAAATTTTAAGTTGTTAAATTTTAACTTAGGGATAATTTATAAATATCGGGATTTAATGTGTAGTAAATTCATAATTATTTTATCTTAAGTAAATTTTATATTGTAAATTATTTAAATTGAGTTGTTCAATCCATTTAAGATCCATTGGGGCACTTAGTTAGCATTTTGGCAATTTATTTCTTATCAATATGATTTGAAGCTAAATTCTATTTTTGACTAGTGACTTATAGGTGATATTCTTGCACGTAACTTACACTACCTTCGCCTCATGCATTGATTACATTTATTGGCATTTCCATCTCCATGCAAGTTACACGTTTAATTATTATAATGCAAGCTTCCTAGTTGTCATTATTATGCAAGTTATATTTCAAGTTTTGAATAATAAATAAATTTAGTTATCATTTTTATTCCATGTCATTCATCAAGTAGTTATTTCAATTAATTGAGCTTTGCAATGTCTAAATATACGCGTTCAATTCATAATTATTTTCCAAACATGTTGTTTATCATAAGTTAGAAAAAATTAAATAAAGGAAGTTGGAAAACCAAAACCAAGTAGCGTTTGGTATATACAGTGCCTCTGGGTCACGCTTATGAGTAATGTCATCGTGTTGAACTACTGCACTTAATGCCTAATAAAGCTACATCAATGACATCTATGGCATTGTCCCTATAAATCGTCAGGGAGTAATAAGGGACACTTGGAAGTTAAAATCCAAGGGGCGGTTAATCCCTCTTGGATCGATAATCTAATAAGATAATTTTTAAATGATTTTTCATTTGTTGAGATAAACCATAGTAAACCCCCTTTAAGGTTGGTTAAGTAAATTGCTTTTATGAAATTGATTTTTAATCTTGAAGAGATATTGGTGATTGACAATTTGGTCAAGGGTGACATTCATGATAGGTGTTAGGATGTAGTTGTTAGGTCACAAACAATAGGCCATCTTGAGCCTTTGTTTAAGTGCTACCATCGTGGGTAGCAACTGCAGAGAAACTGTCTAGGACATTGACCCTAGAAAGGGTTGCGTACCCACTAATTAGTTTACATCAAACCATAGAATAGAAAATAGAACTACATACTTTACGCCTTGATCCCGTGCAGAAGCGGGTATGTAGGCAGTCTTGGGATGGAGTTGTCCCTCGTACTCAGGCATTCGTGGGTGGGGTCTAGGCTTGGTAAAAGAAAGATTGAGTAAGAATCCTAATTTGAAAGATAAGATAATTAAATTTGAAAAATTAATTCAATGCATACTCGGAAGGAATCCCGTATGGATTCGCTTGACTTCTCGAGGCTTTAAGCCAAATTCCAAGGCAAAATTCAATCTTTTATTATGTTATTTAATTACTCCAAAGGACGGCGACCTTGGTGCACTTCTGTTAGAAGAGTGTAGTACTTAGTGAGTGGCTCAGGACTCGAATGGTCCCAATGAGTCTAAGTCTCTAGCCAGAGCACCTCCTATCCCAATTGGATAGATGCCTACCCCGTATGGGTAGATGCCTATCCCGTATTGGATAGATGAAATCTTATGCCTACCCCATATGGGTAGATGCCTATCCCTTATTGGATAGATGAAATCTTATGTCCCGTATGGAAAAATGCCTAACCCATATGGTTAGATGCTCATCCCGGATGGATGAATGCCTAATCCAAATGGATGGATGCCCAAAGTATGCAACTGAATCAAACACAATGATTAAATTAAACAAAAAAAAAGAAAGGTCAATTTTGTTGAGTTAATTATGGTGGGTTATTACACTAAAAAGAGGGTTATGACACCCACTCCTTGGGAAGGATGCATTGGACTTGTATGATTGATTCTTCTCATCCATACAAGAGGACTAATTGGTTTTGTGTGATCCATCCCTTTGAGTTACACAATTAAGCTTCCCTCTCTTGTTCTCTAGTAACTAGCCCTGTAGTTGAGTAGTGCCCAAAAGATGGACATGCCTTCCTTATTGGTGTTGATTTATGGATGTTTATGTGATTATCATGTGTAATTGGCCTATGATATGTTATACCTTTGTTTGGATGTTTTGAAAAATTATGCTTTGATGTTTTGTACTCTACTTGTTTTTATTTAGTGTCGTATCGCTTCTTTTGTGCCTTGTGTGTGTGATTGTATGTGGCCTTTGTGACTATCACCTAGCACAATGAGAGTGGACCTTTTTGGTCCCATGTTGTAAGGCCCACCCTTATGACAAATTATATTAACTCTTTTGGAATATGTTGGTAAATTATACAATTATATAATTATTCTTTTTATCTTCTCTTGTGCCAAGTTGAAAATGATATTTTCATTGTATAAAGGTTTCATCAAATTATTTAGCTATATGATTATATTATACGATTAATATTCAAATGGTGTTGAAAGTTTAAATGGTTAATTCTTAGACTCATTGGGTTTCTAAACTAGGCATTGATGGTTGATGTGGTTTATCATACTTTATTGAATGTGCAATGAATTAGTAATTGAATTTAATGCTTGGTGAAATGGTAATGGATAGAAAACAAAAGCATAACATAGGTAGAATGAGTGGGAAGGAAAAAGTCTATTTATATTCTTTCTTAATGAATTCTACTAATTAATTGACTTGATTGTGATGAGGAAACAATGGAGTAGAGTAAGATCTTGGGAAAGGCTTTGAGGTTTCAAATGGTATTGTAAATTAACCATACGCATGTATGAGTGGATTTAGCACTGACCAAGTTAAAGGGTGAATTTGAGGTAAGGAAAAGTGGTAATTTATATAAGATTGATTATTATTTTCAATAATGAGGATTTGATTGAATATAAATTAGATAAACACCAAGTAGTAGTTAAATTCAAATTGTGTAGTGTTAGTTTGATGATGATTGGGTGCTTGTGATGGACTAGTGATAGACTAACAATGATAATGTTAGTAGATAAATGAATCATTGTGATGTACTAACTATATAAATAATTATGATGCATAATTGTTGGTTGTTTGCGAGTTATGTTCACATTAAAATGTGGGCATGATATTAGGTATCAGAGCATTGGGTTATAACATTGGGAACTCTAGGAATTTTCTAAGTTGTTTAAAACAGTTTATGCTTTCATAAGATCACTGACTAAGTAAATTAAAAAAAACACTCTTAGTTAATTATATGTTATTTAAACTAACGCTTCATAAAATTTTCACATTGTAGTTGGAGCTTGTCTTTGTTTTACAAAAGGGCAAAAGTGACTTTTAACTTAAATTAGATTAATCCAAACTAATAATGAAAAAAACAATTATACAATTTTAGTAAATATAATAAGTGGTAAAATTTGATGTTCTTGTCTCTAGCAAGGAATGCTTATAGATCATAAGTTTTGCTTCTCTTATTTACTCTAGCCTTGAAGCCAATAAGGAAAGGTTAAGTTGGATAATGGATAAAGAGATTTCCCTAAATATAAGTTTGTTTCTCTTGTAGATTAGTGATGGGTATCATGAAACGAATAACTATGGTCCTATGTTCTAGAAGATACCCCTCGATATTGTGGGAACTATCTTAGGATAATGTATAGTTAAGGGAGTAAGTTTCAAGTCAACAACACCATCTTAAGATAACTCTAGTTTTGTGAGTAGGGAACCTTATACCCTATTCCTTGTCCCATTGTTCCAGTGGTAATGGACTTGTGCATGTCATCTCTAGAGGGAATTCCTATTCAAACCTTAGTGTTTTCAAAAGATTATCTCATTTTTGTTTCTTGGAATGCTAGTAACCTATGCTTAGGTAGGCACTTATATTTGGATAAATATAAGCTTTCATATATATTTATTTTAGAGTGTAACGTTCAACTAGAAAACCTCATTAAAGATCAATTACAACCAAAAAGAACTATAATTGAGGTTAATGGTTCTAGTTTTCTTATTAGAATATAATCATGGGTGTGATCATGCTAGATTAAGTGGAGTGGAATAATAATTTAATTATAGAACACAAATGGAGTCTTATTTTTCTTTAAAAATATTTATTGTATATAGGTACACCCCATGTGCTAGTTCATTTTTAATATTGCCACTTTAAATGTAATTTTCTTTTATCAATCCAATAAACCAAGGTGTTACGTATCTAAATGTGTAATTTGATTGAATCCTAGTACTTTAAAATATTTTGTGTTGGATGAATTTTAGGAAATGACATTGTAATTATGTAACTAGTGTGGAGTTGCCTAAGATTTTGGTAATGCATTACTTTGGATATTGAACAAGATTTAGTAGTTACTAGGATATAGTCAAATATATTAGATTGCACTAATGTTACATGTTCTTCTTTCTTTTAAGTTGTATCTATAATGAATTGTTAGGAAAGGTAGAAAGTGGAAATGTATCCCTTGTTTAATGCATTACTTTATTCCAATCATAAGAATTATAGATAGTAATTTTTTTCAATCTTCTTTCAAAAGTGAATTTTAAAGTGCATTTCTATAATGAAACACTAGAACCTATTGGAAAGGTAGTGACCTCCTTACCTTCATGGATCTATCTATTGTCTTCATGTTGGGAAAACTTAGTATAGACATAGGAAAAAAGTAGAGTTAAACATAGAAATTATTCTCCTTTCTTAATTGTTGAAGTTTACCTATGCCTAATGTAATGAAAAACTAAGTAAAACCTTATCATAACCATGTAGTTAGTTCTGAATGTTAAAACAATAAGGGTGTATGATGTATGAATTAATGTAAGTATTGGATTTACATTCTTGCAAGGGTAAACAAATAATTATCATTATGTTTGTTCGGTATTATGGAGTAAACTAGTATGTTTAGAGAACCTTCATTCGTTGTGGCATGTGTATAATCTATAGTCATGATTTTAATACCATTAGTGTAAGTTATATCCATTAAATTGGGGTTTTGTATCTATAGTAGGTGTTCTTGTGATGCCATGCTATGTTACTATTTTTCCTTAGTGTTGATCCTTCCTTGTTGGAGGAGGATCCACTAGAGTAAATAGGGGTTGAGAGGAGTGTTATGACCTCCTTTTTGAGATAACCTATGCTAGGTTGAGGTCAGCTAGTAGGAGCCCCTTATATCATCTAGGGTAAGGCATGGCACCACATGGCCCTCATGGTCAAATCAGAGCATTGTCCCCCATCTCCCCATTTTCATGGATTCAATGGTGATCCATATGTGGAAACCTATCTTTGTGATTAACCATATCCCATGGGTTGAGAATGAATCTTGAGGTGCCATAGTTCAGGTCAGATTCTACTTTGGTTCAGGTAGTGGATTGATCAGTAATACAACTAATTTAGACACTTCCAGTACTTGAATTATCTTCATCAATAGGGTCTTCTAGCTACATTTATTAAGATATATAATAGTATTCTTAAAACAAGGTTTGGAGAGACAATTGTGGTAATAACAGTTACAGATTTGTGCATAAACAAGTTAGATCATCAACCTTGATAACTTGACAAAAAGGAATTTGGACTGATACACTAGAGCAGATCAATGATACTAGAATTTGCAGTATGGTTAAGATGACAAGATGGAAACCATTATGGATAGAGTGTGGCAGAGTTTATCGATGGACTATGTTATTGTGGGTATTTAAGGCATGTGTCTTGTCAACACAACGTTTATATCATATTTGTCTTGAGGCCACCATATATCTATTTTATGTGGCTTTAAGCCACCATGTTATTGCTAGCTATTATCCATGTTTGTGGTTTGAGACCACTATTCCCCTCCTCCCCTTTGTTGGCTAGGATAAAGCCACATAGTGAATGTGATGTGTAAATTTGTGATTTTGAGTATTATTGTTAATTTACTTGTATGAATATTTCTCATAAGTTTGTGCCAACAATATTATGTTTTCACTTTGAGTTATTTGCTTGTTTTTACTCTTGAATGTTGATTATGGTCCTTTTACCTCAAGGAATTACCTTGATTCAAATTAAAAAACATGTTATTACTAAACCTTGTGAATTTTGGTTCTCATTTTTATTTATATATTTATTAATCTATTTTCAGACTTTATTTTAATTATGATTGGCAGGCATTTTTGCTCTTATGAGTTTCGAGGCTTATTGTTGTGTTGCTACTATTGGCATATGTGTTGTATAGTATAATGGTGACTTGTGTAGGGGAGAAGATGGCCTAGGGAATATTCCATGAGAGTATGGAACGATCCTTAGACAAGGATCTTGATATATTATTTTTCATTACACATTCCATGAGAGCATCAAAGGATCCTTGGAGAAGTATCTTGATATTTTTTTCTTCACTATATATATCCCATGTGAGCATGGGAGAATCCTTAGAGAAGGATCTTGATATATTATCTTTCACTATACAAAAAATTCTTTAGTGTCATATTTGGCAGTATTCAATGATTGAGGGCACCATTCATCCTTGTAAATCACTTGGTAAGATCCCTTAGCCTTGTGTTGGGTAGAATGGGAGTGGCACTCTTGTATGTGATATAGGGTATGAGAATCCAATTCATATGTGCATTATAATGACCCTTATGGCTATGGTGATAATCCATCTACGTAAGTGTTGTCTTGATTGTTAAGCTATGTAATAGGATTGTGGAAGGGAGATGAGCTCCAAATAATTATGATATTTTGAATAAGATTAACTTCTAATGTTAAATCCGATTTGAAACATCTCTTTATAGAAGTTGAGTAAATAGTGTGAGTTGTGTTGTGATTTTACACTTTTAGTACACTAATTATCCAAGTTGGTGATAGAAATAAATTGTCCATATTGGTTCATGATTACTATTTTTAATAAATGGAATAAGCTGTTAAATTTTAGTGACTTGTAGGAGGAAGTCTGATCCAAGGGGGTGAGAAGTGTAAGGCCCACCCTTATGGCAACTTATATTAATACTTTAGGAATATGTTGGTGAATTATACAATTATACAATTGTACAATTATTCTATTTATCTTCTCTTGTACCATGTTGAAAATGATATTTCCATTATATAAAGGATTTCATCAAATTGTTTAGCTATATAATTATATTATACAATTAATATTCACATGGTATTGAAAGTTTAAATGGTTAAGTCTTAGACTCATTGGGTTTGTAAACTAGGCATTGATGGTTGATGTGGTTTATCATAGTTTATTGAATGCACAATGAACAAGTAATTGAATTTAATGCTTGGTTAATTAGTAATGGATAGAAAATGAAAGTATAAGGTAGGTAGAATTAGTAAGAAGGAAAAAGTTTGGATGTATTCTTACTTAATGAATTCTACTAATGCATTGACTTGATTGTAATGAGGAAACAATAAAGTGGAGTTGGAGCTTGGGAAAAGCTTTAAGATTTAAAATGGGATTGCAAAATTAGGCATACACGTGCATGAGTGGATTTAGCACCAAGTTAAAGGGTGAATTTGAGGTAAGGAAAAGTGGTAAGTTATATATGATTGATTATTATTTTCAATAATGAGGAGTCTATTGAATATAAATTAGATAAGCACCAATTAGTAGTCAAATTCAAATTGTGTAGTGTTATTTCTATGATGATTGGGTTCTTGTGATGGACTAGTGATAGAATAACCTTGATGTATACACTAAAAAATTGGCATGGCGAGATTTGATTAAATACAAAAGTATTTAGTTAATTAGCCTTTATTTCTCTACTTATAAATAAACTAAAAATTTATTTATATAGTTCCCGTTTCTTTAATTCATTCCATCATAATTCTTTTCTTCCATTTTCCTAATTAAATTAAAAAAATTAATAATTTGTTTTATTTAATTATTTCCTCCCATTAAATTTTAATTTTTAATTCAAATTTCCACATGAATCCTAATCTCTTTCTAGCCTAATCCACCAATCTAACCTTGGTTTTAACTAACCCTATCCCCTCCAACTTCCTTATCCTAACCTCATATGGGTTGATTATCCTCTCTTGATGATACATGACATCATTAATACATGTCCTTCATCTCCTTGCCACTTGCCCTTGTGTTGGCATGTGTTGGAGATTCTTCAACACTTGTCACTCTGAGGATGACAAGTGTTCTCCATATCAACCTCCTCTCTAACCTCTCCATCTCTAACCGTTCATCTCTCTAGGATAAATATCCACCATTGGATCCTTATAATTTACCTCTTGCCTTGTAAAATCTATAAATACCCTCAATTTTTATTTATCCCCCCCCCTTAGTTGAGTTTTTGATCTTGCATCCATAGTCTTAAATTCTACAATTTAGCACTCTCATCTAGCATACTAGCATAGCAACATTGCATTTAACACAATCTTAGAATAGTTTCTCATATCATGGCATAGTAATCATGAATTTCATATCAATCATGTAAATGCTCATTCTTCAAGTAGCCATCTTGTTGATCATGCAACTCAGAGTCACGTCTCCCAATTTGCAAGGTCCTTGAGCATAGAGGACAATGGGATGGCATCAAGGAATGGTTTATTGAATTTACTTATTTTGTCCTTTCTTGATATAATGTTCCATTGAATGTGTGTTTATTTTTTTATAGTTGATTACACATAATTTTACACACAATAATGTTAGTAGATAAATGAATCATTATGATGTACTAACTATGTAAATAATTGTGATGCATAATTGTTGGTTGTTTGTGAGTTATGTTCACATTAAAATATGGACATGACAAATGTGGTTGACTGGTGTATATAACAATATTGGGGTCTAGAATATATTAGACCAAGAATTATTAGTGGATTCTTTGCACTTGATTTTATTCGTGTTTCTCCTTTGAATCATTGAAATGTAGTTGTTTGTTGTAAAGGACATTTAAGTCCTCATATGTTGTAGTGATGTATATACTTGACCTCATATTGAGAGGATTTGTAATCATGTATATTCAACCTCTCCTTAGAGGTGGATGCGATTGTATATATTATTTAATGATGATAGTGTAGATGGATTTATTTGCATGTCTCAATGTTGGAGCCGAGAATGATTGCTTTCTATATTGACTATGATGATTATGTTTGATCAAGACAATGTTAGTAGGAATATTATTTTTATCTTAAAATGAACCTAGTTTATTTTTTATTCATCTTGGAGGATGTTGTAGTCCCCTCATGAGGTTGATGTACCTACTTATGGCATTTCGAGTCATTTCCAGTCTGTTTGAGGCCTTTCAGGATGTCATGTAAAGTCTTGCAAAAGTGAAAAATTGATGAGCTAACACATCTTCTCCTCAAGCACAATATTCAACCACCTTCATCTAGTATATCCTCTTCTATCACTTCATGACCTACACATTTTGGGTTCACTTATATAAAATTTTGTGAAGACAAAATGAAGGGCCATGCTCTCTTTGCATTTACACATTTTTAGCCCAACAAATGGATTCTTGATTAATAATTATCTCATGAGTTGGATTCATCTATGGTTATGTTCTCTTCTAATGAGCCTTTAACTCTACCACACATAGTGATGAGTAATAACACTTATATGAGTGTTACTAGGAAGGGTTCTATTAATGATGATGATGGCACATTTAATGATGTACTATGTGTTCCTTCTTTATCATCCAATATCCTTTCCATATATTAGACTACTCACAGTGGACAAGGTAAGACACTAGAGTTCACACCTAGTTTAGTTTTTATCCAAGACTTGTACAATAGAGAGATTATTTCATTTGGAAATCTTAATCATGCATCTTTATTGTATGAGTTCTCTCACTTTAAATGGTCCTACCGAGCATGCATTTCCATTAACTATTCCTATCTCTCATGCATGTAGAGTGGAACATAAATTTGAGGAGCGGTTTGGTCACTTAAACCTATGTGTGCTTCCATCATCCAATGTGGTTCCTAAGACTTATTGTAATGCCCCACGAGAAACCCTAAGGAAAAACATCACAATCTATGCAACTAAGGGTGAAATAAAAAAAAATTTAAGTACGAGTGCATTAATTATAACCATTGCACATCTAATAACATAGCAGAAGTCTAACACATGATTCCCTAAGGGTTACCAATGAAGATTACTTCGTAGATTATATTAATACCACAGAAAAATCCTATTGTTCAGCTATTTTAGGAAAATTAAATGTTAAAGATAAATACTACACATACATCTAAATTTCATAATGAAAGAATCAAAGTACTCCAATGCATTCATTTTATATATACAAAAGATTAAAACAACTGAATCAACATACATTCCAATGATTCCCTTTTACAATATCCATAAATACATGTTTACAAAAATACCATGAATTACAATATCAAGGTTCCATAAAAGTTTGATACAATGACCTCAAGGTTTCAACTGAACAATGATCATGAACAAGAGCTGGTACATGAACCACGAACCAAGAACATCAGTGAAGCCCTTCCTCGCCTGAAGATACATTCTAGAACATCTGATGGGAAGTGGCACTACCACCCGACCATGTGATCCCAAAATGGAACCACCCGACCGTGCTAGGAGATAGTAGAAAACCCTCAAGCAAACAAAGTAAGACAAGTATGAAAGGACTACAAGACTCCGCAAACATCCATGTAACTCAACTCACAAACACTAGTGACTCTAAGGAGAGAGTGTCATCGCATATCTTAAGATGGATACCATGGTACAGCCTCCTAGGTCCTGGCTCTCTATCCTGGTAACCTCTCCTGGCTTCTGGCTCCAACTAAGTCTCATGCGGACCCTACCTATCCTTTCATGAAGACAAGGTGGTAAGTTTGCCATTCCAGGCCTTCTCGTAACATTATGAGCCCTGTACAAGCACTACACCTATGCAAAAGGCACATTATCTTAATTAATATTTATTCTAACCACCCCCTAATAAATTATTAAGTTATCACTTTTTAACTGACTTCTGACGGGTTATCCTGTCATCCACTTCGGGCATGGCCCCTGCTCGAAAGCCACTCTCTCTCATAGGACACTATAGGAAAAGTCTCTTTATGAGAACTCTATGGTGAAACAGACAACCATACCTAATCCTAACAAACCACAGGTGAAGGATACACAATTCACTAACCAAAGGTTGACCATTTGGACAAAACACACAATGGCTCACATCCATAAAGTTATACCTCGACACCTAACCAAGGAAACATAATAACATAGGACACAATGATAATGTAACAAGAATTGGAATTTAAACTTGACAGAAAACACCATTTACACATGCTCCTAACACAGGCAATCTTTCCTTAAAATAGTCAAATGCATAAACAACTTGCAAATAGAGACTTCCAGAAAATAAGAATTATAACTATATTAATACACTATTTAATAAGTCATAAACCTAATGTTTCAACAATAAGCCATTACTCCCCAAACTCTCCTAGAGAAGCAACTAATAAATCTTAATACCTAGGTTCTAAACGCAAGCATAAATTTCTTTCATATAATAAAAAGTGTACAATATGTTCTTAAATTGCAATATTCTAATCATTTAAACAAAATTCCACTACTATAGCTAATAACTTAATTACATCTAAAACCCTATGATTTTTCATTTAACTATCCCAAACGACTAATGATACCTTTCCATAACCATAATATAAGAAAGATCATAATCATAACTTATAACAAAAACTTACATAAATAATAAGCCAAAACTAAAGAAATTTCTGACCTCTTGTAATCTTGACCGATTCCAAGACCTCGACGCCCTTCTGCCAAATAGTAACACGCCTTGCTTGCGAACCTATCTCCAATATACTCCCAACTCTATCTCAAAACTAACTCTCTTTGATACTTCAAAATTATCCTCTCTATCTCTCTATCCTATTCTATTTTTCTCCTCTATTCTATTCTTTCCTCTATTCCACTCTTTCCTCTATTCTATTCTTTCCTCTTGAGTCTACCGTCCTTCCTTGGATGTGAATGAATCTCCCTTCTTCCTTTCTCCCACCTCTATTTATCCTAAAATTCCCTATGACTTCTCCCCACTCATAGGCTCGATGATGGTGATTGATGAGGAGTCTTCAATGAAATACGTTGAGTTTCAACTTGACTTTATCTCAACTCTTTGATTATTCTAATTGTTTATCCATCCTTTACCCTACACATCTAGCATGTTACTACAGTTCGTAGAGCATGGGTCGACTATGCAACTCTCCCTATCGATGGTTTTCCTGAACCCATGGTACACGTGCCTTCTAACTCATCACCCTCTACAATTATAAACCAAGGATTGTGGACTATGTAACAGTCTACGTCTTCCTTTGTGGAGAGAGGGAGTTGTCATGACAAGTATAAAGCTCACGCTACTAGGACTACTCATGATCTCCTCGTTACCTATAACCTATCCATAACTGGCGTTACATGCATCTAGCACGTGGCTTATACTTTGGAAGAAACGGTCAATGTTCATCGCGGAGTTGTTATCCAAATGGGAGGAGTGGTCGACGTTTGGTTTAATAGAAGTGAGAGGGGTGGTCGGTGTTCACTGCAACGTGGAGAAGCTTTATTAAAATGGGAGGAGGGTATGTATAATAAAAGGGAGGAGGGTGGTCGGTGGTAATACCGACCCCTCCCTTTATTAAGGGGGGTGGTCGATATTACTATCAGCCACCCTAGTTATTAGTTTTTTTTTAAATAAACTTACTAACCCGCCACCTTCCAATTTTTAGTTTTTAATTTATTTTTATTTTTATTTTTTTTAATTATATTTTTAATATTTAATTAATGACTTTCATTAATATAAATATTTAAACATTAATCCTTATTTAGAAATTTATTTTTGTATATATATATTTTGGTTTCCAATATTTATAATTAATGACTTTTCATATATATATTCAAACAATTGAATTATATGTATTATACGTTTGATTTATTAAATCTAATGTAAAAAGTATATTAAATATTATATATATATATATATATATATATATAATTCTAATTTATATACATGGATATTCAAAAACATAATAGTTCGAATTGATGTTATTATCTAATGATAGTTCAATCACTTAAGCTTTATTTCAAATAACTACATATAATTGACAGTTGCCCTCGTGTATATAATATATATATATATATATATATATATACAAACAATCAAGTCACAACTATCGAACTAACATGCATATGAAATTCATATATTTGTAAACACAACAATCATTAATGAAATCACATCTACTTATACCAAGATATTAACTCATCCTTTGTAAACAACGTTAAGTCGCTAGATCACTTAACTCTTTTTCTTCCAAATATCAAACTACTTATCACTCATATAGACGAAATAAACGTAACAATTATCAATAACATGCAATAATTAAAATCACTTAAACATGCAAACTGAGCAAACATCAAGCGATTTCTCATAAAAGGTCAATCAACAAAATACGAAGGTCAACGATGATAGTTATGATACTAAATGTAAGTATAGATCCAATAGCCAACAAGATGAGAGGGGGGGGTGAATCATACAAACTTAATCTTCCATAAAAACATCAGATTCAACCTCGGTAACATATACTTTAGTAATATAACCAAAACTATTAATCATGCAAACTCAAAAGCATATAAACATCATAAACCTCATAACACCAGATTTAATGTGGAAACCCAAATAGGGAAAAACCACTATGGGATTTCGGACCCACTAAGAAATATACTCTTCTAGAGTATGCTCGGTTAAAAGCAAATCTTGTTAAAGATTACAAACACATTGCTAGATGTGACCCAGTTAAGGGATTTCCCTCAGATCTGTTAGGATCTTCACCTTGTTAGAAGTGACCTTGTTAAAGGATTTCAAACACTCAATTAGAATGTCACCTTGTTAGAGGGTTTTACAAATAAGATTGTTAAGTCCACTTAGTTAAGAGATTTTCTATTACTTCACAAAATAACAGTAATAAAACATATCTGCAACTTCACATCTAAAAATGCTAAAGTAGATTCTTATTTGCTCTATAGAATCTAGTCATAGGACTTATCTTGTCCCTCTGCTAGGCTCTATACTTTGTTATTCAAAATAGCTCTTCAAGCTTCAGTGCTTGGTAATCACTATGTAGCATCCCTGTGCATACACTTGCCCGCATACATTGTTTATCAACAATTCCCTATTTATAAACAATTAGCTAACCGCTTAATCTCCTTGATCACATTTCCCATGATCAATCATAGCCATCAGATCTTCAAACTTGACCAGGTTCAATGCATCTTTCGGTCTGAAAATGTTTTACCCTGCCTTGGAACTTGTGCTAGGGTATTGCGGTTCAATCTGAATTGTAGCTCTTCCTGCCAATCTTCCATTGCCACAGATTCTTAACAAACTTTATTTATGGCATACCAATCATTTAAGCAACTCTAGCTCATCAACTTCCTTCATTAAATAATGCATGTAAACATTTAATACATTCTGTTACAACTCGGTTACAACTCAGTTATAACTCGGTAAATACTAAACTTCACTTGGTAGACATTCCACCTTCATTAACCGATAGAGATAACCTTAGGGTTTACTGACTAGGTTCCTTAGGGTTTACCGACTAGGTTCTTTGCTTGGTAACATAGTATAGTATTAACCTTACAATTTATATCATATATATGATGTCGAAACAATCTAAACATCATGATCTCATCATTGTCTAACTCGGTAATAGTTGCCCATTGAATACCTTATTCATCCCCTTATCCATCATAAACTTTATGTGTCTTTTACCAACACCTTTATACTCTTCAAATCATATTTCTCAAGATATGGCAACATCATACTGAATTAGAAAATCAATTTCTTGACATCAATGACAAAATATCAAGACAGTAGACATCCTTAATCGGTTGTATCCATAATCATCAACAACCTTCTCAATATCCTTTATTGAAATGTCAACAATCCTTCATTGTCTGTTATAATGCTAAATTGCCAACAAACGACTGACAGGACGACTAACTGACAACACTCACCCGAGTGTAACTGAACAAAATAGGGTCAACTACTATCTCCTCCACTTCCATCAGAAAATATAAGGCACGCTCAGACCTCTCAAGCTAGGTGGAGACGATACCCCATACCTACCCAGTACTTGTACCTACAATATCCTGCATCACTGAACCACACATGCATACATACCATATAGAAAACACAACAAACACACTGATGAAGGAGAATCGCAACGTTCCTTGTCTCATCGGAGTGAGTGAAGGAAAATCATCTCCTTGCATCCAATACACTCGTAGACACACAACATACATTGCATAGATAAGGTAAAGTGTTAGTACCTAGCAATAGTCCATATAAAAATGCCATAAATCACAAGTACTGAAATACTGTAAATAAGTTAAACATCTCCTATCCAGATGAAGCATGAAATAATGTCATATAAGCCTGAATAACAAATCATGGTAATGTATCCACTAAAAATAATAAATAATAAAATATGAGTCTAATGAGTTCAAATGAGTAGGAGTACTACACTTATGCTTTATCTACTCCTTCACCTCCTTCTTCAGAAATCAATTAAGTTCAACAAGTTGAAATTTTGTTTCTAGTTTTAGCAATGTGGGATGAGTACTTGCCAAATATTTTAGGGTTATTTGATACATCACATACTCTAGACATTAGAGACATGATTGATAATATTCCATTCCTCATTGATGGAAACTTGAGTATTTCTATCAATTTATCTTCATCAATGCCTTCAAATGTTGTTCATCATGTATCTTCACAATTTAGACTTGCTTCAATTGATTTGGCATCTTTTGATTCAAACATATTAATAGTTGAGCAAGCTTCCATGGCTCACATCTTGAGACTATTCCTTCTATCTCCTTTCATGGATTTGCTTCTACCTTGAACCTTGGACTTATTTCTTCCCAAGGGGAGGAACATGGTTTTGTGCTCTTAGATATCCATCAAAATTTGTCCTTGAGCCTTCATCTTTGACATTGGAGTCTCTCTTATGGGGAGCATAGATCATCTCTTCTTTTCTCTCCTATGGGGGATCTTGAGTGTAATTTTGTGACCAAATCAATACTTGGGGGGGTGGGGAATTTGGAGTCCTAGTTCATTCTTAGTCACATGTACATTTTTTACTTCATTTTCTCTCTTTTGGAGAGGAGATTTCTCCCACTAGGTTTTTATCATTTTTTTTGTTTCTAAGAGTTGCATTGGTTTGTACATGTGAAGCAGTCACTAGCTAGGAGAGACCTCAAAGAGATCAATCCAAACTGGTCAACAAGAGTAAACACAACAAAAACACAAATATATGATGGAGGTAATGCATAACAGATTGAATTATAACATGAAAATTGATTACAACCAACCAGTAACAACCGAGTTACAGAAATCAGCTCACAGGCCTACGAGAACATGCTTAAAGTACAAAATAGGTCACAACCGAGACCTAAAATATCAAGATATATCTTCTATGCTTAGTCTAACTTTTTGATTACATTATAATGCTCTATAATAATGATTTATATGATCCAAGAGGATCTAGTTGGCCCAAAAGGGATCAAAAACTGAAGAACAAGACCTAACGTGCAAAACCAACAAGGTCGGCCTCTACCAAAGAAATTCCTTTGAAAAATCCAAAGGATGAAGTGTAGATCATAGGAAAAGGTCTGCCATGTGCTAGGGAACATGGGAATCAATGTTTAGGGCTCCACAAGCTTTAGAAGAGATCTGGTAGATCACCAATGCAAATAGGTCCAGGTAACCGGTAACAAGAAACTGTCAACCGGTAATAGAAAACTATCTCAGAAACCGGTAGCGACAACTTGATAGAAAATGATCCAAATTCTTCAAGGCATGGAAATAAGGAAGATGATAAAGTCTTCAAGTTGAATCTAACTCCACAAGATCAGGTGAGCCAAATCTAGTACACACAGAAAGAAATGTTGAAACTACAAACAGAAAGCAAAAATAGAAAGGATAATATTTTTGGTTCATGTAAGATTGCCATGAACCGGGGATGCTCCTGCATCAGACATCCAAGGTTGTTGAAAAAGTGACTCTCTCACTTTGTTTGGTTAGAGGAAAACCAAGGCGGTCTACCTCTACCTGATAAATCCAAGATGAATCTTCAATTGGTTTGTCCTTCTACTTCACAAGATATTCCTTATACTGACTGCTCTGGGTACTACGCCCAATCCTACTATCCAAAATATCTTCAATCTAATCCAGTCCCTTGCGAGGCAACTGTTTCTCTAATTCTATAATATTGTCCTCACTAAATTCTAGTTCATGACACTCATGAAAATCTGCAATGTTAAACACAGGTGAAATACTTAGACTATCTGGTAACTCCACTTCATATGCATTCCCTGAACTAAACTTCCTCAAAATATTGCAAGGTCCAAACTTTCTCATTTGCAACTTTTTATAAGTTCCAACCGGGAATCTTTCTTTCCTCAGATATACCATCACTTCATCACCAACTTCAAATTCCTTATGTCTCTTCTTCTCATCTGCCTTCTCCTTATACTTGATGTTCATCTCCTCCAAATGTTGCTTAACCAAAATATGCAAGGGTGCCATGTGATCTGCAAAGTCTTCTGCTTCTGAACTTCTTTGGTCTCCATTGTTAATATCTCTTAATTTTGATATACCTCTAGGATGCACTCTGGTAACAATCTCAAAAGGTGTTCTTCTAGTACTCCTATTTACTAAATTATTGTAGGAAAACTCTACTTGTGCAAGAATCAAATCCCAAATTCTAGTTTTATCTCCAACTAAACATCTCAACAAATTTCCCAAGCTCTAGTTAACTACCTCTGTCTGTCCATCAGTCTGTGGGTGAAAAGTAGAACTGAACTTCAGATCTATCTTCATCTTCTTCTGAAGTGTTCTCCAAAAATAGCCAACAAACTTAGTGTCTCTGTCTGAAATTATGCTCTTAGGTAATCCATGCAATCTCACTACTTCTTGAAAAATAGGTCTGCTACATGTAATGCATCTGATGTCTTCTTACAAGTTATGAAATGATCCATCTTCGAGAATCTATCCACTACCACAAATATAAAATCATTCCCTCTCGGTGTTTTAGGTAGTCCAAGTATGAAATCCATGCTTATATCATTCCAAGGTCTTACCGGTATAGTCAAAGATTTATACAATCCCACATTCTGACTACTACCCTTTGCAACTTGACAAACTCTACAACTTTGCACGTATTTTCTAACATCCTTATGAATCTGGGGCCAAAAGTAGTTCTCACTCGCCAATGCTACTATTTTGTCAATACCAAAGTGTCTAGCTAATCCTCCATTGTGTTTCTCCTTTATTGGATTCTCCCTCATGGAACTCTTAGGTATGCACAACTGAACTCCTCTGAATAACATCCCATATTGAATGAAGTAATCCAACCACTTGCTTCTATCCACCGTAACTGGTTCTCTACATACTTTCCAAGGTTCTGCGAAATCCAGGTCATCATCATACAAGGTCTTCAATTCCTCAAATCCTTATACAGTCACTCTAGTCTCTATCAGCAAATTCTTTCTCCTACTCAATGCATCAACAACTTTGTTATATTTCCCACTTCTATGCTTTAACACAAAGGTGTAACTCTACAAAAATTCTACCCATCTCATATGTCTCTGATTCAACTTATTTTGACTGTTCAAATACTGCAAGGCTTGATGATATGTATACAACACAAACTCCTTAGGCAACAAGTAATGTCTCCACTTATTCAAGGCTTGAACTATGGCATAAAAATCTTGATCATATACTGAATATCTCCTTTGGGGATCATTCAATTTCTCACTGAAATAAGCTACTTCTCTTCCTTCTTGACTCAAGACTACTCCTATTGTTCTTCCACTTGCATCACAATCCACTTGAAATACTTTATTAAAATCCAGTAAAGCCAACACAGGCTACTCAGTCACTTTCTGCTTCAATAGCTCAAAACTTTTGTTTTCTTCAGTGGTCCACCTAAATTCCTTCTTATCCCCTCTCATTGTCTCAGTCATAGGGCTACAAATTGAGCTAAAATTTCTGATGAACTTCCAATAGAAACTAGCCAATCCATGAAATGATCTTACTTCCCCAATAATTTCCGGTGTAGGCCATTCAACAATTGCTTTCACTTTCTCAAGGTCAATCTTCAAACCATCCTCAGATATCACAAATCCCAAATAGACTAACTCATCTTTCATGAAAGTACACTTCTTAAGATTTATCAACAACATTTCTTCTCTCAACCTTTGCAAAACTTGTCTCAAATGCAACAAATGCTCCTCTTTTGTCTTACTAAAAATTAGAATGTCATCCAAATACACAGTAACAAACTTACCCCATAATTTCTTCAATACCTCATTCATCAGCCTCATGAAAGTACTTGGTGCATTAGTTAACCCAAAAGGCATCACCAACCATTCATACAGTCCTTTATTTGTCTTGAATGTTGTCTTCCACTCATCTCCTTCTCTGATCCTGATCTGATGATATCCACTCTTCAAATCTATCTTTGTAAAGTATTTGGCTCCACTCAAATAGTCAATTAGGTCATCCATCCTAGGAAAAGGAAACTAGTATTTCACTATAATCTTGGTTATTGACATGGAATCAATACACATCCTCCATTCTCCCTTTTTCTTAGGTTCTAATACTGCTGGTACTACACAAGAGCTCAAACTTTCTCTAATCAAACCTTTCTTCAACATCTCTTGCACTTATCTATTATGTTCTTCATTCTCTGTCGGTATCATCTAGTGTACGATTTTGTTAGGCAAACTAGCTCTGGTAACCAGGTCTATGCAATGACTGATACTTCTCATAGGTGGCAATCCATCAAGTACATTATCTGAAATGATGTCTTCATATTCTATCAACAAATCTTTTATCTCTTCCAGTTGTTCCTCTTCAAGCTCCAGATTCTCAGTCTTCTTAGGAACTAAGGCAAAACACACTTTCTCATGTCTCAATCCATCCAGGAATTTCCTTCCATCCACCAAACAAATTCTAGCATTAGTACAGATTTCACTCTTCAAAGGTTCCTCCAAGGGCAACAAGGTTTGCTTCATCCCATTGGCCACAATAGTGTATGTATTCTCCCTCCCATCATGTATTGCCTATCTATCAAACTGCCAAGGTCTACCCAACAAAAGATGACAAATATCCACAGGCATAATATTGTTAGGACAACTAGTGAACAACTGAGAGGGGGGGTTGAATCAGTTGTCAATAGATTATGAAACTTTAAGCACTTAAAACCTTTTACCAGAATGTATAAACCAAATACCAAGATAGTTGATATATCAATTAAGCATAAACATAAATCATAAACCAAATACCATGCATCCACAATACACAACACCAAGATTTGTATGTGGAAAACCCAGTAAAGGGAAAAGCCATGATGGAAAGCATACCCATAGTCAGATGATACTTTTCCAATAAGTATGTGATTACAATTAGGGGCATGCACATGTAGGAAGGCACATTGGTCATCACAAAGGAGCCTCACTGACTACAAAAGATATCCAGACTACAATCCGAAAATAAGAATGAACTGCAAGAATAGCATCTCCTATGCTTGAGTACAGTTTTGGTTAAGCTCAATACTGTAGGTCTTAAACCTCTTACACAAACCCAATTCGATCACCTATGGTCGACCAAAACCTTTGCATATGATTACAATTTTATTTGCACATAGATAATCCCATAACCATCCATGACCATGATCTACAAAGAGATCTAACATCATATTTATATAAACCTGAGACCTAAACAATTAGGTCGGCCACCTAAAAGATAATACAATAAATCCATTACATAAACCCACAAACCAATGATAACCCAAGTCGGCCTAAGACCGAAAAAACATCATCCAATCAATAAATTCAACCGGTAATGCATTGGGAGCATCCACCAACACGTTACATAAACTAGTCCATAACCTAACAAAATAGCATAGGACCTAAAATAAGCCTCCATAAGCCAAATGCAACGCCACCAATCAACACAAACATGATAACCATGAGTATATTGAAAACCTTCTAGAAGTCACAGCAACACCACTTATCGAATCCATCAAAATATCTTCAATAATGCTCTATCGGTAAAACCCTTACTGGTAACCAAAAGGCTTACTAGAACATATGATAGCTTCCGGATCACCAAATCCTAAACCAACTGAATGAGATATGCATCTGAACCACATGAATAACCGAACCAAACCAATTCCACCAATTGGAACATATCTAAGAACACCAGAGATGATCTCCAGATCAACATCACAATTCAACGACTCTACCAGAACCCGGTAGACAACCAAACAAGCTAGTGTTGACATCAATGACAAACATCAGTGCAACACATAATTAATTCCTCCAAATTGCCAATAATATCACACAAGACTTCATCATGATAATTCCCAATATTCAATCTCTCCAAACATTGCTCACTTACTAACAACTTATGCTCATCTTGAATCCATGCTATTTGATAAGGCTTGGGCTGTTTCAATATTTCCAAATTCAACTTATTCACCATCTCTTCTTGATGTAGAGGGAATTGACTCACACCTACTTGTGGATACCTTGTTTTGGTATCTCCTCAAAGTTACACTAGAACCATCCAATGGCTCTACACCTTCACACCCTCCAAGGGTATGTAGGACTTACCCTCTTTGACCTTATCCTAATGTCCTTAGACCAAGATAAGCACTTTTTGTTTTGTGAGTCCCATACTCTTACTTAGGAGACCTTGCTTACTAACTCCCTTTCACACCCAACATGAGAGTTCAACCCCTCTACCACAAGATCTTCAGCACACACACACACACCCCTAAACAAGGATGGATTATTTTGGACTTGTGACCACCTCTGCACATTCTCCAAGATTCCTAAACATTACTGATCTTGTTCTTTGTTAGTAAAATAGCACTTTAAACCGATTAAGGAGACCTAATCCTTGTAGCCTTTCCAAACCGATTTTTCCTAGTTAACTCCTTATTCTTCCAAACAAGCCTAGGAATAGTTTACATTTCTAGATACCCTTTTTGGAGTTACCCACAATATATTATAACTAGAGATGGTTTCTTCCTCTATTACACTTACCCTTATAGGCCTAAACAGACCTAATTGCCCCTCTCTAGGCCTATAAAACAAGGAATTGAACCAAAAGCTTCACCAGTCACCTTTCCTGAGTGAATTGATGTTAATTTTAGGTTTGTGCTTCCATTAGGATTTCCAATCCAACCATTCTTCACCTCCATCCATCGAATTCACCCAATTAGGGCCTTTTATCCATGTTACCTAATGCTTGCCAACTCAACGTGCCAAGCCTAAGGTATGGTGGCAAATCTTTGGTTTAGCTTCCCCTGTCTCAAAACCAAAAATAAAACATAGTATAAATTTCAACCTAATGTTCCACAAGGTTTTAGAGTGGGCATCCACCATGGAATGTTAGGTTGGAGCCATTTTGCTCTCAAAACCCTAGTTTTTAGGACTTTTGAACCCACCTACAAAAAAAGAAGATTATTGACAAACTACAACACTTCAAGACACCAAACCAAAAAAAAAATGAATGTAAGACACCAGTCTAACAATCCATGTCCTTGTTTTGGAAGTGTCAATTCATACAGGTCGTACAAACTTGCAAAGAACAGACAATAACTCGAAAAAACACACCAAATAAAGAAACCGAACTTGTTTGTTTTCTTCAAATCTTCAACAACTGATTCTCATCATCCTTTCCAAGCCTTATATTGGCCTTGGAGTAGTTACACATGCTTACAATTGATTGTGACAACCAACTAACCATTGGCATATGAAAATGTTGCAAAGTTGCTATGAGCAACTTTTGCAACGTTTGCAATATTTTTGCATTGGTGAGAAACTTTTCTCAACCCAAAGCTTGGTCACTTTCAAATGACTCATATGACCTCAACAACCTCAAAACAACACCAACCAACCTACATTAACCCAAAAACAACTTATCCTAGCAAGTGCTCTACTTGGCACCCTTAAGAGCTCACATGTCAACATTGGTCAAATAGAGACTCTTAGGGCCCTTACAATCATTTGAGCACACACTCAATGGCCTCTTGGACTTATTACAAAGCTAAGGACAAGATTCCAACATCCTGAAAGATAACTCAATAAAATTACTAAGTGCCTCTGCACCACTTCTGAAACAAGATTATCTGAACTACCACTATCAATAACAACTTTACAACACTTACCATATACCTTACATTTGGTCTTGAAAAAATTATTCCTCTGCAAGGGTTATTCATTTCTCTTGGTATCACACAAATCTCTCCTCACCATCAATAGTTCTCCATCTTCTAATTTATTATCTGATTCGGTGGGGTTTTCTTCCACCATTGTTGCTCTTTTTGTATTCTTTGTCTTCATACACTCGAAAGAATGATGTCCTTCTCCTTCACACTTAAAGCAAGTTCCTCTAAATTTCCTCTTGTCTTGTCCTCCAAGATTCTCATTCCCATAGCCATTTGGTTCTCTCCTCCAGTAGAAATTTCTATCATCTTTCTGGTATGAATTGCCTTCTCTGCTTACTTCCTTCTCCTTGTTCTAATTTGTACAGGTTCCTCTATCTCTAATATATCCTCTTCCTCCTTGAAATATTCCTCCAGTAAACCTTCCACCTTTGCCTCTCTGTCTCTACTCATGTCTTTTGTTTATCTTCTCTTCAGCCTTCAGGGCATATTGGTAAGCCTCCTCAACACTCTATAATTTGATCAAACTGAGTTCATCTTGTATAGACACCCGCAATCCATTCAAATATCTTGCAACTTGTTCAACTTCATCATCAACATGTCTAAATATGATACTCAACTTGTAAAATGCTCTGGTGTATTCCTTCACACTAGATTCCTTTTATCTCAAATTCTTCAACTTCAAGAATAAATTCACTTGATAATCAACTGGCATAAATTTTGATTTCAACTTAGCAACCATCAGATCCCATGTCTTTATCTTTTCTTTACCTCTTCTCTATCTATCAACCTGCAAATACTCCCACCAAAGAGATGCATGACCTTTCAACCGGGTACAAGCATATTTCACCTTCATTTCTTCTGCAGTGTTTTCAAAATCAAAATATTTCTCCATCTCCAAGATCCAATCCATCAACTCATCTGAATCCAACTTTCCATCATATTCCAGTGGGGTAAAATAAGGTTTAGTGTTCACCCTACTTGAAACCCTTAAAAACCTTTCCTCATTTGGATCAACTGTCGGTGGGTTTACTTGTTATGTTGGGGCTTCTTCTCCCTCATCTTCACTTACATTTTCAATGTGTCAGACTCTTCTTTGGCTTGTCTCCATGGCTTCCAACTGGGTTTCTATACCTTGCAACATTTCCATCATAGTAGGGTCTGCATTCCCACACACTCCACCATTCCTACTTCCTCTTTGTGCCATCTTTAAGCCAGTCCTCTGCAATTGCAGTTTGGATCCATAGTCCTCCACCCTACAATAAAATTCTTAGGACAACACAATCTCCAGAACAAAAACTCGCTCTAATACCACTTGAAGCAGTCACTGATTAGGAGGGACCTCAAAGAGATCAATCCAGACCAGTCAACAAGAGTAAACACAATAGAAACACAAAGATATAATGGAGGCAATGCAGAACATATTGAATTATAACATGAAAATTGGTTACAACCAACCAGTAACAACTGGGTTACAAAAACAGGCTCACAAGCCTACTAGAACATGCTCAAAGTACATAATAGGTCACAACCGAGACCTCAAATCTCAAGATCTATCTTCTATGCTTAGTATAACTTCTTGATTACATTCTAATGCTCTACAACAATGATTTATATGATGTAAGGGGATCCGGTTGGCCCAAAAGGGATAAAAAACTGAAGAACAAAACCTAACATGTAAAACCAACAAGGTCGGCCTCCGCCAAAGAAATTCCTCTGGAAAATCCAAACGATGAAGTGAAGATCATGGGAAAAGGTCGGCCATGCACTAGGTAACATTGGAATCAATGCTCAGGGATCCATAAGCTATGTAAGAGATCCGGTAGATCACCAATGTAAATAGGTCTAGGCAACCAGTAATAGGAAAATGTCTCAGAAACCGGTAGAGATAACTCACCGAAAAATGATCCAAATGCTCCAATGTTTGGAAATAAGGAAGATGATAAAGTCTTCAATTTGAATCCAACTCCACAAGATCCAGTGAGCCAAATCTAATACACATGGAAAGAAATATTGAAACTACAAACCGGAAGGAAAATATTTTTGGTTGATGCAAGATTGCCATGAACCGGGGATGCTCCTGCATCAACATGGGTACCTAATTAGGCTTTTGTTTTTTAGAATCATTCATTCTTGTCTTTTGTATTCATCAAATTTATATTTTTAACATATCCCTAAGTTAATCTTAAATTGGGATGTTGGAGTAATTAGGAAATTATCTAATTATTTAATTAATTAGGTCCTTTAATTACTTTATTCACTTAAGCTAAACTTACGTGATTTTTTATTTTATTTAAATAGGCTAATAATAGCTTAAGTTGTCTCATTCATTATGATTGTAACACTTGGAACTAGCTAATCTAATCTATCTTTAGGGTTTAGCCTAGCATTTCGTTCACCTTTTCATAAGGATTCATTTATTCATTGTAATGTAGGAGAAGATAGGGATTCATCATGAAGTTGCAACCTTAAGGATCATACCAAGAGACAACCACCACCAAAGAATACTAAGAAAAATATGCAAGAAGAAATGATTGCTTGATTGATATGACACAAAGTGCACAATAGTTTTCTTACATAGAAAAGAGGCTAGAAAATGGAGAGCATAGAAAGTGACATGTGTCCCAATCATATGCAGGAGTAGGTAGGGTATGTAAAACACAACTACTATGATGCAAGTATTGATGCACATAGGAAATATACAATATAACTAATAGAATATGTATTTTACCTAAGTTAAAGTTAAGTAAGTGTAAATAGAATAAACTATTTACTCCAACCTCCCCCCTCAAGTGCAACTTAGGGAAAATAATTATTATGCATATGATGCAATACTAATATGAAAATGCAATATATGAGTCTCGACAACTAGGCCATATTAGGTACACATGTACAACTAATAATGAAAATAATCTCTTACAAATGGAGAAAAGAAGAAAACCTCATGGGATAAAACTCCTCTCCAAAAAGAGAAAAAAGATAAAACTCCTCCGCAAAAAGAGATAAAAGATAAAGATGAAGTGATGTATATAGGTCTCACATCAATACCCCACAATAAATACATCTATGTCAAAAATACAATAGAAATACCTATCCAATGAAGGGAAAGATAGAGATAACATTTCCCCCCCATAATGAAGTATCCTCTAAACCACTGACACACATCAAAAGACAAAAGAAATGTCCATGAAGATAAATAGTATGTCTCCCCTTGGGAATAAACAATGGATATAGAAGACTCAAGATCATCCTCTATTAAATAATCTATAAAGAGAAGTTATACCTCCTCAATAATTCTCTCCAAATATATAGTAGAAGAATGAGAAGCCGAGTTAGATAGACCTACAATTAAACCCTCCTGGAACCACAAATCTAAAAAAAAACATTCTTTGTCGAAGTCTTGGAATTCGTGCCATCTATCAACTCTGATGTAGCAAGTGATAGGAGAATCGTGAGAAGATTCACAAACCCATTGAAATAAACTAAATTACTCCTAATAATAGATAGAGGAGTCAAAGGAACATAAGGATCATCATCATAAATGAAGTGGTTAAAGGTAAACAACTTGGACTGATGATCAACAACCCTACCAACTGTAGAAAACTCTCATGTAGGATAATGAATGAATACTAAATTTGGAGTGAACTCAGTTGTGTCGTCTTGCTATATAATACGATATACTAAGAGTAGATTATGGGCAGTGTTACAAATCCAATAAGCATTAACTATTGAACCTGCACCCAAAACACTATTGCTTATGTTGGAAATATTGTCATTGATGTCAAATGAGTGAAGATGATTTCATCATTATAGGAGGTAATGCTAAGATTGTCATTGATGCCTTGAGAAGATTACCATCAAAGAAGACAATAGTTTATGTCAATAGTGGCAAGATGATGGCATTAAATTCAAGAATACGTTTGAAGAATATTTTTTTGATGAAATAAATAAAGGCCAAAGGCCATTGATTGAAGTCAAGATTGAATGACAAGATTATTAGTAATGTTAAAGGGAAATGAATATCACAATGACTTGATGTATGAAAATGATAAGACAAATTATTGAATGGCAAAGTAGCAATTCATACAGGTAGTCTTGAGAAATTAATGAAGGGAAATTATGTATAGTTTGAGGACTTTCAAAGTAAGAGCAATTTAAGGACTTATTCAAGCTACTCCAACACAACAATGATCAAGACAACATTGACCTTTAATAATAAAACAACCAAGCATTCAATACTATATAAGTAGTTTGAATAAAAAGACATAAATAGAAATTATTGTCAATTTTGTGACATATGACAATCAACTATATAGAACTAGTTGATATGTTTATTAAGGTGGTAGTTCATGTTTTTGAACATATAAACAAGCCAATGTACAATTGCTAGATTGAAAGTTGACCATTAATATGCAATGATTAGGAGAATTTTTAAATAGAGACATCCTTTTATTCAAAAGTGATCACACAAGGAAATTGAATCTATTTAGCAAACTTAATAGCAATGAAGATGTATATAGAAGTAATTAATTGGTAAGTGGAAGCAATTGATATGGGAAGTGGTTAAAGTTTGTGGGAGTTCATTTGCAGCAACTATATGTAGAAAAATTGGTCAATAATTAACAAACAAGTAATGGTACGGTTATATCAAGACATTTTTTTGTTAATGTAGACAAATTCCTACATGAAATGGTAGCACCTACATAAAAGCATCAATATAGAAAAGGTTGTGATTATATGTGTGAGGAAGTGTGCAATAAAAATAAAATGTGGAGAACAACAATTTGTATAAAGAAGAGATGAAAGCATAACAAGAAGTTGATAAAGAACAACAATTACCAAGGAATTTGTGATTAAAACGGAGTAGTTAAAAATACAAGCGGTGTGATTTGTTATGATTCTCAAAAGTTATGATTTAAGGTGTGGTTAGAGAAAAGTTTATGGTAAAGGAACTAGAAAGATATGTCTTCTAAATAAAAATATATATTCAAGAGGGTGTGATATATAATAGAGAAGGATATATAAGTTGCATACACCAAGAGTAGATATACATATGCAAGAAGATAATTGTAGACCTTAGAAGAGCATAGAGAGAATATTCTTGCAGATCTGAAGAAGAGTTTAGAATGGATTTTGAGAGAATTTGTGACAACATTGTGGCAGATTTGTGGTCTGATTTATATCAAAATTTAAAGTGGTATAAGGTACTTCATTATAGAAAAATAGTGAAGAGAATTTTGTGGGTGACATAGTCATTTTATAGCATAATTGAAGAAGGAATTGTTGTAGATTTTGATGGAGGTTATTGTGGTCATTTTGTGATAGATTTGTGGAAGACTTAATAGAAAATTTGAGGAAGACTTCATGGCAATTTTGAGAAATATGTTATAGTAGATTTGTGAAAAATATTTATAGTGGGTCCATCATCCATTGAATTAGAAACATTAGTAAGGTGGAGATTCAAATGAGGGGTTGGTGTCTCTAGTGGATAAAGCACTTATGAATTAAATGAGGGGTTGGTTCCTCTAGTGGGAAAGGTTCTCACAAATAGAATCAGGGGTTGGTGCCTCTAGTGGGTTGATACCTATGAATTTATAAAAGAAGTTTTCTATATAAGGAAGCTATTTTACCATGGTTTTCTTCTATAAGGGTTTCCACGTATATATCTTGTGTTCAACTTATGATGCATAATAGTTAGAGCCATGCTAATGTTAATATGTTAATGAGATCAAGTTAGATTCTTATAATATAAAGTTGAAAAAGTAAAAGTTTGTTGTTATACTGATTCAACTCCCCCTCTTAGTATAACTGTGTTCTCAACAATTGGTATCAAAGCGAGTTCCTTAAAAAAAAGTCTAACCACTTGAAAGTAGATCAAGAGAACAATATGGGAAAGCAAAATGGTAATAAAGGAAAAGTGCCAAGAAAGGTATTGTTAACAAAGAACCTAGTACAAGTATTGAAGGGATAGAAGATGAATGTCATCTTGTAAGTAAAGAAGAAGAGTCAAAGCAATTTGATGAGAATAATGACATGAATAATAAAGATGGTAATGAGGAGAGTTTTGAGGAAGAGATTTATCGTGTTATTGATGAGATTGAGAGGCTTCAAAAAAAGGTTTCAAAGTATAGATACCTATATCAAGAAGAATTAAAGAAGAACAAATTGCTTCAAGAAATAGAAAAAGAAATTATCAATTTAAAAATTCAAATTGAAGAGGGAAAAGGAATTGACGAAGAGTTTAAATCTCAATTAAGGTAAAAGAGGAAACTTGTGAACAAGTTGAATCTGAGGTAGCTTCTCAAATAAATGAATTAGATAAAACAATCATCAAAATGCATACAAATCTCAAGTTTGAGAAAAAATCTGAAATCCTAGAAGATATTGATGTCATGGAAATGGGGACAAGGCAACAACAAAGTTCAATGTTAATAAGTTAGTTCCAGTCATAAAACCAAAACAAAGAACTAAAAACCATTCCAAACATATCAAAAGAGATTTCAAAAAGCATGAAAGAAGTTTAACAAAACAAAAGAAAGGAGAAGAGCCTCCCTAAGATGCTTCCATGATGCCTTTTGATGCTTCTCCCTTGTTTCTCCCCTCTCCAAGTCCCAAATGAGTGTAGCTATTAGTTTTTAGCACTAGCCATGGATGTCATATGGAGATTCAAGATGGTTAGATATGATAAACAAATTCTATTCAAGTGTAGATAGTGATATGAAAAAGCTCTATGCTAATACCAGTATAGTAACAATACTCTAATGCTTCCTCCTTTGCTTGAGGAGAAGGGTTCTATTTATAGAAGAAATGGGGAAATGAAGGGTTAATATTGAGCAATCTTAACAAGGGTTAGGATTGAAAGATATTCAATTCATGTGAGACTTTCAATCCAATCCCATGTTGACAAGTGTCACCATGAGGAGGTTTGAGAGGAGAGCTAAGGAGCATTAAATGCTTGAGGGGACATGATGGTTACCCTAGGGGGTTGGGTTAGGGTTAGGTTAATGGATATTCTTTTTATCCAAGGGATAAATGAATGTGCAAGGGTTAAATGGTTACCTTAGTCAACGAAATAAATGCTTTGAAGAGACCAATGAGTCAAAGGGATGGTTAAGTTAGAGGAAAGTCTCTAACCAAAGGTAAAAGGTGGGTTAACCATAAATGGTTATGTAAGAGCCTTTAATGGTTTGGAAGACTTTAGAGGTTAACCATTTGAAGACATAAAGCCTTTAATGGTTATTGAAGACTTTGGAGGTTTTTGAGCAGTGACTTCCTTTTATTTAGGAAAGTGACAATATTTAGGAAATAGATTATGCTAATTTAGGAATGGTTTAGAAGAATTTAGAAAGTGGTTAGAAGAGCCTAGAAGGGGATTTAGGATGCAAGTGGGTTTGGTGGGTGAGAGAAAATAGGATTTTAATTAAAATAAAATTACTTTATTTCAACAATATAGGTGCAACTTGCATTTGTAGGAGAATGCAAGTGGGGGGTTTAGGGATTTACATAAATATTTATTTGTTTATTTAAAGGAGGAAAGGGGTTAAATTAAATAAATATGTTTTATTCATTTAATTGATTTAGAGTGTGGCTTAATGAATTAATTTAAATAAATTGAATAATTTATTTAGTTAATAGAAGAAGGGGTTGAGGATGAAATTAATTAAATATTAATTTAATTAACTGATTATTGATGGTTAAATAATCAAATAAATAGTAAATATTCATTTAATTAAGTGGACAAATTTATGTGAATACATTTGCCCCTCTTTGAGACGGTGTGTTTTATCACGTCGTATCAAAGAAAGAAAAATAGGTGTGAAGAAATATGCCCCATAAATGTTAATTTAATGGGTGGTATGCCCCCTCGAGAGATGGGCCAATTTCTTTTGAAAAATTGGGCGATCTCTCGAAAAAAGAAAGAGAAGTGGAGGGGAGGTAGAATAGAAGAAATTAGAAATAATGGTGAAAGAATGAAAGAAATCAGAGTGAATACAGAGAGACAACAAGCCAGTGAGTACCCTTAGGTCATTTCTCATACATATTTTTCTTTATTTGAAAGGTTGCGTGTTCGATTCATGTTAGGTTCACCAAATGATGCTCTGAAAAAAGGATGTTAGGAAACACAAGCACAAGACTCAAGAATAAAACGTTGGCGTTAGTTTCAATCACAAACGAAATACGAAGGAAACTACAATCCTAAGCAAGCATATCAAGAGAGATATCAAACATAAAATGGAAAGCATACAAAAAAGGATAAAGAAAATAAAACACTCCCAAATACTCTCAAACATGCTCATAGCTGCTCCTCCCTTGTTCCTCTCCTCTCCAAGTTCCACATGAGTGTAGCCCTCAACTTTTTGCACTACTATGGAATTCTTATGGAGATTTAAGATATATGAAAATGATTAAAAGATTATGCAAATGCAAGCTAAATATGAAAAGCCTAATTAAGTTATATTGATTTTAACCAAAATAAAATGTAAATTAGATGGCTCCTAAAATTCTCTCTCAAATTTAGTATAGGTTAGATGCGTACAAGATTTATGGATCTGGATTATGAAATAATGGGCTCTATTTATAGAAAAAATAGATAAATGGATGGTTGAGATTGAGTAATCTCAACAAGGGTCAAGATTGAAAGATTTATGATCCATGTGAAGGCTTTCAACCCAATCCCGGAATGACAAATGTCAACATGAGATGGCTTGAGAGGAGAGGGAAGAAGCATTAAATGTTTGAGGAGACATGAAGGTTAGCTTGGGAGGTAAGGTTAATGTTGAGTTGAATGAATAAAGTCTTTATCTAATGAATAAAGCCTCTATCCAATGGACAAACTCTTGTGCAAGAGTTAGTGAGGGTAACCATGGTTAAAGCAATGAATTCTTGAGGAGACACATGAGTTAAATGGAGGTTGAGTTAGAGGTAAAGCCTCTAACCATGTGGGCAAGTGGAATTAACCATTAATGGTTATGTAAGAGCAATAAATGGTCATGTAAGAACCATTAATGGTTTGGAGGACTTTAGGGGTTAACTTGTTGGAGACATAAAGCATTTAATGTTTTTCAAAGACTTTGGAGGCTTTGAGAAGTGACTTCAAGTTGCTTAGGAATGTGACAATAATTAGAGAGGGTGATTAGGCTAATTAGGAATGGTTTAGAAGAATCTAGAATGGGTTTAGGATGCAAGTGGGTTTGGTGGGTGAGGGAAAATAGGATTTTAATTAAAATAAAATTTATTTATTTATATTGTGGTTGCAACTTGCATTTGTAGGAGAACGCAAGTTGGGGAGGGGGGGGGGGTGTAGTTTAAGGATTTAAATAAATATTTTATTATTTATTTAAAAAAGGAAAGGGGGTTAAATTAAATAAATATGTTTTATTCATTTAATTGATTTTGAGTGTAGCTTAATGAATTAATTTAAATAAATTGAATAATTTATTTAATTAATAGGAGAAAGGGTTGAGGATGAAATTAATTAAATATAATTTAATTAACTGATTATTGATAGTTAATTAATCAAATAAATATTAAATATTCATTTAATTAAGTGGACAAACTTATGTGACTACAATATTAACAAATTATTTTTTTCATTCTAGATCGATACATGATTTTTTGTTACCACCATCAAATGTTCTACCTTGCTCATACTAATAATTATATGTCATTATGAAATATATTGGAATGGAGTATCTAGAAATAGATGCATGCCCCAATGATCATATTATATATCATAAACAACATGAACTTGCAACAGAATGCCCTGAATGTCATATCAGTAGATATCGAACAGATCAACTAACAAAAAAGGTGCCTCACAAGATTCTTTATTAAATTCCAATTATTCCACGTTTGCAATGATTATTTAGGTACGAAAGCTTGGTGCAATTTATGGATTACCATGCATGCAATATAAATCGACATGACATTCTTTGAATGCTTGCAGATGGTTCTGCATTTACAGACATAGGGGAAAAATGGCCACACTTTAAAGAAGAACCTCATAATCTCAGGCTTTCATTGGCAGCGGACATTGTCAATCCATTTGGAGAGTTGAGATCTATTTACTCGGTGTGGACTATTTTTGTTATCAACAATAACATTGCTCCATGGATGTCGATAAAGAGGGAGCACATAATGTTGGTAATGATTGTTATAGGTATGTTTTCATTTAATAGTCATGTACATTAAATTATATATATTGCAGTAAAATGGTTATAATAATTATGTAATGTTTTTGTTCATTCAACTAGGTAAGTACCAAGTTAAAGATATGAATGTATATATCGAACCTCTTATCGATGAGTTGCTGAAGTTATGGAATGGTGTCACTATGTATGACATCTCTAGACCAATAGGACAAAGACAATTTCAATTCTACTGCAGTGCTCGTATGGACAAATCATGATGCCTCAGGGCTAACACATTTTTGTGGTATGTTATAATGTTCAACTTTTGCACTTTAATAATATTTAATTTTTTAAAGTATAAATCATGAATTTCTTAAATAATCCATTCAATATATATAATTATAAAAATTAACATATTTAATCCAATTATACATGATCTTGCAGATATTCAAACACAAGGAAAATTTGCATGTCCAATTTGTGGTCCAAAGATGAAATCTCATCATTCAACAAGTTTAGGAGAGTAGGTGTTTGATGAGTATAGGCACTTCCTCCACAAAAGTATCGAACTACCGAAAAACATCTTTTCAATGGGAAAGAAGAGACTACATCAAAACCACAAAGAATGACACCTCACCTATCGAAGTTGGAATATTATAGAATTAATCATCAAGGTAATGTCATTCAATCTAATTGTTTATCTATCATATATGATATGTTTGGAATTTATATTTTTTATATTGTGTTTTTTTTACTCATGTTGTAATTAATGATGATTGTCGTTGTTAACTTTTTAAACGTATATGCTTCATGAAGGTCGTCAAGGCATTAATGACCACCTTCCAATGGGACTAAAAGGTTATCCCAAATAATTTAGTAGGTTTCCCTACTATGAGAAGCTAAAAATTGTGCATTTGTTTGATACTATGCATATTGGAAAGAATATAACAGAGACGTTATAGAAAATATTGGATGGAAGGTGTGATAAAGAAAAAATTGTCAAAATTTGTAGTGACATTCAGGATTCCAATCATGCAATGAAAAATTTCATTCAATTAAATAGCGATGGAGAAAAATTTAATATAAGTGCCCTTCCTTGGTTATTAACGGAGTAACAAAGCAATGCTATAAAAGAAGTCATACAAAAAATTCGATTTCCCATAGGATTTGTTGCTAACATAAACAATCTCATAACAAAGAAAAGTGAATTTGGGCTAGGGATGAAAATGCATGATTGGCATACCTTCATTAAGGTAATTCGTGTTCTTTTATATTTACTATATATTTGTATATTGCATGTACTTTTCATTGTATTATGTTTACTAGTTTTGGAAAAACAATGAAAAGGTCATTTTATAATTGTTGCAGTATGTTCTACCTCTATCTCTCCCAGATATAATTGTCAAGAAAGTTATATATGATCTTGGAAAATACATGAGGTAAGTAGTGATATTTGTTCAATTTCTTGTATAAACATTATATTTGCCATTTGTTTTACTTGTTGTGTAATATATTGTATATTATTTTGTTAAGTATCATTATTATATGTGTTTTTTGAATCACTTGTAGATGGTTATCATCTAAAGAAATCCATAAAGAAGATAAAAAATATTGGAAGAGAAAAATTCCTCGTCTAATGTGTGAAATGCAAAAGTGTCTACCTTGGACATTTTTCAATGCACAAGAACACTACCTCATACACCAAGTTGAGGAGATTGAATTGTGTGGACCTGTACACACAAGGTCAATGTGGATGGTTGAGAGGCACTTGAAATTTTTGAAGACTTTGGTTTGACAAAGAGCACATCCTGAGGATTCTATGGTGGAGGGATATATGGTATACCATACTATGGTGTACATTACTGAATATCTTCCTAAGTTCATGACAAAGATCCATGTAGATCACATTTGGGATCCCAATTCCATTAACAAATTCTAAGGGGAGAACCAGATGGGGAAAGGTAGATTGAGGAAAGTGAAAAGTAATTATTGGATGTTCATGGACATTAATCATAATACATTTTGCATTTGGTTTTTATATATATTATAGTTAATTAATTCTTAATCTTCAATATACATTAGTTATAAATTTCTAGTTATCTTTTATACAGTTGCTCGTGAGTGGGATGCACTACATTTTTATATCACAAACAATCTTGATAGGATGATGGTATGGATTGAATGATGTCAAGAATTCGTTAACGCATTAACATGGAAAGGTGTGGCTTCATTGGTTAAAGAAGTTCATCGTAATGGAGATTCCAATGTTACACCAAGGGAAATTGATTTAACATTTGGTTTAAGAGATAAATAGGTGCGTATAAATATATTAATCACCCATATTATTTAATTTTTTTCAACTATAATGATGTATGTGTGTGTGTGTGTGTGTGTGTGTGTGTGTGTGTGTGTGTGTGTGTGTGTGTGTGTGTGTGTGTGTGTGTGTGTGTGTGTTGTTTTTTGCATACATTCGACCAAGAATAAATATGTTTATCAATTGGTGATGCAATAATTTTTACATGTTTGACATATTGCAGGTGAAACACCACAAGGCAATGTGGTGCAATGGTCATAAATTTTGCATCAAAAAGTTGGATGACACGAAGAAAACTTGTGATTCTAGGATAACTGTAGTATTTCAAGTGACTAATATTTCATCTAGAAGCGACATACATCCTCAAGTCTTAGAAAAAATGATACTATGGGACTTTGGATGATATACTTGAGTGTGACTTTAGGTCCTTCAAATTAGTTCTTTTCATCGTCTAATGGTACAGGCTATGATTGAATGAAAATCTTAACAAAATTGTTATTGAACATGATAACGGATTTACAATGGTTAATACAAGGTCGTTTGAGCGAGATGGAAATGCGCCCTATGTTCTTCCAAGCCAATGTGAGTAGGTATCTTACTTAGAGGTTCCACATAAACCGGGTTGGTCATTTTTTGTTAGATATGATCCTAGACGAAGACCGATAAAGTATAATGTCATGGAAGAAGAAGATACAGAAGAACTAGAAGATGATGTAGATGATGATCAATATCAGCAGTTAGTTGATGATGTGCCTGACAAAGATGTCAAATAAGAGGAACAAGATCATGATGATGTAGGAGTTAATGTTAATGAAGATGATGATGATAATGATGATTATATCAATGATGATGATGATGATGATGATGATGATGATGATATTACCAATCCTTACAATGTCGATTCTAGATCAGATGATATAGACAAAGAATTGGATGAAGAAGAAGATCAATGACATGATTTAAATGTATGAGGTATGTGATTGGTATATTATCTATTTGATATTAATTTCTTGATATTTTTGGGTGAAATATAAATGTTGTGATTATGTGGGAGGACTTGTATTTTGTAATTATCTTTACACGTCAAGTCATTTATACTTTTGCATTACAAATATTTGCATCATGTTGTGTTCCCTACTAAGATATTTATGGAAAATTTAATGGATGAATCCTTTTAATGATTCGTTATGCAATAACACAATGATTCCTATTATGATGTATGATGCACCTGATACTATTTTGTATCTATGCTCTTAATCTAATTTGAGAAGATGATGTTCTTAATATAATTTGACGACCTTCTAGAGGGGGCATCACCCTTATTTTTCTATCCTACTAGGACATATCACCACCTTTTTGCATCCCAAAAGTATCTAATTGAATGAATCCTAATTGAAGCAGATCCCTAGGATATTTTTCTATTCTTTTCAAAAGAATTGAATGAATCCTAATTGAAGCAAATCCCTAGGACATTTTTCTATTATTTTCAAAAGAATTGAATGAATCCTAATTGAATCAGATCCCTAGGACATTTTTCTATTATTTTCAAACGAATTGAAGGAATCCTAATTGAAGCAGAACCCTAATGCATATAATTAACTAAATGTATCTAAAATGAACTCATCTAAGATGAATGGACGAATCTAAGCTAGAGAGAGAGGGGGGGAGAGGAAAAGAGAGAGGGAGAGAGGTTCAGAGGGATGGGGAGAGAGACTTGAGAGAGAAATAGAGTAATAGGAAAAGAGAGAGATGTGAGAGAGAAAGAGAAAGGGGGGATAGGGAGAGAATGGAAAAAATGGGATGGAGAGAGAGAGAGAGAGAGAGAATATTCATAATATCTACAAGTCATTCATGAGTTAGTTTATCAATCACAATGTCTAGTCAACTAGGTCCTAAAACCCACACTTTACTCCAAGAGTGGGGACATGAACTACATGTCACCCAACCCACACTATACTTGGTCCAATGAAAATCCACACACTTTTTCTAGCTAGTGCATAGTGCAATATGCTAGTGCATTTATTTGGAACACCTTGGAACAAACTACGAACTATTCATAGTGAGCATCATGTCAACCTTAACTTTCCTTCTTGATCTCCCCCTATAAAATTTGAATAGATTTGTCTTTGTGTTTAGCCTTACTAATTTTTCAAACTAAAAGCCTCAAAACAACATAGTGGTAGAACGTGGTACAAAATATTGCATCAATGTACTAATAGGTTGTGAGAAATAGACCTTTGAAAAATATTATAAATATTTTTTAGTATAGAAATGTTTAATATCCCATGGGTCAATTTTATTACATATAGAAATGTATAATATCCCATACCTTGGAAATGTTTACTTATAATTTCATATAGAAATGTTTAATATTTCATAGATCAATTTTAATTTTTACATATAATTATAATATCCCATATAACATCCCATTTAATTATAATTACCATAAAGCAAAAGACATGCCTATGTAATTGAAATATCTCATTTACATATAATTATAATATCTCATAGGTCAATTTTAATTTCAAAATACTCTACAAAGCAAAAGACTTTGAAAAACTTCATTCCCGCAAGGCAAAGCAAAAGACCATTGGTGCACGTAGGAGAGGAGATTTGCAGGGTTAGAGATGGTAGCGAATGAAGACTCCATTCGCATGTGTGGGAGGAGGAAATATTGCAGGGTGAGAATATGTGGTGAACGAAGAACCCAACCAAAAGACTTTATTCACGCACGCCAAGGTTAGAAGAGACAATCTGGTTGGATGCATTCTCAAATCCCTAGCCAAGGTTATAGGAGACACTAAAGATAATCATCACTTGGTGTTTTATTTGCATTTTTAGATCTGATTACAAAATTTTGGGGGTTTATTTGCACTTTTAGATCTAATTGGGTTTTTCATCCAAATTGAGTTTGTCTGTTAATTACTTCGATGACATTATAACCTACAAATATAAATGGCAATTTCCTCTTCATACCTTTTAGAAGCTTTCTCTTTGTCTTCTTAACTTTATCTCATGCTTTCTTACTACTATTGTTACTTGGTTTGTATGATTCTTTAAAGATTTTCACTAAGGCTTCAACATAAATATATGTGTAATATTTTATAGTTTGCAATGTCTTCCATCACTGTCCCATGTAAATCATCTCATATTTTACCTTTAACCCTCCTAAACTACCTTGTAACCTCCAATGATCATTTTTTCCTTGATTTCATTGAAAATTATATGCTTCTTTCAAGGATCCCTCATGAAATTGAAGCATTAGTAGAACTCCACTAATTGATTGGTCCATCAGATAATTCAATAAAATAGTTTTTCAAGAAAAAACTCTATATCATCTTCCTTCTTCAATTCTTTAACATCTAAATTATCTTCAAATGCATGACCTTCACTAGTCACCATTTTTCTTATTTTGAAGGGTAGCTTAAATCAACTTGTCCAACCTCCTTCTTCTATGTCTAGCAAATAATTAGCATCAAGTATCGATTCCACCTGACTTTTCTCTCATCATTCATAGGTTTGTGCTCTTCTTTGCTAAGTTGTCTTCTTATTTTCCTATTATCACAAATATGTTTTAATGCTCTTTTTCTATCATCCAAAATAACTTTCATGTAATGTTCTACAAGAGACCATAAACATTGTTCAGATCTAGTGAAGATCTTGGTTGGTCTTTGCAAAGCTAGAGAGTAATAAATAACTTCCCTTCTATGTCATCATTACCTCTATATTGTCATTTTTATAGTTACTTTCATGGTAGGTCTATCATATTGTCCTATAGAAGATTACATATTTTTCATATTTGTTTGGTCATCTTGACTTCATAGGATTGTCAAAAACTCTTACTTGTCATGGTTACCATCCTTGATGATTTACATGGCCTTTAAATCTTAAGGCTATCACTAATCAAAAGTCCTTGACTTTAATTTTTACTTTCCCTTTCAAAGTATGTATATGTTATCTTTGCATTGTATATGACTTGAAAACTAGGTAAAAGGCTTTGATACTTCATGTAATATCATATTATTGTCCTTATTTTGATTGTCATATCTCTTTGTTCTGACTCTTACAAATCTCTAGTCTCTTATTATCATATGGCCTTTGCATTAGATAGTTATCAATTGGCCTTTCCTTTTTTATACATAACTATAAGCCCAAAATAGAGTATGCTTACCTTGGAATCTATTAGACACATTTTGAAAGTTAGCTATGTAACAAATATCATGGTTTCTTGCATGTTTGTGAATGATCATGACAATAATTGCCTCGTAGACTACCCATATATAGATTAAGTTGTCTTTCTCTCTATTGACCCTACTATTATTTATTTTTTATTATGTATTGTCCTTTATGGCTTTCTTAAAGTCACAAAAGGGGTTATTATGACCATTTTTTGAGCATTTTTTGGCAGTGGAAGTGGTAAGTCATGATAAAAGGAGGGAAACTAGAAAATAGAAGTATATTTGAAGGTGCAATAAAGCATAAGGCTCCAAATACAAGAGGAAATAGGCTGAAATGTGTTGCAGCCTATTGAGGATTTTATCCTCTATTTTGATTCCAGTTTTTGTAATATGATTTATTTTTGTTCAATAAAACAATATCCATATATACTTGTGAGTAATTTAAGGGGAAGGAAGGAGAGTGAATAAAGGTTATTGGAGAGTTACAAGGTTGGGTAAGGAAAGTTCTAGTTAAGACTATGTTTTGTTTTGAAATCAATTAGACATAAGGTTCCTCTTACTTTGATAGGTACCTATGTTTTATTTTCTCCAAGCTGTCTTTTTGTAATTATATTGTTTTAACTCTTTCTTCATGATTGATCCTTCATAGATATTACAGTTGACTATCCCACCTTATACCTTTATCCTTATTGCCATAAGACTTCATTCACACATACAAGAGAGGAGATTCATAGGGTGAGAGATGGTGGTGAATGAAGAACCTGGCCAGAATTCGTTGAGAGAGGGATAGTTTGAATCAATCACTTAGCTAATCAGTTTACAAGTGAGAAATCACTTAGCTTCATCTTATGTGCATTTCAAACATAATCATATTTATTTGTTTCCCTTTTGCTCAAAATTACCCTATCCAATCGGATAATCTAAACCTAAAACCCTAATGGTGCATGTTTAAGGCCAAAATATCTAAATATCACAAATGAGAAGAAAACCTAAGGAATCCATTAAGATAGCTAAAAACACATATTTAATAAGATAGTTGATAGAAAAATATCCAATCATAAAGCATTACTAGATAACAGAAAAAATTCTATTAGCAAAAATTCTATTACTAGATAGCTAAAAAAATATCTAATCATAAAGTATTACTAGATAATTTAATGAAAATGCATAAAGTATTTTTTTCATTTTGCAATTTCAAGACAAACATATGACCGTAATTTAAAATCTAACAAAGGCTTTCTCTCCACCCTATTGTAATGGCATCATGGAGCCTCATGGACTCTAGCCATACCCCTGAGCAAGAACATTATTATAGACATATGTCAAATCCATGGATTATTCTCATATACCCGAAAATGAACCAAGGATAGAATAGTTGTATAGTTAGATGAATTTCAGAAATATTTCTCTTCTTCTTTTATTAATGTTTTCAATCACAATGAAAGTCTTGGATCAGATAGAGATCCAACAATTGTTAGGAATTTACTATAAGTGGAAAACATTTTGAAGTGATCCATGACTTTCATTGTGATTGAGTCAAGGAGTTTAACCCATGAATTGTAGGTGTAGTCACATAAATCTGTCCACTTAATTAAATGAATACTTAGTATTTATTTGATTATTTAACCATCAATTAATAATTAATTAAATTAATATTTAATTAATTCATCTTAACCCTCTTCTCCTATTAATTAAATAAATTATTCAATTTATTTGATTTAATTCACTTAACCAAATTCATACCATTAATTAAATAAATAAATCATATTTGTTTAATTAAATCTTCTCTCACATTTAAATAAATTAATATTTATTTAAATCCCCCAAAATCCCACCTCTCACATTTAAATAAATTAATATTTATTTAAATCCCCCAAAATCCCACCTCTCACATTTAAATAAATAAATCATTTATTTAAATCACCTTTATCCTCCACCCACTTGTATTTTCCTACAAAAGCAAGTTGCACAATTATTTTAAATAAATAATTTATTTAAATCACCTTTATCTTCCACCCACTTGTATTTTCCTACAAAAGCAAGTTGCACAACTATTTTAAATAAATTATTTATTTAAAATCCTATTTATCCTCACCCACTTGAAACCTTTAATGGTTTCTCTTAAAGTATTCAAACTTGATGGCTTTAAAGTCTTCAAACTTGATGGCTTCCTTCTATAGTCTTCTTAAGACTTTAATGGTTTTCCTTAAAGTCTTCAAGCCTTTAATGGTTCCCCTCAAATTCTTCAAGCATTTTAATGCTTTATCTTCCTTTTTCTCATTTAAATAAATTAATATTTATTTGAATATTTATCCAAATACAACTTGCACACATTTATTGAAATAAATGAATTTTTATTTTAATAAAATCCTATTTTCCCTCACCCACCAAATCCACTTGCAAAATCTAATCCCCTTCTAGAATTTTCTAATCACTTCTAAATAACCTAACCCCTTCTCTAAACTTTGTCACATTCCTAAGCAAAAGGGAAGTCACTTCTCAAACCCTCAAAGTCTTTGATAACCATTAAAGGCTTTCAACCTTCAACCACTAAATGTCTCAAAGTCTTGGATAACCTTTGAAAGCTTCCAACCTTCAACCACTTAATCCACAAAGTCTTCAAAAACCATTAATGGTTAACCCAAACCCTCCTACATGGTTAAAACATTTGTTTTGACTCAACCTCTACCCAACCCAAGGGTCTCATCAAGCCTTTAATGCTTTGACCATGATTATCTCTTAATCATTTGCACAAAGGTTTATCCTTGCATTAACTCCTAATCCAATGGGTAATCCTAATTTAGGCTTGACCCTTACCTTCTAGATAACCATGAGGTCTCCTCAGGCATTTAATGCCTCCAACCTCTTCTCTCAACCCAATCTTATGTTGACACTTGTCACCATTTCATTGGTGCAAATTGTGCACATGGATCCCCAACTTTCAAGCTTGACCCTTGATTAAACCTTTCAATCCTGGCCATCCATTGCTCCATTTTTCCTATAAATAGAGCCCATTCCTTCATAATCCAGATCCTGAAAACTTGTATGCATTTAGGCTATAGACATTTTTAGAGAGCATTTAGCATAGCATAACTAAAATCTTGTCTTTTTGGTAAAATCAATCATTTTAGCATCAATAGAATAGTATTTAGCTTTTCATTTCATATTTGAAGCTTAATATTAAATCTCAATCCTCCATAAGCATCCATAGTGCAAAAAGCTGTTGAGAGCTACCCTCATTTGGGACTTGGAGAGGAGAGGAACAAGGGAGGAGCAACTATGAGCATCTTGATTAGCTATTTCATTCTATGTTTATATGCTTTCTATTTCATGCTTAATATCTCTCTTGATATGCCTGTTTAGGATAATCTTTTGTTGCTAACACTAACGTTTGTTTCTTGTGCTCTTGTGTGTGTTGCCATCAAACAGATTTTCTAATCCTTTTTGCAGAGCATCATTTGGTGAACCCGACGTGAATCCAAACACCACAAAGATCAACTTTTTTTTTTAACCAATAACATGTTTGAATGTTGAAAATGTCACACAGGTTGCACTTTTGACATTGTTTTGGCACGTTTGACATTGTTTTGGTGCTATTCACCTTGTTTCAGCGCTTTTCCCTTCTCTGTCTTTCCCTTTCTTTTAGTGCGTTTGTGTTAAATAGCGCCTCTGTTCAAACGCAGACTAGCGCTATTGTAACAGAACGTTGTACAAATCACCTTGTAACCAAAAAAAATAAAAATTAGGCTTGTAGAAGCCCACCAAAACATGCGGATTTTTCTAACTAATTGTCTTTTATGTAGGTTCTAAATCTTTTTGTGCAGGGGAAGGAGTTAGTTTAAATGCTTTAAAAGTTTCTTTTTTACTTTCTTTCAACAAAAGTTGGTTAAAAAGAATCCATTTTTCCTTCTTGCACAAGTTAAAATAAACCTCACATTTTATTTTAGAGTGCATAAAATGAACCTCAAACTTGATTTTGGTGCTTAAAAAGAAAATTCATCTTTCTTTATTGCAAAGTAAAAAAACAACAAACTTCAAAATTTTGCTTTCATTGCAAGTTAGGGATACATTTTGTTTTGGTGCTTAAAATCAACAAAACAAATTTTCTTTCTTACATCAAACTTAAAAATCACAATCCACACTTCAATTTTGGGCAAGTAAAAAGAACAAACCACTTGCTTTTGATTTTTTGCAAACAAATTTTACTTCAAGCAACAAAACGTGTTTTTCATTAAGTTGACCAGGATTTACGAATTCTAGATTACAAAAACACATTGCTTTTTGAAGTTAAAAAGAACACCAATGCCTGTTGGAGCAACATCTCCAAATAGTTAGACCACATTTTGACATGATGGATTAAAAAGAACAAGTGTTTTACGTGTTTGGCACGCTTGTGCACAAAGGTCAGTCGAGTGGTCCTACCTCTAACACACACTATCCTCTCCCTTGGCTCTCATGGTCCTAGGTGCAAGAGAAAAGTGTTAGTAACACTCAAAATTTTATCTTTTTTAAGAGAGGCCTGCCAAGAGACACATCACTCTTGGGAACGACCTCGAGCGGTAAATCCTTCGAGCCGCTATAGAAATCAGGTGAGAGCGAAAGCTGTAGCCTTGGGTATAGCTATTCCTACAGTGTAACTGGCCGAAAGGACAAATGGGCCCCACCACCAGTTACAAGGCTCTTAAGTGAGTCACTGCAGAATGAACTTATGTCCATAAACATCGAACATGACTAAACATCTTTTAGTAGTAGCCCACCCGTTCTATTGATTGAGGATATTTGAGATATAATTTAGTGCAAGAGCATAGATGGTTTTGCTCCCAAGATACTCACCATACATATTTCCTTGAGTAGAAACATAGCTTTTTGAAAAGTCACTTGTGGCTTGATAAAAGTGGTGACTCCCCCATCATAGGGATCATCTATTTGTTATGCTCGTGCAAGACTTAGTATATCACATCCTTACCTGCCAAGGCGGGATTCATAAGGTATGTAGTACCAAAGTCGAAGAAATATCAAGATGTGGGCTAAATTTATCACAACTGACCATTTGACCTTAGGGATAAAAAGTGTTTGAAGTGTGTTCGTTTTAAAGACCAAGTGCAAATTGAGCCGACTTCAGGCTTTGGAAATACACCTTAAAATACATCTAAAGGAAGGGTCAAAAACAAGTCCAAGGATTGGGTTGATCTAGACCCATACTCATTTGTGCCTTTGAGGCAACATTCTTGTGTTTGTGTGCTTGCTTTGTTTTCTTGTCAAAGAAAAATCAGAAAATCAATCCCAAAAACATAGTATTCATCCAACATTTCTCAAAAACAAACAAAAATACCAAAAACAAAGTGCAAACAACAAAGAGACAAATTTTATGACCATTCTTCACATCTTGCAAAAGAAGAAGTGTCATCAGAATATCAACTTGAAAAGGAGACCATTAAGCTCAAAGGCTTTGATCAAAAGGAGGAACTTCTTCTATCTCAATAGACAAATCTTTGTCTCACATAGAGTCTTTCTACATCGCATGCGTCTATACCTTCAAGGTAAAACAAACGAGTTTGATTCAGAATCATTGAATCGTAGAGCTTTTATGCAATATAGAGCTCTGAGTTATCACAAAAATCAAGGAGGAAAGATTAATCCCAACTTCTTCCCAAACATCTATATCACCTACAACACAGCTCGAGAAGTGCCACCAATGCCTGAAAGGGAAGAGATAGAGTTTGTCCCATTTGTAACACAAAGTTTTTATTGAAGTTGAAAACATTTTCATCTATCATCTCACTCATACATCATCACTTCATCATCAATCCATCCCAACTCTCAAAACATTAAGAGGTTCTTGTCCCAAGTTCTCTTTTAAATATTGCTTGAAATCAAACACATCACATCACTTTTTAGATTGTTTCTACATCTAGGATAAGCTCATCCTAAGAGACACATCTACGCAGGTTAAAACTAGTTCATGAGTGAATCCTCTCATTACTAGGTAGTTAAATCTGTAACACATCTCAGATTTCTCTACACCTTATCACATCAAATCTTATCAAACAAACAAGCAATTCAAAGAAGGAATTTTGGTTACATCCACCTTAAAAGTGCTAGAGATCAACGTGCAAAACAATTCACCAACCATCAACCTTTCATTTCATCAAAAACTCATCATCATTTTCACACAACTTCAACAAAAGCTTATAAACAAAATGGCCCAAACCCGATCACAGTCCAGGCAACGAGAAATAGAAAGGGAAGAAGAAGAAGAGGAAAATCTCAATGAATTTCAAGAAGCACTTGGAGGAAATGTAGATGACGAAAACCCAAGTACTCCCACTCCTGCAACAATAGAAAGGGCTCAGCATAACCCTCTCTTTAACAGGCTTTTTGATGAAATACTCAGGAGCAATGCGGATGCTCACTTCTTAAGACTCGCTCAAGAAGGAGAAAAACTCCCCTCTGACTTTGATCTTGCCCAATTAAGACAAGCATCAGAAAGACAAAGTCGCCATGAAGAGTAAAGAGGTAGAGATCCCATCAGATATAACATTCCTCGAGGTAACCCACCACCTCCTCCTCCAAATGAAATGGAGATGTTGCGGCAACAAGTCGAGAATCTCGCCCAACAGCTTCATAGTGGTGTCAAGACTAACCAATTCTCACTCAATGACATCTATCCCTGTCCTTTTGATAGGAATCTTTACATGCCACCATTTCCATGAGGATTCGAAACACCCAAATTTGAAAAATATAGAGGAAAGGGGGATCCCCGTGATCATGTCCGAGAATTTCATTCTGCTTGTCTCGAAGTAGCATATGAAGACACATACCTAATGCACCTTTTTCCCCAAAGCTTGGGAGGAACAACCACATCATGGTTTTCCCGACTACTAGGTGGCATTAAAACATTTGAGGAACTTATCCAAAAATTCCTCGCTCATTACTCTCATAACATTGAACGCGACATCACCATGGCTGATCTGTGCAACACCAAACAAAAACTAGGTGAACTATTCTCAGTATTCCTGCAACGATGGCGCCAAATGTCTAGTAGACGTTCTCTTCAGTTACCTGAATGAGAACTAGTGGAAATATTCATTTCCAACTTAAACGAAGAAATGGAATTTCACCTGGATGTCAAAGACACAAACTCTTTTAATGATATGATCACCAAGGGTTTAAAATGTGAATGGGCACTCATCAAGAAAGGACTCATCAAAATCTTTAATGAACCAAAAGATGGTCCTCGCCCGCACTTCAATAGTGATAAACCAAGATTCTGGAATAAAAACAAGAATATCGTCAATGATGGGGTTGTGGATGCCAGGACTATCCAAAACGCACAACCTGTGGTTCGGTTTGCAGGACAAAATCCTCCACCTCAAAACAACACAAATGTTCCTTCTAATCAAGGTCGCATCACATCTCACGATGAACCTAGACCTCATCAGAAAAAATAGAAACGCACATACACTCCCTTAGGGGAACCCATTGAAACAGTCTTGCGACAACTCCTCTCCCAAAATTTGGTCACTCTGCCTAAGCTATCAAACTATGAGCCTCAAGTCAAACCAGCATGGTGGAGAGATACTGAACACTGTGAATTCCATCAAGGAAGAGGGCACAAGACAAGTAATTGTCACCGATTAAAAGATCTTATTTAGGATCTTATTGACCGAGGAGAAATTGAAATTGAAGGACATGACCCAAAAACAACCAATAATGATCATCTGATGTTCAAAAATCCACTTCCATCACAAGATCAAAGGGGTCCTTCCACTTCTAGGTGAGGCACTGATACCACTGATTATACACAGGCTGCGTATAATTACACTGTAAATCATCTGTATGATGCCAATGAACAAGTTGCAACTATAACCTTCAAAAATCCCAACTCAAATTGCAATGTTGTTACACGCCGCGGCAAAGTTACCATAAAGGTAGCTCCACAAGGCACCACCTCCATCCCAAAGCAGTACAATCTTGTGGAACAATTAGATAAAACACCTGCACTTATATCCATTTTAGAGCTATTGTGCCTATCGCCATCTCATAAAACAATCTTGGATCAAGCACTCCAAGAGGTGTCAGTCCCTGCAAACCTGAATACGGACCAGTTTCAAGCCATGGTTGGAAATCTAAAGTCATCACCTTGTCTCACTTTTTCTGAAAGTGACAACTCTTCTTTCCAACAACCTCATAATGCTTCGCTACACATTGAAGGCTTTATCAACCAACACAGGATCAAGCGAGTCTTGATAGATAATGGAGCAGGCCTAAACATTTGCACACTACAGTTGGTCATAGCATTGGGATATGCAATAGAATCAGTGGATCCTCGCAAGATCACAATCAAAGCCTATGACGATGCAGAGCGTTCATCCAAAGGAGCTGTGGTACTACCAATCCGAGTGGGCCCCATGGTAAAACACATCATCTATCAGGTTCTGGACCTTCCTTTGCCATACAATCTATTATTAGGAAGACCTTGGATACATGCCATGCAAGCCATTCCATCTACCTACCATCAATGTATCAAGTTCCCACATAACGGTACAGAGATCACAATCCTGGGCGATGCAAATCCCTTTGCTTTTTGCCATAATATCAGCCATCAACCAGAGATTACCATTCCTAATAATAGAGAAGCCATTTCCTCCACATCATATATAAATCCCGCCTCTCTTGCCAGTTCAAACACCACTATACCGAAGAAAGAAAAGCTTAAGATGAAGATCGCAGAGGAAGGTCCTAGGGAATACAACTTGAGTCAACTCTTTTGTGTGGGACAAATGCCCACTTCTCCTAGAACTCATGGTAAACCACAGCAGTTACTCCAGCAACCACTAAACATACTAGCATGTGCTTTGACACCTTTCGTTCTTGGAAAGAGTCAAGAGGAAGAAACACAAGATGAGGACCTGGCGGAATGGATCTATAAAGATCCCATCACCACTGACATACCGCGAGTTACACTTCCTACGGATCAGTATGGCAAAGGTCTCCTCATTATGCAACGAATGGGGTATGATGGTCAGAGTGCTTTGGGATATTGCAAACAAGGACGACATGAACCTCTACTACCAGAATTCAAGCCCAAAGGAAATACAGGCCTCGGCTTTGAAAAAGAGATCTTTCCTAAATTAAAATTCAAAGGAAAACCCAACAAACCATTATGTCAGCCTACTGCCAAAAGGCCACCTTTCATAATCAAAGCACCATCAAGCACTATCCCCACTACCCCATCGAGGCTCACAACTCCACCATCTACAATACCAATCATCCCACCAATCAAACTAGTAATCCCATTCGCAACAACGATTACATCCATAGTACCATTAGCAGCAGCAACTGTATCAGAATCCGCAGCAGCATCTATGGTACCAGCAGTTCCTGCAGAAGCCACTGAGTCAACACTGCCGATACTTCTTGTGCCAGATTCTTTTATCCCCATCAAACTTCCTGTAGCACTGATCACTACAAAGGTACATCAACCAATCACACCTGTCGTATTTAATTCTAAAGACATCCCAGTATGGTATAGCAATCGGATGCTGGAAAGTGATTCAGAGACCGACTCACATGAGTGGGAATTTGATTCTGTACAGCTTAATACTTTAGATGAGGAAGACACATCACCACCTCCACCACGCAAAGACATCCCTGTTTATGGAGAAGCACAGATAAAGACCACTTGGGTTCCTAAGCTAGAAACATCTTCCACAGACCCTACGTCTCATCCTACGCCTGATTCTGATAGGGAAAGTACCATCAATGACCTTCACCACACTGTCTTGACCCTCACTGATACCTCTAACGAACTTAATCTAGTCGATGAAGTAATGCCCATTGTCCACCCTGAACTCATCGAATGGAACCAACCAAATCCCCCATGTCTTGACCTCTTCCAAAACGATGAGGCTATCATTGACTTTTTGGAATTACGGGATAATCTACCAAGCGAGGATCACAAAGCTAGATTCACCATTGAACTTAATAGCACAGCATACTTCGGGGCGGATGCCAAACCTTTTAGCTGCAAAAATATAACAATGAAACATGGATCTTCCAGTGAAAACCACACTGTGGCACTGTTTGATCCCACAAAAGTAAAAAGAAAGAGCGTATCCAACGGTGAAAACCTCTCTGAGGCGCCTGAGGATGAAGGGTTTGACATTCTCCCTGATAGTACACAACAGGAACGATCAACAATTCTCATCGAGGAAACCAAAGAATACAATGTGGGGACTCCTGAAAATCCTCATATCATACATCTGGCATCTCTTCTCACTCCAGAGGAACAACCTAAATTTATAGAGTTCTTCCAGAAGCGTCAGATCAACTTTGCATGGTCATATGCAGACATGCCTGGGCTTGATCCTGATTTAGTCATGCATCACCTCACCGTAGCAGAAGGAGCCAAACCTGTCAAGTAGAAGCTTCGTAAGATGCATCCCCAAATTGCAGTGCTAGTCAAAACAGAACTCAAGAAACTCCTAGATGTTGGTTTCATTAGGCCAATTGATTATGCAGAATGGATCTCCAACATTGTGCCTGTCGGCAAACCAAAAGGGGGCATCTACATTTGTACTGACTTCAGAGATCTGAATAAGGCATGTCCTAAGGATGATTTTCCCCTACCAAATATTGACATCATAGTGGATCTAACAGCAGGACATGCGATGCTTTCACTCATGGATGGCTTTTCCGGCTACAATCAGATAAAGATCGTACCCGAAGATCAACATAAGACAGCCTTCACATGTCCATGGGGCACATACTGCTGGAATGTAATGCCTTTTGGTCTAAAGAATGCAGGAGTGACCTATCAAAGAGCAATGACCACCATCTTCCATGACATGATGCATACTATGATGGAAGATTATGTGGATGACTTACTAGCAAAATCACTTACTAGAGAAGGACATCTCCACGTCTTAGATCAAATCTTTGATAGACTGGAACAATATCATGTTTGACTCAACCCAAAGAAATGTGTCTTTGGAGTGACCTCCGGGAAGCTTCTAGGATACATTGTCTCAAGCAAAGGCATTGAGGTCGATCCAGCAAAGGTTAAGGCAATAATGGACATGCCGCCTCCAAAGAATATCAATCAGCTAAGGACATTACAAGGGCGGCTTCAATCCATCCGAAGATTCATTGCACAATTGGTTGATAAGTGTCACCCATTCACACACTTGCTACACAAGAACATCCTCTTTCAGTGGGATGCCAGATGCCAACAAGCATTTCAGACGCTTAAAGACTATCTCATGAATCCACCATTGTTGATGCCACCAGATCCAAGTAGACCGTTGTTACTTTATATCTCAGCGACAAGTACAGCATTAGGTGTATTATTGGCACAACATAATGCAGAAGGCAAAGAGTGTGCTGTTTACTACATCTCTCGCACACTGGTTGGCTATGAACTCAATTACACACCTATTGAGCGAGCTTGACTAGCAGTAATCTTAGCAGCCACTAAATTGCGACACTATCTGTTGACACACAAGGTACAACTCATCGCAAAGATTGATCCACTCAAGTATTTACTCAGCAAAGTAGCATTGACAGGTCGCTTGGCCAAATGGGTAATGATTCTAAGTGAATTTGACATCGAGTATGTGGACCGTAAAGCTATCAAAGGTCAGGTTATTGCAGATCAGTTGGCCGATGCACCACTCATAGGCGATCATCCCCTCATTTCCAATTTTCCAGATGAAGAGATATTCATGATCACAGAAGTACAACCATGGAAACTATATTTTGATGGTTCATACACTAGGCACGGCTCAGGGGCAGGCATTTTGTTTATCACACCTCAAGGTGACAGCATCCCGAAGTCTTACAGGCTCACATTTCCATGCACAAACAACATAGCAGAGTATGAGGCCTTGATCACAGGACTCAGGTTAGCCGTACAATGGAAATTACAAGAACTACAAGTATATGGCGATTCCCAACTAGTCATTCGACAAGTAACAGATGAATATCAGACCAAAGATGATAAACTCATGCCATATAAGCAAATGGTGGACACTCTAAAGACATCATTTACTACTATCACTTTTGAGCAGATACCAAGAGATCAGAATCGAGCTGCTGACGCTATGGCTACCATCGCATCTCTACTAGATCTTCCACAGAATTCAACACGCTACAAGTTCTTGGTAGAACAGCTTTGGATCCCCGCTTATGATATCCCCGAATCTGAAATGATATGTCACCTTGTTGGTTCCGAATCCCCATGGTACGGTGAGTTCTACACCTATCTCCGCGATCATACCCTTCCTCCCAACCAATCAAATAACCAACGAAAAACCTTCATTCGCCAAACTTCTCGATATACCATTATTGCCGAAACCCTATACCGACGCGGTCTTGATGGTACTCTCCTTCGATGTCTGGAACAGGATGAGATAACAAAGGTTTTGGAAGAGTTACATGAAGGAATTTGCGGGACTCACTCAAGTGGTCCATCACTAGCCAAGAAGATCATGCGAGCTGGATACTATTGGCCATTTATGGAAAAGGATTCCTACTACTTTGTCAGAAAATGCAAGAAATGTCAAGTTCATGGTGACCTGATACATGCACCAGCATAGGAACTGCAACCAATCACAACACCATGGCCTTTTTGTCAATGGGGCCTTGACCTTGTGGGTAAGATTCATCCATCTTCATCCAATGGCCATAAATTCATTATTACCGCCACTGAATATTTCACAAAGTGGATCGAAGCTGTTCCACTTACCCAAGTCACCGGCAAGCAGATCGCCTCATTCATCCTCAACTACATCATCTGCCGGTATGGTGTACCCATGTCCATCATCACAGATAACGGTCTTCCTTTCAAAAATCAGGATGTCCGTGAGCTTTGTGAGAAATTTCATATCCAACATCGCTCTTCCACCCCCTATTACCCACAAGGCAATGGTCAGGCTGAAGCATCCAATAAAAACATATTGAGAATCCTAAAGAAGACAGTCAATGATGCCGGTCGTGATTGGCATGTTCAATTGAATCCAGCATTATGGGCATATCGAACTAGCATTCGAACCCCTACAGGTGCAACTCCTTATTCATTGGTCTATGGTGCAGAAGCTATCTTACCTATTGAGGTTGAGATACCATCATTACGAGTTTCCTTGCACAATCTCATTGATGATGAAGCTTACAAAGTCTCACGTCTTCAGGACTTAGAGTTACTTGATGAGAAGCGACAAGCTACATACAACCATCTCAAAGCCTATCAGCAGCGCATGAGCAGAAGCTACAATCATCGAGTTAGACCTCGTACATTTGAGGTAGGTGATCTTGTTCTACGAGAGAATCCTCGCAACCAACCAAACCGAGAACATCAGGGCAAGTTTGAATCAAACTGGCTGGGCCCATATGTTGTCACTGCTGTGTTCGGATCTGGGGCATATCAGTTGGCTACATCAGAAGGAGAACCGCTTGCAGATCCAATTAACAGCATGCACCTCAAACAGTTTTATATCTAAGGTGTACAGAGCATTAGGCTCCCCTGCATACTAGAAAATACCAAAAACATTCAGAAAAATGTCATGAAGAAATACAAAAACATTCAAAAAAGAAAAGAAAAATCATGCATCCAAATGGTGAACAACCACTCCGGTGGCACCTTGGGTAAGTACGATGGTGAAAACCTGGCAAACAGGCGTCACTCGTAAAGGCTCTGACTCCATTGTCTTTCAGACTTGTTGCGATCACATCTCCTTCATACATACATCCATCCATCCGAAAAACCATGGCTTGTTATTTCTCTGCAATTATGATAAATACTTCATGCATCTTGCGTCCCACTTTTTCATAAGTCATGTCTAAAACTGGGGGCAATGCCTTTAAACTATTGATGGAAGTGGATTCTACATTGTCTTATGATTCATTAAGTTCTTCATTCAAGCAGTCATCAAAATACCAAAAACATTGGAAAATGTCTCAACAAAATCCAAAAACATTCAAAAATGTCTCACAAAATCCAAAAACATTCAAAACACTTCAAAAAACCAAAAAATTCAAAAACAATACAAAATCCAAAAAACAACCAAAAACATCAAAAATAAAACAAAAACATGGCAACACATTGTACATACTCATCCGCACAGATACCAAACAAACATTGTGATATACTCCACAAAATGACCACTTATCAATCGACCACACAATCAACATCAACACTCAAAACTGTCTTCAACAAGGATGCATCCTTCCTTACCAAAACAAAGACAAGATGACATTTTCTTTGACAAGAAAATTATGTTTATGCTATCAAATACTTGGTTGATTTATGGTCTACTAATGGTGTCTACATGGGAAGTTCACTAGGCTACGTGATCTTATGCCAAATGCAATCATAGATCACTACGGCTTGCTGACTACAGCGTATACCTCGACCATATGAGCATGAACCATTACCAAGGATTCATATTCTTTATTCTTTATGTATATATTGTTTGTTTGCAGGTACAATTCTCTTTCTTTGGTTCCTCCTACCTCATCCAAACTAGATAAAGGTTTTATCTCTTATTACAGTATGCACTTGTCTCAGGATATGATCAACCTAAGATCAAGGAGGACGATCCAAGTCATGCATGAAAGGAGATAATCCTTGTCTGTTCCGCAAGCAATACTCAGGTCAACTTGATCCATTATATCAAGTTGCTTGTATTAACTTGCTATATCAAAATCCATGTAAGAAATACTCTGGTCATCTTGAATCTTTATGTCAAGTTGCTTGTATTTTCTTACAACATTTTAAAGCTCAATGATGAAAAATAAAGCACCATGGATCATCATTCCATCTCATTTGTATATATTGCATTCCATTGCATTCCATCCATCCATACATTCATAAATAGCTGCATATCATTCATACATAGTAATGACAATGGATACTCTATTTTCCTCTTCTTCCATAAGAATGTAATAGGTCCTCCATTTCTTCTATCTAACATTGAACCCCTCCCCACCCTCCCCATCTCGATAATCACCATCACATACCCTACATTGTGTCCCAATCAGCCTAATCAAGCCACGTTCATCCCCATCCATCTCTAAATAGGAGGGATTGTGTTTCCTCTCCTAAGTCATCCAATAAGTCAAGAAAGTTACTCTATCTGCACAGATACATCGACTCCCACACACCTAGACTATCAACAGATACTCTGATCAAGTATCTTCGGGTCTCAACAGGTAATCGATCATGGTAATCCTAGACTACATCAGGCATTTATCATAATGACCTAGTCTCAACGGGGCTGCTATGATTCACCACAATCGTCCATCCCACGCACACACTATCAATCGATCAACCAATCAAACACAATCCAATGGACAATTACATCAATTGTCTAAGTCTCAACGAGTGTTTTGCTTCATATACCTTGACTTCATCGGGCAATTACATCAATTGTCTAAGTCACATCAGGTCACTTTGATTCACTTACTCAGACTTTATCATGTCCAAGCGACCAACTGACATCAACTGTCACGCTTTGACTTGACTGGGGCAATTAAACCGATTGCACCAGATTGTCTAACCAATTTTGATCAATTGTATAGCATCAATCCAAACCCCACACTACATCTGCTATGTATCTCTTGCATGACCTCAAGGTACCTACTGGCTTGTTGTTTCTTCATATTCACTCCATTTTCTCCCATTCTTTCATCATTAGTTCTAATTTCTTCTATTCTACCTCCCCTCCACTTTTCATTCTTTTTCGAGAGATCGCCTAATTTTTCAAAAAAAATTCGGCCCATCCCTCGAGGGGGCATACCACCCATTAAATTTACATTTTATGGGGCATTTCTTCACACCTATTTTTCTTTCTTTGAAACGACGCGATAAACTGCACCGTCTCAAAGAGGGGCAAATGTAGTCACATAAATCTGTCCACTTAATTAAATGAATACTTAGTATTTATTTGATTATTTAACCATCAATTAATATTTAATTAATTCATCTTAACCCTCTTCTCCTATTAATTAAATAAATTATTCAATTTATTTGATTTAATTCACTTAACCAAATTCATACCATTAATTAAATAAATAAATCATATTTGTTTAATTAAATCTTCTCTCACATTTAAATAAATTAATATTTATTTAAATCCCCCAAAATCCCACCTCTCACATTTAAATAAATTAATATTTATTTAAATCCCCCAAAATCCCACCTCTCACATTTAAATAAATAAATCATTTATTTAAATCACCTTTATCCTCCACCCACTTGTATTTTCCTACAAAAGCAAGTCGCACAATTATTTTAAATAAATAATTTATTTAAATCACCTTTATCCTCCACCCACTTGTATTTTCCTACAAAAGCAAGTTGCACAACTATTTTAAATAAATTATTTATTTAAAATCCTATTTATCCTCACCCACTTGAAACCTTTAATGGTTTCTCTTAAAGTATTCAAACTTGATGGCTTTAAAGTCTTCAAACTTGATGGCTTCCTTCTATAGTCTTCTTAAGACTTTAATGGTTTTCCTTAAAGTCTTCAAGCCTTTAATGGTTCCCCTCAAAGTCTTCAAGCATTTTAATGCTTTATCTTCCTTTTTCTCATTTAAATAAATTAATATTTATTTGAATATTTATCCAAATACAACTTGCACACATTTATTGAAATAAATGAATTTTTATTTTAATAAAATCCTATTTTCCCTCACCCACCAAATCCACTTGCAAAATCTAATCCCCTTCTAGAATTTTCTAATCACTTCTAAATAACCTAACCCCTTCTCTAAACTTTGTCACATTTCTAAGCAAAAGGGAAGTCACTTCTCAAACCCTCAAAGTCTTTGATAACCATTAAAGGCTTTCAACCTTCAACCACTAAATGTCTCAAAGTCTTGGATAACCTTTGAAAGCTTCCAACCTTCAACCACTTAATCCACAAAGTCTTCAAAAACCATTAATGGTTAACCCAAACCCTCCTACATGGTTAAAACATTTGTTTTGACTCAACCTCTACCCAACCCAAGGGTCTCATCAAGCCTTTAATGCTTTGACCATGATTATCTCTTAATCATTTGCACAAAGGTTTATCCTTGCATTAACTCCTAATCCAATTGGTAATCCTAATTTAGGCTTGACCCTTACCTTCTAGATAACCATGAGGTCTCCTCAGGCATTTAATGCCTCCAACCTCTTCTCTCAACCCAATCTTATGTTGACACTTGTCACCATTTCATTGGTGCAAATTGTGCACATGGATCCCCAACTTTCAAGCTTGACCCTTGATTAAACCTTTCAATCCTGGCCATCCATTGCTCCATTTTTCCTATAAATAGAGCCCATTCCTTCATAACCCAGATCCTGAAAACTTGTATGCATTTAGGCTATAGACATTTTTAGAGAGCATTTAGCATAGCATAACTAAAATCTTGTCTTTTTGGTAAAATCAATCATTTTAGCATCAATAGAATAGTATTTAGCTTTTCATTTCATATTTGAAGCTTAATATTAAATCTCAATCCTCCATAAGCATCCATAGTGCAAAAAGCCGCTGAGAGCTACACTCATTTGGGACTTGGAGAGGAGAGGAACAAGGGAGGAGCAACTATGAGCATCTTGATTAGCTATTTCATTCTATGTTTATATGCTTTCTATTTCATGCTTAATATCTCTCTTGATATGCCTGTTTAGGATAATCTTTTGTTGCTAACACTAACGTTTGTTTCTTGTGCTCTTGTGTGTGTTGCCATCAAACAGATTTTCTAATCCTTTTTGCAGAGCATCAGTAGGAAATAGATTTGTGTTGTTTATATTCATTTTTTTGATTACATAGGAAAATATTGATTTAAATTTTTAAAAGGGTAGTCACCAAATACACCAAATAGTTGTCTAACTTTGAGATCAAAGTTTAGCTAACATCAAAATTTATCAAAATGAGATCCATTCATTGTTAGGAACATATAGAAATGTATAATATCCCATAGGTCAATTTTAATTTTAGATTAAAATAATTCAAATTACTTGGCTAGAAGACTTCATTCGCATGCATAGGAGAGGAGATTCTGAGGGTGAGAGATAGTGGTGAATGAAGAACCCAACCAGAATTCATTGAGCGAGAAATAGAAATGTGTAATATCCCATAGGTCAATTTCAATTTTAGAGTAAAATACTTCAAATTACATAGGAAAGGAGAGGACTTCAAAATAATTCACTCCAACAAAGCAAAGCTAAAGATCAAAACATTAACTAAGTCTATGAAGTTGCTAAGATCAAAATTTATCAAAATGAGAAATCTATTTATTGTGAGGGATTTAGTAAAAGTGGAAGCCATTTTGATTGTTGGATCTCTATCTAATAAATTTTGATCTCAGCTACTTCATAGCCTTAGCTAATCATTGATATAGAGAGTAAATAAAATGGAGTTTATCAGAATGAGATCCATAGGTAAATTTCAATTTCATAGTAAAATACTTCAACTTACTATGCAAAGAAAAAGACTTCAAAGTGATGTAGAGCATCCACACACAAACTCACCAATTAAGGACAACTTATCCCAACTCACCTATCTAGTAGGTGTGTTCCATCAACTGGGTGCTCTCACTCTCCTAATTTATCAACAACTTTCTTAATAGGATTCACAAACTCACACATCTACAACCACCCGAAGGCTTGATAAACACCATGTACCTCACTTCCATGACTGAACACAAGACCCAATACCTTCACACACCCCTTAAGTTCTCACAACGCCTAGTTACAAAACCACATTCCATTGGATCAACACACATCCACATTTAGGATATTCATTGTGAAACTCAAGACCCTTTCTTGGAAACACATATGGGAATGAAAACAAGACCCTCATACACTCTCTTGACAATCAATGTTTCCCAACCCTTGAACACTCAAGATGGTTTGTGGTATAAGTAAATGAGTCTTGTAAAGGGAAATTAGAATGTAAAAGTTTATTTATGATATAATTGGACCTATTTGGATCCATTTTGAGTCATTTGAGGTCTAGGTTTAGTCTAGGTGGGATTTTGTGCAAAATTGTCAAAGTTGACAAAAAATGTTGTCATGCAAAAGTTGCATTTTGGAAGAAAATGATGTAAATTTGGTTCCAAATAAAGTTGGAGGTAGTTAAAATCCATTTGGGTTGTGTATAGAATAATATTGATTCATTCTTGTGAATCACAGTCAAAACCCTCATTAGGGTAATTAGTGGCCAAATAAAATATATTTTGAATTAGTTCCTGATTGATTGATCATACCAATGAGGAAATATTTGTATCCTATTGTGTTCTTTCTTCTAATATTTTCTACAGGGTCTCAAAGAAATGTTGGCACGTTCTCAAAAAATGGTTTATGATTGAAAATGTGTTTCAGACAAAATACAGCAACAAGGAGTGGTTAATAATGAATCTTATGCAAAGGATTCATTGAGTAAGAGGATTAGGGGAAGGAAGGAGAGTAAATAAAGTTTTTTGGAGAGTTACAAGGTTTGGTAAGGCAAGTAAACAACCCCAAAAGAAAATACCTTTGAATGTCCTACAAATGATAGTGGCTACCCTTGTTGACAGGGTATAAGGAACTTATATTTGCAAGATTCATTCTTGATTGGCTAGATGATTAGTGTTGGTGGAGAAGTTTGGGTAACTACTATCAAATTCCTAGAAGTCCCTAAGGAATTGATAAGAGTGAATAAGTCTAAGGGTATGATTGTCCTTGCATAGTGTATGACTATCCTAGAAGTTGCATCACTTCAAAATGGCAATGAAATAGTGTCCTAGAAGTCTAAGGGTATGACTGTCCAATAATTCTAAGGGTATGATTGTCCATGCATAGTGTATGGCTGTCCTATAAGTTGCATCACTTCAAAATGACAATGAAATAGTCTCCTAGAATTCTAAGGGAATGATTGTCCTTGCATAGTGTATGATTATTTCAATCACAATGAAATTATTGCATCACTTCACAATGGCTTTCACTTTTACCATTTTTCTATTAACTTTTGATCTCAGTTACTTCAAAACATAAAACTTCATTTGAGGGGGCATAATTTGGAAATGAGAAGTGCACATCTGATTTAAATAAGAAGTGCAGACTTGACTATGAAAGCTTATGTCCCTTTCAAAGGGTAGAAATAATGAAGAGTTGCACTCTTTCAAAAGGGTGCTATTTATATTAAGAACTATGAAAAATGAAATTAATCATCTAATGAGGAAAATAAATAAGAACTTGTTAATAACTAATTGAAGAATATCAAACAATTTTAGTATATTGCAATTGTGGAATATGACTTGTAAAGGTTTCTAAAATATTGAATTTGTTAGCAAATGACACTCAATCGGTTGGTTTCACTATGTTGTCATTGATGGCAACATGGTATTTTGTTTTGGCTTCATGTTTTGGTTCAGTTGTGTACCGATAAGCACTTCATAGACACTACACTGGCATCAACACGATAGGATAGAAGGATTTCTTTGGTTATCAGCAATGCAGGCCGACATGGTTTAGAATATGGTTATCAATATTGGAGGTCGACATCTCTTGGATCCAGCATCGACAATTGTTTTTGATATTCATGCATTTATGTTATCTAGTGGACATGTAATTTCCTATTGTAATTATCTTTGTAAGCTGAAATAAGGCATGATAAGTTGTATAGGGTATATAGGTCAGTTGAATTAGATCATTTTGATATATGTGAATGTGATATAATGTGAAATATATCAGAGAGATTATGTATGTGAGGATATTTATGTAAGGGTTATTCTGGTAAAGGGTTTAGGGTTTCAGACCGGACCAGATAGAGCTTAAATCAGAACTATATTCTAGCATAGAAGATGCTATCTTAGCAATTCAACACTTCTTTGGATTGTAGTCTAGATTTATATGTAGTTAGTGAGGCTCCATTTTTTATTGAGCTATGTGATCTAGGTTGTAAGCCTTCCTGCAAGTGCAGGCCCCTTATATTTTATAATATCTCTTCATATGGCCAGTGGATTGATATTATGGGTCACAAATCCCACCATGGTTTTTTCTATTTGAGTTTTTCCACGTATAATTTTATGTGTTATGATTCTCATTTATGTGATTAGCTTATTGGTTGCTTTACTTCATTCAATTTTGCATGTACCAATATACCAGTTGGTGTATGCATGTTTTAATTAAGGTAAAATTGATATTCGGGTATAACACTGATTCAGCCCCCCCTCTCAATGTTATTGGATTCCAACAATTGGTATCAAAGCCTTGTGCCTCAGAGGAAGTTTAACAGCTTGAGGAAGACCCTGAATCCAAAATCCATGGGCATGGGTTTGGAGAAGCAACTTGAGATGGCACTTGAAGAATATGATGTTGAAAGTTTGAAGAACTTAAAGCTACAAGATGAATTGAATTCTGTTAAGGAAATAATTCTTATCCTACAAGAGAGTCTATCATTTGTTCAGGCTAGGAGAAAGGAACTTTTGCAAAGTTGGGATGATGAAGAGAAAGATGCACTTGAGGAACAATGCCAAAAATTGAGTCAGGAGAACATGGTTATGAGAAATGAAATGCAAGCTATAACTATGAGAATGTCTAAGGAAATTGAGGACCAAAATAAAAGGGAAGAAAATCTTGATGTATCCCTGAAGAACAAATTTGAAGAATGTGGCAGGTTGGTTCATGAGAATGATATGTTGAGAAATAATGTTGTGCAATCCCAGAGTAATGAACAAGAGCTTGAGAGACAAATGATAATTCTGAGAGAAGATCTAACTACTACAAGTGAGTATAAAGAAAAATTCAAGATTAGCTTAGTACAACTAGATGAGTTATTGAAGAGACAAAGGCAGATTAGAGATTCCAGTGGACTTGGATTTGAGCAAGGACATAGTTTCAGTACTGCTAATGAAGATCAAAACCATAAGGCACCATTAAGGCAATTTAATGCTCATAAATTTAATGGTATATGTTTTATTTGCAATAGATTTAGTCACATGGCTAGATAATATAGAAATAGAGAAAATCATAACCCTGATTTTGCTCCTGGTAAATGTTCTAAATGCAATAAGTATGGTCATAAGATAGAAGATTGTAGAATGAATGTTAAATGTTATGCATGTGGAAATTTTAGACATATGGCTAATCAGTGCAGGTCAAGCAATTTCACTAGTTTTAGCAAAGAAATTCAAAGGAACAATGTTACATGCTATGCATGTAATGAGGTTGGACATATTGCTAAATTTTGTAGAAGCATAAATCCATCGGTTGGTAATGGAGGATAAAATGAGAAAGGGAAAGAGAAGGTTAGTGAAATCTAGCAAGATCATACTTAGAGATGGGTTAGGAAGATTGAAGAACAATCATTAGATGGAAATGCACCAGTTACTTATCCGACAAAGGAGGTTGCTCCTACACTGGTAGGTAGCTCATCCAGTAACTGAGGCAGATGCCTTAGGGGTAGGCAAAATTCATGAAGATGTTGCATATGCCCTGAGAAGAGGTTCTGGAAGATGTTCCAAACATTGGAGATGATTATCTAGCATGGATATGTTCTATTCGAGATTTAGTATCTTTCACCAGTAGTCATTTATGTCAATAAAAGATTAAGGTTTTCCATGAAGGATAAAAGGTTGAATTCACTTTATTATTGATCACCTTGCATTCAGAATGATTTTAGAGTGATTAAGAGTAACTAAGAGTGGTCAAAGACTTTTCAGAGAAATCAGATTTTTTCTTGAGCGATTTCACCGATGAATGGAAGAACTTGTTAAGGGTTTTCAATGGAAGCGGTCAATAGGTATTTATGTTTAAACATGGAAGCAGGATCATCATCTATTCATATCTTTGTTGTAAATCTGACTATAGTAGAAGTCAAGGACCGCCCTAGGCCAATTCTCAAGCGGTATCTACATGTGGCTATCCTTGAAGATTTGATTGGAGCATTTTCCCATGTTCCAGAGGGAGTTGTCTATGATAAAGATGTTAGGGCATACATACATTGTCACATTGAGGACTTGGGAACATCTGAAATAAAGGGCATGTATATGAGCGAGCTGATGGAAGAATCTAGAAAGATCAAACCGACATACAAGAACATTGAAGACTTAGGGTTTGCCAGCATTCTAGACATCCCGAAATTCGAAGATGAGATAATTAGGTATGTTTTGAGTAGAGTACATTGGGAAATTTATCTAGTTGGTTAGACCTTACAAGATCATCAAGGAAGTCATCAAGGCAATCACTAGTTTACTATCAGTTGGGCAACATCCAAATAAGAAGGTTTTGAATGATTATGTCAACAAAATCACCAATGTGACAACTGACAAGAGATCTATGAGAATAAGCACTATTACTGACACAGATATCAAATTTGATATCACGATCATCGGGTATAAGGTAACAGTGAAACTGACTGAATTCTATTTCGAGTTCCTGCATTTTTGTTGCATACAAAATGATGAGAGAGAATTTGAAATTGGATCAATGTGGTTGGATCTTAGATGAGTTATTAATAAACCTAGGAAAGATTAAGGGTGAAAAGAAAGGAACCTTCTGGTATGGCAACTTAATTGTCTGCTTAATGTTATTTTTCATGAATGATACACCCGGTTTTGGGAAGAGGCAATGGGCATTTCATATCTCAGTAGGGAGACAATTGAAATAGTCAATTGCTACTTTAGGCAATCAAAGAGATGATAAAGTATGGGTATATTTCAAGGGTTTCCATAAATCTATGAAGTCTCGGGAAAGGGTTCCTAAGCATATTGTAGAAAAATATTCAACTGACATGTGCTTCATGGTGAAGAAGGATGAAACACTTATGGAAGCGGTTAAGCCCTGGAAGATTTGGATTGAGGAAATGTGCTATGAAGTGGATGCATAGATCCTGGAGGCTTATGCAAAAATGTTGATCGATGCACCTATTGATGAGGCAAAGAAGCTCTATGGTACTCCAAAACAAAAATCACAAGAGGTTGAAACAGAGCTCAACCAAAAGAAGAGAGAGAGAAGAAGGAAGGAAAGGCTAGCCAATTTATTGAGAAGGTCTAATGGGGCATTAAAGCATTAATTGATGCTTTTCCAAAGAAAGGCGGGGAGAGGAAGAATCCACAAGTACACATTGAGCCTGTTACAGCAAAGTCTGAATCTGAGGATGACACACCCTTGGCATTCAAGTGGGTTATAAGAAAGAAAATAGAAGAAACAAAGGTATAAGCTAAAAAGAAACTGGTTAGGAATATTACATTCAAAATACCGGTATAGAAGCAAGCACCAAAGGCAACACCTTCAGCTGCATCCAGTACTGCAAAGAGGAAGAAGAAGAGTGGCATCGATTTGGCAATTCAATCTGGTAATGTGACTATCATTCCACCTAAAACTTATGCAGAGTTAGTAGATGAAATCACTAAGGATGTCATATTAAAGAATGTATAGTTTTACTATGATCATTTAGGGGATGATGAACAAAGAGAGGTAGAGGAAGCAGTATTATTATACTTGGATATTTATAAGAAAGCCTTAATAGAAATTGAAAACCAAATACGGAAGAATTATATAATATGTTAGATGCTAGAAGACTATCAGCAATGCAAAAAGAAAATCATATTAAAATTCAAGAGTTGTTATCAGTTTGTGTTACTATTGCTTCAAAGGAAATGGAAGGACACTTGAGGTGGTAGATAGAAAATTCTGTAATAGAAAACATAGAATAACCAGTCTCATGCTAGGAATGGTAAATGAGATAATAAAGGAGACTCAAAAGGTATGGTTTAAGTTCTCTGGAGAGAACAAAGGTTTCTTTACTTCACCAGAATAAAAAACAGATGTTGTAGACACCCCCGTTGAAGGAAAATGAAAGGGGATTATGGGTACTTCACCCTCAATTTTGAAAAATATTAAAATACTAGAAATCAAGACCCTAGTAGATACAAATGTACAGACAGATGTTGAGATACCGGCTAATATAGAGAGTGAAAAAGTTAATGATGTCCCTCTACCAACTATCTATCTCATTTGATAGAGTGTAGGTACCACCAAATAGGTATTTATCATATGTGTCTTCCTCAAGTGAGGTAAATTCAAGAAGAGAAGAGGAAAGAGGGACATGTAGTAGGTCTAAAAGAGGGAGATCAACTATAGGTCAAAAGATTAGAAGAAAATTTCATAAATGCATGAAATTTTTTCTTGCTCAAGGGGGGTAATGTTCTTATAATGATGAGAGAATAGGGAAACATTGAGGTTCCCTTGACGTACAAACATCTACAAAAACAATGGGTACCCAAGGAACTTCCTCCAATAAACACTGATTTTTGTGTTAATGAGAGGATATATCGCATAGCACCATCGTCATTACATGGTTTGGGCCTATTTTCCATGGACGACATAAAGGTTTGTTACAAAAAAGTTGATGAATTGATGGAGTATATCGGACCCTGTTACAATTACAAAAATTGGATACAGCTCATTCGATATACATGAAGTATGCGTAGGTATGCACTATCAACAAATTATATACAACTAAAAGATAATGATCAAAGTAAACGAGTGGCTATGTACATTGACAGAAGGCCAAAAGCAACAGGGAATATTGCAGTTTTTATAAAAAGTACATGACCTGGGTCAACTAATAGGCAACCCAATTGCATATTCAAGGCGCGCAAGGGAAACCATGTATTTGTATGTGCGATAAAATCAATAAGTGCAAGGGAAGAGTTGTTAGTCGATTAAAATTTGAATTGCATAGATACAACAAAGTTACTATCATGGGGGTGGTACATACTATATACCGTTTAAACCAACCTCCAATTAATGACTCCAATATACCATTTTATTATTAAGTTTTTTTGGTAGGTCTATTGGTTTCATTTCGCTAACATTTTTTTATATTTCTTTTTTGTCATGGCACGAAGTTGATCTGACACATAGCACAGACCGAGATGTAGCTCCGAGCACTTCTACCCAGCAAGTAAACCTCATTGTAATTGTACAAATTAGATACAAGAAAAATGTTATATTATTATGTTCTTTTCTTTAGGGTTTTGGATTAATTTTGATAATGTTACTAATATTCTTGTCATAGACAGATGTTTGGGGAAAGGCACCTGCAGTAGCTAAGAACATCTATATAGAGGTGGACTCACTATTATGCGATAATGACATCACATATTCCACAAACCCTACTGAAATGATAAGAAAGATGCAAAAAAAAATAATTAAGAAATTTTTTAATTGTTATTCATAGTCCCTCAAACTGATGAGACAAAAGAGAGGGTGAAACAATTGATAGAGAGAGCACAAAACTTGCAAGTAAGAAGTCATGAAATCTTTAATTATAACATAAGTTCATTCATGGCTTATATTTTATACTCTTTTATGTCATGAACTAAAATATTTACATGTTGTTTTTACAGGAATTTTTGTGTTCTCATGAAGCTGGTGGTCATGATCAGGGTACTTTAGGTAATTCGGGTGATGACCATGTTTTGTGCATACACCAACTCATATTTTTACATGTTCCTATCCTTCCGTTAATGTGTTATTTCTCATATAATTAATGTATTGTATATTTAATGTATTATTATTTAGATGCTATCCATGTTCCTGTGCATACACCACCTCATCTGACCCCATCATCCACACCTATATTGCCGACTACAATGTTGGCAACACGCAACATGCAGACATTGAGGACTGCACCAACCTGTGTAGCAGGACATGTACCTAGGGATGCAAAGGCCAGTAGTGGTGATATTTTAGCAACATTTCCTAGAGCTTCCCATATTACTAGTATGAGAATGTTGTTGGTTACATTTGTGGTAACCAATGATTTTGTTCCCATAAAGATAGAGAAGCTTCCAGGTACTTTAAAATTATTATTATATATAGTCCACTTGTAATTTACTTGTTGATCACTCATTTTGGACTAATGATCCCATGATTTTTTTTGCAGGCAATGATGTTTTTTTATAAAAATTCTAAATGATATTACATTGGAGATCTTCGGGACCACCATACGTACACGGTGGAATGCCCAAAATCAACAATTAAAAGATGAACTAATAAACCATTTGGTTGTGTTGTTCAAAAATGACACATTCAACAAAACCAAGGTCCTTCAGAAAGCTGGCACATATCTAAAGTATGTGAGGGACCAATATAGGATACATTTAGAGAAGAACATAAAGTACAAGTGTCCCCCCATGATTCCAAAGAGGGAGTGGAAGGACTTGGTTTTTGATGGAAAGGAAAAAGTTGAAAAGAGAAAAGGACATACACCATTGGGCGAAGGAAGGTATATGATACTATTAACAATGTAATTGTGTACTTATATTTACATAATCTAAGATATTTCAAACTTTTCATAGTCTACCTAACACATTGAAGGAAACTAAGGCAAGACTAGAAAATCATGGGCAACACAAACTTGGCTTTGGTGGTTATATGAAAGTTGTTGCGCGAATTGGAAGTATCAATAAATGAAATATTGCATCGAAATAATAAATTGAAAACATTTTTTTTAATCAAAGGATAGAAGCAAAATTCATGATATTAAGCAAAAATGAAGGGTTCTGAATTCAATAGAGCACCCATAGAAGATGACATGAAAATTGTCTTCCAACAAGGCTATGGAGTCGTGGCTAAATGCCTAAGAGAATTGAGTGCGCAAACACAAGATTCTCGTGCATCCATTACACAAGTAAATAAGCTAAATGAAAATTATTTAAAATTGAATACTTGAGCAATAATCTATTTGATGTTAATTCCCAACATAGTGACTATATTTGTTTTAAATAAGCTAGCAATGATAACAATGCACATGACATTGGAATGTAGTCTGCTAAGACTGGGACACAACCTACACATGATGAAGGTCATGGTGTGCATCCCGGTACTGAAGGTATTCATGTGCTATACATTTTTTTTATGTAGTTTTAATACAATTAAATATCTTTAATTGAAATTGGTGTAGTAATTAATGTAACCTTTTTTGTTTTTATTTTAAAGCATGTAGAGTGTGGTGAACAAGTTGAGCATGATCAGGGTAGACAACATCAGGAATGTGATGTGCCCCCATCCGGTAAAGAGGACCATTGTTATTCCTTTAAATGAATTTAATTGCAATTGGTGTATTGATTAATGTAACCTTTCGTGTTTAAACTCCAGATGATCTAGAGGGTGTTCAACATGTTGAGGATGAGGCTAGACAAAATGATTAGGAAGATGATGTGGCCCCATCAGGTAAAGAGAACCCATGTAATGTTCTTTTAATTAATGAAATACTTGTAACAATAATAAAAAATCTTATGAATTTAACCCATTTATTTTTTATTGTAGTAGACTCCCCTTTGCATAGGCATCCTCATTGTGAGTACAGGACTAGGCATACATTAATATCACAAGAAAAGGGCACAACAACTAAAGAGGGGGAAAATGATGAAGAAAATGATGCTCCACTTAGTCTTTACTTAGCTTCAAATAAATAAATAAATGATTGTAATCGAATTATTTTTTAATGATTGAATTTTATGTGTTAATGAATGTAATAATGTGTTAATAAATATTAATGAATGATATGTGTTGATGAATTTTGATGAATGTTACATGCTAATGAATGTTATGTGTTAATGAATGTTTTGTGATAATGAATTAATGTTATATTTTATTAATGGATGATAAAATGATTGAATGTTATATGTTAACAAGGAATTTAGAGTGATGTTAGGGGGAGGGGGAGGAGGGGAGGGACCAAATGAGCTTCCACCTTCACATGGTTGGCCTATTAAGTAGAGAATATTAAACTATTCTTGAAACAAAGAGAAGCTCAATAAGGTAACACACTTTTCAATATTTCATTGTGCTCCACTATTAATCTTATTGAATAATATGTATTGAATCTTAATTGCAGGGTCCACCAAAGCCAACACAAACAAGATCACAAGAAGTTACTTAGTGGAGACCATCATAGATAAGGTCCTTGATTAATATTTTGTTGTTTATATTCATATTTCTGATTACATAGGCAAATATTCATTTAACTTTTTAAAAGGGTAGTCACCAAATACACCAAATAGTTGTCTAAGTCTGAGATCAAATATTAGCTAAGTCCATTAAGTATCTAAGATCAATATTTATCAGTGTAATATCCAACTATTGTGAGGAATTTAGTAAAAGTGGAAGCCATTTTGAAGTGATCTATGACTTTCATTGTGATTGAGGCAAGGAGTTTTGATGCAGAGTCATAGGAAAACATGGTAGAATACCCAATCCCAACACACATACACACTCTCCAAGGGACTAACTCAATCACTTTACCCTTCTCAAATGATTCAACAAGTCATTGGTTGACAACACATGCTTTCAATATGACCTTCCTTTCTATAGCCCTAATTCCCAATAGGCTATACATACCCTTACAAAGGCAATACACCAACAATATGGAACAGACCCAAACCACCCATACACAATAACTTTGTACATCCTATGAGACATGATTCAATAATTGGAATTGATTCTTAAACTTCCTAATATCCTTGTTCTTCACAAATGCTTCACAATCTTACAAGCCCTAGGTTTTTAGTTTTTGGGAAATAACTCACAATTCTCCCAAAAAAAAAAAGAAAAAAAATGATAGATTAGGATACCCTTTTGGGCCTTCTACAACATATTTCAAACTTATATAGGAGTCTTTTGGATCGGTCTGCCTAACCAACACCTATCCTAATTAGGCAAGAGCCTCAATTAGGTTTGTTTTACAAAGCAATCCCTCTTCAAACTACTCACACAAACTTCTCTCCAATTGAGACACTCAAGGTTAGTTTCAAAACCACCAATTTCATCAAAAAATTTCATCTATGATGTTTTGGAACTCATCCAGCTTCATCACCTATCTTCAATTGCTTGCCATTCCTCCTAATGCCAAGCACTTCAATGCATTTTTCCTTCTCCAATCATCATGGAAACCTCCATCACTCCTACCATGATATAATACACTATTTCTCCCAATATCCCCTTGAGTTTCATGAATTTTGACTCTCAGGAATGTTGAAATAGGCCCATTTGAATGTTTTCATGTTGACCCCTAATAGGGCCTTACAAACATGAAAACATTCAAATGGGCCTTAGACCCTTATTACATCCATGATATAACATGACCATATGGATCAATTATGAGGAGCCCCTGCACCAATTTTTATAGGGATATTAGCTAAGTCTATGAAGTAGTTGAGATCAAAATTTATCAGACAAAGATCTAACCATCGTTAGGAATTTAGTAAAAGTGTGAAAGGAAAACAAGTGCAGAAATATGCTTCCCTAATATCAATTTGCAAGGGAAAACAGGACAGTGTTTACAAATTTTCAACTTTTATAGAATACAACACAAGCATGAGCATAAACAATTAAACAACACAGAGACAGAACACACAAAGTTAATGTGGGAAAACCCTTTTGAGAAAAAAACCCACCACCAATAGAAAATAACTTTATTAATAGTATGTCAAATACAATAAAGTCCGATCTACAGACTTCCTTCACTCTATCGAACAATCATTCCAGATAAAGAAAAACTCGGGTCAATTACAGTCACAGAACACTCAATAGCTATTATAGTTCGTCGATCATCAGTCACGGCTTCTCAACAGAACTATCTCTCATTAAGTTTCCTCTTGTCTTCCTATACCTAATTTTTGACTGTTCATCTGAGCAATTGCACCAACGGTTTGAATTCTAACCATCTGAATTCATGGGAAACATAATATCCCACATGCACCAGGAAGTCAGGTCAGTTCATATTCATATACACCGGCAGGAGCTTCTAATGTGACCACGAGCTCATCTTTTGGACTTCGGTTCGAAGCGAGCATCCGCAGTCGGTCTCTACTCCATCAGCCATTAGACAGACCACAAATACATTGTTCCAATCTCCCAATGAACAAGTAGATGACACCACTAATGTGGATCCAAATGGATCGGCTCCATTGGCTCATCGGGATAGCATTCCAACAGATAGACCCGAGCTCCCGATGATACCCCATCGTCGAAGGCAACTCCATCTGGTATTGGTGTAGCAACCAACCATGTCACCCCGATCACTGATAGTACTTATTTGGTTTCATTAGGGCATTGGAAACACACCCAAACTGGTCCACCCAATAGTCGATACTACCCCAATGACCGAAGATGACTTCGTTGGGTCATCGAGATAACTTCAAAACCCACTTCTCTGAGCTCTAATACCTACTCCAATATGTTGAGTTCATCAACAAAGGTTATACCAATAGATGTCTCATCGGGATAGGTTACTCCGATCAGCTTGATCAGAAACTAGCACAATGTCAAGTGAATTCAAGGCACATATTTCCAACAAACTCCCACTTGATGAGGAATTCACTGGATCGATTATCATTTCAGACGTTCTTGAGAATCACGAGTATCAAGAGCCATAGAATTAGAACACCACCTGAACTTGTGAGTGCTCACTGGTTTTGTCAAGGCATCTGCAACATTTTCCAAAGTGTCTACCTTGTTAAGAATAACTTTTCCATCTTTCACCATGTCACGAACAAAGTGATATTGAACATCAATATGCTTCGATCTGGTATGGAAAGTAGGATTCTTTGCTAGACATATAGCACTCTAACTGTCACTCCAAATTTCAACCTGCCCAGCATCAAAAACAATATCTGAGATCAACACCTAAGCCAGACAGCTTCTTTACAAGCATTTGTGGCCACCATGTATTCTGCCTCTGTAGTGGACAAAGCGATTACAGATTGTTGCTTGCTCATCCAACTGATTGTGCCACCATTCAAGACAAAGATATATCCACTGGTGGATCTCTTGTTGTCATTGTCTCATGCCCAATCAGAATCCACATATCCACAAATTCTTAGAGTCCTCTTTGAATCAAATAAATTACCATGAAAACACAAGGCAAAGTCTGAAGTTCCCTTTAGATATCTGAAAACTCTCTTTACAGCATCCCAATGCGATCTTCCTGGGTTTGACATAAATCTGCTTAGTACTCCTACTGGTTGGGCAATGTCTGGTCTTGTACAGATCATAACATACATCAAGTTTCCAATAGCACTTGCATAAGGGATGTTCTTCATGTCAATAATCTCTTTTGGAGATTTCGGACTGTCAAGTACATACAGCTTAGTTCCCTACAAGATGGAAACAACCTATGATTTACAGATAGACATATGAAACCTGTCAAGAACATTGGTTATATACTTTCTCTAGTTGAGCTGAAGTTTCCTCTTTGATCTATCCCTTTTGATCTCCATTCCCATAATGTAATTTTTTGCTCCTAAGTCCTTCATTTCAAATTTCATAGATAACTGAGATTTTAAATCTAAGATCATACCTTTTGTATTTCCTATGAACAACGTGTCATCTACATAGAAAGCTATGATAAGAATTCTATCACCTTCAATTTTGTAGTAAACACAATGACCAACTTTTGATCTCACAAATCCCCAGAACAAAACAAATGTATCATACTTTTGGTATCACATTCCAGGAGACTGTTTCAAACCATACAAAGACTTCTTGAGTCTACATACCAAATGTTTTTTACCTTTTTCCACAAAGCGTTCAGGCTGAGACATATAAATTTCTTCTTCAAGATCACCATGAAGAAATGTTGTCTTCACATCCATCTGTTCAATCTCCCAATCATATGTTATTGCAAGTGACAAGATAAATCTGATAGATGTCAGCTTCGCCATAGGAGAAAAGATCTCTCCATAGTCAATACCTTCCTTTTCAGAATACCCCTTTGCAACCAATCTTGCTTTGTACTTGTCGATGTTGCCATCTGGACCATATTTCTTTTTGAATACCCACTTGCAACATACAAGTTTTTTGCCTTTAGGCAATGGCACCAAATCCCAAGCTCCATTTTTATCCAATGATGACATTTCATCATTCATGGCTTCCAACCAGGAATCCGAATCAAGAATCTTAATAGCTTCTTTAACACTCCTACGCTCATCAGTATCTACAAGTAAAGCATAAACACAATTAACATTCAACATAGAGTGACTGTACTTATTAGGTGTATACCTATCAGGTTGCCACCTCTCTCGAGTAGATCTTCTCAACTCTGGTGTTGAGGATTCTTTAGGTTCAACTTAATGTTATACATATATATAAAGATCATATGCATTTTGGAGAAGGAAATCCTTTGAGTTTTGAATCCGTGGAGTGGTATTTCTTTGCAAATATTAATTTAACTGAACAACTGTGATCACCTTTCTGATGGTAAATGTTGTTATTATTCTGGAGATCCTTTCTATGTGATTTTAAAAGATATGTGTTTGAAAAGAGATTTTATTTCTCTTACCTATTTTTATGAAGTGTTGAATTGGTGTTTTCGAACTTTGTTTCGATCACCTCCATTTTTCATGTTGAGGTGTTTTTGAAGAATAGTTTTCTTTGAAATATTTGTTAACCATTAGCCTCTCATCTAAGAATGAAGTAGGTAGCCTTATGTGCTTTCAGGTTAAAATCATACCAATTTAATTTAATTAGATTACTCCCTGAATAACTAATGGAGGGAGCTATACCTATCAAAAATTCAAAGGGAAGTGGTGTATGTCACACTTACCCAACTATTTAAATGAACTTTTGTCTTTCAAAGAAGGCGATGAAGTTTAAAACAATTTAATTTGAAGAAAGGCAAAAATTTGTTCACTAACAAATTTTTGGCGACTGTTGGGGAGCGTCAAACATTCAATAGATTAGTATGTTACATGTATGTTATAATTGAACTCATAACCAACAACATCAACAAGTTTTCTTTTTTTGGAAAGAGGTTTTTAAAAAATAAGGGGTGAACGGTTGAAAAGAATTTTCATAACCCAGAATATTGTTGTGGTAGAAAGAGTTGTTTAGGGACCCTAGAGGGGACAACACTGGATTCTTGTCCTTATACCAGATCACAGAGGAGAGAGAGAGTTGTTGATGATTGTTTTGAAGAATTGCAAGGGTTATCATTTTCCACAAATTTCACACCCAAGAGGAATGCAAAAAGTACACCTTCTTCTCCTACCAGAACTACTCCCAAGGTACCTTCCTCTTCTAGCCATTGGCAAGCGTTAACACATTCTGGAATTCAAGCCCCTCCCCTTGTAACTATTTACCCTATTTTCATTATGGCCCAACCATGGGGTTCCGCAGTCGGGCCTCTTTCTCTCGGAGCCCATAATCCACTTCCAAAAGGGGCTAAGGATGTTTTACCTAAGTTTAACGGAGATGGGAAAGTCTTGGTTGAAGAACATTTGAATTCTTTTAATGTAGCTACTAGGATACTTGCAGTACAACATGAAGATGTGGTTGTTAGGCTTTTCGCTCAAACTCTTACCAAGGGAGCAGCAGATTGGTTCAGTCATCTGCAAGTCAGATCTATAACTGATTGGCAAACATTGAAAACTACTTTTGAGAAATGGTTCAAGAGTGTCGACGATGAGCACTCACTTTTGGCTCAGCTCACACAAATGAAGAAGGAGATTCATGAGCCAATGAGAGACTATGTAGCTAGGTATAATAAGATTATTCATAAAATTCTCCAGGCCAAAAGACCAACTGCTGATAACCAACAATGTTTCTTTATCAACTCTATGCCCCCTGATGTTGGTTTCCATCTCATAAGAAATAGGCCAGTCAATCTTGATACTGCACAAAATCAAGCTATAGAGCTTGAAGATGATTTAATAATAGCCGAGAAGCGGAGAAAAGATGTGCAAATTCCTCAAGGTCAATCTCAATCTTCCACCTCTTTGACCAATCCAGTTGTTCAAAGACTAGTCAATGATATGATTGCTTTGAAGAGGCAGATACCGAAACCTGGAGTCTCCTACCCATAGCCCTATCAAGATATAAGTAGAAAACAACCAAACCAGTATAATTATGGGCAAACTTTGCAACTGCCTGTTGTCCCACAAAGATTGCAAATAGAGGCTCCTTTTGATAAAGGTGTTATGTTCTCTTTTCATGATGGGAGTTATTGTCCTAATATGATAAGGCATGTTCAAATGGAAATCACAAAGGGTGAACTAGGTGAGTTCATTGAAGCAAATAAGATTCAAGAAGTACTTGGCGACTCTGGATCATTCTACCTTCAATATGAATCGGATTCAGAAAGAGGTGGTAATATTTTGGTAACTCTTGAAGACCCTGCATGTGCAATCCTTACAAGGAATCAATGAACCTCCCAACCTACTCCTTTTGTGACCTCTATTGGAACTGGTTTCAAGGGTAAGAGTCTTGTGACTAATGATTCCCCCTTTCATGCAAAGACTCCTGAAGTTAAAATTTTGCAAAGAGATATTGAAAGTAAAAATAATTCTTCTCCCTCCTCCTCCTTTGACATAATTGAATTTTGTAAAGCTTCAATGGTTCAACTTTCCACTGCTAAATATTTGAAACTGAACCCGAAGGAATTAGACAAACTGGTCAAGTATGTAAAAGGAGATTCTACCTCAAAGTCCTCAGTGCATAAATGTGTGGTTGATAGTGATTTGTTTACTGCTGAAACACCTACATATGTCTCTTGTCCTTCCACTGATTCAATTACTCCCTATGCCTTCCACAATATTGAAGATAAACTTGACACTGAAGTTCTGAAGCCCGAACCTTTTTATATCTCCCCCCTCTTGAATGGTTAGAAGCTTAGCAATTGTATTATAGGTTCAAGGGCATTAGATAACATAATGCCATCATCTGTTGCAAGAGATTTAGGTTTAACACTTACTAAGACATTTGGGAGATGTTATTCAATGGATGGGAAGTAGGTCCCTCTCATTAGACAGGTAAAGGATGCTTAGGGAGTGCTGGCAGCATGTCCTGATAAAAGGGTAAAATTGACCATTTTGGTTGTTGACATTCCTGCAAGTTCTGGGATGCTCTTAAGTATAACTTTCTATAAAGAGCTTGGAGGTGAAATTAAGATGGACTGGTCAGAAGCTATCATCCCACTAGGAAAATAGAAGATCAAACTTGAACCCGAGACGAAGAATAAATATGCAGTCTTTCCCTCTGATAATCCCAAAGTCCGGATTCTATTCCAAGAATGTGAATTTGGAAATTATCTCATTCTTGCACTTGATAGAAAAGAATTGGAAGAAGCAGTCGATGAACAAGGCAGACTATGGCAAATGGAATTTGATGGAAGTTGTGCCAACTCTGGCTCAGGAGCAGGGGTAATTTTGCTTTCCCCCAATGGTAAAGTTTTTCCTTTTTCTTTCAAGTTGGATTTCAAGAATACTAATAATACTGCAGAATATGAGGCATTAATTTTAAGATTGAATGAAGCCAAATATAAGGGTGTAAAATTGCTTAAGGTAAAAGGTGATGCGGAGCTGATTGTTAAACAGGTAAGGAATGTTTATTCAGTTAAGAATGATAGACTGAAACATTATAGAAATAGGGTTTGGGATGAGATATAGTTTTTTGATGCTTTCTCAATTGAAGCTATACCAAGAAAACAAAACACTAGGGCAGATTCATTGGTCGTTTCAGCTTCTCTCTTGTTACCACACCCAGATTTCAAGGATGATTCTTATAGGATTGAAATGATTTATAGGCCTAGTGTCCCTGACAACATGAATCATTGACAATTATTTGATACAGATGCTCAAATTAAATATTTTCTAGAGTGCACCCATTCACTTGCCCCATCATATTTTGAAGGTTATGAAGATAGTTGCAAAGAATTTTGTCCAAGCCCTGGTATTGATCCTGATAAGAATTTCATTCAGCTGAAAGGGAATAAAATTCCGAAAGGTTTGGTGAATCTAGAGAGGCTTTTCACCCATAATGATGTGGTCACTAGCAAGAAAGCTCCTGATGATGACAGAAAGGGAAGTTGTGAAAAGATCAATCTTGGTGATGAATCTAATCCTAAAATGGTAACAATTGGCAAATTTTGTTTTTCTAAGGAAAAATGAATGCTTAATGGGTTACTGAAAGAATACATTGATGTATTTTCTTGGTCTTATGATGATTTGAAGGAATTTAAGAATGGACGGTTTCAACATCAAATTCCATTGAAGCCCGGTGTTTCTCCTTTTAGACAAAAACTGAGAAATTTCAATCCCATGATGGCAGGCGCAATTTTCAACGAGGTAGATAAAATGCTTAAAGCTAGAATTATATATCCAATTCATCACTCTACTCGGGTAGCCAATATCATCCCTGTGAGGAAGAAGAACGGGGAAATTCGGATTTGTGTAGATTTTTGCAATCTGAGCCAGGCAAGTCTTAAAGATAACTATGTTTTACCCAATATGGATCATATTTTGCAGATAGTAGCTGGGTCAGAAATGATGTCAATGTTAGACAGTTTTTATGGTTACAATCAAGTTAGTGTCGCAAAGAATGAACATCGCAAGACAGCATTCATCACTCAATGGGCAACGTTTACATATAATCGTATGCCATTTGGTTTGATTAATGTCAGAGCCACTTTTCAAAGGGCCATGGATTCTTCTTTTAGGGATTTTTGTGACAAAATTATTGTTGTTTACCTAGATGACTTGACCATGTTTTCTAAAGATAGGAAGAATCATCTCAAAGATCTGAGGGCAGTTTTACAACGTTGTCGAGAACATGGTATCTCCTTGAATCCAAAGAAGTCAGTTTTCTATGTAACTAAGGGTAAATTATTGGGGCATATCATTTCGAAATAAGGTGTCAAGATTGATCCTAATAGAGTCAATGCAATTCAACATCTCAACCTACCTTCAAATCGCATTGGAGTAAGGTCATTCTTTAGCCAGGTGAACTTCCTAAGAAGGTTTGTATGTGAATTTGTAGAAACTACCAAGCATATCATTAGATTGTTGAGTGAGAGGTATCCTTTTAAATGGATTGATGAAGCCAAAGAAGCTTTTGAAAGGATCAAGAGTTCAGTTGCCAATGCGCCAAGCCTCATCAACCCAGATTTTAAAAAGGATTTTGTCATATACTATTATGCCTCAGAACATACAATGTCAGGAATATTATTAGAGGTGGATGAATCTGGGGTTGAAGCACCTATAGAATTCATGAGTGTCCCTCTCAAGAAGCATGAACTTAAGTATTTACTCTCGGAGAAACAAGCCTTTTCCATGGTTAAAGTTGTAAAACAATTCCGGTATTATATTTTGCATTGTCATTCTGTGGTTTTTGTTCCAAATTCTGCAGTGAAGAGTATTTTGACTCAGCAAGAAGTCGGACTCAATAAAAGGGTGACATGGGTAACCAAAATTCAGGAATATAATCTAGATATTCATCCTACAAAGATGGTTAAAGGACAAGACTTATGCAAATTAATAGAAAAAAATAAGATGGAGACAGAAAAAGAGCCACCATTGACTCTATTCATTGGGTTGCAAGATACATGGTTTTCTGATGTAGCCTATTATTTGACCTACGACTGTTGTCCGAGTCATTTGTCAACTAAAGAATAAAGGAGTCTCAAGTTAAAAGAGGCCAAGTATGTTATCTGGCAAGATGTTTTATACAAAAAAGGCTTGGATGGTACCTATTTGAGGTGTGTAGATAAGCCTCAATAGCAGAAGCTTTTGGAAGTGTATCATGGGAAGCCTGTGGTGGACATTTCTCATCCTCAGTAACCACTTTCAAGATTTTAAGAAATTGCTTTTATTGGCTTGGTATGTTTTGTGATGCATATACATATGTTAAGGGATGTGAAAAATGTCAACTCTTTTCCGAGAAACCACATTTAGCTGCTCTACCTTTAAGGCATGTCGTAGTGGATGAGCCCTTCAAACAATGGGGTATTGATTTCATTGGTCCAATAAATCCTCATTCCAATGCTGGTCATATGTATATTCTGATAGCAACGGACTATTTTACTAAGTGGGTGTCGGTCATTCCCACTAAGAAGGTGAGCTTAGAGGTCGTATGTAATTTTCTCAAAGATTACATCCTTATCCATTTTGGGGTCCCTCATAAGATTGTCACAGATAATGCATCGTATTTCTCCTCTAAAGAATTGACTATGTTCTGCTATGAACATCAAATTACTCTTTCACACTCCTCTGATTACTTTCCACAAGGTAATGGGTTAGTAGAATCAAGCAACAAGAACTTGGTAGAAATCATGAAGAAGTTAGTTGATGATAATCCTCGAAGCTGGCATAAAAAGGTATATGAAGCCTTATGGGCAGATAGAATTACCCCTAAAAGAGCCATTGGAATGGCACCTTTTGAGCTAGTGTATGGGATTGGTGCAAAAGTTTCTTTACCCCTAGAATTGTCAGTAGCCAAGCTTCAAACTATAATTAAGGATTCCTTTTTCCAAAATGCTCTGGAGAAGAGAGTTATGTATTTTATGAGATTGGAAGAGGAAAGAGAGATGTTAGTGGATAGAATTATTGAGCATCAGAACAGGGTGAAGAAGATCTTTGATATGAGAGCTCGGCCAAGGGGTTTTCTTAAAGGAGATGAAGTATTGTTATGGGACAAGAGAAAAGAACCAAAGGGTGCCCATGGCAAATTTGACTCATTGTAGAAAGGTTCGTTCAAGATTCATGAAGTAGTGGGTCCGAATGTGTTCAGATTGAATTACTCTGATGGAATGGTTATTCCCTATACCTACAATGGGCAGGATCTCAAGCTCTACAAACTTTGAAATCTATGGTTAAGAGTTCTTGTACATAGTAGATTAGTGGTTTGTTTTGTGTCTATTAGGTGTGTGTCCTCTTTGCCCCCTTTCTATTTTTTCTATACGAAACCAAAGATTAGAGTTATTTGCATTTTTCACAAAATACAATCCCCAGTCAAAGCCAATGTTATCTCGTCATTCATCCTTCATAGCAGGAGTAAATCGCCCTACAAAATTTTATTTGAGTCCTTATCTTTCTAGAAATTCCTTGGTTCAATCCTAAATCCATTTGCAAATTGTCTCTTGATCCATAGCGCCAAGTTTTAATGGTCTGTTTGAACCCCATGAACTCATTGAACCATTTTTGAAGGGAGTTCATAATATTCATTTAGGTTCCGCAGGTTCTAAGATGTCTAAAAGGTTTTCATGCTAATGTTCACTCAAAGTGTTTTGCAGCGGTTCTTTTTCATGGTCGCGTATGATGTGTTATTTCTCTAGGTCATGAACCCTTTGAACCTAGTTCAAACAGTTCAGTGGTGTTCAACATGTTCAACGAAGTTCAAAAGACCAGCAACACTTAATAGAGTTAATCTTTTCAAAGAGAATTTTCTTGAAGCGGTGTATGCTTTGCACTACCTAAACTCTCATGAAGTCAGTTCATATTGTTCATGCATGTTCAAATTAGGTGGGTCCCATGGGCTAAAAGACATGATGGTGCATTTATTGCTAAGTATGATGAAGCTTGAACCATATCTCGGGTGATGTCAATTGGTTGAGTTATCAAGGCAAGTAATCATTTTTGAGAATTGGCGGTTACTCCAAAAACACCGCCATGCATTCAATGCACACGTGTGAGGTCCAATCCCAACGCTTAGCACATTTGAGTTGACGATTAGAATTAATGCACTAAATAAGTTCATATCACTTCTTTTTCTATAAGGTATGAAGTGATTAATTTTTGAAAACTTGTTCTTCATTGTTGCGGAGTGTTTGGATAGAAGGTTTGTTTACTAGTAGTCGTCCAATTGGTCTCAACTGTGAAGGTGAGTTTGTTTCCTCTCCTCTCCAGTGATTTTTACTTTCTTTTCCTCTCTCATAATAAAATTTTCTGGGGAAAATAAGGGTTGTTGTTTATGAATTATGAAGTCCATATTGCACCTTTTCGGGAATATTTTTAGTCTTGCATGCACAGAGCCCATAGTCAATGATACAGACTTGAAAGGAGAAAATCTAGAAGTTTTAAAGGAAAGGGTGTTTAAAGGAATTGACGGTTCATTTGGTTTAGAAATTCTGAGTAGTGGTCTCATAGAAGCAGTAGCCTTTCCTCCTGATGTCCCTTGCCCAGAACTAGTTAGGGAGTGTATTGCGAGGTATGATCCTATTTCTGAAACTATTAAGAGAGATAATAGTGAAACCCTCCTCGCAATTAACAGGGAAGTTATTTCCTCCATTTTCAAATTGCCTGATTATCAGTTCTCAAACTTTTCTCTTGCCCAATCGATTACCGAGTTCATTGCAAATAAAACTGGACACCGGAATAATATAGCAAAGTATTGGTTGAAGGTTCCTCAAAGGGGTGGCTCCAGATTACCTAAGTATCCCAACAAGAACCTCATGCTTCCCCACATCCATGATGTCATGTTACTCATACACTGAGTTAGAGGTTCGGCTAAGGCCTACAATTTCGATGATTGGATTTACTACTATGTACAACTGGTGCTATAAGGAAAGCAGTATCTTGATTGGGCAAAGTTGATTGCTGACTCCATGAGGGAACAGCTGAGTATGGTGAAGAAGTTCAAGAAAAATTTCTTTATGTCCTTGTATTTGATATATTGCTTGGCATGTGTTCAAGAGATAGTGGGAATACCTAGGTAGCTCGCTGAGGGAGAGGTTTTTGTGTATGACTTTTACCCTATGTTACAAAAGAATAATGCTTTGCAAGATTTTAGGAAAGTACATAATGCTTTCCTGGGAGATTTGTGTTATGAGTTAAAGAACATGAAAACCAAGAGGATGTCTAAAGATGCATAGGCATTAGTGAAGCGATATGGTAGTTTCTTTCTTTAGTTTCCTCATTTTTGTTACATAAGAGTAGGCAGTTTTGAGGAAGAGCCTTTCAGGCTTCCTCATTTCTGTTCGGATTGTTTTGTTATTGCTGAGATCTGTAGGCAGTTGGCTACCGTAATTAAGAAGGCTCAACCCAGAGATAAATGGGAGCATCATTTTCCTATTCAATTGGGTATTGTATCTTACAATTCAATGTCAGATGCTTTAAGCATTGGAGCCGACTTGAAGAACTTCAATTTTCCACTGTATCATGAAAGAAAGGGCTTTGACAATAAAGGTTTCTCACAGAGTCTTGGTTTGATGCCGCACCTTCCAATACCACACCTGGAGGACTTTTGGGAAGATTGCAATGATGAGCTTGAAGTGTTCAAAAGAGAAAACATGAGAATGGTTTTGGAATAGGTAGTTTCACTACAAGTGAAACTTGATATAAGTGGAATCCAAGAGGATTAGCTAGAGCTCTTTGAACCAGGATATCTTGACCAAGCTGAACCCAAAACATCCTGCATTAATTGGGATGTGGAAGAAGAGGATGACATATAGCATAAAAAAAGAGGGTCCTGGAAAGAACCGCAGAATGGGTTAATAAGAGAAGAGAAATGAAACTAGGCATCAAGATTGGTTCTGCAAGAGGTCATGGAGTGCTGCGCAGAAGAGAATGGACCAGATCAAAGACATGGAGGCAAAAGACAAAATTCTTGATGCTCAAATTTTTGAAGTCGAGGACCTTGTCAGCGACATTGTCAACACCATGGATTCTCATGCGGTCACCGTAGCCATGACACCGCCACCTAAGGTGATCGGAGGAATAGCTAGTTCAAGTGTAACTCCTAAATGGCTAACTACTTCAGTAAGCAAGAAATAGAGTTTCATTCTCGTAACCATCCCAATTTAGGACATGGTGGTTAAGTACAAGGAGAAGGGTACCAAACAAAAGAAGTTCAAAACAACTACCAGATTGGATGCTGATGAAGAGACTGAGAAGTGGGTTGCTGAGATTGCTTCTTATAAGCCCAAAGATAAGAATAAGGAGGTAAATGTAGAGGACTTTGAGATCACCAAAGTGGAGCTTGGGAACATGAGTAGGGATTTGGATAATCACCTTTTCCAAGTATCAGCTAAGAAGATGCTCACTAGGTCAGAAAAAGATGGGCAAGAGAAAAGAGAGCTGAAGCGGCATATCAAAATTCTTGCTCAATTCATTGATAGTATCAGCTGCTTTGGAGCATTTCCCATATCAAATGCCTTAGAAATTTTTGACCCTACTACACCAAAGAACAAGAAGTTGATGGGTCAAGTTCAGTGAGCTAAAAGCATCATGGGGGCTGTCAAGAAATGGATTGAAGGAGTGATTAGAGATGGTGAAAAGTATATCACAAGCTCCAGGAAGTTATGCAAGGAAATGCAAAGCCTCATTTCAGAGATTCAGAATCAGATTGTGCCATGGGAAAAAGAAGAGCATAAATGGGAAAATGTCTTACCCATGCTCACCAAGATAGAAGAGTACAGAGCCACAAAATTTTTGACAAAAAACTCAATCAAGTTGGTAACTGATGAGTGCCACCTCTTCGTATTGAAGAAGACTATAATGTGGTAGGTACTCACATTCAAGTCTATGATTTATGATGCCAGGACTTCTGTTCATGAGCTTCAGGACCTTCAATGTAGCTTGGTTAATGACAACAAAGTGGTTAATCCAGACCGTGATTGGCAACTGGGAATCTGTGGACTGAACACGCAGGATGCAATAAAGGCTTTTAGGCTGCACATGGGGGAAGTTAAGGCCAAAGGCAATTTCACTCTCGAAGATATAATGCAAGTCGCCCAAATTGAGTCCATGACATTTATCGGTAACGATCAGTTACCTAAGCATGTCGAGAAAATGGTGAAGCATGGGTGGGATAAAGAAGCCACAAAAGCAAAGATCAATGCCTTGAAAAATCCTAGCCTGTCTATAATTCAAAAGGTTGCAACCTCCCACGATGCCCAGAAAAGTGGAGAAGAGGATGATGATGGAGGAGAAGCGTAGCATGATGATAATGCTCTGATTTTATTTCATGTGTTTTCATAATCTTGCAATGACTTTGGGACATCTGTCCCTAAAATACTCTGTTGGTTTTTATAATTGTTTCGGAGGAGGTTAGGTTTTAAGGGAGACCTCCTTTTTTCTTTAAAGCAACTATAAATTAGATTAAGAGAGATAGAGAAGGAGTTAGAATAAGTTACTTAGTTTTTGTTTTTAGAAGTTTTGTTTTTGTTGGAAGGAAGTCACCAGTTTCTCGGAATTTAGAATTAGAAAGAACTTATACGTGTATTGTTGTGTCTTTGTTGCATGAAATAGATATATATATAAAGATCATATGCATCTTGGAGAAGGAAAACCTTTGAGTTTTGAATCCTTGGAGTGGTATTTCTTTGCAAATATTAATTTAATTGAATGACTGCGATCACCTTTCTGATGGTAAATGTTGTTATTATTCTGGAGCTCCTTTCTATGTGATTTTAAAAGATATGTGTTTGAAAAGAGATTTTATTTCTCTTACCTATTTTTATGAAGTGTTGAATCAGTGTTTCTGAACTTTGTTTTGATCACCTCCATTTTTCACGTTGAAGCATTTTTGAAGAATAGTTTTCTTTGAAATATTCATAAACCATTAGCCTCTCATCTAAGAAGAATGAAGTAGGCAGCCTTATGTGCTTTCAGGTTAAAAGCATACCAATTTAATTTAATTAGATTATTCCCTGAATAACTAATGGAGGGAGTTGTACCTATCAAAAATTTAGAGGGAAGTGGTGTATGTCACACTTACCCAACTGTTTAGTTGAACTTTTGTCTTTCAAAGAAGGCAACAGAGTTTAAAACAATTTAATTTGAAGAAAGGCAAAAATATGTTCACTAACAACAGCGTACCAATGTGATTAACCTTTGCCAAAACAATGGAACCCGTAGTCATCTTGCAACCACCAGATACAAAAGTAACTTGTACTCCAACATCATTAAGTTTACTTACAGAGAGAAGGTTTCTTTCTAGACTTGGTATATGAAGAACTCCCTTGATCCCCTTCACTCTACCATCTGGGAATTGAATTTTAATTTTGCCTCTCCCTACGATCTCCAACATTTAGTCACTAGCCAAGTATACCTTTCCACCAACATATAGTTCATACTTTGAGAACCACTCCTTGTGGGAGGTCATGTGAAAAGATGTACCAGAATCTACTAACTAGGTGTCATCTGAGGTAGGTACTACCATGGTTGCAACAAATGCATTTGCATCACTCTAAGAAGATTCAGTGTCACAATACTTCTTCTCCTCCTCCTTGCAATCCTTTCAAATATGTCCTTTCTATCCATAGTTCTAGCACTTCACCTTGGATTTCATTCCAGGAGATTTAGTCCTCTCTTGAGATTTGGACGTGGACTTCCTCCCTTTTTTCTTGTCTTTGTCCTTTGATCTACCTCAAATAGAGAGTGCATCTTTTGTCGACTCAAAAGACTTATTTCTCATTTCTTCTGACAAAAGAATATTGACCACAGTATCCATCTTAAATTGGGTCGTATTACTACCAATAGCCATCACTAATTGATCACATGAGTCAGGCAATGAACACAGCGGCAGTATGCAACATTCTTCTTCATGAATGGTCACACCAATAGAAGTTAATTATGCAAGAACCATGTTGAATGTATTCAAATGGTCTGCCAAAGATGTTCATGCATCCATCTTCAGAGAGTACAACTTCTTCCTTAAGAAAAGTTTATTCGCCAGGGACTTGCCTTGATAAATGTCACCCAACTTCTTCCACAAGGCACTCGCAGTCTTCTCCTCATGAACATTCAATAGAACAGAATCAACAAGACATAATATGATTAGTCCTCTTACCTTTCGGTCGGCTAAGTCACAATCCTCTTGCTTCATGCCTGTAGGTTTTTGCCCAGACATAGCAATCCAGAGATCTCGATCAACCAGTAAATCCTCTATCTTGAGTTTCCATAACTCATAACTCGACCCATTGAACTTCTCCATGTCTATGCGTCCAGAAGTGCTCACCATCTCAACCTATAAAACTAACAAGTAGACACTCTGCAAGATCTCCCACTAAAATAGAACCGACACAAAAAACCAACCCTACCCAACAAGGATAACACAACTAAGTGCGGAAATACGCTTCCCTAATGTCAATTTGCAAGGGAAAATGGGATAGTGTTTACAAATTTTCAATTTTTATAGAATATGACACATGCATGAGCATAAACAATTAAACAACATAGAGACAGAACACACAGAGTTAACATGGGAAAACCCTTTCGGGAGAAAAACCCACCACCTACAGAAAATAACTTTATTAACAGTATGTCAAATACAATAAAGTCTAGTCTACAGACTTCCTTCTCTATGTCGAACAATCATTCTGGACAAAGCAAAACGCGGGTCAATTACAATCACAGAATGCTCAATAGCTATTACAATTCGTCAATCATCAATCATGGCTTCTCAATAGAACTATCTCTCATTAAGTTTCCTCTTGTCTTCCTATACTAGATTTTTGACCGTTCATCTGAGAAATTGCACCAACGGTTTGAAGTCTAACCATCAGTTTGCATTCATGGGAAACACAATATCCCACATGCATCAGGAAGTCAGGTCGGTTTGTATTCATATACATCGGTAGGACCTTCTAATGTGACCATGAGCTCATCTTTTGGACTTCGGTTTGAAGCGAGCATGAACCAGTAGACGACTCCACTAATGCTGCTCCAAAAGGATCGGATCCATCGACTCATCAGGATAGCATTCAAACTGATAGACCCAAGCTCCTGATGATACCTGATCACCGAAGGCAACTCCATCGGGTCATCGGCAAGACAACCAAACTGGCTACTCTGATCCCCGATACCAATAAAGGCAAACTCATCGGGTATTGGTGTAGCAACCAACCATGTCACCCCAATCATCGATATCACTTAGTTGGTTTCATCGGGTCATCGGAAACACACCTGAACTAGTTATACTACCCCGATGATCGAAGATGACTTCATCGGGTCATCGAGGTAACTTCAAAACCTTCTTCTCTGAACTCTGATACCTACTCCAATATGTCAAGTTCATCGGCAAAGGTTATATCGATAGATGTTCCATCGGGATAGGTTACTTTGATGAAGCCGATCAGAAACTGGCACAATGTCAAGTGAATTCGAGGCACATATTTCCAACAAAGTGGAAGCCATTTTGAACTGATCCAAGAATTTCATTGTGATTGAGTCAAGGAGTTTAACCAATGAATTGTTAGAAATATATATTTTTTGTTTATATTCCTTTTGTTGATTACATAGGAAAATATTCATTTAACTTTTTAAAGGGGCAGTCACCAAATACACCAAATAGTTGTCTAAGTCTGAGATCAAACATTAGCTCAGTCTATGAAGTAGCTAAGATCAAAATTCACCTAATCTTTGGACTTAAAAATTTTCCTTTTGGCACACTTACTGGGCTTTACTAATTTCACTCTTTCTAATGATACCCTTGGATCAGAGCATAAAATGTCGTTATAGTTTCAGATTTACAACTAATATCACCTTATTGTATATCTTGGTGATTGTGCATTTATAGTCCTTGATGTTCGTTTAAAAGGCAGCTAGATATTATCATGAAAATACTACATACTTATTTCACCCTTGTTATGCCTGTAGATTATGTCTCTATCAAATAAGATGGAAAGGTCTTTGGTGTTGAATGATGTTTATAGAGTTCAATATCTAATACAATGAAGGTGCTCTGTGATTTATCTTTCCTTTGACTACTTTTTGAGCTATGAACTGGAAATGTAGTACCCTTCCTCGTGTGAACTCATTAGACATATTTTATTATTGTTTATTTTCAGTGGATACATTACCATGATGTGTTATTCAGATTTATATGACATTATGTCATGCTTTATCTGGATATGAGATGCATAATTTATTTGCAGTATTTCAGTGCTTGTGAATTATGGTATTTTATGGATTATTGCTATGTACTAACACTTTACTTTATCTATGCAATGTGTAATTATATGTTGTGTGTTTGTGAGTGTATTGGATATAAGGGGATGATTTTCCTTCACTCATTTCAGTGAGACAGGGAACGTCGCAATTCTCCTTCATCGGTGTGTATGTCGTGTTTTCCAATATTGTATATATGCATTTGTGGTTCGGTGATGCAGGATATTACTGGTACAAGTACCAGGTAGGTACAAGGTATCGTCTCCACCTGGCTTCATAGGTCTGAGTGTGCCTTATATTTTTCGATGGAAGTGGAGGAGATAGTAGTTGACCCTATTTTACTCAGTTACACTCTTGTGAGTGTCGTCAGTTGGTCACCCTGTCAGTTTGTTCGACCTTCGTATTTTGTTGTTTGATCTTTTTATGAGTATTTGCTTGAGGTTTGTTCATTGTGTGTGTTTTAGTGTATTTAATTAATTAAATTAAATTTATGGAGTTATCTCATAGTTGTTTTTTTTGAATTCTAGATTTAATGCATTGAGATTATAAATTTAATTAATTAAAAAGAAATTATTAAATTAAGTTGCAAGATGCATGATATTGAAAATATATTTTATTTAAATTTTAGTGAAAAATAAATTAGATTAATTTCATTTATTGTTTCCTAGAATTTTAAATAAATAAAAGAATAAATAAATAAAAGAATAAATAAATGAATGAATGACTAAAAGAATTATTTAGAATTAAAGTATTGCTTTAATTTTTTTATTTAGAAAATTAATTAATTTGCATGAGAAAAGAAAAGAAAGAAAAATGTTTTTTAATTATTGCATGTTAACTTATCCCTTGTTAGAAAATTAGAAAAGAAAATAAAACTGCTTTTATTCTAAATTTAGGTTTTTTGGGGGAAAAAGATATTCAACCTAGAATTTTAGTTTAAAAAGGGAAATAGGTAATTATTTTAGGATACATATGAAACAGGTCAGGGATTTAGGTGAAGAGAAATTTATTTGGAAGCTTGTTGAAGGATTGGTTCTCTTCTACAGATTTCTTCCAGGAAAGCTATACCGAGTTGGGTGGCTTTGTTGATTGTTTGTTTTAAAAAATATATATTTTATTTCTTTCTTCTTTCTGGATGATGTGTGTGTTAAGATGTTTGTCAAATCTAAAATCATGTCTAATTATTTCTTGTTCTTGGCTAAAGTCCATTCCTGAAGTTAATTTTTGGTTTATAGAAAGAAGTTATTTTCTGGGTGTCTTTAGATTAAAATTTTGAGAAGATTGGGAAAATTTATTATGGCAAATTTTGCCATGATTTTTATTGTGCATGGAAATTGCAAGATTTGGGAGGAATGGGATTTACCAAGAAATCATTCCTTCTTGTTTGATTTTTGTTTCGATATTTGGCTATGGCATTTTTTTTAATATTTGTGTATCTCTGTGATATTATTAGTTATTATAGAAATAAATTTAATTATTAATTAAATTTATTGTATTATTAAAAGTTAAGGGAGATTATTTTATTATATTATTTTGGAGGAATTATGTATTGATTAATTTCCCTGTAAATAAATTTGATTGGAAATAAATTTTGGGTGAAAATAGAATTTACTTGTTTTAGATTATTGTATTTAAAAAAAAATTAATTTAAAAAATAAAAAAATTAATTAAAAAAATAAAAAATAAAAAAAAAGAATTAAAAAAAAAATTGTGTTCTCTAGTTTTAAAATTGCTCTCCGAAGTTTATAAATTTGGTTTCTTTCTTTAATTTAATTTTTAATATGTAAAAAAATAATAATAATAATATTATATATATGTATATAGTATTTTCTATGGTTTTAATTATGTTATTTTGGAAATGAAAGATATTTCAAATTAAATCATATTCTCATTATATATGTTAATGTGATATAATTATATAATATTATATTCGTAGAATATATATATTTGTGTAATTATATTATATTATTATATATAATTTTTAATTTAGAATTTAATTTAGATTATTGATACAATCTAATCGGATTTAATTGTAAATTAATCATGGGCATATAATTAGGGGGGTTAATTTTTATGTGATTGATTTAAACCTTATTGGACAAATGACAAAATTGATTTATTTGTATTAATATAGTTGTAATTCTGATTTTTTGGAAAATCTTTAATTGCAAGTTATTTATGCTTTTCATTGTTTTAAGAAAAGATTGCCTGTATTAGGATCTTGTGTAAATGGTGTTTGCAGTCAAGCTCAATTTCATTGCAATTTTGGTTAAGTTGTCATTATGTCATATGTTGTTATATCTCCTTGGTCAGGTGTTGTTGTATAACCTTATTGATGTGAGCCATTGTGTGTTTTGTCCAAATGGTCAATCTTGGGTTAGTAATTGTGTATCCTTCACCTGTGGTTTGTTAGGATTAGTTATGGCTATCTGTTTCGCCATAGAGTTCTCGTAGAGAGACCTTTCCTGTTAGTGTCCTAAGAGAGAGAGTGGCTTTCGAGCGGGGGTCGTGCTCGAAGTGGATGATAGGATAACCCGTTGAAAGTCAGTTAAAAAGTGATAACCTAATAATATATTGGGGGGGAGTAAAATAAATATTAATTAAGATAATGTACCTCATGCATAGGTGAGTGCTTCTGCAGGGCTCTTAATGTTGCGAGAAGGCCTAGAATGGAAAACTTACCACCTTGTCTTCATGAAAGGATTGGTAGGGTCTACATGAGACTTAGTTGGAGCCAGAAACTGGGAGAGGTTACCAGGACAGAGAGTCAGGACCTAGAAGGCCTACCATGGTAACCATCAAGCTATGCGATGACACTCTCTCCTTAGAGTCACTAGTATTTTGTGAGTTGAGTCACATGGATGTTTGCAGAGTCTTGTAGTTCTTTTCTACTTGTCTTACTCTGCTTGCTTGAGGGTTTTCTACTATCTCCTAGCATAGTGGGGTGGTTCCATTTCGATATCACATGGTCGGGTGGTAGTGCCATTTTCCATCGGATGTTTTGGATTGTATATTCAGGCGGGGAAAGGCTTCGCTGGTGTTTCTTGGTTCGTGGTACATGTACCAGCTCTTGTTCGTGATCATTGTTCAGTTGAGACCTTGTGGTCATTGTATCAAACTTTTGTGTAACCTTGATATTATAAATTTGTAATCCGTGGTTTTATTGGAAGCCATGTATTTATGGATATTGTAATATTATGTCAGTGGAATGTATGTTAATTTAGTTGCTTTGATCTTATGTATAAATGATTTATGGATAAATTGAATGCATGGAATACTTTGATTCTTTCATTTTGGAATTTAGATGTATGTGTAGTTTTAATCATAAGCATTTAATATACCTAATTAAATGGACAATTGGATTAACCGTGGTGTTAATATAATCTGTGAATTAATCTTCGTTGGTAACCCTTAGGAAATCATGTGTTAGACTTTCGTTGTGTTATTATATGTGCAATCGTTATAATTAATGCACTTAATCTTTAAAAAATATATATATTTCACCCTTTAGTTGCCTAGTTGTGTTGTTTTCCTTTAGGGTTCCTAGCGGGGCATTACAAGAAAAATTAGGTAAACTTGTCTTCATCCTTTTGCAAAAACAAAACAACAACGGGAGTCTTTCTTTGACACTATTCACCAAATATAATTCTCATTGTTCCTTTATTATATTTATGTATGTTGCAACAACATCAAATCTTTGCTCTTTTATTTACCCCTGATTGTAATTATTCAATCTAAACCCTATAGGGGTTTCATGAGGACAATCCTACGATGCATCTAGCTTTTTCATTGTGTTGTAACGGTCATATAGAGTAAGACAATATTCCTTCATGTTTTTTTTCTCAGATGTCTCCTATATTCTTGAGGCTACTTCTTGAATCTTTTGTTCATGGATACCTGAACTTTGATGATGAAAACTATTAGAGGTAAATCTTAATAATACCATTGTTGCATACTTTTATTTGAGGAAACCTATGACTATGCCTTCCACTATTATATTATTGCTTTATGATCTTGTACATGGTCTTTTTTGTCATATGACCTATGTGTTTATAGCTTACTTTCACAATGAGAAATACTATTTATGACTACAACCTTAATGCATGTTGTATATGATTGTATGTGAATCATGTGTCTTTATTGATGATGTGTTTTGGTAGAAAGACTATATATCAAATTTCTAGCTTTGGTAATGTTTTTATGACTGCATTATGCTCAGGAAGGCAGTAAAAATCCTTGATAGTCTTGAGAGGATTGTCTTGTCTATTAACTGCTCTTATGTTGGTTGTAGATGTACTCCTTTGGACTATCACAATTGTGTCTTCTATCTTTGCCTGAGTACATTACCAATTATGCTCTAAGGACTGAAATCATTGTACCTGTCTTTATGAGTCCTCTCTGATTAGATTGGTCCTACAACATATAGGTGAGATTTCCTTGTTTATTGTCAGGAAATTTTGTTGTTGACATGGAAATTTTGATGTTGACATGGTCTTTTCTTCAGTCTATGAAGTAGCTGGGATCAAAATTTACTAGATAGATATCCAACCATTGTCAGGAATTTAGTAAAAGTGGAAGGCATTTTGAATTGATCCAAGAATTTCATTGTCATTGAGGTAAGGAGTTTAACCCATGAATTGTAGAAAATAGATTTTTTTAGTTTATATTCAAATTGCTGATTACATAGGCAAATATTGATTTAACTTTTTTAAAGGGAAATCACCAAATACAACAAATAGTTGCCTAAGATTGAGATCAAAGATAGCTAAGTCTATGAAGTAGCTGGGATCAAAATTTATTAGACAGAGATCCAACCATCGTTAGGAATTTAGTAAAAGTGGAAGCCATTTTGAAGTGATCCAAGACTTTCATTGTCATTGAGGCAAGGAGTTTAACCAATGAATTGTAGAAAATAGATTTTTGTTATTTATATTCATATTGCTGATTTCATAGGCAAATATTCATTTAACTTTTTAAAAGGGTAGTCACCAATACAGTAAATAGTTGCCTAAGTCTAAGATCAAAGATAGCCAAGTGATGTAGGAGCATTTGCGGTTCATGGCAATCTTCCATCAACCAAAAATATTTTTTTTTTATTTTTCTTTTTGTTTGTAGTTTCAACATTTCTTTCAGTGTGTACCGGTTTTGGCTCACCGGATCCTGTGGAGTTGGATTCTACTTGAATACTTGATCTTCTCTCTTGTTTCCAGACCGCATCACATTTGGATCATTTTTCGGCAAGATATCACTACTAGTTTCCATGACAGTTTCCTAGTACCAGTTGATAGTTCTTTGTTACTAGTTGCTTGGACGTATTTTGGTGATCTACCGGAACCCCCTTTCAAAGCTTGTGGAGCCTTGGGCATTGATTTCGATGTTCCTTGGCATGTGGCCAACCTTTTCCCGTGATCTACATTTCATCCTTTGGATTTTCTAGAGAAATCTCTTGGTGGAGGCTGACCTTGTTGGTTTTACACGTTAGCTCTTGTTCTTCAGTTTTGATCCCTTTTCGGTCAACCAGATCATCTTAGGTCATATATATCATTGTAATTGTGCATTAGAATGAAAAGGGAGAAAAGAATCAGATAGGGAGACTAAGCATAGAAGATAGATCTAAAGATTAAGGTCTTGTTTGTGACCTATTCTGCATGTTCTAGTAGGCCTGTGTGCCAGTTTATTGTAACCCGGTTTATTACCAGTTGATTGTATTCAAATTTCATGTTATAATTCAAGTTGTTTTGCATTTGCCTCCATCATATCCTTGTGTTTCCATGGTCTTTACTCTTGCTGACATGTTTGGACTGATCTCTTTGAGGTTCCTCCTTACCGGTGACTGCACCAAGTGGTATCAGAGCGAGTTTTCGATCTGGTTGTCCTGAGTGTTTTTTGTAGGGTGGCGGACTATGGATCCGGCCTGCAGCTATAGAGGACTGGCGAAAGATGGTACGAAGAGGAATTATAAATAATGGAGCACGTGGGAATGCAAACCCTGTTGTGATGGAGATGTTGCGAGGGATAGCAGCCCGATTGGAAGTCGTGGAAACAACATAGAGGAGAGGCTAATATATTGAAGATGTAAGTGAAGATGAAGGAGAAGAAGCCTCGACAAAACAAGTAAACCCACCGACAGTTGATCTAGATGAGGAGAGGTTTTTAAGGGTTTTGAGTAGGGCTAATACTAAACCACATTTTACCCCATCGGAATAAGATGGAAATTTGGATTCTGATGAATTGATGGATTGGATCTCAGAGATAGAAAAGTATTTTGATTTTGAGAGCACCATAGAGGAAACGAAGGTGAAATATGCTTGTACCTGGTTAAAAGGTCATGCATCTCTTTGGTGGAAACATTTGCAAGTTGATAAATAGAGAAGAGGTAAAGAGAAAATCAAGACTTGGGATCGGATGGTTGCTAAGTTGAAGTCAAAATTTATACCGGTTGATTATCAAGTGAATCTATTTCAGAAGTTGCAGAAATTGAGACAAAAGGAATCTAGTGTGAAGGAATACACCGAAGCATTTTACAAGTTGAATATATCAGATCCAGACATGTTGATGATGAAGTTGAAAAAGTTGAAAGATATTTGAATGGGTTGTGGATGTCTATATAAGATGAACTCAGTTTGATCAAATTGCAGAGTGTTGAAGAGGCTTACTAGTATGCCCTCAAGGCTAAAGAGAAGTTAAACAAGAGACATGATCAAAGGCAAAGAGGTAGAGGTAGAATTTTTACCGGAGGTAGATTTCAAGGAGGAAGAGGTACTAGTGTAGATTAGAACAAGGACAAAGAAGCAAGAAAAGAAGGTAATTCATATTGGATAGATGATAGAAACTTCTACCAGAGAAGAGAACCGGATGGCTACCAGAATGAGAATTTTGGAAGACAAGACAAGAAGACATTTAGAGATACTTGCTTTAAGTATGGAGGAGAAGGACATCGTGAATTTGAATGTAAGAAGACAAAGAATACCGGAAGAGCAGCAGTGGTCGAAGAGAACCCCACCGGATCAACTAATAAACTGGAAGATGGAGAATTGTTGATGATGAGGAGAGTTTTGTGTCATACCAGAGAAGATGAAGATCCTTTGCAGAGGAGGAATTTGTTCAAGACCAGATGTAAGGTATCTGGTAAGTGATGTAAAGTTGTTATTGATAGTGGTAGTTCAGATAATATTGTTTTAGAGGAGATGGTGAATAAGTTAAACTTGGAAAGATTGAAACACCCTAAGTCTTATCAGATAGCATGGATTCGGGATCAACATAAGTTGTTGGTAAGTGAGAAATGTTTGGTGAAATTGAAAATTGGGAATTATCATGATGAAGTTTTGTGTGATATTATGCCTATGGATATTTGTCGCCTTTTGTTGGGTAGACCTTGGCAGTTTGATAGACAGTCAATACATGATAAAAGGAAGAACATATACACCATTGTAGCAAATGGAATGAAGCAAACATTGTTACCCTCAGAGAAGCCTTTGAAGAGTGAAGTCTGTATGAATGCTAGGATCTGTTTGGTAGATGGAAGGAAGTTCCTAGATGGAATGAGACATGAAAATTTATGTTTTTCTTTGGTTCTTAGGAAAACTGAGAGATCAAAACCGAAAGAAGAACAATCAAAGGAGGTAACGGAATTTCTAATAGAATATGAAGACATCATTTTGAATAATGTGTCTGATGGATTACCACTAGTAAGAAGTATTAGTCATTGCATGGATTTGATTCCCGAAGCTAGTTTTCCTAACAAAGTTGCACACTGGTTGACACCGAAAGAAAATGAAGAGCTAAATAGACAAGTGCAGGAGTTATTGAAGAAATGTTTGATCAAAGAAAGTTTGAGCCCTTGTGAAGTACCAGCAGTGTTAGCACCTAAGAAGAATGGAGAGTGGAGGATGTGTACCTATTCAAGAGCAATAAACAAGATCACAGTGAAATATCAGTTTCCCTTCCCTAGGATGGATGACATAATGAGTTGTTTGAGTGGAGAAAAATACTTTACAAAGACAAATTTGAAGAGTGGATATCATCAGATTAGGATCAGAGAAGGAGATGAGTGGAAGACAACATTCAAGACAAATGAAGGACTATATGAATGGTTGGTAATGCCTTTTGGGTTAACTAATGCGCCTAGAACTTTCATGAGGTTGATGAATGAGATATTGAAGAAATTATTAGGTAAGTTTGTTATTGTGTATTTGGTTGACATTCTGATTTTCAGTAAGACAAAAGAGGAAAATTTGTTGCATTTGACACAAGTTTTACAAAGGTTGAGAGAAGAGAAGTTGTTGATAAATCTTAAGAAGTGTACTTTCATGAAGGAAGAGTTGGTTTATTTCAGATTTGTGATGTCTGCTTATGGATTGGAGATGGGACCTGAGAAAGTGAAAGCAATTGTTGAGTGGCCTACACCAGAAATCATTGGAGAGGTAAGATCATTTCATGGATTGACTAGTTTCTACCAAAAGTTTATCATAAATTTTGGTTCAGTTTGTAACCCTATGACTTATGCCATGAGAGGAGATAAGAAGGAATTCAAGTGGACCACTAGAGCAAACAAAACTTTTCAGTTCTTGAAGAAGAAAGTAATTGAGCAACCTATGTTAGCTTTATCAAATTTCAATAAAGTATTTCAAGTGGATTGTGATGCAAGTGGAACAACAATTGGAGCAGTCTTGAGTCAAGAAGGAAGAGCAATAGCTTATTTTAGTGAGAAGTCAAATGATTCTAGGAGGACATATTCAGTGTATGATCAAGAATTCTATGTCATAGTTCAAGCCTTGAAGAAGTGGAGACATTACTTGTTGCATAAGGAGTTTGTGTTGTATACAGATCATCAAGATTTGCAATATTTGAACAGTCAGAGTAAGTTGAATCAGAAACATATGAGATGGGTAGAATTTTTGCAAAGTTATACCTTTGCGTTGAAGCATAGAAGTAGGAAATCTAATAAAGTTGTTGATGCATTGAGTAGGAGACGAAATTTGATAACAAAGATGAGAGTGGCAATGTTAGGATTTGAAGAGTTGAAGACCTTGTATGATAATGACCCGAATTTTGGAGAAACTTGGAAAGCATGTAAAGAACCAGTTATGACAGATAAGAGTAAGTGATTGGATTATTTCATTCAAGATGGGATGTTGTTCAAAGGAGTTCGGTTGTGCCTGCCTAAGAGTTCTATGAGGGAGAATTTGATAAAGGAGAAACATAGTGGAGGATTAGTCGGACACTTTGGTGTTGACAAAATAGTAGCCTTGGTGAGTGAGAAATACTTTTGGCCCCAGATTCATGAGGATGTTAGGAAATATGCGCAAACTTGTAGAGTTTGTCAAGTTGCAAAGGGAGTAGTTAGAATGTGGGATTGTATAAACCTTTGCCAGTACCAGTAAACCGTAAGACCTTGGGAGGATATAAGCATGGATTTCATACTAGGATTACCTAAAACTCAGAGAGGAAATAATTTTATATTTGTGGTGGTAGATAGATTCTCTAAGATGGCTCGTTTCATACCTTGTAGGAACACATCAAATGCAGTGCATGTAGCAGACCTATTTTTCAAGGAAATAGTGAGATTGCATGGGTTACCTAAGAGCATAGTTTCAGACAGAGATACTAAGTTTGTTGGTTAGTTTTGGAGAACACTTTGGAAGAAGATGAAGATAGATTTGGGATTCGGTTCTACTTTTCACCCATAGACTGATGGACAAACCGAGGTAGTAAACCAGAGCTTGGGAAATTTACTGAGATGTTTAGTTGGAGATAAAACCGGAAGTTGGGATTTAATTTTAGCAAAATCAGAGTTTGCCTACAACAATTCGGTGAATAAGAGAACCGAAAAAACACCTTTTGAGATAGTTACCAGAGTGCATTGTAGAGGTATATCAAAATTAAGGGCTATTAGCAGTGAAGACCGGAGAAGTTCAGAAGCAGAAGATTTTGCATACCACATGGCAGCCTTGCATATTAAAGTTAAGAAGCATTTGGAGGACATGAACAACAAGTATAAGGAGAAGGCATATGAGAAGAGGAGACATAAAGGATTTGAAGTTGGTGATGAAGTGATGTTGTATCTGAGAAAAGAGAGATTCCCAGTTGGAAATTATAACAAGTTGCAAATGAAGAATTTTGGACCCTATAAGATCTTGAGGAAATTCAGTTCCAGAAATGCATATGAAGTGGAGCTATCGGATGACTTGAACATATCACCTATATTCAATATTGTAGACCTCCATGAGTATCATGAACTAGAATTCACTTAAGACATTATTGCAAACTTGGAGAAACAGTTGCCCTGGAGGGAACAAGATCATATTGAAGACATTTTGGATAGTGGGATTGGGCATAGTACCTGGAGCAATTAGTATAAAGAATATCTTGTGAAGTGGAAAGCCAGACCAGTTGAAGATTCGTCTTGGATTTCTCAGGCAGAGGTAGACCGCCTTGGTTTTCCTTTGACCCCAGCAAAGTGAGAGACTCACTTTTTTTCTACAACCCCAAATGTCTGATGCAGGAGCATCCTTGGTTCATGGCAATCTTGCATCAACCAAAAATATTTTCTTTTGTTTTGCTTTATGTTTGCAGTTTCAACATTTCTTTCTATGTGTATCGATTTTGGCTCACCAAATCCTATGGAGTTGGATTCTACTTGAAGACTTGATCATCTCTCTTGTTTCTAGACCACATCGCATTTGGATGATTTTTTGGCAAGATATTGCTACCAGTTTCCATGACAGTTTCCTAATACTGGTTGACAGTTCTTTGTTACTGGTTGTTTGGACCTATTTTGGTGATCTATTGAAACCTCCTTCTGAAGCTTGCAGATCCCTAGGCATTGATTTTGATGTTCCTTGGCGTGTGGCTGACCTTTTCCCACAATCTACACTTCATCCTTTGGATTTTCCAAAGGAATCTCTTGGCAGAGGCCGACCTTGTTGGTTTTACACGTTAGGTCTTGTTCTTCAGGTTTTGATCCCTTTTGGCTTGACCAAATCCTCTTGGATTGTATATATCATTGTAATTGCGCATTAGAATGAAAAGGGAGAAAATAATTAGATACGGAGACTAAACGTAGAAGATAGATCTAAGGATTAAGGTCGCAGTTTTGACCTATTTTGCATGTTCTAGTAGGCCTATGTATCAATTTATTGTAACCCGATTGATTACCAGTTGATTGTATTTAGATTTCATGTTAGAATTCAAGTTGTTCTGCATTTTCCTCCATCATATCCTCGTGTTTCTGTTGTGTTTACTCTTGCTGACCGGTTTGGACTGATCTCTTTGAGGTTCCTCCTTACCAGTGACTACACCACTAAGTCTATGAAGTAGTTGGGATCAAAATTTATTAGATAGAGATCCAACCATTGTTAGGAATCTAGTAAAAGTGGAAGCCATTTTGAAGTGATCCAAGACTTTCATTGTCATTGAGACAAGGAGTTTAACCCATGAATTATAGAAAATAGATTTTTGTTGTTTATATTCATATTGTTGATTACATAGGCAAATATTCATTTAACTTTTTAAAAGGGCAGTCACCAAATACACCAAATAGCTACCTAAGTCTGAGATCAAAGATAGCTAAGTCTATGAAGTAGCTGAGATCCAACCATCGTTAGGAATTTAGTAAACGTGGAAGCCACTTTGAAGTGATCCAAGATTTTCATTGTCATTGAGGTAAGGAGTTATATAGGGGTAGTTCAATATTTGAGAAATCTTATCAAATCATATTCCATAGTTACAATGCTTTATATTCCCTAATGGCAATTGGTGTGTCCATGTTATATGGGGGTAGAATAGATGTTAGTTTTTTTTTAAATATACCTGTTCGTCGGAATTCTAACGGAAATGCCTAACATAGGCCCCGACGAGAGTGTTGTACCTACAATGAAATTTTTCGTTGCGGGTACAATATTCTCGTTGGAGCTTACTTACATTTGTCATCAGAATTCCAACAGGGATGTTGTACTTGCGATGAAAAATTTCATCATACATACAACATTCTCGTCGAAGCATAGTGCAATAGTGTGCATGGTTCGTCGGAGGTTTGATGACTTCGTCAAAATTCTGACAAATTAGACCGCCATAGTATGTATCAATATTCAACGAACATAGTGTCAAAATTTTGACGAAAATTTGTTCGTCGAATATTTAGAAGAAATTCAAGTGAAGAAATTTTTTTCGTCATTTCGTCGGATCTACGATATTAATATGTTGGAATTTTGATGAGCGTTCGTCGAAAAATGATCCCAAATGTGTTAGTGTGGACAAGCTTCCATCAGGGTATGCAACCTTTGTTTGTAGCTTTCACACATATCGGTTGGCTCAAGGTGCCTCAGACACTTCACCATCATTTGATGCATTCACGAAGATGTTGATACTTGAGCAATCTAAGTTGACTAAGATGGGGATTCTCAAATATTCAAAGTCACAAGCTTTGGTGGCTAATAAGGGGAATCAAAGCAATCAAGGAAAAGGCAAGAACCAAAAGTAGCCTAAGTCAAAGCCACAACAAGATGGAGCACAATCATCCTTTCCACAACAAGGTGATTCTACATCCTCACCTAAGAGGAAATCATATAAGGACAATATTTTTTGTGCATATTGCAAGAAGTCTGGACATGATGAACAACGTTGTTACAAGAAGGATGAAGGATATTGATGAATTGAAACATCTTCTTGAGAAGAACAAAATTAGTTTGCCTTCTAGAATGTCTACATCGGCTTCTTCTTCCAAAGAAAAGGATAAGGAAAGGATCACTCTTTTGGGATAGATAAAGGAAAGGGACAAGCTCTTTGTGCTACTACAAGTCATGATTTGGGGAGATGGATTCTAAATTTCGGGGCTTCTCATCATATGGCATCTTCATAGTCTATGTTCTCTTCATGAGCCTTGCCACATACCATCAATTTTGAAGGGCAATCATACATACATGGATGTGATTGGGAAAGGATCTATTACCGTTGGGGATAAATCCTTCAATGATGTGTTGTGTGTACCCCACTTGACAAAAAAATCTTCTTTCCATCTATCAAATCACACATGGGGCAACAAGGAAAACTGTGGAATTCACACCTGATTTAGTTAGCATTAGAGACTTGGATACTAGAGCTATCATTGTGACTGGGGTGGTTGATCATGCATCTTGATTATACTCCTTTTCACATTTTGGTACTATTGATGAGGTTGTTTCTTCATATGTAGATCACACTTCTTGTGATGATTTAGATATCGAGGAGAATTTTGGGTACTTGAACTTGGGGATTCTCACATGTGACCCCAGTCTTGAGCCTTGCATTTCATCTCCTCCTGTTGATATCACATCACCTAGGGATGATGCAAATATTGCAACAATATATCTTGTCCTCCAGCTTTAGTTCATTGGGATGACTACTTGACAGACATTGCAAGTTTGTTTGTGGAGTCCTACATTGCAGATTTGGGAGACATCATTGATGACATTGAAGATGATCCTTCTTCGATTGTTGTGAGGGAACACTCTGACCCTCTTGTTCATTCTCTACATGATCATTCTTTTGAGGTTGATATGATTGTGGATTGTTATGTACAGTAGTTGGAGGTCTCTTTATCCTTAGAGGAGATATGTGAATCTTTAGAACTTGTTCTACATTCATCTCCACTAGATCTTGGAGTGCCTTTTTTAGTAGTGTGGATCAGTACACCACCTTTTGAGGGGGTACCTTTCAGCATTGACATGGGTGATAGTTATGATATGTAATATAAGTACAGATCCAATAGCCAACAAGATAGGGGAGGGGGGGGGTTTTGGGAGGTGAATCATACAAACTTAATCATCCATAAAAACATTAGATTCAACCTCGATAACATATATATTAGTAATATAACCAGAACTATTAAACATGCAAACTCAAAAGCATATGAACAATATAAACCTCATAACACCAGATTTAACGTGGAAACCCAAATAGGAAAAAACCAATATGGGATTTCGAACCCACTAAGAAATATACTCTTCTAGAGTATGCTCGGTTAAAAGCAAATCCTGTTAAAGATTACAAACACATTGCTAGATGTGACCCGGTTAAGGGATTTCCCTCAGATCTGTTAGGATCTTCACTTTGTTAGAAGTGACCTTGTTAAAGGATTTCAAACACTCAATCAGAATGTCACCTTGCTAGAGGATTTACATATAAGACTGTTAAGTCCACTTAGTTAAGAGATTTTATGTCACTTTCACAAAATAACAGTAATAAAATCTATCTGCAACTTCACATCTAAAATGCTAAAGCAGATTCCTATTTGTTCAATACAATCTAGACATAGAACTAATCTTGTCTATCTATTAGGCTTCTATACTTTGTTATTCTAATAGGTCTTCAAGCTTCTGTGCTCGGTAATCACTATGTAGCATCCCTGTGCATACATTTGCCCGCATACATTGTTTATCAACAGTTTCCTATTTATAAACAATTAGGTAACCGCCTAATCTCCTTGATCACATTTCCCATGATCAATCATAGCCATCAGATCTTCAATCTTGTCCGGGTTCAATGCATCTTTCGATCTGAAAACGTTTTACCCCGCCTTGGAACTTGCATAATAGTCTTGGAACTTGAGCCAGGGTATTGCGGTTCAATCTGAGCTGTAGACCTTCATACCGACTTTTCATTGCCTTAGATTCGTTAACAAACTTCTTCCACGACTTACCAATCATTTAATCCGCTCCATCTCATCAACTTCCTTCATTAAATACTGCATGTAAACATTTAATGCATTCTGTTATAGCTCGATTACAAGTCGGTAACAACTCGGTGAATACAAAACTTCAATCGGCAGACATTCTACCTTCATTAACCGATAGTGATAACCTTAGGGTTTACCAACTAGGTTCCTTAGGGTTTATCGACTATGTTCTTTGCTTGATAACATAGTATAGTATTAACCTTTACATTTTACAACATATGTATGATGTTAAAACAATCTAAAACATCATGATCTCATCATTGTCTGACTCGGTAATAGTTGCCCATTGAATACCTTATTCATCCCCTTATTCATCATATTCTTTCTTGTGTCTTTTACCGACATCTTTATAATCTTCATATCATACTTCTCAAGATATGGCAACATCATACTGAATTAGAAAATCAATTTCTTGACATCAATGACAAAATAATAATATCAAGACAGTAGAACATCTTTAATCAATTATATCCATAATCATCAACAACCTTCTCAATATCCTTATGAAATGCCAACAATCTTTTATTGTCTGTTATAATGCAATATTGTCAACAATGGGGACACTTGAGCTGTTTTCAAAGACTTCACACATCATGAGTTTCTTTCTTACATCTTCTCTTCATGATTGAGGAGACTTCATGGATACACCTTTGTTTTTGTTTTTTCCTAAGGGGAGGAACGTTGTTCTACGATCGTGGAGCATTTTCTTCATTCATTTTGGAGCCTCTACCATTGGTGCAGATTCTATATTGAGGGGGGGCTACTTAGTCTCTCTTCTTCTCTCATATGGGGGGGACTTTTTCCTCACCTGGGGTTTTGTCCTTCACATACTTCTTTGAGAGTTCTTTGTATAGTTTTCATATCTTTTGGGGGAGGGTTTTTTCCCATTGGTTTTTTCTCTCTTTCCAAGCTTTATGGGAGATTGCATTTGCATTTGTACATGGGTAGCTAACATGGCCTAGTAGTCGAGACCCATCTTGCATTACTTAGTTGCATTGTAGACTTAAGTGCATTCCCTTAAGTTGCACTCAAGGGTGGGTGTTGGTGTAATTATTTATTCATGTTGGATACAATTACACTTTACTTAAGTTTACTTAGGATAATGCATTTCATCATAGTTTGGATATGAGACACTTGGGGAAGTGTGCACATAAGGATGATGTATGTAGGAGAAATTCCACTTTTTGTGATATTATCTTGTTGTTACATTCCATCTTCGGTGGGTGATCCACCTCTTATGGAATATTATATTATTTCTCCTACCTACCTTTGTTTCTCATTGAGCCACATGTCATGTTTGTGTGCTCACATATCCATATGGCCTTTTCTTTTATAACTAGATTCATCTACATTGTATGTAATTTTCTGATGATCCAGTTGATCAGTATTTTACTCTTGATTAGAATATAGTTTATTCTTATCATTCTATTTTGCCTCTCTATTGTGCTATTCAATGTGCTCTTGATATTGGCTATTTTCAACAAATTCTTATAGAAAGTAAATGTATCAATACAAAGAGATGTTGTTTTTGCTTCTAATTGCATAGCTCTAATTTCCCTAATTAAACTAAAGAGATCCTTAACTTTATCTCATACCTTGCATGGTGTAGTGCACTTCCACAAGGAACTTGAAACATGCATAGCAATTAGGCTCATCGCCTCATCACATTTGTTCCAATGTGCAAAGCGCTCATCCTTGGTGAAGGTAGGTTGTTGTTCATTCAATGTTGACCATAAACCTTTGGACCAAAGTGTTAGATCATCACCTTCCATGTGTGATAGTTATAGTTATGAGGAGTAAGAACCTCAAATCCTAGTTGATCCATGTGAGGTGCAACAAAACAAGAGTAAATAATTGATTTGAAACTTCTAACTAAAATGGAAGCCCCCCCACAAACTATACTACTCCAAACGCTCGAAAATCATGAGAACAAGGATCGACTTCAAGATGAAAAATTAGCTAACAAACAAAAAATTCAAGTCGATTAACCTGAACCACGACAAAGTTTGCAAAACCAACTTTCCAATGGTATATGAAGCACAAAAAATGAATACCGGGTGCCCAAGTTATGCTCCATGGAAGAAAAAACACCTATTTGAAGGTCAAGATGAATAAGGCGCCATATTAGGCCCTTGGTCACAAAAACAACCTCTCACTAGACAAGGTAGAAAAAAATAGCCAATTTAGGCAAAAATTGTGATAGCCGAAAAAGTGGGGCCCGGATAGGACATGATAGGTGGCAAGTGATCTGTGCCACAAAATTTCAAGTCATCACCAAATCTTAGTCAATCAATCAACAACTCCACATAAGGCCACATCACCAAGTCACAAGTGGCTATACTTAAACCACACACATTAAGCAACATATTAAGCCTAGAGAATGTTAGTCAACTCTAAGTGTTTAACACTTTTAAGTCTAGAAGTGTATTCTTGGTGTGACCACACACCTTAAATAACATATTAAGCCTAGAAAATGTTAGTCAACTCTAAACACTTTTAAGTTTAAAATGTAAGCTTAATGTATGTGATTTAAACCATTCCCAAAATTTGCAACTCCAAACACTAATGCACAATCCACATCATACCCACACAAGAGGAGAGAATGCCTATATAGCATGAGCTTATGCTCACGATAATAGGAGTATTCAAGAGGCTCCTTAAACCCTTCAAATCTTCCCAAGAACAAGTCCCCAAATGCTCTAATAAAACTATGCACGTCTTAAAACTCTAAACCAAAATATTTTGCACTAGACTTAATGATAAGCTAAAGTATGTGCAAATACGATAATATTTCCGCCAAAAAGAACCATGCACCCTTTAGGAAAATACAGAGGCAGATATCGACCATGCCAAGGATGCCTATGGGATGAATGGGCAGTATAGGTTGATCGAGCACTGCTAAACAAAATAGCAACCTCGCAGATCGTACAAGGAATCGATACAAATGAGAGTTGGCCAAGCAAGAGCACGATCAGTAACGCCACACCGTTGCAAACTTTACCCTATATACTCCTATAATGAGATAACCATTGGCAAAGTTACGATGTAATTTTGGTTTCTTAGACTGTTAGATCTGGTGAATGTCATTAAAAAAATTTCATTCATTTATTGAATTGATCATACAAGTAATAAGTACCTATTGATTATCATATTGCAAATAATTGACCTATTGATTATCAAAATGTGAAACATAGACGCGTTGGTTGTTGAAGCCTATGGATGATATTGCAAACCAATGCAATATACAACATGTGCATAGAAGAGCGGGACAACAATATGAAGGAATGGTTGAGCCACACCAATGAAGGAATGATTGAGCCACACCAATGCTAGCAAGGAGAGTACAAAAACCATTAGCCAAGTAGATCACATCGACAACTATGTATTGAAAAAACACCGCTGACAAAAAGAACACAGAGCCTACCAAAACCTTGAAAATGAGGTGAAATGGAAATTTGATAAAATCTCAAACGTTGATGACATTTGTAGAATGGCGGCTTGAGCAAAATATCTACAATGAAACAATTAGGTTATGGATTGATGCCACAATTTACTCAGCAACTCAGATTTTTAATGCGTGCCAGAATCTCGCCGAAGCCTATTCTAGTACCATGTAGGAGAAGACAGGGATTCACCATGAACCTACAACATTTAGGATCACACCACGAGCAAACAACTTGTAGAGAATACTAAGAAAAAGATGCAAGAAGAAATAATTGCTTGGTTGATATGATATCAAGTGTACAATAGTTTGCTTATATATAGGGAAGAGGTTAAAAAACAAAGAGTACAAAAAAAGACGTGTCTCATTCATATGCAAGAGTAGGTATGGAAGAGTATGTATGGTATGTAATGTGTCCATTTGAGATTTGTCTTTAATTTAGTCCTGAGATAATAATTCCAACTTAGTATGAAAATTGTAATACATTTATAAATATAATTGCATTAATTTGAAGATATTTTACTATAATATTTGACTCATAATGTTAAGAATAGTCTTTGGAAGAAAGAATTTATCTTAATAAGTTTCTCAACATCCCCTCTAAACCATGTCTTGACTTTTGTTGTTGATCATGTTTTACTACAGCTTTTATCCAATTGATATCTCACAATTAGTGGAGAATGGGTAAAAAACACAAATAATTTTCTCATACAGAAACGTTCAATCTTCAACATGTTTTTGACTCCTCTCATACCATCATTGATCTTTTTGATAATGCTGATTGTTCAAATTACAATCAATATTCTACAAGGTTTAGATGAGGCTGAAAAACCACAACCAATATTCCAAAGTCTTCCAAGTGGGTCTCATTTCCTTTAGTGGAGTTGCTATCAAGAGAATAAATAATTATAATTACTTTCCCTTGTTTGGGTGTGACACTTTGTGGTAACTATAGTGGTTGAAAAGAAAGTTTCAACATTCATTTTAGGATTCTTATTTTATATTTTTAAGGAGTTTGAGGGGAAGAATAAATGTCTTTGAAGAAATTGTAAGCTTGAGGATGGAGAAACATGATTATGATTAAATTTTAGGCTTAAGGTATGAAGCCATGTTGAAACTTGTTGCCTAAAAAAAACCAGTTAAGAAGCTGCTAATATGTAACAAAATGCATTTTGGCTAGTTATTATGACTGATTTTTAAGTTTTGTATCTGATTTGGAGTGTTACTTCCATACAATGTAATCTGCAGATTTACTATGCAATTTATTCATTTTCTAAACATTTAGATAAGGTTAAAGTGAAGTGATTTGCTAATTTTCTGTATTTATTTAACATAATTTTTTTTTTATTTTATATGTTTTGAGTTGCAAGAATACTCATATTAGTTTTAAAGTCAAGTTTTTAGATAATTTGAAAATGTGGAAAGAGAAGATTTACAGCCCTTCATTAGCTACGTATGTCCATACTTAGCACAAAATTTTATATATTTGTATATATATTTGTGAGCCCCAATGCCTAAATTGAAAAAAAGTCTCCATAAAGATGTTGCAATTATAACATGATAATTGATAATTGATAAAGATGAAACCAAAATTATAGTCATTCAAGATAATTAGGTATAGGCCAAACTACTATTTAAGAATTTGGAATTCAACTATTTGGAATTCAACTAGCAAGGGTAATTGTGTGGATGCTATTTGTTAAGGTATACATTATTTGGGATAGATATAATTAAGGTTGACATGCTTTAAGATATTATTTTGCCATGCTACATATGCCCCTACCTAGCATAAAATTTTAGAGATTTATACACAAAATCCACATGGGGAAGCACATTGTTTGTAAAACATTTTTTTTATATAAAATGGTTAAGCCCAATGCTTGATGTGAACAAAAATGTCTCCATAAAAATGTAGTGGCAACTATAACACAGTAATTGAATAAGATAAAACTAAAATAATAATCTTTAAAGTTAAATTATCTAAAGGTGTAGGCTACATTCGTCTTAAAAGTGTTTACAATTCAATTGACGAGGATAATTATGGCATACTATTTATTAAGGTATAAATTAATAGGGATAGATATGACTAATGTCAATGTTCTTAAGATGTCGATTTACCATGTTACACCTGCTTTTTTATAGATTTGTATACAAAAATCTAGGTTGTAAAACACATTGCGTAAATACAACAATATTTTGTAGATAGATTTATGAACTCCAATGTTTGGTATGAAAAACTAACATCTCTATAAAGATGTAATTGCAACTATAACATAATAATTGATTAAAGAGAATTGTAATAGCAAATTTTAAAATAAATTATCTAGAGGTGCATGATATTTAGGGGTTGTGCAATTTTGCAATTCAATTGGTGAGGATGATTGTGTCGTACTCTTGTAAGGCATAGATTACTTGGGATAGATATGATTATGGCCGTCATGCTCAAGATTTCATTTTTTTGTGGTCTGCATGTGCATAACTTGAGAAGAAATAACCTGCTCAATATACCCCCTCTAAGGGAAAGTTAGTCCCAAGGAGTTGTCATTTTTTGGTTAGCATCCATTCTCTTTCATTGGGAAAGAGGATTTAATCATTCTAACCATGTAGATGTAGATTTTTCAGAAAAAACTTCTCATGGTGGAAACGGGTGGGTGCTCCTTAGAGATGGCTGCTTTGAAAGATGTCTATGTTGAGAGTAGGAGGGTAATAGAATCCCATGATGGTGGGCGGGAGCCATAGCCTCTTATTCATAGAGTTGATGTAATAGCTAGAGAGCAGACTAGATATGCAAAATATTGTCTGCACAATGTGTGCTTAGGAGAATGGAGAATATTGTTAGCAGTTCAGGTGGTGTTTTCTATCAAAATGCAAATGCAGCTGTGTTCCTTTAAGTAGCACAAATAAAAAATGTTAGAAACAAAACCTTGCATCTCTTTTGAAAGACGGAGAACAAAATGTTCTCCTTCTTCGGTTGATTAAATATGTCTTCATATTGAACAGAATTCAAGTTTCAATACAACTTCCCAAACAGATCAACTCCAAACAACAGCATCATAAGATTAGAAGCACAGAAGCCCAATATAATCTTATGAAAATTGATTGATTACCACTTGGAGAAATATTTATATCTTGAGAAAAGTGATTGATTACCAATTGGAGAAGTATTTATTTCTTTTTCTTGCTCTTGCTGATAGATCACCATTGTTTCTAATGCAGGCATAAAACCCGAACCATGCTCTCCTCTAAACAAAATTATATGCATTGAAATCGTATTTGGAAAGGCAGGCAGTATCTAAATAGCCTACTATTTTTAACTTTATCTTTACATGTTTTCAATAAGTACACCACAAATCTTGCAACTACTAATTAGTACATAAATCTTGCAAGATGATTTCCTGTAACAAATTCTACAAGATAAGTTCTTTGTACATGTGTCGTTGTCAACCTAAATAAATAAAGCACAATAAATATTTTCTGCAGAGAATTCCAAGGATACGAGGGCTTCTGCAGATACATTTCCTATACAAATGATTGAACCTGTAGATATTCCTCACACCAATTAATTTCAGGCTGACATACATTGATCTTTTTCCTATTTCATCTTCTTGCAGCAAAATGATAATGATCTACTCTTGAAATATAAGGACATAAAACTCCCTCAAAACAGGGTGTACTCATAGAATAAATATTGACAAAATGCTTACAGTAAAAACCTTAGTCATTGATACTTTTTCGAAATAACTGCTTCAGCTTCATCAAGTTCATCCTCACCCATAACTATAGTGTCATCAGAATCTGTATCACTCTTTGAAGTATCAGTCAGCCTACTGTTTTTCTCTACGGCCTTTTGTTTATCCCGTTCTCCTGAAGGTCCTTTATTTTGTTGGATCACTCTTCTCATGTTTTCCAATTCAGTATCATAGATGGCTTTATAATTATTGGCCATCTTGCACAGCTCTTCTCTTGATATTGTTTGTGAAGCCTTTCTGGGATCCTCAAGTGCTGCAAGTTCTTTAACTACTCGAGGAATGAATTCCCAGTCATCGACCACAGTATGAACAGGCTGCAATATGTCACATTCACAGATAATAAACAATAAAGAAATAAATGAAATCATTAGATTTGACAAATTATGATAAAAACTCTATTCTTGACTCCACAAAAAGATCTACTAAGGTTGACATCTGCATAAACTGGTTAAGGCTCACCTTATTCACCTCCAAACATTTTGCGGCATCCTCCAAGCAAGCCTTGATACCTTCAATTGCTGTTTCCTTTAGTTCAGTTGACTTAGGCTAAAATCATTGCCAAAGCAAAGAATTATTCAGAAAATAGTATCTCGTTTTTATAACTCTCTTGTGCACATAAAGAAATGGAAAAACAAAGAATTAGACAGACAATCATAAACATATGAATTAGATGCTGAATATGTCTATGGAAAGGTCAATCAAATCAACAATTGAACAAAGCTTTAGATTGGATAGCATCTCAATTGTGGTTGTGACGCTTGCTCCTGAGTTCCTAACAAAATATTAATATTCTCTTCATAATTTGTTAAAACTCATCAGAACTTAATATATTTATCAGGGCATTTTGATAACCATACAACCATGAATGAAAATTAAACAGTAAGAACTTCTTGGGGAAATTAATGCAAAAGAACATGATAAAGACAGACACGTGAAATTAAAAATCCAAGGTGAAAAGACAGCAAAAATTTCATCCATTCAAGAAACAAGAATCCACCATGTAATTTAAGAAGAAGCAACCATAAGCTTACAGAACAAGGTTGGACCATCATTCCTGACTTCAGTGTTCAATACTGTTTTCAACTTCTCACAAGATGACAATAATAAAAGATAAAGTTACTGCTCAAATATAATTGCATTCGAGGACAACTCTCTCCTCCTGGATTAGAAAGGATGTGATAAAGCTCCTAAAACAAAAAAGATTATACAAACCAGCAAAAAATTGATTTCACTTGCTAGCACAGAGAAACTTGGGCACGCTCTTCAAAAATACAAAAACAACTCAGGTCTGAAATGCCATGCAAATGGCAAAAGCAGCATAAGAATCCAAAGCATGGTGCATGTCAAGACAGAATCACATGCGAGACATGCACAATATATACACTTAAATGCAGAGAAGCAAAAATCTGTAAAAATCCTGATTATACCCCTTTTTTTTTGTGAATCTTTTCCATGGACGACTTTTTCCCCCAAAAAATTCCCCCTTTTAAAAAATCATTGACTGCAATTTTCAACAAATTTTTTCGCATTTAAATCAGATTTAAACTATATCTGAAACCTCAATCAATCTCCTGCCAACTTGTGAAACCCATGAAACCTATGAAATAGCCAAATATTTTGTGACGGCACAACTAGTTGCAAATTTGCAGAGAGTGAGGAAGTAGTGCATTTGAGTCAAAGGTAGGCAATATTTTATTTTATATTAAATATAGAGTAAGGAACTTATACAGAGTATCCCGCAGAATCTGATGAAAAAAATTAGGTGAGACTATATAGAGAGCATGATATTAGCTCTACATGAGTCCGGTTAGCAGTATATAAAAGACTAACAAAGAATGATCAACATACATGACAAAATAGCTTTACATTACATACTGACACATATTATAACAGACATGACAAAAGGTAGGCAATTTTTGTTGTGACACTATTGCAAATACATTCTATAACTAAACACCATATTAATAGTATTTTACTTCACACCATATAAATAGTATTTACATAAAATTCAACCAGCACATACAGATAGATGAAATAAATTGTCAAATAAAATTTTCAATGTGCACATCACAAGGATCTTTCAATTTAAATCAATAAGATAAGAAATGTTAAATCTATCTTATTTTGGTTGGGCTTCCATCCAAACAGATAGTATTTTAATGTTATGACAAGTGAATGGTCTATATTCTGAGGTTGTATCTTCACTCACTGTTCATTCTTCATATTTTTTGTCTACTTTATCTTGTTTTAATTTATATTCAGATACTAGGATTTTTGTCAATATGCTGTCACACATGGTTTAATTTTGTGTATACTTCTTATTAACATCAAATATTAAATAAAATTTCTCATGTGCACAACACAAGGATCTTTCAATTTGAAGTAACAAGATAAAAAATGTTGAATCTATTTTATTTTGTGAGGCTTCCATCCAAAGAGAGTATTTTACTGTTATGACAGGTAAATGGTCTATATTTTGAGGTTATGTTTTAGCTTATTGTGGCTACTTTATATTTTATGTCTACTTTATTATGGTTTAATTTTGTGTTTACTTCTTATCTTGATTTTCTGCACAAATAAATTGTTTTTGTGAAGATTGGTTGGTCATTTGGTCCAAAAAACTTTGTTGGTCTATCTTTTCCTATAGTGATAGCCTTGTAAATAGTTCTCTGGAAAAAAATAGTCCATATTCTTGGCTAAATGGCTTGAATTTAATGCTAATTTCAGCTCTCTTATCATATCATTGCTCTTCTTGATGAATATGGCAATGCTATAGTTTCATTTTTTTACAATCTCATTGTTAGAAATGAAGAGGTAATGTTATGTGTAGATCATCTTTGTCTTAGTAACATTTTGTCACTCTCATCTTGCAGTAAAAAAACCCTTGGCTGCATGAAAATGTGATGTTCCCTGACCGTACTAGCGAGGGTGGCAAGGTCGTACGGTGGTGTCTAGACCAGGGTCATACAGTGGTGTGAGGCAAGGCCGTACGGGTGTTAAGTAGGGCCATACGGTGGTGTCAAGAAGTAGGGTTGTACGGTTGTGTCAAGAAGCAGGATGTACAGTGGTGTCAAGGAAGCAGATCGCACAGTGATGAGAAGAGAGTGTGACCATACGGTGAGGAGGGTGTACGGTGGACTTCAACTAGTGTGCGGTGAAGGGGGTTGGTCTTCTGCAAGCATATCAAGTAATGAACTCTGAATGTTAGGAATCCTTGGACTTAGTTGACATGCATGTATACCAGATTATAAGATATGCAACTAGAAGTAATTTTTAATTCAATAGTGATGAGGTTCCAGATTTGCCAGATCTGAAACAAGTACACAGAGCAAAATAGGGTGAGGGATGAATCTCACCGAAACTGCAGATACCAAGTAGGGAGGATCTTCCACCTCCGAAATGGCTGACAACCGAACTCCAACTAGAATTCGCACAAACAAAGAGAAATACCAAATTTGCATACCTACAACAAAGACTAACTCGGCCATATATAGGGGCTCCGAGAAACTTCCCGAAAGGTTACAAACGGGCCGACACAGCAAACATAACTTAACTAATAAAATAAAAAGGGGGGCCCGAAAGATTTTATTGTTAAATTTAGGGCCATACAATAATTAATATTATTTAATTATATTGGGGACATTACAAATCCTCGCCACCCAAAGATTGCTTGCCCTCAAGCAATCCATCATCAAACAGTTTGCCAACTACAGAGATCCAAGGTCCCAAACCAAGCACGGACACCGATAGCCATATCTAAAATCTCCATGCTGCAACATCACGTGCCCACACATGGAAGTAAGCGAGAAGAGTAAACCTCACTCCAACTTCCACTGCTCCACTTTGATATAAACATTGCCATGCCTGGAGTCGTTAGGATCCCACTAAAACCAATCATCAAACACATCAATGCTCGATTCCCAAGCTATCATGCCATCATGCCAATAAGTCATTTTCCAATGATGGTCTAGAATCTCAAAATTCATCTGCAACAGGTTCTTCTCATGTAGATGTCGCTCTTCCAGAAAAGCAATGCTCATGTCTATCGTATGTTCTTCATACCACTGTGATGTTCTGGAATCCCTGTCACTCACTATGTTCTGCCGAAGACCATGCAGCCAGAATACCTCACGGAAGAACCACTCGGCCACTTGAGCTGCCTGGTATCCGGTGATGGCAAAGAAATGGGCATACTTGGTCAAACGATCTGCCACAACGAAGATGCAATCCTTTCTTTGCACTTTGGGAAGCCTGGTAATGACATCCATCAAGATGCTATCCCACTTCTGGTCAAGGATTGGCAACCGCTGAAGCAGTCCAACAAGTAAGGTGTGCTCGGATATGTTTTGCAGGCAGGTGGAGCATTCCCGCGCGCACTGCAGAATGTCATTCTTAAGGCCCTCCCAAGAAAACATGTCTTGGATTTATCTGTAGATCTTCAGGTATCCCAAGTGGCCAGCCAAGGGTCCAACGGTAGCCATTAGAGAATTAAAATTTGCTAAGAAAAATGATGTGGAGAGAAACTACTTTTTAGCTTAAAATTTAATTTTTTTTAAAAAATTTGATTTTTAAGCATCCATCTTGAGGTTTGTTGGCCCAAATAGAAGGTCTGGAAAGCCTACAGAATGGACTCATTATTGATTCCTTAGGTCCTTGAGGTCATGTTGGTTCCCAAATCAATAGATCCTAAATCCTAGAGAAATAGCCACTAACTCATGAATAGAACTGGGATTAGATTTGGCCAACAAACAAGATTCAGCTTGAAAGTTGCAATCTTCTACACTTCAGGCTCTACGGGACCTAGGTGGGTATCCCTATTGCAATGCTATCAATACTTTGGCTTCATACAAACAAACATTGCACTGTATAGCAAATGCTTTCAACGAAAATATACCAAGGAAAGTATGATGAACTACAAATTTTGGCTTGGACATACAAATTTTGGCTTGAACCTTAGCTTGAATCACTTTGCTTGCATTGAAAGGGCTTTAATCTATTTCTACTCCTAATGCAAACAAACTGAAATACTAATATATAAAAGGTGAAATAAGAATGAGAATGATCTAGAAACTTAAAATGATACAACCAGTGCTTGTTCAAAGGGAATACAGAGTCAAACAACAGGCCTAATGACAAACAATATCTTAGCATCAGCATTAAGATCCAATACTAAACATTCAAGACTTGCTTAGAATGCTCAGATTGGAATGCATCCACAACTTCCTAAAAATCTCTCTCACACAAATGCTGCAGTATTCAAGATAGAATTTAATTCATTTAACTTGAAATGAAATCTATCAAGGAACACACATTCTCCATTAGAGAAGACAAGTTGAACATGTCATTAACATTACAACTCATACAACACAATACAAGAGATATGAGCAAGAAAATGAATGTTCTCTATATTGATTTTCAAAATAAAATTGATACATTCATGATAGATAGTTATGCTCACTAAACCTACTAAAGACTGACGGTCATTATATTGCTCAAAAGCATTCCTAGTGTATACATATCAAAGTTCGGAATCGTTCTTCTTGGCCATGAAATCCCTTTTATAACACAAGGGAGCAAAACAAGCCTCAAGTCAAGAAGACACATGTCAAAATTACATTGCACTACAATTCGCCCTAAGGCTTTTTGTCCTTGTTACTCTACGTGCAATCTTCCTTGCTGCATTGAATGCAGGTGGCAGAAGGGGCATCATCTTGGGAGCTTTGGACCATGAGCCTGAGGACAAATCAGCGGGGGTAAGTGTCTTGAGCCACAAAGAAATTTGCCTTAAGTTCGTCCCCTGCTGCACCTTGACCGATCTCTGAACCTGGATTACCACACTTAGTAATCTACCTGCTCTGTGTCCTCTCATCTTCTCGGTTGGTGGCCCTCTAGAGTGCTCAAGGCAGTGAAATTTCGTTGACAGATGATCCTCTGATTTTATGGAGCCCCTCAACCATCTTCTGTTCGATCTTCATTAAATGCACCTCCCCCTTGGCGCCATTATTGTTGTTTGATCAAATTTGGTCAAAAAGATCAACTTGCAACGTGTCGACACAATCAATTTCATTGGGATCGTCTCTCCCTTTTACAAATGGAATTTGGCCAATCCGCACGCACCACATTTTCAAAATACTCCCCTTTTTCCTCTGGTCAACCTCCGTCAACCCTCCACGTGGACACTTTGACCCTTGGGTGGTGCATCTGCAAATTGCATAACACGTGTGTTATGCGCCCCTGTGATTCCATCAATTGGCCTTCAGTGTCGCAGGATAAGCCTTTCTTGTATTCCGCTTTGTTTCCTTATCCTACGGCCCATGGGGACACACTTATTATCCTCGCAATATAAGCCTTTTGTCCTCTGTCTTCTATTGGCTTCTTATTTTCTTATCCTGCAGCACAATAGTCGCCTTTGTTTTTCCTCGCGGGATAAGGCTTTAAGTGTGCCCTTTAGAAACCTCCTTATCCCATGTTGTTCATAGCCTTCTATCCTTCTTCTGCTTGAAAGCTCCTTTCTTTGTGTGTTTATTTCACATGGGATAAGCCTTTTAGACTTATTCTCTCTTATCCCACGACCCATCTCTTATCCCCGCAGGAATGCACGAGATAAGGAATGCTTTGTTATTGGCTTGCACTTCTTATCCCGCAACCACTTTTGAATGGGCAAAACCTCGCGGGATAAGCATTCTACTTGTTATTTCTTTCGCTGTTTCTTATCCCACACTACTATTTTGGCTTTCTGGAAATATCACGGGATAAGATTTCCTTCGTATTTTGGATCGTTTCTTATCCTGCGATGCTTTATCGGTATCCTGAAGATACCACGGGTTAAGCCTCCCTTCGGTGATCATCGACTATCCTTATCTCGCACAGCCAAACTGTCTTCTGAAGAATGGTGCAAGATAAGCATCTTAACTTATTGCAACCTTGTTTTCTTATCCCGTAGCCTTTGGAGACATCTTCATTACCTTCACGGGATAAGCCCTGGCCTCTATCGTCTTTACCTTTCCTTACCCTATGGGGACACACAGGATAAGGAGGTCTTTCTTTGTCTCTTCGCTCTCTTATCCCGCGACCTTTTCCTTATCCCTGTGGGAACATGCGAGATAAGGAAAACCCTTCTTTGTCACGTTTTCTTATCCTACATTGCACTTTTATCCGTGTTCTTGTTCATTTGTGCACCGACAACCTAGGTCTTCGTCACCATGCGGGATAAGCCTCCTGGCTTATCTTCTTCTATCCTCCTTATCCCACGTGATCATCCTCCTGTCTCAAATGTGGCACGTGACAAGCATTTCTTCTTGTTGTCACGTTGTTCTCTTGTCCTGCGTGATTCTTTGCACCTTCCTTTTACCCTGCAGGATAAGAGAGGCCTGTTGTCCTCGATTTCAGCACGACCAAAATCGTGAGGCAACCCTACGAAACTGCTATGTTTCGTACCTTACGACCTTCGGGAGAGCTTGATCGACTTCGTCGGTTACCTCACTTAGCTTTTTGCTTTTCGTTTTTATTGTTTTCTAAGTTTTTAAGATTTGCAGTTTTTCCTGCAAGTCGGACTTTAGACCTGCAGGGTTCCTTCTTTCCAAAAGCAATTGCACATCGGACTTTAAAGTCCGATGTGCAAAGGTTTGTTTTTCCCTTGCACATCGGACTTTAAAGTCCGACCTGCAAGTAATCCTTCCCCTGCAGTTCGGACTTTAAAGTCAAATCTGCAGGTTGTTTGGTCAAAAAGTTGCATGTCGGACTTTAAAGTCCGACTTGCAAGGGTTTTATTCCTACATGTCGGACTTTAAAATCCAACATGCACAGCGTAACTAGTAATTAATGGCCGCATTAATTGCTAATTTAGGGGTTATTTATCAATTTTTGGAGTTTATTTCTTCATATTTGTTTGTGATTTCCCCTCTGCACGTGCCTCCTCTTTTCTCCTTCATTTTCGCTCACTAGCCTTCTAGATTCATCAAGTCTCCATCAAATTTTTATCTCACCGTGGCGGATTGAGGTAGGCTTCTGGTTTTATTTCTATTTATTTGGGGTTTTCTCCCCTTTGCTTCGTTTTCTCCTTCCTTCTTCTCCACCTTTTTCCTTTAGGTTTTTTGTCGATTATAGGCATATCAGGCTGAGAAATCCATTTGCTTTTCCCTTTTTCCTCGCCTGCGCGATGGGTTTTAAAACTTGATCCGCAGGCTGTGTGTGGAGATCTCTTCGCATATCGGACTTTAAAGTCCGATATGCAGGAGGGTAAACCTCACATATCAGACTTTAAAGTCTGATATGCGAGGGGAGTGTGATAACCCCTACGGTATCACGAGATATAAAATCACTTGTGCAAATTAATTAAATAAGGTTATTGTAAATAAATAATTAAAATAATAATCTAAGTAATCTATGAAAGAATAAAGGAAATATATTTAATTATTTTAATAAAGGAAACATTATTTAAATAATTAATATCTATTTAAAATAGAAAGATATTTAAATATATTTTTGACATGTAATATTTAATATATTTTAATGAAATGTTATATTTAATATATTTAAAAGGAAATAATATTAAATATTTAATATAGTTAAATGAAATGTATTTAATATTTAATATATTTTAAAAAGGGAAACAATATACTTAATATCTTGTAAATGCATGGCTTAAACAATTAAATTAACCCTGGTTACTCCCGCACCTCTTCATGCGGAAGGGGCCCGTGGAGGGGCACAACCCCTCACGGGCTATATAGAGAAGCAGCGGCAGAGAAGAAAAGGAAAAAAGGAAGGAGGGAGCAAGGTGGAGAGAAGTCCATTGCAGACGAAAGGTAAGAATGCTGGTATTAATGTTCATGATTATTAATTAATATGTAATGTTCATTAATAATTAATTAGTATTCAGTATTAATAATTAATATGTAATGTTCATTATTAATTAATTAGCATTCATGATTATTAATTAATATGTAATGTTCATTAATAATTAATGAGTATTCAGTATTAATATGTAATGTTCATTAACAGTAGTTAATGGGTAATGTGGAATACCCATAAATATGTGATGTTAATTATTGTCCAAGTGCATATATATATATATATATATATATATATATATATATATATATATTAATTGATGTATAATATTCAGTGGTCATTAAATATAGGTAAAAGATATAATCATGTTAATTATTGTATTCACAAGTTTACACATTAGGAAGGATTGTGTAATACAAAGGTATTTAATGAAACTTAATGCATATGTTAAAAATGGTAAAGTACATTGATATATATATGTTAAAGAATATATTAGGAATCCATGTTAACACAAAGGAATAGGTTATGAACTGAAACTAATATGCATATGTATGGCTTGGTTAACTAAAACTCAACCAAGAAGAGAAGGATCTGGTCGATCCTGTTTAAGGACTTTGGATGAGCGAGGCATCACCCAAGGCAAGGAATACACAAGGGTCTTCCTTGGCTAGCTTGGGTATAAGAGGTTACACCCAAGGCAAGGAATAGACAAGGGTCTTCCTTGGATGGCTTGGGTGTAAGAGGTTACACCCAAGACAAGATTTGAACTCATCTTCGATTTCCTGGAGGGCTTGGGACCAAGGGGTTCCAAGAAGGCGAGCCTCACGACCGCCTAAGTACATACTTTCGTATGGCATCGTATCCTTTTTTTTATTTGAAAATTATGATTATGTTAATTAAGCATTAAAGTTAGATTGCAATTTAGTGTACTTATATATAAATATGTGTTTGTTGTGTTCTAATAATCTGTTTTGCAAGTTAATGATCTCTAACTAGTAGGGTTACAGTGGTATCAGAGCATAATCCTGCCATCCTGTGGGAAAGATTCTTAGTTTATGATCACATATCAGAGGAAGAAAGGAGCAAAAGCAATGGCTGATCAATTAGCCAAACAGTTCCAGACTTTCATGGAGAAAACCAATGAGAAATTTGAAAGAATGAGCCAGTTAATCCTCCAAAGTACCAACAGCAACAATAGAGATATGTCAAACCCTAGAAGAGAGACACACTCTAATCACGCTGACAACAAACGATCGCCTCAAAGCTCTAGGCAAACAATTCCCAAATTTCCTCCTAGAGAAGAACATGTGAGGGAGGAGGAGGAACCGGCCACATTTGGGGTGGAAGAAATCGCCCAAATTTATGCTAGATTGGATCCAGAAGTTCAGAGGGTGGTGTCCTTCAGGGACTTTTGTGAGTCCAAGACTAATGAGAGTAGGAGGAGGAAACCTATGGATAACGACCTCAAGGCTAAAGTCAACAAAATGTCCCTACCCTGTTTTGATGGGGCAGGGAAGGATGTCGCCCAAGCGTGGGAACAAAAATTAGACACCTACCTTTCATACAGCCCAATGACCGAAGGAGATGCTATAAAATTTGCCATACTACATTTAACTGGAAATGCCCATAATTGGTGGCATAATGGTCTCATTACCCTAGGACACAAAAACGTCTCCACCTACAATGAGTTTACCCAAAGGCTCATCAGCCGATTCGACCAAAAAGACTCAGAATGGTACTTCCAAGAGCTAACACACCTTAGGCAAGTAGGAACCATTGAAGATTATATAGATCAATTCCAAAACTTGTCAATAATGGTCCCCGACCTATCCTAAAAAAGGCTTACCTACATGTTCTTAGAAGGTCTGAAGGACCCCATTAAGAACTTTGTTAAACCCCTGGAACCACAAAACTTAGGGGAAGCCATTAAGAAAACTAGGATGGTCGAATTTAATGCCCCCAAGAATACCCCTACCAAAACTCCACACAAGAATGAGGGACACCAGAGGGACCGCCGGGAAAAGACTTGCCACTTGTGCAAAAAACCTTGGAGCTTTAATCACCAGTGCAAGGAAAGAGACGAGCTCATGGAGAAAGGGTTATGCTTCAAATGCAAGGCCCCATGGGTGAGAGGCCATGAATGCAAAAGAGGACAGTTGAATAACACAGAAGAAATACAGGATGAGGAAAGACCTTATAAAAGAACCAGATTTGAAAACAATGCACCAAGTACCTTGGCAGTCATCACTCAAGGAAGTGAGAATAGATGTTTCAAACTCAAAGGGACTATCAAGGGGCAAAAAGTAATCGCATTAGTGGACACCGGAGCTTCACATGACTTCATTAGCAAACATCTAGCAGCAAAGAGACAATTAAAAACCCAAGAATTTGGAGGATTTGAAGTGATCATGGGCAACGGAGTCTTAGACAAGTGCACTAAAATTATACCCCAATTGGAAGTCACCCTGGGAGGACATACCATTACAAGGAACTTCTTTGTGGTAAACCTAGAGAATGATATCATTTTGGGAATGCCATGGATAAATTCATCGGGACGATTTACCATGGATAGTCCAAATCGGGAGATATGCTTCCAACATGAAGGAAGAGAGATAACATTGAAGGGAATTCCCGACGGCTCTCCAAAGATAGTATCATGCAACAAAATGGAGAAAATCCTTAGACACGATCAAGGAGAGTAGGTCGCCCAATGTATGATCTTGGATAAATCTCCAACCGAAGACCAAGTCATTCAAAGGGATATACAACCTATCCTTAGAAGACAGAAGAAGGTCTTTGAGGACATTCCCCTGGGTTTACCCCCAAAAAGGGGATTTGAGCATTCCGTTGAATTAGAGGAAGGAGCAAAACCTGTCATTACCACTCCTTACCGCCACTCCCACAAGTTCAAAGAGGAGATTGAAAAAACCATAAAAGAATTATTAGAAATGGGGCACATTCAACCAAGCAGCAGCCCTTTTGCTTCATCAGTAGTATTGGTTAAGAAGAAAGACGGAACTATGAGAATGTGCATAGATTACCGGACCTTGAATAAAAAGACTATAAAAAACAGATACCCTATCCCAAGAATTGATGAACTAATGGATGAACTTCATGGAGCAAAATACTTCTCCAAAATTGATCTAAGGTCAGGATATCATCAGATTAGAATGAGGGAAGAGGATACTCCCAAAACAACATTCAGATGTCACTATGGACATTTCGAGTTTTTGGTCATGCTGTTTGGTCTCACTAATGCCCCGGCCACCTTTCAGTCATGTATGAATCATACATTTAGGCAACAGTTGAGGAAATTTCTTCTAATATTCTTTGATGATATACTCATTTACAGCAAGACATGGGAAGAACATCTCCTGCACATCGAAGAGGTATTAAACATTCTGGAGTCTAAATCATTGTATGTTAAAGCTTCCAAGTGTGAATTTGGGATGAGAGAAATCATTTATCTAGGACACAAAATTAGTGAAGCAGGAGTAAGTGTGGATGAAGAGAAGATCAAAGCCATCAAGGAATGGCTCACCCCTAGAACCTTAACCTAGTTAAGGGGATTTGTGGGACTATGCAGCTACTATAGACGCTTTGTAAAAGGGTTCTCCAAAATTGCAGCACCCCTTACCGATCTAACTAAGAAAGGGGCTTTCGCATGGAATGACCAGGCCCAACAGACCTTTGAACAACTTAAAATAACCATGAGCACTTGTCTAGTATTAGCCATTCCTGACTTCTCTATATCGTTCGAACTACAATGTGATGCATCAGGGGAGGGAATTGGGGCCGTACTCATGCAAAAGAAACACCCCATAGCTTTTGAGAGTCGTAAACTTATCGTAAAAGAAAGACACTATTCTATCTATGACAAAGAAATGCTAGCCATAATGCACGCCTTGGCCAAATTTCGCCAATACCTTGTTTGTGGGAGGTTTGGTGTGAAAACTGATCATAACAGTCTATGCTTCTTGAGCCAAAAGGACCTTAATGATAGGCAACAAAAATGGGTGAGCAAAATACAAGCCTACGACTTCGATATAGAATATGTAAAAGGGGTGAACAACGGGGCAGCAGATGCACTATCCCGAAGGGCTCATCTTAATATCATCACCAGTATCTCAAAAAACTGGAAGGAAGAAATCCTTAACGAATATGACCAAGATCCACAAACAAAGGAAATCTTGGCGGGAAATCTTCCAAATGAAGATTTTAAAGTTAAAGGAAATCTCATCTTGTATAAAGGAAGGATATATTTGAGCTCTCAGACCAAATTCAAAGGCAAAATTCTAAAAGAATTTCATGATAACCCCTTAGCAGGACACCCGAGGTACTACAAAACTTATAAACACATTAGCGAACGATATGCATGGAAAGACCAAAAAAGAGATATCCAAAAATATGTACAAGAATACCTAACATGTCAGCGCAATAAAGCTGAACTTACCCACCCCGCTGGGTTGCTTCAGCCACTACCTATTCCTAATCAAAAGTGGGAGAGTATTTCTATGGATTTCATAACTGGGCTGCCAAGGACACAAGGGAAGGATAGCATTTTTGTGGTGGTAGACAGACTCACGAAATATGCCCATTTCCTTGCAGTCTCCACTGAATACAAGCCTACCAAATAGCAGATCTATTCTTCAGGGAAATTTTCAAACTCCATGGACTCCCTCTAAATATTGTTAGCGACAGAGATAGCAAGTTTATTAGCCAATTTTGGCTAAAACTCTTCAGAATGGCAAGAACAGACTTGACCCCTAGTACCAGTTACCATCCTCAAACCGATGGGCAAACTGAAATAGTAAACAAATGGATAGAGGGCTACCTAAGGAATTATGTTACAGGGCAACAGACTGCTTGGGTTAAGTGGCTACACTTAGGAGAACATTGCTACAACAAGACACACCACATGTCAATAGGGATAAGTCCTTTCCAAGCCTTGTACGGCTATGAGGTCACAGGTTTTGGGGAATTAATAACCCAAGAGAGCAGAGTACCAAAAGCACAAGATTTTGTGCAGCAGAGTAGAGACATCATGAAGACCTTGAAGGAGAATTTACATCAAGCTCAAAACCAACAAAAGATCTATGCCAACAAGAAGCGTATAGAACGGTCATTTAAGGTCGGAGATCTGGTGTTTCTAAGATTGCAACCCTATAAGCAATCATCCCTCAAAAACAATGGGACGGAAAAATTGAAACCCGATTCTATGGACCCTGCAAGATAGTTTGGAGGATTGGAGAAGTAGCTTATGAGATTGAACTTCCCAAGAGCAGTAAAATACATAATGTGTTCCATGTTTCCCGACTTAAGAAGGTTCTAGGACAACACTTGGTTCCTTGCAGCGAACTACCCCCTCTAGATGATGAAGGGAAACTCACATTGTACCCAGAGATCATTCTAGATACACGGAAAAGAGAACTCAGGAACCGAACCATTACCGAACACCTGATAAAATGGAGGAATCTCCCAGATGAGGATGCTACTTGGCAGAGAGAGGAAGATCTAAAGATGCTTGAGGACAAGCAAAATTGAGAAGGAGGGACTATGATAACCCCTACAGTATCACGAGATATAAAATCACTTGTGCAAATTAATTAAATAAGGTTATTGTAAATAAATAATTAAAATAATAATCTAAGTAATCTATGAAAAAATAAAGGAAATATATTTAATTATTTTAATAAAGGAAACATTATTTAAATAATTAATATCTATTTAAATGGAAAGATATTTAAATATATTTTTGACATGTAATATTTAATATATTTTAATGAAATGTTATATTTAATATATTTAAAAGGAAATAATATTAAATATTTAATATAGTTAAATGAAATGTATTTAATATTTAATATATTTTAAAAAGGGAAACAATATACTTAATATCTTGTAAATGCATGGCTTAAACAATTAAATTAACCCTGGTTACTCCCGCACCTCTTCATGCGGAAGGGGCCCGTGGAGGGGCACAACCCCTCACGGGCTATATAGAGAAGCAGCGGCAGAGAAGAAAAGGAAAAAAGGAAGGAGGGAGCAAGGTGGAGAGAAGTCCATTGCAGACGAAAGGTAAGAATGCTGGTATTAATGTTCATGATTATTAATTAATATGTAATGTTCATTAATAATTAATTAGTATTCAGTATTAATAATTAATATGTAATGTTCATTATTAATTAATTAGTATTCATGATTATTAATTAATATGTAATGTTCATTAATAATTAATGAGTATTCAGTATTAATATGTAATGTTCATTATTAATTAATTAGTATTCAGTATTAATAATTAATATGTAATGTTCATTAACAGTAGTTAATGGGTAATGTGGAATGCCCGTAAATATGTGATGTTAATTATTGTCCAAGTGCATATATATACATTAATTGATGTATAATATTCAGTGGTCATTTAATATAGGTTAAAGATATAATCATGTTAATTATTGTATTCACAAGTTTACACATTAGGAAGGATTGTGTAATACAAAGGTATTTATTGAAACTTAATGCATATGTTAAAAATGGTAAAGTACATTTTTATATATATGTTAAAGAATAAATTAGGAATCCATGTTAACACAAAGGGATAGGTTATGAACTGAAACTAATATGCATATGTATGGCTTGGTTGACTAAAACTCAACCAAGAAGAGAAGGATCTAGTCGATCCCCTTTAAAGACTTTGGATGATGGAGGCATCACCCAAGGCAAGGAATACACAAGGGTCTTCCTTGGCTGGCTTGGGTATAAGAGGTTACACCCAAGACAAGACTCGACGGATCTTGGCCGATCCCCTCTGAGTACTTGGGTGATGGAGGCATCACCCAAGGCAAGGAATAGACAAGGGTCTTCCTTGGATGGCTTGGGTGTAAGAGGTTACACCCAAGACAGGATTCGAACTCATCTTCGATTCCCCGGAGGGCTTGGGACCAAGGAGTTCCAAGAAGGCGAGCCTCACGGCCGCCTAAGGACATACTTTCGTATGGCATCGTATCCTTTTTTTTATTTGAAAATTATGATTATGTTAATTAAGCATTAAAGTTAGATTGCAACTTAGAGTACTTATATATAAATATATGTTTGTTATGTTCTAACAATTTGTTTTGCAGGTTAATGATCTCTAACTAGTAGGGACATTACAGGGAGATTGTTAGATTGACATGTCGATCTTTAAAACCCGACATGTCAATTGGTTGTTCTTCCCCAGCACATCGGATTTTAAAGTTCGATGTGCTGGTCTTTTTGGAATGTTCTACACCTGCACATCGGACTTTAAAGTCCGATATGCTAATGATTTTTCCCAACTTGCACATCGGACTTTAAAGTAAAGTCCGATGTGCTGATGACTTTCCCCAACTTCCACATTGGACTTTAAAGTCCGATATGCATGTAAAGATGTTTTATCTTTGCACATCCGACTTTAAAGTCCAATATGCAAATTTTGGCTCCTAAGGTGCAGATCGGACTTTTTTCCCTGACCTGCCATTTCTTACAGTTTTGCTCCCAACCTTGTTCTGAGTCCGATTTTCTGATCTGATTGATAAAATTTGATTTTATTGATGATGATAACTATCAAAGAAGCTAATCCTCAGTGTTGAATGCAGTCATTTGCAAATGTCAAAGCCCTCTCGCGACAAATCAGAGCCTTGTTCGAGTCAGTTGGAATCCTCTCCGGATAAAACATCAGCAAAAAAGATGAAGTACAAGTATGATAAGTACCTGAATTTGTACCCGCAAAGTTCAGTAGACTCAAACATCAAGGAAATCAAAGATACAAAAATTGGACATGTCAGTATGCAGGAGTTTATTGATCGAGTTGAGAAAGCTTTGGCCTGCGTAACAAACCTGATCAAATCCGAGTTGCATAAATATGCATCCTTCCCAATTGCAGCTCATGATCCGGATTTTGTACTAGCAATAGCGGATCACTTCGATCCGTATACAAGACAGGTTAGGGATGCTGATCAAAATGTGATCATGACTCTCGATAGTGTTTTCTTCAACAGTGTTTTCAAAGGTTCTCCAGTTGAGGAAGTAGCTGACATTTCTTAGGAAAGTGCTCAAGAGTACTATGAGAAAAATGAAGTCAGATGCAAGAAAGTGATCAATACTGTGTACCTCTCTACTGCCAAAAATTGTACCACCTCGCGATGGCCCAAGTATTTTCACAGGAGTGACTTCAATGAGGAGTACAACGATATGGTCACCATGTTATCAAAAGTGAAGGGTTTAAAGGACTCTCACTACTTTCAACGTTGGATGTGTTATTACATAAATATAATCAGGAAAGGGGCCGCTAGGATTGATTGGGGTGAGCAGATCAGTGATGCACTCTGCACACAGTTGAAAGAAGTCAAAGTAACATTGAAATTTTATATGACTTCTTACCTAGTTTATGTAGCCACTCCCATGAGGCAATATCCAGGTTTGTCTACTAAAGGTGACAGGAGATTAGTGCCTATCTGGGAATACTATGATCAACTCACGATCAAGAACCAAGGTAGCCACTTTAGAAGAGTTAATGATGCCTTCTTTGCTATGTGGAAGTGCATGTTTGATAAAAGCCTGCAGAAGAAAAGATTATCAGAGGCTGCATATAACAAGGTGTCTCATTTTGGATGCATTTTTCTTCAGTTCTCAACATTCACTTGCATCTGGATCGGATGTTTCTCAGGTGAACCCTTCATTCTACCAAGGTATCCTTCTGATAAGATCATTCTCATGCAGTTGCGTCGGCAACTAATCTATGTGCATGAAAAGCAATCGCAAGCACATAAGACCGGGTTGAAGTTCCCAGAATCAATTGCCAGGTACTTAGTTCTAACTAACCCCAAAGCCAAGAACATGGAGAAAGAAATGCAATGGAATACTATGAGAAGATTCAAGGCACGAAATAATTTTGATTTTCGTGGCATGAAGAACAAGCTCAAGAGGAGTTACACCCATGTCTATAGGTTTGAAGATGTACGGGCAGATTGTCAAAATGAAGAAGATATAAGAAGGATGGATTTCAATCGTCTTACCCTGGAACAGATTGAAAACTTGGATTTGGCAAAGATCCCAATGACCATGGAAGACACTGATGACATAATAGACCCTGTCTATTATGAAAAGAAGATTGTCGACTCTCCGCTTCCACCAGTGCAATGATGAAAAAAGGAAAGTAAATCTATCACTCAAAGAATCTCTCCCATTTTGGCAAACACCAATGCATGCTTGCTAAAAAAGAATCTTAGAATGAAACAGCTTCCGGCTAGTTCTGGAGATGACGATAATAGTGATGGCCCGATTGGTAAGACAGCTACGACTGAAACAAGAACCAAGGGCAAAGCAGATTCACAAGCATTATCCTCGGCTCCTGCAACACAATCCAAGGGGAAAGGACCCAAAATCAGGTTCACAATTAAAGGATCCAGGAAAGTTGAATCATCTTCAGCAGTACAGGAGACAGCCATGAAGGAACCAGAACAGCAGACTGCTAGAAAAACAGGAAAAGAGAAAGAGATGGAAGAAGGTGAAATTCCTCAACAAGAGGAAGCACAGGTTGAAGAAACGTCACATCTTGGTGAAGTTAATGTTCCAGCCACTTCACAAGCACCAACTCATTCAGAAGTGATTATCCATTCCATCAATTCTGATTCTGACCGAGAGGAAGAGGAATTCGATGATGAGGACCTGGGCATGGGCATGACTCAATCAGAGACTACTCAACAATTCTTCGCACTATCCAACTTTTCCAGCCTGGATGATATTCCTTCAACCACCATTGAATCTTCAATATTGGAGTTTCCTGAAGCTATGGAGCAAGCGTTCGCAGAACAACAAATGATGACTTTACCTTCTACGGTGGTCATAATAGAGATTCCATCTCTGGTAAGCACTAAAGTTATTTCTACTACGACAGTTATAACAGAAATTCCACCTCTGGTTACTACTCAAGTTGTTTCCACTGCACCTTCCACTCTCTCCTCTGTGGTCCTAACTGAAGAAGGGTCAGCATCAGCAGCTGTTGCTACATCAGCAGGTATATCACTGGATACTTCAGCATTGATATCAATCACAACATCTACAACCGCTACCAGTTCAAGCCAGTATGCTTCTGAAATACCAAGTGAGACTCAACAAGAAGCTACTACTCCACTGGCCAATCCTGAATTACCACCTTGGATGGAGGTAGTAGCACCTAAGAGGAAGAAATGGGTGATTTCCCCTGATGAGTTTGACTTTGAGCAGTTGGTTCCTCCAAAGCCCAAGGGAACAAAGAAGCCGAAGACTATTTCCTGGTTGTTAGTAGACCCAGCCTCTAAAAGGAAGTATGATGAGGTCATAGTGCCATCATCGGATAAGAATAAAGATGATATACAACCTAAGGATTACATCATGCAAACTGTAGAGCTTGGGGAGGAGACGCATGAGAGTGTTAAGTTGGATTCTCAAACGGCTTTAAACTCTTTGTTACAAAGACTTGACCAAGAGTGGGATGAGAAGAATAAATTAAAACAGAAATGTGAACAATTGACTAATGTTCTTCTGAAAGTTACCCAATCCTCCCAGGAAGTTGAGCCCATAGGATCCTCAATGGACACTGAAGCTCTTAATAAAATTGAACAGGTAGGAGCCAAGGGCCGAGTGGTGGACGAGTGGATTGCACTGCTGAAGTTAGAAGGGTCTCATCTCCTAAGTTCAATAGTTGGGTTATTGACGGATTTTGAAGTAATCCAAAGTCAGATGCAAAGTGTCAAAACTTCATTATCTTAGGAGATTGAAAATATTGAGAAAAGTACAACCCTTTGGAGCAAAATGGAGGACTTCAGAATAGACGTCCTCGTTGAAAATAAAGTGGTTCCTTCAAGGAAAAAATATATCCAAATCTTGTCGCTACTGTCTTACAAGAAAGAGAAAGAGACAATAAAGTTGATGATAGAAGAGCTAGATCGAGAACGGAAGGAAGGTGATGATGAGATTGATCTCATTTCTGCCAGGATTGCTGACCTTCCTTGTTATCTGTATGATGACAATCAGAATCTCGTTACTAGTGATGCCATCACACAAGAATTTATGTCCTTAATGGATCACTACACTGGACAGGACTTCTCACTTGGTGCATTCGATAAGTTACTGGAAATCCAAGTCAATTTTGAGGTCCTCACATGCATGCTCAAGGACGGGAAAAGGAAATATGTAGAGGATGAGGATACAATCTCCCGTGTTCGTGTGATCACAAATTTTACCCAAATGTCGAACCAAGCAGAGATGGAGGCCATCCTGACTAGGTTCGAGGAATTTCACAAATCAAACGAGGAGAAAAATGAATAGTGTCCCTTTTTGGCATTTTCTTTCCATGTAGTTGCATTGTTAGATGCTGCAAGTTTTCTCACAGTTGCATATTTTCTTTTTGCTGTAGTTATAGTCAAGTGGGACAGTGCAATTGAATTAGTCAACTATGCCCACATTTTTCTCCACTTTTCTTATATATAAGGGGGACCCTCATTTGTATATTTTTATCTTGGATTATGCTAAGCAAAACTCTACTAAATTTTTGCCTCAACTAAGACTTTGAGCTTTGTTGTGAAAATTTGATCAAGCAAATAAAGAAAGCGATTTTATTTGATCCCAAACTTTGTGTTGTGTTTAAAAAGAATTGCTTATACGAGTTAATGTTCTTACGTTCATGACTTATATATGTTCTTGAATTTCTTGATATAGGAAGTATTGTTAAGCGGATTAAAGAGCTCTTGAATTGTGAAAGTAGCCTTTGTGCTCCTTGAATATTTGAGAAATTTTCTATCGTTAAGTGATTAGTAGTAGGCTTTGTATTGCTACTATTGCTTGTAGTTTTTAGGATTAAGGAATTATGTTTGAAGACTTTGAGCTGCAAATTGAATTCCTTATCATTGTGATAATTAGTTTAGTTGGTGTTATATTCGAGAAAGACTTTGTGCTTCTTGTTTATAAAATCTTGATATAGTTTGTTGGATAAATTCGTTAATTTCTTCAAGTGTCGAAGTGATAGGGAAATTGTAACAAAGTGAAGGGAGAATACATTAACTCTGAAAAAAGAGAGTTATATGCCCAACACTAACCCGCAGATTTTAATTTCTTATTAATTAGAGAAGAAATTTCAAAGGGAGCCTCCCCTTGATGAGAGGAGAGATTAATTTCTCAATATAGCTGTGAGTGAATCATATATTTTGTCATTGGTACGCTAGTGACAAAATATTCACCCAACAAGGCCGACCTCCTTTGACTTGGACCTTATCCCACACGGGCATTGTTCATCGCTTTCCGCCCCTGTGGGATAAGGGAAACCTCCGCTTTGCTTCCTTACGAGCCTTATCCTACACGTGCAGGACATGCTCCAATTTTGCTCACAGGATAAGCCCGCCCATGCATTTCTTCTAACCTGCTTATCCCACGCGATCCCTCTGCTGCTATGTGGTAACTGGGGGATAAGGATCCCCTTGCTTCTTTAGACTCCTTATCCCGTGCAAGTAGGACCCTCTGGGAAAACACTCACGGGATAAGATCCTCTGCACTACTTTGAAACATTTCTTATCCCGCACCATTAGGACACTAAGGTCAACACTTAAGTGAATCTTTTGAGCACGTGGAGACCTTTATGGGTGAAGCGATCGTGCATAGGGACCTTCCTAGGGGATTTTCGAACTTTATGTATCGGGGATTTTTGCAACACTTGGGAACATAATAAAAATTAAAAGCATTGGCCTCAAGCGGTGACTTCTAACGCACAGGGCCAGTAAACAGACGATAAAAAAGCCTCCCGATCATGACTTAAGACCAGGTCACCGACAAGCACAAGTCAACTACAAAATATAACATAGCCCGAGGAGATCAAATGGAAAATGCAGCAAGACAAAAACCCTTGTCAAAACCTAAAACCCTAGATTTCAAAACACAAGTAGGGCACAGCAAAACCAGTTTTTAACATTTCCAACAGGTCATCTGCCCACCATATCAATACATGCCCTTCTACAGCTGATTTTGATAGAAGATCTACTTCTATATTCGCTTCCCTGTAAATATGTCTACATGAGAAGTTTTCTAATTTTCCCAAAATTGATAAAATTTTCTCCAGTAAGACTTGCAATCTCCAGTTAGGAGTTCTAATTGTTCTTATAGCATTTATGATGATTGTAGAGTCCCTCAAAACTTCAAGATTCTTGATTCCTCTCTTAAAACATTTAGAGAGGCCAAGCAAGAGAGAATTAAATTCGGCTGTGTTATTGGTATCAGGTGGGATGGATAGAGATATTTTTCCCTTAAAGATTCCTTCATAATCCCTAACAACACATCCCAAAATGGAAGGGCCTGGGTTATCTTCAAGTGCACCATCAAAATTTAACTTTAGCCATCCTCTCTTAGGGGGGCTCCAAACAACTTGGCTTCTTTTTTATCCTTACTCACTATACATGGGGGAATATTAATACCGTAACATCTTAACATAATCCTAGCATCCCAATCTGTGAATAGTTTTTTGGGGTTGGGATTCAATGCTAGCTTGCAACTAATGTTTTCCACAATTGAAGTTTCAATGGAGTTGAGGACAGATTCTAACCTTCTTGCTTTATTGTCAAAAATTCTCCTATTGTCTTCCTTCCATAATTCCCATATGAGGCTAGAAGGGCTGACTTTACAAAGAGAGTTTTGGTCTAATTGGCCAACCTTAAAAGAGAGTGACAATATCATTGGGAATGGCAGAGATCCACCGTAATTTGGCACATAGCCATTTCCGACACTTGATTGAGAAAGGGCAATTAAGCAATAAATGATCTATGGTTTCCTCTTGTGCTTTACACAAGACACACCTTGAGGGACCCTCATAGCCCATCTTCTTGAATTTTTCTGCTGTTAGAATTTTTTTTAACTGCTAGCCAAGCAAAAACCCTTTCTTTTGGAATTAGTTTTTCGCTCTAAACGAGCTTTTCAGCTTTTCAGCTTGGTTGGCTAAAAGATAGTAGCCTTATTTGGCATTGTATTGATCTGTTTTGGAAGGAGTCCAAACAAGGGAGTCCTGACCATTTCTGAAAAATAAGTGTTTGTCCTTAATAGTCTCTGTTAGTTGATGTATTTCATTAGAGGGGAGAGGCAAACCTTCAAAGCTCTTCCAAAACCAGCCCAAAGAAGAATTGTCATCTGTAAAAACCACAATCTCTTATGTGGACACCCCAATTTTGTCTAAGCCATGCTCTTGTATTTCGAATTGAGATCAAGCTATCTAAGCTTGGGTATCCACCCCACGAGTCTTCTTAGAATAGGCATGAAGAGCCATCATGGACATCCCAAGAGATAAAATCTGCTACTAGGAATCTATTCTTGAGTATGAAATTCCAAATCCTAGATCCCTTAGGCGGGTTGCCAACTCTCATGAAGTTTCTTGGTTCTTCATCTGCTATGTATTTGGCTTGCATTAGTCTAACCCATCTTGATGTTGGATCCTTAATCATTTTCCATACGAGTTTTGCTCCTAAAGCCTGATTTTAGAGTTGCTAATTGTGGATACCCAAACCAACTGATGCCCAAGCTATTAAGGCAATTCTATGCTTCTCTGTGTTTTGCCAAAAGAAATTCCTCATTTTCTTAATAATGAAAGCATTCATTCCTGCTATTAATGCCAAGTATGATAGTAGGTAAATGGGGAGAGCTGAGATGACCGCACGTAGCATAACCAATCTGCCTACCCAATAAAGCCATTTACCTTTCCAAGAGTTGATGCTCTGCTCCAATTTTCATTTCAAAGGATCCCATAATTTCGAGTTCCTTAGACCTCTGTCTATTTGAATACCCAAGTAGATACATGCTAGATTACCCTTCTTACAGCTAAGAATTTTCATGATTCTTCTTCCCACTGGCTGTGGGGTTGAGAAAAAGTAGATTTTTTATTTCTCCTTGTTGACAATCTAGCCCGAGGCTTTACCATATGAAGTTAGAAGATTTAGAAATTGTATTGCTTCTTTGACTTTCGTTGCTCCTAGTAAAAGGTTATCATCAGCAAACTGTTGATGAGTGGCAATAAAGTTTTTTGTTATCTTGAGTCCTATTAACTTTCGATTTTGCAAGTCTTTAATTGCTCTACCAAAGGCTTTTGCCATTATAATGAAGAGAAAAGCAAACATTGGGTCTCCTTGCCTTATGCCCTTGAAGGACGAGAAGTAGCCTTCTGGTTTCCCATTTATCAGAATTGAGAACTTAGGGGTAGAAATGCATTCAAAAACCCAGTTTATCCATTGATGATTGAAGCCAAAAGCTTGCATTACCTTGCATAAAAAACGCCAATCTACATTGTCGTATGCTTTTGAAATGTCCAGTTTTATGATCATTCTTGCTTTATTTGTGTTCTGAAGAGTATGGATAGCCAATTGAGCTACAATCACCCCATCTAGAATAGATCTTCCTAAGACAGGCCTTAATTGTTCTTCTGATATGATGTTGTCCATAATTGGCTTTAGTCTATTAGCCATAACCTTGGAAAAAACTTTACAAATACTATTGCAAAGGGAGATTGGTCTAAAGTCCCCCAGTCTTGTAGCTTTCTCTTTTCTTTGGAATAAAGGCTATGAAGGTATTATTTATTTCCTTAAGGATATTTCCAGATTTTCTTGAGGACTCTAAAGCCTCCACCAAGTCTGACCCTAATATATTGCAACACTTTTTAAAAAAATCCTATGGGGAAACCATCAAGCCCAAGAGCTTTGTCTGAAGGAAGTTGGATAAGGGCCCTAGAGACTTCTTCCATAGATATACTCTCAAATAACCTTTTGTTTTGCTCATTTGTGATTACTTTAGGGATGACTGCAAGAAGCTTATTTTGCTCCCTTAGATCCGAGGCTATATCATTATTAAGTAAATTACTGAAGAAACGGATGGTTTCATTCCTGATGGCATGTGGGTCTTCAATGAACTGATTCCCTTGAACCTCCAACTTGGATATTCTATTTATGCTTCTTCTTTGCTTGGTGACATTATGAAAAAATTTAGTGTTCTTATCTCCAGCTTGAAGCCATCCCTCTCTACACTTTTGTTTCCAAAATATTTCTTCTTTCGAAAGGATATCTTCATACCCTGCTAGTAACTCCCTTTCCTTGATGAATTCTTCTTGAGACATACCATCCTTAATTACTTTTTCATTCAGCTCCTCTAGCTAGGTTTCTAAATTTCTTTTGGACTCAAAAATGTTCTTAAAGTGTGCAACATTCCATTCAAGCAGCTTTCTCTTGATATATTTCAATTTTGAGACAAAACAATACAATTTTGAACCTTCAAAGAAACCTTCTTTCCACCACTATTCTAAAAAGGGAAGGAAATTTGGATCTTTCATCCACATATTCTCAAATCTGAAAAGAGGCTTTGACATGATGGGTGCCCCCTGGAAATTTAGGATAAGTGGATAAATGGTCTAATCCCAAGCATGGTAAAACTTTACACTCCAAAGAGAAAGGGAAAGAGGAGAAATCCCCCATCCAAAAGAATCTATCTATTTTTTCTACAATGTTGTTGAATCCTAGTCTCATATTGTTCCAAGTATAAATACTGTCCCCAGATTCCACCTCATGGAGGCCATTCCTTTCAGCCCAATCATTGAATTCCTATGAGGATTTGCCAAGCCTTGTCAAACAACCTCTTTTGTCTTTCAAAATTCTAATAGCATTAAAATCTCCTCCAATGAATAAATGCTCATTTTGGTGTTGGGATAACACTCCATCCAGGTCTGACCAAAAGGCCCATTTCAAGGCCAGTGTAAAATTCCTTAACTAGGATCTATTTGCAATAGTTATATAACCAAGATATAACAGAAACTTATATTTTTTAACACAACCAATGGTGGATTATTGGAATGCAAATGAATTTCATTATACAGTATTTTATTTGGAGTTTTCCCTTAATTGTTTAATGCACAATGTCTCAACTCTATTTTCATATTTACTGATAAACATAGCATTTGCCAGAAGGAAAACTGAACATTCTTTAATCAAGGAAGTTGATAACAGTTTATTATATACTCCATCAAGGAACGGGTAAGAGAAATTCTTGGTGCACCTGATAGGTAGCTGTGACTGCCAGTATAAACTTCACGTGGTTGTCCAGCTTGTTGCAGTACGTTGTCGTGGGTTCTTCATTGGTTAGGACAGAAGGAGGCACCCACGGTTGCAAACATTATACCCAGAGCTTGTAACACTGAAAACACCATTGTATACGTCAAGCCTGAAACACAGAGTTTTCGTTGGAAGTGCTTCCCAACTCCTCCACGCGATGACTATCACCTTCACACCACCCCATGGCAATAACCATCCTCTTCTCTACGCGATGACTGCAAGCACACACCACACCGCGGCAATGTCATTCCTCACGCTACTAACCCGATATCGGGTTACAGAGGCTCAGAAGGAATGTTTACACTGAACACATGTGTCTCGTCCACCAAACCTTCGACGGACGTATTCACAGATTCACGTGTATGAACACACACACACCCACATCATACAAAAGGAATATTCCCGTTAAGAACTTCACGCGGCTTCAACCAATACATTTTGTCTAGAACCACGCGACCAATAGGCCATTCAAACAACTGACGAAAGGTAAATCGATTCTAAGTGTGTATCCTCACACGCAGGTATAACAATCTTTTCTTCTTCCCCATTTGCCAAATCTCCACCTCCTTAAATCCATTCTGGAGGTAGTTCCCGAACTGAATCGAACCAATTCCCATTATTTGCAAATAATCATAAACCATCGAATAGTTTAGGCTTTTATTAATTAATTTATATTAACAAATTGGTGATTAATATAAAATAATTAATATTACAATAAACATTTATTAATTAATTAATTTATATTAGTGAATTGGAACTAATATAAAAGAATTAATGTAACTTTGACTTAGAAATTATTAGGTGATATTACAGACTCCCCTACCTCTTGTTGCTTGCCCACAAGCAATTGTAAGTTAGAATGCTGGAGAATATGCTCAATTTCCCATGTAGCATCATCTAAGGGCAAATTCTTCCACTTAATTAGATATTCTCTGATAGTCCTGTTCCGCAATTGCCTGTCTCGGGATTCTAAAATCACTTCAAGAATCATTTCCAATTTTCCTTCATCATTCATGGGGGGTAGTTCCTCTGACACGAACATTAGCTGTCCTAAAGCCTTTTTGAGACAAGATACGTGAAACACATTGTGTATCTTACTAGCTGCTGGTAAATCAAGTTCATAAGCTACTGTGCCAACTTTCCAAACAACCGGATACAGTCCATAAAACCGAGGCTTTAATTTTTCAGCACCACTACACTTAAGAGATGATCGCTGATAGGGCTATAACCTTAGAAATACCAAGTCACCCATTTCAAAATGTCGCTCAACTCGCTTTTTATCAGCATAAATTTTCTGTTGATTTTGTACACACTGCAAATTCTCCTTAAGTGCTTTCAAAATATCCTAGCAATCCTGAAGCAAATCACAAGATTTCGGAACATTACTTTGATCAAAAGCAAGATTAATGAAGGAGAGTGCATCATATCCATATAATGCCCTGAAAGGAGTCATACCAATTGACATATGAAATGTGGTATTATAGCAATATTCACCCAAATACAACCATCGAACCCAAGCTTTCTTATGTCCTGCTACGTAGTTACGAAGGTAACCCTTTATCCACTTGTTCACTATTTCCGTTTGTCCGTCAGTTTGTGGATGATAACTAGTACTGTGATTCAATTCGATACCTGTCAATCTGAAAAGTTCTTCCCAAAATATACTCAAAAATCTGCTATCTCGATCACTGATTATATTCTTCGGTAATCCATGTAAACAGAATATGTCTCTAAAAAATAGTTCTGCGATCTGAACAGCTGTAAATCCGATAGTGATAGAAAATAAGTGTGCAAATTTAGTTAATCTATCAACCACAACAAAAATACAATCTTTACCTTGGGACCTTGGTAAGCCTGTAATGAAATCCATTGATATACTTTCCCATTTCTGTTCAGGTATTGGCAGTGGCTGTAATAAACCTGTAGGGTAAGGTGGCTCTGCTTTATTTTGCTGACAAGTGGTGCATTCCTTGACATAACGAAAGATATCATTTTTTAATCCTTTCCATGTGAACCTTTCTCTTGTCTGTCAACAAGTTTTAAAGTGTTTGGGATTCCCTGCTAAAGGAACATCATGCACTGATTGGAGAATTTTCTCTTTCAGCTTTGAACCGGGAACTAAGTAAATTCTGTCCTTGTAATAGATAACATCATTTACAACCTTATATTTGTCATCCTGCACATTTCCATCTAGCAAATCACATGCAAAAGAATCCTTAGAGTATTCAACCAGCAACAAATATTTCCAATCCGTCGTTACTACAGATAATGCATTTATTTCAGGCTTCCTAGACAAGGCATCTACAACAACATTGTTTTTACCTTTTACATATTCAATGTCAAAATCATAAGCTTGGATCTTACTATCCCATTTCTGTTGCCTGTCATTTAAATCTTTTTGTCCCAAGAAATATCTCAAACTGTTATGGTCAGTCCTTACTACAAGTTTGCCACCAACCTGTCATTTAAATCTTTTTGTCCCAAGAAATATCTCAAACTGTTATGGTCAGTTCTTACTACAAGTTTGCCACCAACCAAATATTGTCTAAATTTTGTCACTGCATGCATGATTGCCAACATTTCCTTATCATAAATGGAATATAATCTCTCAAGGTTACTAAGTTTCCTGCTTTTATAAGCTATAGGATGTTTATTTTGCATTAAAACTACTCCTATTCCCTCCCTCGAAGCATCACATTCCAAAACAAAAGGTTGATTAAAATCAGGGAGTGCAAGTACTGGGCAAGAACTCATTACCTTTTTAAGTTTCTCAAATTCTTCAGTCCATCAGAATGCCCCCTTTTTGGTAAGATCTGTCAATGGTGCCCCAAGCTATGAAAAGCCTCTGACAAATCGCCTATAATAACTGCATAAATCAAATAATCCTCTTAACTCGGTAAGATTCCTTGGCGGTGGCCAATCCAAAATGGCTCTTATCTTTTCTTGATGAACCTGTACACCTGTAGCACTGATCATATGCCCTAAATACAAAATTTTTGTCATTCCAAATTCACATTTAGAAGCCTTTGCATATAGTGATTGAGATTCCATAATACCAATAACTATATCAATGTGTTTTAACTGATCTTCCCAAGTTTTATTGTAAATCAATATATCATCAAAGAAAACTAGCAAAAATTTCCTCAACTGTTTGCTAAAGATATGATTCATACAAGACTGAAATGTTGCCGGAGAATTTGTTAAACCAAACAGCATAACCAAGAATTCATAATGACCATAATGACAGCGAAAAGCCGTTTTATGAATATCCTGATCTCTTAACTTAATCTAATGATATCCTGACCTCAAATCAATTTTAGAAAAATAGACAGCACCTTGTAATTCATCTAACAACTCATCAATACGAGGAATTGGATACATGTTTTTGATTGTCTTCTTGTTAAGAGCCCGGTAATCAATACACATACGAAGCGTTCCATCCTTCTTTTTGACCAGTACTACTGATGATGCAAAAGGGCTAGAACTAGGCCTGATATGCCCCATATCCAACAATTCTTTAATTGCCTTTTCTATTTCATCCTTAAATGTTTTAGGATGTCTATAAGGAGTTGTCATAACTGGTTTGGCGCCTTCTTCTAATTCAATGGTATGTTCAAATCCTCTATCAGGTGGGACTCCTAGAGGAATATCACTAAAAACCACATCATGCGAATCTAATACTTCTAACAAATCTTCTTGATTAGATTAAGATTCAAATCCTGGTACCTTGTTAGAGATTAAACATTGTGGTGACCATGCCACATCTCCAGGTCTGAATATAGCCTCCATTCTTTTAGCACTAACGATCCTGGGACCACCGTTAGATATTCCATGAAGAACTACTTTTTTATCATCAATTTTGAATGAAAATTCCAATCTTTTGAAACTCTGAGTGTACTCATCTAGGGTTTCCATCCATTGAATACCTAAAGCAACATTAGTATCAACCAAATCAATCACATAAAAATCATCAGTAACAGTATAATTACCAAGGGTAATACTTAATTTGGCCACTTTATGAGTACTAGATAAATTAGTTCCACCTGCTACTCTAACATCAAGACCTTCTTGTTTCTCAGTTTGCAAACCACGCTTAACTACAAGAACTGCATCTATAAAATTATGAGTAGACCCACTATCAAGCATAACAACCACACGCTGCCCATTCAAAACTCCTCTAACTCTGAAAATATTATAATGTGGTGTTCCTGTCATAGATGCTATTACCCCTTCACCATGTTTCATTGTCTTTGATTCTGTGTTTTTTGATGCAAGTTCTATGTTAGGATCAACATTTTCTTCATCATCACTATCTGACATAACCTCAATGTAGTGAATTTTTCCCTTACCTAGACATCTATGTCCTCGCTGCCATGATTCTCTACAGCTGAAACATAGTTTTTTCCTTCTGAGTTCTTCCCTTTCTTCTTTATCTAACCTGTTATTAGGGAAATTTTCCTTGTTAAAGGGTTGTTTGTCTTTTTCTTGCTTAAGTGGTGGTCCTTTATTAAAAGTTTTCCCTTTTGAAGAAGGTTCTAATTCCCTTGCTCTTTTAATAGCTGTCTATAAGGTGGGAGGATTTAAGGATTTAACCCATCCTTTGAGTGAATCAGACAATCCATCTATGAATATAACAATTTTGTGTCTTTCTAAAATTTCAGTTACTAAAACTGCCAGTATCTCAAATTCAAAAATGTATTGCTCAACAGTTCCAGATTGCTTAAGCTAGGTCAAATCTTTAAGATGAAGTTCAGGATCTTTAGAATCAAATCTGTCAATAAGTTTCTCAGTGAATTCAACAATCTGATTATGACCCAAAGTTACTTGCCCATGGTGCCACCATTCGTGTGCTACACCATCAAGATGTAATATTGCATATTTGATTGCTTCATCTTCCAACATTGGATTTAATTGGAAGTAAGTGTCAAGTTTTTGCACCCAAGCCCTAGCTGGAGTTTTCCCTGACCCATCAAAGTAAGGAATAGACATCTTACCGATTTTCCTCTGTAATTCACTGTTATTCCCTCGCTGTCCTCTTGGCCTATGTTTCATTCTGACATCCAAGTACTCTCTAAACGTCATTGTTGATCTAAAATCATCCCCTGATAATAACCAATCATGGTGTATCTCATCCTGTAATTCTCTAATTGTTGGTTTGTTTTCTGGTTGCACATTCCTAACAATGAAAGTTGGCATAAAGGGTCTGGCTGTTCCTGCTCTTTCCGGCTGATTATTATTGACAGAATGCTCATCTTTACCCACATTATTTATCCCTGCATTATGATGTTGATTATTTCCATTATTTTGATGCTGATTAACAAATTGGGTCATTAAATTAGTCATCCTGTTTACATTGTCCTGCATATCTTGTTGACTTTTGATTAGAGCTGCTATGAGGTCCCTATTGCTTTCAGGTTCTCCCATACTGTTTGTTTCAAAAATAATCTCTTCGTCAGTTTCAATATGGCTGTCCTCAATTTCAAACTGAATAGAAGAACTACTGTGTGCTAAAGGAGAGTTTTGATATCTGTTTTGTCGGGCCCTAGTATTCCGAAAATTATAATTTCCCTGGTGCATACTCAGTTGTGCATAGATTTTTCATGAACTTTAACTCAAAGACACCCTACAGGTTCGCAGGATTCAAATGCTCTGATACCACTGTAAAATTCCTTAACCAGGATCTGTTTGCGGATAGTTATATAACCAGGATATAACCAAAACTTTTTTTTTTTAACACAACCAATGGTGGATTATTGCAATGCAAACGAATTTCATTATACAATATTTTATTTGGAGTCTTCCCTTAATTGTTTAATGCACAGTGTCTCAACTCTATTTTCACATTTACTGATAAACATAGCATTTGCCAGAAGGAAAACTGAACATTCATTAATCAAGGAAGTTGACAACAGTTTATTATATACTCCATCAAGGAACGGGTAAGAGAAATTCTTGGTGCACCTGATAGGTAGCTGTGACTGTCGATATAAACTTCACGTGGTTGTCCAACTTGTTGCAGTACGCTGCTGGGGGTTCTTCATTGGTTAGGACAGAAGGAGGCACCCACGATTGCAAACATTATACCCAGAGCTTGTAACACTAAAAACACCACTGTATACGTCAAGCCTGAACCACAGAGTTTTCGTTGGATGTGCTTCCCATTTCCTCCACGTGATGACTACCACCTTCACACCACACCACGGCAATAACCATCCTCTTCTCTATGCAATGACTGCAAGCACTCACCACACCGCGGCAATGTCATTCCTCATGCTACCAACCCGATATCGGGTTACACAGGCTCGAAAGGAATGTTTACGCTGAACACGTGTGTCTCGTCCACCAAACCTTCGACAGACATATTCACAGATTCACGTGTATGAACACACACACACCCGCATCATACACAAGGAATCTTCCTGTTAAGAACTTGACGCTGCTTCAACCAATATGATTCTGTCCAGAACCACGCGACCAATAGGCCAATCAAACAACTGACGAAAGGCAAATTGATTCTAAGTGTGTATCCTCACATGCAGGTATAACAATCTTTTCTTCTTCCACATTTGCCAAATCTCCACCTCCTTAAATCCATTCCGGAGGTAGTTCCCAAACTGAATCAAACCAATTCCCATTGTTTGGAACTAATCATAAACCATCAAATAGTTTAGGCTTTTATTAATTAATTCATGTTAACAAATGGGTGATTAATATAAAATAATTAATATTACAATAAACATTTATTAATTAATTAATTTATATTAGTGAATCGGAACTAATATAAAAGAATTAATGTGACTTTGACTTAGAAATTATGAGGGGATATTACAGCTGGAGACACGGGCCCATAAACGTTAATTAGCAGAAAGGAGAAATTTGATGAGAGAAAGTTGACTGCCACCATCAACCAATTGTTATAAGAGGCCACCCTTTCAATCTGCACCATAGAAGATTTCCATAAAATAAGAAGGCCCCTAGAAGCACCATCTACTTGGACTACTACATATTTGCAACCAAAATACTGATTCCTAAGTCCATCTTAAAAGGATTCAGCTTGTTGTAGGCTGAGTTTTGTTTCTTGAAGCATAATTATCTTAAGATTTTCATTCCAAACAAATCAGTTATCTTAATTTGGCGGTCTTCTTCTCCCTTCCTTACTTTCAATAAATCAGTTATCTTAATTTGGCCTCCTTCTTCTCCCTCTAAAGATCTGTGCTCGCAGAAGGATTTTTTCCCTCTCTTGGGAGAGACAATACCAAAATCGAGCTTAGACTTGCATTCAAAAAGTTGCTTAATTCCTAGCTTCCTCTTTTCTTTAACTTGTGAATAGAGGGCAACAAGGGGAGTCTCCATTGCATGTTTTAAGTCCTCATCCTCATACATACTTTCTTTCAAAAGAATTTGAGTATTGGAATCTAACCCCATGTTTGGAAAATCAAACAAAAAGTGTGGGGAGGCCGTCAGAGAATTTGGAATTTCCGAAGAGAGGTTAATCTTTACAGGAGGGGAGGAAAAAGGAAATGATGGGTTCAAACAAGGAGAATCAACAAAATTTTCTGGCTCCACCATTTTAGTTCAAGGGAGAGAATGCTCTGAGGACTTTGGATTTTTTAACTCCTAGAATGGGGCTTGTTGGTTGTATTTGTGAGGAATCTCCATATCCAGAGGCGAAACACCTACTCTGATGGAAGCATTCAATTCTTGTATTATATCTTCTTTCAGGCCTTCCATCTTAGAGAGGAGTTTTGTAAGGGCCCGTTCCTTAGATTTTGAACGATCTCTTTGAATTTGATCAGTGCCAATCTTAACATTCCAGGATCGCTTCCTTTTCATGGAGGCCCTCTTGACTTTAGATGGGAAAGCTTTGCAAGTAACCCTGATAGGGATGAACCTCTTCTTCAAGGCTTTTTTCTTTTTGGGTCTATCCCTAGAAGACCTAGTACCTAAGGGGCTTCCCTGGCCAGTCATAGATGGATTTACTAAGGCCTCACTGTGAATAGGATTCCCAGGATCTACTAAGGAGGAAGCCAAGTTCTCACTTCTAAATTGTGGCAAGTCCTCGTTATTGATTCTCTTGTTCTGAAGATCTTCTACTAGCATTTGCAACCAGGATTCACTAGCTTGGAAAAGTTGACCAATTTAACATTTCGGAGAACAAGAAATGCTCTGATCTCTAAGAAGGCATTTTCTAGGGTACCTATCAGTTAGCCTCTTAACTTTTTGCTTCCATTTGCCTACTTCTGAGACGATTTCCAGTTCTCCATAAAAACCTAAATCTAAGTCTATTTCCACATAAATATTAGCCACATCCCCTAGCTTCTTGCTAAGAAAATCCTCTTCTATTCCCAGCACAGTGCCCAAAGCATTCCCAATCTTCAAAAGAGCCTCAACACACCAGAATTCCAAAGGTAAACCAACCTCGCTAAGCCAGATCGAGGATTTCTTGACTCTATAGGAATGTGGGTCAAAAGAAGGCTTGCAATCCAAGAAATGGAAGCAAGAGCCTTGGTAGAAAATTGGATTTCCATGGAGAATGCAGTGCTTTGGGGTAGAATCTATGCATTCAATAAAGTAGAAATCATTCTAAAAGCTGAAAAAACAGAGACCATACCTGGGAAAGATTGAAGCCACCATTCTATGATCTGTTGATTGTTCCCACCCATGCTGCACTAGTTTGCAAACAAAGCTTTATCCTTAAGGTGACCAATGGATGGATTGATGGTGTCTGAAGGCAGAATGAAGAGTTTGCTTCCCGACCCCTTCCTTTTCCTTTCCTTCGTAGTAGATTCTATTCTAACTCCCTCGAGGAAGGTGGATGGTTCTTCCCTTTTGAATCCCTAATTCTATCTAGAAATGTTCCATCGCAAGATTGTGCCTTTCTTCTTATTCATATCAAGAGATTGACCCACTGTTTCGGAGCCAGATGTGAGCATTTGACCTCGCGACGCCTATTGTGGGTAAATCCCCTGCCACTACAAACCACGTTCGGGCTTTTTGAATCCTTTCGTGCAATTTGTGTGATATTTTTCCTTGGGTGAGGGATCTTTTCCATTTCAAAGACCCATTAGAGTCTTTGCCTTTCCCAAAGGAATTATGTCTGAGCCTGTGGCAACTGTATTGGACCAAGCCTTAGGGTTTGAGGAAGAACCTAGATGCCTTGCTTGCTTGCCTTGTTGAAACCTGTTGTTGGTATAAAAAAATTGCAACCATGGTCCACCAAAACCTCTATGGAGTGAAAATCTTGTATTTCTTTCAAGTCCATTTCCTCTTTGTGAACGATGTTCCTCAAACGAACGATAGTTGTGTGGGAATTTTGAGTCTGGGAACCACTTTCCTTCTCCCTGATGGGCTTGCCCTAAGGACTCATTAGAACGAAACGGAGGACCCGCAAAGGAATCTGAGTAAAATCTGCAAGGTTGATTAGAATATGGAAGCTTAGATTCATGTTGGAAAGGATGCTGGAAAAGTAGAGAGCTTGATCGCAGAGATGCCATGGACTTGGTTTAATAGCAAAGTTTTTGAATGTGACTTGGTTTTGTAACTAGAATCTCTAAATGCATAATGCATGCCCATTTGACTCTACCTTTTATGAGAACTCTTTTAAAAATTGATTACATTTTTATTTGGATGATATACCCTTTCAAGTTTCCTTGAAAATTTTCCAATGATAAAATGTTTTTTTTCTTTTAACCTATTGGGATGTGTTGATGTGTTTTTTTTACGCTCATGTGAACACAGAATAAAATACCATAAGCATCTTATCCTCTCTTGAACAAAATCTCTCGGATGCTGAAGATTAGCTTAAGGATCATTCGAGACCACTCCAAGGTCCATGAATGTAGGGTCATGTTGATGTGCTTTTCATGCACATGCGAACACAGAATGAAATACCAAGGTATCTTATCCTCTCTTGAACAAAGTTTCCCTGACTGCTGAAGATCTCGCTGAAGGATCGATTGGAGCAACTCCAAGGTTCTGATATGTAGGGTCTGTACGTGTGGATAAGCTCTTGCGGTATGATGTGATTTTGCTGGAATCACAAGGGGACTTACATTGATGACCTGAGCGTCTGATTTTGGATATCATTGGAACATGGGTCTTTACTGATCCTTGATTTTTAAAAAAGGGAAAAAGGATAAGGGTTGGAGAGGAATCTAATTCTAACACTATGAATGTAGGAGCAATGGATGACCTTTGATGAAACTCTAAATAAGTCTTGCTTTGACATGCTAGGATCATCTCCACAAGGTTAGTGCGATCTTCTAAGGAAAGTTTTATGACGTTCAAATCACCGCTACAAGAATAGACACCGTCAGGTTGATGCATATCAATGAAGAAGCGATTATTGAAGTTAAGCTTAAGCTGAATGATTCCAGTTGACTACACAAGGCAAGTTTGCAATCAACAAACCACTAGTAGTATGGATATACAAATTTCACCGTTGATCAAACAAATTTCTTCCATTCATCTAATAACATGAAATTAAATTTGAGAGGTATAGAGACCATGCAAATTGTAAAATTGACAGATAGAATTCACCATTCCTTGAATGAAGTTTACATGTCTTTTGCAACAATGTCTTGGCAACAATCTTTGCCTCCTCTTTCTACTCTACTCTAAAATGCTATCTCCATCTCTTTTTGCTCCTAAATATTAACTAATCTCTGACTATTAACCCTTACAAATGAGGAGCCAAGTCTTTATATAGAGAGCCCTTTACAAATTGACGACTTTCATTGACTTAGAATCAATGGCTAGGATTAAAGGATAGAAACCCTAATTAGGGTTTGTTATAACAAACTTCCTTAGCCAATGAGAAAATTACATTCCAGGAGTGAGGACCAATAGGAAGCAAGGGTAGGTACACCGAAGTTTGTGCCGCCTCCGATGAGTCAAGTACATTGAATCTGGACATGCTAAGGTAGACCAATCCGGCTAGAGGAGCAGTGACTGGGACACCACCTAGTCTGACGTTTGTGCCTCGGTTGATCTTCCTTTGTCCTTGACATACTTTGATGAAAAGCGTACCCCCTTGACTCCCACATGCTTGATGAGGCCTCCTTACTGTCAAGTCTTTCCTTCTTCTCTGATAATTCATATTGCTTTCAAGTGCTTGCAAAGCCTTTCTTTGTCATCTTGTGGTTCCTTTGTGTGGCGAAGTGAAGGTTTTGGAGATAGTTGGCAACTCCTTGAACACATGTAGTTTTCCAAGGCTTCAAAACACCTTGAGTCCACCTTTATGCTTTTGGAATGTCCTTGATGATGATGGACTCGAATAGGTCGTCCTTGTCCTGATCTTCTACCATCTGCAAAACAAACCAAAAGGTGATTAAGGACACATAATAAATTCATTCAACATAGCATTCTCTATCTTAAATCATCAACAAGAAGGCAATTGAGTGAAGTTTGCTCATGATCCTCCACAGGGATAGGCCCTATAAGAATTTTGCTCTGGACCCTTTGGAAGGGTCAGGAGCGAAATTTGCAATTTAGCTCAAATTTCGTCATTTCTTTGCCTTGAATTTCTCTTGACCTTTGAATTGCTTTCTCTTGAAGATATCATTGATTTGATCCCAAAAAAGACCAAAAAGAGGATTTCGCTTTGGACCTTGACCAAGGACAGGACCTATTCAGTGGACCCTTTAGAAGGGTCAGGAGCAAAATTTGCATTCTTGGCTCAAATTTTGTGACCATACCTGCTCAAATGCATGTCTAAGGATGTTCTTAATCTCAATCAACACTAGGTTTGACGCAAAATTGGAGCAAAATAGAGGTTTTAAGAATTTCGCTCTGGACCCTTTGGAAGGGTCAGGAGCGAAATTCACATTCGAGGACAAATTCTATCATTTCTCTACTACAAAATGCCTTCCAAGGCAAGCATACACTAGTCTTCTCTCCACCAAGGCCTGGGAATCCATCTCTTAATCTCAATCATGGGCAAATCAGGGGATTTTGGGAATTTTGCTTTGGACCCTTTGGAAGGGTCAGGAGCGAAATTCACATTCAAAAACAAATTCTATCATTTCTCTACTCCAAAATGCCTTCCAAGGCAAGCATACACTAGTCTTCTCTCCACCAAGCCTAGGGATTCATTTTATTGGCCTCCATCATGGATGAATTAGGTGATCATGAGAATTTCGCTCTGGACCCTTTGGAAGGGTTAGGAGCGAAATTAATCCCTTAGCTCAAAATTCTTACTTCTTGAACTCATAACCTACTCAAATGCAAGCTTGTGGCAAGCTTCAAATCTAATCTACCTTGATCACTGTCCCGTCTTAACACAAACTGGGAGGAAAAATGATATTTTGTGAATTTCGCTATGGACCCTTTGGAAGGGTCAGGAGTGAAATTCAAGTTTTTGACTTGATATTTCATTTCCTTCACTTCAATCCATCTTGCAAGGCAAAAATACATCACTCTTCCTCCAATCATGCTATAGGGATCAAAGTTTTGGCTTCACTCAAGGAGAAAATAGGTGGTTTAAAGACTTCGCTCTGGACCCTTTGGAAGGGTCAGGGGCGAAATTCATTTCTTGCTTGTCTTCTCTTACTTAGCTCCATTCTTCTTACTTTGTTTCCCCTTGACTCCCTCATTTGGATCCATCTCTCATCCTGACAACACTTGCTTGACCCCCAAAAGGCTTGAAAGGGGAAATTCGCTCAAAATCATGGGCAGGGATAGGACCTATCTAGGATATCGCTTTGGACCCTTTGTAAGGGTCAGGAACGAAACCCTTGGTTTAGCTCAAAATCTTCATTTCTAGTTGCCAAAATCCATTCAAGGGCAATCCTAGGGGCATCTCCCAACTTCTCTTAGCTTGGTCTAGGCTTGGCTTGGCACAAATTTTGGAAGATAGAATAGGTTTTAGGATTTTCGCTCTAGACCCTTTGGAAGGGTTAGGAGCGAAATCCTTTTTCTTGAGCTCATTCCTTCATTCTTCCACTTCAACTCACTTCAAAGGCCAAGGAAACATTACTCCAATCTTCTCTAAGCCATAAAAACCAAAAGTTTGGCTTGTTTTGAAAGGAAAATAGGTGATCTTAGGAATTTCACTCTGTTCCCTTTGGAAGGGTCAGGAGCGAAATCCTAGTTTTTGCTAAATTCCTGCAAATTTGTTGATTACTAGCAAGTCAAAGTCATGCCTAAAGACATCTCCAATCTTAATTCATCCTAACCCACACTTGACTTGGCACAAAATTGAGAGAAAAGAGTGGTTATGAGGATTTTCGCTCTGGACCCTTTGGAAGGGTCAAGAGCGAAATCCTTATTCTAGGCTTGACTCTTCATCTTTTCAACTCCAATCTTCTTTGCAAGGCAAAAATACATCACTCTTCGCCTAAGGAACAAGGTTTGTAGCCTAAGTAGGGAAGCAAATGAGGTTTATAAAGAATTTTGCTCTGGACCCTTTGGAAGGGTAAGGAGCGAAATTCATCCTTTAGGCAAATTCTTCATCTTTCAATGTTTTCAACCACTTCTCAAGGCAAGAACATATCAATCCGCCTTCCAACATGCCTTAGAAACCAACACTTGGCCAAAACTAGGAAGGAAATGAGAGCTATGGGGATTTTCGCTCTGGACCGTTTGGAAGGGTCAGGAGCAAAATCCTCATTCTTGGTTAATTTTCCACTTCATTCATCCAATTCTTCCTCAAATGTGATCAATTCAACTTCCTTCCATCCTAATCAAGGCAATCCACCATGAAACTAGCTCCAGACAAGGCCAACCTAGGGCTTAAGGCAAAAAAGAAGGCCAAATGGAGGATTTCGCTCTAGACCATTGGGAAGGGTTAGGAGCGAAATTCTCCTTCCAGGTTGATTTCCATCATTTCATCGCCTAAAACCTCCTCTAAAAGGCAAATATGCATCCAAGTCCTTCAAATCATTCCTTAGAAGCTCCAAACTTGGTCAAGTTAAAGAGCAAAATGGAGAAAAAAATGAATTTCACTCTGGACCCTTTGGAAGGGTCAAGAGCGAAATTCTTGTCTTGGTCAAAAATCCTCTATTCTTTTACATTCCATTACTACAAAAGGCAAAGACACATCATTTTCCTTCCAACTACACCCAAGGAACAAGGTTTTTAGTGCAACCAAAAGGGAAAAAGGTCTCTTCTAAGAATTTCGCTCTAGACCCTTTGGAAGGGTCAGGAGCAAAATTCTAGTTTTGCTTGATTTTGTACCTCTTTCATCCAATCCATCTTCAAAATTTGGTCAAATTTGCTCTCCTCTCGCCACATCCAAGTCCATTTGCCCTCCACTTGGCTCCAAAGTCTTCATTTTCAATGCCTTAGGCCAAAATTGAGGGTCAAATGAGGATTTCACTCTGAACCTTTGGAAGGGTCAGGAGCGAAATTCTAGTTTTAGGCTAGTCTTTCACCTCTTTTCTCCTTTCTACATCTTGGATACACTTTGTTAGGCTTCCTTCCATCATGATCATGCAAATTTGCTCTTCAAGTCGACATATAACTCAAGGATTTTTGCAAAATAGAGTTTTACATGAATGAAGGATTTTTGAAGGAAGGTAAAACTCTGAGCTAGGAATGGGCTAGCTCAGAGTTTGGGTCAGGATGGAGTGTCTTGTGGAGGAATTCGCTCTGGACCCTTTGGAAGGGTTAGGAGCGAAATTTATTTCTTGGCATGATTTCCTCTAAGGTTGACTTGACTTTACCTCCAAACTCACCACTTGGTGCATAACTTATCCGTTTCCTTGCCAATTCGCTCAACAGTTCTTAAAATCGCCTCCTGAATCTTCACTTTGCCACTATCTTTGTTTAATCAACTCCGACTTGACAGAACACAAGACTTTGACTCGAAAACCAACAACCCTGACCTATCTCGACTTACGACTTTTATCCCTTTTGCACAATTTATCCATTTTCAATCTCCTGAAAGACAAGACCCTTCTAAGATAACACTAGGGCATAGGCAGACAACATATGACTTCCCCAAGCCCAGGTTAAATTTAGCTCTGAAAGAAACCCTGGATGATTTTTTCGAAGGAAACCCTAATCTATCCAGCCCAAGCGACCACTAACTCACTCAAAACACCTAGCAAGCAGAGAAAAAACCTAGCTAAGGGAAAGCAAAACCCAAGAAAAAGAGGGGGTCCCCATCCTGATGGGACAATGTGTGAAATGGTCACAACAGGTCACTACGTGTGGATAAGCTTTGTCGGTTGATGTGATTACGCTGGAACCACAAGGGGACTTACATTCGAATGCTTGAATACTTGATTTGCTGGAACTTGATCATCTGATATTTCAATTGGGCGATGGTCTTTGTCCTAGACTCACTTGAATTGAAAAAAATGGCAAAAGGAAAGGGTTGAGAGAGTCTATTCTAAGACTTGGAATGTAAGAACATAGATGAATGTCTACATGGAACCCTATCGAGCAAGGTATCGCCATCAACTTGAACAATTTGACACAAGCTCAGTGCAATCTTCTAAGGACGTTTCAAAGATGTTTCAATCAATACCATCAAACATTGATCACCATTCAAGTTAATACATAAACAATGAGTGTAGAACGATTCGAAATTAAGCTCATGTCATTCCAGTTGACCACACAAGGCACACTTACAATCAATAAGAGGCTAGTGGTATGGACTAGGCGGATTCCACACAAATGCATTCAACAAATTCTCCCATTCAATCTAATTTATTTATCATCTAACATGAAGATCCAACAAGAAATGAAGATCCAACAAGAAACCATGCACGTTATAAAGAAACAACACACTTCACCATAACTTCAATGAAAATGGAGTTCATTTACAACTTAGGCAACAATTTATGCCTTTTCATCCTACTCTACTCTAATTGCTATTCTACTCTCTTAAGACTATCTATTAACTATTAGCTATTCTACTTGCTATTAACCTTTACAAATCAAGAGTCTAATACTCTAAGCTTTTATAGAGAGCTCATTTACAATGAATGACTAGGATTGAATCTCCATCAATGGCCAGGATTTTAAAATAAAAAACCCTAATTAAGGTTTATTACAACAAACTCTCCTTAGCCAATGAGAAAATTACATTTAGAAAGTGTGGACCAATAGATATCAGGGCAAGTGCCTCGGAGTTTGTGCCATCACTGGTGAGTCAGGTACATTGCATCTAGACATGCCTAGGACAATGACCAGGATTCCACCTCAACTCACATTTTGAAGGCTTGATAGATCATCATCGCGAAGACATTTCTTGATACTCAACATTACAAATTTACAATCTTGCTCGAAGTAGTGATGATGGGATGTATTGAGGTAACTGAACCCTTCCTTCATCCTCACTTGCTTGCCTTGGAGTGATTGTATAATTTCTTTTTCGCACTCCTTTGATCTCTTCATGTCTCCATGGTGCGAGGAAGGTTGAAATTCCTCTTAGGCGTGAAGTTTCTCCTCTTGCACGGTGATGTAGGTCTTACAATCTTTTTGCTTTGCAATAACCATCTTCTCCCATCTGCGAAATAAAACAAACATGATATCAAATACATAATATATAACTTTTGATAGTTCTTCTTAGCTTGATATATCACTTGATTTTATGTGTTTTTGTAGGTTTGATAAGAAGATCTAGAGGAATTCGGCTTCACGAAGAAGCACTTTGAAGTTGATTTTCGCTCGTAAAAGGGGGTCTCTTGAAGTGTATTCCATTCTTGACGTTCATTAAGTTCCCCTTGTCTTTGAAGTCACTCACTTCACTGAGATCATGAAGTTGTTAACGTAGATCAAATCATAAGGTTTAACATGAAACTCGCTCATGAAGCTTGATTCATGAAGTTGATATTCGCTCATGAAGCTTTTGAAGATGAAGATCGCTCTAGTTTGTGTGCCCATGAAGTTGTTTCTCCCATCTTGCTCATCAGGTTTGTCTTTCCCTTCCAACTTATGAGATTCGCTCATGATTTCTAACTCACGAAGTTCGTTTGGGTGAAGCTTGCTTACGTGAAATTCATTCCAAATCCTTGAGTTATGAAGTATACTTGTTATGAACTTCGCTCTAAATCTCCCAACTTATGAAGTTCGCTTCAAATTGTCAATTCATGAAGTTGACATTCATCTCACCAACTTGTGAGATTCATTCAACTCATCAACTCATGAAATTCATTCATCTCAAATTTGCCTCATTCTTTTATTTCGAATTTTCATTCATGAAGATTTGAAGGCAAAATTCGCTCCAAATCCCCAACTTATGAAGTTCACTTCAAAAGCTTAATTCATGAAGTGTATTTTGTATGAAGTTCTCTCCATTTCATTGATTCATGAACTTCGCTGCAATCCTTCAATTCATGAAGTAAGAACTTTGCTCCAATCCTTGAATTCATGAAGTTGTGAAATTGCTCCCAAAAGGCAAGTCGTGAAATTGTTAAATTCGCTCCAAAGTATGAAGTCATGAAGTTGTTTTATATGTGAATTTGGCTCCAAGAACCTTGAACCTGAAGTTTGCTCCAAAAGCTTCAAACCTGAAGTAGTAGAATCACTCCAAACCAGAAACTCATGAAGTAGTAAAATCGCTCCTATTGGTAGAATCATGAAGTTCATTTGTCATTGTATCTACTCAAGGTGATCATCCTTCCTCTCTTACTCAACTTCGCTCATGTTTTGATTGCTTATGCATGGTCATTCATGAAATTCGCTCCAAGAAGTGAAGTCATAGATTGTGCAGATTGAAGGAAGAATTGCAGAGCTTTCATTCCGATTAAAGGTTCTAGCTCATGGAGGAATGAAGTCTACGTTTGGAGTGAATATTTGCACATAAAGCAAGGTTATACGACCTACTTTTTGCAGCCATTATGGCAGCAAGGAAGTCACTAATGTTGGGAAGGCGATTTTGATCAAGGAAGACACAATAAATTCCAAGCAAATTTGAGAGAGGGCACTGGACCTTTACGAAGACTTTGGCATCAATTTCGAAGGGATTCACATCTGATTTTGGGAGTATCGAATCATCTTGAGGCTTCTTTTTACCAGCAGAAGTACAGAAGTAATCTGTTCATCTTTTATCGGGTATGCATGTGTGTGTAAAGACTTCAAAGATAAATGAATAATGAAAATATATGTTTTCTGCAGTTATTACCTTCTGTATCTATTTAGTTTTCAGTTTTAAGTATTCCTATGTTTTATTGCATTGCTTTTATATCAAAAACACAAAAAAAGTACAAAATTCAGAAAACCAAACAAAACTACAGTAGTTTTCATCTGAGAATTTGAGTATCAACCTCAGAGAGGACTTGGGCTCTTCAAAATTAAACCTAGATGCGAAGATGATCTGAAAAACCAAGGCTGGCAATCCAATGTAGTATGACATTAAAATTTCCTTGAAAAATGCTCTAGAAGAATTGAAAAAATAACTGCAAAATGATCCATACAATATCCCATTTTCTAATCAGCATTTGGAATCTCTATCTTGTGACCTCCTTTCATTCTACCACTCAACATTGCTAAATATTTACATATTTGTTACCGTATCATTCTTTCACTCAATATTATGCAAATATTGTTATGCCACTTGCTCTGCCACCATGTATGCTTTTTACTACGTCGAAAGCATTCCCTCTTTGAGAGGAAGTGAACTAACTTTGACATCAAACATCAATATTACCTTAAAACAATGTAAGACAATTGAATGCATCCTCTTTGCACACTTGTTTGTTTCTATGACTTACTGATTGTTTGAAATACCTATCAGGCATGGATTTCAAGAAGTATAGGAAAGAATCATATTCATGCTGAAACGAATTTTGAAGTGGGCATAGACATCTCAGAAGTTTGTTCCTCAACCGTAACCTTGACATAGTAATCTACATATGGTGGAAAAACACAAGAATTTCATTTCTCACTATTGAAAATATGTTGTCATTGATGTCAAAGGAATTTTGTTGGTGTCAAAGGAGCTTGTTAAGTTTGGATCAGATTTAACAAGCAGGATTTTTTATATTTTATTTGTACTTTGATCTTCTAGAGAATATACAAAGTGCTTAGGGAGTTATTCACTCTGCTTATTGAAGAGCTCACTGATGATATTTATCTGCTATATAAGATTCAATGCGACTGAAGACATATTCATGATCTGTCACAAAGAGAATTCAAACAGCCACAAGGAGTTCAATCTACTACAAATGTCTACAGTTTACTGTCAATTAACTTGGACTATATATGAATGCTGATCTGTGAGAATTAATATGATCTGCTGATTGTATATTGGATCGATCTGCTTGAATGTTGATTTATTCATGAACTGCAATACAAACTTCTGATGAAGATATTCGATCTGCAATATATTATCGAACAGCTATGTATTATCCTCCAATCTACTTGTGTATATTCCGAATTTGCTGTGTGTGGTGTAATATCCCTTGCCCAAACTGACTGATTTTGGCTCAAGGAATATTGTCAAACACTTTGTATGCTGTCTTTCTCTATTCTGATTTTTGTATTTCAGATTGTTTGATACACTTTGAAAGTTGCCAAGAAATTTAGGAAGTTCACCAATGATGTTGACAATACCTCTTACAATGAACTAGTATGCGAGTGCAGTTCTTTTTGGTATTTTCAATGCATATACATGAAAACTAGATATGGAATGCATACCTACAGCCAACTGACATTTCGACAAACAACTGGCATGCAACTATTATGCTGATCATATATGCTATTAACAAGACATTTCGTCAAACAAATGGTATGCAACATATATCTTCTTTATTGAATTCATTCCTAAGTACAATGCTGCTATGGATTTGCCAAGACTAATTGGCTTACAAAAAGACTACAGCAATGCCAAATCTGATTCTAAGTTATCACTTACAACAGCAAAATTATAAGCCTAAGATTTCAATACTAGCTACTAATAGTTGCAAGAGGAACCTGATAATAGTGATGCTCGATGATGGAGATGAAAGTTGCAATCGGAATCAAGCACAAATACTGTAGCGTGGCACTGTTCATGCACGCTGTTCACGGGTATTGTCCACGCGCATTGTTCACGGGTACTGTTCATGCATACTGTAGCAGCAAGAACAAACTTTTAAAAGAACGATTACTAATGGCTGCCAATGAATCTTCAGGTCTGCACTCGATAGTCCTCAATATTCTTCAAACCCTTTCTGTTATTCCTTTACTTTAAGCACAAATAGAACTCCAGAGTGAAGCTCTCCTGAAATGCCAAATTCAGTGGATATTTCACCACCTCAAATGGTTGCAACACTGAAGAATTGACGTTCTCCAATGGCTAACTGAAATCAGAAACCCTTGGCTTCTTCTCCCAATTTCATATCAAATGCAATTGACAATAATCCGATGATAAGAAAAGAACCTCTCATGTTAATTTATTCTTTCCTTGTAGGAGCTCACTTACTTTTCTTCCCAATGTGGGATAAAAGATTTTCTTATATTTGCACCTTATAATATTAAAGTGACTTTATTATTATAAGTTACTTTATAACTTTATAATAACATTAAAATATTTAAATAAATCACTTAAGTCACTTAAACTTTAATATCTCTTGAAATACTTGTCAGATTGCTATGCTGTCTGAAATAGGAATCTCTCCTCATAATTCCCCATGTGACCAAACACACTTTCTAAAAATAGAAGGGTCCATCTCTATTACCCCTGACTTACTATACATAGTAAGTATGGCAAATGGAGTCCAAATGATATCGAACAAAGGTCAATTCCCTAAATGTTGGAGAAGAATCAATCCTCAGAAGACCCTCTAACCATCCACATTAGCCTACGAGGGTCCAATTATAGGCTAATCATTGGCTAGCATGATGTCACTAGCTAGAAGGGGACATCACATGTGGATTGATCTGCCTGAGTGCGTATTGTGCCAAAACTTGTTGTGTCTAAAAAACAAAAAACATGTCCAACAGAAAGACACATTGTCTATGTATATCAACCCCGACGGCTTTCCAATAGAATTCCTGTCTTTTCCTTATTACATAAGTCGATTGCTTACAATAATCACAATCAGTTATAAACCGATGCATAATCATATAATTTGTTAGTTCAATAACTATTAATCAAACCCGATAAGGTAAATTCGATAAAGTAATTTTTAAACATAAATAGATGATGCATAATCAATCCTGATAATATTTCAAGTTGTTTCACCAAATATGTAAGGCCAATAGGCCATTCACATATTTGGTTTTGCTGAAACAGCCTGAAGATTACGACTGAAGCTGTATATCTTCAACACTCCCTCTTAGCTAGGGAGGAATCATTTTTAATCTCTACAAGACACATCAGCTTATCGCAATGACTAACACAATGACTACACTCATGTGTATGAAAGAAGTTTACCACCTTTATGGCTTATCCACGGATATCGCCTCACGTGATATCCACCATAGATATCTCCTTATGTAATATCCACCAGTATGGCTTGTCCACGGATATCACTTCACTTGATATCCACCATTATGGCATATCCATAGATATTAGCTCTCAAGATATCAACCATTATGGCATATCCACAGATATCAAGTCACATGATATCCACCATAATGGTTTAATCAACAATTATCGTAAGATCGTCACCTTACAACAATGGTAAGATGTACAAGTGTTCATCATTGTGAAATCGTCACCTCACAATGATATTCACCATGGCTCATCCAGAGGGTAAACACAAGAGCACAAGAAGATCATCACAGACTCTCTCATGTGATGTTGTCATGGAGTCACACACATGACATTCACCATGAACCATATCAGAGGATCACCTTAGATCTTTCAAAAAAAAATTGCATTAACAAGAGTTTACATTTTAAACATCTTTTGAAAATAAGAATACATTAGTATATAAATAATCAAATATAAACAGATCAATGAAGTTAAGACTCAATCTCAACCAGGGCTTCATTCTCCACCATACCAAGCTTACCTCGGAAGTACATGAACTTTAATCTGGAGAGAGGCTTGGTGAGAATGTCTTTCGTTTGTTCATCAGTACTAATGTATCTCAATTGAATAACATTCCTTTCCACCATGTCTCTAACATAGTGATACTTGATCTCCACATGCTTTGATCTATCATGGAATACAAGGTTGGAGTCTGCATCACTGTTGGTGTTTTCCAAGCTCAACAAGTATTTATTTATCTAGGAATATCATGACCTAGGAGACAGCATAAAGGCCTTCCACCCTACATACATAGGTCTCCATCCCATGAATCATAGTCCTTTGAATGATCAATAGAGAAACCATCTTGACATGGTCCACTCCCTCTGAACCAATATGACCAATATCCTCAGATATCAATCAAAACACATCCTCTTAGCTGCTCCCTCTATCATAGAAGCATCCCCTGCTCACATGGTCCCAGTCATGGAAGAAATCTTTCTTCAGGACACACTCATCATCTGGTATGATCCTCATACGGCTAGAAATGCTAGATCCAAAGCCACCATGGATCTACTATCATAAGATCGAGCCTTAGGCAGGAATATGAGCATCCTAAGATTTAGAACAAAATCTCCTTGCAGTGTGCTCCCTCTCACTGGAAGTGCCTTCTTGACTCGTCTTGCTTCATAACCCTAGATGCTATCAACACCTGCACAAATGACTCTATGGCTTTCACAAGTGAATTGCACTTCTGCAGGTAAATATTTGTTTTGGAAACGAAAAATTTTAGAATCTCCACTAAAGTCCTATGCATATTCTTCCTGAATTTCAATTTCTTTATCACAAATAGAACTTCAAAACTCTATAACCAACATCAGCAATGGAAGCTTGAGGCATAGTCCTGGTTGGACATTTCATTGCGAAGTCACAATATTTGTCACATCTAAAGCATTGGATTTCTGAAATATCCTTCCTTCTTTTGAAGTGTCCTTTCTTACCTTTCTTCTTTGAGGAGTGAGAGGCAAGAACATGAATATCTTCATTCGTAGAACTTTGACCAATGCCTCTAGTGACCAATCCTGACTCTTCTTGAATGCAGTTCTGTTTTCAATAGATCAAACTTGAGAAGTTTTGATCTTGCACTTATCCCTTGAATAAATGCTTCCCAAGAAGAAGGGAGACCATTGAGTTCCAACATGGTTAACTCTTTACTCTCTATGGTATGTCCAATGGTAGAGAGTTGATCTCTCGATTCAGTAATCCTCATGAAGCATGAGATGATGGATTTTTCTTTCATCATTTTCATATGGTGAAGTTGTTCCTTTAATGCAAGAGCTCGGCTAGTACTGTTTATCGCATACATCTCCTCTAATGCTTTGAACGTGCCATATGCTGTCTCCAACTTGGAGATAATTGGCACGATGTGATCTTTCACCGAGTCAACCAAAATATTCATTTCTTTGTGGTTCTTTTTCCTCCATTGAAGTTTCTCATTTCCTTCGCTTGGTTCTGGTATAGCTTCCCTCACTAATTCGTCTAATTCGTTTTCTCCCAAGGCAAGCATAATTCTAAACTTCCAAGATACGAAGTTTGATGCTCCTTCAAGTCTGCCTTCAACTCTAATTGCATTCACCATCTTGACATATGATATACATAGTCGAACTTGAAGACAAGAGTGGCTTCTATCAATCTGTCATGTCCCCTCTTTAGTATGACATGACACTTTATGTGGATTTGCCTATTCCAGACTCTCGTAGGCAAATAGTTGTGGTGAGAGAGTCATTTTGGCGTTTATTTGATGATTGGATGGCTCATTATGCTCTTGGAGACATTATATCTTATTATTTGGGGCCAAGATGTTATATTTTTAAATTGAGGTGCACTTTTTATTTTATAAAGTTACTTTTTTATCTAAAAAGTGCAATGAGATTTTATAAGAATATTATGGATACTTCTAAAAAGTTAAGAGGCTTCTAGAGGAAGATTCTATTATGGATACTTCTAGAAAGTTAAGAGGCTTCTAGAGGAAGATTCTATTATGGATACTTCTAGAAAGTTATGGATACTTCTAGAAAGTTAAGAGGCTTCTAGAGGAAGATTCTATTATGGATACTTCTAGAAAGTTATGGATACTTCTAGAAAAGTTAAGAGGCATCTAGAGGAAGATTCTAAAAAGTGAATAAATAGACCCCATGGGTCTCTCATTTGGCATCCAAGTTTATTTTCTCTAGTGCATCTACTTGAGCATTTGTGGAGCTTGAAGGTCTGCAACTATTCAGCTGAATCATTGGGAACGATACCTCCCAAGTGATTGCATAACTGAGGGGGTGAAAGATCCTCTGAAGGGTTGCTCTTCAGAATTGGTACTCAGCCAATTCAAGTGTGCTTAATTGGAATCCTATCTTGTCAAGGTTCGATTTAGAGATCAGTTGCAAACTTACATCTTTGTTCATGTATCAATGAATGTCATTGTCTATCTTAGAAAGTCTGAAATAGTGATCAGAAATTAATTACAACAGTTGTATACTTCAAACTCCCATATTTCTGAAGCATGTATGACATCTATTTGACATAATGTCAATTCTAGTATTGATGAAAAATTGAGTTGTTCCCTTGGTAGTTAAATTGATATATGTTTCCTATATACTTTGCAAATCAGTAAAGTGCTTAGTTGAAGATTGCATGTAACTTGTTGGACAATATTCCTTGAATCAAAATCAACAATTCTTCCATACATAAGCAAGGGATACTACACAATCTAATCTGATCTTTCCTCAAACCTGCTATGATACGATGTTAAGTTTGGATCAGATTTAACAAGCAGGTAATTTCATATTTTATTTGTACTTTGATCTTCTAGAGAATACACAACGTGCTTAGGGAGTTATTGGCTCTGCTTATTGAGGAACTCTCTGATGATATTTATCTGCTATATAAGATTCAATGCGACTGAAGACATATTCATGATCTGACACAAAGAGAATTCAAACAGCCACAAGGAGTTCAATCTACTACAAATGTCTACAGTTTACTGTCAATTAACTTGGACTATATATGAATGCCGATCTGTGTGAATTAATACGATTTGCTGATTGTATATTGGATCGATCTGCTTGAATGTTGATTTGTTCATGAACTGCAATACAAACTTCTAATGAAGATATTCCATCTGCTATGTATTATCGAACAGCTATGTATTATCCTCCAATGTATATTCCGAATTTTCTGTGTGTGGATTGATCTGCCTAAGTGTGTATTGTGCCAAAACTTGTTGTGTCTAAAAAACAAAAAATACGTCCAAGAGAAAGACACATTGTCTATGTATATCAACCCCGACAGCTTTCCAATGGAAGTTGTGTCTTTTCCTTACGACATAAGTCGATTGCTTACAATAATCACAATCGGTTCTAAACCGATGCATAATCATATAATTTGTTTGTTCAATAACTATTAATCAAACCCGATAAGGTAAATTCGATAAAGCAATGTTTAAACATTAAATCGATAATGCATAATCAATCCTGATAATATTTCAAGTTGGTTCACCAAATATGTAAGGCCAATAGGCCATTCACATATTTGGTTTCACTGAGTCAGCATGAAGATTACGACCAAAGCTATATATCTTCAACAGAGCTCACTATGGAGTCAAATCAACATGTAATTGTATAGCCATAGCTATCACAATTACTGGCATATCTATGTTTGAGCATTTGAATTCTGAAAGTAGAGTGACAAGTTGTGAGATTAGTTGAAGTATGATTGTAATATCATCTTGCATTTATTCCTGTTGGTGAAGGTGATCCGGAAGTGTCTGCAATATGTTACTGAGGCATATTTACAAGACAATGTATTTACATTGGCAAATTGTTCAGTTCCGCATTCTACTGCACTTGAGCGTTATGACCTACGGTTTGAAAGGAGAGTATGTCTACACATGTTCTGTCAGAGTTTCAGGAGTTGAGTCGAATGTCCGTATTGGTGTACGTTTTATCATTAACCGAACACAGAATAAAATGTCCAATGAAACTCTATACTCTCTTAAAAAATCACCTCTTATGTTAAAACTGTGAGAAGATCATATGGTGATTCCAAGGTTTCTTTTGTCGGGTCTTGACGTGTGGATAAGCTCAATGGGCGTTGTGATATGCTAGTAATACACAAAGGGACTTACACATCAACTAGTATCATTTTGTACTTAGGCAAATTTATCGGTAAATGCACTTTGTTTTTGGATTTTCTGATTTGGGATTTCAAAAAAAAATAAAAAGGATAAGGGTTTAGGAATTCTAACTACTGCTAAGAACTCAAGAGATGGTGTAAACTGGTTGAAACCAATAAACAACACTTTGTCTCGCCACACTTAGGACAACTATGTAAAGCATGTTTAATCTTCTAAGGTTGTGCTCAAAATTTTCACAATTATGAATAATACCAACAATTGATCAATATTACTCAAAGTAGAAGTTAAGCATCCACATCAAAAGCTTAGGCTGACTTTACACATTGAATGAAAATCATCCATCCAAAGAAAGTATGAGCTAAGTTTCACCAATCTAAACTATCAATCCTTCATTCATCTAACAACTTCAAAGCAAATTACTCAAAGCAAATCTATTCTACTGTTGAAGAAAATATGCAAACATGCAACCATTTGGCAATAATAAGACTTCAAAACAATACTGATAAAGAACTTTTTATTACTCAAATAGCTCTGTGCAACAATTTCATAAATCTCTCCACACTGAAATGAAATGAGAGAATGAGTTTATATAGAGTTTTTGAAGGCAAAATGAAAGGCCGAGATAAATCTAAGATCAACGATCGAGATTAAGACAACTCAATTCTAGATAGAGTTTCCAAAACTAAAACTAGAAACAAACAAAAGCTAGAAAAGTGACACAAGGTGATATTTTTTAGGATTGCACCCCCTTCTCTTGTTGAGAGGCAGAATATTCAATGAACTTAGACACAATCTGATCAACCTCCTCCATCGTGACATGTGGCAGCATACTGACCCTAAATTCCAATCCTTCGAAATCATCTGCACATACAGCAAAAGTGATTTCCCAATCTAATTCCTGTTTTTGGAAAGCATCTTTCATGGACAAGAGGTTTGATGCCTTAGAAAAATTTTGCTTTAAGATTGGCTCAGTGGAGAAGATTCCTTGTGTCTTGACCTTTAGGTTTTCCAGCTGCATATCCTTCTCTCGGATGGTTTCTTTCTCAAGTACTTCCGCAACTATAAGGAATATCTTGTCACGAATTTCTTTTATCTACTCCTCAACTCTATCGGCATCATCCTTTACCTTCTCCAAGACCTCAATCCATGCAAACAATGTCCAATGCCAACTGCTGAAATCATATACTGCCCCTCCTTCAATTATATTCCTATCTATCAACTCTTGTTTCAAAACTCCTTTTAATGTTCTAAGGCATGGGACAGTTTTGTCTTGAATGTCTTAAAGGTCGGCCCATGCTTCTGCCATGCTTGCAATACTGGAGAGTAAAGAGGTCCATATGTCAATGCCAATCCTTCCACAAATGTGACTGCCTCTTTCCTTGTGCTTTCAATCCATGCCTTGGTCTCTCTGGCTATTGTCTTTTCTTCCTCAACATTTTCAGTGGCTTCTTGTGAATTCAAAAGTGGAGGAGCTTCTAGATTTGCTTGATTAAGTAGCTTAGTAGTCAAATGTTGAAGATAATCCCTTAGGCCCTCAACTTCTTATATTCCTTTTTCTTTTTTGTCTCTTCGTCCAGCTTTGCCTTCATGGAAGCAACTAAATTATCCAAGTCTTCTCATATTCATGGGGACCAATATCTCCCTTTGCCTTGTCTACCTTTGGCATAGCTATCTGCACTGTACGGTTGCCTGCCTCATCTCTTTGGATTGTGAAAAACTTCTCGGTGGGCTTCTTTGCTGCAACTTGTTCTAATCTGGCCAAGAAATCTGCCATATCATCTTCTTCTTGAACTTCTTCTTCTTGTGTCTTTACTTTCAATCTATCCTTTAACCAATCAGGAACAGTGCGTTGCTCAATGCCTTCCACCTCTTGGTTGCCTTATTCACATTGGATACCTCGAAGCGCAGAAATCACTCCTCCTTGAAATTCACCTTCCTCAACCTCAATTTCATTGTCCGACTCCAATACTTTTGTATCAGTAGGAGATGAAGGTTGCTCATCTTCTTGATGGATTGACTCTATGTTTTCTTCATGAACTGGGGAAGGAATGTTCATCTTTGCCAATGACATATCAATGGCCAATATGTCATTTACGTTTGCTGATGCAGTAGAACGAGATGGTTCTAGCCTTTGTTTCCTCTGAACAAGTCCTTTATTCATAATTGCCTTCCCTTTCTTTTTAGAACTTTCAATTGGTCTACCACTTTGAGATGCTTCTTCATGTGAAGAACATCCTTCTACTTCACCTATCAAGTCATAAGTCAAGGTTATATTTCTCCGTCTCAATCTGACACTGTTGATCAACCCACCACCTAAAATATTTTATAACTGGCCACATCAAGGTGGTCAAGTTTGCATGCTTTGGTTCTGACCATTTGATAGGAGAAAAAGGTGCATGCTCATAAAAGTTAGGCTGAGTATATTCTACATTGTCTTCTAGCTGATCAAGCACAAGAAAAGGTTCAATTGTTCTGATCAAACTTAACGACAGTCTGGACCATAGTCTCTTCCGAATGTCAAACTCATCAACTACATTTGCCCAAAAATCTTCTAAGTCCAATTTGTGTCTGAATCTTTCGCCATTTATTATCCCAATATTACTATGAGGATCAAAGTTAGCCCTAGACCGGTAGAATGTGAAAGGATACCATTGGATCTCTAGCCTGGCACTTTAAGCTTCTTGTGGTGTCAGACAAGACTCTTGCATATTTCCAATAAAGAATGGAAAGGTAATTGCTGCCTTTCGTCTTATTCTTTTGAAGCTCTGATATGTTTCCATTTGTCTAAGAACTTCAAGTAGGACCATCTTGTTGGTTGGATAGATTAGAAGTTGATAAGGATGGTCGTCAAAACCTTGAACTCTTATGTATGTAAATTTTGGAAACTACATAAACCAAGATCCATACTTGCTGATTAAACTTTTGGCTTCAGGAGATAACCTTTGATGAGTTCCTCCTTGTAATGTCCTTGTGATGTACATCATGAAGGCATCATTGACTCGCTTGAAATGGCTCTTCTCCTTAAGTTGCAATTGCGGGTAACAATCATAAGACCTAAATTCACCTTCACCATTACCAACTACGCCTCTACAGATCAATCCAGAATATCTATAAGTTCTAGCCAACAGGTAGATAATATAGGAGCTCATGTAGAATGACTTTGTCTGTCATAACCCGTCTTTGGACATTAGATTATTGTGATTAAATAAGTACGATAATTAAAACATTTATTAATTAACATTTAATAATATTGAAAAATTGTCTCATTTATGAGACTTCACAATTTTCCTCTAAAGTGAGAGGGTTGTCATAACCCCACATCCTGGTGATGTAATTAATATTAGATTTTGTGATTCTTCATCATAATAATAAATTATCATTTATTATGTAATTAATAATTGATGTTAATAATATTAATAGTAATAGTAATCATTCATTAATATAAAAATAATATTAATATTATAATAATACTGTCATGTTCCCTCCTAGATAGTTATATATATAATTATTATTGATTAATATAATAACTACCAAAAAATGATTAATTGGAATTTATTTACTTATTAAATATTATTATTTAATTAATATTTATTAATGTTTATTACTAGTAATATCTTGAAATATTCAAATAAAAAGATAAATTAATATTATATTATAAACACAATTTATTAATAGATATCCTTGTTTATTAGTATTTATTATTAACACCCTTATTATTAATGCCTATTATTAATATTCATGTGTATTAATGTTCATTATTATTAATAATCATATTTATTATTAATGTGTGAATGAGTATCCACAATTTATTAATAATTGACGCCATTATTATTAATGTTCATATTTATTAATTCATTTTATTAATGTTCATGTTTATTAATATTCACTACTCATTCCTTTCCCATGATAGTCAATCATTTTAATGCACCAATCTGCATTTAATTAGACTAGACATGACCCATTTGTGAGACACGTATGGAGAAGCAGGGCTTTTGGGAGGGGTCACAACCGGTCAATGGTCTTAAATACCATTGACCCTTCCTCTCCTACTCATATACAGCATACCATCACACAGAAAGGAGAAAAAGATAAGAAAACATCTGTGGTGGCAGTAAATAGGAAGTTGCAATAGGTACGAATCTGAGAAATATCATTACTAATATAACATAAGAGAATGCCGATAGCACAGTCCGATATGACTATTGTGATCGGAAGATATTGTGGTTCGGTTTGACATAAGATAATAATATATTACACATATTAAAATATATTTATCATATAACCTATGTTGCCAATATAATCCAAGGGCTAAGAATACAATACATTACTACCTACGCACATCTGTTTTAATACAGTAATTTGATACTATATTATAAGGAGGAAGACATCAACAAGTCAATAACATACTGTATACGTGAATATATACATATAGATCATGGGAAGTCAAATACTGCAGTCCGCAATATATATACATATATATAGTTCGTGACTATATACAGAAACAGAAACATATCACTACCAACGATATTAGCATCATATATATATATACATTGCATATACTCAAGTGTTAAATCAGAAATAGAAATTCATCACTCTAGGCAATAGAAAGACGTTATAGCAAATTATCCATTTTTAATTCAAATAAGGCTAACATGAGATTGAATATCAAGATCATCTTGCATATTTAATATCGGACATATCAGATATAGCAGAGATAATCTCATCAACGTGAATTGCACTAAGTGCAGATATATAGATCAGATCATCTGGCATATATGTGATTGTTCAATCAGAGATAGCAGTGATCAACATTTAATCTATATATATATTGTTCCTTGCATAATATTATTATTGTATATATATATTATATCAATTGCATAATTCAAAGTGTTATCATAGATCAAATTCATAATAATAATTGAGACTTAAAGGAAATAAGTCTCTTGCGATTGATTTTGCAAGACGGTGTCCCAAATTCACAAGTTATCCTAAAAGGGGACATCACAGTGGTATGAGAGCATTGTATTTTGTGAATATATTGCATTGTTCCTAAAATGGGACATTACATTGTCCTCTCCAAATTTATCAACTGTTCATGAAGATTGTTGCTGGTTATGCGGGACCAATCGAACATCTTGATTCCTGAAGTAATTTCATCTATGAAGTAGTATATCCATGTCTCAAATGGCGCACCCTTAGGGCTGCCTATTACTCTATTCAACAGTAAGACAATGTCACCATATTCTTCCTTGAAGTATGGGCACAACAAATTCTTTGGCACTTTCCTTTGGGGTCTTTTCTTTTCCAACCATGACTTGTTAATATTTGCCACATAGAGTTCAGACTGGTCATCATAAATCCTTTTGGTATCTTCTTTGATCTTGTAGGACATTCTATGATAGTTTGGAATTCCAAATGTTTCTTGAATGGATAACTCTGGAAGATTAGCTAATACCCTTCCATCAGGTTCAATGATCTCTCTTGATTGTCCATTGTAGTGTATAGCACACTCAATTATCAGCTCAGCACATTCTTTAGCCGGAGGAATTCCAGCTACCTGGACAATGTCATTTCTCATCATCCGGCAAGCAATGGGTGTTGGCAAGTGTCCATCATGACCGTACATTCTCTTTTTGAATTCTTCTTAATCCACATGTCCAAAGTCAGTGTCTATGACATTCTTCCATTTAGATTTGATCTTAGATTCCGGTTGTACTCCTTTACTCGCAAACTTCAATGGTGTTTTTGTAGAAGGTGCTCCTTTGGTGGTCATTAACCTGTATAACACATGAAAATTCAATATTATTTTCAAGACAACTTGCTGATTTTAATTCTGATTTTAGACCCTTTTTTCTTGAAAATTCCATTTTCAACTTGCAAAAGTTAAATTTCTCCGAAAAAACAAACTGAAAGTGGTCAAGAAATTGATAAAATTAAGAGAAATAAGACAAAATAACAAAAGAATTCAGTCAAACTTAAGATTTTGGGTCTTAGAAATTGCTCTTTGTGACTGAAATTCACCTTTGATTCTGAAAATTTTGTTCAAAACTCAGAAAAAAGCACTTAAATTATTGACTTCCAACACTTAAAAAATTTACTTCTTGAAAAATTCCTCTTGAAGATCAATTTTCACCAAAAAAAAAACGAGAGAAAACTTCTTCTCAGTTGCTCTCCAAATTTTCAACCTAAATAATGAATTTTGAAAGTGACTAGTTGAAAATATATAGAGTTAAAGAATTTAAACTTAGAAGCTTCATCTTTGTGTTTTTGTTTTTTTTTTGTTATTTTATTATATTTTTGTGTTTTAATGTTTTAAATCTTTCCAAAATGGAAAATTTAATTTCTCTCTCAAAATTCTATCCATAGTTAAACAATCTTCTAGAACTTTCTATTAATTTCCAAAATTCTTGAATTTTCGAAAATCTTTCTTAAGTGTTAAAATTATTTTCCCTTCGAAAATAATTCTAGTGTCGGAAAATATTAAAATATTTAATGTGTGAAGTTTACTTTCCAACCCGACTGTTGATTGCCCTTGATTTAATGTGCAATTTTGTCAAAATTATTTTTCTTCCAGCCATTTTTTGTCTTTCACCATGGCAAGTTGATCGTCATGTCTAATCTTCAAATCTTGGGCGAATTTTCATGCCTAGCTTAGGCATCTTCACATATTCCATTTATGCCTAGGCAAACTTGGTATGTGTCTTGCCAACTTACGTTTGTGCAATTTTTCTTGGCAAATTTTATTTTCTTCTTGAACAGACCTTGAAGTGTGTTTAGCCAAGAGTTTGGACAAATTTCTTCTTAACTTTGTCTTTGCCTTAATTTTCTTTCCTTGCAACTTTGCCTAGATGGCAGACTTGAAGACAAGTCAAACTTGATGTAAGTCTAGACAATTATCCTTAGCAATTTTCATCTTGCTTTAATCTTTTTCTGAATAGCAGTCTTTATGTCTAATTGAACATTGTCATTTTGTGCAAGCTTTAATTCATGCCATGGTGGACTTTGAGAAGTCTTGGACATGGGTAGACTTGAAGGGTGTTAGGCCAAGGCGGACCTTATCTTTCATTTGCCATCTTCTATGTGTTACCTTAGCTGGACTTTGAGCTTTATTTACCAAAATTCCTTGCTTAAGTCAAACTTTGCTTGGTCTTTGACATGCTTCTTATGCTTTGACGGAATTGGAAGCTTCTTTGCCAACATTGTTTGCTTTTCTAGATGGCGGACTTGGAAAAGCCTTGCCAACTTTATTTTGATCATGCCTAGGCAGGGTTCAAGTCATGTTTGCCATAAGTCGTCAGAGTCCACATGTTCTTGGACATGTTTGCTTTACTCGCGCTTTTCTTCTTCTCTTCATTCCTAGAGAACTTCATGTCTTCGCCAACTAGTTCATTGCATAGGCAGACTTTACATGTCTTTGGACATTCCCTTCAAGTGCCAAGGCGGACTTTGAGTAGGCTTGGACATCTTGTATGTCATGTCTTAGGCGGACCTTGAAGACACCTTGCCATGCTTTTCCACTTCTTTCTTGGCGGACTTGGATGATGTTTGGACATCCATCTAGGTGGACTTCATGTTGCTTGTGCCACACACTTGGTAGGGCGGAGTTAAAAAGTTTGATTGCCATCTTTGTTTGCTTGATCTTAACCAAAGGTAGGAGTTTGATTGACCTCTACCATGGGTTACTTACCTGAAGGTAGGAGTTTGCCAATTGTTTGCCAACTTATCCTTTGCTTGAACAAACTTGAAAGACTTCATGCCAAGGCGTACTTGGCAGCATGTTGGACATGTTTGCTCTTTGTTGGATTGAACCTCTTACTCCATACCTTCCAATTTCAGCGAATTTTTCATCTAGACAGCCATGTTGAAAATTTGAACCTACCATGTTGGACTTGCATCTATCATATTAATGCTGGATTATCTGGAACAAAACCCTAATTAGGGTTTCCACCTTGCTTTTTACACTTAAAGACCAAATTTTTGAATCCTAAAAACATAGGCAATAATGATATAGCCTAAGGACCAAAACCCTAATCCCACAAAAAAGCAAAAAAAACATGACCTTGCTTTTTGCACTTGGAGACCTAATTTTCCAAATCTGAAGACATGGGCACTGAACAAATGACCTGAGGAACAAAACCCAGGTTTAAATTTCAAAAAGCAGAAAAAAGCAAAGAGCAAGAGAAAAAAAGTTGCTTCACGGATTGTGCCCAAAGTACCAAAAACAAAACTTTCTAAATGTAAAAAAAAACAGCAAAAATTTCTAAAAATAGAAAGTTGTCAAAAATGACCTAATGAAATTGTGATCCTCATCCTTTAGATCTTCTAAGCACTTTGACAACGTTCAAATGCAATTCTAAGCAAGATTTCACTATTTGGCTTGGGATGATTTCAAAACTCTAACTCCAAACCCTCAGAGAAAATGGATTAATGAAATTGCAGAGCTACGACAAAACCCTAAAAAGCAAAAATGGGGGGTCCCCATTTATAATGCGGCAATGTGTGAAATAGGTCACAACAGTCCCCTACTAGGAGGCTGTCAGTTTCGCAAGAATTAACATACATTATTAAATATTATTATGCCTTATATTAAGCTATTGAGATTAGAGAACAACTAATTCTTCATAATACAATCAATAACCAATTACATTTAGGGTTTATCCTTATTACTTCCCTAACCCTAAGAGAAGATGGTTAATTATTGTGCTAGGGTGCTTGGAAACTACTCTATAAGTAGGCTCCCTCAAGGTTTCTGGAAAACATGTCCATACCCCATCATGGGACTTCTCCCTCAAGGTTCCAGGAAAACACGTCCATACCCAACTTGGGACTTAACTCTCATGTGAGGAATTACTCCACCTCTCCCTACACAAACCAAGCTATTCTCACAAAGGCAATAGCGAAAGATCAAGGACTAGACTGTTTAATATATTGGTCTCTCAAGTAGTACGAATGAATAAGAAATTAAGTATAAAGCTGATTTGCTTATTATTACCAATGCAAATTATTGACAATATTCCTAATATGTATTTATAAATATAATGTCTCATGTTATAGATATTTGTTCCATACTCTTAATGTTCCATATCATATAATTGCAAATAGTCACTTAGCAGTAAGTGAGATACATCATACCATAGTTGAACTACTCGCGACTCGGCTCGACTCGCCAAGCCCCTGGGAAAAAAACTCGGCGAAAACTCGAGAAAAACTCGGAAAAACTCGGCGAAAAACTCGGCAACTTAAAAACACGCTTAAACTTAGTAAAAAACGCATTTTTTTTGCAATTTTTAATGAGAAGATGCATCCAATGAGTCAATAAATGATAACACAAAAGAAACAAGCTGATTCTAGATATATTTAAATGCAAAGTGTCTACAAAATCGCATCCTCATGAGGAATGTTGATGGCAGGAAGCCTGAAGCAAAATAGTAAATTACTAAATAGTTTTTGTAAAACCAAAAGTAAATACATCATCACAAATTACAATTACAACTTCCTCTTCCCAGCTCTAGCAAAAACATGGGGAGAGGTAGAACTAGAGGGTCTAGACTGTCTAGTCGTATAAGTCTGTTGTGGGACTGGGCGTGACTGTGCCTCCTCGCTCGGTATGGTTGATTGAGACTCATCCTCCATCCTGGATGAAGCTATGTCTCCACCTGCCTCTGGCACTGGCAATGAATCCTCATCCTCCTCAATGTCATCCAGCCTGAAACCAAATCCACCCCCCTCCTCCATAGCCTGCCTCTCCAAATCAGTGATGTCAGTGTCGGAAAACAATGGAGGCTGCTCCTGTGATGTCCAATCACTATAAGGATCTATATCATCCAAGTCAATTGGACCAGCTTCTAGTTCCTCTACCTTCTTTACGCACAATCGAAGATTATATTGCACGTAGACAAGGTCATTGAGCCGTTTCTGCGCTAACTTGCTCCTCTTCTTCGTGTGGATTGCTTCAAACAAGCTCCAATTGCGCTTACAATTGGATGAACTGCAAGGCTGACATAAGACTCTGAGGGCAAATTTTTTGAGATGTGGGTGTTTCCACCCCAATTTTGCCACCAAGCATCTGCAAAATAAATAAAATGGAAAAGTTAGAAAGCAAAGAGAAAAGAGAAAACATAATTTATCAATCATTTTAGTCTTTAGATCCCAAAATCCAAATGGCAAATGTTATACCTGGGGTTTGAGTGGTTCTTCCTCTCCTAGCCAGCTCTGAAGAGAATAGCTTACCCCTTCCTCCCTCATAATTTTGGAGCTCACTCACAATGAGGTCTCTCTCCTCAACATCAGGTACCATCCTCTCAATGCATGTACTGAGGCCCTCCATGACTTCTCCATTCGAATCTGAGTAAGAACCCCCGAACCTAAAACGAGGGTTGAGGAAGTACCCTGCTGCATGAATGGGTTGGTGGAGCTGATTGTTCCACCTCCTATCAACAATTTCCCAAATGGGATCAAATTTGAGCCTATCCCCCTTGTAGTAATTTTTGATAGACTCTTTGGCCCTATCCATGGCCTCATAAAGATATCCCATTGGGGTTTTATCCCCATCCACCAAGCGAAGAACTCGAACCAAGGGCTCTGACACCTACAATTGAAAAATACAAATTACAAAAAGATCAAAATTTAAATAATGAAGTTACAAATTAGTAATGAGAGACTTGAATCAAGAATAACTAAAATTTAAAAATTAAAGTTTTGAAGTAACAACCTTCACAATCTCTGCAGCCCTTTGTGCAAATTGGTTGTCGAAGACTATGCATGCGACAGCCTCTCCTTCAGGCTTCTTTGAATAAGGTGAGTTAAGCCATTCTCCACTCACAAACATTTGTTTCAAAGAAGTCAATGCAGCAAGAATGCTTTGCAACGTCAAGAAAATCGTTGCAAACCTTGTGACACCAGCTCTCACCAAATCTTTCCCTTGCGTGTGTTGTCTCATCAAATTTAGGACCCAAGGGTGATTGTAGATATATTTGGTGATCCTCCTTGCATCTTCCACAACTGGAGTCACCCACTCAAGTTTTCCTATGTCCTCCAAAAGAAGGTCAAGGACATGTGCTGCACAAGGTGTCCAAAAAAGAGGGGTGCCTCTCTTGGAGGATTCTTCCTGCAAAAGAAGAATTTATTCTTAAGAAATATGCAACCAAGTAAAACAAAGCCCACAACAAATCAGAATATTGCTAATGCCTAAAGGTGATAATTCAAAAGGATTCTACCTGCTGACACATATGCTGCTGCATTATCTGTGATGATTTGCACCACATTCTCTACCCCCACCTCCATGATGACACGCTCCAAAATTCCAGCCAATGTTTCTGCATTTTTCACCTTGTTGGAGGCATCAACAGATTTCAAGAACACTACATTGTCCTTGCAAGCGACCAAAAAATTGATGATGGTGCGGTTCTTGCCATCTGTCCACCCATCAGAAAGAATGGTGCAGCCATAATTTGCCCAATCAATTTTTTGATCCTCCATCACTTCTCTTGCCCTAGCAACTGCATTTGTGAGCAACCTGTAAGTGCAAAGTGAAATTAGGTATTAGTACACAATTTTGATTTAGTAAACAAGAAATCTAAAAAATAATTAAAAATGAAATCAAGTGGACTATGTAGTAATTTACTAACCTCCCACTCAAATCCCTGCGAGAAGGGGCCTTGTACCCCTTTCCTGAAACTGTCATAGCAGTCACCAAATTCAGCCAATAAGCATTCTCCGCCACATTGAATGCAATGTTGTTGAAGTACCAAAAATCAGCAACTGCAATGTCAGTTTTCTCATGTACCTCCTTATTCCATCCACTAGCCTCTAATGATGGTTGTCCTCCAGGTGTGTTTCTAGGCACAAAATAATCACCTATCGACCCTGATCGTTGTGATGGAAGTGGAACAGGGCCCCGGCCAGGTACTCTACTAGAGGAAGCAGAAGCAATGGGCGAGCTGATGGTCGGTTTGCGGATACGTGGGCCACGCCGAGAGCCCACTATGCCCTCAAGTGCTTCTTCTTCCTCTTCAAGGTCAATAGAAACACCTTGAGATTCAGCTATGGTTGATCTCATGGCTAGTTTTGCCCTCTCCCTTTGCAGTTTCTTCTGTTCCCCAGCTGCAAGTAGGGCATTCATTTGTCTTTTTATTTCTTCATTGGTCCCAGGGCATGCTCTAGCATCATGCCTATCTATTCCTGCAAGGTGGTATTTGAGGCGGTTGATGCCTCCATGAAGTATTCTCTCACACTTTATGCATATAATTGACCCAGGATCGGGTCCCTCATAGGCATACCTCCATGCCCCATCTCTGGCACCTCTAGGACGGGTCCCTATAAATCCAGATGGGCATGGATCTAGTGGCCATTGCTCCCTTGCCATGATTAATGCTTACTTAACCTACACATACAAAGTGCAAAAAAAAATTAACATTTTAGTTAAACAATTTAGCACTAAGCAAACTATCTACATTAGTTTAAATAAATTTAGACATCATTCGAAGTTTTTGTTTTTAAAAAGTAGGGTTTGAATTTTTTTTTGAAAACTAGATTCTTCAAAAAAATTGTGAAAATTCAACAAGAATTGTGTTAAATCTTGTGTAAATAACTTAGAAATGATTTAGACTACCTAGGAATCATTTGTAATCAATCTAAATGCAACAAAAAATAAACAAATTGTTTTAAAAAAGCATAGAAAAAAAAATTTAAAAACTTACTTGGAATCTGATTTTCCCTTCAAATCCCCTTCAAATCCACTTGGAATCACTCAATAACCACCCCAAATCACCTTCCAAGCCTTCCAAATGAGTTTCCCCCTTCTCAGCCCAAAACATAATTGGAAAACAAAAAACAAATGAATTTTTAAGCCGTTTTCGGCTGTAAAGGAAACACAGGCGAGTTTTTTTCAAAAACTCGCCTAGTTTTTGCCAAAAACTCGCCAAAAACTCGGCGAGTTTTTGTCACTCGCCGAGTTTTCGGCGAGTATGTCATCTATGCATCATACCAATCTGTTGTCATGGGCAATAATGCTAAATCTTCTTCTAGATGAGTGTAGATTACTCATATTGTTCCTATGATATGATTCAATGGTTGAAGAGAAACTGACTGCCTACTTATATCTTGCAATTGAGTTGAGGATTCGTGTTCCATGCGACATGTCTCATATCTAGATACCATCATCTCCCTTCCTTAATGCAAATCACACCAATTCACATGTACCCGTTTAGTATCTAGTTTTTCTAGTCACAATGATTAGATTGCTTTTATTAATCCTTTATTTGTTATCGATTATGCCTCTATAGATTATGCATCGATGTAGGATGGTAGAAAATCATTAGTCTTGTGAGTAAGACAATTTTCCTAGCGATGAGATCTTCTTTCAGCGATGGGGCATGACAATTAAGGAATGATTATCTTCCATTCCTCACAGCCTCTTGGATTGTTGCACGATTATTTAGATTGTAAAGTCTTACAATTTGTAAGACAATTTCAAACAATTGGTTCGCTTTTTATTTAATGTCAGATCAAGGGGGCATGACAGTCTACCCTCCCCAAAATTGCTTGTCCTCAAGCAATGATCATTTTAACTAAATCTTCTCAATGTGAGAATCCATAACTAACCCTTGAAGATTTGAAATCTTAAGTTTCCTCTCATCCTCGTTTCTCATCACTTTGATTATTGTCCTAGTGTTTGCCTCATAGCATAGATATCTCTTAATGTTAACAAAAGAATTTAGAAGCATGACACTCATCTATGACTTAAATGCAATGTTCTTTCTAAATAAATTCATATCTTTTTTGGTTTACTCTAGTCATTCACATATTCTAGATTAACCCAAAAATACAAATCTTTTGATGATATGAATATGTATATAGTAATCATAGACACTCATAGAGTAGACAAACACATCAGGTGTGAACCAAACACAGAGCATACACATGCCAATTATTACTAGAATTTAATTATTAAGTAGAATGTATTCATTCTCTTCTTGACAATGAAACATTAAGGTTTTATGAAGAGGTTTCATCTGCCATATTTACGGGGGTGTTATGATTACTAGATTGGTTCCTCCATTAAGCTCCTAACGCTCATTGTCCCTTCTTTTGATTGTATGCTCTTAAGAATTCCTTTGGCATACCTTGCTTTTTTGCTAGGATTCTCTTTGATCTCTTCATCGGCGGTTGCTTCTATCTTATGGGCTCGACCTCTCTTTTCACATTCATGCCTTGGTTCCCATTTCTCCTTACATTTGTAGCATAAGTTTTTCTTTTCAAGTTCACCTTTATGGCAAATGTGCCCGCGTTCCCAAGGTTCCCCGCATTTCTAGCATAAGTTCTTTTTCTTAAGTTCATCTTTTAAAGAGAAGATTTTTTGGAATCTATCTTCCTTGTGGAAAGTTTTTGTATGCTCGTTTAAGGGTTTGTTACTTGTAGATGATGTTTCTAGTCTCAAGGCTTTTTTAATGGTATCCTCTAGAGATATTGGATTAAAGGCACTTAACAATCCTCGGAGTAAATAGATAGGTTAGCCTATCTTCATCAACACCTGAAAAATCTGACTGAATTTCTTAGGAATTGAGATATGTAATCCTGCACTATCCCTTTCTGTTTTAATTGAAACGGTTCTTTAAAATCTTTTTGGGGATGTTTCTGGTCAAATCTTTTGATCAGTTTTTGTGAGAATTCATCATAGGAAGTTACATTTCGGTGCCCTTGGATGTGGATTTCATGGTGACACCATTCCTGAGCCAATCCCTCCAAATATAGAATAGCAAATTGGACTGCACCCTCTTCTATCATTGGGCTGAGGGTAAAATAGGTATTCACTTTTATAACCATGCATGGGCTGTTATTTTATTAGATCCATCAAAGTTTGAAAGAGTTAATTTATTCACCTTGTCTCAAGTCTTTACTTGGATGTTTATTTTCTCTTCTAGGTGCCTCATGTTTCTTTGCTTCGGAAAATTCCCTAAATGGTATGGTTGTCCTCACACCTCAGGATCTAAACTTGTGTAAGCTATAGCAATTTCCTCAATTCTATTTGTCGGTGTATTAATTTCTTCTTCCCTCATTGGTATATCTTCCCTAGGTAGGAAAGACGGTTTTGGCATCCTAGATGTACAGGATCCATTATTATTTTCTGAATGATATGAACTTATGTCTCTCCCATTTGAGGAATTGGCCTTAAGGTCATTGATTCATATTTTGCAAGGCTTGTAGAAGCACTTGGGTTGTTCTTTTGTTCTGATCCATTACTGCTTTGGTTGCCATCTCCATGAATGTTTTCAACTCATCATCCATGTTATTGTTTTGATTGGGGTTTGGGTTTGCTGCTGGTTTCTTTCTTTCCCTTTCAAAGGCTCTTGGTGCCCTTTGGCTATGTTGCATTAACTTATCTTTCATAGGATGGCGGATAAAAGCTCTGATACCAATTGTAATGTCCCCTACTAGGAGGCTGCCAGTTTCCCAATAATTAACATGCATCATTAAATATTATTGTCTTAAATTAAGCTTCTAAGATTAAAGAACAACTAGTTCTTCATAACACAATCAATAACCAATTATATTTAGGCTTTATCCATATTACTTCCCTAACCCTAACAAAGGATGAGGAAATATTGTGCTAGGGCACTTGGAAACCAATCTACAAGCAGGCTCCCTCAAGGTTTCAAGAACACATGTCCATACCCCATCTTGGGACTTCTCCCTCAAGGTTTTAGGAACACTTGTGCATACCCATCTTGGGACTTACCTGTGTCGTGAGGAATTACCAGAGTTCCAAGACTCACATGGACTTGCCAAGACTCGGCGAGTCCCGAGCTGGGTTACCCTAGGCGAGTCCCAAGGGCCCGGACTCAAGCTCATCTAAGTCTTGGGCAAGTCTAGGCGAGTCCTTGGACTTGCTGACCCAACCCAAAACTGGCCAGTCCCAATGCCCAGACTCGGCCGACATCAAGACAAAATCAAAACATAAATTAAATTTTAAAAACATGTTTTAAGTTGTTTTTTTTCACTTATATTTTCTTCTAAGCTCTAAAAATCATCACATTTCATTCTATTCAAAAAATAGGAGAAGAGTGAGTTGTGAGGAAAAAGAAGATTGCATAGTAGGGCAGCGAGCAAAATTTCTTCAACAAATCGAATTGGGGCAGCGTAATACTTACATTTGGCACATCAAGAGCTTCTTAGAGAGGATTGGAAAGAGGCTGCATTTCATTTCAACCTTGTTCTAAGAGGTAAGATTGATTTTTTTTGGTTTTTTCATGTTATATAAACAAAATTTACGTTTTTTTTTTTCAACATTTGTGTTCATTTTCTTTCAAAGAAATCAGCAAACCCTACCATGTAATTTGCTGCCCCTTGACCCCAAACCCTCGTTAAATAATTTAGGGGGAAACTACGTCGATAAAAGTAGAGAAAATTTAACCTCTGAGTCTGATTGGGCTCCATATAAAAACATAAAGCAATTCTTTTTGGTTTTATGAACAAATTAAGATCTGCACTACTCATTTGTCTACAACATTCTTCACTTCCAAGGACATTCCTTCTCACACGGAATTGGATACCAACTGCATCATAAACTGCTTGCACAATGATTTCTTCACCTGTGGAGACGCTTAAGCGGCTACCAGGAATGAACCACACGCATTGTTTCCAATGATTGCATCATGGTAAACCACCTATTTAAGGAATCTAAGATTAGTACATCTGGTTTAACAACTAATTCTTTCTACCCAGATTCATACACAACACACTGGAAAATAACGAAGTGGTATGTGTAAATTTAAATAAACAAAACATGCTCGTGCAATGCCCATACATTCTACATGTACTTGAGATGATAATGAGTTCTCTAGTTACAATGCTCCTCTGAGCCTTAGACTTCTAGGCTCCTCTAGTTACAATGTTCCTCTGAAGTCTAAGGCTCAGAGGAGCATTGTAACTTTAAAAATTAAAATAGAATGTATTGGCTCCTCTGAGCCTTAGACTTCTAGGCTCTACCTTTTATGTTGATATATGTTTTGAACTTTTGATGCCATGGATTTCATATTTCGTGAATTTTGTAGACATTTGACACTATTCATATTTATAATTTGTTATTTAGTTTAGCTTATTTCCTTCAGCTCAAGCCTAAATTTGCGTTTATACTTATGCAATGAATGTAAACTTGTGTATGTGTTCAAAGTAGTTTCTATTTTATGAGATTACTGTGTTTTTGAGGTTTATTTATTAAAAAATGCATGAAAGAAGCTTAAAATCAATAAAAATCTTTGAATTTCTTGGGTTTTTCAATTTGTCAAGTCTTGGCCAAGTCCATGCGCCGAGTCCGAGTCCGAGTCCAAGTCAAAAATCAACTTGCCGAGTCTGACTCTTGTAACTATGAGAGGGAGGGTGAAAGACAAAGAGAGATGAATTTAGAAAAAGATACACAACAAGAGAGTATGAGAAAAGAGAGGAAGGGAGCCCTAACCATTTTTGTGATTCAATGGATTTAAAAACACTTTTTAACCATGCAATAAACAATTTTTTATTTTTTTTGTGGTGAAATATATTTTTTAAATATGAAAATTATATTTTTTATATATTGTTTTAGATATATAATATATTTAATAATATCCCAAGTAAATAGTAGTTTATCATAATTCTTACAAAATATTATTAATTATAAAACAACAATCATTGGATATGGTTATTAGAGTAGGTTTTGAGTTTATAGATTTTATATTTTTTTTAAAGAGTGATCTAGTAAATATTCATTAGTCTTGAAAATTTAATATTAGATGTGAAAAAGATGTTTAAATGGGAGGAAGTGAGCTGCTTTGGTTAATCAACAACTCAAACTTCAAAAGAAAAATTCAAGACAATGAAATGAATCAACACCTTACACGTGGGTATTTGAGTTCCTGTCATGTTGAAATAAGCTATGAAGAAATTACAACCTTGCGACCACCAAGCTCTCAATCTTGGGAACCAAAAGAAACTTCTCAATCTTGTGGATGGCCTCCATGTCTATGTTGTTGACGGCATCTAGGAAGATGAAGAGAAATTGAAGCACTTCCATGAACTTTAGCATGAATAAGGACAACCACAACCTTAAGGGAGATCGCTTTTAAGAACTCAATGAATGAATCTTAGGAAGGAAAGTAGAAGAAATGACTATGCATGCCTTTCAACATGTTGATGGTCATGGCCTCTTCTTTGTAGACATTAAAAAGAAGCAGCATTAGGCTTTCATATCCTTCCAACTTACCCTACCACTGGCTAAAGCCCATCCATAACCTCAAATATTAACAACATTAAAACGTATAATATATTTAACACAAATGCAAAATTGTGTTTACATAAAATATCATATATAACATATAAACTCAATATACAATTTTGTAATTAATAATATACTTTAAAATATATAAATATTATTTATTTTGAAGCTTTTTTACAGGCATGTAAGCACAGAAACTCAATGGAGGCCTGTAAAGTGTTTGACTATATAAAATAAGGAGCTATGTCTAATGCAACATGATTATTACAGCATAGAGAGCTTGTCACAATCAATCACCTCTTTTCTCGGTGTTTTAGTTGTATTATATTTATAAATGTAAATAAATATATTATAAATTTGTATATCTAGATTGTTTTTGATAATAAACCTGGAATGAATTCTCATAATGATTAATATGGATGTTTCCCTAGATGAATTACTAAATCACAAGATACATACAAACTACAAAGTTGCTCCTAAACTATTTTTGAAAGATGTTTTCCGTGTTGAATGTATGGTTAATCATAAACTTCTAGGAACAACGAATTATCTAGCAGGTTACAAAGTCAATTTATCAAAACAAACAACACATTGAAATAACAACAAAAAATAAGCTATGCATACATATACCAAAGATATGATATCAAACCATCAAATATACTTAATAATCCCTCTCCAAGATCTAGAAATCCATATGCAATAAAAAAGAGATCATTACCAAGATTGCAATGACTTAAAATGTCATGACATTTATCAAATCCTTAATACTAGCAAATGTGGCAACAAAAAACCCTATGCTAAAATGCTTGTCACAATTCATCACATAGAAGTTCCCCTAAAGGTCTATAAATGGCCAAAGAGACATTTGATTACAAATATCAGTTACCAATACAACGACCTCTTGGTGATTTAGAAAATGTGCTGCTTTGATGGTGACTACACTTGTACGAGTTGAAACTATAGGCAATCCTCGACACTTGTAGTCATGTGGGAATACAATTATTCAAGTTGTTAAAATTTAAAGGCTAAATATAAGGTTTTCATATTTGGTCATGCTATTGCATGAGTAAGATTGTTCCTAAGCATATTGCACGTCAATGAAGGGTATGAACAAAGTTAAGTGTGCTTTTCACAACAAAGTGTGGATTTCTCATTTCAAATAGCATTGACGATATTAGAATAATATCTTTATTATTAATTATTAATAGTCAATAATGTAATTTAATGTAAATAGCTTGTTTCTATTTTGGACGTTAGTTGTAAAGAGCAGATTTGGAGACCTACTACCCAGTCCTTTAGCTTGAGGCTTCCTTTGAAAAGGATCAAATAAAGTATCGATCGGCATGGATGGGGTGTATATCATTGTACTCAATCATGATTTTAGGGATAGGCATCTCATTAGAAATTGTAATGTCCCCTACCTGATCTATTTAAATATACTAAAATTGATAGATTTTCTTCAATAAGTTATTAACAAGTGCTTGTCTAGTTTCCTCATTAGCTGATTAATTTCATTATTCATAGTTCTTAATATAGATATCAAACCCTGCTACTACTTCAATTTTAAGGGAGAAGGGTTTACATATGTTACCAAAGCGCTTAGACACCAACTACAATAGGTTCCCTCAAAGTTTACAGATCCAAGCCCTTACCTATCTTGGGTCTATACCCTCAAGGCTTATTGGTCGCTGATCCCCACCCTATCTTGGGACTTAACCTATTGCTTGCATTTAGACTGCCACTCTTTGGAACATCTCAATCCCATCTTCTTAAATACGGAAAGTAATAACATGATTTAGACTATAAGTATATATATTTCTTATGTATTATGAATACGTGTATGAAATTAAGTATGACTATCATACATATTGCAGTCCATATTAGTATTACTATTAATTCTGCATAAGAACATTATTGGGCTTCATATATCTAATATTAAGGATACTTATTAAACACATCCCCATGCATACCACCAAAAACAAGGATGTTACTGCGTGTAACTTAATAACATTTCTGATCTGATCTGATCCATGGTGCTCTTACTAGATGCTTTTGATTCCTTTCCTTTATATCTCTCAATGTGAGGGAGAGGTCACACCTCTTCATCATGTAAGCCCTTTGGCAAGAGACACACCCTTTCACCATTCCCTTTGATAGAGTGCAACTCTTCATTATTTCTGCCCTTTGAAAGGGACACAACCTCTCATAATCAGATCTGCACTTATTATTTAAATTAGATCTGCACTTCTCATTTTCAAATTATCCCCCCTCTCATGTGAGGTTCTCTTCTCCCTTTTATATCTCATTGTTGAGGGAGTCACAACTTTTCCTTTCATGTCTTTTGACTTTTCATTAACTTAATTAATTTTTAATTAATCATATTTAATTATATTATTTTATATTTTAATTTTATTATTATCATTTATTATTAAATTTTATTTCAAAGTGGGGACGTTACAGAAATCTCATAGCAACTCTATTGCTTGCATATACATGCTGACAAAAATATTTACAATGTATGAATGATCAGATATATGGGCGATATGCAATGAAATGCAATATATACAGATGAGATGAAATGGGCGATCCATGGGCTATTCATAATGCTTTATTTCCTCATTGAACATGGTACTCTTGATATTGGACGAGGTATCAGAAACCAAGGTTGAGTGTTCCACCTGTAAACAAACATTGCAGACAAGGAAGGTTCCCCTCCATTCTGGTTCATATACGTATGGTCGAGGTATACAAATTTCTTGGAAGTGGAATTTTTTCTCCATTTGTGGTTTTGTCTATTCACATGTTTTTCCCACGTGAACCACAACCTTCTTCTTCTGTGACCTAGGACTTTGTGCGACGGATTTATTGTGTCGATTTTTTTTAGCCTGGCATGTATTATATTTGTGATTTTTCGCGACGCAATTTCTTCAACTTGCATGACTTTTTATGTCTGCAACTTGCTGCGATCTCTGGTCGTGCATTTGTTTTTCGTAGCGACTTTGCATCTCTCAATTTGCAACGATCGCGTCTTCTTTGCTCATTCCCACGTCATGGCATCATGTTTTCTTCTTCACACAACCATTCCAAGCCACGAACTCTTTCTTTAGCGAAGAGATTTGTAGAGTTTTTTGCATGCAACCCACGTTGCCTCTTCTCCCTGCACGCGATTCATACTCATCCCTGTGTGTGTCACCTAGGGTTTTCAAACCCTCTGAATTTTTTTCAATGATGGCTAGACCAGCACAAAAAAAAATTCAAAAAACCATGATCTACTTTCTACCGGCTAGGGTTTTGTAGTAAATTAGATTTTTTGTCGGAATTAATTTTCAACTGTAGATTCCTTGTGGGTTTTTATCATACTTTTTCGAGTAGTCATCAGATTTTTTGGGTCTTTCAAAATATGTGCATTGGGATTTGTGCCAATCGTACTTCATTCTATTTAGAAGTCTATCCCTGAATCTTCCTCAATTTTTGCATTGGGATCTATGCCTTAGGTTCCGTAATCAGTTTCTCACCTCTTTAGCAATTCTCGTGCCTTAGAAAGCATGCATGATGGCGTCATTGACCAACATAATGTTGGAAGGCAATCAACCATTTAAAGGCAAAAATTACAACACCTAGAAGCAGCGGATGATGACAATCTATGAATATCATCACCTTGATGATCTCAATTTGGGTAAAGAGAATCATCCTACCACAGTTGGACAAGATCACGATAAGTTTGATGAGTGCAACTAGGAAGCATTCATGCTTATCAAACTTTCGGTTACTAATTATCAGCTACCTCAAGTGCCATCCAACAAGTAAACTACAAAGATCTGGACTATTCTAAAGAATCTCCATGAGACATCAGACATGAGTCGTGTGTTCTTCCTAAAGAACTAGCTATTTTCTATCATGGCAGATGAGCGTATGTCCTTACAAGCCTTACAGGAGCATCTGACGAAGATTAAGGGCATTCAAGATCAACTAGAAGCAATTGGCCAATAAATGGAGGAAGAGGATGTCGTAGTAATCACCTTGAAGGGTCTACCTAAATCCTATGAGCACTTCATAGAAACGCTCAACATTACTTCAACGAATGTTGACTTAAAGTTTCCAGAGTTGTGCACCAAACTTCTACAGTAAGATCGTTGGAAACAATAGTTTGGTAGCAGTGCCACTTCATCCTCCTAAGAAACAAGCCTTCGCAGCCAAATCCTTTCACAAGGATAAAGGAAAATCTCAATCATCTCAACAAAAAGGTCCCAATCAGTCTCTAGATAGCTCGAAGAAGACGAAAGTTTAGTGTAACTACTGCCGCAAATATGGTCACTTGATAAAGGACTGTCGAAATTGTTTGGCTTCTAAACAACGGAAGCAAGGAGGGTCTTCACCTAAGGCCAATGTCGCAGAGCACTCAGAGCAAAAAGAATCTACATTCTACGCTTTCATGGCGAAACAACCTATAGATCATGCGAAATCTTCTGCTTGGTGCATAGACTCCGATGCTTCTCGACATTTCACTCATCGGCATGATTGGTTCATAGACTTCTCACCTTTCACTAATTCAATCATTTTTGGAGGAGGTGAAGAGTATACTGTTGTCGGCAAGGGCAACGTTCAGATTCAATTTGGTGGGAGGAATCTCATATTCCTCAATGTATACTATGTTCCCGGGATGGAACTAAACCTTCTCTCCATGAGCCAGATTATGCAGCACCCTCAGCTTGATGTGATATTCAGTTCACACAAGTGTTCGATTGTTGATCGTGCGATTCACACTACTGTGGTTGTTGGCATCAAGGATCATGGTCTATACAGACTTGTGCATACGAGTGATTCTCTTAAGCATGCCTTTGCAACTAAATCATCTTCTATCAGCAGTCTCTGGCATCAATGGTACAGCCACCTGAACATTCATTATCTTGCTCAGCTTGTTCGAGGCAATTTAGTTCATTGCTTACTTGAGATTCAGACTCAAAATCAGCGAGTTTACGGAGCTTGTCAAGCTAGGAAGTAGCTCAGGACACCATTCAAGGATGGTGATTCATGGTGAGCCTCAAAGGTACTATAGTTGGTTCATGTTGATCTATGTGATCCAATGAATGCACCTTCTAAAACTGGGTCCAGGTATTTCTTACTTTTTGTTGATGATTTCAGTCATAAAATGTGGGTGTACTTTCTTAGGCAGAAATCAGATGTGTTTACTGTATTTTGGAAGTTTAAGGCATTGGTAGAGAAAGAGTCTAGCTGTCCCATAGTCACTTAGATGGAAATCGTGACTAGGAATTTCTACGACATCATGACCAGCAAGGGATGAATTTTTAAGGTTAAAAACTTGGCATTTTAATACCACAATTGAATATAAAATGACATGCCTATTAGAGGAGATTCATATGTGCTTTAAATGCTTGCAATACATTGAATGGTCATTGTGAGGTCATAACTAAAGGACGGAAGAAGAGACATGAGTTCAATAACCTTATTTGTTATCACTAATCTTATTGGATAGTCGTTGGCATTGGAGGCTTTATTTGGGATAAAGGAACACAATTAAGATGGCATGGAAGCTTCAAGCAATTGAACAAAGTTGACACATGATTACCGCCCTTATTGAATGTACTGAAAGAGGTTCCCACCTATAGCTCGGGATATTCATTCTTATATGAATTTTGATATAGTTGTTGATAGCTTTTACCAAGAGTTTCCAAACTTAAGTGATGGCCCAATTTAGTAAACTCCAATAGTAGTTACAAGGTTAGACATTGTTAATATGTCGTCACATATTTGTCTTAGTTGTTGACTCTAAAGAAATTTTATATTGAAGTAACATTCCTAACATTTGAACTTGGTTATGAACTCTTTGTTAGTGATGTTGTTATTTAAATTTAAAAATTGCAAAGATTTATTAACAAAAAAGAAAGAAAAAAATGGACTGCCAATATATTGTTAAACAAAATATCTCAAATCATAGCCAAGAATCTACTTAGGAACTTTACAGATTAGTGGACACATTGAAGTGTGAAATCACAACAAGTACTATTTGTTCTATTTGAAGTGGCCATAATTAAGGTGGAGCCAAAATAAATGTGTGATTTACTATAGGCACCATTGTTGTCGTCATGATATTTTTCATGAACAACTATCAGACTTGTATATGGAGTCTATGCACAGCTCATTATCTCAAATTTATTCTAGAAGACATAGGAAATTTGAATGGATTAAATCCCAATGCATAAGGCCAAAAGCATCACCAAACATATGTACCAATCATACAAAGTTGTTACACATAATGTGCACCTTTGCAAATGGGAAGGAACTTCTTTGGGCAAGGGTCATGAGATTTTGCAAACAATTCCTAGCTTTGCAAAAACCTCTTTATGCCCAAAAGATGAATTTGAAATGGATGTTTATTTTGAATGAGAGGTCACAGGTTGGCTTTGTTGATCATATAAATGGTCTAAAATGTAGCAAAACATGTTTTTGCTGCAAGCTTTTGGACAAAGGTAGAGGAAATTGTGAGATTTTATGAGCCTTAGATAGTGTCATGATTAGTCAATGGGGAGAAATCCCCAATGGGCCACTTGTATGAGGTCATGGATAGGCAAAAGAGACTATTAGAGCTAAGATGGACCATGAGACACACAGATCCATGCCAATATGGGTGGTCATTAATAGGGGATAGAATCATAATATACATAATGTCCTCCCATGTTGCTAGATACTTCCTCAAGCACTTCACTAGAAAATTCGACAAGCATACCAATAGGAAAAAAGAATTTTTGCTACTTTTTGTGTTGTCGAAGGCAAGACCACTTTGAAACTAGGTATAGAATTTTCAAGATTGTTATTTTGTTTCTAAATTTTAAGTTCTCTAACAAGATAGAATGTTGACTAATTTTTGTTTTGTATGGCCAAATGGTAGAATTTTTTTGGCAAAGATACATGGTCATGCACATTTTAAGCCAGCCATGTAGTTTGTATGCTTGTGAGTGTTCTTGGAGTGTGTTTCAACACATACGCTCAAAGAAACACAATCATTTTACTAAAAAACAAATGCCTGATTTCGTTTTCGTCCACCATAACCTTCATCTTCAACTGATTAAAACTTGATAATAAGAAAAAAGTAGTATTTATGTTTGTAAGTTGCAATTATTGTTTTCTTCGAAATAGCAACTATTGTTGTTTTCTTCAAACTAATCATATGGGGAGTGTTGACCACGATCAATCGATTGACCTTGATAAGATTGATCCTGACTCAAAATAGATCTTTGATAAAGACCTTCAGATCTTGCAGGAAACCAATGTAATTGATGAAAAGCAGTTGAATCAACTTAGAAGGGAGCATAATGTTAGAGATTCATCATCAAGAACTGCAACCCTAGTAGATTGTACTTCATACTCACTAGCTTCATTGGCTCTATTGCCTTGTGTTTCTCTATAGTTCATCACTTCGCAACTTACATTTGTACTCTGTACTTTCTGATTGAGCTTGAGGGCACAAACTTTGAAGTGGAACTATGTAACAACACACCATGTAATCTATACTATAAACAACAATTTGCAACTTAATGAAAATATAAATATTTCAAAATTAATGGAGTAACTTTCCTTTACTTTCTCTCTCTCACTCTATGCAAATAAGATACATTTTGTATAAAAAAACAAATTATTTCTCTTTTTCTAAATTTTTCAACACTGTTTTGATTCTCAATATTTTTACAATATTATCTCAACAAGTTGAAAACACTTTTCTTTTTTGGTTAACTGAGATATTCTCGAGAAAGATATTTGCTTATGTGCTCAAAATCATTTGTAGATATTGTCTACAGCCTAAGTATTGTATATGAAGCACCCCTCACTTCACTAGACCATTTATTACTAATATAGCTTAGCCAAAAATGAAAACTCTCAACAATATTTGAAGAGCTATGCCACAGGGTTTCTAACTCAAAACAACTACTTCAAGGAGAGAAAAAAATTGCAAAAGAATGCTTACTACTCCACTTTTTTCACCACCTTCTAATCACCAAGATTCCTTAAAGAGCAAGGTGAGGGCATATGATGAGTAGCTAAAGTAAGCCACTATTCTAATACTACTACAATGAACACGGCCCCAAAAAGAGCTTAGATACAAATTGCAAGAATTGTGCTAAGGAAATAATGACAATACTCAAATATAAACTAAATAAAAGCAATAAAATGTTTGAGGTGCCACTAAAGGGACAATCCTTGAAATAGAGCATAAACTCAAATTACAATATTCAAAATGCCTTTCTCTTGTGCAAATACAACTATATATAGCTAACTAAAGACAACTACCATTATCCCATGTGCGTTGGATAAATACTCTATTCCAACTAACAAGTAGGGTGACTTGGAAAGTATATCTACCAAAACCTTTCTATATACATGTGTATAGAAAGGAGGCCCTCAACATACTGTAATATCCCAGACTCGGATATTGTTTCAAATCTGACGTGGGTTTTCAGTTGTGCTCATATTTTGTTCATCATAATATAATATTGTGACATGCTAACATGCAGATTGAACATGCTGTTAATGCATGATAGCTTCGGTAAGATAAATGATTGAATGAGAGATAAATGAAGTCTCTCATTCAATCATTTATCATATCGATAACTATGATAAAACCTTCAAGCAATTAATTCCTATTTGATAGCCATTCTACATTTGCATATAAATAACCTATTCATTGATAATCATACTATATATTTTGTTTATGTTCATCGATTATTAAATCTTGCATTTCAATTTATATCGATTAACATAAATTAATGATAAATAAATGATTAATGAAAATACCGATTAATATCGGGTGGCATAATAATAAAGGCTATCGATAGTTATCGGGTGTTAATCCTACATCGATAGTTATCGGTTGTTAAGACTAACATGCCGATAACTATCGGCTGTTAACCTTGTGCGAACACCGATAGACATCGGTTGTTATAAATAACTACACACCGATTGACATTATCGTTGAACATGCATTTGTTTAGTAAAAACAAAGAGGCACGATCAAGTAATGTCTTGATCGGTCATGACCGATCAAGGCATTGCTCGATCGTACCCCATTTGTTATATACTTATATTGAGTGGTATTTGTGAGATAGGACATAGAAAATATTAAATGCTCCTCTCACCTGCCACAAACAAGAAGACAGTCAGAGTCATACATTAAGGCAATAAGATATACAACAAGATTATTTAATAGAATATAACTTGTTATTGAATGTAAATTGAACATCATTTACATGCTATCAGAGCTATAGTTAAATCGAACCTGAGGCTGTTCAATTTTACGCAAAATTCAAATCAAGTATATATTCAACATCACAATCTTATCAATGGCTGGCGCTATCAGATTTGAAGATAGACTCGTAGGGGGTGACGACTTTTCCGCATGGAAATTCAAAATTCAAATGATTCTAAAAGAAAACAAAGTTGAATCATTTGTAAAGACTGAAACTAAAGAACCTGAGACTGAACCTGACCAAGCAATTTGGAGAGAAGGAAATGATAAGGCTATCAAAATCATAGTTGATGGGGTAAGGAACAATATTATGCCCATTATAAAGAAACACGAAACAGCCTTCAACATGTTCAAAGCACTTGAAGACGCTTTTGAGATATCCAATGGCAGTAGAACCTTGGCTCTAAAAAGAGAGATAAATCATATAGCCATGATAAAAGGAGAATCAGTCAATGCCTACTTCATGTGAATATCTACCTTAAGGGATGAACTGGCAACCCTTGGATATGAAATCCAAATCAAAGAATTAACCCTCATTGCTTTAGATGGGTTGCCTAGTATTTGGGAAACGTTCATCCAAGGCATCAGTGCAAGGGATAACTTTCCAAAATTCGATAGCCTAAACGTTGACTGTCTCCAAGAGGAATCAAGGCAAAATAAGAAAGAGATCAAACAAAAGAATATAGATGAAGATCTTCAAGTTCTAAATACGAACTCAAACAAAAAGGGCAAGCAGAAGCAATTCAGAAAGAGAAAAGGTCGTCACAGCAAGAACTCCTTCAAGAAGGACCTCTCTCAAATTAAGTGTTATAGATGTGACAAATTTGGGCACTATGTTGCCAAATGTCCAGAAAGAGCTAAACAAGCCACATTTGCCAAAACAGGAAAAACAAAAAGGGAAGAGGACTCCGAGAAGTATGTACTCTATTCAACACTCACAAATCAAGCATCAAACAAAGTAAACTCCTGGGTGATCGGCAGTGGCTCATCCAAACACATCACAAGATTCAGAGAAGTACTAGACTCCATGAAAGAGGAGAATGATGAGGAGGTAACCATCAAAGATGACTCTACACACCCTGTCAAAGGAATTGGAAACTGCACCATCAAACTAAAGTCAGGTGTATCATTACAACTTAAAGGAGTGCTATATGTTCCAGGCATTAAGAGGAATCTTGTCTCAATATCAGCACTGGAGGACAATGGATACAGAGTAACTTTCATGGACAACAAAGTGTTGGCTTGGCCAAAGAACTCATCCATCAAGAAAGCTAAAACAATTGGTCAAAGACAAGGCTACTTCTATGAGCTATGCGCATAGCCCAACTTAGCCCTAATTCATGAAACTACAGATGCAAATGAAATCTGGCATAGAAGACTAGGCCACCTAAATTTTAGAGGTTTATCATCAATGCGAGACCTTTTCACAAGTATACCTAAGCTAAAGCAATATCATTCAGGGGCATGCACAAGATGTGCCCTAGGTAAAAATACTAAGGGTGTTTTTCAGAGTAGTACTAGGAAAACAAGTAAAATCTTAGAGTTAGTTCATTCTGATGTATGTGGACCTATGTCTATAAATTCATTAGGGGGATTTCTATATTATGTAATATTTATTGATGACTACTCTAGGAAAACCTAGATCTACTTTCTGAAATGTAAAGAATCAGAAGAGATCCTTAACAGGTTTAAAGAATTCAAATCACTAACAGAAAACTACTCAGGAAAAAAAATTAAAACCCTAAGAACTGATATGGGGGGGAATACACATCAAAATTATTTAAAGAGTTTTGTCAAAATTCAAAGATTAAGAGGGAGTTAACAATACCCTACAACCCTCAACAAAATGGGGTAGCAAAAAGGAAAAATAGGACAATCGTTGAAGCTGCCAAAGCTATGATTCTTGATCAGAATCTAAATATCAATCTTTGGGCAGAAGCAACTAGTATTGTTGTATATATTCAAAACAGATGTCCTCACTCTCATCTCGAAGATAAGACCCCTGAGGAAGTCTTTACTAAAACAAAACCGGATATAAGCCACCTTAGGATTTTTGGATGCCCTGTCTATATTCATGTACCTAAGGAGAAAAGATTAAAATTAGAACCTTCTAGAAAAAGAGAAATCTTTGTAGGATATAGTGAAACATCCAAAGCCTACAGGATATATATACCTGGTCAAAAGAATATTGAACTAAGTAGGGATGTGATCTTTGAAGAAAACTTAGCCTTCAAAAGAGCCCAAAGTTCTCTAGATCCTGAAGTCTATATCCCCAACCCTAGCTTAGATAGAGATCCTATTCCTGAGCTTCAGAGGGAGAATCCTGAGGAAACTATGAGTTAAACTCAAAGTCCACCTAGAGAAAACCTCAAGAAAAGACCACTATGGGCCACCAAAACTTTAGAAGAAGCTCAGAAATTTTTTGCTCCCTTAGGAACCTTCAGAGAAAGCAAAAGGCCTAATAAATTCACCAGCTATGTTGCCCTTATGAATGATCTCTCTAAAACTGAACCAAACAATGTATCAGATGCACTTGAACATCAAGTATGGAAGGATGCTATGTCTGAAGAGTATTAGTCCATTATGAAAAATGATGTTTGGGAGATTGTTCCTAGGCCAACCAAGAAATCTGTGGTTTCATCTAAATGGCTTTTTAAGATCAAACATGTTGCAGATGGCAGTATTGAAAAACACCAAGGCCAGATTTGTAGCCAGAGGCTTCTCACAAAGGGAGGGAATAGATTATGAAGAAACTTTTGCCCCTGTTGCCAGCTATACATCAGTAAGAGTTGTATTAGCCATTGCAGCAGCAAAGGGGTGGAAGGTACACCAAATGGATGTTAAGACGGCTTTTCTAAATGGTGAGATCTCAGAAGAAGTCTACCTAGAGCAACCTAAAGGTTTTGAAATCCATGATGCAGAGTCTCGTGTGTAGACTCAAGAAAGCTCTTTATGGGCTCAAACAGGCTCCCAGGGCCTAGTATGAAAGAATTGACACCTATCTCTCAGGACTAGGCTTCTCCAAAAATGATGCAAATCCTAATCTCTACTACAAAAGAAATAAAGGTGATATGCTAATATTGATTTTATATGTTGATGACTTATTAATCACAAGAAATGATCACCTTATAGATCAATGCAAGAATAATCTATCCAAAGAATTTGATATGGACTTAAGACTCCTTCATTACTTCCTAGGATTGGAAGTATGGCAGAATTATGACAACATTATACTAAACCAAGGAAAGTACACCTTGGATATTTTCAAGAGATTCGGAATGCTAAACTATAGACCCATAACCTCTCCTATGGAAACCAACTTACATAAACTTAAAGATGCAGCAGCAGACTCACAACCCACTGATCCTACTCAATACAAACAGATGATTGGGTCCCTGATGTACCAAGTAAATACAAGACCAGATATCTGTTATGCAGTTAATGCTTTAAGTCAGTTTATGTGTGAACCGAAGGAGATACACCTGGTTGCAATAAAACACATTATGAGATACCTACAAGGTACCCTAAACCTTGCTCTCAAATATGAGAAAGTTGATATAGACCTACATGGATTTACAGATTCAAATTGGGCTGGAAGTGTGACAGACAAGAAAAGCACTTCAGGGTGTTGTTTCATCTAGGTTCAACTATGATATCTTGGATCAATAGGAAGCAATCTTCTGTAGCTCAAAACTCCACCGAGGCAGAATACATTGCAGCTTCTATGGCTAACCGAGAGGCAGTATGGCTTAGGAAGTTGCTTGTGGGGTTGTTTGGAGAACCTATGAAACCCACTGTAATACACTGTCACAACCAGAGCTGCATAAAACTTTCAGTAAACCCAATATTTCATGACAGATCCAAGCATATTGAAATTCCATACCACTATGTGCGAGATATGGTACATAGGAATGCAATCCAACTGGAATATGTTTGTACAGGAGATCAAACTGCAGACATTCTAACCAAACCTCTTTCCAAAGGGAAGGTTGATCACTTCAGAAAGGGTTTAGGTATGATAGAAAGGTAATTTTCTTTGTAATCTATATTTGCATACCTATAAGATGTTTAATGTGTAAACCTCTTTGTCATGATAGGACAATTTTTGGATACTATCCCTTAGGTTCATATCTAAGAGGTGACAATCTCTCAAGATAGTGAGCACTTGTATGGGAACATTATAAGGTGACGATCGTATAATGTCCAACCCAGTTATCATGTTGGATCTCTGGTGTGTCATGGATGTGCCATGATTGTGTTGTGATAAAACATTTGTATAAAGTGTTAGTGCACATATCACAACTTGCATAAGATGAGAAATTAATCTCTCTCGTATGATTATCCTTAAGTATTGCGTGTGTAGGCAATATTGATATCACATGCTTAGGTGATATCTTGTCAATCACAAGATTGATGTGATGGACTTCAGTATCACGTGTTTAGGTGATACTTCATATCATACGGTTAGGTGATACTTCATATCATACGATTAGGTGGTATGATTTCCTAAGAATGTCTAAAATGCTAACTATCAATTGAATTGTGATGCTTGAATATATTGTCTACATTCATCTTACCTAGCTAAGAGGGAGTGTTCATGCATGATAGCTTCGGTAAGATAAATGATTGAATGAGAGATAAATGAAGTCTCTCATTCAATCATTTATCATATCGATAACTATGATAAAACCTTCAAGCAATTAATTCCTATTTGATAGCCATTCTACATTTGCATATAAATAACCTATTCATTGATAATCATACAATATATTTTATTTATGTTCATCGATTATTAAATCTTGCATTTCAATTTATATCAATTAAGCTAAATTAATGATAAATAAATGACTAATGAAAATACCGATTAATATCGGGTTGCATATGATATATCGGGTCGCATAATAATAAAGGCTACCGATAGTTATCAGGTGTTAAGCCTACACCAATAGTTATCGGTTGTTAAGGCTAATATGCCGACAACTATCGGCTGTTAACCTTGTGCGAACACCGATAGACATCGATTGCTATCAGAGAAACGGGACTCGCCCGAAATCGCCTAAACTCAACGAGTCCGAGTCCGAGTCAGGCCAAACGAGTCCCAGGGGCTCGGACTCGGACTCGGCCGAGTCTGGAGGCTAAACTCACCAGACTCGCCGAGTTGGTGATTTTGGCCCAAAATCGCCAAACTTGGCGAGTCCCGAGCCCTGGACTCGGTCGGCGTTGGCAGCAAATAAAAAGTCAAAAAAAAAATAGTTTGTAAAGTTTTTTTAAATCCGTTTTTTAATGTTAATTGTCTTCTAGCCCTAAAAGTGACTTTCATTTCATTCACTTGCAAAAAAAGGAAGACTAAAGTGAGTTGAGAAGAAAAACAAGGGTGCATAGAAGAAAAACCAGCAAGGAGGAAGCTCAAGTTTTCTTCAATTTGTCACATTGGAGCTACATTGTGTTTCGATTTGGTGCATCAAGAGTTGGATAGGAAGAGTTTGCAGCTCATTTCAAACTTGTTGTAAGAGGTAAGATTGTTTTTTTTAACATTATTTTGTTTCTTATATGCAAAAATTCCATTTTCTATTCATTTATTTTGAAAGTTTTACATTTTCTTGTATGCAAGATCTTTTGTATGTTTGTAATTTGTATGTAGCATGTAGTATGTAGTTGTACTATGTAGGGTTGTATGTAGGGTTTGTAAATTTTATTTTTTTTAAATTGTAGGGTTTGACAAACCATACAATTTTTTTTTAAAAAAATTTACAAACCCTACTTTAGTTTTTTTGAATGTATGTATTAATTTTATTTTGTATTTGTAATGTTTTATTGCAGCAAACTTCACTTTATTATTTGCCTCAACTTCAACTTTCATAAAACTATCTTAAAATGTCTACTTCGGCTTCTAGACTCCCCATGAGAAAGGACCCTGCTTGGAAATATCATGAGGATTTTCCAGGGCAAGGAAAGGGGCAAACAAAATGTATGTTTTGCAAAACAATATTCCATGGAGGTATATATAGGCTGAAATACCATATTGCTAGTGTGCGTGGACATGATGCTGAACCATGCCTAAAAGCAGTCTCTGAGGCAATACGTGATTGTTATGTAATGGTTGAGGAGATTGAAAGAAAAAAAAAAAAAAAAAGGAGGATCGAGCGGCCATTGGGAGAGAGACAGTTTTAGGAAGAGGGACACAGTTAGGTTGTGTTGGAGGCCCTTCTTCCTTACCTCCATATCGTCCCACTCAGTTTGCTACTGCTGGTGCTTCCGTTTCTGCTTCTGCTTCTATAAGTGGCAGTGCCACCGCCACTTCTCATGCTCCTACCACTAGTAGTCATAGTGGGAATGTTACCATTGGACTTAGGATTCGTAAATCTAGGTTGGATTCCTTCTTTGTGCCTTGCACTACTCCTGGGTCCCAACCGTCGCTAGAGGGCATGGGTTGGAACAAGGAGGTCCATGATGCTGCTAAAATGGCAATTGGCAGGTTTTGGAGCTACAGCTGTATTCCATTCTTCGTAGCCAGGTGAATGTTTTACTTTTATATTTGATAACTTTGATTGTTTTAATTTTTATACTTAACTTATCTCATTGAATTTTTATACTTAACTTATCTCATTGAGTTTCTTTGCGACAGGTGTCCTTATTGGCAACAAATGGTTGATGCCATTACCATATGCAGGGCGAGGTTCAAAGCCCCTAGTGAGAGTGATTTGAGGGGACCCATTTTGTCTCAAATGGTGGATGATGTGAAAAAGGATTTAGATGAACAACGCCATATATGGAGCACTAAAGGTTGCACCATCATGACTAATGGTTGGACGGATAGGAGAAATAGAACTCTCCTTAATTTTCTTGTTTCTTCCGCAGGTGATTGATTAATTTTAGTTTCATATAGTCTTTAATTTTTTATTTTTTATCTAATGGTTTATTGAATGATCATTTACCTAGCTTTATTTTTTTATTTCAGGGGGCACCGTTTTCATCAAGTCCATTGATGCCTCCGCCCATTGCAAGAATGCCACCTACCTATGTGAGCAGATAGAGGAGGTGATTGAAGATGTGGGTGAGGAGAACGTGGTACAGGTGGTGACCGACAATGCAGCAAATTATGTTGCTGCGGGTAAACTTTTGATTACAAACTAATTTTGTTTGCAAATTAATTACTATCTTGTAGTTTGTACCTCCATTAATTACAATTTACAATGCAACAAATTATGTTGCTGCAGGTAGACTATTGATGGAGAGGCACCCATCTATAGTTTGGACTCCATGTGCTGCTCATTGCATTGACCTCATGTTGGAGGATATTGGAAAAATCCCATGGGTCAAGAGATGTGTAGAAAAGGCAAGAAATGTCTGCAAATTTGTATATAATCATTCATGGGTGTTGGCTCTTATGAGACAATACACAGAGCAGAAGGAGTTGCATCGTCCAGGAATCACAAGATTTGCCACAAACTTCCTCACATTGCAGTCCATGCTTAGGTCTAAGCCTGCCTTGAGACGTATGATTGTTGGTGAGGAGTGGTCTTCCTCATCCTATGCTACCACCCCTGCAGGGATAGAGATGGCAGATTGCATTTTTGATGAGCAAGGCTTTTGGGTCCCTTGTGATGAGATAGTGAAAGTAATTTTTTTATAAATTCTACAATTTAGCTTCATGTTTTATAAGTTATTATATGTATTCTCTTATTTGCTCATTTTTCTAAATTACACAATATTTTCAATTTTGCAGTTTGTTAAGCCCTTGGTGGTTTTGTTGCGAGTTGCGGATGGAGATAAGCCCACAATGGGCTATATATATGAGGGCATGGATAGGACGAAGAAGGCCATCAAATTCGTCTATGGAGCAGATGAGAGCAAGTATGGTCCCATTTGGGAGATCATTGATAGGAGATGGCATCATCAGTGACATAGGCCCATCCATGCGGTAGCCTATTATCTGAATCCGGCATTCCATTTTATCCCTTCTTTCAAGGCTGATGCGGAGGTCCTTAATGGGCTATATGCAATCATGGAGAAGATGGAACCTGCTGGTACTTCTCAGATAGACCTTTTTCGAGAGCTACAGATGTTCTCAGATGCACAAGGGGAGACCTTCTCTCGTCCTGTCGCCAAACACGCTAGGACAACTATGATGCCAGGTAAAAATAAATTGTTAGGCTTAGTTTTAGTTTTATTCAATACTATATTGTAACTTGTTAAATGAGTTCATGAGTGAGACTGATTTTATTCATTTTTCTCATTTCAAACTCAGATCATTGGTGGAACTTTTTTGGCCCAGAGACACCAAATGTTCAGAAGTTGGCCATTCGTATCTTGAGCCAACCATGAAGCGCATCAGGTTGTGAGCGCAATTGGAATATGTTTGAGCACATACACTCCAAGAGGCGCAATAGATTATCTATGGAGAAGATGAATGATCTCGTCTTTGTTCACTACAACCTCCGCCTGAGAATGAGAAAGAATGCAACAGTTGACATGTCTCCTATCATTCTAGATGAGGTTGATCTTGAAGCAGAGTGGACCAATGAGAATCAGACAGCTCCTGGGACTCCTATAGCTGTATTTAGTGATGATGACATTGATTGGATCGACCAGGTAGATATAGAGGCTGAGGCTGTAGCCATGGCAAAGGAGGAGCAGAGAACACGAGCAGAGATAGGAAATATTGAGACTCGGAGTGACACAGTTGTTCCTGATGTTGGTGAGCATGACACAGTCGTTCCTGATGTTGGTGAGCATGGCATGGTGTCACGGGGAGCAACTATGGCTGTTGAATCATCCAGGACCTACTTTAAATACCTTCGCAGGGGGCCAGGGCGAGAGGGTGCACGGCCATCTCAGCCATAGGCTTGTACACTTGTAGTTGTATTTAGTTTTACTATTTACCTTTGGTATTTGTATGAAACATTTGATGATGATCATATGATGACATGGATTTTTTATTCCATGAGTTTTGTAATATTGTGTACATTTGACAATATTTATATATCTATGTTTCTTATTTTCTTTAGCTACAATTTGCGTTTATGCTTATGTGATTGATGTATACTTGTGTATGTAATCAAATGAGCCGAGTTTAATGATGTTTTTGTGTCTTTAAAGTGTATTCAATAAAGGGTGTCTCAAACAAGTTTTAAATCTTCAAAAATCTCTAAATTTCTTGAGTTTTTCACTTTCCCGAGTCCAGCCGAGTTTGGAGCCGAGTTTGACGCCGAGTCGCGAGTCCGAGTCCGAGTCGGCCTTGCCGAGTCCGAGCAAAGTCCGAGTCTCGTTTCTTTGATTGCTATAAATAACTCCACACCGATTGACATTAACGTTGAACATGCATTTGTTTAGTATATAACAAATGGGGTACGATCAAGCAATGCCTTGATCGGTCATCGGCTGTTAACCTTGTGCGAACACCGATAGACATCGATTGCTATAAATAACTCCACACCGATTGACATTAACGTTGAACATGCATTTGTTTAGTATAAACAAAGAGGCACGATCAAATAATGTCTTGATTGGTCATGACCAATCAAGGTATTGCTTGATCGTACCCCATTTGTTATATACTTATATTGAGTGGCATTTGTGAGATAGGACATAGAAAATATTAAATGCTCCTCTCACCTGCCACAAACAAGAAAATAGTCAGATTCATACATTAAGGCAATAAGATATACAACAAGATTATTTAATAGAATATAACTTGCATATTGAATGTAAATTGAACATCATTTACACATGCAAGATCAACAATACAGGTTTTCAAGGAAATCAATCAATGTGATACAAAGAATCTAAATAAGCCAATGGTACTCTTTGATATAGAAAAGTATTACTCTTTACAAATGCATGCTGCTGTTACATTTCAAAAGATGCCTAATGCCATCAAGTAACACATACTCAGAATGCCTCCATACATAAAATAACAAACCCTCTGAAAATCTGCAAGATGGATCATTGAATCTCGTTGAAAACTGATCAATGATGTGCAACTGTGAATCTTGAGATGAATTCACCAAGTGGGCTGATCTAGGTTGTCGTCCTAGGGTTTACTGAACCTGCAAGCTAAAACTCTCAAGCTCTCAGGGAAAAGTTTCTTTGAAAATAGCAACTCAAGAATGAATCCTCATTGCACTTTTTCCTCCTTTTATAATACTTTTCCTTTTTGAAAGTAATACTTTATTTAATTTCTCTCTTAATTTACTTTTCCCCCTCAAAAGTGACTTGACTTTATAATTTGTCATTGACATTATTATAAAGTCACTTTATAAAATAAAGTATGTCCAGTTGCTGATTAATTAAATTTAAGTAATCCCATAGGACTTAGGACTAAATAACATTTAATTACTTAATTATCACTCAAAGGAAAGGGGACCAAAGAAACGGGAATCGCCATAAATCGCCTAAACTCGACAAGTCCAAGTCATACTCGCCGAGTCTCTGGGACTCGAAATCGGACTCGTCTGAGTTTGGCGAGCAAACTCGCCAAACTTGGCAAGTCCCGAGCCCCAAACTCAGCTACTGCTTGGGTTAAGTAAAATGACAAAAAAAAAACATTTTAAAAACTTTTTTTAAAATGAACGGTCTCGTCTTTGTTCATTACAACCTTCGCCTGAGAATGAGAAAAATTAGGGTTACAACATGTTAGCCAATAGAAAAATAACACCCGACGCCTTTATTAAATAATAAGTTTTTTTGGCCTAGCGGGGCGCCGCCCCTCGACCCCGCCCTGTATCGCAACAAGGAGCGCGCAAGGGGCGCTGCCACCAAACCCCCGTCGAAAAATATGGGGGGAAACTACATTGATAGAAGTAGGGAAAATTTAACCTCCGAGTCTGACACTGATTGGATCGACCAAGTAGATATAGAGGCTAAGACTATAGCCATGGCAGAGGAGGAGCGGAGAGCACGAGCACAGACAGGAGATTCAGAGACAGATAGTGACATGGATGTTCCTGATGTTGGTGAGCATGGCATGGTGTCATGGGGAGCGGCTATGTCTGTCGAATCATCCAGGACCTACCTTAGACGCCTTCTTAGGGGGCCGGGGCCGAAGGGTGCTGTCGTGCAAGCTCCTCTGAGCCATAGGCTTGTAGTTGTATTTACCTTTGGTATTTGTATGAAACATTTGATGATGATCATATGATGACATGGATTTTTTCTTCCATGAGTTTTGTAATATTGTATACATTTGACAATATTTATATATCTATGTTTGTTATTTCCTTCAGCTACAATGTGCGTTTATGCTTATGTGATTGATGTATACTTGTGTATGTAATCAAATGAGCTGAGTTTGATGATGTTATTGTTTCTTTAAGGTGTATTCAATAAAGGGTGCCTGAAACAAGTTTTAAATCTTTAAAAATCTCTAAATTTCTTGAGTTTTTCACTTTCTCGAGTCCAGCCGAGTCTGGAGCCGAGCCTGACGCCGAGTCCCGAGTCCGAGTCTGATTCGGCCTTGCCGAGTCCGAGTCCCGTTTCTTTGAAGGGGACATTACAGTCCTCCCACCTCAAGCAATCACATGTATCAAATCGACATTAAGCTCAAATCTTCCAGCCAATACCTGGATCCCAAATTAATCTAGGACCTTTGCATGGTCTCACATAAAGTATACAATGCTACAACATAGATATGAAGAGAATCTCGAAGACTCTAATTCTCAAAAGAACAATGATCCTCTTCATGTAATCAGCAAATTTACCAAAGTTTTGCCTTACTCCACCATATTTATGCTGCTCCACTCTGATATAAACTGAAAAATCTGTGTAAAGACTCTCTCTAGACACCACAGAAGCATGTGAATCATGAAAAACATTGTGTGACAAACCGCTGTCCCAAAGAAACCAGTTTTTCCATTCACCCTTATACCAAGAGTGGGGTGAATGAACATCATCATATAAGCTGCAAATGAAGGGATAAATGTCCCTCATCAAATCTCCATCAGAGAATATCACTTTAGGACTCATGGGTCTCACGAAAATCTGAAAGGTATCCATCAAGCGTGCGAAATCAGACATGCACATCCTCTCCATATTGCTGGTGCAAAAGGCAACAGCACTGCTGGAACAAAAAATCAGACCTAGAATCATCTTGGGCGTGCTTCCACTATCACCAACAAACAAGGATCCATTACCATTTCACCCCCTTAGGAAGAAGTCGCATGTTCTCCTAGATGCCTTTAGTGTTGATGTGGCTAAAATCGCGGAACTACGACTCTAAGCGGCCAACACAGAATAGAATGTACTCGCTGAGTATCCTATCCTCTCTTGAGATAAGGAAATCCCTAATGTTGTTTCAATTGATCAATGGGGATGACCTCAAGGTTTCGATTGTCAGGTCTTGACTACAGGGTAACTCAATGATTGATGTGATTTGCTAGGAGCACAAGGGGTCTTACAATTTTGCAACAAGATGGTCTACTGCAATTTTCGGACTGCAAAAAATAATCAAAAGGGAAGGGTTCAAGAAGCCTAAGGACAAGGATGATAAGAGTTGATGCAACGGGTAGACAGATTTTGATAAACCAGTTCTTATTTCGCCAGACACCCTCACAACTAGACAAAAATGGTGCAAGGTCCAAGAGATGAAGGATTTTCAGATCGGAGACACTCGTTTTGGGCACCCAATTCTAGTGCAGCCTAAGACGAACACCTACAGTTGAACTAAGCACAGTTTGGGTTTAGACTAACCATGCCCAGTAACCTACAATCAATAGACACGCAATGGTATGAACTAGAAATGCATCAAATACCCCTCTACACTTCACCATTAAAATCCTTGCACTCTAAAATTAACCAGCTGAAAGAAACCATGCAAATAGACTAAAACGAAGACAACACCATATTTCAATGTTTATATATTTGCTTCAGCTGCCATTACAACAATTTTTGCAACATCTCTATGCTATTCCTAAAATCTAACCTATTTTAACTCTAAAATCTAACTACAAAATTCTAACCCTTTACAATTAGAGGCATATTGCCTTTATAGATTTACAATTTGAACCGGTGGCCAAGATCAACTGCATCCAAGGGCTGCAACCTGCCTTCTAGAAGCTGGCAGCCTTAACCCATGCCCACTTAATTCTTAGTTATCCCTTCAACCACTATCTCAACTGCCTACCACTATTTGGGTTTAATTTAGGTCTATCTGGTAGTTGAACATAATTGTCCACAACTAAATTGTTTCCCCTCTATTTCAAAATATCTTGAGTGGGGCCCACAAGTAGTTTTACATTTAAACAATTTCAGTTTTCCAAACTGAATTTTTGGAATTAAATCCAGTTGTGCATCTCCCGAGAATGCATAATTCGGGTAGCATTCTACGTTCTTCGTCTTTAGTCCTGGTGGTGGACTTTAGCTTCTTGTTCAGCGGCACGCTTCCCAATGCTCGGTTCTAATCTTGCACTTCTGCATCTTTTGTCCTCCAGCTTCCAGCTTCGCTTGCGATCCTTCCTCGATTTGTGTTTCAAGATTTCTCCTGTTTTTTTCTCGACGATGCCTTCGACCTGCAAACAATCAAGTTCACTTTTAATAAATCAATTTGAAAAATTAATTAAATTAATTTAACAAACATTAAATTTAGTTGACGACGTCGAGCCTTGTCTCGGTGGAGTTCGGGCTTGAGAAGCTCTTTGTGAGATGTATCTTTTAAATGTTTTCGCTTCCTCTTTCAGATTTTGAGACCTTTAGGCAAGTTGAGAGATGTTGTGCTTCCTCTAAGCGAATTTCAAATGCCTTCATTAGATCCTTGGCTGACTTTGAAGTTAGGATGTCTGTAACTTCTAGTTCCCACGAATTGAAAGTTTGCCAATTGGATTTATATCGACCCATTGATATTTTCGGGCAAATGAAGGATTATTCGCAATTTTGCGTGATCATGAACCTTTTAATTCATTTTCAAGACTTAGGTGAACTTCGGCTAAAAGAAGCCTTTTGCGCGATTTTGAATGATTTTCTATTTTGAACCTCCTAAGTTAAATCACACAACTTGAGCCTTCTCCTATTTTTGGCCCCTTGCCTTCTTTTGCATGAATCTACTTGGTATTTCGGCCTACCAAGCCGATATTTTCCCTGAAAGGCACGATTTTATTTCTTCATTTTAGGCTCAAGAACCAAATCACGATTCTCACTTTGTGATTTTTGGCTTGTTGAGGCAAAATGCGAGATTTCGTTTTTGTCGAGGTTTTGCTCGGAGATTTAGCCCTACTGTGAAAGAATGATTTTCGGGCAAAAAACCTAAAATGCGCGATTTTTTCTTTTTAATTTTCGGGGCTAATGACCATTTCACGAAATTGTTCTTTCCCTCCAATTTCGGCCTAGAAGAGGTGTTTGCAAACTTCATCGCTTTGACATTTCGGCCTCCAAAGCCGATTTTGAAACTTTTCTAACTTTTCACCCTAAGTAGGAACTTTGAAAGCCAACCTCGGCCTATGGAGGAGATCAGCGAGATGTGAGCTTGCATTTCAGCCTAGAAGCTACTTTCATGCGTTTAAGTGATTTTCGGCTTGAAAAGCCGATTTTTTGAAAACTGAAGTTGCCTCTCTCCCCTCAGTCGAAAGCCAATTTTCACGACTTAGGCGCCCTTTTCAGTTTCCTTTGTTTATGAATTTCAGGCTAAAATCACAGTCTTTTGCGCGATATCAATTGGAATTCCTCAGTCTTTTTAGGCCAAATGCTGATACTGTGCGATTTTACATTGTTAGTCGTTTTCGGCTTACAAGCCGAGTTTGCAACCCCGACGAGTTTTAAGTTTCTTGGCTTTGCTAGGTGAGACAAAAAGGCAGAATGCAACAATCACGACTCTCATTTGACATTTCACTAGGTTTCACAGACGATTCAAACACGGACTCTATCTCTCCCTCCTTCACGCCAGGCAAACATAGCGGGGGTCCCCTGTCATAGAGACAGGGATGGGTGTGCGATATGCACGACACTTAGCTATTATAAAACTGATCCATACTTGTACCTCCTTAACTATTACGTTTTTTGCCTCCAACCAACTCCATGGTGAAGTACCCATCACAAACCAAACATTATCAAATTGTAGGATCTTCTTGTTAGGCAATCTCTTAGTCTCTATAATCAGCTCTCTAAGACAATATGCCTCATGTGATCTTAACAAGTATTCCTCCAATGTAATCATGTGTACAAAACAAGGAATATCAAACTTACTAATGGTTGTCATACCTTGCAAGTAGCTTAGATCTACAAGCTCCTTCTTAAGCACATCATTGTTGATTGATCCAAAAGTTGTAGCACCTATCTCACGACTGAAATTTGCATCTTCATGTGAAAGTTTCCCCATAGGTGTGGCTGCCTTGAGAATTGTTTTTCTGATTTGCATTCAAAGTCATGCCTCTTAGAATCAGCTACCTCCTTGACCTCTTCTTCACCAAATTCCTGTTTTGAAGCATTATGCCCCACCCAAGAGTCATGATGGCGTGATGCTGAAACGTAGGTGGATTCCTTGAGTACTTTGTGATGGGTTAGGTCTTTCTAATCTAAAATTATGTTCTTTTCCACGCACACTTCCACATATTCTTTCTCAACCATAGATTGATCATTCAAATCATGTTGTGCTAGAAGTCTTTGATCCACAAAACCTTCATATGTATGAACAATGTCTCTTTCAACATGGCTTAAATCTGAATGTGTACCCATGGCTACAATTTCATCATCCTTATTAGTCACAACATCCACATTTGTAGATGGATGTTCAAGTAATGGTTCTTAAAAAACAAATGTAGCGTTGTTATTATGCATAACCAAATCAAAATTAGCTTCCTCCCTTTCAGCAGCACTACCATTGCTGCCACAAGTTTCATGTGCCTCTTCTTCAAGTGAATTCCCAGCATTGGAATGATCTATATGCTCATCTTTAGTGACTTTGTTCATCGTTGTTATGCCTCTTATCCATCTTCTTAGCTTCTTCTTCCAAAAGCAATTTCTGAAACAATAATAACATATCTTATTGATATTTTTGAAATGCTTGAAAGAAGTCATTCATACCATTCATAAGCTTGTCCATATGTCGATCATTTCTTTGTGGACTTATACTATCCCTTCTATCCTTCCTTGATGGACTTGTTCCACCTTTATCCATTGTTGTAACTTTTTTTACACCTGTTGTATGTGATGTTGATTTCGGAAGGAAAGTAGGTGGAAATCTTCCATCTATAATTCTACCCATTGTTGTGACCTTTTATAAACTTGTTGTACGTGATTGAAACAACTGATTTCAAACTGACATGCAATTGATTAGAAGCAACATGCAACTATCTGGGCAGTCGCCAAACTGGCATGCAAGCTCTGGGTAGTCGCCAAAACTAACAAGCAAGTTCACTAAACTGACATTAAAGATCTAGATAGTTTCCAAACTAACATGCAAGTTCACCAAACTGACATGCACTAATCTAGGTATTCACCAAAATCACATGCAACGTTGAAACTCCAATAGGCTAGCAAGATCACCAACTCTGATACCACTATAATATCCCAGACTCGGATATTGCTTCAAATCTAATGTGGGTTTTCATTTTTGCTCATATTTTATTCATCATAATATAATTTTGTGAGATGCAAACATGCAGATTGAACATGCAAGATCAACAATACAAATTTTCAACGAAATCAATCAATGTGATACAAAGAATATAAATAAGCCAATGGTATTCTTTGATATAGAAAAGTATTACTCTTTACAAGCGCATGCTACTATTACAAATCAAAAGATGCCTAATGCCATCAAGTACCACATACTCGGAATGCCTCCATACATAAAATAACCAACCCTCTGAAAATCTGCAAGATAGATCATTAAATCTCCATGAAAACTGATCAATGATGTGCAATTGTGAATCTTGAGATGAATTCACCCAGTGGGCTGATTTGGGTTTCCGTCCAAATAGCCAAAACCTCTAGGCTTTCTGTCCTAGGGTTAACTGAACCTGCAAGCTAAAACTCTCAAGCTCTCAAGGAAAAGTTTCTTTGAAAATAACAACTCAAGAATGAATCCTCATTGCACTTTTTCCTCCTTTTATAATACTTTTCCTTTTTTAAAGTAATACTTTATTTTATTTCTCTCTTAATTTACTTTTCGCACTCAAAAATGACTTGACTTTATAATTTGTCATTGACATTATTATAAAGTCACTTTATAAAATAAAGTATGTCGAGCTGCTGATTAATTAAATTTAAATAATCCCATAGCACTTAGGACTATTTAGCATTTAATTAATTAATTATCACTCAAAGGAAAGGGGACATTAACACTGTAATATTTTGTCTATATTTTCCTTGCCAGGCTCGGTTTATTTTATCAAATTTGTTTAATATATTTGATCACATACTAAATTTATTTAAAATAAGTTCAACGATTTAGGAGCAGGCTCAAACCAAATTCAGAAGCATTTATTAATTCTTTTAATTCAAACCAATACAACTTATTCTCAGTGCTGAGGCACATGCATTGGAGAGGGTATTGTTGTGACGTATTCACACATCGCCCCATTGCAAATGGGGACCCCTACTCTTTTTGCTTTCTGGGGTTTGTTTTTCTCGGTCTTTTAGGGTTTTGTCTGTTAGCCTTTGCATTCTGAGTGTTGCCAAAGGGATCACTACGATAGAAGGCTCTGCTTGAGCCAGGGTGAGTCCACAGGGCCCCAGAATTAAGGTTTCTTTGAGAGTCTTCCTTAGGGCCTGGTTTTGCTCTTGTTGCTAATTGTGTCTTGCTTGGTGAGTGTGTATCATCCTTGAAGGTCTGAGTTAGGTCAAATTGGTGAGTGATGAAGTCTGGCATGTCATCCTGATCTTCAAATACCCTGAAATTTGGTTGTCTGGAATGTCTTCCTGATCCTGAAATTTGACTAAGTCTAGAAAACTGAAGAATCCTCCAAAAACTAGATTTTGCATTATAACTCCTGGAGGTCCGAAACCACTCTCAAGCATCCTGACAGTATATATGGAATATAACTTAAAGTATAAGAAAGAAGAAAGATATAAGGAAATGTCACTTATACTTAAATGTTATATTCCATACATGGATCCTGACGAAGAGACCAAAATGTCAAATTTCGCTCATGACCCTTTGAAAGGGTCCAGAGCAAAATTCTCCATAAGACATTCTAGTTTGACCCAAACTTAGAACTAACTCATTCCTAGGCATTACTGAGGGCAAAACACTTGTTTGGATGAAGAAATGTGAGAAATGAAATCAAGATTTGAGCCTAAATGTGAATTTCGCTCCTGACCCTTCCAAAGGGTCTAGAGCGAAATTCTCCTTAGACACCTTTTTTCTCCTTGTTTGCACTGGAAACCTTGATTCCTTGGGCATGGTAAGGGCAAATTGACATATTCTTGCCTTAGGAAGTGATTTGATGTGTTTGAAAGTGTGGGCTTAATCACATTTGGTTTATTTTGCAGATGGAGAAAACCAAGCCAGGGCAAGGATGACCTCTTCTAGTCCATCATCATCAAGGACGTTCCACGTGCAAAAAGGGAGGATTCAAGGCACTTTGAAGCTTTGGAAGACTCAATGAGTTCAAGGAATTGCCAGCTACCTCTAGAACCTTCACTTCGCCACACTAAGGAACCACAAGATGACAAAGGAAGGCAATGCTAGCATTTCAAGGAAAGGTACACCATCCATCAAACACATCAAAGACAAAGGAGCTCAAAGCAAGGGTCCGTTGAAGAAGCAGATAGTTTCAAAAGAGTTAATTAAGGTTAGCTTCTCAACATCATCAAATTGAACATCAACCAAGTTACAAGTGTCAAACAAGGTGGCATCCTAGTCATCACTCCTCCAGTCGGATTGGTCCACCTCAGCATGACCAGATTCAATGCAACTAATTTACTAGAGGCGGCACAAACTTTGATCTACCTAAACCGGCTTCTTATTGGTCCTCACCCTTGGAATGTAATTTTCTAATTGGCTAAGGAAGTTTGTTGTAACAAACCCTAATTAGGGTTTCTATCTTGTAATCCTAGCCATTGATTCTAAATCAATCAGAGTCGTCTATTTGTAAAGGGTTTCTCTATATAAGCCCTGGCTCCTCATTTGTAAAGGTTATTAGTTGGTTAATAGAGAATAGATAGTAGTGAATAATCAAAGAGTAGGAAATAATTAGAGTAGAGTAGAAAGAGAAGGCAAAGATTGTTGCCAAGATGTTGTTGTAAAGGACTTGTAAACTTCATTGAAGAAATGGTGAATTCTATGGGTCGATTCAACAATTTGCATGGTCTCTATAATTATCAAGTTTGATTTCATGTTATTAGATGAGTGGAAGAAATGTGTATGATCGATGGTGAAATTCGTATATCCATACTACTAGCAGTTTGTTGATTGCAGACTTGCCTTGTGTAGTCAACTGGAATCATTCAGCTTAAGCTTAACTTCAATTGTCACTTCTTCATTGATATGCATCAGCCTGATGGTGTCCATGCCTATAGCAATGATCTGAACATCATAAAGCTTTCCTCAGAAGATCGCACTAATCTTGTGGAGATGGTCCTGGGATGTCAAAGCAAGACTTAGTTAGAATTTCATCAAAGGCCATTCATTGCTCCTACATTCTTAATGTTAGGATTAGATCCTTCCCTCGCCCTTATCCTTTTTTCCTTTTTCAAAATCTAGGCTAGTGAAATCTTGCGTTCCAGTAATATTCAAAGCAAATCAGACGTTTAGGTCGTCAAATGTAAGTCCCCTTGTGATTCCAACAAAATCACATCATACCACGAGAAGCTTATCCACACGAAGAGAACCTACATACAAGAACCTTGGAGTTGCCTCGATTGATCCTTCAGCGAGATCTTCAGCAGTCGGGAGCTTTATTCAAGAGAGGATAAGGTACCTTTAGGTATTTTATTCTGTGTTCGCATGTGTACAAAAACACATCAACAAGTATCTATCTCATTCCCGGCTCAAGCAAATTGAGGGTTTGATTTTCTTATTGGTCACCAACACCCAGATATTATTGCTGCCTCCTACACATTAATCATCGCTGCATGTCAGACTGTCTGTGCCTAAGCGCTTTTCTGTAGACTTTCTGAGCTCTAGATTGCTAACATGAAGGCCCAATAATCACCGTCCTTGCATTCACTCAAAAAGCCACTCCTTATTACACCATGAATCGATATCATAAAGTGGCTGGGCTGCGATTTTATCAGGCAATCATGCCGCTGTCAAAGTCTGATCTCTTGCAGTAAAACTGAAATTCGAATCTCCACTTGTGTTGAGGGTTTCGTCCTGGAAAAACACCAACTCACTAAGAGGTAGAAAAGAAAATGAAATGAATGCTGAATGAATCCTCTCCTTGGCATCGAACCTCCTTAAATTCATTTCATTCTTTCCAGAAAGCTATCAGATGTGTCTAGAAAGCTCCCCTTGAGCGACTTAGGCTAGGCATTCATATATAATTAATTACTAAATATCACCCCCATGTAGACATCACCTAGGCATTAAATGTTAAGTCTTAAATGGCCCCCTTTCAATGACTTAATGAACAATTATAATAATTATTCATTACTATAGCTTTTTGGCCAATAATAACTTATTCCCTTCTTAATTTAACTAACTCTAACCCAGGGAATTAAGAGGCTAGAGTTTGACTGATGTTTGCCTGTCAAAAAGATGGGCACATTACACATACCAAGGCCTCCCTTATTATGGGGACTACCCATGCGACATGTTCTATGACTAATTTGAAGGAAAGATTTCAATATTTTGTATTTGACACCATGATGTTATGTTTGTATGGATCTGTTTGCAATTTAACATTCACCATTGTGTCTATATAAGAACAAAAACAAACAAAACCCACTGATCGCATATTTGAAAACCTTATCAAAGACTCACATTATGAACTTTCCTGAAAAAAAAGTTTGCATGCCTTTTGCAGACACATTCTAACCCAAGAATGACAAGCAACATTTCTACGTCTCTTTTACATGTAATTTCCCCACTGCAGGTCCTTGACACAAGCATTTCAACTTCCTAAACATGTTTGCATGAACATATACTACAATGTCACATGTTTCCAAGCCAAGCATGTTTACCCCGTGGGGTGGGTTATTAATATTGCATATCAACAGTTAGATGATAACCATAGGATAGAATAGTAACCAGAAACTCAGAGTAAAGCTTTCATTAATGCCAAAGTGTCTAGTACAATAATCATTCTCTACATCCGTCTCCAACAACAAGTACAAGAGCATATATAAAGACACGGTCGAGGGTTGCAGTTACCACCCGTGGGGAACCGTCGTGCAATGGACAACTACCCTCAACGACACTAACATACTTAACCAACGTAGCTTAACACGTAGTACAAAGCCCATTTTACAACCAACATCATCCCCCCCCCAAAGAAAAGTCGTCTCTGGACGACAAGGACAAAAATCCGGGACTAACACAACAAAATGGGGATAAAGTACATTGTATACAATAAGAAAATCACTGAGAAGAAGGGGATGAGGGGTCGTCCATGAAGGAGGTAGTTGCACCGCCAATGAAGAAGATGCAGGAACTGCTAACGCCAGTCAAGCCCGGAACTCATACACCTGATGCGTCCTCGCCTGAAAACCCTTTTCTGCTACCATGCGATGCTCAAGTGCGGATTTCACAAATATTGCTTCTGCAAGGAGTTCTTTTTTTCCTTGACATCACAGTCCTCCTATGCCTAAACCAAACTTGTCTACAAAACATGCTTTTCAGTCTCAACCTCCACCAACTACTACTCAAATGATACTGTCTCCCTCACCAATTTGTCCTCGATAGCCACCCGCGCTGCCCTCTCGGCATCTAACTCAATGGGTACGCTGAGCTAAGTCTCACGCTACTACTGCCTCCAACCTGGTGGTCAGCTCCTCCCGAGCCCTCTGTGCATCCACCAAGACAACCTCACGTCCAGCCGAGACATACTCTGAGTTCCTCAAAGCGTACCATTCATGCCTGGAAGTGGCCACAACCCTCTGGCACAAAGGCTAGGAGACGCCTCAAATCCTCCATCACACTCCCCAAAGGCTGAAAACTGAACTCAATAACTCCCTGGTGTCGTACGACTTCGCGTTCTTGCAATGCTTTCCCTCAAACTCTGTTTGTTTGCAACCTCCAAAATCCGTCTCCCTCTACGGCTTATGGCTTCCCCACCAATGCTTACCTTCATTCTTCTTTCTCACAGTACGGAACAACCCCAACACTTACCGTGACTTCTCTAATGCCCTTCGCCCAACTCAAAAAGTGTATTGTAGCTCAAAAATAAATTGGGGGTCTGGGGGTAGTGCATCATTTTGTGATATTTTAAGATGCCAAAAACCTTATTCTCCACTCTAATTTTTTTAGCGTCCTAGCTCAAGACTCCATCGAATGAATTTTCAATCTGGTCGTCAGTTTTTTTCTGTTTTTTTTTTTTGTAAATTAAATGCAAGCTTGTTTGAATGTCGGCGCATTTTTCATTTGATGTGCTATCACCACCGTTTATCCCTCTATGTCGTGGTATTTTTCCTTTCACCCTTTTTTTTAGCCACCGTCGTCGTCGTGCTCCTTCGGGCCTATGGTGGTATTCCATCGCCAATGACTTCCATCGACGGTGGTGCACCGTACGATGTCCCACTGCACAGGGTCCCACCGCATGGTGGTCTACCCGTGGTGGTTCCACTGTCTGGTGTCCCACCACCACTTTCAAAAATATATATATATATATATATTTTCTTGTTTCTTTCTATTTTCAATTTATTTTTTTCAATTTAATTTCCTAATCTAATTGTCCAAAGAGCCTTCGGCTCGGGTCCCATGCCTCTAGGATCGCCCTTCATTTTTCTCGGTTTGCCTCGCCCGAGAGTCTGCCACTTTGGTACAATGCCTCTCGAGTCGCTTGCCCAGCCTCTCGGGTCCCCTGCGCGCTTCTTGTGGTAGGGTTTCAATTTGGACCCGTTGATGTCAAGTCTATTTTCAATGGCCATCCGAAGACCTGGAACCATAAATTCTACAGGGACCACGGTCTCCTTCCCATACATAAGAAGAAGAAGAATAAAGATTTTGAACGCTACAGCCTTCCAGACAGGGTTCCAATCGTTGCCGACACGAATGATCTTGGGATTATCTACGTCATCGAGGTTTGTCTCCTTCAATTTTACCTCTTGATACTTGATGGGTTCTTCCTTTGGGAACTAGTGTACGATGGTGTCACTCACACAACCATCTCCCTTCCAACATTCTCTGTATTCCAACAGGTACACCTCCTATGTTACTTGCTCTGGTTCCTCTACTTCAAGCCTGTAGCTCTGGAACATTTCGTAATCCTCCATCTGCTAATGGAAGAGCCCATTCAATGACCTCATTTCATCCTCGGAGCACTCTCCTAGTTTGAGAATGCCTTCGTCGTTAGGCTCCATGCAGCCACGTCCTTCGTCCCTCGGGTCGCCTTCTCCTTCACCCTCTGATTCCGAAGATGATGCCAGTTCCTCACTAACCAACTACGTCCCAAGGTCTATGATAAACTTCCTTCCTCCATTCTCCATAGACAGAGTGTTCTTCCAGTTGTGGGTGGCCTTGGCTACCACCAGCCACCCTCTCCCTAAAATCGCATCATACCCTTTTTTCTTTAGTGGGATTACCACGAAGTCGAGTATGAAGGGTTGCGCCCCAATGGTAACTTGCTGGACCATCAGTGTCCCGATGGTTTGATTCCATGTTGATCTGCTCCCAGCAGATTGAATGTAGATGGCCACAGCGTCGGCTTCCCTAGCTTCCGCCGGGTTTCTTCTCGAAGAACATTCACTTCCGATCCACCATCGATGATGGTATCGGTTAGAATGGTGCCAAGGATACCCATCTCCACAATGGTCGGGTTCCTTCCAGTGTTAACTGCCAGCAGCCTGGGGTCTATTGCAGACCCTGCAGGAACATCTGTGTGGTGGTTGGTATTGGTGCGTGGTTGGGAGAGATTATTCAGCAATGCCATTCGTAATTAAGGCATCCTCTAGAGGAGGTCGTGTACCTTCACAGGCACCTCCAGTTTTAAAATTTGATTTAGAATAGCCTCCGCCTCCGATCGGCTGGAAGTACCTGTCGTACACTTCGCCTTCGCCCTATCTCGTATCTCTTTCTCAATTTCTTCCCGTGCTTTCCGTACCCTTCACTTCTCTGTCTCCGGGTCTAGGCACGTTGCTTGTCAGGCTTGGGCGCGAGTTACGGCCAACACTTCCTCTTCTTTGGTTTCCTTGATATTGAGCAAGTTGACGCCGGACTTCGGGCAGGTGGCATCTTCGTGGTCTCCCGGTCCGCACCATTTGCACAAATATTGTGTGGCCTCTCCCTTCAGGCAGTCTCGGGCGAAGTGCCCCCACTGGCTGCACGCTCTGCATTGTATCATCGGTCGGCCTTTGGATTCTTATTGGATCCGACTCCTTGTATTGTTATTGGTGTTATTGTTGTTTCGTCCTCCCCACCGGTTATCTCGATAGCCTCCCAAAGTTGCATTGTTGTTTGGCTGGGAGCTGTCGGTACCGCCCGATGTAGTTGGTTGTTCCTAGATAAGCAATACTTGTTGGTTTCGTGTTTTCATGTTGTAGGGGCATTCCCTGGTGGGATGCCCCATCAACTGGCATATATAACAATAGGCCTTCTTTCGGCAGGAGCCTTTCGTGTGACCGTTCGTCTTACATTCCTTGCACCAAAGCTCCCCTTCATCGGTCTTGCTCGGACCTCCCTTCATAACCTTCAGCTCTTTCATCATCCTCAGCATGTCCTTCTGCAAGGCTTGCACCTTTTTGCCGGACTCGCCATCGCTGTTGCTTCCCTCGGAAGAGTCATCATCCTCGGACGAGCTATCCTTCTTCTTTTTCTTCTTGGATGTCTTGGTCTCGCTCACGAGATCCATCGCTCTATTATAGGCGTCCTCATATGACGTTGGCAAAACAATTTTCATTTTTCTACGCAGGGAGGATCTCAATCCTTCCACAAACCACCGTTTCTTCAATCCATCCGCCGGTTGACTTTCCATCTTGCCCAACAATTCCTTTAGCCTTCGGCTATATGCGTGGATGGTCTCCTTAGTACCTTGCTTGGTACCATAGATTTCGGCTACAATTTCGTTATCGTCTCTTAGCAACCCAAATTTTGTTTTAAATGCCTTCTCCAATTTATCCCATGTGTTAATCTCAGTTTTGTCCATGTCAGAGTACCAATCAATGGCAACTCCTCTTAGCGTGGCTGGGAACTGCTGCACCCATTCGTCATGATTGGTCACCCCATTGACCAACCAAATTGTTTCACATGTACTGCAATGCCATACAGGATCTTCCTTGCCATCGCCTGTGAACTTTGGCAATTTCTACTTACTTGCCATCCCATCGTTGGGTCTCACTCCTTCGATGCCTTGTGTGCTTGTACCTAGTGATCCTCCGCCTCCCCCTCTTGCACCTGACCCTCCACTCGTGGGTCTTCCGGGGAAGGTTGTTGACTCCGAACCAAACAAATTGCCTCCCGTACGGTACCCTTGTGCTCCCCCGGCACCTTCGGCCCTACCGTCACCTTCAGTCGTCTCCCTCCGGTTGTCCCCCGAAATGGACAAGTTCTTTAGTAGGTCTCTGGTAGCGTCGATCAGGTTTAGACTTCGCCTTGTTTGTTCCACCAACTCTTCACAACTTCTTACCCTACGGTGGTATTCTGGCGAACTATAGAGTTCTCCTTCGGCACCCTCCGTGACTCCTAGGTTCCCTTCAGGCAACCCTACGACAGTGTAGAGAGTGTAATTCTCTTCGTCTATCTCTGCCTCTGCAACCTTCGTGACAACTCTTGGGTTCTCTTCGAGCAACCCCTCGGTCGATCGTCCCTCGGCAAGCTGCCTTAGCCTACGCCTTCGTTCTATTTGTTGTCTGAGATTCAACGCTCTTTGTGCCACTTCCCATTCGTCACTTTGTATCTTTTTATTTTTATCCTTATTTAGTATATTGGGCATAAATCACCTCCATACATAGCAAGCACACAACATTAACACAAACAAAACAAAACTTTTATTATTTTCCCTTTCGGCCACAATTTATGTCAACATTGTGCCAGGATTATTATAGTATTGCTTTATTCCTCCTGGAGGTTCAAGGTTCGATTTCCCCTTCGCCTCTTGCCATCACGCTCCACTTCCCAATGATGATTGTTTTCTTCGTACTATCAGAGGACCTGTTGGCGTCGCTCCTCACAGGCAATCTCCTCCAAGCGGGTTCGTTGTGCCAGTGATGCCTATGCAAGCAACCGGGGGAGGTGGTTCATCAACCGATTCACTGCTAGGCTAACTTTCAGTGCGGTCCACACGGCACTTGTTGGGACTTCAACCTCCGCGGCCTCTCTTCGGGCGTAGGTCTCGATGGCCGCCTGAAGCAAGATTGAGAATTCCCTCATTGCAGTGTCCTCTCCATCATAGAGCTCCGTTTGTGTGTCGTCGGCCTCTGGGTTAATCTCACCAACGAGTAGGCCAATCGTATCCGTACACCATCCACTCCTTCCTTTCCCGAGTATGTCTAGGCAAAGGCGCCAAATGTTTACCCCATGGGATGTGTTATTAATATTGCATATCAACAATCAGATGATAACCATAGGATAGAATAGTAACCAAAAACTCAAAGTAAAGCTTTCGTTAATGCCAAAGTGTCTAGTACAATAATCATTCTCTACATCCGTCTCCAACAACAAGTACAAGAGCATATATAAAGACACGGTCGAGGGTTGTGGTTACCACCCATGGGGAACCGTCGTTCAATGGACAACTACCCTCGACGACACTAACATACTTAACCAACGTAGCTTAACAAGTAGTACAAAGCCCATTTCACGATCAACAAAGCACAGAAAGTCAATAAAATTTCCCCACACCAGGTGTTTACAGACTAAAAAGCATGCCTGTCATAGAGGAACCCTGAAACACATGCATCTAATAACATGCAAGGGAAGTTTGAAATGTGCTTTAACTTTTGCATTAACAGAAAGGGAAAAATGTCTTCCCCTGCCAAAAAAACATGAAAGACAAGGAAACATAATGCTTTTTGTATACATATTTTGACCATCTACTTTATAGAATTTTTTAGGGCTGTTTCTTGTCAGTGTTATTGAGTTAGTTGTTAAAGAGATTTATGTATTGAGAACTTGTCTTAAGTTTGCAGAACTGTTTCTCTGATACTGGACACTTTCACTCTAAACTTCAGATTGCTTTAAGGTAATACATTATCTAAACACTGACTTCATTGAATAAAACATATAGTGTCTGTAAAATTAGTTTTACTAATACAGAAAGACTTTGAACATCTCCATTAGATAATAAAGAATTAGAAAGTTCTAATCTTTTGTCTTCTGAGCTTTGAAAAGTATTAGCTTTGGCATTTGTGACTATTGTTTGTAACAAATCCACAATTCTGAATACATACAGTTTAATTTCAAATTAAAATTTGTAAATTCAAATACATATACTCATAAAAAAAAAGGGTTGAGCATGTTCAACTTGGTCGTTTGTTCCCCACTATAAATTCAGGACGATTAGGATTCAATTTAACATTTAATAATGTAGAGCGCATACAAGCTTTACTTAAAATTAAAAAATAATATATGAGGCCAGCTGGAAAAGCCTAATCTGTAATGATTCAAAAATGAAGAAACATGTACCTTCTCTGGTAAATTTTCTAACCAGGACACTGTGGCATTAAAATCTTCAACCACCCATTTCTGTACCTCTGAAGGATTGATATCCGGTTTCTCGCTGCTGATTTCACCCATGCCTTTTGCTTTCTTCTGTGGTATCCATAAAGTCAAATAATACAAAAATATATATGGTTAACGATAATGTATGTCTACTGAATGATAGCAACGTGGAAAGAGGGAAAATATATACCATAGTCACTCATAGTGCTCTAGTCTGTCTTAGTCTGAATTAAGTGAAACTAGAAAGAATGAAAGAATTTATATTTAAGTCCACAAATGACCAACACTAAGTCAAAGAAACTGGAACATAAATCTGTCACAATAGCAAAGTACTTGGGCAAAAAGGGCCCTAGACACAATGCAAACACAACTAGAGAAAATTAAAATTTTCATAAAGAAATGGTTCAATTCATTAGCAGATGCAACTAAAGTAATTAACTGATAGTATAAGATCTTATGCAGAACTTTACAAAACTTTAAATTTATTTGTAATTAGAGAGATTCTCTAATCTTAACTCCAACAAACAGTTAACTGACAATTTTGAATACAATTGCAGCAAGCTTATGGCCAGCAGCCAGCATTGCACAAAGTGAAAGAACATTCATGAATTGTTAAAAACAGGTCAAGCTCATTATAGACTCTAAAAGATATTGTACATATGTAGCTAGTATGGGCTACAAAAAATAGATGTATGGTTGTAAATATTTTCATCGACAAGATAGATCAAATGATTGTAAGATGCAATTTGAAAAACATGCTCTCTCTCCTGTGATGTTGCCATTTTCTATGCAAGTCGGCTTTGATTTTATAATTGAATTTTAATAAACGAAGTTATTAATAATTTATAATATCATTTATTTTCTGGAATGACCTAGTTGAATAAATTTAGCAATTAATAAATATTGTTTTTTTTTCAAATAAGAATTGGTCCTTGGCCAACCTTGCTAGGGTGGTCAACTTTACCCAACCCTCTCCTATTTAAGTAGTTGTTTTGGCTCAGTTTGGGGTATGTGTGAATTTATCTGCTCTAGCTTAAGGTGGCTCCAGACACAAACCTGGAGACTCACCCAAATAGGATGTAGCCCCTACTTTTAATACTTTTAAAATTTAGATCCACCTAATGTGCGTCCAGAATTTTCCTTCGCAAGCTTAAATAAATTTTCTCAATACTTTATAATATTTTCTAATTTGGCCCCCTCAGTAATTTTTATCCTCCACACTTTCATAAATTTGTCTGTGAACTTTATCATATTCTCTAGCTCCAATATTTTATTAAAAAAATTATCTTTTCTCCACTTCCTTGATTGCTCAGATTGATGAAAGTTGGTTATGGCATAGAAGGATGTGCAATGTAAATTTTGTTAGCACGGTTAAGATAAGTTCCACTCAAGTAGTAAGAGATCTCCCTAAGTTGATGAAGCCTTATAATCCAATATGCAAGAAATGTCAATTAGGGAAGCAGACAAGAGTTACATAAAAGAGCAAACATTATAATTCCAATGGTTTGTTGGATCTTTTGCATATTGATATATGTGGTCCTTCTAGACTGAGAAGCTTGCACGCTGACAGATATTTCATATTGCTGATTGATGATTATTCAAGGATGATGTGGGTTATCTTCCTCGGGGAGAAATCTGAAGCGTTGGAGAAGTTCAAGATTGTCAAAGCTATGGTTGAGACCGAGACAGGATTGAAGCTGAAATCTTTGAGATGTGACGGAGGTGGAAAATTCACTTCCGGTGAGTTTAATGCATATTGTGAAGAGCATGGAGTTAGGAGACAGTTATCTGCTCCTAGAACGCCACAACATAATTGTGTTGTGGAGAGAAAGAATAGAACAGTTCAAGAAGCTGCTCGAAACTTGATGATTCAGGGAAATGTGTTGCATGTGTATTGGAGAGAAGTTGTGAGTACTGCAGTATACACTCTTAACCGAGTAAATATCAAAGGTGATACTGGTAAGACCCCTTATGAGTTATGGTTTGGTCATGCTCCTACTATTAGATATTTCAAAAAAATTGGAAGTAAATGTTACATTAAAAGCACTGAAGATCTTGGAAAATTTGATGCTAGATGTGATGAAGGAATTTTTCTTGGTGAAAAATTGTTGAAACTGCTAATGTGAAGGTTGATGAAGGAGATGTGAAACAGATTAGGCCTTGTAGATATGATTCAGGTGATGAAGATGTCAGTGCAGATAAAGGAAAGCCAATGCAAACTGTAAATCATGTTCAGAACGATCCAAAAAAGACTGAGAATCAAGGAGAAGTTGCAAATACTAATCAAAGAGTTCAAGAACCTGAAAATCAGGGAAATCCTAAAACTTGCAAGTATGTGAGATTGAATCATTCAGAGAATCAAATTCTTGGTGACAAGAATAGAGGTGTAATGACTCGGAAAAGACTTACAGAAGAAATTTGTTTGATGTCCAGGATTGAGCCTAAAAATGTTGATGAAGCATGTAAAGATGAGAATTGTGTTAAAACAATGAAAGAACTAAATCAGATTGAGAAAAATAATACATGGGAACTTGTTCCTGTTGACATGTTTTTTATGACAGCGTCGAACACAGAATAAAGTCACCAACAGTCACCTTATCCTCTCTTAATTAAGATGAGTCTGTATGCTAGGATTGCTTAAAGTTCAAATAGCTAATTCCAAGGTTCCTCCAGTGCGTGCACGTGACTCAGTTGTTTGATGGGTTTGTTGATAACCCAAGGGGCCTTACATGTGTTGGATTGAAGAAAACTCATGCAAGCTCAAGGATTTGTGCACGGATGATTTGCAATGAAAGCTCGAGTTTTAGATCTTTTTGATTTTTCGAAATATGCAAAAAGTAAATGAGAGTAGGGTAGAGAGGATTATGCTAAAGCTAATCTAATCCTAAGAATAGGAGATGGGATCACTCATGCAAAATCAAACCACGCTTCGTTTCGCCAGCAGAGCACAACTACACGAAGGCGGTGCAATCTTCAAAGGGTGCGTGGAGGTTTTTCAAATCACCAATATGGACCATCGAATCGAACAATCTTTACTGATGATCAAAGTTAAGCGTGCACACATCAAAAGGCTTAGACTAACTTTGCACGGTATACAACAATCAGCTACACACCAAAAGTATGAGCTCGGATTTTGCAACAAGTACTCCTATCAAATCCTGTTCTCCTAACAACATATAACCAAATCTAATCTAATTGAAGAGAGCAAGACCATGCAGATTGCGAAAATAGAACAAGAATACACCATCAAAATCGAACAATGTATTTAGTTGGCTACTTTAACAACCCTAATGCAACAATCTCAGATAATAATCTCTCCTCCCTTACAAATGAGGGGGGTCAACCCTTTATATAGGCCTCAACATTTAACACCCATTAAGCCCATATACAATTAATTACAATCCTGCCAAAAATGGCACCCATAAAGCATTAATTAACCATTACATTCAAAAAGTGCCCACTATGCAATGAATGTACCCTCATGCAAAAATCGCCCATGATGCCATAAATGCACCATCATCCCCTGAACGTGACGGCTGCATGCAAAAGATGCTCTATTAATTCTTCAAGCAATGACCGGGTCGCCATTTGGTCAAATATTCCGACAATGAATGTGCCACCATACTGCCATGCGTTCAATAGATCCTCGCCATGCAAGTGGACCCTGTCGTCGTATATCCGCTCCTGCACATCTAGAATTGTTGGAGAGAGAAATTTGATTCAGGAAGAATTGTCTTGAAGTATCTTCAATGATTGGAGAAGGTTTTCCATCAATTTTCACCATCTCCTATTTTTTAGGAATTTTCCACAAATTAGGGTTTCAAGCTCATGTGGGAGAGAATTCTCCTAAGAATCCAAATCTATAAAAATTTTGAAATTTTGATGTGACTTGATGCCCGAGAATGGATTTTTCAAAAAAAAATTCTGGGGAAATTCTGCTTTTCATTCTTCCTTGACCCTTGGATTTTCATGCCTTAGACAAATTCAATTTTCACACTTGAATGTGGATTTTCACTGGAGGGAAATTTCGTCCATTTTGAGAATCTTCCATGAATGCTTGATTTTGGTGCCCAACTGGAGAGTAGGGCAGAATTTTGACTTGGTGGATGATATTCATTCATTTCATACTTTTCATGAACATCCTTGTTTGGCGCCCTCACCTAGCACTTGGGCGCTATTCCTTCATGAAGGAGAAATTCATGGTTGTTTGGCTTCTCCATGACTCCTCTACTTGGCACCCTTCCATGTCTCTAGGCGGAATTTTCACCTGAGGAAGGAATTCATCATCTAGTGCACTATTCGTGAGAACATTTTAGCGCCCTCCTATGTTCCTAAGCAACATTTTGCACTTGGTGGGGAATTTCTTCACTTCCATGGATTCCTTGCATCCCCCAATTTGGCGCTCTTTCCCTCTCTTGGGCACTATTTCACCCTAAGGAAGGAATTCACAACCTTTCCTTCCTTCCACGACCAGTCCATTCTGGCGCCCATCCTTGGTCTCATATTTGTCTACGGGAAGGAATTCTCAACTTCTTCAATTCTCCTTGCACACTTTAATTTAGCGCCCTCCATCTTCCTAGAGTGGGTTTTTGACTTGAGGAAGGAATTATTTCATTTTGCATTCTTCCATGCCTTCATGGATCTAGCGCCCTTTGCTCCCTTTGGGCGCTATGTGGACTTAGGCATGGAATTTCTTTGTTTTGTGCTTTTCCATGATACTTCTCCTTGAGCGCCCTTTCAACTCCTAGGGTGGATTTTTTGCCTTGGCTAAGGATTCACAGACTGCGGAGTGAATTCCATGATGCATCAACTTTCGCGCCTTCATGGGTAGCAGGGCAATATTCCTCACTGGTGGAGGATTCAATGAATTTGTGAACCCTCCAAGGGACCTCCATTTTCGCGCCTATCTCTAGCCTAGGGCAGAATTTTGACTTGGTGCAGGATTCAGTGAATTTTGTGAATCCTCCATGCCTTCTTCATTTTTCCAAACAGAGAGAATTTTTTCGAGCTTTCCACTTCAGGAGTGGGCCTCCAGCACTCAACCATCTTTTGTCTTACTTTGTCTGCTTTCTGACTTTCCGGAACTAGAAATAGCTGCAAATGCCTGATCTTTGTCACCTTGCCCAGACGGTCCTATCAAAACAAACTTTCCAAAAATAGAAACCTTTAAAGTGTCAACGTTAGACCCCTAGATGATGACATTCCGAGACTCAGTAAAATCCCTAAAAAATAAGAACTTTCTAAAAATAGAAAGTTGCTCCATTTTGGCTCAAATTTTACTAGGAGGTTCCTTGAAGGGTCCTTATTCAAGTTGTATGTTTAGTTTTTCCAAAACCCTAACAAAAACCCCTAAAATCTAGGACAAAAGGCAAAAACCCTAAAAAGGACAAAACATGCCCTAGACTTCACCAAACTCGCTCAAACGAAAAGCAAGCTAAATCCAAATGACCCTCGAACACCTGCAAAGAGGAGAAACTGACGAGATTGCCACCAAAACTCACCAAAAACCAAGACCAAACGACCAAAAGGGCCTAAAAATTAGGGGGGTCCCTATCTGGGATGGGGTGATGTGTGATTAGGTCCCAATAGTTCCTAGACCTAAGGATAGAAATGTAATTGGAACTAAATCGGTTTTTCGGAATAAGTTGAATGAACAAGGTGAAGTTGTCCCAAATAAAGCTAGACTTGTGTGTAAGCGATATTCACAACAAGAAGGAATTGATTATGAGGAGACTTTTGCTCCGGTAGCTAGAATTGAAGCTATTAGATTATTTCTTGCATATGCTGCTCATACAGATTTCAAGATTTATCAAATGGATGTCAAATGTGACTTTATTAATGGTGAGTTGAAAGAAGATGTCTACATTGAGCAATAGGATGGATTTCAATTGACAGATGAAAAGGACATGGTTTGCAGGTTGAAGAAAGCATTGTATGGACTGAAACAAGCCCCAAGAGCCTCGTATGTCAGATTGGATAAGTATTTGATGAAGCTTAAATTTAATTAAAATTCTGCTTACAGTAATTTGTATTTCAAGATTGATCAAAATAACATTTTGATTGTTGAAGTCTTTGTTGATGATATTATTTTTGGAGGAAATAATTGCTTGTGTAACAAGTTTGTTGAAGATCTGCAGAAAGAATTTCAGATGTCTATGATTAGTGAAATGAAGTTATTTTTTAGATTGCAAATTACTCAGTTGGATAAAGGTATTTTCATATCATAGAGCAAGTATATGAAGGAAATGTTGGAGAAATTCCGTTTGGATCTCTCAAAGCTTGTCGGTACACCTATGGGGATCGGATGCAAGTTGACAAAATAAGATGATTCTCCAAAAGCTTATCAGACCAGATATAGATCTATGATTGGTGGTTTGTTGTATTTGACTCAAACTAGACCTGATATAATGAATGTTGTATGTCTTGTTCCTAAATTTCAAGTTGATCCTAAGGAGTCTCATGTAACTGTTGTGAAAATGATATTAAGATATTTTAAAGGAACAGTTGATTTTGGTTTATGGTTCCCTAAGTATGATGGATTTACTTTGAGTGCTTTTACAAATGCCGATTGGACAGGTGACGTTGATGACAGGAAAAGTACTACAGGTGGTGTATTCTTTTTGGGTAAGAAGTTGGTGTCATGGGCAAGTAAGAAGCAGAATGCTATCTCTTTGATGAATACATTGTTGCTGCTAACAATTGTACTCAAGTAATTTGGATGAAGCAGATGTTGAAGGATATAGGAGTTATTTATGATGAGCCTATTGCTATATATTGTAACAATTCAAGTGCTATCAATATCTCTAGGAATCTGGTACTTGTTGTGACCATTTCACACATCGCCCCATTGAAATGGGGACCCCCTCTTTTTGCTTTTGTTTTGCCTGTTCTTCTCTTTGTTTTAGGGTTTTGAGTGAGTGAGTAAGTCGTCTGGACTAGGGTTAAGCCTTAGGGTTTCCTTTTTGATGTTTTCAAGCCGAAGTCCAGTCCAATTTTGAAAGATTATTGAGCATCCTCGCGTAGATTGCAATTTTGAAATAGGATGAGCCTGCCGGGAGGTCAAGTATGTCTCAGGATGAGTCCAGTCGAGATTTTGAGGGCAAATTCAAGTTAAGTCTAAGTGTTAGCATTTTTGTGATTAAATTGTGCAATTTTGTCTGGATGAATTTTGACCAAATTTTGTAAGTAAGGTAACCAATTCCTGGCCTTGGAGACGACTTGGCCCTGCATGATGAAGTGATCTGAAGACCTAGATTTTGATATTTTAACTCTAAAATGGCAAAATCGCTCCTATCCCTCTCCCAGGGACCAGGGCGAAAATGATACTTTGTGCATTTTGGTTATTGACTTGTTTTATTTGCTTTTTGCAGGGTCGCCAAGAGAGACAATCGAGCATGAATTGAAGATTTTGAAGATTTTGAAGACTCAAAATGACAAGTTTTTAAGGTTTAAGGCCAAATCGCTCCTGTCCCTCACTGAAGGACCAGGGCGAAATGGCTCATCTTTATCATTTTGGGCCTCATTTGATCGAACTGAAACGTCAAGGACGCGACAAAGGATGAAATGAGCATATAGGAGTATCCAGACTTGGTCGTTGGCAATGAAAGATTGAAGATTTGACCTTTAAGACAAAAATCGCTCCTGTCCCTCACTGAAGGACCGAAGCTTGATTTCCAAATTTGCACTATCCTTGCAAGACCAGGACAATTTTATGATTGGAAGAGATCAAGAAGGACATGTTTTGTCCATTGAATATAATTTGAGCGACCAACTAGCAAGGAAATATGCTAAGAAGACAAAAATCGCTCCTGTCCCTCATTGAAGGACCGAAGCTTGAATTCCAAGTTCGCCTTATCCTTGCAACATTTGAATGATTTCGCGATTTGGGAAGAACAAGGAAAGTGTGTTTTATCCGTTGAATATAACTTGAATGGACCACAATGGAGAAAATCGATCCAAATTGGCTAAGGCGCTCCTGTCCCTCTCTCAGGGACCAAGGCGATTTTAAAGGAAGCTCCTGTCCCTCTACCAGGGACCAGAGCGATTTTCTCAAAAGACAAGTTTTTAGCAAGGGTGAAGCAAGTTTTACGTTTGAGATGAGTAAAGGAAGGCATAATAGCTCCATTGAAGATAATTTCGAAAGTTTGCAAAACACAAGTGGAGCCTATTTTGGCCAAGGCGCTCCTGTCCCTCACCCAGGGACCAGGGCGAAAAATGCATTATCAAGTTTCCCTTCCAACTCTGGTCGAATCCAGGCCAAGGCACAATATGAAGATGATGTTTGAAAAGCTTCAAGGGAAAACAAAGTTGCAAAGACCACACAACTGGACGAATAATGGCCAAAGCGCTCGTATCCCTCTCCAAGGGATGAGAGCGAAATCATCATATTTGCCTGATTACCTAACATTTTGAAGTGCCATTTTCGTTTAAAAGACTCGAGATGGATTAAGGAACAACATTTTATGCCTTGAGGATGATTTGATATTGATATGATTAAGGATTTTTGCCATGGATTAAAGATCGCTCCTGTCCTTCACTGGAGGACTAGGGCGATTTCTATAGAACCAGTCATTTCCTTCCAAAACCCCGTCAAGGCGAAGTCTTGCAAGGTCCAAAATGTCTTTAGGAAGACGATGAACAAGGAGTTAACGTCAAAAGTCGACAATTTTAAGCTCAAAAGCAAAAATCGCTCCTATCCTTCATTGAAGGACCAGGGCGAATATCCTTGGAAGAGCTCATTTGGTATTGAAGAAACGAGTTTCGCGCGCATAAAGCAAACAACGAAGATCATCGATTGCCTTGCAACATGAATTGGCGATTGGAAAAGACGAAAACCAAGGCTAAATGTGAAAATCGCTCCTGTCCCTCTCCCAGGGACCAGGGCAAAAATGTTCCAAGGTTCGCCCCTTCCAAAGATCACATGAATCAAGCCCAAGATTCCAAGCGAAAATGCCATTTCAAACATCAAGGATGAAGTTTCAAACGTAAAAAAATGAAGGATGGAGGACTAAAATACATGGGCGCTCCTGTCCCTCTCCGAGGGACCAGAGCGATGTTGATAAATGTCCCTTATATCTCCTATGCCTAGGCGCCAATAATTTTTTGAATTACATTAAATGCCAAATTTGCTAAAACGTGAAATATTTAATTAAATGGGCATTTAATAAGTTCGCATAAGGCATTTAATAATTAATTTAGCCTTTTAAAAAATCGAAACTTTAATTGCAAAGGCATTTTAAATTAATTATTATTAAAATTAAATAGAAAGGAGTGCTCTTGGGGTTTATTTTAACATTTTAATAAGGGTCGGCCTCCTCTTTTATTTAAATTTTGTTTATTTTTTGTTTATTTTCCAAGTCGGCCTATGGGGATTGCAATGCATGAGCACCTATATAAGGGAGGTATGTTATAGTGTTTTAATCCATCATTCAATCATTGTTTAAATGCGATTTGGAGAAGCAATAGAAAGAGCAAAATCTCATCCAAGGAGAAGTGCGAATTTTGTTAAAGGTGGAGCGAATTTTCCTTAAAGCGTTGAAGACCCCAAAGGGTGGCGAAGTTGAGAAGGAGGCGCACTTGCTAGAAGACTTCGATCTTCATTTTGCCTAGCGAATTTCCTAATTTTGCATCTTTTTTAGAGTTAGTTCTCAAGAGAGGTATGGCAAGATCTCCCTTGTCCAAATTTTGAATTTTGAATCGTCCTAGCCTCAATCTTGAATTTTGAATTTTGAATTTTGAATTTCCAAATTGCATCGTTATATTTAGGAAATGATAATTCAAGGATTTATCATGAAGTTTCCTAAATTCAAACTTTAATCTAGTCTATATTTCTACATTGCAAAATCTATTACTCATTATGAAATGTGGTGTAGGTGTCACGATGGCGACCCCAAAGGCAGGAGCATCCACCAGTCGTCCAGCCCTCATGAAGGAAGATCAAAGGAATGAAGAAATGGAGACCAAGATCGTGTCGAAGTGGAGCAACATTGGAGATACCAACTTGGGAAACTTCAGTGTGAAGAAGTTTCGAGAGGTCCCTTACATTGGCAAGCCATCACCTGTCGCAAGGAGAATAATTGAAAGTGGCATTATTAAGGCGGCCGGCTTCCCTTCAGCAATCCAGTGTTATGAGTTCATGATCGAGTGTGCTCGCCATTATGACCCACAATCCAGATCGATCGTGTCCAAAGAAGGAAACACTTTGGCTTACCTTTCAAAGGAGGCTATAAGTGAGGCTCTCCATCTTCCGGAGCATAGAGATATGATTTACAAAAGCTTAGAAGGAGCTAGGTCTATGTACGAAGATGATCCAGACACTTGCTTGAGCATCATCAACAAGAATTGGTTACTCAAGAGTCGTCCTGGCCTGAGCAAGATTCCAAACACACCACATAGGATCGACTTCCAAGAGGAGTATAGAGATTTGATAACATTACTCAACCGAGTCACAGGAGCTCCTCAAGCCTTCTATTTTGAGAAGTGGATGTTCTACTTCATCCAAGTGATAGTTCAAGGAAAAGGAACAATTCATTGGGCTAGAATGATTAGCCATTGCTTGGACGTACAGTTAAGAAGACTGAAGGCTACCAAGTCCTTCCACATGAGTTCATACATCATATATGCCTTGATCAGGAGTTTTGAATATGCAGGACTACCTCACAGAGGAGTGATCGGAAGAGGGCCTGGGGAAGTCAGAGTTTGTGTTTCTTATGTTCATTTGCATCATCCACCAGGAAGTGACTACAAGTTAGTCAATGATACCTTCACGATGAAGATCACCAGGACATTGCAAGGCGGGATTCACAATCGGCTATCTCAAGATGCACAAGAGCTTGTAAAGAGGTATGGTGCTTGGTTCATCCAATTTCAAAAATTTACTTATATTAGAGTTCATGGATGTCCTTCACCTCCCTACATGTTGCCGAGATATCCGACAGACAGAATAGTGTTACTTGAGGTAACTAGGCAGTTGGCAGCTTATGCGAAGGCATTCAGACACAGGCATGGAAATGGAGTTCCTGTGCCTATCATACTAGGAAATTCAGTTGAGGTATGTCCTAATGTTCCAGCCATGGATGATGCAGAAAGGGAGTTGGCCTTATATTCATTTTCATTCTTTGCCTTGAGAGAGAGTTTTGATCCTTATGGGTATATAGAGGAGACAGTTGGTAGAAAGTACAAACACGAATCTCAGGTAGAGGACTTTTGGATGAATCTCTCAGATGATTTTGAAGTAAAAAGAAAGATGCATTCCAAATTGCCTTTAGATTTCATCAAGAAATGCAAAATTTACAGAGTAGCAGATCAAGCTCAGGACAGTGGCAGACATCTCCAATCATCTTATGACCAAGAAAACAAAGCAGTAAGGATAGATTGGAACGAACCTGAGGTTTTGGATCTAGATGCTTTCAAGTTGAAGAGATTATCCATCCGATCCAGGACAAGGTGTTTGAAGTATTATGTACTATTCTTGGCAGGAGGATCGAAATTGAGACAGATGTGGATTTGCAAGAATTAAAAGAAAGAGTCAAGGTCATCTTTTGCAAAGATGAGAATGTTATTACAGATGAGCAACGGGATCAGATGTTTGCCACCATGCTCCTAATTGAGAAGAACAAAGAACTCGAGCCTGGATGGGATGCAGCTCTTCTCAAGGCTTTCGATCAAGTCATCCATTTGGAAGAACGAATGAGGAATCTTCCTGAGATTCCTATTGCTGAGATCAAAGGGATTGTGTCCAGATTCGTTGCATATGCTAAGAAAGAGCATTGGAAAGGGAATAAGATTCTAGAAGAAAGGTTGTTGTAGATGATGTGGCACCTTAATTATCATTGGTCTATGTTTCCTAGGTTTTTGTGCCAAATTAAATATTTGGCTATGCATTTAATATTGTTCAATAAAAGGGGAACTTTTGTAATAAAACCCTAATTAGGGTTTAGGTGTCAGAATCTCAGCCGTTGATCTTCTTTTGATCTGGGCCATTCATTGTAATTGAGGATGCTATTTATACCCTCACTCCTTTTCATTTTGGCATTAGAAAATTAGAAAGAGAGAGCAATAAGAAATAGTTAGAAGTTTAGAGCTTTTGAGAGAAGAAAGTATTTGTAGCAAGATTGAGCTTTGAAGAAGGAATTTCAAGCAATTGTTGTTTATTTTGGCTTTGAGATCAATAAAATATTGAAGTTATGGTGTTTTATTGCAATTCTTGTGGCTATCTTCATGGTTGTTTGTCTTCTTCAATCATTCTCAATCGAAGTAATATTTAAGTTTGAAGGACTAAGTGTTGGGCTTAATCTTTGGTGAGATTCACGTTCCAAACCACTAGCTTCTTGCTGATTGTAGGAAAGCCTTGCGTGGTCAATTGGAGAGACTTGAATCACCTAAACCTTCAATCGTCATTGAACTTTGGATATGTGCCTTTGTGGTAGTGTCTATGATCCTTGACGAATTGAAAGATCATTTGTTACCTTAGAAGATCGCATCAATTTCAGTTGAGTTGTTATTTCATGGCAATATTGAAGTTGGTAGAATCTTACCAAGTCCAGCCTACATTGAGTCATTCTTAGGATTAGATTAGAATTTACCCCTTGCAAACTCTATCTTTTGATCTTTTTTCAAAAACTTGTTAGTTTAGAGAAATCTTGTTCCTGCAGCTCGGAAGACATAAGGCCCCTTGATGAAACAGCAATCACAACGACCACTGGTGCTTATCCACACGTAGAGACCCTACATAAAAGAACATTGAAGTCACCCTGATTGATCCTTTTTTGCAACATCTTCAGCAATCAGAGGCTTTATTCAAGAGAGGATAAGGTACCCTTGGGTATTTTATTCTGTGTATGGTTGTGTACAAAATACACATCAACAGTACTGCATTCTAAGACAAAGCATATATCTATCAAGTATCATTTCTTGAGAAAACGTGAATGAGGAAGAAGTCAGATTGGAGTATGTATCTACAAAGGAATAGATTGCAGATATTTTCACGAAAACTTTGGCTAAAGATACTTTTGAGTATCTCCGGGAGAAGTTAGGGGTGACTGCCCCTCCTGATTAGAAATGAGATGCATGGATTTGCATCAGTTCCGTGAACTTCACAAAGATATCTTGTGATACGGATTGATGTGAGGCTGCTACTCAAGGGGGGTAGTTAGTGTTGTATGGTTCGAGCGATCAGATAGTCCCTTCGGCAAGAGAGAATTCTGATTTTTGAGACTTTGTCATTGATGTCAAATGAGGAGAGAAGCTTATGAAAAACATTGAAGCAGTTTGGAGTGATTGAGTTATTGGTCAAAGGGCAAGCCGATCCTTCTGATTTTGGGGGAGATTATTTTCTTTCTTTGCATTGATTGTTTTTCACATTCATATGTTCCCATCAATACCAAAGGAGGAGATTGTTGGATATTGCTTGATATGTTGTCATTGATGTCAACATATATGTGGAGATTGTTCATATGTGCATACTGTTTCAGTATTGATGTCAGATTGAATGAGTTGGTTGAGCCTATATGTTGCAGATGAGCTGATGTGGTTTAATGGGCTTAGAGATACTTATCTATAGTTGATTCAGCAGAAGTTTCAAAAGTCCGCATAATGTTTTGATCCAGTTATGAGATCCGGTATCGTAGTTGGTTTTTTAGTTGTTTAGTATTGGTAGTTTTGGTGAATCTGTATGTATTGCTTCGGAATTGCAATATCTTTTGTTGTGGATGTCTGGGATATGCTTTGGAATTTGATGTGTGTCCTCAGTTCGAGTGGTTCATAATTTGGTGATCCATAACAATATCTTTTAGTTTGACAATCGGTTATGTTGTTGTTCTTGAGCTCCGGTAGTGAGATGATGATGATTCTAGTAATATGAGTTGTTGTGGTTGTTGCAGTGTGATTCAAGTTGCGTATGGATGTTTCTAAATTGTGTGCTATGCGTAATGGTGGCCCGCATTGATTGTTGTGCAAGTCATTGAAGATTTTATTTGTCTAGTGATGTTCTCTGTCTTATGCGACATTCACAATGTTGTAACATGTTGTGGATGATCGAGGCATAATTCTTGAAGGTGTTTCATATTTGCGGTGGATGTTTAGGTCCAGACTATGTCTTAGTCGACATTGTTTTGGTCCGCATGCATTGTGGTAGTGTGTGATTATATTTTTGTAATGTGTAGCGTCTAGTGAAACGACCTATCTTCCATGGGCTAATGATGTGTATAAATAAGCATTGTAATTGTTGTGTAAGGTGTCTCTCTATGCGAATAATGACCTAAACATTTGGCAGTTGCGCAAATCTGTGAGAAGTGTGTTGCAGAGCAGATTACATAGTGAGCTTAAACGGAACTATACTCAGGGATGTGAAGATGCTATTTCATCAATTCATGATTCTCCGGATGTAATCCGAATGCTTTTGTAAGTGGATGAGACTTTGTGTAAGGTAGTGAACCTTCCTTAAGGGTTGTAGCCCTTCCGAGTTTTGTAATTTGAGCAGTGAGTTCTAGGCAGTGTGCCTGAATGCATGTGCATTCCCCATTGTAATATTTTGTAATATCCCTTGCCAAATCTGACTGAAAAATTTCTGATTTAAATGCTCAAGGAATATTGTAAAACACTTGTCATGAAACTTATGTATTTCCTGATTGTGGTTTCTTTTTGATATTGTGAGAAGTGTGTTGCAAAGCAGATTAGATACTGAGCTTAACCAGAACTGTACTCAGGGATGTGAAGATGCTATTTCATCAATTCATGATTCTTCGGATGTAATCCGAATGCTTTTGTAAGTCGATGGGACTTTGTGTAAGGTAGTGAACCTTCCCTAAGGGTTGTAGCCCTTCTGGGTTTTGTAATTTGAGCAGTGAGGTCTAGGCAGTGTGCCTGAATGCATGTGCATTCCCCATTGTAATATTTTGTAATATCCTTTGCCAAATCTGATTGAAAATTTCTGATTTAAATGCTCAAGGAATATTGTCAAACACTTGTCATGAAACTTATGTATTTCCTGATTGTGGTTTCTTTTTGATATTCTAATTTATGAGATGATAATATCCATTCATTGAACTCAAAAGGACATATATCAAAGTCTGAAAGTAAATGACAATGTGTGACTGAAATCGTATGAAATATGCATCTACAGTTGTTAGACATTTCTACGGCATGCATTCTAAGAGACCAAAATGCACTTACAGCAGATTGTCATTAACACAAACACTTGTCATACATACATGTAATTCTCAAGTGCCAATGAGTGGTACTAACAGCAATAAATGTAGCCTCCAACAATCTGAAAATCGCTCTTCAAACCCCTTTAAATTTATGTAGATTAACTCTTCTAAAATGCATTAGTACTACAGTGTTTACTATTCACGGGTACTGTTCACAGGCACTGTAGCAGCAAATAAACCTCTAAATATAATCCCTTTCAATATGTCAATATGCAAACAAACTCTGAAATAAACCCTCCAATCAGCTCAATATTGACTCATGAACGAAGCCAACTTTCACAAGCATAATCAAATGATATCGCACACCCTCTATATGTTGTTACAATGAAGAAGCCACGCTCTCCAATGCCGACAAGCCTTGAATCCTGCAAAAACCCCTGGTATTCTACACTTCAACGCTCCAAAGAAACTTCAATCAAAAACTCCAATCACATAATGAAGTTCGATTCCTTTTGCACACTTATATTTCTTCAAGAAGTTCGAACTTCTTCAAAAAGCTCTTAATTAACATTAAAATGTTATAATATTTCATTGGCATCAATAATGTAATTAAACCTTGGGTTATGTGCTCATAAATTATTAATAAACTTGGGCCCCTTCTCATGATAAATAGACCCTCATTTAAGCACTTTATAATATAAAGTCATTTTATAACTAAATAATATAATCTCCAAATAATTAATGTTTAATTGAGCCAATTAAACATTAATATCTCCATGAATACCTTGTATTTTCGAATGTCGTCTAAACTGGGAGCTAACATGAGGAGACTGCATATGACCATACCCCCTTTACTAAAAATAGCAGGGGTCCATCTCTAACATCACAAGACTTACTAAAAATAGTAAGTAGAGCAAATGATGTCCGAATGATGCCAAACAAAGACCAAACTGAAGCACTCTAAACACTGGGGATGATACCAATCCTCAAAAGACCCTCTAACCAACCCCATTAGTCTACGAGGGTTAGGGTAATAGGCTAATCCTCACTAAAGAACTGAGGTCAACAAAAAGGGGACATCACATATTTCACTTACTCCTAACAAGGTATTATCTCATTGTGGGTAGGTTTCCACCGTGGTTTTTCCGTTAACTAGGTTTTACACATCAAAAATATTGGTGTCATGTGTGTTATTGATGTGGTGTTGTTTTATGTTTTAACTGTTAATTATCAAATCTCAATTATCAAATCTCTATTGTGGTTTAAGTTGCAAAATTTTTTGAGCAAATCGATTCAACCCCTCCTTTTCACTTTGTTGCTTTGTTGCAAACAATTTGTATCAAAGCTAGATCCTTTGAAAGAAGCTTAACCGCTTGAGGAGATCCGAGATGGCAACATTTGCTTTCAAGAAACATAGTCTGAGATTTGATGGAACAAACTACACTCTCTGCAAGAGTCGGAGATGCAATGTCATTTGAGATGCATTGAAGAAAAATACTTGAAGATCACTAAGAATGTCTATAATGTTTCTCAGAATGGTCCTACCACTTCAGATGAGTTAAAGGAAGTAGAATACAATATTAGAGCCAAGGAAGCATTGTTGAGTGCCTTGACGAATTCTAAAAAGAACTAATGTGATGGATCTTGAAACTGCTCATGAGATTTGGATAACGTTGGAAACTTTGCATGAAGGTGACAATCATGTGATTGTTGCTAAGTTGCAGAGCTTGAAAGAAAAATATGAGAACCTGAAGATGAGTGAACATGAGAATATTACCTCTTTTATGCAAAAAGTGAATGAGCTTGTGTGCAAAATCAGATGTGCTAGTGGAGTCCTTGAAGAATCTGAGATTATTGCTAGAGTGTTCAGATTGTTGCCTCCTACATACAAACATAAAGTTGTTGCTATTGATGAGATCCGGATTGTGACAAAAGTGACGAGACATGTTGGTTGGCAAGATCGCTGCTTTCCAGCTAAGTGAGTTTTGTGACTCTCTTCCTAAGACTGAATCTGCATTAAAAGCTACTGTATTTGGGAAGTAGAGATATGAGCTAGGAGAAAGTTCTACAAGAGTGTCTAGATATGAGAAAGAGATGAAAGAGATGGAAGATGATAAAAGAGAGCTTGAGGAGCTTGAAGCACTTATTGCTAGAAGATTGCCTAAAGGTGTTGGTAAGTATGAAGGGAAGTTGCCTCTTAAATGTTTCTCATGTAATAAGATAGGACATTTTGCATCAAGATGTCCAAAAAGAAATAGAAATCCTAAGAAGCCATTTAAACCATATATGTCTAAATATCAGAACAAGTGTTATTATGCTACTGATGAAGGTGTGACAGATGATGAGTCTAACAAAGGAAATTATGGAGATGAATTTGTGTTCATTGCTATCAAGGAAGATGATCCGGTTAATACAGATTCTACAAGCTGCATTAATGAAAAGAAAGCCCTAGTTGCTAAATTGAGGAGAAAGATGAATGGGTAATTGATAGTGGTTGCTCCCATCATATGACAAGTGATAAGAGTAAGTTTGTGAACATGGAAAAATATGATGGTGGTGTGGTAAGATATGGTGATAACAAACCTTGTGTAATCCGTGATAGAGATTCTATTTCTCTTGATGGTAAGCATAACACTGATGATATCTAGTATGTTGAGGGTTTAAAACATAATCTTTTGGGTGTTGGTTAGATGGTTGATAAGGGATTTAACTTGCAATTAAAAAATGGCAAATGTAAAATCTTGAGTAGCTCACGAACTGAAATTGCATCAGGTACTAAGACTAAAGGTAATATGTTTCACTTGAATGTTGGTGGTAAAAGTTGTTTGATTGCCTAGATTGATGAAAGTTGGTTATGGCATAGAAGGACGTGTCATGAAAATTTTGATAGCATGGTTAAGATAAGTTCAACTCAAGCAGTAAGAGATCTGCCTAACTGGATAAATCCTTCTAATCCGGTACGTAAGGAATCTCAATCAGGGAAGTAGACAGGAGTTACATATAAGAGCAAACAGTATAATTGTAATGGGTTGTTGATTTTTTGCATACTGATTTATGTGGTCCTTCTAGAGTGAGAAGTTGCAAGGTAACAGATATTTCATGTTGCTAATTGATGACTATACAAGGATGATGTGTGTTACCTTCCTAAGGGAGAAATCTGAAGAATTGGAGAAGTTCAAGATTTTCAAAGCTATGGTTGAGACCGAGACAAGATTGAAGCTGAACTCTCTGAGATCAAACAGAGGTGGAAAATTCACTTCTAGTGAGTTTAATGCATATTGTGAAGAGCATGCAGTTAGGAGACAGTTATTTGCTCCTAGAACACAGAAGAAGAAAGGTGTTGTGGAGAGGAAGAATAGAACAATTCAAGAAGCTGCTCTAACAATGATGATTGAGGGAAATGTGTCACATGTGTATTGGAGAGAAGTTGTGACTACTGCAGTATACACTCTTAACCGGGTAAATATCAAAGGTGATAGTGGTAAGAATCCTTATGAGTTATGGTTTGGTCATGCTCCTACTGTTAGATATTTCAAAAAATTTGGAAGTAAATGTTACATTAAAAGAGCTGAAAATCTTGGAAAATTTGATGCTAGATGTGATGAAGGAATTTTTCTTGGTTATTCTATTAGAAGTAAAGCTTACCAGTGTTATAACAAAAGACTAAGAAAATTTGTTGAAACTGCTAATGTGAAGGTTGATAAAGGAGATGTGAAACAGATTAGACCTTGTGGATATGAATCAGATGATGAAAATGTTAGTGCAAATAAAGGAAAGGCAGCGCAAACTATAAATCTAGTTTAGAACGATCCAAAAAAGACTGAGAATCAAGGAGAAGTTGCAAATACTAATCAAAGAGTTCAAGAACCAAAAAAATCAGGGAAATCCTAAAACTCGCAAGTATGTGAGATTGAATCATTCAGAGAATAAGATTATTGGTGACAAGAATAGATGTTTAATGACTAGGAAAATACTTGCAGAAGAAATTTGTTTGATTTCCAATATTGAGCCTAAAAATGTTGATGAAGCATGTAAAGATGAGAATTGCGTTAAAACGATGAAAGAACTAAATCAGATTGAGAAAAATAATACATGGGAACTTGTTCCTAGACCTAAGGATAGAAATGTAATTGGAACTAAATGGGTTTCTCGGAATAAGTTGAATGAACAGGGTGAAGTTGTCCCAAATAAAGCTAGACTTGTGTGTAAGGGATACTCTCAAGAAGAAGGAATTGATTATGAGGAGACTTTTGCTCCGGTAGCTAGAATTGAAGCTATTAGATTACTTTATGCATATGTTGCTCGTAAAGATTTCAAGGTTTATCAAATGCATGTCCAATGTGCCTTTCTTAATGGTGAGTAGGAAGAAAAAGTCTACATTGACAAACCGGATGGATTTTAGTTGACAGATGAAAATGACATGGTTTGTAGGTTGAAGAAAGCATTGTATGGACTGAAACAAGCCCCAAAAGCCTAGAATGTCAGATTCGATAAGTATTTGATGAAGCTTAAATTTAATAAAGGTTTTGTTGACAATAATTTGTATTTCAAGATTGATCAGAATAACGTTTTGATTGTTGAAATCTTTGTTGACGATATTATTGTTGGAGGAAATGTTTGCTTGTATAAAACATTTGTTGAAGATATGCAGAATGAATTTGAGATGTCTACGATTGGTGAAATGAAATTTTTCAAGTATATGAAGGAATTGTTGAAGAAATTTGATTTGGATGGCTCAAAGCTTGTTGGTACACATATGGTGACCGGATGCAAGTTGACAAAAGAAGATGATTCTTTGAAAGCTAATCAGACCAGCTATAGATCTATGATTGGTGGTTTGTTGTATATGACTTAGACTTGACCTGATATTATGAATGTTGTATGTCTTGTTGCTAGATTTCAAGTTGACCCTAAGGAATCTCATGTAACTACTATGAAAAGGATAATCAGATATTTGAAAGGGACAGTTGATTTTGGTTTATGGTACCCTAGTCTTTTACAGATGTTGATTGGGCAGGTGATGTTGATGACACGAAGAGGTACTACAGGTGGTGCATTCTTGTTGGATAAGAAGTCAGTGTCATGGGCAAGTAAGAAGCAGAATGCTATTTCTTTATCTAGTGCGAAGGCTGAATACATTGTTGTTGCTAGCAATTGTACTCAAGTAATTTGGATGAAGAAGATGTTGAAGGATATATGAGTTTTTATGATGAGCCTATTGCTATATGTCGTGACAATTCAAGTTTTATCAATATATCTAAGAATCCGGTACTGCATTCTAAGACAAAGCATATATCTATCAAGTATCATTTCTTTAGAGAAAGTGAATGAGGAAGAAGTCAGATTGGAGGATGTATCTATAAAGGAACAAATTGCAGGTATTTTCACGAAACCTTTGTCTAAAGATACTTTTGAGTATCTCCGAGAGAAGTAAGATGCACGGATTTGTATCAATCTGGTGAACTAAGATGCATGGATTTGCATCAGTCTAGTGAACTTCACAGAGATATCTTGTGATCCAGATTGATGTGTGAGGCTGCTACTCAGGGGGTAGTCAGTGTTGGATGGTTCGAGTGTTCATATAGTCCCTTGGGGGAGAGAGAATTCTGATTTTTGAGCCTTTTTCATTTATGTCAAAGGGGAAGAGAAGCAAGTGAAAAACCCTCAAGTAGTTTGGAGTGATTGAGTTATTGGTCATAGAGGGAGTTGATCCTTCTAATTTTGGGGGAGATTATTTTCTTTCTTTGCATTGATTGTTTTGCACAGTCATATGTTGCCATCAATGCCGAAGGGGGAGATTGTTGGATATTGCTTGATATGTTGTCAGTGATGTCAACATATATGTGGAGATTGTTTCAGTTTGAGTGTTTCATGATTTGGAGATTCGTAAGAAAATCTTTCAGTTTGACAACAAGTTATGTTGGTGTTATTGTGCTTCGGTAGTGAGATAATGATGATACAAGTAATATGAGTTGTGGTGTGATTCAAGTTGCGTATGGATGTTTGAAGATCGTGTGCTATGCGTGTTGGTGGTCCAAATTGATTGTTGTGCACGTTATTGAAGATTTTCTTGGTTCGGTGTTGTTCTTCGTGTTATGCGACATTCACGGAGTTGAAGCGTGTTGCAGATGATCGAGGCATAATTCTTGGAGGTGTTTCATATTTGTGGCGGTTGTTTAGGTCCAGACTATGTCTTAGCCGACATTGTTTTGGTCTGCATGCATTGTGGTAGTGTGTGTGTTTATATTTTTGTAATTTGTAGCGTCTGGTGATCCGACCTATCTTTAATGGGTTGATGATGTGTATAAATAAGTGTTGTAATCGTTGTGTAAGGTATATGATCGTTGTGTAAGGTCAAGGTGTCTCTGTGTGCGAATAATGACCTAATCATTTGGCAATTGTGCGATTTTGTGAGAAGTGTGTTGCAAAGCAGATCATACAGTCAGCTTAATCGGAACTGTACTCAAGCATGTGAAGATGTTATTTCATTAGTTCATGATTCTCTGTATGTAATCCAAATGCTTTTTTAAGTCAATGAGACTTGTTGTAAGGTAGTGAACCTTCCCTAAGGGTTGTAGCCCTTCCGGATTTTGTAATTTGAGCAGTGAGCTCTAGGAAGTGTGCCTGAATGCATGTACATTCCCCATTGTAATATTTCACTTACTCCTAACAAGGTATTATCTCATTGTGGGTAGGATCCCACCGTGGTTTTTCCCTTAACCTGGTTTTCCACGTCAAAAATCTTGTTGTCATGTGTGTTATTGATGTGGTGTTGTTTTATGCTTTAACTGTTAATTATCAGATCCATGTTGAGGTTTAAGTTGCAGAAGTTTTTGTACATTGAATTCTGTAATATCCCTTGTCTGGTCTAATGTAAAATTCCATGTTTATAGCTAAAGGAATATTAGCAAACAATTCACATACAATCTTTTAGCATGTTGGTCTGAGTTAACAGTCTAATAACCTTGTGTGTTTATTAGCAGGAAATGCAATTACAAATGTTTGCTATGATATCTAACTGCAATAATGATTCTTTAGGTCCTTTACAAAGCATGGAGATGAAGTTTCAATGTCAAACATGCACCTACAGCCAAGTGGCATTTTTACGAACATTTGGCATGAGAACTACTGTTATTAGAAATATAGTATCAAAATGACCTGCAACTCAATCCACCTTTTTATTGAATGCAATTTTCCAAGTACAATCTATCAAGCTTAAAGCTTGCTCATGTATACACACACACGCCTTAAACTCAGTAAAAGATATAAAGTTGTCAATATGAGTCATAACAGTGACTATATTTGCATCATAAGCAACTACAGTTAATAGTGAGAACTGTTGAATTTTGGTGATCAGATTATATTTCAAAATTATTTGCCAATAATTTAGTTTCACCTCTTACGATTGTACCTATACAGTTCAAACTATGTATTCAATATGCCTTAATGATGATTTACTGATACATAGATGAACCACAGCACAAAAGAGGACTTCAATTCGATTGATGATTTAGAAGACAAAGATAGAGGACACAATCTGCTGTAGATACTGAATAATTCAAATATGAAGAATGGTGAAACTGAAATGTTATCTTTCTATCTGCTATCCTTGTCAATCTCAAAGTGGAGGAAAAAATTGAATAGATATACGTAGCATGATATCGAATTCAACCGACACGACTTCCTCAGCCATCACGTCTCTCCCTCACCATCACGATTCTCCAAGATCAATTAGAGAAATGCACGTCTAACAGTAAGTTTAGATAAAACGATTTAACATCAAATTGGTTTATATATTAATCGATTCATAAGCTAATCATAACATAGAATCGATTCTTAAATTAATCAATTCATAAACATATTAATCATAGTATAAATCGAATCATATATAAGTCGATATGTATATAATTATTATTTTGACATAACGATATATAATTAATTGGTCAACAAAGTTGTCTAAGGCCGATTAGGCCAATTAGACAACTTAGACGACTCAGTCTAATCAGATTCTGACTGACGTTATTCTTCAACACTCCTTAGCTAGGGAGGAATCCCACTCAAGATCTGAGTCACATAGTGATCTTCACTATGGCTATTCAGAGAGTGAATCTATCATGGCTACATCCATGAGAGAGAATGCAAAAGAACACAACTACCATGGTTACTCCCATGGACGATGAACAATTGGTTATCAGCTCAAACATCATGGAATATCCACAGACATCACCTCATGTTATATCCACCATTATGGCTTATCCACGAATATAACCTCACGTAATATCCACGATAAATATCTCCTCAAGTAATATCCACCGTTATGGCTTATCCATAGCTATCACCTCACATGATATCCACCATTATGGCATATCCATAAATATCACCTCATGAGATATCAATCATTATGGCATATCCATAGATATCACATGAATCACTTCATGTGATATCCACCATTATGATTTGTCCATAGATATCACCCCATACGATATCAACCATTATGGCATATCCATAGATATCACCTCATGTGACATCCACCAGTATGGTTTATTCATAGATATCACCTCACGTGACATCAACCATTATGGCATATCCATAGATATCACCTCATGTGACATCCAACCATTATGGTTTAATCATAGATATCTCCTCACGTGATATCAACCATTATTGTGAGATCGTCACCTCACAATGATATTCACCATGGCTCATCAAGAGGGTAAACACACAGAGTACAAGAAAATCATCCACCATGAACCATATCAAGGGATCGAGATAAGGGCCTTCACCTCAAGTTTCTCTCAAGGAGAAATGCATTAACAAGAGTTTATACATTAAACATCAATTCTCAATTAGAAGAATACATTAGTATAAGACATAACGAAATCAATGATGCTGAGACTCAACTTCAGCTATGACTTCATTCTCCACCATACCAAGCTTAGCACAAAAGTACACAAACTTTATTCTGAAGAGAGGCTTGGTGAGAATGTTTGTCCTCTTCTCATTAGTACTAATGTATCTTAATTGAATAGCAAACCTTTTCACCAATTCTCTAACTTGATCTCCACATGCTTTGAACTTTAATGAAAAAAAAACAAGGTTGGAGTCTGCATCACACTTGGTGTATTCCAAGCTCACCAAGTATTTATCTGTCCAGGAATATCATGACCTAAGAGTTAGCATAAAGACCTTCCACCCTACATACATAGGTCTCCATCCCATGAATCATAGTCCTTCGACTAATCACTAGAGAAACCCTCTTGACATGGTCCACTCCCTCTGAACCAATATGACCAAGAACCTTGGATATCAATCGAGGCACATCCACTTAGGTGCTCCCTCTATTACCGAAGCATCCCCTGCTCACATGATCCCAATTATGGAAGATATCTTGTTTCAAAAGACTCTCATCATCTAGTATGATCCTCATAAGGCTGGAAGTGCTAGATCCAAAACCACCGTGGATCTACTGTCATAAAATCGAGCCCTAGGCAAGAATATGATCATCTTGAGATTTAGAACAAAATCCCCTTTCAATATGCTCCCTCTCACTGAGAGAGCCCTCATGTCTCAATCTTGGCTTTGTAACTCTAGATGCTATCATTACCAACACAAGTGCCTCTAAGGCTTTCACAAGTGAACTGTTGCACCTCTACAAGTAGATATTTGTTTTATATAAAGAAAATGGAAATGCAAAATCTCAAAATCTCCACTAAAGTCCTCTGCATATTCCTCCTGAATTCCAATCTCTTTATCACAAATAGAACTTCAAAACTCTATAGCCTGAAAAGCAACAGACTGTGATTCTAAAGATATCCTAAATGTAAGGGAAAAATTTTGAGTAGTAAGTTGAAGAAATTTAAAACACAAGATATCCAAATGAAACTTGTCGTAAGCGAACATCTACTGACAAACTTGTTTCACAAATAGCACGCATAATGTAATTGCATGAATTAACAAAAAAAACAACATATTAAATTCATGAACATTATTCAACAAAAAAGAAAACTTATCTCTTTCAAATCAGAATATGATTCCATCTGAATCCTTTTGTGGAATAATCTCACCAACATCCGCAATGGAAGCTTGAGGCATCGTCCTGGTTGGACATTTCATTGCGTAGTGACCACATTTGTCACATCTAAAGCATTGGATTTCTGAAATGTCCTTCCTTCTTTTGAATGTAGGAGCACCATTGGATTCCTTATCATTCTTCCTTTTGAAATGTCCTTTCTTCTTTTAAGAGTGCGAGGCATGAACATGAATATCTTCATTTATGGAGCTTTGGCTAATGCCTCTTGTAGCCAATCTTCACTCTTCTTGAATGCAATATGTCTTCAATAGCTCAAACTTAGGGAGTTTTGATCTTGCGCTTATCCCTTGAATAAACGACTCCCATAATGAAGGGAGACCATTAAGAGCCAACATGGTTAATTCTTTGCCATTGATAGTGTGTCCAATGGTAGAGAGTTGATCTCTCAATTCAGTAATCCTCATGAAGTAAGATATGATGGATTCTCCTTTCGTCATCTTCATGTGGTTAAGTAGTTGTTTCAGCGCAAGAGCTCGACTTGTGTTGTTGATCTCATACATCTCCTCTAATGTCTTGAACATGTCACATGCCTTCGTCGACTTCGAGATGATTGGCACAATGTGATCTTTCACAGAATCAACCAACATTTTCATTGCTTTGTTGTTCTTTCTCTTCCATTGAAGCTTCTCATCCTCTTCTTTTGGTTCTGGTATGGCATCCTTCACGAATTCGTCTAATTCATTTTCCACCAAGGCAAGCATAACTCAAAACTTCCAAGATACGAAGTTTAATGCTCCTTCAAGTCTGTCCTCAACTTTAATTCCATTCACCATCTTGACGTTGATAGAAATAGCTGAACTTGAGAAAAATAGAAGATAATCTTGCTTATATCAATCTAATCTGATCTTTGCTCAATCCTGCTCTAATACCATGTTGACTTTTGGTGATCAGATTATATTTCAAAATTATTTGCCAATAATTTAGTTTCACCTCTTACGATTGTACCTATACAATTCAAACTATGTATTCAATCTGCCTTAATGATGATTTATTGATACACAGATGAATCACAGCACAAAACAGGACTTCAATTTGATTGATGATTTAGAAGACAAAGATAGAGGACACGATCTACTATAGATGCTGAATAATTCGAATATGAAGAATGGTGAAACTGAAATGCTATATTTCTATCTGCTATCATTATCAATCTCAAAGCAGAGGGAGAGATTGAATAGATATACGTAGCATGATATCTAATTCAACCTACACGACTTCCTCAGCCATCACGTCTCTCCCTAACCATCACGATTTTCCAAGATCAATTAGACAAAAGCACGTCTAACAGCAAGTTTAGATAAAATGATTTAACATCAAATCGGTTTATATATTAATCGATTCATAAGCTAATCATAACATATAATCAATTCCTAAATTAATCGATTCATAGACATATTAATCATATTTAAGTCGATATGTATATAATTATTATTTTGACATAACAATATATAATTAATTGGTCAACTAAGTTGTCTAAGGCCGATTAGGCCAATTAGACAGCTTAGACGACTCAGTCTGATCAAATTCTGACTGACGCTATTGTTCAACAAAAACCTGTTTGGTAGATCACCCAATGCTGTTGTGAAGAAGCAAGCAATATATGTAAGACGTTGTTAGGGTTTCAAGCAGATCCGAAGCAAATATGAACTAACAATTATATGCAGATTTAAATACAAAAGATAAAGAAATAAAACAAGACACAGATAACACAGAGATTTAACGTGGTTCACCCAGAATGGGTTACGTCTGCCATACAAAGTCGTCCAATCTTTCTTATTAGCCAACAAAAACAGTACATCAACCTTACAATGCCTTAAGCATCCCAGCCGCTTATAACATGCGTTTTTAGGGAAAAAACAAAGTCGGCCTTTTTAGGGTTTTATTACAATGTCGGTTTTCATCAATGAAAAACAGCAAAAAAAAATTTCTCGGGGGCTGCCGCCCCTGAACCCCTGCGGGCGAGGATATGTACTCAGTGTACAGTACTTTGCTAATCAGTCACCACATTTCAACAATCTCCCACTTCGAGACTAATCAGGCTCCACACCGAACAATCTCCCACTTGGAGACTGATACTACACGACACCACTGTACATGCAACATTCGCTAGATAAAACACTAGGATTTGACTGGTATAAATTCCACAATTATCAATCAAGAAGACCAACAGAAACTGATGAAGAAATCAGCTTCTCCTGTGGAATTGCCTTTGTGAACATATCGGCAAGATTCTCACTTGTGTGAATCTTCTCAAGCCGTAACTGACCCTCCTCCAAAACAGTCCGGATGAAGTGGTACCTGAGCTGAATGTGCTTTGTCCTTGAATGAAAAGCAGAGTTCTTTGCAAGATGAATGGCACTCTGGCTATCAGTATACAATGGGCTATCCTCTTGTGTCTAACCCAATTCCTTCAGAAAACATTGCAACCAAATCATCTCCTTGCTGGCTTCTGTAGCAGCAACATACTCAGCTTCAGTGGTTGAAAGTGCAACAAACTTTTGCAACCTAGAAATCCAACTGACTCCAATTCCCCCTATAGTAAAAACATACCCTGTAGTACTCCTTTGTGAATCAATATCACCCGCTAGATCAGAGTCAACAAATCCAATTAGAGCAACATTAGATCCTTTGAAACATAATGCTTTCGTAGTAGTTCCTTTCAAATACCGAAGAATCTATTTCACAGCACTCCAATGTTCCATACCCGGATTACTCATAAACCTGCTCACAACTCCCACTGCATGTGCAATATCTGGCCTTGTGCATACCATTGCATACATCAGACTGCCAACAGCTGATGAATACGGCATGTTAGACATTTTATTAACCTCTTCCTGTGCCTTTGGACAGATCTCCTTAGTCAATTTGAAATGACTAGCCAAAGGTGTACTAACTGCTTTTGCATCCTGCATGTTAAATCTTTTCAACACCTTCTTTATATACTCACTTTGGGACAAATTCAAGGTTTTATTTTTCCAGTCTCGTGTAATCCTCATACCGAGAATTTCCTTAGCTGCACCCAAATCCTTCATAGCAAATGACCTGGCAAATTTCTATTTAAGATCATTTATATGTTGCATGTTAGACCCAGCAACAAGCATGTCATCAACATAAAGCAACAGGATAATATAACTGCCATTATCAAATCTCTTAAAATATACACAATAATCAGAATGACATCTATGATAACCGTGTTCAGCCATGAAACTATCAAATTTTAAATACCATTGTCGGGGTGCTTGCTTTAGGCCATACAAACTTTTCTTCAACCTGCACACCAAGTTCTCCTTACCTTTGACCTCATATCCCTGTGGTTGCAACATGTAAATTTCCTCCTCCAAATCTCCATGGAGAAAAGTTGTTTTGACATCTAATTGTTCAAGATGTAAATCATCTGCAGCCACAAGACTAAGTACAATTCTAATTGAAGTCATTTTTACAACTGGAGAAAATATTTCATCATAATCTATACCTTTTTTTTGTGCAAAACCTTTTACCACAAGTCTGGCTTTATATCTTTTCTGACCTCCTTCCTCCTCCTTCAACCGATAAACCCATTTGTTAGGCAAAGCTCTTTTTTCTGCAGGTAAAGGGACTAAGTCCCAAGTCTTATTTTTCATCAAGGAGTCCATCTCTTCTTTCATCCCTAGCTCCCACTGTTGTTTGGCATCTACCTGCATTGCTTCTTCATATTCTTTTGGTTCACCAAAATCCGTTAATAAAATAGAATACAAAGAAGGAGAAAATCTTTCAGGGGGTCTACTTGTCCTCGTAGAACGTCTAACAATTGCAGGAGTTTGTAGGACAATCTGTTGTTGTTGAGCATCAGGTACCTGTGGCATTTCATTTTCAGGAATCTCATCCAACACCACATATTCTTGTTTATCCTGTTCATGCTTCTTTTCCTGCATCTGTTCTTTATACATAACCTTCTCATTGAATATAACATCTCTACTTCTAATTATTTTCTTATTTTCAAAATCCCATAACCGATAGCCATATTCATCTATCCCATATCCAATGAAGGTACATTTCTGAGATTTAGCATCAAGCTTGGTTCTATTTTCTTTATCAACATGGACAAAAGCTTCGCAACCAAAAGTTTTTAGAAAAGAATAATTTACCTTTTTACCAGTCCATGCCTTCTATGGAATACCACCATCCAAAGGGGTTGAAGGTCCTCTATTTATCAAATAGACAGTAGTATGTACAACATCTGCCCAAAAATGTAAGGGCAATCCAGCTTGCAAACTCATGCTCCTCGCGCGTTCCATGATAGTGCTATTCATTCTCTCTGACACACCATTTTCCTGTGGAGTTCTTGGAACTGTCTTCTGCTTTCGAATCCCATTTAAGGAGCAGTAATCTTCAAATGCTTTGCTGCAATACTCACCTCCATTATCCGATCTGAGACACTTCAACTTTTTTCCTATCTCATTATCAACCAAAGCTTTCCATTTCTTAAAAGTTTCAAAAACATCTGATTTTTGTTTTAGGAAATATACCCATGTTTTTCTGGTTGAGTCATCAATAAAAATAACATAATAACAAGAGCCACCAAGAGATGATATCTGAGCCGGTCCCCATACATCTAAATGCACAAGCTCTAACTTCTCACTCTTCTTCTCTTTCCCAACCTTAAGAAATCTAACTCTTTTCTGTTTGCCATAAACACAGTTTTCACAGAACTCTAAATCAATCTTCTTTAGTCCTGGCAATAGATTTTTGGAGTGAAGGATTTTCATCCCTTTCTCACTCATGTGCCCAAGCCTATGGTGCCACATTATCGAATCTGTTCTTGCAACATCTATTGTTGTTGTCCCTGCAATAACTTTATCTGTAGCACCTAAGGTAGAGTAAGTGTTACCAGTACACAGATATAATGTGCCTACCTTCGCACCTTTAGCTATTACTAATGATCCGTTAGCGACCTTCCACATACTGTCTGAGAGGGTAACTATGCAACCTTCACTACCTAGTTGCCCTACAGAAATTAAATTTATTCTTAAATTAGGAACATGTCTTACCTCCCGTAGAAACCAGTCATTTCCATTCTGCAACTTGATCTTTATCTTTCCTTTTCCAACAATTTGACAGGGCTCACCATCACCCAAATATACTTGTCCAAAATCACCTTGAACATAATCTAGAAAATATTTTCTATGGGGTGTAGCATGAAATGAAGCCCCAAAATCTATTACCCAGGAATCATTAACATTATCCAAACATAAGATTAAAGCATCTTGTAAAGTATTACTTGCAATATTAGCTTCCTTACTGTCATTTTCATTATTGTCTCCTCCTTTGTTTTTCCGAGACCAACAATCTTTCTTTAGATGACCAGGCTTTCCGCAATACCAGCAATCTTTCTTTCCTCTAGATTGAGAGCGTCCTTTCTTTGACTTCTCTCGTGACTTCTCATTCCTAGGGCCCTTTCCTCTTTCCTTTGATATTCCTCTATTCTCCACATTCAAAACACTATCCGATGATGTTGAAGTCTCACCTATGCTTTTCCTTCGCATTTCCTCGCTTAGGATAACACCAACAATATCATCAAATACCAAAGTATTTTTACCAGAGACAGAGTTACTTAAACAATAACCAAGCTATTCCAGCTTTCTGGCAAAGAACATAAAATCAAGAGAGCCCTAACCTCTTCTGCAAAGGTAATTTTTACCGAAGACAATTGACTGGTAATTGTATTAAATTCATTTAAGTGCTCTGCTACAAATCCTCCCTCACTCATTTTCAAATTAAACAAACGCTTCATAAGAAATACCTTATTCGAAGCCGAGGGTTTCTCATACAACTTAGCCAATGTTGCCATCAAATCTATAGCCGTTTTTGCTTCTGTTATATTGAATGCTACAGACGGTGCAAGGCACAATCAAATGGATCCCAGTGCCTTTCTATCTAAAATGTCCCACTCTTCATTTGACATTGTGGTCGGTTTCTTTGCCTTTCCTTCCAATGGCCGCCACAAATCCTTTTGATACAAGTAATCCTCCATCTACATTTTCCATAACTGATAATTCTAGCCGTTAAACTTTTCGACCTTGAATTTGGAATCCTCCATTGCTCCCACTCAAATCTGAAAGTCCTGCCAATTTACAGAAAACCTCGCTCTGATACCAATTGTTAGGGTTTCAAGCAGATCCGAAGCAAATATGAACTAACAATTATATGCAGATTTAAATACAAAAGATAAAGAAATAAAATAGGACACAGATAACACAGAGATTTAACGTGGTTCACCCAGAATGGGTTACGTCCACCATACATAGTCGTCCAATCTTTCTTATTATCTAGCAAAAACAGTACATCAACCTTACAATGCCTTAAGCATCCCAGCCACTTATAACATGCGTTTTTAGGGCAAAAACAAAGTCAGCCTTTTTAGGGTTTTATTACAATGTCGGTTTTCATCAATGAAAAATGGCAAAAACAAAGTCGGCCTCGGACCCCGGCGAGGATACGTGCTGAGTGTACAGTACTTTGCTGATCAGTCGCCACATTTCAACAAACGTGATCCTCCTGAAGCCTTACACGAGTCCTCTTTAAATTCACCCCTAATCTGAAAATTCTCAGACAGTGACTATTAAACGGCAGCCTCTATGTCTGCTCACACACCCCAAAACCTGTGATTTCCTTTAATAGGATGGGCACTACAGCTAGGGAAGGGAATCTGTGCAAGTTAAGACTACAAGAATATTTCTTTGGCCCTAGTTGAACACTACCTCCAACCGTCCTTGCACAGCTGTGTTTTAGACCCAAAACAAGTTATGGCAACTCCCACGTGCCTCCTTAAGCACCAAATAACATTGCCCTATCCTCACAAGGGGAGCACTTCAGTTGGAAAATAAAATCGAGGCACCAATAGGCCCCTGTGAATAAAATCGTGGTGTTCCTCCAGCTTGTACAAAGTTTGATAAAGTCTTTGTTTGTAACTTAGAAAACTCGGAAGATGCAACCAGCTAATAAACAAAAATCAATGAGGATATTAGCTTGCAAAATGTCTTCAATAAGCCCAAATCGAACTCTATCAAAATTTGGCCTTTGGCCACCAATGAGCACAAATGAGATGACTGTAGTATCACCTCCATGAATGTTGTTGCCTCTCTTTTGTCATTTGTCCTTGATGTCAAATCTTGGCATGCAGTTTGCCATATTCACTTTGATTATATTCAGTGCATTGGTATGGGTATTGTCATTCATAGCATAGTTTATATCCAGATAGTTTTTCTTGGTATTCAGTTGGTTCAGTGGACAGCATCTTGCTCTTGTTAAGATTTAATGTATTTGTGTTACTGATGTTTTGGCTACATGTGCAGATGAAAGGGTTCTATGTTGTTCACAAGTTCATAGTGATGGCTATTTGATTTAGTGTTAACACATTTAGGTGTTTGAGGTATATGATGATTCAGTTTTGTTTTGATATTCAGTTATGGTGAACATGTTGATTCACACATGCATAGTAGCATCACATTCAGGTGTTTGAAGTATATGATGATTCAGTTTAGTTTTGATATTCCGTTATGGTGAATATGTTGATTCACACATGCATAGTAGCATTGAGCTTCAGTTTTGCATCATGTACACAGCATGAATTCACTTTAGCATGCTTCAGCATTACATGCTTTACTTTCTCAGGTTTCAGTGTTACTTTGTTTTCAGATATGCTTTATTTACAAATGCTAACACATAGCATTATTGAGCACCTTCATTTACATGATTTTCAGTTTTCAGTTTAGACACTTAGCACATTTCTAAGTGTTGTTGGTTTTCATGTTTTTTATCTTATTGTGCATTTACATAGCACTAAGGCCAACAATATTATAAGGTATCGGGCCCACAACTTTAAAATTTTAGATCTGTTGTTAATAGTGTCGCGCGTTCATCTATAAGGTTGGCATCAACCTGTTTTTTAAAGAGTTGACTTATCTCTTGGCAGTCATTTGCATATAAATCAAACATACCATTATGAGCGGTTGGCAATACACATAGACAGATGTAATTTATGACATGGCATCTGCTGAGTTCTGTTGGCGTGAGCAAGTACATGTTTTTAAAAAGGTCTGAGCTGGACAACCACATGTTGGCATTTGATGGGAAAACTTATCTTGCTTTGATATCGGGTGACTAAGGATATAAACCTTGACAGTGACAGTTGTTGGTTTAAATTCTTTGACTGTGAAAGTGGTTTCTGGCATGGACAGCGTTGATATCTCACATGGCAGTGAGTAGGCAATGAAGTAGCACATCATTAAGTCGGTGACTTGTAAAGTTGAAAATGAGTATAATGTTCACTTATGGACTTCAAAACATTTTGTTTTTTACATTAGTATTCGGATATGAGGAGTTGCAAAAGGGAAGCATATTGATATTTTGTTTTTTGAAGGGTTTCTGGAACCCTAGCTGCTTGCCTTAGCACAGAAAAATGCAACCGTTTTTTGATTGGTGTTTGTGAGAATGTAATGCTGGCGAAAATGGAGGAGAATGTGGAAGTTATCAAGCTGGCTGTGCAGTTGCTCAAGTCTGGTTACGGTTTCATTTGGTTTGGTTTTTTGGTTAATAGTTTATCAAGTAATATCTTACCTGATAATACTTCTCCAAAATAAAACAGTTTTAGTTTTCTATTTTGAAATATAGTTGAAACCAAAAAGGGTTTTCTTTTAAAAGAGAGATAACTACCTTCAGACAGATTGAACTATTTTTAATAAGGATTTCAAAGTGTTTTTGTTTGAGTTCGAACCCGAAGTTCAGACAAGAGGTTTCATTTTGCAAATAATGAAATACTGAAAAACAGAGTTTAATCTTTGGTTGAAAGTTTATTTTATATGGTATGTTCTTTTAATCAAAGACCAAAAATCTTATTGGGTTTTTCAACTATTGAAGACATTTTATTTTTCTTGAAACCCTAACTTGAGGGTTTACTTCTTGGCTCAAGTTTTACAGTTTTGAAAAAGGGGTTTCTTTGTATTTTTGCTCAATATATTTATGGCTTTAAGCCATTGTAAAGGTAAGATGAAAAAAAAAGGTAGAGCTGCATTCAAGGTTATTATTGTTATATCTAAAATTTGTAAAAAGTTGAAAAAGACTTTTCCATCTCTGGTTTTTATGACAGAGAATTTTTATTTGCACTTGAAGAAAGTCTTTTGTGACACTATTTCATACAGTGCATAGTGTAGTTGGTAACATTGAAAATCAATCATTTTGTTGTACTCAATGATGGTGTTAGAACTGCAAGTTCAATGCAGTTTTAGGATCATTGTTGATTACAATTTTTAGACAATTGATGTTGTGAAGGGGTTTGGTTTGAGGTGTTGAGTTGAACTCCACCATTGTAAAGAGTTGAAATTTTTGGTTTGAATAAAGAGACAGGTTTCGAGTGGTTTTTTATACCCCATGAGGGTTTTTCCACTCAGGAAATTTATGTGTTATGTGATGTTTTTGTCTCTCATTCGGTTACATGTTCAAAAGATCTTTCTGTTAGTGCTCTGATACATTAAGTCTGTTTTAAAAATGTTCATAGTCAATGTGTTCAAATCATTCATTGCTCAATCATGCAAAGCTGAATTGTTAAATTTGTTGTGGTTGTTTTTAGTTCAAAAGCACAAACAAGATTGCTCATACTTTAATGGAACAACGCTATATGATGCTTTAATATGAGTGAAATGTTTCATATACACTTGTTTAAACATATTTCTCATTTTAAGTTCAAGGTCAAGTTTCTATTTGTGCATTTATGCCAAAAATTTTAAAAAATACATCTCTCTGATTCACCCCCCCCCTCTCAGAGTGAATCCACTTCCAACAAATGCAACCCTTCAAGAGATCTTTCACTCCCTCAGTTATGCTATCAATGGGAGTTTTCGTTCCCAAAAACAATAATCTGCAAAAACCCTAGTCTCCACAAACTCCACAAAGCAAATATCAATTCCTGGCTTATTAGAAGCTGAGCTAGACCTCCCTTTATACTTTTTTAATCCAACATCCAGAAGCTTCTAGAAATAATATTAATTTAATATTATTTCACTTAAGTGACTTTATGATATAATATTAAATTAACTTTATTCATTAAATTCATTAAATATAAAGCCATCTTTTAATTTTTTATTTATTTGATAACTTTATAAATAATTAACTTAATACTATTAATTAAAATAATTAATTAAGCTATCCATAAAAAAAAACAATAATTTGGACAACTTAACTAATTAAATTAATTAATTATTTTTACTCCAAAAATGGGGACATTCCAATTTCCCACAGACCATTGTGTTTTGCCTACGCATCAATCATTTGGGGCATAGTTGAACTACTCGCGACTCGGCTCGACTCGCCAAGCCCCTGAGAAAAAAACTCGGCGAAAACTCGGGAAAAACTCGGAAAAACTCGGCAACGTAAAAACATGCTTAATTTTAATAAAAAATGCATTTTTTTTGCAAAATTTAATGAGAAGATGCATCCAATGAGTCAATAAATGATAACACAAAAGAAACAAGCTGATTCTAGATATATTTGATTGCAAAGTGTCTACAAAATCGCATCCTCATGAGAAATGCTGATGGCTGGAAGCAAAATAGTAAATAGTTTTTGTAAAACCAAAAGTAAATACAACTTCCTCTCCCCAGCTCTAGCTAAAACTACTTTCAAACTTTCATCATATTTGAAATTTCATCATTCATACTCATAGTTTCAAACTTTCAACTCAAAGTTGGGGTCAAGGGGCATCGCCGAAGGATCCTGAAATTTGACTAAGTCTGGAAAATTGAAGAATCCTCCAAAAACTAGATTTTGCATTATAACTCCTGGAGGTCCGAAACCACTCTCAAACATCCTGACAGTATATATGGAATATAACTTAAAGTATAAGTGACATTTCCTTTCTTATACTTAAATGTTATATTCCATATATGAATCCTGACGGATAGACCAAAAAACTCGGTGATTACTTGAGGGCATAGTGGGCTCTCAGGGTGGCCCTTCCAAGTGAGTTTCCCCCTTCTCAACCCAAAACCATATAGAAAAACAAAAAATGCATGTATTTTTGGCCCTTTTTTGCTGTTATGCTAACCCAGGCGAGTTTTTCTTTAAAACTCGCCGAGTTTTTGACAAAAACTCGCCAAAAACTCGGCGAGTTTTTGGCAAAAACTCGCCGAGTTTTCCTGGCGAGTAGAAGTCATTACTACTCGCCAGGTCCAAAAACTCGGCGAGTTTTTGTCACTCGCCGAGTTTTCGGCGAGTGTGCCATCTATGATTTGGGGAAGCTTGTATTATATTTGCCCGACCCGTGACATATTCCGACCAACACGCAATTTATTGGATCGAACCATATTTCACCAGCTCAGTGCTCTGTCATCTATAGATAGATGCCCGTTTGATCTTTGTGGCCACTGCATTTTTCCTTGACCCGCATTACAATCCTTATTTGTTTGATTGCGCCGATCTTTTTCAATGGTGGTTAAAAATATATATGCTCACATTGGAATTCTCAGACCCAAGCTTCTTGTTTGGATAGGCATATATATAGTTGTTTGCAAACCAAGTTTTATTACTTAGTCCCTATTGTGAGTGCATTTCCTCAATGGTTATCAGCCCAATGCTTTCTTCCATAAGCCCACAATTTGTGATTCTACCAACATGAAAAATTTTGGCTCGCAATGTTGTTCAATAGAGGGTCGCATTACATCTATGACCTGCACTAACCTTATATGGTGTTGACTACAGTGGTTCAAGCTCAATTGTTTGCCCAATGCATTTCACATTTTGATCCCATTAGAGAATGTTTATGTGGCACAGAGAACATTGTTAGCAAGATCTACCACTCACATTGGCTCAACACTTTCCTTTGTATGCTTGGTCATATTCATTCAACGCAAGGTTAGCTACATTTTGCATTGATCAACGTCTTCTTTCCTTTCATCGGCAGTTTGAAACCTTGCATCACCAAACTTGATCTTGAATGTGTGGGAGGTTGGAGATTTTTGCCTAAACTGATAGCCTAGCAGTTTCAACTTTGATTTTGGTCTTTGGAAGCGTCTCTCATTCTATCATTGGGATCAACATTTCATGATTGTTGGATCAGTTTCAACAATATCACATAGCATCGAGCAGAACAGTAGTTTGATGTTGTGGTCTTTTGGTTGGCGTTTGTTGGCTGCGAGGTCATTTAATTTGGCCACTATGGTGTATTTTTGGCAGTTTTTCACTTTGCTTCTCACATGCTTTGTACTCTAATCGAGCAATTTATATCTACTTCTCACAAGTTGTTTAATTCCACATTCATGGGAAAGGCCTTGCGATAGCTGTTTATTAGTTGGTCATCGCAGCCTACTAAGTGAATTGTGGTGGGTCGGTTTGTGACGCTACTGACAATTTGTACTTGAGGCTCGATTGGTTGTCTTTGCTCCATGTGCAATCTATTCAATCGACATTATTGGATGGATCTTGTGCTGTAAGCGCCCACCATATGCATTTTTTTGCCACGGGCATTTTATTTGTCCCCAAAGCAGCTCAAGGTCGTATGGAGGACCAAGGGTTGAGTTGTCTTCAGCCCCAAAGTGCATATCGTGGCCCCAATGACTTGGGCAAAAAAGGAGGCATTTTTCAACAAGATATCATTGAAAAGCTTGTTCAGTCTACTTTCTAGTGGTGGTGATATTTTCTCAATATTTTGTTGTCTGAACAATGTTTTCGCCAGTTGAAGTCAGATCTTCATTTTTGGCTCCTAAGCTCGTAACTTTGTGCCACGATCTCCGATTTCCGTGATTCAAGCAGCATTGGAAAGCTAATGAGGAGCTCTATAAAGCCATCCAAACACATTTTCCAAATTCTGTCCCAGGTAAATAAGTAATTCAGTTTTGCATTTTTTGCATACTAGTGGATTAATTGGATGTTTTGGCAATTGAAGAGCTGCTTCTTTGATCTAGTTACTTCATTTCAGCTATATTTCATGTTGTTGATCTCTATTTGTGATTTGAGAATTGTATTATTAATGTCATCATCGATTATGCAATACATCCTTCTCTTATCACTTTCACTAAGGAGAATTAAGTCATGGGCAAAACAATTCATCAAACATTGTAGATGGCTTAATCTCTTGCCTTATCTTTATGGGCTCAATCTTGAGCCAAAGACAAAATGGAAGCAATCAGTTTGGGGTAATCAAAATGATCATATCATAGGGTTGATTGGTTGCAGCATTAGCCTAAGCTTCCCCCATGAAGTCTACCCCAAGTTCTGATGTATCAAGTGCCCACGCACAGTTTGGACAATTATTTAAGAGATTTTTGGATATCCTTATGTTCCTCCATTACCTATTTTTAAATTTGCAAAGTCTCTATTGAAAATTAGCACCAAATCTAAATCCAAGTCAAAATAAGCATGCAACGTTTTCACCGAGTCCAAGTCTCAACACTATGCCCTCTTCAATGTTTATTAGCTTAAATCCTCAATAACGATGTTTTTTATGCTTGCTTCAATCATAAATGTAAGATTGCAACCAGCCACATTACAACTTTCCAATAAATTGCTGGTGCTTAGAATATCAAGACTGATATAACATACTTCCGCTCTTAAACAATAATAGAGTCCTATGTCTTTCAAAGGCATACAAATAGGCCACACAATTTCAATGCAACAAAAAAAAAATTAAACAGGAATGACATGGTTTCCATGCCATTCTAAAATATGGCTTGGCCGACAATCAAACCATCAATTACATTGTTAACAACTCTAAAAACTGCAAAACATGCTTGTTTTACAATACAAAAGCAAGCAACATGTGGTTCAAAGAAAAAAATGTGATGTTCACATGAATACAAGGGAAAAGAACAGTAAAAATAGAATTTTTCTTTTAAACCCAAGTAAATGACACATACTTACGCTCTGGCCATGCTATGTCACTGACATGGAAGTGTGATGCTACATATCTGCCCTACTCACCAATGAAAATCTGTAAGAAAAATATATATTCCCCTTAAAACTTATTCAATTTCTCACATATAAATTTCAACCCTACTCTTTTTGCACTTTCATATTCTGAAATTTTCAAGGCATAAAATATTCACGAACGAGTTCTTGTCCTAAAAAGTCTTCCTCCTAGCAGACTGCTGGTCCTGTTGACACCCCTATGAAACTTTGCCTTCAATCAAGGTTACAATCAGTAAATCAGGAAATTTCTATGTTACCTGGAAACGTGTTTCCGACTTCAAGGCACCTATTTCGGAAACCGTCCCAGTTTCGGAGACTTGGGGACAGCCAGAAACGTTTCCCAGTCGTCCCTGATCCCCGAAAATTTTCGGAAACCGTCCCGGAAACTCGGGGACGGTCAACATTTTCTCCAGGGACCGCTGACTGTCCCCGAGACGGTAGGGGACGCACAAGCCGTCCCCTAGCTGTCCCGGAGACGGCTAGCCATTTCCGGCTCATACAGCAATAAAATAATTTTAAAAAAAAATTCAAAAATTATTATTATTTTAAGTGCAATTAATTTTTTTTTTTAAATTTGGATCCATTGGATGATGGAACCTTTGAGGTTCAGGCTGACAGTGACAGTGACATTGACTTGGATCAAGATTAGGGGCAGAAACATACTATTTTTGTTTCCATTTTGACTTTGAAGTTTGAGACTTCCGGACTTTGTCACTTTGAGTCTTCTCACTTCTAACATTATATGATACATTGATACATGATAGTTGATATGTGATATGATACTTATAGCTCTTCATCTATTACTTTAACTTTTCAATGTTTCATTTTGTTGAAAGTTGAAACTTGCAGCCTTTGCTTATTTAAATATTTTGATATACGAATCTATGATATGGTACTTGATAGTGTAACTTCTCATTGTTTCAATGAATTATATCTATGAATGCATGAAATTGAAATTTAAACTCTTATTTGATTCATTTGATCATGATTCATGATTCATGATGCTATCCTATGTTCTTAATCTTATTCGTTTGATGCTATGTTCTTAGTTCCATGATGATTCGATGAATGATCAATGATATTAGTATATTATATTACATAATTAGAATTAGAATCAAGATTCAAGACTCTAATTTATAAATGTTATTATGTTGCTACTTGCTATTATTAAATTTCATTATTCATATATATATATATATATATATATATATAGCTAGCCGTACCCTGCCGTCCCCTGTTCCGAGCAAAAAAAAAACGTTCCGGAAACCCGTTTCCCCGTCCCCCCGTCCTGGAAACTCGGGGTAGCATAGGGAAATTCTAGACATGTTATCAATGTCAACTGAATTATCCCAGCTGTCAACTTGTGAAATCGCCAAGCCCTGGTCCAGCTTGTCAAATAACAATGGTTGCGGGTTGCTCAAGGACGAGATGCGCCAAACAAAAGTGATAAGATAATTATAGTTTCACAAATCCAACACAAAAAAAGCAGATGAAATCATACTCAAAATTCAGATTCTTGAATGGTCAGGTTGAGAAGCGATTTTGTGATGGGTACAAGTTAAAACCGCACAAAGAGGTGGTCAAGGGCTTACAAAAGCTCACCTAATTAAGAAAGGGTCGATCATAAATGTTGCCTTTAGAGGGTGGCAATTCCCAATCCAAACTCTGCCCAACAACCTTCAAAAGTGGCTAAGCCAGCTTAAAACAATGTCAAAATAAAGATGCCAAGCTGAACACGAAACAAGGCAAGATCATTACTGAAAGAAATACAGGCAAAGTGAACACAAAACTGCAACCAGCATGTGGTGAACAATTTAGTGATCTGCAACAGCGTAAAGAAAGATCAAGCTTGGTATATTTTACACTTTTTAGGTGGCAAAGCCACAAAGAAAATGCAATTTAATGGTCATACAGTTTAAAAATGTGACTCAAATAGAAGCTAGTTAAAACATTAAAATTTTCACAGTTTTTGAGTGTCATTGCCACATGAAATTCCTACAGTGAGAAAAAGGATATCTTAAGTAAGCTATGCACCATTTTGATGCAGCAACACCGCATGAAAACTTTGCCTTGCATCTTAAATCACCAACTTCAGATTTTCAACAAAGTCAAGAGTTTTAAAGCAAAAATCAATGAATCATAAGCCTACATTAGGTAGAAAGCAGATTTTTAAAGCACTAAAGAGTCTATATTCAATTTGGAGCTATTTGAATGATTTACTCCCTCTTTGAATGGATTACATTACAATTGTTTTAAAGCAAAACATTTAATGAAATTATTTTAATTTTTATAACTATTTGATTCCTAAAAGCTACCTCTCAAAGGCTTACAAATAAGTGCTTTGAGCACATAAAAGAGAAACAAGATTTGATGCCAGACTTACACTGCAGAGATTGTCATTTGAAGTTTTAAGTCAAGCCATTGTATTTTTTTGTAGGAAAAGACACTTGACATTAAACTTATGTTATAAAAGTTGTCTAGCTATTGTTTCATAATTGTAAATCTATGTTTGTAATTTCCTAAAGTAAATCGAAAGTAGATTATTTTAAGTCAAACTTTGTACTAACAAAATTTGTCTATTTGAATTATGGCTTTGACTGTAATTTATTTATTTCCTTCACAAAATCATGTGATGTATATCTATCTAATCATTTCCTTTTGAGGTAGAATATTGGTCTCTGATTTAGCCAATAGTCAACATCTATTGGTGTTATTCCATTAAATTTGTTTATAACCAAATACTAGTCTAAAGTAAATAGTAGTAAGTAGTGTTACCCAGGGACCCATTTCCCCCTGTTTTGGCCACATTTTGGAAAAGGGGACATTTGGGGGATGGGGGGACAGCGAGAAACATCCCCAAGCCATCCCCTAAATTTCATTTTTCGCAGGAAACGGCTTTAAGACGTGGAAATGCTTGACACGTCCGGCGGGGGCCAGCCAGGGACATCCAAGACGTCCCTCAACCGTCCTAGGGACGGTCGCTGTCCCCCCCAAACAATGGTTTTTGACAGAAAAATTTATTAAAAACATTTCTTTTTGTTTGTTGAGTGGCCCCCACACATCTAGCTCGCCCTAAATGAGCAAAAACACCTAATTTTATGTCATTTTGTTGAGGATAACCAAAAATGAGAAAGAAGCGCAGCAGTTGAAGGAGAGAAACAGAGAGGAAACAGCAAGATTTGAAGAAGCTTTTGCAGCATTGAGACCACTCCAGGTAAGTCCATTGTTCCATTTTTTGTTTTTTTTCTTGATTTTTTTTCGAAGTTTGAAGAAAAACTGTCCATCAAATGTTTGTTTTTTTCCTCATATTTCAATTCTCTAAACTTGTCATACAGTGATTACACTCATAAAACATGGCCAGCAGTAGTGATAATGATAGTAGTCACCAAGAAGAAGTTGGAGGTGAAATAAATACAACTAGGGGTGGGAGTGAGGGTGTTTGGAGTGAAACACAACCACAAAACGGATAAGAGTGTCATTCAGCTACCTTGAAACCCTATGCACAAGGCCCTTTTAAACCCAAAAAACCTCTTCTTTGCCTTGTTCATCCCACAAACTTCAAAAAGAAAAATTCAGGAGGGAATAGGGTGTGGTTATGTCACATATGGCATACTAATATTAGAGAGAGCATGACAAGCTAGAGTGTTATACATTACATACGGAGGCAGAATGAGGTGGCCCCTGCCACTGCAACCACCTTCAAAGCCATCTACACTTCAGCGTATGTCATCTAGTGTTGGTAGTGATAGTGGTATTCATAGCATGGATGGCAAAAAAGGAAAGCGGAAGGCTATTGATAGTGGGTAGCCAGGGGCAGCTTCAACTATGTTCAATGTGCATGCATGGGAAACACAAGAGGCTTCCATTGCTTATGCCCATGCCATCCCATTTCATGTGGCCCGATCTTCTTAATTAAAAAAAGAGGTCAAAGATATAGGTGTTGTTGGTCACCCTTTTGTACCCCCTAAAGATCATAAACTACGCACTACCCTCCTTGACAAATCATATTCTATGGTGAGTTTGGTGATGGAAGACATGAGGCAGACTTGAATGAGGACAGGTTGTTCTATTGTGATGGATGGGTGGACCGATATTAGACACCGGCCATTCATCAACATCGTAGTCTCATGCACAGTTGACTCTTATTTTCTTAGAGCCATTGGTTGTTTACAAGAGAGGCCACAGAAGAGGTTGGGGCCTCAAATGTTGTTCAAGTGATCACTGATTCAACACATGTGTGCAAATTGGCAAGCTTGATAGTGCAAGGTGCTTAAAAGCACATCTTTTGGACTCCATGTTGTATTCATGCTGCATTGAAGGACGTAAGCAAATTAGATTGGGTAAAGAAGTGTTGGCACAAGCTAGAGATATTCAAATGTTCATACCTCGCTATCTTCAAAACATTTTGAAAGAAGAAATTTCTCAAACCTGTGGAGACAAGATATGCCCGTTACTTCATTTTGTTAGAGAGGCATGACGCCCTACAGCTGATGGTGGTGAATTCAAAATGGAATAGATGGCCTAATGCAACCACTGTTGGAGAAAAAGCCATCAAACAAAGGATCTTTGATGATGATTGGTGGTCCACAATGATTTAAGACATTGTTGATTTTCAGACTTTATTTAAAAATTTCTTATTTCGATAATTTAATTTTGTTGTTGAATCTTTCAAAGTTTCTAAGTTTCCTAGTTGTCAATTAACTTTGAAATTGATAATCTTTTTCTTATTCTTATCTGCACTTTATAGATATGTTTGCTCCATCATCTCACCTATTGTAGATGTCATCAAATATGCAAATATGGACTCTCCTAACCTTGGAGAGATATGAGACTTTTGACAGCATGATTCAAAAGATGAAGGAAGACATTTTGGCTAAGGATTAGAATTTGGAGTTATATAAGGAGTAAGCTAAGCCCATTGTCATGCAGAGGTGGAACACAATGAACTCTCCACTCCATATGGCAGCCTCTGCACTAAATCGAAAAATGGTATGAGCCCAAGCCTGGAAGGTGCCTTCCTTGTGATGATGACGAGGTGAGACGTGATTTTATGAAGGCCCTTCAAAAGATGTATTCATCTGAGGAGGCTAGTAGACTTCGCAAGCAACCGAATGACTCCTCAAATCTTGATGGTCCAAACTTCAACACACCAAAGGCATGGATGGATATAGCAATAATGGCACAAAACAACCATATTGGATGGTGGCAATGGCATGGTGCAGATGCACCAGATTTAAGGATGCTTGTCATTGGCCTACTTTCACAGGTTGCTAGTTCCCCTGTTGTAGAGAGGAATTGGTCTACATATAGCTTTATCCACTCCATCAAGAAGAACAGGCTTAACTCTAGACGAGCGGAGAATTTAGTGGTCGTGAATATTGCTCTGTCTTAAGAATCGTCAAACTCCAAAGTATCAACAGAGTCCAACGTTATGGTGGGATATTAATCCCGAAGACGCCAACCAAGTTCACAAGGAGGAATAGGAGGGATTGGTTGGAATTTGGTCAAATGATGCAACCTTGAGTCTGAGCCTAAAAGTGGCAGTGAATCTAGATTTGATGAAGATTAGGGGCAGCAGCATACTTTCTTTCTTTTACTTTTAGTTTTGAGTTTTTGACTCATTTGAGACTTTTGACATATATGATAAATCGAACATTCCATCCTTTAGGCATTTTGATATTGATATAATTGTATGCATGATATTGGCAGTGATTGTAGATTCAAAGAATTATATTTATGAATGTGTATGAATTTCAAGTTTCAACTCTTTTCAAGTCAAGTTCTATGTATAATGTATATGATGATTGGTGATTGATCGTAGAATTTCAATTTTGATTTATCAATGTAACATTGTTATCATATGAAATTATGAATATATTTGAAATTTGAAATTTCCTATTCTATATATGCTGAGTTACCGGGTTCGGCCCCTTAGTTGGGCATTTTGATATTGATATAATTGTATGCATGATATTGACAGTGATTGTAGATTCAATGAATTATATTTATGAATGTGTATGAATTTCAAGTTTCAACTCTTTTCAAGTCAAGTTCTATGTATAATGTATATGATGATTGATGATTGATTGTAGAATTTCAATTTCGATTTATCAATGTTACATTGTTATCATATGAAATTATGAATATATTTGAAATTTGAAATTTCCTATTCTATATATGTTGAGTTACCGCGTTCGGCCCCCTAGACCCCTGGTACTGGTCCAGTACGGTCCTGGTTCGGGGTTCGGGTCCGGTTTGCCTGTGGTTCGGACAGGGTTCATGGTTCACAAGCCTCATTCGAACCAGGGCGAACCCAAGAGGACCCAAGGTCGAACCCAAGAGGACCCGAGTCGAACCTAGGGGTCTAACAGCCCAAAAATGGATTTTTTTTTTGCAAAATTTAATTTTTTTTGAATTCCACCACATAAAAAATTAAAATGACCCTATGTCTCAAGCCACACACCTATGCATCATACAACCAAGAGAGAAGCACAAGTTTGTATGAAAGAAAAAGTCAGAAAACACAATTCCCGTACGTGAGAATGCACCTTGATTAGAATTTTGACTTCTTTGGCCTTGTTCCTGATGTCTTAAAAAAGCAGAAAATTGATGCGCTGCCTCGGGACCCTGCGAGGGGCGCTGCCCCTCAACTCCGCAAGGGGCTCTGCCCCTTGACCCCACTGGGGGCGCTGCTCCCAGACCCCCGTTGGGGGCGTTGCCCCAAACCCCCATTAGAGAATCCATTTGATGATCAAACTTTAAATTGTTGAAAGTTGAAACAATTATACTTGAATATTTTATCATTTTGACATTAAACTTGATGTATATGATGTTGTTATGGTATGATCATGATGCTATGATTACAAGTTTATGTTGGTTTTGTTGTTTATATGATGCTATGTGACATGCTAATCTTAATTCATGCTTATAGGCTGCATATATATATAATTTACATGTTTTTGTACTAACGAACCCAAATGAACCCAAACCCCTTTTCAAAATTTTGCCATACCGGCATACCGGGTTCTTTGAACCCGAACCGGTGCCCGAACCCGAATCGGTAACTTAGGATATATGTATACTCCATAGTCCCCCCCGTCCCCTAAAATGGCCAAAAAAAAAAAAAAGTCCCAGAACCCATTTCCCTATCTCGAAAACTTGGGGTAACATAGATAGTAAGTTTTTCTCATTAGTACTTGAAGTGTTTATCTTTCTTAATCTAAAACTCTTGCTGCAAACCTTGACTGTTGATGGTTTGGAGCTTGCATCTGGAGCAAACAAATAGTCGAATTAGATATTTATATTTATACAAAATCCCCATTAGTAAACTTATATAAGGTGCATAATTCCAAATTTGTTCATAGCTTTAGCCTTTAGATTTAGTTAGGTCTAAATTTGTTTAATGTGTATAATTGTAAATTTGTTCATAGCCTTAGGTTTTAGGTTTAGTTAAGTCTTAAGAAGCTTCTTTTACAATTTTAAGGATAGTTCTATTGTATGTGCTGTTCAATTTTGTGTTTGCTAGCAAGAAACAAATTAAAATGCTAACACAAACAATAACCCAACTTCCAAACAAACAAAATATGTTCATTTTATTGTATTGATACTAAAGAACAAGTTTATCTGCAGTTTAAGAAATGCTTCATTGAATAACATTTTTTAAGGTTTGATTTTAAGAAAATCATCCAGTTATAACAGTTTATTTATAACCATGACTGCCATTTATTATTAACTATTTTGTTATGTTCTACAATATGAATGAAAAATATGATGTTTATATTATTATATAAATGAAAAAATCATTTATATCAAAGAATTGGCTTAAGGAAACCTACAAATAGCTCCTCCAATTGTAAAAGCCAGTGATCCACGGAGACACGTCTCCCCCCCAGGCCCACATCTCCAGAATTGGGAAACGAGAACATGGCATCCCCTGTCATTCCACCATCATTGTGATGTCCCCGTCTAAACATGATAGAATTTAATGATAAATAATAATATAACTAAAAATATAGAATATATATATATATATATACCAGTGATCCACGGAGACACGTCTCCCCCCCAGGCCCACATCTCCAGAATTGGGAGACGAGAACATGGCATCCCCTGTCATCCCACCATCATTGTGATGTCCCCGTCTAAACATGATAGAATTTAATGATAAATAATAATATAACTAAAAATATAGAATATATATATATATATATATATATATATAACCAAATAAAAAGAATAGAATAAGATCTTAATAATAATAATAAACAAGATTTAATATATAATTTATATCCATTAAATATTAATATTAATTTCATATTTATCAAATAATAATATAAATTATACAATATTATATTATTACAAAACACAAATAAAAAGTTTTCACCAGTTCCTTGAGCTTGATTGCTGCTGCTATTTATGAGTATCTAGCGTATGAAATGGTGATCTATGTGGCAGACCAGATCTGACACATCAGAATGGTCTCCCTTGCAACAATATAAAGTCTTTCCAAACTCTTCTAAAGAGAAATACGAACCACTCAATGAGCCACATCACCTCTTGTCTCCATTCACAGGTATATCAGTTCCTATGCTGCCAATATAATTATCTTCAGAAATATTATTGCCCACACTCAATTATTCATTTGATGCCATCTTGACAAGCCCGATTAGTGATGAAGACTCTTATTAATTAAAGAATAGAAATCTGCATTAAGACAATGCTATTCACATGATTAGTCAGCGATGATTGAGAAAGCAAAGAATCGTTAAGGTATAGCACCTTGAGCATTACGGAGTATGTGATGAAAAGACACGTATTATGGGGGACAGATAACAAGAACTAGTGATAACAACAATTATGATTCTTTGGTCAAGCAAATTGACAATTATGAAAGAGGTCGGTCATGGATAGGGATGACACATCAAATCCAAAGGATCCCACCTTTCAGTTTGAAGGGGTATAAGATGCAAGTTCAACGCATTCTACAAGGGGAGGAGACGAACTACAAGAGGATTATAATAGAAGGACAATATCGATTTATATGTTAATCAGTTCACGGCAATGATATAAACCCATTCCATCGTTGAGGATTACGAGATTGTTCTAAGGGAACTTACAGCAGAGTGCATAGGTTGTCAAGGGGGGATAAGGTAGGGCTGCACCTGCATACAATCAGCAATTGTTTCAGAAATAAGACATCAAAGACCAGTTAACCCCATCGATCAATTACTACGCCTCAGTTGACAATGACATGAAGATATACAATTATGGGTGAATGAGACAATCGATATAGAAACAGCGATTTCAGGCAAAGGATTGATATTGTTGTCGCATCGATCTGACAAATCAATAATCAGTGACTGCACAAGAATAATAACTAATAAATTCAGAGGAAGCGAAAACAAATGATTAAGATGTGTGCTTAGTTTCATAATGGGAAGGCATGGTTGTTGGAAGGAAGAAACATAAGGTACAAAATAAGTGGTGTATGAGGATAATCATTATTACATCTAATGGTATGAGGGTTGTCAATAAAATATCAGACGAAGAGACAGCAAGAGATTCGGATTATGTATCATCTACTCATAAGAAGCTATCAAGATAAGTCTATCCTCTAAACTATTCTTAGAATTTTAAGCTAAAAATTATAAGAAAATATATTTAATTTTGAAAAAGTTTTATTTATTAATAATTTAATATATTACAACTCTCACTTTAAGTTTAAAATGTTGTTGCAGGACTAAATGATGGTAAATCCCAAAAGGGGGACATTACAATCGCCGTCAATACGCTATTGGAGACATGAAGACATCTCAGGCATCTCCAAGGAGTTTTGGAGAAGTCTCGACGTCTCCAAGACTCTTTGGAGACGCCCAGGCATCTCTCGAGGGGTGGGGAGACGCACAGAAGTCTCCCGTCCGGGCAAAGGAAAAAGCAACGAAATTTTATAAAAAAATTAATTTTGACTTATTTTTTTGGGTTTGGGGGTTAACCAAATTTGGCATGTGTCATGTCCCCATTCAAGACCTCAGAAAAAAAAGATTCAATATACGATTAAATAAGTTTTAATTAAAGATTTAAACTTATCATTAAAAGAACAAGCATGATATCACAGAACCATCAAGACCGTTACCAATCCATCATCCATATTCTCAAGATTAGACATGAATCGTTATGTTGATAGATAGATTACTCATGGGGGAAGACTAAATATATACCTGAACGGAGATGATTACAAGCTGATCTGATTTGTATTCACAGTCAACAACGCATCGGTGGAGAAAATCCTATAGAACATTAAGCTGAGAGCCGAGATGCCATCCCATGGGACACCCATCGTACGCACAAGACATATATTATCCATTAAGATAATAAACATTATTCATAAAGGTCTCATTATAATATCGGTTATGGTTTAGTAACACTCATTATCATATCAATTATGAAAAGATAACAAATCGACCTCTTATGTGAAAAGATACAATCATAGTTAAGATCGTGATTAAATAAGTAATAGCATTGCAACGGACTTGTCAAGAAGAAGAGGCACAACCTTTGGAATGAAGAGTTCCCACATCTTCAAAGGAGGCATGAAATTATATTAATACATCTGGAATCCATTTGCAAAGGAAGGGGGGGGGGGGGGAATTTATCAGACAGTATTATTCCAGTTTGGAGGCGTGAGAGTAACCTAGGTCGAAGGCCCAAAATCGGCAGCATTCACTACTCGGAGTATATCTGAAATAGCCCATCATTACTGCATGTTAATAGCATCAACATCAGAAATAGGATATTCCACATTGTTGGAAATACATATTTCCAAATCTGAAAACAACAATCTATTACTTTGAGTAATACCGTCATATTCATTCATTGCATGTTTAATCAATAGATCAGAAACAACATTCCAGACCATCATTACTGGTCAACCATAGCATATAAGTTAGAGCATATCCTCAGCGATTCTCAGGAAGTCATCTTTGCAAGTTTATAGAATTAAAATTGGAGCAGTATATCATCAATCTTCCTGGTGATCGGTACAAGTGACATTGAGCGTATATTATTAAATATCAGAGGCACCCACTGTCTAATGGTCATAATTATATAAAGAAGCCATCATCACTTGCTAGTCTTACTATTAAGATCAACTGAGTATACTTGAATAATCTCATCATTGTTGCGTTAAGCATTGATATATATATATATATATATATATATATAGAATAAGTCCTCTTGCATATATTTACTTGATTGAATCAGAGACAGCAGTGATCTTGTCTAAAACATTGCATCCATTGCATTAACACTAACATTATAACTGGTATCATAGAGTAACATCCCTTGCAATATTTGAAGTTTTGAAAAGAAGAATTCTCTTGCAATTGATTCTTATAAGTGAAATGTCTCTATTTCATAAATCATCACAGAAGGGGACATTACAGCATGGGCCCCACCCATGCCTCCTATGCATTAAAAAAACCCCAAAAATAAGTGATTTCACTCACATTTTTACTTCTGATTTTTTTTACCAGCAATGTGAAGAGGAGAAAAAACTCAAAAAATAGTGATTCAAAGAGTGAAAAAAGTGAGTGCAAGTGTAAGAGGAGTGAAAAGGAGCAAGAAGAAGAGGAGGAAGAGCATTCTACAGCATTTTGGAGAGATTTTTAGCAAAGGGTAAGTTATTTCTTGTTTTTTGTTTGTTTCATTTTCTGATTTTCAATTTTTTAATTTTTTTTTGTTGTTTAATCTTGGTTTTTCTTTTATTCATTTCAAAATCAGATTTGATGTTGAATCTTAAGGGCAAAATGATCAATGAACCATTCATCATTTTGCCCTCAAAATTCAACATCAAATTTTAAATTTAAAATTTTGTTTTCAAAATTGAAATTTGTTAAACTACGCTGAAATTACATGCTTATTGAATTTATTTTTATTTTTATTTTGTGAAATGCAATGTCAATATCACAATAAGCTCTCATGACATGAGTAAGGATGAGATGGAAATCCGTTCTCATAGTGGAAATGATTCAAATTATGAACCTAAGGTTGAGGGGGGTGACCATGGGGTTGATCCTAGAAACCAATCTAGTTCCATGGCAAGTGCACCAGCTAGTACAGGTTGTCCTTTAGAGTTATTGGCACAGTTCACTAGGGATCCTTATGATCCTAAATCTTCTCTCAAACAATTTGCTTCAAAAATAGAAGGCACATTAGAGATAGGTGGGGGCACAAGGAAGTGGCAATGCAACATTTGTGGTCTTGCATGGTTTGGTAGCATCATTAGAGGCAATGCACACTTCTTTTTTGGAGAGCAAAAGGTGTGGATCTGTGTCGCTTTTTAGAAGAGAACTAAAAGCATACAATACAGAATTGAGATCAACAAGCTTTGGGAATTCCTAATGACAGTGCAGTTGCAATCCCTACTACTTTGTCTGGTAGGGCAACACTTCAGCAGAGCTAGCAAGTGCAACATACTTCTTTTCATACATTGCAAACGAGAGGAGTGATGTCTAGACCTTCATCCACTTCCACTTCCAATGCCATGGCCCAATCACGAGAGGTTAAGGGGGAAGGGAAATGCAAGATGAAAAGTAACCCCATAGCTGACTTGTTCAACGTGCAGTTGAAGGATAATATAGATGATGCTATTGGTAGGTTCATGTAGCTCGGTCTCATTATAGTGAGATGATGTCGATGATTGTGAAGGGAGGACCATCATATGTGCCACCAAGTGAGACCAAATTGAGGATAACGATCTTGGATAAGAGTTATTCCAAGATCAATGTTTTGATGGAGAAGATGAAGGCATGTTGGGTGGCCTCTAGATGCAACATAGTTATGTATGGGTGGACGGACATCAGCCATCATCTACTCATCAACATCATGGTTACATGTGCATAGGGCCCATACTTTCTCAGAGCAATTGATTGCACAAGGCATCGCAAAGATGTTGATTTTCAGTTTGAGGTCCTCAAGGAAGCTATTGAGGAGGTTGGGCCACAAAATTTGGTCCAAGTAGTGACAGATGTAGCCCATGTGTGCACAGCAATAGGGAAACTAATTGAGGTGGCCTATAGACATATTTGGTGGACTCCATGTTATGTGCATTCCATGAACAATGCACCCAAGGACATGGGGAAGATTGATTAGATTCGAGGAGTAGTCAGCAATGTGAGAGATATGCAGATGTTTATCTACAACCACCACACTTCACATGCACTCTTCAGGACCTTCTCGAAGGAGTTCTTGAAACCAGTTGAGACCAATTATGCATCCTATTTCATTCTCTTGGAGAGAAAGATTGAGTTGCAAGAGGCACTGCAACTCATGGTTATGACCACATTGTGGAATATGTAGGCTGAGACCAAGATAGAGCAGGGGAGAAGGGTGAAGGAGATAGTGAAGAGTGATGTGTTTTGGACTGACAAAATACATAGTCTCCATCATTGCCCCAATTTTCTAGGTCATCAGATATGGGGATGGAGATGCACCTAGCCTTGGAGAGGTGTATGTGTGCATCAGTTCTATGCTTGACCAGATGAGGGCTATTGTGCGAGTGAAGGACCCCAATTTAGCATTCTACAATGAGCACATTCGGCCAATCATTTAGTGCAGATGGGACAAGCTCAACACTCCCTTGCATAAGGCTACCTATGTCTTGAATCCTAAGTGGTACAAGGCTAGGCCCGGTAGAGTTACACCAATTTAGGATGATGAGGTGAAGGTGAGGTTCTTTAGGTGCATAGAGAAGATGTATGATTCTAAAGATGCCGGCATAATTCACACTGAGTGGACGAAATTTGCCACTCTTAGGGGTTATTCAAACGCGACAAAGATGCATATAGAAACTGTCACGGGAGGACCCACTTTTGTGGTGACATTGTCATGGTCAGAAATCTTTGACTACCACTCTAGCAATCCATATGCTATCCCAAGTTTCTAGTTCTTCAGTTGCTGAGAGGAACTAGTCTATATATAGCTTCATCCACTCTCTTAAGAGAAATTGACTTAGCTCTAAGAGAGTAGAGAATCTTGTGGTTGTACATAGTGTTTTGCATCTCGTTGACCGCAAGAAACATGTATACAAAGAAAGTCCAACGGCACGATGGGATGTAGAGCCAGAGGAGCCATCACAGGTTGATGAGGATTCTACCACTTTAGATGCAGGGCTGGTTGGTGTTATCTTGAGGGATCTTGATTGTGAGGAGTCTAACAATTCCAGTGATGAGGAGTTTGCAGATGATCAGAGGCATCCCTTCACTACATTTTGTCTTTCGATATTTGTACTTAAAGCCTTATTTTGATATCATACTAGTAATTATAATGCTATTGCTAGTCATTGCAATGATGTATCATGTAATCATCTTTATGATATTAGATATTCATATTTTCGATATAATAGAAATCTCCAATTTGACAATTTCATTTGTCAAATTTTATTTAGCATTCAAGAAATCTTCATATTTAGTATTTCAAATTTTGCTATTTTAACATTTTACTAATTTTCTATAGTTTCATTTGAAATGTAATTCTTATACTATTATACATCTTTTCACAACTAGTTTTTCAAGTACCATATGTAAATCAGCACCACCACCCCCTGCAGTTGTCCCCAAACTGAGGCCCTTTATCCCCTTGTCCCCGAAACCCACACCCATGTCCCCTCGTCCCCAACAACTATGGAACACTGGTAAAGCTCAACAATCAAAGTAAAAGTAAATAGTCAACAACTCAACAGTAAGATATAATATGGCATAATGTAAAGGTACCAGCATCCTCAACATAGGAAAATCCATTTTGAGATGCACAATACTCATCACTAGGATATAATGAAATTTGAAGCATATCAGGTCTTCAGTTTCATTGGTCACTGAAAAACACATGTAATCATGTAAATAGGGTGGCATCTTCTAAACAATAAATATAGAGAGGTACTCACATTGATCCTAGCGCTGATAGTTTTTCCATGCAATGGTGGTTTCTTCTTCATTTGGTCTGGTTCTGTTCATGATATCAAACAATAAACAAGAACCCAAATATTGATTAAAGAAAAGAATTAGGGCTATAAATACAAATAAAAGGAATAGTTTTATAAGAATGTAAAATTTGACACCATTATCTGACTGTCCAAGTTCAATCTTTTCCAATCGAGATATAAGTATCTATCCAAACCCAAGATAAAACTTGATTGTGATATAGAACCATTACCACTAATAAAACTGATAAAGAACAATTACCATTAATAGGACTGACTGGACTGACATTTACGGGTTGCAATTTCCTCCATGGCTTGCCCACGTGCATAAGGTAAGGATCAATATCAACAAGCTTCCTTTTCTTGTAACATTCAGAGATCCACTCCTAAAGTAAAAATTTAAATCAGCACTGTTTTGATGCTTCATTTCACCTAATAAAGTAACTCAAAACATGTAGAAGCAAATCATGTAGCATGTTGGAACATATACTCCATAATGGCTTCAAACTAAATTTTGAACCAGCATAATTCTATTCATTGATTAATGTGCATCCAATTACAACCTAAAAACAGAGATAAATCAATCAACCAATTTATGTCACTATATACAGAAGCTGGTTTTAGTCACTCAAAAATAGAACAAAGGAAGTGTTCCAACTTTGTACCAATATAGCAACAGGAAAAACAAACATATTGCAAGTGATAAAAATGAATTAGGTGATGAGATCTGGGAATTAATAGAAAAGGGAGATGTTTGTTTGCAGATAGAGAAGATAGCACTACCCGCTCCTTCCCAATACAGGCACTAACATATGCATGGCTTAGCATGATCATATATACAATGAAACTGCCTAATTCTCATTGAAACTAAGGATGATACTGACTTCTATAGAAGATGGTTGAAAGACGATCATTTTTTAAATTAGATACTGTCAAGGAAGGAAACTCAAGCAAGCACAAGCAACCAGCTAGAGCACTTCCTAGGATAGATATTCTAGGTGAACATTGTACATATCGTGGTCCTATAAGCAATTGCTAGTATTTTTTATAGCAAGCAGTATTATATTGATCAGAAGATTTGATACTTAGCCCTTCAAGAGAACTGTAAGATTAAAGATATAGACTGTTTAAATGAATCCTTCAAGGGAATATCGTGAATATAATCCTTCAATTCTGCCATACACTGTTACATAGTCCTTGTACATGATTAAATTTGTAATATCCAAATTTTATGGATTAAATCAAAAGAGTTAAGATCTAGCTTAAAAGATACAGTTGAAAGTAGCATCAGTTGGTAACAAGGTTATACCGAGTACCTTGGAGTAGGAGAGAATATAATAATGGGACATGTTTTAGGTATGGCAAGGGTGCCTCAAACATTACAGGATGGCACAGGAAATATTTGTACAATAACTATGAAAATATCATTTAAGGCTACGACACTACAGAAAATCAAAATACAAATTGCACAAAGTTGGATGACTAATAATTAGAAGCTTAGAATAAACAGATTAAGGCCATAAGTTATCACCTAACAAGAAATGATTACAAGCATTTAGGTGAGACAATTCGAGTCCCAAATTGTGATGCCAAGAAAGAAAGAATAGTATACCACACCAATAAACTAACAATGTAAATCTGCATAATAACCTTGGAGCTGTGAAGTTGGCAAAAGTATATAGTTTTAGTCGGCTAAATAAATGTTTGTTATCTTTTGTAATTGAGATGATTAGTTCCCAACTACTTGTGGGTTGGCAATTGTCAGTTACTGGTGGTTGGTAGTCTTAACTAGCCCAGTATAATATTTTTATGTAGTTGTTTGTAGTTGGGAGAATTCTCTCCAATGTTGTTGTACTTATTGCATATCTTCCAACTATACATAGTGAGTTATATTATTATATTCCTATTTTCTATTAATCTACCTTTTCGTTTATTTCTGTAACTAGTAGAGTTAGGCAATAAACATTCGGAGTCGTTGCCAATACGAATCCTAGGGAAATATAATTCATAGACATGCGGTATGGCATTGTAATGGGTCGATTGGGGCGAAGAACCAATAGTAATTGAAACCAAAGAAGAGGAATACACAACAAAAGATGAACTAATACAAGATTTGGTGTACTTGTGGGAAGTATCCATTAACTCACACATTCAAAGAGAGGCTCTCCAATGAGAGGTTCCAGAGATTGCCATTCGGGATAACCTAATAGTGAATGACGAAGTTGACCATCTTCTCTGGAGACTGCTGAAATTATTGGCATGTAATTTTATCACCCTTTGAGACCTTCAAGAAGAGAAGGATCGAGAACAACATAGACAACATATACTACGGTGGTACAAAGAAAAAAACTTGAAGGTTGAGGAAGACCATGACATTACCAATAGATGTACCTTAGAAAAGTAATGCCCATGCAGTCAAAAGAGGATAGAAGACGTACTTCAAGCAATCAAGAAGACACTAAAGGATCTACAAGATCCCTTCAACTAAGAGAACAAAGTGAGCAACAAAAATGGCTGAGAAGAATTGCAAAAGCAATAAACGAAGGACTATTAAGGGAAAGCCCAAGTTCGTCGAGAAGTAGAAGTCGAAGCATAGAGTTGTTTGCCCTCTCGGGTGAATAACTTAAAGCATTAAGAACATAATGCAAAATAATGCCATAACTATCAGACAAAGTATAAGAGATATTCTATTCATAATAAGTGTATGTTACAAGTTACATTCCGAAGTATAAAAGGGTACCGAGGGGGTGCGAGCGCCAACTGTAGCACCGCAACTACCACCCCTCAGTTGCCAACTAACCAACACATTTACACATAATTAACTAATCTTATTCCTGTGTACAATAATGCCGCCAACATCATCCCCCCCAAAGAAAAGAAGTCGTCTCCGGATGACTTAATACAAAATAGAAATAACATGAAACAGAACTGTTGACGCCAGTCGAGCCCGAAACTTATACACCTACTGCGTCCTCACTTAAAAACCCTTTCCTGCTACCATCCTATGCTCAAGTGCTTCCTTTGACATCATAATCCTCCTGTGCCTAAACCAAACTTGTCTACAAAACATGCTTTTCAGTCTCAGCCTCCACCAACTGCTACTCAAATGATACTGTCTCGATAGCCACCGAAGTTGCTCTCTTGGCATCCAACTCCTGGGTACGCTGAGCTAAGTCTCACACTAGAACTACCTCCAACTTGGTGGTCAACTCCTCTCGAGCCCTCTCTGCATCCACCAAGGCAACCTCACGTCCAGCCGAGACATACTCCAAGTTCCTCAAAGCGTACCTATCCTGCCTAGAGGTGGCCACAACCCGCTGGCACAAAGGCTAGGAGACACCTCAAATACTCCATCACACTCCCCAAAGGCTGCTAACTGAACTAAATAACTCTCTGTTGTCATACAATTGTGCGGACCTGCAATGCCTTCCCTCAAACTCTGTTTGTTCGCAACCTCCAAATCCATCTCCCTCTACGACTTATGGCTTCCCTACCAATGCTTAGCTACAGGCTTCTTTCTCACAGTATGAACAACCACAACACTTCCCGTGGTATTCTGTAGCTCAAAAATAAATTGGGGGTCTGGGGGCAACGCCCCCAACGAGGTCGAGGGGCAGCGCCCCCGTGGGGTCTGGGGCAGCACCCCTCGCGGGGTCTGGGGCAGTGCTCCAGCAGGGTCGAGGGGCAGCACCCCCACCGCCAAGACCAATTTACAACCTTCGGAACCACACGAAAGTCCATGGCACACAGCATTTCTGTGATATTTTAAGATGCCAAAAACCTTTCTTCTCCACTCTGAATTTCCAGTGTCCTGGCTTCAAACTTCAGTGAATCATTTTAAATCTGGTCGTCGTCATCTTTTTTTTCTTTTTTTTTTGGCACTGTAATGTCCCCAATGGCACCCCGGCCATACAACCTCCCTGTACGGTCAACAACCTCCTTACCGTACGGACAACAACAGACACCTCCAATCATACAGCCACCTTCTCGTGCGATCGACACCCTTCCACCGTATGGCTCTATTTGTTTGTGCGTTGTTGTGCGCGTCTCTCTTTCTTTTTTCTTTTTTTTTCTTTTCTCTTCATCCGTTTTTTTGTTTGGCATGGTGCGGGGTTTCCTTCTCCTCCTTTTTCCTTGCATGGGCTGCGTGGTGCGGCTGGTGTCGTTCCTCCCCCCGCGGCTGTCGTTTTTCCTTCTCTCCCCCTCGGCTGTGCGGGCTTTCATTTGTTTCCACGGGGCTGTGCGGGCTTTTATGCGTGGTGTGCGGTGACCACCGCACAGTGGCATCCACCGCACGGTGGTTCCACCGTCGGTGTATGGTGGGCCCACTTTTTTTCTTTTTTTCATTCTTTTTTTACAGCCGTACGGTCAACTGTCGTACGGACCCGTACGACCGTACGATATTTTTTTTTTTTTTAATATAATCTAATTGTCAAGAGTCTTCGGCTCGTGTCCTATGCTACTAGGATCGCCCTTCATCCTTCTCAGTTTGCCTCGCCCGAGAGTCTCCCGTTTTGGTCCTGTGCCTGGCGAGTCGCCTGCCTGGCCTCTCAGGCCCCCTTCCATCCTCTCAGGTCCCCCTCAGGACTCCTGGGTGTCCTTCCGGCCTCTCGGGTCCCCTACACACTTCTCGTGGTAGGGTTTCAATTTGAACCTATTGGTGGCAAGTTTATTTTCCATGGCCATCCGAAGACCTGGAACCACAAATTCTATAGGGACCACAGTCTCCTTCCCGTACATAAGAAGAAGAAGAATAGTAAAGATTTTGAAGGCTGCGGCCTTCCACACAGGGTTCCAATCATTGCCGACACTCTTCGGATTATTTACGTCGCCAGTGTTTGGGGCGTCTCCCTTCCAATATTATTTGTATTCCGGCAGGTACACCTCTGTTGGTTGCTCTGGTTCCTCTACTTCGAGCCTGTAGCTCTGGAACATTTCATAATCCTCCATCTGCCAATGGAAGAGCCCGTTCAATGACCCTGTCTCATCCTCGGAGCACTCTCCTAGTTTGAGAATCCCTTCATCGTTGGGCTCCCTGCAACCCCATCCTTCAGCCCTCGGGTCGCCTTTTCCTTCATCCTCCGATTCCGAAGATGATGCCAATTCCTCGTCAACAACCTGGGTCCTTAGATCAATGGTGTACTTCCGCCCCCCTTTCTCCATAGAAAGGGTGTTCTTTTTCCAGTCGTGGTTCACCTTTGCTGTAACCAGCCACCCTCTGCCTAAGATGGCATCCTACCCCTTCTTCTTGAGTGGGATTACCACAAAATCTAGTATGAAGGGTTGCGTCCCGATGGTAACTTATTGGCCCATCAGTGTCCCAATGGGTTTGATTCCATGCTGATCTGCTCCAAGCAGATTGAATGTAGATGGCCACAGCGTTGACTTCCCGAGCTTCCGCCAGGTTTCTTCTGGAAGAACATTCACTCCTGATCCACCATCGACAATAGTGTCTGTCAAGGTAGTCCCCAATATGCCCATTTCTACCACCGCCGGTTGGCGTCCGCTATTGACTACCAACAACATGGGATCAACCGTGGGGCTTAGGACCTCCCTTAACGCAGGGTCGGCTGTGGGGCTCACGACCTTCCTCGTTTTCACCTGTGAGGGTACGGAGTTTAAGATAGCCGTTTTTAGCTACGGCATGGTCTCCAGGAGGTCTTGTATTCTCACGGGTACCTCCATCTGCAATATTTGCCCAATGATGTTATTTTCCGCTTCCGTACGAGATGATGTACTCGCCACCTCGTTGTCCCATCGTTCGGCTGTCATCTCATGTTCAATACTGGCCTTTGCCTCCCGTAATCTCTCCTTCTCCGTACGAGGGTCGGGATAAGTGGTTTTTTTCATCTGGGCGCGAGTGATCGCCAGTACTTCTTTCTCACCAGTCTTCTCAGCCTTCTCAATGTTGAGGAGATTAACCCCTGCCTGTGGGCGATTTGCGTCCTCATGGTCGCCTGGCCCACACCATCGACAGAGGTGCTGAGGGGTGGCTTCCTGCGTGCAATCACGAGTGAAGTGCCCCCACTGATTACAGGCCCTACATTGGATAATTGGCCGGCCCTTGGCGTCATACTGGATATGGCTTCCGTTATTGTTATTGTTGTTGTTCCTTCCGCCACCGCGTTTGTTGTCTCGGTAACCTCCAGATGATGTCGTTGTGTTGGTTTGCGAAGTTTCGACGATCGGTTGCTCTTGCGTGAAGAGAACTTGTTGGCTCCTGGTTTTCATATTGTAGGGGCATTCCTTTGTCAAATGTCCCGTAATCTGACAAATGTCGTAGAAAGCCTTCTTGGGACAGGACCCCTTGGTGTGTCCGTCACTCCTACAATCAGTACACCACACATCATTTTATTCTGTCTTACTTGTACTCCCTTTCATGGCTTTGAATTCTTTCAGCATTCCTTCCATGTCCTTTTGGAGAGCGTGCACCTTGTTACTCGATTTGCCACCGCTACTGCTTTCCCCGTCAGAATCTTCATCATCGTCAGATGAATATTTATTACTTTTCTTCTTCTTTGACGTTTTGTATTCGCTCTCTAGGTCCATCGCCCTATTATACGCGTCGTCATATGATGTAGGTGGAACGATTTTCATCTTCCTTCGGAGGGAATGCTTTAGTCCCTCCACGAACCATCGCTTTTTCAACCCATCTGCTGGTTGACTCTCCATTTTTCCCAGCAATTCCTTCAGCCTCCTGCTGTATGCCCGTACTGTCTCCTTGGTACCTTGTTTGGTACTGTATATCTCCGTTACAATTTCGTTGTCATCACGGAGCAACCAAAACTCCTCTGTGAATTCCTTCTGTAGGTTGGCCCACATGGCCACTTTTTGCTTATCTACATCGGAGTACCAATCTATGGCAACTCCACGTAACGTGGCTGGGAACTGTTGTACCCAGTCATCCTGGTCTGTCACTCTGTTGGCGAACCAAATGGTTTCACATGTACGATAGTGCCGTAAGGGGTCTTCCTTGCCGTCCCCTGTGAACTTTGGCAATTTTTGTTTACTCGCCATCCCACCACTCGGTCTCGCTCCTCTGGTGCCTTGTGTGCTTGTACCTAGTGATCCTCCGCGTCCTGCACCTGACCCTCCACTCGTGGGTCCTCCAGAGAAGGTTGTTGACCCCGAACCGAACAAATTGCCTCTCGTACGGTACCCTTGTGCTCCCTCGGCACCGTCGGCCGTACTGTCACCTTTGGTGGTCTCCCTCCGATTGTCCTCCGAAATGGACAAATTCTTTAGTAGGTCTCTGGTAGCGTCAATCAAGTTTAGATTTCGCCTTGTTTGTTCCACCAGCTCTTCGCGACTTCTTACCCTACAGTGGTGGTATTCAGGCGAACTGTAGAGGTTGCCTTCGGCACCCTCCGTGACTCCTAGGCTCCTTTCGGGCAACCCTACAACAGTGTAGAGAGTGTACTTTTCTCCGTCTATCTCTGCCTCCGCAACCTCCGTGACACCTCCTAGGTTCCCTTCGAGCAACCCCTCGCCCGGTCATCCCTTGGCAAGCTGCCTTAGCCTACGCCTTCGTTCTACTTGCTGCTCCAGAATCAAGGCCCACTGCGCGGCCTCCCACTCGTCCATTTCTGCTTTTTTTTTTTTCTATCTTTATTTAATATATTTGGCATAAATCACTTCTGTACATAGCAAGCACACGCCATGTACACAAAAAAAAACTTCTATTATTTTTCCTATCAGCCACAATTTATCTCAACATTGTGCCGAGATTATTACAAGGTTCAATTTCCCCTTGGTCGATTGTTCCGTGGGCGCGTCGTCGGCCTCTGGGTTCATATCACCGACGGTTAGGCCCATCGCGTCTTTCGTTCCTGAGTACGTCTAGGCAACGGCGCCAAATGTTTGCCCTCTCGGGTGAAAAACTTAAAGCATAAAGAACATAATGCAAAATAATGTCGTAAATATCAGACAAAGTATAAGAGATATTCTATTCATAATAAGTGTATGTTACAAGTTACATTCCGAAGTATAAAAGGGTACCGAGGGGGTACGAGCGCCAACCGTCGCACCGCAACTACCACCCCTCGGTTGCCAACTAACCAACACATTTACACATAATTAACTAATCTTATTCCCGTGTACAATAATGCCGCCGACAAGAGTCATAGTTAGGAGGAAAGGAAGAATTTTACTGATAGTGAGTAAACGGCAAGCAAGTGGTTAGAACTAGCAAGACACCTACCACTACGAAATAAAGCATACAAAGACCTTACCAACCAAATAGGCAACCCATTCGTATGGGCAATATCAAACGAAGAAGAAGAAGGAAACCTTGAGACTACATTTGTTGAGATACTTGAGAATAATGTACAATGCATAGAGCAACTATACATATTGAAAGAACCAAGAATAGGGGGCACTGAGCCGAAGCCCCCAGGAAGAAGAGAGTCAAAGAACAAAGAGGAAGGTAACCAAGGTACAAGAGAAATTGAAGGTGGACATGTAGAGGACTCATACATGGTTGTGAGTGCAACTGAAGCACCGGAATGTCGACAGAAAAAAAGTCTAACTAGGTCCAAGGCATAGGGTATATGCTGACCAAGAAAGATGGTGACTCCCCTAGCAAGTCCAAATGTCGACAAGCAAAAACTCCCAAAATTTATTGGAAATGAATCGGATGATCTGCTAAGGCATTGTAAGACGGGCAAAACTATTTGGATACCAAGCAGTCAATTGGATAAAGATTATTAGCGGAAAGCATTGCCTGCAACACTACAGGAATAGCCATTGACTGGTTCTTAGCACTTGATGATGAATCCACAAAATCCTGGGAAGGGTTGAAGAAAACATTTAAGGCGGAGTTTAAATTGCTAAGAGATGATAACGAAATTGTGGCTGAAACTGAAATCTATAACACTAAACAAAGGAAACATGAGAACGTACAAGCTTACAATCGTAGGCTCAAGGAGTTGTTGGTTAAGTTGGAGAATCAGCTAGCCAACGAGTTGAAGAAGAAGTGGTTCATCGAGGGTTTGGTTCCCTCGCTACACAAGAAGTTGAAAGTAATATCTCCCTCATTGTATGCTGATGCTTATAATCGAGCGATGGAAATTGAGAGAGAATCCAAAACATCTTCTCAAGGAAAAAGAAAGATGGATAATGATGAGAGTACGGAGGATAGCAATAACGAAGAATTGAAAATTGTCCAAGCCCTAGAACCAGACATGATGTGTATGCTTAAGGAATTAAAGGTCGAGAAGAAGAGTTCATAGGCAAGCAAGGAACTATGGTGCACTAACTGTAAAGTAGGTCACATAAATAAAATTGTCCAAAGAAGTTGTTCTACGACATCTATTAGATATTGGGACATTCAATCAAAGAATGCCCATACAATCTAAAGACAAGAAGCACGGAAGTGCTCTTTACTCAAGGGGAACAATCAACCCCATTGACCATACCTCCAAAATCACCAAACAATTCTAACGCATTGACTAGCAGATACCGCAATAGGCGAGGAAACAATAACCAGTACAATAATAACAATGGCCCAAGAAGCAGAAATAGTACAACGCCAAAGGAAGAACAATGATCCAATGTCGAAAGTGCAAAGATTAGGGTCACTTTGCCCAAGAAGGCCAACGTAATCAAAACAATTTGGGAATGGTGTGCAAGCGGTGTGGACTAGGTAATCATGAAGACACCGACCGCTTGAGACAAAAAGGAGTGAATATGCCGATCATGGAGGATCCAAACAAGGAATTTCGAAAGATCACCAAATTACAGTCAAAGAAAGCAATGTATCCAAATCCTCGTACAAAGAAGGAAAGACTTCAAGAAGCCAAAGCCAACGTGGAAAAGGCGATGGCGAATGAGAGAAGAACCTCCAATGAAAATGCAAGTACTTCACTACAGTCGAAATATGAAAAAACAAAGTACAACAGATGTTAAAAAACAATACCCATAAAGCCAACAAACCTTCTACAAACTATGCCACAATTGAAAGTAGCAATCACCAACATAGTATGTGACAACACAGTCGGCGATAACCAATGCAAGCCAGAAGAAGACCTGACAATGGGACCACCACCTAAAGGCAAATAGGCTACTGATCCCATGCTGCTAATGGTAAGCATCCCGAGGGGTTTCCTTTAGAGTAAGGGACACTCGGTCCTTCATACTGTGCATATTGAGTTTGATAATTAGAAGTTTTATTTGCTGCTACAGTGTCGTGAACAGTGCCGCGCTATAGTAAAATTGAAGAGGAGGGTTGGGCAATCCTTTTAGGAACAAATTTAGGAAGAATTTTGGCAGCTCTTCACATTGGGTTTATTGAAGATTCAGTTCAGTTTGATGGTGGTGGTGCTTCAGACTTTCAGATTTAGAGACCACCTTGTTCAAGGTATTCTACATCAGCAATATTCATTCTAGAACCTTGGCAATACCTATTGACTTCATTTGGAGATTTTGGAGACAAATTGGAGGCAGATCAAGGGAAGAATAGCTTGCTGTTGTCAGAGGTTGCAGACCTCTTGGTACCCTTCTTTTCACTCATATCTGAACACTCTTGCATCGATTCCTCTATTTAATGATTGCAGATTGAAGGTATAACCAAGGCGATGCTGTTTGGTGCATTTGTTGGTGTGAAGAGTGCATGAATTAATTATTAGAGGAGGCCGAACTATATCAGGTCCGCCCCCACCTTGGACCACGATTTCATACATAGACATCCCTCATCGCCCAAGGATCATTGGAAGAGGTTAGGCGCTATCAAAAGGCAGAAATCCGATCAGTTTCAGGCATTTTTGGTGACATTCATCAATAGTGACAATGGCAGATCTGAAGCTCCATCTACAGCAGACATGGTGATCATTTCATGTGGTATATTTCGCTGTCAAAAGGCCTAAGTGACTACCGATTTAGCTTCCTACCACATTGCAGATTGTACAGGTTCATTATTGCCCATTCTATGTTGCAACTTTGAGGTTAGAATAATAGTTTCAGTCCATGTCTTCAGACTAGATCTGAATATGTAAATGTTTCAGATTAATGTCTAGTTGCAACCAGCTCATGTAATGAAGCATTTGTCTCATGAATAAACAGTCTAAAACTTATCTTGCCAAATATCAATATTAATAGATGGTTTGCCAACTGTTTATAGTAACGTATAACTGCTGTTCCATTGTTTATTGATCTCTTTATTCATCATAAGTTCATGCATCTGAAAAGTAGTGCTAATCAGTCACTTCATATATACATCATGGCGGGGAGATGAAAGTCTGCCCTTCTCGAGATTGCTTGTCCTCAAGCAATGTCAATTTTCATTTTATTCATGATCTCAACCAACCCTTACAATATTGGGTAATTAACTTATGTTGCACAACTTGCTCAATTTGCAAGTTTGAACTAAGATTTGTTTTTGTCTTCACGTCAAACTAACGTATCTTAATGACACAACCAAGAGTTCGATGATAAATCAACAAGGGTATATATATGTGAATGCTGCAAATGATCGATGAGTGAACATTCAATTTTATGTGATTATTTATCAATCAGGTTGGTGAATGTATGATGAATTGATGCTCGATGGATATCCAATATTTGATGATTGATCGTTATAGATGTTTGATGATTGACGATTGATCTATAACTTGATTGGTGTTCGTTGATTGAATGAGGCATAATGACAAATTGCTTGTGGATTGATAGATTTCTTACTGAGGCTTAAAGGAATTGATGTTTCAATGAATTGCCCATATGACTTGAACCCAACATGAATTATTTGATTGATGGCTTGAATAGGAATTGTTGATGATTGAATGATGAATGTAAGATTGATCTAGATAGAATGAATTGTTTGAGTGTCTTATTACTTACAGTTGATAATTTTTCCAATGTTCTCTTTGATGAACGGCTGGATACTTGAATAAATTGATACATGATTATCTTTTACAAATGAAATGCTCTTCCTTTTTATTACTTCCGATGTGAGGGAGTCACATTTTTTATAGTTAGAACCTTTGCACAAGTTACAACCTTTCATAGTTGATCGCTACCCTTGGGTAATTATATTTTATTTTATTAAAACTTCCAAATTTTTCAAATATGATTCATGCTAGGGTGGCGGAACACTACATCCAGCCAACAGGTAACCTTTCTTAACAATTACCACTCTACCAACATCTAGCCACTAGTAATATGATATTTTCAGCACACAACTTCTTTACAAGTATCAAATGCCTTATTAACTCTCTGAACGTCTCCTTAATTCTCCTTATACGCCTGAAGAGAGGCCTCCATTTTGTGAGAGATGCATCCTCTTGTGGAGACATAACTCTTATAACAAACTAGCTCATCTACAAACTCGTTGGTTCAAAGTTACTTTCTAATCAACCTTCATTAAATCTCTTGGCTAGAATGTCGCCTATCCAGACATATTTTCTTAAATCTTTAACAACTTTGTGGTATTCCAACATCTTCTTGCATGAGCTTTACTTCTATTTGCCCACAATAACTATTTACAATTTGTTTTATCATTGTCACATAATTCCACTTTCTTTCATTAATCTACATTATTCATTACAACGATGAAAAAATCAGTCGACTTGCGATTTCTCACGAGCCAAATATGGCCCCAATTAAATTGTGCTATAACTTGTGGCTGAATTTTTGCAAAAACTTGGCACAATTTTTACCAAGAAAAATGGGGAAAATCGCAATTAAACTGTTTAAAAATCGTCATTGAAAAGAATTTATTTTTAATCGAAAACTCTAAATATTTATTAGTGCTTTACATTGTTTTGACCCACAATAATAACCTGGACATTTTTGTGCGGAAGAAAGGGCACGCAAACATGACGGGAGTCAAAAACAACTAGTAATCTAATGTTTTCTGCCTCATATACAGCCTGTACCTACATATTGGTTGACGTTTTAGCTTGTGTTGTATCTTGCTCCTCATTTCTCCTCTGGCATCTATAAGTTTTTCTATATATTGGAGTTAGCTTTTTTCTATGTGTTTTAGTTTGGATATTTAAAAACAGGGATTGAATATAGTCACACCATCCATCATGGTATCACCATATATTCAAACAGAATCAAAGGCGAAATAGCTGAATAGGAATTATGACACATCTTATTCTGCGGGTGTTTGCTGAGGAGTTGCACCAATTCTCTTAAATGGGAAAGAAATGCAATCAAACGATGCAAACCTCAATCAAAAGCCTTCAACTCCTGCTCATTTTCCATATCTGGGTCAATGAACTTTTGTTTTTAATTTCAAACAGAATTTGTCAAAGGTAAAAGGTACTTAACAAATTTGAATTCTTCCAAAATAAGAAGACATTATTTGCATTGAATAAAGAATTTACATCGTCAGTCCTAAATAACCTTACTAAATATATTGGACAGCCTTTACTAAAACAAAGATTTAAAATTATTTGTAATCTTCCTAGAAAGGACATACCATTGATATTTGCATTGTAACTTATCCATTTTTTGGCTAAATTAACCCAAAGTTACTTCTCTTTTTTCCCTTCAACACCCATGAGTTGACCTCAAAACTTAAGTGCTACTTTACATGGCAACTCTACAAATGCAACCTTTTGAAGGCATCATAACATTGAGCATGAAATAAACTTGCCCCGTGATGTGACTAAAGATTAATCTGTTTTTAGCTAGAAATATTAAAATAGTATCATAATAGTTGCTTGAAAAATCTGTTCTTCATTTGAACAAACAAGGTTCCTCCATTATGTGCTCAACCTTTTGGATGTTGCTTAAGTTCAATCATCAACATCACTAATAGAAATTAATCAAAATAAGTGGTTTTATGGTAGCAATGCTCCTAGAAACTATGTTTCAAGGAGAACTTATCTCTCTTTCCTGATGATGGAACACTTACTTTAAAATAGTAATAAATTACTACAAACTCTTTGAAAATTAACATACATAACACAATTTCTATTTGATCTCTACACAATTTACAACTTACTCAAATGAGTCTATTATTATTTTTTTATGTTGACTCACTTTTCTAGGTTTCTTTCAATTTTTTATAAAAGACAAAGGCTTCTGCAACTAGAGGTGGTGGAAGTAGAGCTTGTGGTTGAAAGAGGGATCCTTTATGGAAACATGGCACACCAGGTGCAATGCAAGGAGAGGTTATTTGTAGCCAATGCACAAAATCTATGATCGGTGGCATACACCGACTCAAATATCACCTTGCATGGATCACTAGAATGAATACTACGCCATGCGACAATTATCCTAAAGAGGTTGAGAGGGAGGCAAAAGAAAGGATTTCAGAATATGAGCAAAAGAAGGCAGATAAAAAGAGGACAGCGGAGGCAACAACGGCCCCAATAACAGATTTCAGTTCTACAAGATCAGGAAGTCTACGGGTGGGCAACAATATGTCTAATTATTTTATTCCTCCTAACACTACTAGTGCACAACCTGGATTGCAAGGTACTTCATGGAATAAGGAAGTGCATCAATAGGCAAAGGTGGCATGTGCTGGATTTTGGTATTACAATAGTATTTCGTTTAGTATTGCCTCTAGTCCATATTGGGAGCAATTGATCACTACATTGACCATGGCAGGTAAGGGGTTCAAGGCCCCAAGTCGTTATGTGTTGAGTGGGCCATTATCGTAGAATGAGGTCCAAAACACAATACAACTAGTGGAACAACAAAAAAGAATTTGCGGAAAGAATTGCTACACCATTTTATTTGATGGGTGGACGGATGGCAAGAATAGGACACTCATCAACTTTCTAGTTACTTCAAGGGGGCAAGTGGTATTTTTAAAATCAGTTGATGCCTCAAATGAACTGAAAAATGCAAAAACCTTGTGCAACATGATGGATGAGGTGGTGACAGAAGTGGGAGTGCAAAATGTTATTCAGGTTGTGACCGATAATGCAGCTACATATGTGGCAGTCGGCAAACTTCTACAGGCTAGGCATCTGACATTATTTTGGAGCCCTTGTGTTGCTCATTGCCTTGACTTGCTCCTCCAAAACAAAAAGAAACTAAGTTGGGTGAAGAATGTGGTTGAAGATGGAAGGGAAATCACAAAGTACATATGCCACCACAAATGAGTCTTGGAGCTTATGAGACAACACACTAATGGTAAGGATCTTGTGCATTCAAGAGTTACATGTTTTGCTACTAATTTCCTCAACTTATAGAACATATTAGGTGCATTTCCCAACCTAAAGTGGATGTTTGTGATTGAAAGATGGTTGGCGAGTCCTTATTATAGGAAGCCTAAAGCAGAGGAGGTCATGAAGACCATTTTCGATGATAGCCAAACTCATGGAGGAGATCATCAATGTAATTTTTCGAACTTCGATTAATGATTTACTTTTTAATTTTCTAATATTATACTTTGCTAATGTTAAATTTTTCATATCTAGTTGTCAAAACCATTGGTGAGGGTTATACAGATGGTGGATGAGGATAAAAACCCTATAGGGTGTCTATATGAGGCCATGGATAAGGCCAAAGAGGCAATTCAGCACTTGTATGGGTCAGATAAGTCCAAATATAACATCAGCAACATATTCATGCTGCTGCCTACTATTTGAACCCCTACTCTCCTACTTTCAAAGAAAATGCAGAGGTTCAAGTTGGCCTCGACACTTGTATCGCGAGGTCATTTGTTGATGAGAAAATTTAAGACCTCATACTTGATGAGTTACAGATTTATAAGAAGGAAGAAGGACCCTTGTTTTCTTCACATATTAGTGTTCGTAATAGAGACCCCTTGCTGCTAGGTAAAAAATGGGTGCTCTTAAATTTATTTTACCATTTATTTCAATCTTTAAGTTTATAAAAAAATTTACCAAATTATAAATGGCAATTTTTATCCTTGCAAATTTGTGGTGGGAAGATTATGGTGCCACAACAACGAACCTTCAAAGGCTTGCAATCTGCATATTATCTCAGGCTTGTAGTGCTTCTGGTTGTGAGTGCAATTGGGGTGTTTTTGAGGCCATTCACACACAAAAAAATGCAATAAGTTGACTAAAAGTGCTTGAATGACCTTGTATATCAGAAATACGACCTTTGATTGTATGAAAAGAGGGTACAAGTGTAGGGTTCACATGAAGCACTTGACCTAGATAACATTGATCCATATTCAACAGATTGGATTGTTGAAACTGATGATGCTAGTGCCAATGTTGATGTGGAACCATTTTTCACTGACAATCACTTAGTTGAGTTGGGGAGGGAGGCAATTAAATGGTCAGCAAAAGTGGCAGAACGTGAGGAGGTAGAAGACAAAGTTGGTGATCCAGCAGTTTCCTCACCTGTTGAGGATATTGCAGCAACAGCACCATCTACTTCAGCACCCACTCAACAGCAACAGACTTTTTTGAGCTTTAGTAGTAGACAATTTATAATTTATAATTTTCATTGATACGAAAACTGGAACTTAATATGTATTCAAGGATTGTAGTTATTTTGTAGTGATGATCTACAATATGTATGTGACTCAAATTTAGTCAGAGGTTGCACTTGTTTTTTGGTATATGATATGTATTTAACTCAAACTATGATTTATATATGATGGAAACCAGTAATATGTTATTAAGCTTTATAAATTTGGTGTATGTGTGTTTTTTTAAGAATGTTTTATGAAATTATATAATTTCAAATGTTCAATAAATTTGCCGATTTTTTCACGATTTATTGCTGAATACCATTTTTTTTTAAATTTTGGGCCAAAAGAGTTATTGCCGAGTAAGATTTTTTCACCTTTGATTCATTACATCAACCTAGTACTTGCGTTAGTAGACTTGCATAGCTCATACTTGCTTAAACTTGTTTATTTGGATTTCAAACATTATAGTATAATGCCCAAACCTAGTCTATTTTGTTTATATGATTAGTATAGAATTCAAAGGCATACTTGCAATAGACATACTAGAAATACATTAGGTATGAACCAAACACGGAGCATATGCATAAAAACACGGGCATACATGGATATATGCAAACATGGTGCATACAAATGAATACATGTATTCTTAGATTCCTTTTCATTGACTATAGTGATTCATTGATTCATCTTTACCCTGCAAGGTTGCAGGATCATGCTCCGATACCATTTGCAATGTCCACTTGCTAGATCACTCCCTGCTTTGCCCTAAATTCACAAAATCAAATGGACACAAAGCATATAATATAGTTAGAGGAACATTTCTTTACTTAGGAATAGGATGAACTAATTCTATTCTGGAAATCTAAAATCAAATTGGTAGCATTGCACACACATTTCATGAAATAAATCTATTATTAGAGCACGGAAATCATACATTCATCATTATGCAGCGAGCCTAATTTGTATGTGAATCTATGTCATAAAAGATATGGAATAAGGAGGCCTGGTAGGATGCCTTAAGATAGCCATTCTCTCCCTTCATGCAATCCCATTCCATTCTTCCATGGCTGGAGAATCTTGGGTTCATCAACAATCCCTCAACATACGAGTTGGAAGGGAAATTACAATAGGTTCCCTTAGCCGTTCTCTCCCTTTCACAATGTAATAGGGTGCCCTAATAGCTGTTCTCCCTACTTGCCATTGTAGCAAGATGCCCTAAGCTGTTCTCCCTTAATGCAAATTTCCTTCCCCCCACTGATAAACTGTTGCAGTGTTATATGTATATTTTAATGCTTATTAATATATAACACTTTATGTGCAATAAATTCATATATAAAACTAAATAACAATCTCTACATTACTACAATGGATTGCAATATTAACAAATTATTTTCTGATCTGATTATTAAAGCGTCCAGTGTTATGTATTCTTCTCTGCTGTTAGATCTTCAGAATGGACTAATCTGCTTGAATGATTTCTTATTGTTTTTATGATTGATGATTTTCTGATGCTCATTCCCCCTTCCTCCTTGGAGATCGAACTGTATTTATATCCTTTCACTTCTTAAAGAGTCAAGTCCTTTCTTGTTAATAAGGGTATGCCTCTTGCTTTCATGGCCCTTGGCTCTTCATTTACCAGCCCTTTTGAGATTACATTTATTTAACTAAACTCTCCTCTCTTTTTGGCGTCTGCCAAGAAGTAATATAATGGTATTCTTTTCCAGCTCCATTCCTTGGGAAAACAACTCCACAAGAGGAAGCAGTTTGATCAGCTACAAGTCAACATTCTTTTAGCCTCAACTAAGTTATTGAGAGCGATTAATCCCTTTTTGTCTTATTCCTATGAAAGAGTCCAAAATCACCATGTTTCTCTTTCCTTGCACTGGCTCAGCAAAGACCGCAAAGACTGTAAACTCACATCTTCTGTAGGCATATGCGCATATGAAAAGTCACGTCCCCTAACACAGCAGTGGCCAGCAAGATTGCCCCCACAAACACATTCCTTCTAAAATCTGATATTAGAACCATATCCTCCTTAAACTGGTGACTCTTCCTCTAATCAGGTTTATCTTGTAGTAATCAGTTTGGGAATCAGTTTAGGGAGATGGAAAAATGGCGAAGTCTTACTAGTAAGGCCATTTTCTGATTACTAATGCCCAATGATTTGTTTGTATAAGGTGCAACGGAGATACATCATGGTGGGGTCATGACAAATGAGGAGGATGACCTACAAAGTAGTGCCTAGGATGGTGGTCTGCAAGACAGCTCAACAACCTAAATAGTAAATAGTAAATCACTGAGTTATGATGAACATGCAGACAATCACTACACATTCATGTAGACAGAGATAGCTGAATACTGCCCTTCTGTTAGATGAGAATGATAGCTATGGTACATACTCACACAAAGAGAACAAGAAGGACAACAAGGCTAGGAATGAAGATTATGATGATCAGAGAACTAGGGTGATACACTTACTGGCTGATTTGCCTAACATAAATGTCAATGCAACTCTTCATCTGACCGCCAAGGACCAATCACGAAGTATAAGTACAATTACAAGAGACAGTTACAAAGAAAAACAGTACAGAACAGCTTTTTAATGGTTTACAGTCCATCTCATTTTTTATGTAATGGTTCATCTTCCAGATGGATGTTGTGCATGCATTTATGCTGATGTGGCATAAGCCTTGAAAAGGCATTTTGACACAAATAAAGTGGCACAAAGGTTCAATGTTGTGCCTGAGCTACAAAAAACTTTAGGCACTGCATGCCAACTTGGGATGAGCCAACCAAGTGAGGTACTTGCTAAAGCTCTACTGAACATGGGATCAATTTGTTTAAATTGTGCCCCTAAAGTGTAATGCCATATAACATGGCACAATGCAACATGTCACAAAGCTTCACAGCATTGTTAGCAACTTAGCACAATGTAAGTGAGAGCATAGCTTCGATCTGCTCAGAGGGTGTAAAGAAGAAAGGTAAGAGAAAATTTTATATTGTCTGTTAGCAGAGAGATTTAATTCTGAAGAAAATGGTTCCAGTCTTTGTATATGTGAATTTGTATTTTGATATTATGCTAGCAAAGGGTGTGGAGGGATATGAATTGCTGAAAATAAGTCACCGACATACTTTTTGTTCCAGAAACTAGTAGGTTGCATAAAGGAGGGGCCCTTGTCTTCATGTGTCAAGGAAAAGTCTACATCTCCTATCAAGATCCAGGTGCAGGATGTTTTGGAAGGTTCCTATTGGTGGTGAATTTGAAGAATTTTGTTCATGGGATCCTGAGAGTGTATTAAGTGAAGAATAAGAGATAGAAGCTCTCTATCAGTATTCTGTAAGATATTTTGTCACCTACAATGATGAATTCTCTATATTCCTTGCTAAAGACAGATTTGGTTAGCAGCTCTTGCTTAGGTGCAAAATGAATAAGAGTATGTTCATTGTTAGATAGTGATTAAGTGCATTCTAAATGTGTATTACCTTTCATAATTATTGGGGGAACAAATTTGATTACCCATCAATCAGTGGCTAAAATTGTCACTACTGTTTTGCAAGTCTAAGTCCTAAACCCTAATTATCTTTAGCTCCAAAGAAAATAGAAGCAATTTGTAATCAAATTCACATTAGGAAGTACTGATTGTTTGTAATGTCCCCACTTCTCTAGTTACTATTCAGTTGCATCGATTTGCCTATTAGCCATCTCCGCAGGCAAATTTATGGGGTAGGGGATGATTGGTTAGCCAAAGGGAACCCATACTTAGTCAATTCTTTACTTTGGTTAGCTTTTATATTGAGACTTTATATTATAATGTTATAAAGTCACTTTTCCTAAAAAATAACAAATGTTAATTAATTAAGCCTTTATAAAAATCACCCTGCACTCTTCCCTAGGTGATGAAAACTTTTTTTTTAAAGTGGGCCATGTTTAATGAAAAATTGACCCTCAAGCAATTCGAACTTATGAGAGAAAAGATTCCAATGGAATCTTCTTATGATGCCCAAGGAGGATCGAATTAGGGCAAAAAGCATAAAAGAAGACTTGGAGACTCATTTTTTGCATTATGTGATTGGGGATTTTTGAGAAAAAAATTATTTTGCAGGTCTGCGACGTATTTTGCAGGTGTGTGGATTGGAATTGGGGACGTAGACCTCCATTTCTGAGAGAAAGGACGAAAACCCTTTCATATTTTGTCACTTTGGAGTGCTGGGAATGCTTATATCTGTCCAACAAGGGTATTAATCAGAGGAATTTTGACACTTACAGCAGCAATAGGTCATGAGAATCAGATCTGAGCAGTTAAAGGGCAGATATTGGTGAATTATTGCAGTTTGTGGCCAGCCATACCTCTCCCAGCCTAACCGTACACTCCAAGCTTGCCTGGAATCCACAAAAAATAAATTGGAGAGGGTTTACATCTGGTTTTTTTGTGCAAATTTCATTGTCAGCATTAGTAATTAAGAATAAAATCATTCTTTCAGGTTTATGATGTCCTTGGAAGGAGATATGAGCAAATCAGTGGGGAAAATTGACCATTTTCAGTGAAGTCCCTTGGGAGCCAAAGGGAACTAGCAGCAGTTTCATCTATTTATGCAAGATTTGATTTTGGTAATTATTATTTAGGAGAATAGAACTCTTTGGAGCAGTTAGGACACATTGGAAGCTCCTGTAGCAGCAGCTGGATTCATTTAAGTAAATAAAGAAGCCCTCCGGGCAAGGCATTGGACTCCTGGTAGGCCAATTTTGGCATATCATTGTTGAATTCCATTATTTATTGACATTTGTTAATTGCTGTTAGAAAATCAGTCAAACTGAAAATTTATTTCCAGTCATTAGTTCTTGTTTATCATTGTTATTCAATTGCATTGTCAAATTCCCAAGGCAAATACATTACAAAAACACAAAAAAAGCATAAAACCTCAAAACAAACATATAATAATAAAACCAAATTCCCCTACCGCTGGCCAAACAATTCAGAATCATAAAATTAAATCAGATTGCTACATTCAGCACTCGGCATCTTTCATTGTTAACCCACCACTCTCAAAATTAGGTTATAATTTATTATTTTGCAGCTTACTTTGAATACAGATTCCAAAATTTTAGTCCAAATGACTATTGTAACCTCAAAAGGAATTTTTGATAAACAGAGATAATTTTGAGAAGGTTAATGTTAAGGTTAAATTTGAATCAGAAGTTTAAAAATATATTTCCTTACAACAGGCAAGTATCATTATTTAAAAATATATCCACAAGATATGGAGCAAAGAAATACAACCTTGGAAACAATAGTTCCACCATCCCCCTTCACCTGCATAAACTTGGGAGTATTTGGGAAGGCACAAGCAAGAAGAGTGCAATTAGAATTCCAATCAGGTTGATATTCTGCGCCCATCTGCAGGCCTTGTGATCGTAAATTCCCTCGTTCAGGATTCACCAAACCAGACATGGCAAAGACCACACCATCCTGTCATTATTGTGATTTATTGCAATCATCAGCCCAACTAGTCAAGAAATTAACGGAAGCAATCTATTAAAATGTGCATAAGTGAACCAAGCATGTAAATGTGACCTAAATAGTGTACAGTCAACCATGATTGGACTAGAACAGTCAGGAAGCAATGCAATATTATAAAACACTGATCACGAAGAAATAACCCAAACCTTTTCAATGCTACCTTACCAAAAGGGCTGAAAACGATCCACGATCTGGTTTACTTTGACTTCGATCTTCTTTTTTGTCTACTTCACTAGAACCAGACAAAATGGGACCATGACTAGAACTGGCTGCAATCACATTACTTGTAGGGTCTTTCATATTACTTGATATTTTTTGTTTTTTCTCTTGCACAGTAGTCTTTGGAGAACTACTATTAATTTTGCTATCTCTCGACAGAATATTGTCTTTAGATTCAATACGTGCACCCTTTCCAGTATGGTCACCTGTAGCATTTTTTGCATTGCCTTCTGAATTTTCTGATATTTGTTTAATCTTCCTCTCTTCACTTGGACCAGCATCACCCCCAGAGAATCCATTAGAATCTTCTGCAGAGTTCTTGGTGGTAACATTCCAAACTGGGAGCTTCCGCTTTTTAACATCCCCTTTGCCATTTTTGTAATCAATTAATCGCTCATTAGTACTGCAAGTTACTGAAGAATCACTGCTATTCACTCCAGGTTGCTTATCAGTGGAGCACTCTTTCAGTTTCCTTACCTCTTGTGGCATAGAAGTTTCACCAATAGGTTGCAAACTGTTGGCCTCAGTGTTGCAAGAAATTACATCTATTCTTGACAACCCAATGCATGCTCTATGTTCTTTAGTACCAAATGGCTGGTGACATATAATGCGTAGCTGTTTCCACCTGGTCATCACAAATTACCTTCCACTCTTTAGAAGATAGCCTATTAAAGGCTTGAGAGTTAAGAGTTATACTCTGATTTTAACAGATATGACCTTTGACCTATCTAGATTCAGATGAGATTTCAAAACCAACAAAATTACTACAGAAATCTATAGAACAGTGTTAAACTGTCTACGGGAACTTGTTTAACCATACATATTGGACATGAAGAAACTAAGTGAGCCCTAAAATAGAAGAAAGATCTGACCATCCTCCATAAAATTTGAGGAACAATGGTGAAAGTAAAAACTTTGCTCAGGAAGGAAAAAAAATAAAAAGAGTAACATGTTTTACATATGAGAAATAGAACAAGCATTAAAAAGAAGATACCTAAAGGATATGGACATATATAATTATAACCCATGGATGCTGAAAATGAATATTCAGAAATTAGATAATTGATAAATTTTTGCAATGAAAATAAGAAATTAGTTGGTGAACAGAAAATGTAGAGCAATATGGCTAAGATCCCAGAAATTGTTTGTAGGTCAAATTTATTTTTAAATGATGTCAATACCATATATCAACAAACCACCACAAAATAGAAATGTATTAGAAACCCAGTAAACATAACAGTACAAGTCAGTTGGCCATAAAACATCAGTTACAATTTATAGTTTATTTACTTCATAATCTCAACTCCTGAAATGCCCCATCATAACCATCAGTTTGTGATTGTTCCGCAACTAGCAAAATGATGCAGCATCCACAAGATGTCATTTCAGAGGTTATAGAATGTATAGTGTTGTAGGGTTAATTAGTAGTTGTTAGTTGTTGTCGAGGGGTCGGTGGTTAGCTGATGGTTGCCAATGGTTGGCACACGCAGCCAGTCGACACCCTTATATATATCTACGTACTTATCTTCAGGTTATGTTATGTTAGACGGGAAATGTTGTTTCAGAAATACGCTGCAATTCTGTGATCAATCAATATCTGTGAGTTCTCTATACATTCTACATGTGTACTGTTACGTTTTACTTGCATTCTATTATGTTCTGAACATGTACCCTATGGGGCAACATTTGGTGCCATTGCCTAAACGAATCTAGAGAATGAATTACCCGAGGCAACGGTAGACTTATGACATGGCGAGAACACTATAATGGACCAACCAGCAAGCGAACAAAGCACCAATGACAAAAAAGTATTCGAAGGGGGAAGAGCACTAACGAAGGACTGTGCAAATATAATGAAGGCATCCATTGGGACTTACATCCGTAGGGAGGCGGAACGCGTAGAAGTTCCTGAGAGTATGATTTGGGATGCACTCGGAGTAAGTCCAGCAGTGGATCATCTTATGTGCCACTTACCAAGGCTTTTAGCACAACACTTTATTGCTCTCCACAACATGTGAGAAGGGGAAAATCTGGAGGATCGCCGCCAGCAAATCTTACAATGATTCGAGGAGAGAACCCGACGGGAAGAGGAGTGTGACGAGAGCTGTCAACGGCAACGAATCCTCAATCCATACGAAGGAGGTAATTGATGCCAATGACTTTGAACAAAGATAGCAAGCGTGTACCGAAGGGACAAGAGGACGAGCACGAAGCTATCCAAAGAACATTAAGGTTGGAAGAGCAAGTCGAGCAGAGAGAGAGGCTACGGAGAATTGCAGAAGAATTAACTGAAAGGGACCACAAGAACACAGAAGGTTTACCCAAAGGAAACCAAGAGAGTGTCGAAGGATACGAAGTGGACCAGAATGCCGAAAGGGATACCAATGGGAGATTGGTTGAAGATGACCAAGTATTTGTAATATCCCAGTTTTTTTTTTTTTTGTTTTTTAGCAATAAGAGTTACAAGCAAACACCACAACCCGTTAAGGTTAGAGAAATAATCCAAACTGTTGAAAGGGAACCCTTCCACCTTTTGTTCACCGAGAGCCCAATCTGGGAGGGTGAGAGCATACAATGTTCCGGGGATTGTTAGCACCATAAATCAAACTGAAATTACAATGTCTGGGCAGCAAGCCAGCCCCTTCTGCTTATCCAGCAGGATAGAAACCAAACTCTTGGCGGTAAACCAGCCAAGGGAAAATAACAAGAAACTGAAACTCAATCACTCTACCGCATATTTCAGCAGGAGGACATTACATTAAGCTATCACTCTACCGCATATTTCAGCGGGAGGACAACTGTATTAAACTTATCACTCGACCACTTATTCAGTGGGAGGACTAAGTACATAAACTGAATTACAAAGCAAGAAAGCGGCTAAGCCAACCTCTTCCACTTATGCAGTGGGAATTACAAATAAGAACAACAAGAATGATTGATCAGTACTACTAAACAACCTTACAAAATAGAGATAAGATGAGAAGAGTAATGCAGATTATAACACTATGAACAATGAATTTCTGCTACATCCAAACTGCAGGCGGGAATTACCAATCAGTAGCCTATGGAAATGCTAGATTGCTCATAACTCCCTCATTTTACATCCGAATCAACTCAAACCAGTCCCAAACCCACCATATATCATGTGCAATGACAACCAATCAAAACCACAACCCAAACAACCCCTTATTTATTTTGCACGCACCCCAATGCAAAAACAGAAACCCACGCCATACCTAGGAATTTCAATTTAGCATAATAAATTCAAAACTGAATCAAACAAGCTGTAAACTTACAAAGTTGATCGCCAATGCTGGGAAGAAAGGAGATGATACCCATAATCGTCAGTCTCTCCAGCAGAAACGTATGAGCGAAAAGATACTTTAGCCACAAGCAAGCCAGCAAGTCTCTAGCATCATTTCAACACCAAAAATGTCTAAGCAACTTTGAGAATGTAGAAGGAATACAATGCACAGCTAGGTACTGTATTTCAAGTACGAAACCGGGAAGCACTAGGGAGATGCACTCCGAAGTCTTAGTTCTGTCGCCAAACCGGCAACATAACATTACAATTTTTCAAGATGATGCAAATGGGAGCCCAAGTCTCATTTATAACTTCACATACTCAAATCCAAATGCAAATTCCCTCAAATTCACTTCTCTCATTTGCCTTTCATTCCACCCTATGTGGACCCCAAGAGTGGCGCCATATCCTCAACACAACCCTCACGCCAAAAAGGCATGGGCCCACGAACTTCACTTGGCACAATAATATCTCCTCCAATAATTTCGACATCTCTTTATTTATCATGAAGTTTGCCAAGTACTTAGGAAAAAATAGACATTAATCCCAAATTCACTAATCAGCAACCAATAATCAGATTAATTAAATATTAAACCTTAGGATAAGGAAATAATATTTAATCGTGTCACATAAGACTCCCGTACTGATTATTATCACAACCAGGATAAAACTGAGCCAGGAAGACCACTGCACTACTGCAGAATCAGGACCCTGTCCACTGCCAAAAATAGAATTATGCCACACTGTCACTTACTAAAAATAGTAAGTCAAGAACTAATGCTCTGAAAAGAATGATCTTCGCGCTCAGAGACAGAGCATGGAGAGCTCAATAGGACAGTATCACCAAAATAGCCATTCCTTGACTTACTAAAAATATTAAGTTCTTGTTTCATCAATGCTGGACCCCTCATTCTTCATTCCACCTAGCCTACGGGTCTCAAGGATAGGCTAATGGACCACTGGAAGGTCATCAATGAGAAGGGGACATTATAGTATTTGAGTTGATCGAAAACACCCGACGCCATTTGGCCTGACCCTCACATTACAAGAAATTAAGGACGGTGGAGGAGTGGAACCATATACACGGTACCGAAGGAAGTCAAGGGGGTCGTAGACTGGAAAGACATGGAGTGAGGAGCACACCGAAAATAGATGCGTAGAGGATACGAGAGCAGCTGAGGGTGTCCAAAGGACACCAATGCACCATAGTCAAAACGATTTGTTCGAGTCTAGTGCACCGAACTTGGGAACAATTCCAACTGGACCAAGTACACAAAGCGGGTCACAGGGAACCACCACAATGTCGAAGAATCAGAAGTTGTCAAAGTTCACAAGGGATGGAACGAATGACCTCATACGGCACTGCAGGACATGTGAAACAATCTAGTTGGCCAATGGGCAGACCAACCAAGATGAGTGGGTGGTAGGATCTCCCACAACACTATGGGGAGTGACAATAGATTGGTTCTCGGAAATAAATAAAACAAAGGTCGGCACATGGTTTGACCTGAAGAAAGTATTCCAAGCATAGTTCAAAATGCTTCGTGATGATAACAAAATTGTAGCGGAGATCTACAATACGAAGCAAAGCAAGCATGAGAATGTGAGAACATACAACCAGCAGCTCAAGGAGCTGCTCGAGAAAATGGAGAATCAACCAACGGACAGATTGAAAAAACGTTGGTTTGTGGAGGGATTGAAATCTTCCTTAAGAAAGAAGATGAAAATTGTTCCACCAACATCATATGAGGATGCTTACAATAGAGCTATGGATATAGAAAGTGAAGACAAGACGTCACGGAAAAAGAACCGATCGGATGATGATGATACTTCAGAAGGGAGCAATAGCGATGAGGAAGCAAGCAAGAAGGTGCAAGTATTACAGAAGGACATGCACCGAATGATGAAAGAATTCAAGGCCATGAAGGGGAGTAGCAACAAGAGTGAAGGGGAATTACAATGTGCAAACTGCAAGGAAGAAGGTCACACGAAAGGCATGTGTCCTAAAAAGGCAGTCTGTGACATTTGTCAAGTATTGGGACACTCCACCAAGGAGTGCCCATACAATATGAAGACCAGAAGTGCACAAGTGCTCCTCATACAAGAGCAGCCATCAACGACCACGACAGCAACCACCCCATAAAGCCGGCCAATACAACTGCATCATATGATGGCTACCAAAACAATCGAAGAGGTGGAAAAAATAATAACCGTCAAGTACAATACGACGCCAAAGGCCGACCAATGATTCAATGTCAAGCCTCCAGCAAATGGGGATGCTTTGCCAAAGATTGCCCAAAGGGGGAAAATCCAGAGCGCCTCTGCAAATGGTGTGGTCCTTGTGGCCACGAGGATGCGAACTGCCTAAAGTCGGGAGTAAAACTGTTGACTATCAACAGGACGAACAAGGAAGGGATGTTGGAAATCACAAGAGCACAAGCAAAGAAAGATACGTACCTAGATCCCCGTACGAAAAAGGAGAGGGCACTGGAAGCTAAGGTCGACATTGAGAGGGAAATGATGGAGGAGCGAAGGGAAACAAATGACACTACCTGTACTTCGCTACATGCGGAGTCCGAGCAGAATGTCCTGAGACAAGTGTTGCAGACAGAAGTGCCAATAAAGATTAAAGACCTTCTGGGGACTATGCCACAACTGAAGGTGGCTATCACAAGCGCCATAAATGTGCCTATCCGTATGGCAGCACTCCACACGGAGATCCCAGTCAGCTCTTCTACAAAGCCAATGTTACTAGCAATTAACAAAAGAAGACACCTTGCGGTAGTGGAAATGGGTGTATCAAGCACAATCCTCACCGACACCATTGCAAATGGAGGATCAAGGGTGAATGTGCTACCAAAGGAGACGTGGAAGAAATTTGGGAAGCCGACACTGTGGCCATTGACATTCAATCTGGTGGGGGCCGACCAACACGGCATCAAGCTGATCGGAACCTTAATGGCACAACGGGTAACTATTGGTACACAACCCTTCATTTTGGATTTTGTAGTAGTTCCCCTAAAGAAGAAAGGCTATTATGCAAACCTCGAGAAAGGATAGCTCATCATTGCAAAGGTAAACCATAATTGGAAGCGAAATACGATATCCATGGAGAATGGAGGGCGGAAATTTGTTATTGACCTAAGTACGCAAGTGGTGAGCGAGGAGTTGGCATCCTCCTCGGGATCGGAGTCGGAAGGAGAGCCTCTTGGAATAGATGAAGGCAGACAACAAATGAGGCCGAACGATGAGGGCATTCTGGAGTTGAAAGGTTGCTCGGAAGATGAGGTGGGCTTAATGAACGGGCTCTTCCACTGGCAGATGGAGGATTACGAGCTCTTCCATCCTGAATGTAACATGTCACAAGTAGAAGAAGAATAGAGGGAGAAAGACATGTTTCCCTCTTAATATGGGGAGTATAAGGAAAGGGTGGCTCGAGTTAATGAGACTTCAGCGCACTAAATTAACAAGGACAAACCCATACAGTACGAGGATCCTAAACTTAAGGAGACAAACCTGTGGGACGAAGCAAGTCCGAAGAATATTCTAGTTGGTGACAACTGGAATCCCTTGCTGAAGGCAACAGCCTTCAAAAATTTTATGGAGCATAAGGATTATTTACTTGGACCTATAAGGACTTGAAAAGGGTTCCCCCGGAAATATGCATCCACAAGATTCCACTTGTACTACGAGCCCAGTCGGTGCAGAAGAGACTATATCGTATGAACAAGAATTATGTGGCGAGAGTGAATGATGAGATAGAACGGATGCTAGAAGAAGGAATCATATTCCGGGTGCAGACAAGTGAGTGCGTCTCACCTATTGTGATATCATTGAAAAGGAGGCGAACCAAGTTCGCATTTGTGTGGATTTTCGGTGTCTGAAAGTTGTCACCATCAAGGACCCATTCCCGATACCCTTCACAGATAGTATCCTCGAGGAAGTGGCCAGACATGAAATGTACTCCTTTAAGGACGGTTGTTCGAGGTACAACCAAATTTCTATTGCGGAGAAAGATAAGCTAAAGACCACATTTGTGGTCTGAATGTCGTTCGAGTTGTGCAATGCTCTCGCCACCTTCCAAAGGATAATCCTACATATCTTTGACAAAATGTCTGTGGAGAACTTCAAGGCATTTTTAGACGAATGGTACATCTACAGTAGACAAGACACCCACTCGGTGGCCTTGAGGGAATGCATGGAACGATGTCGAAAATCCCAGCTAGCATTGAATCCAAAGAAATGTCGATTTATGGTGCCTCGAGGGAAACTACTCGGCCATATTGTGTGCAAGGCATTGAATCAAGAACTTCACCCAGATTTCTTACCCTCTCAACAAGCTAACACGAAAGGGAGAGCAGTACGTATGGGAGATGGCACAAGGAGAAGCCTTCGAGGAACTTAAGACAAGGCTGGTGGTTGCACCTATCTTGGCCTACCCAAATTGGGATAGAGAATTCCACGTACATGTGGATGCCTCTAATTATGCTATCAATGCCACACTGGCACTGGTGGGAGGACATGGGTTAGATCACCCCATCTTCGCCAGTTGATTGTTATCAAAAGCAGAAAAGAATTATAGCACCACAGAGAGGGAAGCTCTCAGGATGGTCTACACGGTGCGAAAATTTCGGCACTATCTATTGGCAACTCCATTTACATTCTATGTCAACCACCAGGCATTAATGTACCTGGTGAATAAACCCATAATTCAAGGGAGGGTCAGTAGGTGGCTACTCCTACTCCAAGAGTTACCTTTACAATAATTGTACGCCAGAGAAAAAGCCATGTAATTGCAGATTAGCTATCACGGATCAAGTCAGGAGAGCTACCATAAGGAGTGAACGATGACTTTCCTAATGCTCATCCGTTTCAAATAGCTACACTACCATCATGGTACGCCAACATTAGGGAGTACCTATTGACTTCACGAGTTCCCAACGAACATGCTGCCAAAGGAGAGAAGAAAGTTGGTCCTCAGAAGTCAGACATTTGAATTGATTAACGGGTTGCTCTATAAAATGGAATCCAATCAAGTTTTGAGGAGATGCATAATGGAGGAAGAGATCTGAGGGGTGCTAAGAGAGGCACACAAAGGACCCGCAGGTGGCCACATGGGACCGGACACCACAGCTCGAAAGGTGTTGCTCGCAGGGTTATGGTGGCACACACTATACAATGATGCTCGTGAATGGGTCGTAGAGTATGACACCTGCCAGAGGGCAGGCAAACCACTTAAGAGAAACTTTATGCCCATAAATCCCCCCCATGCGCAGGAATTGTTCGAGTGATGGGGATTGGATTTCATAGGACCATTGAAGGCGAGCCGTGTGCGGAGGTGTCGATACATCCTGGATGGCAACAAAGCATCTGACTAAGTGGGCCGAAGCACGAGCACTGTCAAACAATTCAACCTTGAGCACGGCAATGTTTATATATGAACATATTATCACCCAATATGGCATCCTGATCCAACTGACGAGCTATAAAGGAGGACATTTTGTAAATCATGTGGTTAAACTCTTGACGACCGAGTTCAAAAAATTTCACTCCTTGTCGAGCCCTTACTACCCGAGAGCAAACGGGCAAGCAAAAGCTACGAATAAGATACCGGTCTCGGTCATATACAACTCATGTCGCGTTGAACAGGAGGACTCGAAGGAAAGGCTTTCATCTATACTTTGGGCCTACCGAACCACGTATAAGGTTGCAACAAGTCAGACACCTTTCCAGTTGATGTATTGCCAGAAGCAATCGTACCCACCAAGTTCATGGTACCTAGTTTGCGTGTAGCCATTGAGAATCGGCTTGGTGATATGGAAAGCTTGCGGGAAAGGTAGTACGCATTGGGCAAGCTGGATGAGCGTAGAATGATGGCTCAGTGGGCCACGGAGGCAACCCAACAACGTCGAAAAGTGTGGCATGATAAACACATTCGGCGTATGAATTTCAGCCCAGGCCAATTGGTATTAAAGTATAATGGCCAAAACGGGTAAGTTCAAAGTCCGATGGCGCGGTCTGTATACAATTCGGAAAGTTGGAGGAAATGGAGCAATCAGGCTATCGACCTTGGATGGCCAACCAGTCCGAGAACCAATGAATGGGTCGAAATTGAAGATATATCACCAAAGGAGGCAAAGACGACCCAGTTCAGACGGAGGCCGGATCGGACTAGATGACTTAAAAAGGTAATAATTCAGAAAAATAAAAAATAAAAATAAGAGAATTCACCGTATGGCAAAACAAAAGGAAGATCGTCGAAATCAATTAAAAACCGCACGGCAATATAAAAACCAATGAAGGCAGCAAAAACAAATCGCACAAGGAAGACCATAAAACCATCGCATGAGGGAGATAGAAGGCAGGCGATGGCAAATTAAGCAGTCGAAGTCATACAGAGAGCCAGTACAAAGAGCAAGTGGTAGACCGTATAGGAACGGGACAAGAGGAAGTCGTACAGACGAGTGCAACCATCTAAACAGAGGTTGTACGAGGTGAAGATCATCAAGCCATACCTTAGTTGTACGAGTGCACAGTCATACGAGGGTGTAGAGGAGTGGCAAAATTGGTAAGCAAACATTATAAGTATTGAGCTCACACGGCAACAAGAGGGTTGATGGAGTCGTGAAAAGCAAAACAGGACTGACAGAAACGGTTGCAACAGTTATCGAGGAACCAATTATTGAAACAAGGGAATGTGTCAGAATCAAGAAATGCAACCGTGATGGGCAACGGGAAGATTAGTCGAACATTGCCATATGGGGTAAGAGTTGCAGGCAAGATGGATACAGGGAAGGCTGTGAAGGCTACGAAGGGAAAGAAAATGTGGTCCAAGGTGACAGTCGACACCATCACATTCGAGGGATGGAGCGGCAACCCATGCAAAACATGGTGGTTGGAGTCAGCGAATGACGACCCGATCAAAGAATATCTTCAGCGTGCAGGGGTACACTGGGCCATTCAAATGCCAATATTTTCCATTCAAATGATAGTATTTTACAAAATGTCCTCCTTTATAGCTCGTCAGTTGGATCAGCATGCCATACTGGGTGATAATATGTTCATATATAAACATTGTTGTGCTCAAGGCTGAATTGTCTGACAGTGCTTGTGCTTCGGCCCACTTAGTCAGATGCTTTGTTGCCATCCAGGATGTATCGACACCTCCGTGCACGGCTCGCCTTCAATGGTCCTATGAAATCCAATCCCCATCACTCGAACAATTCCTACGCATGGGAGGGATTTATGGGCATAAAGTTTCTCTTAAGTGGTTTGCCTGCCCTCTGGCAGGTGTCATACTCTACGACCCATTCACGAGCATCATTGTATAGTGTGCGCCACCATAACCCTGCGAGCAACACCTTTCGAGCTGTGGTGTCCGGTCCCATGTGGCCACCTGTGGGTCCTTTGTGTGCCTCTCTTAGCACCCCTCAGATCTCTTCCTCCATTATGCATCTCCTCAAAACTTGATTGGGTCCCATTTTATAGAGCAACCCGTAAATCAATTCAAATGTCTGACTTCTGAGGACCAACTTTCTTCTCTCCTTTGGCCACATATGATAGAAATAATAGGGAGTTTGTGTTTGATTACAAGGAGTGCACAATTACAGTTTCATTTTCAGCTGACACATTCACTCGGGTGTTCGGCATTCCGAGAAAAGGCCGAAAGATTGATAAATCAGCCACGAAGATGACTGCCGAGTAGAAGCAGAACCTCCTACGTTTTGTCTGCTCAGGTAATTTAACACCTGCCGAGTGAGAGACCGTGAACACACACACGGGGTGCAATCTGAAGAAATCATTTATTATACCACGGGAGTGGCAATGTTTGCTCGACATCATGGAGAGCCGATTGACAAGGGCTAGCAGAGCTTCGGATACAGCGGTGCCACTACTCACTTTGATGAATGGCTTATGCAACGGCACAGTGTATGATTGGGCGCCTGTGCTATCAAAGCGGATTCATGAGTTTATGACATTACAACATAAAACCTTTTACATGCCCTATCATGCTATTGGACTTTTCTTGGATGTTGTACAGACACAGGTGCCTCCCAACCAATATGAGTTGTAGCCACAAAGTCATGTGGACCCTTCCCAACCACTCATATTCTACTGGACACACTTGGACACTTTTACAAGCAGCAATGATGCTCAATCCAACAAGAAGCATAGGCGTCAGGTAGTTGCATCAGAGAGTGAGACGGAGACAATTGAGGAGGACGATAGCAATGGAGAGGAGTCAAGAGATACTTCTTTGAGGGTTAGGGGAGGAAGTGATACGTTCTGGGGTTAGGGGAGGAAGTGATACGTTTTGTATAGTGTCACACCCTTGGGTGGACATGTATCACACGTTGTCTTTGCTCTAGCCTTGCTACAATTCGAGGGTGGATTGGCTCCACTTACTACTTCAGGTGTGACTGTTGGAGCCATACCTGTGACAGGATTTGGGCAATTGCGGACACCACTCACCTTGACACCTTCTAGTGTGGAGCCAACAATTGATGTCGTGGAGCCATCAGTTGAGGCCATGGGGCAGCCAGCAGGCACTTAGGAGATGCCCAGGGAGAAGGCCATTGAGTCAGAGACCTCAGACACAACCATAAATACTACCTCCATAAATGCTGATCCTAATGTTTTTAGGGAGGAGAGGGAAGCCATCTAGAATTATAACATAGCTAGCAAGATGAGAAATGAGTGAGAAGCCATCCAAAAAGAGGTTGTGACCACCTTTTGAACAAAAGACAAATCTTCCCCGCACTCACCAATTGCCAATTCCATGGTGGCAATCTATGCATTAATAATGTTATCCAAACCAACAAGAATTTACAAAAAAATAGCTCCCAAGTGTGATCTTGCACGCATTTGCAAAACCTTGTTCAAGAGAGAGATTGCCAAATGTACCTTGATATGTCATTTTATTGACAAAATGCATGTCCTCCACAAAATGAGACTATAGTTTTGGGTATCTTTGTCACCTCCTATTGGTCCCACTTGTCCTTTCAACGGACAGTTTGATATCAATTGCTCCATCTCAATACTCACAAGTTGATCATTGTGAAAAGTGTAAGATTTGAGGAAAGCTCTCTAAGCTTAGAGCTTATCTCTTCTCCTTCTTCCTTCTCTTTGGATTCCTTTAAGTCAACAAAGAAAGTGCATCATAACCATATAGAGCACTAAAAGGTAACATTCCAATGGACATGTTGTGTTAAGTATTGTAGCAGTATTCACCCAAGTGCAACCATTTGATCTATGAAATTTGCTGATTTGAAACATAATTTTTTAAGTACCCTTCAATCCTACTTATTCACTATCTTTGTTTGACCATCAGTTTGTGGATGGTAGCTAGTACTTGGTGACATTTGTGGCTGTCAAATGAAACAATTCTTGCCAAAAGGAACTGAGAAATCTGTTATCCCTGCCAATAACAATGTTCTTGGGCAAGCCATGCAATCTAATTATCTCCCATGTAATCTAAATATCTCCTTGAAAAATATACATGCTAATTGAGACATCATGAAATCTGAAGTAATAGCAAAAAAATGTGCACACTTGATCAATCTATCAACCACATCATAAACACAATCTCTACCTTGCACCTTAGGAATTCCTGTAATGACATCCATGGATAAGCTTTCCCATATTTGATCAGCAGTTGATAGTGGTTGAAATAGGCCTCCTAGAATGCTGGAAAAATTTGTTCTCCCTCGTTTTGTTGGCAAGTCATGCATTTTTTGATAGATTTATGAACATCTCCCTTCAATCCCTTCTATGCAAAGCTCTCACGGATGTTAGTTTTCATGATCAGATTATCCACAATAAACAGAAAACTAAAGTTGCACAGTAAAGCATACAAATAGAGGATCACACAACACAAGACTACCCTGGGAAAACCTCCCTCTTGGAGGAAAAACCCAGCAACAAATCAGATCTAGATCCTTTTATTAATTGTAGAATACAATGGCAATAAAGATCAGATTACTTATCTGATATAACTGTCAACCTAGGGCAGAATTAGAGTTACAGTTGTAACCCAGCTAGGGCACAATGTAACAGCAGAAGATAGCAGACTTATCTGTTTCTTATATAAGAATATCATCAGCATACAACTTCCAGCTCTTCGTAGTTCTTCACTGAAGATTGCAGACCTAATGATGTTTGTAGGCCTTCAAGAGGAACTCGCTATCCTCTTCAATGTATTCACTGTCCAAGATCGCATGAATGGCAAATGCTGATGGCAGAAGTAATTCGCTGATTCCTTGATCAGAAGTGGTTCGCTTGCCTTCAATGAGGATTCGCTAACCTCCAGAATGAGTGGGCAGATCTTGCAGAGCTAACTTCACATTGATGATGAAAAATGAGTGATGAATGCATACACATTAATCTCTATTTATATTTGGCGTGGAGACCAATTCAAGTCGGCTTCACCTTAAGTTTTGTGCCAAGACTTAATTACAATTATAGGGCTTACACGTTACCTTATGTCTTGCCCTATTTTGGCGTAATAATAATGATTAAGTTATATTGCAAGGGGAGCGCACCTATTTAGGGCCACACGTTACATGAAGTGATATAGGGTCGGCCCTATAATATGATGAACATGTTTCATGTTGCTTGGCGTGTAGGAGATAAAGGGCCCAGCTCTATTCGAGTTTGTGCACATAGAGATAGGGTCCAGCCCTATTTACACGCCTCCTTAATGAAGCAGGGCCCAGCCCCCTTTTGGGATTCGGACAACATTGGAATATGGCCCAGCCCTATTTGTTTTACACATTACATATAAATACAATAGATAGGGCCCTGCCCTATAAGGATTCGGATGATGCCTTAAGGCAATCCGAATCCTATTTATTTTCCTAACCTAGTTACAAAATCAACAACGGATTTTCTTGTAAACAATATAATATCCTTGATGTCCTACTAGTGGAGTATCATAAAAGGTTTTCAAAATCTTTTCCTTGATCTTACACTCATGCACCAAAAAGACTGTTTTTGTAGAGGATCAACCACTCTGTCACAACATACCTATCATTTTTAACAGCCCCATCAAAGATATCATTAGCATATGTGTAGCATACTCAACAATAATGGAAACTTTCAAATCAGCAAAAATAATGGAAAGTGAGCACAAAGTATGCCTCCTAGAAAGTGCATCAGCCACCATATTTTTCTTACCATTCAAGTATTATATGGCAAAGTCGTAAGCTTGCAACTTGCTCACCCAGTTTTGTTGGTGATCATTCAATTTTTTTTGGTTCAAAAAGAATTTAGAACTACTATGATCAGTGTTCACCACAAGGCTTCCTCAAACCATTACCTAAATTGTTAATGATGATAGCTTCGATCAGATAAAAATAATCATGGATGATAATTACATCAATAGAATGATTTATGATTTTGTTATATGTATGTATACCAATATACATAATAATAATAATTAAGTTTATTATTATTTTACATATACCAATATACATACATACACAATTATAAATGGATGTTAAATCATAAGTCATTATATTGATTCATTCTATGTGTAATAAATAATCATTTGAGTGAATGATCAAATGGCTGAACACACGTCGATCATCATTTCTTCCAAGTATAAATCTGTGTTTATCGATCTGCACTGAGTATCGTGCATGATCTAAACCCAATCGATATTGTGTATCGACTACCTTCATTGATCTTTACTATAATCGATAATGTGTATCGATTTACTACTCAATCTTTATGATAATCGATAATATGTATCGATTTAATGATGCCTGTGTTATCATCATTCTAACATACCGATTAGGAATCGGTTTGTTAATGGATTATAAACTATCGATTATGAATCGGTATGTATTATGCAATGATTAATGAATGGACATATCGGTGGAGAGACATGTCTCCACACGTGTGTAGACATGTCTATCCATCGATATGTCTCCTCATTCATATATATATATATATATATATATATATATATATATATATATATTCCCAGATAGATTGGTGAAAGGTAATGTTGATGTGTCTTTTGTAAACGATCAAACACAAAATAAAATACCCAAAGGTACCTTATCCTCTCTTGAATAAAGCTTCCCTGAATGCTGAAGATTTTGCCTAAGGATCAATCGGAGCAACTCCAAGGTTCTAATATGTAGGTTCTCTACTTGTGGATAAGCACCAGTGTTCGTTGTGTTTGTTGTTTCATCAAGGGGCCTTACGTACTTTCTATGAAAGCTGGTTCTTGTAACTACTTTTCCAATGAGGAACTGGATTTTCCTAATACTAACCGATGTTTCAAAAAAGGCAAAAGATAGGGGATTCGAGAGGGCTATACTAAACTAGGCCTAAGAATGACTAAATGGAGAGCGATCTTGGTGAAACACTACCAATCTCAGTATTGCCATAAAACAACAACTCTACTGGAATCGGTGCGATCTTCTAAGGGAATTCAAGGATTTTTGAATCATTAATGAACATAGATACTATCAATAGAATACATATCGGTATTCAAATAATGATTGAACTCTAAACAATTTCAATATCTCTAGTTGACCACACTAGGCACACTTACAATCAATAAGAGGCTAGTGGTTTTGATTATGAGCTTCACTAAAAGATCAAACACGACATTTATCACTCAATATAACTCTTAACATCTAAATACTATCTTCAATAAGAGCAATTCAAGAAGATGAACAACCATGTAAGAAGCCACAAAGATTGCAATAAAACACCATAACTTCAATATTTCATTGATCTCATAGCAAAATATAACAACAATTGTTCAACTTTCTCTCTTCAATAAATTTGTATAACTCTTCTTCTCTGCTGCTAATAAACTTATTCCTCTTAACTCTAACCTACAAATGAAATGAGTGAGAGCTTATATAGCATTCTCAAATACAATGAATGGCCCAGATTTAAAGAAGATCAACGAGCTGAGATTTTGACACCTAGACCCTAATTAGGGTTTGCTACAAAAATAACACTAATCAGATAAGCATTATCATGACATAGCCAATAGAAATTGGCACAAATAACGAGGAAACATCGTCCAATAGGAATTGAATTGCCACATCATTTCATAACAACTTCTCATCTAGAATTTTGTTCCCTTTTCCATGTTCATTTCTGGCATATTCAATGAATCTGGACGTAATCTCTTTGATCTCTGCAATGGGAATCTCAGGCAGGTTCTTCACTTGCTCCTCCAAGTGAAGGACCTCATCAAAGGCCGAAAGAAGAGTCATCTCCCATCCATGTTCCAACTCTTTTGTCTTCTCAATCAGAAACAAAGTAGCATACATCTGATCTCGCTACTCTTTTGTGATTATGTCTTCCTCTCTACAAAAGATGACCTTGATCCTATCCTCCAATTCTTGGACGTCCACATCTGTTTCAATCTCTATTCTTCTATCAAGGATTGCACATAAAACATCAAACGCCTTATCCTGAATAGGATGGATAGTGTCCTCAACTCGGCTGCACATACTATTGATGTCCTTGAATAAAACTTCTTTCATTTGGAGCAAAGTTGACCATTGTAGGAGATTATGGATTCCACCATCAATTATCCTCTCTTGTGCTAAAACCTATCTTGATGTCCTTACCACTTGCAATACTGGGATGACAATGTCTCTAGTGTGAGTGAATGCATCGACAGTTACCACTAGATTATGAATGATCTCAAGGACTTGGATAGCCCTGTGGACTGTTTTCATCATTCTTCCTACAAATTCCTTAGCCACCATGTAGGATCTGTCAATCCATGTATCCATGAGTTGGGCTAATTTTTTCATCTTTTCTGCCTGATTAATTGATTCAAGAGGGAGTGCCTGCAAGGGTGAAACTGCTGGATCCTATTGCCTTAATGGTTGGTTAAGGTGGCTAATATAATTCCTCCAAGCATTAATCTCCTTTTCCAACCTTTTATTCTTTTCCATTTCCTCTTTTAGTTTATCATTAACTGCCCTCACTGAATCAGTCGCATCTTCCATGGCTTGCTTGGAGGTAAGTGGACCAAGATCAAATGTCACTAAATCATATTCTTTTGCCATAATCTCATCATCGTACTTGTCCACTGCTAGTGTAGCTATCTGTATCTTTCTAGATCTTGCATCATCTCTGATTACTTTTGACATCTTTGTAGCTTTCTTCCTTTCAATCTCCTCTTGAGAATTGCCTAGAAGACTTTCAAAATCAAAAACTTGTTCTTCATCCTCAACCACAACTACCTTTGTAAGTCTTTCCCTAAGCTAATCTGGAATGGAAGACTTTCCTTCTCTTACTTGTTCTTCCTCAGGCAATGGCTTCTTGCCTCTAAAAGGAGATGTCCCTTCATCATCATTTCTTTCTTCTTGTTGCTCATTAACATCAACTTGGAGAGGAAGAGATTGACTTGATGAGTGTTGGGCATCCTTCCTTTGTCTTGTTTGTCATTTTGTACCGTGGATTCCATAAACTCATCTATCTCATACAACTTCTTTGTTTGGTCCTCTCCTTGACTTATCTCTTTTTCATGTCTAGAAGAAGCACTCGAGGGATGGTCAGGATTCACTTTCTGTCTCTTCTTGGACGATTCTCTCTTTTCTGGTCCCTCCTTTCTCTTCGACCCCTTAGAATGAGAAGTGTTCTCACTTGCACTCGCCTCTCCTCCTTCCGTTCTTGTTTCTAAGTTGAATGTCATAGCTATGTTTTGTTCCTTCAACTTTTGATGCTGAACATCCACCCATCTGCGAGTACAACTCAGGACTAGATCCACCAATGCTCTTAAGTCTGCTACTTCTTGCTCATCCCAATCTATCTTCACTTCTTTGTCTTCTTTCTCATAGAAAGATTGAAGATATCTGCCACTGTCTTGTACTTGATCTGCTATTCTATAAACTTTGCATTTCCTGATAAGACCTAAGGGCAATCGAGAGTGCATCTTTCTTTTTACCTCTACATCATCCTAAACATTCATCCAGAAGTCCTCTACTTGAAATACATGCTTGTACTTCTTCCCAACTGTTTCTTCCATATGACCATTAGGATCAAAATTTTCTCTCAAGGCAAAAGATGTGAATGAGTAGAGAGATAGTTCCTTTTCTGCATCTCCAGCTGCTTGAGAATTAGGTCATACTTCAATTGAATTTCCAAGTGAAATAGGTATAGGGATACCATTCCCATGCTTATGTCTTGATGCCTTAGCACACACTGCCAATTGTCTACTCACCTCAAGTAGTACTATTCTATCTGTAGGATACCTTGGCAACACACAAGGAGGTGAAGGACATCCATGGATCCTAATGTAGGTGAATTTAGGAAATTGAATGAACCCTGCACCATGTTTCTTCACAAGTTCTTGTGCTTCTAGAGATAGTCGATGGTGAATCCCTCCTTGTAATGTCCTAGTGATATGCATTGTGAAAGTATCGTTGACTAGCTTGTAGTAATTCTTAGGTGGATGATACAATTGAGCATAAGAATCACATACTCTTATCTCTCTGGGTCCTCTCCCAACAACTCCTCTGTGTGGTAGTCCTGCATATTCAAAGCATCCGGCTAAAAAATATATATCATATGAATTCATGTGGAATGACTTAGAAGGGACTAGCCTCCTCAACTGCACATCTAGGTGGTTGCTAATAATCCTGGCCCAGTTGAACATTCCTTTCCCTTGAACGATCACTTATATAAAGAAGAACATCCATCTATTGAAAAAGAAGGCTTGGGAGGCACCTACAATTCGATTGACCATGGTTATCAAGTCCCTGAATTCCTCTTGGAAATCAATTCTGTGAGGCGTATTAGGTATCTTATTTAGGCGAGGCCTACTCTTGAGTAACCAATTCTTATTGATAAAGTTCAGACAGGTATCAAGGTCATCTTCGTAGATAGACTTAGCTCCTTCCAGGCTCTTGTAGATCATATCCCTTTGTTCTGGAAGATGAAGAGCTTCACTTATAGCTCCTTTTGAGAGATAGGCGAGGACAGTTCTATCTTTAGCTACAATTGTCCTTGAATGTGAATCATAGTGCCTGGCACATTCGATCATTAGCTCATGACATTTGACTGCGGGAGGGAAGCCTGCAGCCTTGATGATCCCACTCTCAATTATCTTCTTGGCTATGGGAGATGGCTTGCCGATGTAGGGTGCCTCTCGAAACTTCTTCACATTGAAGTTTCCTAAGTTGGTGTCTCCAATATTGCTCCATTTGGATACGATCCTTGTCTTCAAATCGTCATTCTTTTGATCTTCTTTAATGAGAGCTTGTCGGGTAGAGGATCCACTTGCTTTGGGGGTGGCCATTTGTTACCTGGAAAAAGGCTTAAGTTAGGTTTAGGTATAGTAACCTAGATAGGTGATTCGAGACCTTAAAAGAACAATTTGACCTTCAATAAAATGATAAACCTTTAAAATTATGAATTTTCAAATTGATATCACCTATGAATCAAGCCAAATCATGAAGACTTAACTCCAAAAGAATTGATATTGAATTGAATCAGATCTTCAAGACACCTTCAAAAAATTAGATTGCACATACCTTAATCTTGATCTCTAGCTATCAACCTGAAAAAGATGGGTAAAAGGGAAAATTGCTGTTGAATTCGCCTTCTTTCCAAGTGATGTTCAAAGGAGTTTATTCTGCTAAAAGCTTCAGATCTGCACCTTAAGTTCGTCTTTTCTGATCTTCTGAATTGTCCTTGAGAGGATCAGGTCTGAAATTTGAAAGGTTAAATCTGCCTTGACCTGCCTTTATAGGATCTCTTTTCACCTTTTCAAACTTGAAATTCGCCCACCATCTGCTGGAACTTGTTTTCTTACTAGTTTGTTCTTTGTCTAATCCAGCTCATGAAGATTATTAACCTTCCATCTTCAGGTCTGAAATCAGCTTCTTTGACACTTGATGAAGTCTGCTGATAAAATTCGCCTCCTAGGTCTGCTCCTTAAATTCGCTTTTAGAAACGAATGTGTGAATGAATGATTAATGGTTTTGAAATTTACTTTCCTTTATAGGCATTTCCACCCTTTCCCTCAAGAGGCCAACTTTGTTATAAATGTCTATATAAAAAAAAAAATTTAATTGCATCTCTCCCAATCTGGCCGACTTCTTTATTGGAAATTGAAACTTGCTTTTGGTGCCAAGGATGAAGTTGGTTTATCAATGCAAACCACCTTGTTTGCTTCTAGGCCGACTTGTATCTAGTCTCCTCTCCATTCGGATTTTTTACAATAATGCAATACACTTTCGCTTTTGTTTGTTCAAGAGGTATATGCCTTTAAATATCAAATTTGCTTGTGCACTCTTGGAAGGGACATAAGCGAACCTAGGAGATGTTGAAGTTTCATCAATATTTGATGAAGGCACACTTAGTCTTCATGATCATTAGAAGATTCATGATGCGGGAAAGGCTTAAACCACCCTCAAGGAGGCTTGTCTAGACATCTCAATTAGCAAAACACCTCTCTTCAAGACATTTCGCTCTGGACCCTTTGGAAGGGTCAGGAGCGATTTTTTGCTTTCAGGCTCAAATCTTCCACTTTTTCAATCTTCAGTTGCTTCCTAACGTTCTAACTAAGGCTCCAAGGCACAAAATTGGTCCAAGTTTGAAGCAAGGAGGAGAATCTTATGAAAATTCGCTCTGGACCCTTTGGAAGGGTCAGGAGTCCAGAGCGATTTTTGCTATTTTGCTCAATTTACCTTACATTTTCATCATTTCATAGCCTTGAATTTAACTTTTCAATCCTCTTGCCATCATGATCAAACAACTAGCCTTTTGCCTAGCTCAAACAAGGTGAAAATAGGGAGTTCAAGAGATTTCGCTTTGGACCCTTTGGAAGGGTCAGGAGCGAAATTCATGATTAAGACACAATTCCATCCCTTCCTTGCTCCAAATTGCTTCTCAAGGCAAGTAAATTATAATCTTCTTTCCACCAATGCCTTAGGAAACCAAATCTTGATCTCAAACATGAACAAATTAGATGTTTTTAAGAATTTCGCTCTGGACCCTTTGGAAGGGTCAAGAGCGAAATTCACATTTTTGGACAAAATCCTTAATTTCCTTCACTTCTTAGGGCAAGAACATATCACTCCACTCCCAACTATGTCCAAGGAACAAAGATTTTGGTTTAATCAAGGAAGAAAATAGTGCTTATGGGAAATTTCGCTCTGGACCCTTTGGAAGGGTCAGGAGCGAAATTTGCCCTTTAGGTTGATTTCACACTTCTTTTCCTCTCAACTCACCTCCAACTTGACCTATCCAATCTCTTCTCACCATAATCAAGTCAATTTGCCATCTATTTAACTAGAAACAAGGTCTTTTTAATGCATTAGGCAAAATAGAGAGTTAAGTTGAGGATTTCGCTCTGGACCCTTTGGAAGGGTCAGGAGCGAAATTCTTCCTTTAGGTTGATTTTCACCACTTCATTGCCTTAAACTACCTTTCAAAGGCAATAATGCATCAAAGCCTTCCCAACCATGCCTTAGAAGTCAAAAATCTTGGTCATAACAAGGAGCAAATAGGGGTTATGGGAAATTTCACTATGGACCCTTTGGAAGGGTCAAGAGCGAAATTTGTCTTTGAGCTCATTTCACACCCCCTTTCTCCTTTCTTTGCCTTGGATCTAACTTCTCAAACCTTCTTCTATCATCATCAAGTCATCTTACCCTCAAAGTGATGTTTACTTCAAGGTTTTAGTGAAGAAATAAGGTCTCCCAAGAATTTCGCTCTGGACCCTTTGGGAGGGTCAAGAGCGAAATTCAAGCTTAGGCTCAAATCTTGACTTCATCTCCAACCTTTCCCTATCAAAACAAGAACTTTGCTTTCACAAATGCCTAGGACAAGGATTAGTTCATAGTTTTGGGGAAGGTAGAATGCCTTATGGAGAAATTCGCTCTGGACCCTTTGGAAGGGTCACAAGCGAAATTTCTTCTAGGCTCAATTCACCTCAAATTTGACTTGGCTTTGCCTTAGACTTGATCCTAGATCCATTTCCTTCCATATCCTTGCAAATTTGTTCAACCATTCAATGACTTAGTTGAAGAATTAGGTCCTTTTGGGAAATTTTGCTCTGGACCCTTTGGAAGGGTTAAGAGCAAAATTCATGTTTTAGCTCACATCTTTAACTTTTTCTTCAAATTTTCAAGCCAACTCCTTATGATTACATCTCTCCAAGCTCGTTCATGCTAGCATTCGCCTTCCAAGCCTATACTTTGATCACTGGCTTCATTCAATTGACTTTGACTCGACAAAAGACAAGACTCTGGCCAAAAAAAAACTTACAACCTTGACTCATCCTGACTCAAACTTCTCTTCTTTGCAAAATATACATTTTCCATCTTTCAAAGGCAAGATCCCTCTAAAATTACATCAAGGCTCTAGGCACAAAACAAATGACTTTCCCAAGCTTAGGTCAAATTTGGCTTTGAAAAGAACCCTAGGCAAGCTTTGTGAAGGAAACCGTAACTTACCCGGCCAAGGTGACCACTAACTCACTCAAAACACCTAGCAAGCAGAGAAAAAACTAAGCTAAGAGAAAGCAAGACCAAAAAAAAGAGAGGGGTCCCCATTTTGATGGGGCGATGTGTGAAATGGTCACGATAGGTAAGTACAGCAATCTATCAGTGCAAGCCTTTGAAATCGATCTCTTTCTCATACTCAGCAATATTTGTGATATAATCAGCGACACTTGAAGCATTATCAATACTTGGTGAATCAACTCTCCTTTGTGACTGTGTGTTCTACTCCAACAATATATCAACAAAATCTTCAAATACCTCTGATCCTCTGACTATGACCTTACTTCAATGTAATGTATTTGTCCTTTACCCAAGCACGTATGTCTAGGAGTCCATAGCTCTCTACACGAGAAGCACAACTTTTTCCTTCAAAGTCATTCCTGCATTCCTCATCCTTGTTTGGTTTAGGCAGTAGCACCTTAGGTTGAGGGAAACTCTTATGAAGAAGCTTTTTATTTAGCATCAGTGGTGCATTCTTGGAGTAAAATTAATTTTTGGTCACTAAATCCTACAAATTTAGAGCTCTATTGATGGCCTCTTCCAAGGGATGAAGATCAAATGCCCTTACCAAACCCTTGAGTGGTTCAGATAGACCCTCAACAACAAGAACCTATTGTGACATTTTCACAAATTGCCCCATTGCAAATGGGAACCTGTTGATGCGTGTTTTATGCACATAACATTTCAGAATAAAATACCAAGGTAATTTACCCTCTTGGACAAAATCACCTCAGATGCTAAGGCTAAGATCAACTAAAATGATTCCAAGGTTTCTACATGTCCGGTCTTGACGAGTGGGTAACTCAATGGCTGATGTGAATTGTTGTGTTCACTTGGGGACTTACACAAATGTTCAAATTATCTTCTTTGATCGTGAAAATGCGGAATAGGTGTGCTGACAACTTAAAATTTGGCAATGTAGCTCTAAATTTTGATTTTACCAAATTTACTAAAAAAGGGGGAAAAGGAATAGGGTTCAAGAAATCTATTCTAATCCTAGGAATGTAGGAAATGATGAACAAATTAGGTGGAATCGAACTAGGCAAGGTCTCACAAACAGGCATTGACACAAGCTTAGTGCAATCATCTAAGGTATACTTATTGATTTTCTAACTATTACCATCGCACATTGACACCATCCAAGTTGACGCTTGTCAAGGAATGCATAATAATTGAAGCTAAGCTTACTCAAATTTCCAATTGACCACACAAGGCGCACTTACCAACGGCAAGAGGCTAGTGGTATGGATTAATGATTCCACACAAATATACTCAACAAATCTTCCACTCAATCTAACATACATGAAAAGAAAATTCTAATCTAACTTTCTAATTTAACTTGGAGGAATTGAGAACCCTGAATGCAAAACAACATTTGAAGAGCAAAATCACCAACAATTGAACAATGATATAGATTCAAATAGCTGCAGCATATACCAAAAATTCTACAAAAACTCTCTTACAAATGAGAGACAAGGGGGTATATATAGAGTCTCATACAAAATGGATGGCCAAGATTAAAACTAAATCAAGGGCCAAGATCGTGCCAACAAAACCCTAGAATTGCCCTAATTAGGGTTTCCATCAAAAATGGTGCCACCAACATATGGCCCAATAAAAAGATACCTAGTCATCAAATAAGGAATCTTCCAAAAGATTCTTCCCTACAGCTCTCTCTTTCCTAGCATACTCCAAGAATCTAACCAATATAGAATCTAACTCCTCCATGGAAATGTTGGGTAAGGTATCTTGTTGTAAATCAATCACGTCCAACGTATCCGAGCAAACATCCAAAGTGTTCTCCCAATCTGGCATGAGCTTCTGCGAACTATGAACATGAATCAACAAAAAGACCAAATCATCTATCTGACTCTTCTTCAAAGAGTCTAACTAGCAAAAATACATAAGTTTCATCTTGTCTCTTAACTCTGCTAAGTGTAAACCACTTGCATCACTAACAACTACGCCCAACAACTCCTCAATTGAGGCAAAGATCTTCAGCTGAATGTCATGAATTGATCCTTCCATCTCTGTACAACTCAACTGGGCACTCTCAAAAGTTGATTTCTTCATGGCTAGTGAACAATACCAACCATGGAAATCATAAGTTTCATCTTGTCTCTTAACTCTGCTAAGTGTAAACCACTTGCATCACTAACAACTACGCCCAATAACTCCTCAATTGAGGCAAAGATCTTCAGTTGAATGTCATGAATTGATCCTTCCATCTCTGTACAACTCAACTGGGTACTCTCAAAAGTTGATTTCTTCATGGCTAACGAACAATACCAACCATGGAAATCATATATGTCTCCACTATGCACAATGTTCTCCCTGATCAATGTGGACTTTGGAATCTTCTTCAAAGCTCCGAGGCGTGGAATAGTCTTCTCCTAGATAGGCCGGAATTCTTCCCAAACTCCCTCCAAATACTGGATTCTAAACATGAGCCCTATTGTCCTATCATATGCCTGGACAAACTGAGTAAAAAAATCATCTGCTTGCTTTCATGCACTTTCGATCCATTTCTCCACCTCTGAGAGTGTATCTCTCACTGCCTCATACTGTGAATGTCGTCCACGATCAACTACGATAGGGGAAATAAGGGTGGGATTCTCACGCCTTATCCCTGCAATGTACTCTTTAAGTCTGATTTTCTCTTCTCTATACATCTCTTTTTCTTCAATCTCTCTATCCAATCTTGCACTGATCGCCTTAAGGTTATCACCTACCTCCTAAAATTCTTGCTCTCTTGTAGTACGGCCAAGGGCAACTAAAGTAATCTAGAAATCCATAGAGGTAGCAATGTCCTCCGTGACACCTCCAATAGGAACAGCCACTTGCGCAATCCGCATTCCTATCTCATCTCTAGCTATGTGTGACAAAATCTCAGCTCTCTTTGGTTCTTTTTCCTTATTGCTCCTAGCTAAGTAGTCATCAATGTCGTCAATATGTTGCACTTCTATTATTTTCTTACTTTTCTCCATACTCTTCATCAACCAATCAGGAATAGCGGCCATCTCCATACCATCATCGAGACACATCTCTCGATCAAGCCCTCTCAATGCCAAGATAACATCATCATCATCATTTGGATTGCTCCTAGTCAAATCATATACTTTATTTCCCAAACTAACCTCCAAAAGGACAGTAGGGGATCCTAGTTGATCATCATTCTCATTTGGTGGAGCAAATGTCGCTATGGCATGTAAATCCTGAACATTTCTGACAATATCACTGTGTTGGAACATTGTTGGGTCTCCTTGTTCTGTTCTGTCATTTCAATTTCCTTGATTGATGAGACGGTGAGAGGGGGTGAAGGAATGGGAGACAAAGGAATGGTAATCTTTTGTTTCTTCTTCTTGACTTCCTCAATCTTCTTCCCTCTAGACTTGACTTCTCCTGGTATGTTTTTCCATCTCTTGGGAGCTTGACTCTCTTCATCTGCATGAATCCTGACATCACTGATAGTCCTCTGATCATCCTTAGAAGCGGATTCTTTCGGTTTCATCTTTTCATAAGTGAAGGAAACACCCATATCAACTAACTTATTCATTTGAATATCTACCCATGCTCGGGAGAAACTCAAGACTTCTCTCACCAATATCTTCAAATCTATTTCTTCTGATTTTGACCAATTGGGTAATAAGATCGCCTTCTTCATTTCATTTTCATATTGTGGATGCGTATGATCTCTATCATCTAACACTTGATCAGGAATGAGGAAAAGTCCACACTTCCTCATAAAATCCAATGACATTCTGGACCACATTCGTCTCTTTACTGCCTGCTCGTCCATCAAGTTGGCCCAATAATATTCTATGTCTACTTTATGGATGAACTTCTCTCCCCTGATCCTTCGAACTTTCTTATCTGGATCAAATCTTTCTCTTTTCTTGTAGGTTGAAAATCGATAAAATGCAAGCTCATCACTCACTATGCTGGCGGCCGAGGCGGACTGGCAAACCTCCAACGTTTTCCCAACTGAAATAGGGAATGTCATGCCTGTCCTGTGCTTCTCTTTCTGAATGGAATCAAACTCTAGAAGTTGTCTCACCACTTCCAACAAGATCATTCTGTCGGACGGATACCTAGGAAGCCGGTAGGGTTCGGATTGAAATCCATGAATCCTGAGGTACGTGAAAGTGGAAAACCAAATATACCACGATCCATATTTCTCTATCAATTATGTTGCTTCTTTGGACAACCTCCTGTGGATTCCACCTTGTAGCATCTGCGTGATGTACACTATGAATACATCATTCACTCTCTTGTAATCTTCAACTCTATACATGTTCAACTGTGGGTAGCACTCGTAACTCCTGAATTGTCCTTGTCCATTCTCGACTTCACCTCTGCATATCAATCTTTTGTATGTAACAAACCATGCAAGCAGGTACACCAGGTAGGAAGTCATGGTAAATGACTTGGACCGCTCTACATTCCTCAGCTGAAAGTCCAGATTGCCACTTATAACTCTAGACCAGTTTATTAATGTTCCTCTTAGACAATCTTGGATGAAATAGAACATCCATCCATTGTATATTGCACCCTACGACATTCCCATCAATCGGTTAAGCAGGAATACTAAATCACTATATTCTTCTTTGAAATTTGTGCACATGAGTGTCTTGGGAGCCTTGGAATGATGTAGCCTAGGCTCAATCATCCACTCCTTATTCACTATAGCTTTACACGCATCCATTTTCTTCTTATATTTGTCTTCATATTCATCTTTAGTTACATCCTTCATGTCTGCTCCACGTGGAATTTCGAACACTTCAGCAATCGCATCCTCAGAAAGGTGGACAATGACAACACCCTTAGGAGTCTTGATCATTCGAAAGCGAGGATCATAACATCGTGCACACTCCAGGATAAGTTCACTACACTGTATGGATTGTGGAAATCCAGCGGCTTGGAAAATGCCACTCTTCATAATATTCACATAGGCTGGGAAAGGAATCTGGCTTCCAATTCCGAACATCCACTGTCGCATTTGTTTCAAGTTCAGGAAATGCATGTTCGTGTCCGTAATCTCCTTCCATCTGGACGACATCTTGGATTCAGGATAGAATCCAGTCTCTAGTATCTTATGATGCTCTCTCCTTTCCTTAAGTCCGGACTTCGACATCGCTCTTGTACGAAGCTCGAAGTTAACACTTAGGAAGTTAGCATTTAGACTTAATTAAGGTATGGAAATCAAGAAAGTAGTCCACACTCTAGATAGATTTCAACAAGTAAAATACAAAATGTGACAAAGTTAGGGTATGAAACCCTCATAAAATCAACACTTCCTTATACTTAGAAATTTTGTGCAAGTCAAAGTGCAAAAGAGTATACCGGATCAAGAGTGACTAGGGAAAGACGTGAAAGATTGTGTTTTCACACGAAAATATGTCTAAGGACACCTTCCATAGTCAACAATGGAGGTCAACAAAATCTGAAGACAACCTGCAAATTAACTTTTAAAGCATGTTGCAATCACTTAAATGTGCATGAATTTGATGAAAAACAAGTCAAATCCGGGAATAATGGTATGGCTGGTAAGAGTTAAATTTTCTGAGGACAAGCAGCCATGGCGAAGTTGCAGACCTGTAACAGCCCTCAAATGGTCAAGTGATTGACTGAAAATGACCTGAAAATGCTCCCAAAGATAAATCGCTAAGGTTGGAGTTCGCTGGGCAATGAAATTTAAGTCTGAAAATTGATAACCAGCCAACAATGGAGGCTGAACCAACTGCAATAATGGTGTCAAGACTCGGATCTGAAGCAACATCAGCAAGTAGGGAATAATGGTGACCACCAAACATGAGGTAATCCACCCAAAAATGGCACAAAACTCTTGCTAAATCAAAATTGCATTTTTCCAATCATGGCGCCAAACACTTCAAGTCTGAAAATGTCTTCAAAATTTACTTCAATCTGCACACAATCTGCTAACAATGGAGGTCAACCAGCAAGCAATGATAGTGGTGTCAAGGAAAATAACCAAAGTTTGTCAATACCAAAAACGCCACCCTTCACCAAAATCGCCAAACACACCGAAAATAGCACCAAACTTGGAAAATTGTGGCATTAAGCCATTAATGGCAGCCACCAAAAGGTTGCTAATCTGGACAAAATGGAGAAGAATGGAGTCTTCAACCAATCGCTTCACCAAAATTCACCACTAAGAGAGAAAATCGCACTTGCATGGAAACACCTGGCAAATTCAATAATAAAATAATGCTGGAGACTCCTCTCTTAAACTTGCTTTCATCCCTTACTTTCACCACACAAGCAATGTGGGATAAAAAACTCAATCTTATACTTGCCTGGCAAAACAATTTGCTTCTAGAAGGTTCAAAACATTAAATGCTTATTGCAAATTATTAATTGTTTTTATATTTTTTAAATAATCGTTACCTTTCATTAAAAAATAATTAAAATGGGGCTCACTTTATTAAAATATTGCAAATTAAATCAAAATTTGAGCCTCTAGGGAAAATTGATTTGAGTAGGGATTAGAAAATCCCAATAAAATTCATCAAAATGCACACAAAATGGGCTAGGGGAAAATCGATTTGAGTGTGGAATAAAAATTCCGGACAAAAATCACTTCATTCATTCAAAATACCCCTTTGGTGGAAAAACGACCTCAGTCTGGATGAAAATCGGGACTCAAAACCAATAAAAAATACTCTTAGTGGAAAATCGACTTCAGTCTAGAATGAGAGTCTGCACAAAAATCTTCAAAAAACTTGTCACAAATGACCCAGTGGAAAATCGATCTAGGTGTGAAATCATGACAAACATCATCCGCAATCCAATCCACACTCCCCGGTGGAAAAACGTGGGTAGTCAGGATAAATCCTGACACTTAATCAAAATTTAGCACTTCCAGGGGAAAATCGACCCTAGTGTGGATTCACAGTGGTGGAAAAAAGATGCAAGTATGGATTTCAGAAGAAATCCATGTCCAATCCAGATTTTGAGTGGGGAAAACCATGGGTAGTTAGGAATATGAAGGGAAAAGCACCTCTAGTATGGAATTTTGACCTTCTAACCCTTAGAATATGAATTTCATCCGGAAAATGATGATTATTCCACTCGGAATCACTAGAAAACTTCAAAATTCAATAAAACTCATTTGGACTTAGGCAAATTCCCCAAAAATTTGAGCGAAAAACAAGGAAACTTGTCGGGATAAAGTGCAAAATCAACTTGAAAAGCTTCCTAGGAGCAAGAAAACAACTCCAAAAGGTCTTGAAATACCTTAGCACTTTAATATCACCGACGTGGACGTTCAAAAACACGTTAACGCTCAAAGGGGTCAACACTTAGACAAAACTAGGATCATTTAAAATCTAAACTTTACGCGTTTGATAGGCATGATCAAAACTCCGAGACTCGGGCGCAAGGGAAAACAAAATTGCCCACAAAGCAGCCCAAAACCCTAACCTAAACACGTAGACAGCAGGAAAAGAGGGGGTCATGTTAGCAATGGGGCGATGTGTGAAAAGGTCACAACAGGACCCCACTTTTTTTCTCATTAGGATGGTTGTTTTTGCTTAGGTTAGTTAGTCTTGCATAGCTCGGCAATAGTTTCGGCTCCTAGCTCTTAAGGAAGGTGATGTCTTGTCCATTAGAAATGGGTAAATTAAGTTAGGAGTTCCTAGGTTGAGATGTGGAATGAAGAAATTTTCAAAGGATTTAATCTTAAGGACAAAATTCATTTTGAGGTGGAAATTCACCTCTAAGTCAACCTGAACTGGCATACCCTGGAAATAAGTGCCAAATATAAAACCGTGTAATACAAGCAAACTAATCACGGAAAGCAACGGTCCAGAGAAACAAGGACTTGTTCTGCATCGGAGTTGGGAGGAAAAGAAAGGCTGGCATCCTCATCAGTCACCATGAAAGGGCCAATGTCTGACGATGACCTGGGTTAAAGAGGGCCTGCCTGAACAATCCTAGAAGCTCTTGAAAAGCGTAAAGATTCCAAAATTTATCGTTAAAAAGGAAAAAAGCAGGCTGTGGTCTAGCAGTAAATTTAAAATATGGGAGTCGCTTACTGCTATAATGACTCGCGATCAAAATCTAGCAGCCATCCCCCGGAATCCGAGATTAAAATAAGTAAAAACACTCTCACATCAAGCTCAACTTAAATAGATGATATAGCAATCTGAGACACTGAAACCCATATGGAATATCCCTCAACACAGGTACGCTCCTCCTAAATGAATCAACCATCCAATAACAGAATTATATTCATTATAACTCAATTCCAATTCAAGTATGTTAAACACCTAAACGCTTGCACACTTCGTATCCCTAACGCAAAATGATTCAACATTTTTAAAAAATAGGGTTTGTTCACAGTGTTGCCTTTGCGGTGGAAAATTCTCCGATTAAAGCCTAACGTAATAAAAAAAGTTAACGGATGCTTCTGCACCTAAAAAATAAATAAAAGTAAACATATGGCATAAACCTAATGAATAGTAACAAAATAAAGTATAAAGATATATATTAAAATCCCACTTCAAATTGATGTGAAAAATGGGCTGTATATGAAATTCTGGTGAGCTTTAAATTAAGGATCGCTAGCTTTTTCAATCATTTTTTTCTTCGTCTATGGTCCCTAAGCCTAGTATTTATGAAGAAGAAAGATGAGAAAAGAAAACCCCAATTAAAATGGGCAAAGAATTTGAACAGGGCAGCTTTAAAATTTTAAAATATTACCTCTTTTCTGCAGCAATGGGAGAAAGTTTTTGGGGAATGGTATAGGTAAAACTCCTGGTCCTATTAGTCTTGTTGGTAAGATCCTTAAGTGTCATCACCTGCTGTGTGGATAATAATAATTCTTCTTCAGACCTATCTTCAGGCAAGCCATAAAGCTCTATAAGAGACGCCCCTGCATTCACTATTTCCACCCGCTCAATAGGCTTTGGAGGGTCTGTTTCAAGAACCAACCATGCTTCCTCTGAAGGTTCCTCGGTCTGCCAAATTCTGTAAAGTTCTTCTCGCACTACATTGTCTGCCTTGTGTACAGGCGACTCTGATGAACATGACTGCACTTTCCATTCTCCACCCATTGCAGAATTTTATATCATGTCGCTCTCATCACTATTTCTTATTCACAGACTTACAAATTTCAAAAACAAACACCTATTCCTATTTTCAAATTACACACGAAGGTTGAAGAAATTTTTTGGTTGTATCGTAGAGGAGAAGAAATTACTTGACCGACAAAGTTCAATGGGATAAAAATAATTTAATATTAACATGTTCGGGGAGAATTTCATATTTTTAAGTGGTTATGAGAAAAGAAATATTCAATATAGATTAAGACGTTACATGGAGTACGTAAAGATGCATGTTTTGTGATTTTCGGACACCTGCATTGTTCCTGTTAGTCCGAGGGATGAGCTTTAAAGCTTTTCAATTATATAATTTGTGTATATTTTTAATGTAAATTTGTAATGGTAAATTTTTTAATGCAAATAGTTTAATAAATTATATAATAATAAATGGTATAATTTGGTGTACAGTTGAATTTATTTTTAGATTTTTTATATATTTTTATTTTTATATATTTTTATGTATTCAATATTTTTTCATTTTCTTTTATACATTTTCTTATATATTTGATATTTATTACTGTAGACGTATAAAAATGACCATACTCCTAAATGAATATTTTATGTTCATTTCCCTATTTAATTAAATCTAATTTAATTAAATTATCCACATTCTTCTATTTTATTAAGTAAATTACTCAATTTATTTAAATAAAATTCACTATACCATTTAATAAATAAATCATTTTATTCAATTAAATCCCCCTAGCCATTTTAATTAAATTCAAATTTAATTAAATAATTATCCTAAATTGAATAAATCAAATTTATTTCATTGCAACCAAATTGAATGAAAATCAAATAATTCAATTTAATCCTATAATTCCCCATCCACTTGCAAAATCCCAAACCCCTTCCTAACCCCTTCTAGAATATTCTAACCAATTATAATTAACCTAACCCTCCTCTAAACTTTGTCACATCCCTAAGCAAAGGGAGGTCACTTCTCAAATGGCCCAAAGTCTTGGATAACCATTGAAGGTTTTCAACCTTCAACCACCAAAACCCCCAAAGTCTTTGAAAACCATTGAAGGCTTCCAACCTTCAACCACTTAATCCTCAAAGTCTCCAATAACCATTAATGGTTATTTCAAACCCTCCCACATGGTTAAAACATTTGTTTTGACTCAACCTCTACCCAACCCAAGGGTCTCATCAGGTCATTAATGCTTTGACCATGATTATCTCTTAATTATTTGCACAAAGGTTTATCTTTGGATTAGATCCTAATTCGGTGGGTAAACCTAACTTAGACTTGACCCTTAGCCTTTAGATAACCATGAGGTCTCCTCAAGCCTTTAATGCCTCCAACCTCTTCTTTCAACCCAATCCTATGTTGACACTTGTCACCATGTCATTGGTGTCAATTGTGCACATGGATCCCCAACTTTCAAACCTGGCCCTTGATTGAACCTTTCAATCCTGACCATCCATTGCCCTGTTTGTGCTATAAATAGAGCTCTCATTCCTCCATTTTTAACAATCATCATCTTTCAAATTTGAAGCATCACACTTATGCTCAAATTGTTTCAAGCTTTCATTTTTATATGCTCCTCATTTAGCTTCTTTTAGATCATAAATTAATCATGAACATGCATGCTAGAGTAAGTTATTTATCATTTTAGTTCAATCATAGAAGAAATATAATATGCTAGGATAATCTTCATACTAACCTCGTCATCTTATCATTTAGTTTGTTGCATTTCTAGCATCTCATCTAGCTTATAACACATCTCGTACTAAAAACAGTTAAAATCTCTCTCGTTCTCATATTTGCCATCCCTAAACCATTTTGCTCAGTAATCTGAGACCAAAACATTGGTTTGAGGGACATTATGAGATAGAGAACCATGGGACCCTCCTTGGGAAGCTGAGTAACACCACGTTACTCCATAGCTTGCATCAAGAAGTCCTATGTGTGTGTGTGGATTGGTATTTTACGTATTTCCACATTTTTAATTCTAACAACCCACTTTTCCCACATACATTTCTGGCGCCCACTGTGGGGCTCGAACCCCAATAAACTATCATTTTTTGAATTTGAAGACTTTTGCAAGTACGCGGGAAACTAGAATTGGCGCGTCTAAGAAACATTTTAGCGCATCCGCCTAACAGTTTAGCGCTTCTAGCCTACTGTTTAGCGCTTCTAGCCTACTGTTTAGCGCGTGGGCTTCCTGTCTTAGCGCGTTCAAACTGTTCCTTAGCGCATAACACTTTTTGACAAATTTTCCTGTAGGTGTCGACACCGGCGAAACACAGATCAGCGCGTCTACCTGACAGATTAGCGCATGGACCCAAAGTTTTAGCGCTTCACTTCCATATTCTAGCGCATGTCAACAGATAGTTAGCGCATTGAAATTCAAAATTTCCCAACAACAGACCGCGGAAAAAACCAAAACACAGATCAGCGTGTCCACCTGACAGATTAGCGCATCGGCCCAAAATATTAGCGCTTAGACTCCATCTTCCAGCGCATTTTAACAGACAGTTAGCGCATTGAAATTCAAAATTTCCCGAATAACAGACCGTGGGAAAACCAAACCATAAATTAGCGCGTCTGAACCACGGAGTAGCGCATGCAGTAAACAGAATAGCGCACGGAAATGGAACAGTAGCGCATTTACCGAGTATTGTAGCGCGTACAGTTTGTTCTGTAGCGCATCGCAAACAAAACCAACAAAAAGATTTTGTAACCGAATTAAAAAAAAAAAAATTTAGACTTGTGGAAGTCCCCCGAAACAAACTAACCAATTTCTTTTTGCAGGATTTTTAACAAGTTTCTTGCAGGAAAAGCGAGGAGATTTGTTTTTACAAGCAAGACGTTTTTTTTCTTTTGTTGACCTCGAAAATTGAAATTTGCTTTGTTGACGATCTATTTTCCGTAGATTAGATAATTATTGCTATAAAGGGTTAAAAAGAACACCATGCTTGTTGGAGCAACATCTCCAATTAGAAGTTAGCAAATTATTGTCTTGAAAGTTAAAATGAACAAACTTATTTGCCGTGTATCGAAAGTGGAAGGTATATGCTCTCCCCTTAACTGAGTGACCAAAAAGCCACACCACTCTTATGCTTTCAGTATTTCAAGCAATAAATCCTTTAGTAGGCCTGCCTTCCCGAGGAGTTGCACTCAACTCTTAAATTCATTTATGGCCGGTGTGAAGGGAACGACCTAAGTGGGGAACGGCTTTGACGCCAAGAATTCCAACCCACTATAATCAAATGTGGAAAGTGACGAAAGTCCTTTTCAACGGTTGCGCGCAGTGATTAGCCTTCCCCCAGTATCCTTGAGATACGTAAAGCCTTTGTTCTAAAGGTTGGGAAGCCTCCTGAGGGAGTTTATCACTGACGGCCGAACGGGAAGCCTGATTAAGAACCTTAGCATTAGAAACTTTGAGCTGAGTCAGTATCCAAACATTTGTAACATCATAGTGCAAGGGTGGGGAAGAATCTGCCCCCAAGATTACTCACCATATATCTCCCAAGATAACTACTCAACTGTGAAGCAATTCACTTTGGGTTAACTTCTGGCAAAAGGCAAAAAAAACGGGCGCCCTCTAGGGGGTGACACGGCTGTTTGAGCTGATGGAGTATCGAGACTAGTGAGCTATGATGTTGCTTATGACCTTTGAATAAAGAGTCTTTCTGAAGTGTTTATCTTGTATCCAACCTGTTAAAACATTGGGGATTTGAACACATCCTCGACAGAACATACACTTTATGTTAGATTAGGTGAAATGATTGTACTTTGTGTGCCGTGCTTACATTTTGTATTTCAAAAAATCATCCATCCTACTTAAAAATTCTCTCAACAAAAGTCAAAAACATCACAAAGACACCAAAAGGAAAAATCAGAGCAGTTTAGCACGTAAGAACAACATATTAGCGCGTCAAACAGTTATTTTAGCGCATCTGCAAAACAAAATAGTGCGTAACACAAAAACAGTAGCATTTCAACTGACAAGCAAAACAGAAACCAATCTTTTAGCGCGTACAAAACATATTCTAGCGCATGTCAGGAATGTTTTAGCGCATTAACAGAAACATATAGCGCGTGAAAGTCACAGTGTAGCACGTGATTCTCCAGAAAAACTTCACAGCAAATTTCAAAACAGATTTTTTTAGCGCGTGCAACAAACAGCTTTGCGCGTCTAGTTCCTGTTTTAGCGCATTAGCCAAACCAGTTAGCGCGTAGAAAATACAGTCTAGCGCATACATATTTCATAGTCAACAAAACAAAATTTTCCAGAATCAATATTTTAGCACGTAACCAGGGGCAGAGTAGCGCGGGGGTAAATAGTTTTAGCGCATTGAGAAAATTTACTAGCGCATTGAACACCTGTTTTAGCGCGTAAGAAAAAGGAGAAAAACAGAGAGTTGAAAAACCAAAAACTTTGAAAATTTCAAAATATTTTAAAACACAGTTTTTCATCAAAACACGTCTTTTATCAAACCCGCGTGACAAAAACAAGCCATAAAACTATTTCTCAAGTCAAATTTGTGTTAAACAAGGTTGTCCAAATCTGAAAACGAATCGAGCAATATAGGACGTCTTTCCTATCATAATCCGGAAACTTTTCATCATCAGTATCAATTCAATCCTTTAAACATCTTACGGATTTTATCTCAAAAACACTTGTCTAGAAGTTTCCAAATTGTCAAATCCAAGTTCCCAGATCGGGAAACTTTTATCCATATCATTTGATTCGCTTTATCGTGAAGGGGCAGCTAAACCTTCATCCTGATAAAGTAAGATTTGAAATTTTCAAAACAAGACTCAACTAAATCCAAAACAAATCAAAGGAAATCATTGATCACTCATGCATGACTAATCCCGTCATTCTGAGAAGAAAGAACCTCTATCGCAACATCACGTTGAAGAAACAGCAACCGAGCTTTTCCAAATTCATTAAGAGAAATAAATTTTTATACATCAATCGTCAACTCTTCAAATCCCATCGGGTATTTCTTCATCACGTCAAACGTTATATTCAAAACAAATCCAGCGAATTTGACAAAGAACCCCTGAAAACAAGAGCATACTGTCAAAAGTCTGCTTTTAATCAAAAGATAAACCGCGGAGGAAAGATCAATCCAGCATTCCTACCTGACGAGTGCATCACATATAACACATCTAGACCAGAACCACCAACGCCAGAGCACAACATCAACGAGGACTTTGTTCCTTTCATCACTGAAAGTTTCTATTGAAATGCCTGTCACTCGCTCTCAACGAAACAAACAAAGCGAAACACCTACGGAATCAAGTATGAATCGCAGATTATCAAATCCTTTTGAAGTTCCATCATCAAAAGATCCTGAAATTACTGACGCAATTCTTCAGGAATGCTAAGAAAATCCTTCATTCCAAAAACTCATCGAAAAACTCATGGAAAATGACAAAGAAAAATATCTACTTATGCTTACAAGCAAAGGTGTCAAAATTCCTGAAGATTTTGACGCAAACGTCTTTCAAACAGGATCTCAACAATACACATATCAAGAACAACAAAGGGAAGAAGAGACTCGCATACCTGAACAACATATTCCAGAACAACATATACCAGAAATGCGAGTACCTGTATTTAAAACCCCAGAACAACGCATACCATTTACTACACCTTTTCAGTTGAGAACAAATACGAGGGAAGAACTCTTCCCTCGGCAAGATAATGCACCCTTGGTTGCTCTTACTCAACAGATGCAAATGTTGCAAAGACAAATACACGATATGCAACAAGGGACAACAGTACGGTACTCTATAAACGAAATCTGTCCTTATCCATTTGACAGAATCTTAAACATGATACCTTTTCCTCCAAACTCAGACATTCCCAAATTTGATAAATATGATGGGAAAGGTGATCCTCGAGATCATGTTCGAAAATTTTGCACTATGAGTCTTGAATTTGCTCATAATGACACTTATCTGATGCGGTTATTCCCAAGAAGCCTAGGAGGACAAACAATGGAATGGTTATCCAAGATTACACCACCTGTTAGATCATTTGACGAATTGGTTAACAAGTTCATCACCCATTATTCTTACAACATCCAACATGCCATAACCATGTTAGATATCTGCAACACCAAACAAAAGAATAATGAAACCTTCATGTTATTCCTTCAACGTTGGCGACGCATGGTATCAAGGTATCCTCGAGATATTCCTGAAAAAGAGAAAATGGACATCTTCATTGATAACTTGAATGGTGAAACGAGTTACAAACTCAAACTTCAATGCATACCATCTTTTGACAAATTAATCGAAAATGGCATCCAAGTAGAGGAAGCTTGTGTCAAAAAGGGAACACTCAACTTCTACAAAGAAGGAACAAACTCATCAAACTACAATAACCAAAACAATACCAATCTAGACAAAACTCGATTTTGGACTCGAAACAAAAACGAAGGCAACAATGAATCATATGATCCTAAATCTAAGCAGCCAGTGCTTGCCTTATCAGGAAATACTCAAAATACAAAAAATCCTAAAAATACTACTCCCAGTACTAACACATATGCACCAAACAATGCTCAAGGACAACTCAATACCAACAACGCCAACGATAATCAAAACAAAAACCTGAATCCAGGGCCTAACAACAATTCACGCAACAACACCAACAATTTCCATAAGCGTATCTTCACACCATTGGGCCAATCATTAGAGTCCGCATTCAGAGAGCTGTTAGCTAACAAAGTTCTTTCTTTACCTCCAATCAACAATTATGAACCCCCAATCAAACCACCTTGGTGGAATGATTCACACTATTGTGATTTTCATCGAAACAAAGGTCATCGAACAAACGAGTGCATGAGATTGAAACACATAATCCAAGACATGATTGATCGAGGTGACTTAACGGTGGATGGTCTCAAAACAAATAATGATCACGAAGCCTTCAAAGATCCTCTTCCAAATTATAACAAAGATGGAGCATCCACTTCAAATGATACCCGCGGAGCTCGTATTAATCACATCTACAACAACACAATCAATCACATATCAGCTGAAGACCATCAAGTCAATGTTATAACCATTCGAGATAAACGTGATCATGAATTTGTTAATGTAACAACCCGGAATCAGAAATATGTCTTGAAGGGTCATACTGCACCTCCAACTACCACACCAAAGATCCAATACGACTTAGTTAATCAACTCCGCAAGACTCCGGCTCATATATCTATCCTGGAATTGTTGAAACTATCTCCAAAACACAAAGACATATTGGAGCAAGCACTCTTAGAAACAAATGTACCTCAAAATCTGGACACAGACAGATTTCAAGCTATGGTGGCCCACATGACAGAGTCTCATAACCTCACCTTCTCAGAGCATGATAATACTTCATTGAGTCATCCGCATAATACTCCTCTACATATTGAAGTCATTGTTTGCAAACACCGTGTCAAAAGAGTCTTAATAGATGGAGGAGTCGGACTTAATATATGTACTTTAAAGCTTATCCGTGCACTAGGTTTTTCAGAAGAATCTATTGATCCTTGTAAAAAGATTACCATAAAGGCATATGATGATGAGGAAAGGTCCTCTAAAGGAACAGTGATATTGCCTGTTCAGGTAGGACCAGTGCAAAAAGATACTCTATGTCAAGTTTTAGATATTGATCTCACCTACAATATCTTATTAGGCCAACCTTGGATACATGAAATGCAAGCAGTACCTTCTACATACCACCAGTGTGTCAAGTTTCCTCATAATGGACAGGAAATCTCCATATCAGCTGATCACAATCCATTTCAACATTGCAATGCAATGGGGGCAGCCCAAGACAGTTTGGTTCCTTATAACAGAGAAAAGCAGCGGTCTTCAACACCTGATCCACCAATAGCAAAATCCAACTCCTTATGGGGAGATTTCAAAAAGAAAATGCAAATCAAAGACCACGGCATGGGCGAATACTCTATGGAGCCTTTGTGTTTAACCAGATTGCCAACATCACCTAGATCACATGGTTTACCTACTCTATCAACACATCTGGCAACTCAGCCCATAACTAAATTTGATGGTGTATATGGTGAAAATGGATAGCAATAAACAACAATATTGAAAGACTAAAATGGATTCAACCACCAAACCCTAGCCTAACAATGAACAAAGATCCACCATAACATATGAAGATAACCTAAGACAATGCAAATATAACTCAAAAATCACAAAGATTATACCATCACATGTCTACTAGGGTTTTTGATCTCCATTCTTCCTATCTCCATTGATCTTGTTTGATATGCTTGCTCTCAGATTTTTGTATGCGCAAGAGCTCAACAAAGAACGGAATGTGGTTGCAAGTAGGATCGTAGTGTAGCCAAGTCCTCCAAAATTAGTCATTAGGGTCTTTGGTAATGAAGAAAGCATCTCCTTAAATAGAAGACACAATAGAAAATGGAGGGTTAAGATTGAGAGGTGTAAAAAGAGAGGTCGGCTAGGATTAGAGGGTAGGTATAAGAAATACCAAAATAATGAAAGGGGTAGGTAGTGTAGGAAATAAGAGATGAATGACATGTGTCATGTGTAGAAAAGGTTAATGAATTAATTAAATAAATAAAGATTTATTTAATTAATAGAAGAAGTAGGGCAATTAAATAAATAAAATATTTATTTAATTTAGGAAAGGGATAATTTAAATAAATAAATGTATTTATTTAAATGAGAAATAAGGCTAGAAGAGGATAAATGAATTAATTAAATAAATAAAGATTTATTTAATTAATAGAAGAATTAAGCTAAAGTAATTAAATAAATAAAATATTTATTTAATTAGACATGACAATTTTAGGTGTCTACATTTTGCCCCTCTTTGAGACAATGCGGCTTGTCGCGTTGTTTCAAAGAAGATAAGATGAACTGATACAGAGTTGCCCCAGGATGGGAATGATATGCCCCCTCGAGAGATTGGATGAAAAAGTCTGGAAAGATTGCAGACAATCTCGCGATAAGAAAGATGGGAAAGAATGGACTGATTGGATAAAGTGACAAGGTCACGGGATGAGGAATACTGACTCGGGAAAATGAAGGGCAGGGCTAGGGTAGGCTATAAGATAAACCACGGGTAAAAGACATCCTCATTGTCATCCACACCCATAGAAGATCACAGTGCAGAGCGAGAAAAGAGCAGCAGCAGTCAGCAGCGATGGCATTCGTTCATAGATTCGATCGTGTCCGCCGATTCCAGCGACCAGCCGATGCAGGAGGGCAGGTAGGCGGGCAGCAGAGGATGCAGGGGCAGGCTACGCCTATGTTTTGCGAGCGGGAGAGGAGATCGCCTACTGGAGGGATCTATATTATGCAGCCGTGCCAGCAGAGCAGCGGGCTAGGAGCTTCCAGAGGTCGTCGCGCACAGCGACGGCTACGGGAGGGAGCCACAGGAGACAGGCATCCAGCGGTGGGGTTATGGGGCCTCCACCACCACCAGAGGGACAGGGGGATCCAGGGGCAGGGCCATCTACAGCTCAGACTCCGTCGAGGCGAGGTGGCTCCGAGGGAGGGAGTTCCTCATAGCTATAGTGGGCTCCCATTGTATCAGTAGATGTATCATTGTTGGATTGTAGACACCTGCGGGTGATTCTTTTGTAGCCATATGATTCTTTTGACATCATTGTATTATGACACATTTGATTGATTATATATATGAGATGATTCATCTTTTGCGGCAGCTATATGCATGTGTACCTTGTGTGATGAGATGTTCTTATGTGATGTATGTTTTATGATATGGATGCTTATATGATGCAAGGCCATATATTTTTGTTCTTTTATGTTGTATATGTGATGCATGATGCAAATGAAAATGTATGTGATGCAAATGATTATTTATATAATGAAAATGTGAGATGTGCTAACATGTGTTGTATGCAGGATGTGATGCCATTATAATATCTATATGTATGAAATGCTTATATGTGGTGATGCAGGTGCAACTATATGAAATGCACATGTTTTTGGTGTGTCATTATACTCAGTCATGTGATAGCGGGCTACGCGGACTCGAGAAGGACAATGGAAGTCAATCAAGAAAGGGGGATGGAAGACAGAAGATATGAACGTGAAAGAGCTTCTTGTGCGTTATCATCATTGAGCTTTATTATGGCAGAATAGGTTATGACAATCGAGGCATATGTTCGGCCCAGAAAGTCATTGTACCTGTTTGCATGGAGATAAGACAGTCACAAACAAGGAATGCCCCAGTTCACACTAGACTCACAGTGTCCTCATATCCTTGGACAAGTCATAGTATTACTAAAAGACAATCCACAGACAGCAAATGCAAATAAGTGACGATACCCCATCCTCGCCTTTCTAGTCAAAGACATCCTGGAGATAGAATCTCTAGTCAAAGACATCCCGGAAAAGCTAAAAGACATGTCACCAAAAAGATAAAACCAAAAGAAAACCAAGACTCGACACCCACATCCACTGTAGTCCTCAAGTTTGTGTCTCTTGTCACTTGTTTAAGTCAAATTTTGATTGTGGTCACAATGTTCACTTTCACAAAAAGGATAGATAGCACTGAACCATATGTTGTCTGAGTCTGTTAAAAGATTTGATTTTGTTGAAGCCCATTGTTGCTGCTGTGTCTCCTTGGAAACTGACTGAATCCATGAAACCGATACCTTATTGTGGAGAAGATGGAACTTTATTGCGGATCTGCGATGCAAAATGTTGCTTTATTGCGAATTGTGCGCGGATAGACTGAAGAGAGCTGAAAGAAACTGTACTCCTCGAAACATGTGATGTTCTCAGTTCCACACCCATTACTAGACGCAGGAATTGGCCGTAGTCACAGATAGGATCGGATTTATTATGGATGGCTAACCAATCTCGGGTAGATCAATAACAAGCCATGATGGGAATGGGTAAGTTTATTGTGAGTGAATTGGTCGTGATTGTGTGCGAAGTGAAAGAATGAAAGGGAATCCTGAAAGAGGGAGGAGCAAAGTCCCTACGCATGGCGCTGGTGACCCAGTTTTCACCATGGTACTTGCCCAGGGCGCCACCGAAGTGGTTTTCACCGTTGGACGAAATTATTTCTCTTTACTTTTTTTTGGATTTTGCAATTTTTTTGTTGTCACAAGGCGCCTGTTTGCCAGGTTTTCACCAAGTAACAATTTTTTTGTTTTTATAATTTTTTTTGTATTTTTGATTTTTTTTTATTTTTTTGTATTTTTGCATTAGGATACTCAAAAAGAGCTTATGTGTAGAACCTGCGAAGGTGCATGCTATTGATAGGATCCTCCAAAGATTCACCTTCTATAGTTGAGAGCTGATATGCCCCAGATCCATATGCTGCTGTGATGATGTAAGGACCAAGCCAGTTGGGTTCAAATTTGCCCTTCTTTTCTCTATCTTGCTGATTCTTGGGGTTCTCTCTGAGGACTAAGTCACCTACCTCAAATGTGCGAGGCTTGACCTTGTGATTGTAACTGCGACTCATTCGTTGTTGGTAAGCCTTGAGATGATTAAAAGCAGTGTGTCGTCGTTCCTCCAACAGTTCTAGTTCTTGTAAGCGAGAGACCCTGTAGTCTTCATCGTTGATTATGTTTCTCAAGGAGACCCGTAAAGAAGGTAACTCGACCTCAATAGGCAAGATGGCTTCAGCACCATAGACAAGTGAGTAAGGTGTAGCTCCTGTAGGTGTGCGGACACTGGTACGATAGGCCCAAAGTGCGGGATTGAGTTGGACATGCCAGTTACGGCCAGCGTCGTCGACTGTCTTTTTAAGTATTTTGAGAATTGTTTTGTTAGACGCCTTAGCTTGGCCATTACCTTGGGGGTAATATGGTGTGGAGAAACGATGAGAGATATGGAATCGCTCACAGAGTTCACGAACATCCTGATTCTTGAAAGGACGCCCGTTGTCGGTAATAATGGAAGTAGGAATCCCGTATCGGCAAATGATGTAGTTCAGGATGAAAGTAGCGATTTGTTTCCCATTAACTTGCGTGAGAGGCACAGCTTCAATCCACTTTGTGAAATACTCTGTGGCTGTGATAATGAATTGATGTCCGTTGGAAGAAGGAGGGTGAATCTTGCCTATGAGATCGAGTCCCCACTGACAAAAGGGCCAAGGAGATGCAAGTGGCTGTAGTTCTTGTGCTGGTGCGTGTATGAGGTCTCCATGAATTTGACACTGCTTACACCTCTTGACAAACTGATATGCATCTTTTTCCATAGTAGGCCAGTAGTATCCAGTCCTGATGAGTTTCTTGGCCAAGGTAGGACCACTAGTATGCGGACCACATATCCCTTCGTGCACTTCTCGTAACGCAATCTGAGCTTCGTCACTCTCTAAACATCTAAGGAGGGTGCCATCTAGACCTCGTCGGTATAGGATATCAGCTAGGATAACGTATCGGGAGGATTGGCGGATGAAAGTGCGACGTTGGTTGTTCGATAAATCGGGAGGTAAAATGTTGTCGCGAAGGTATGTGAATATGGAACCATATAACTGGGATTCAGGACCAACAACACATATCATTTCCGTGAGAGTGATCTCATATGACGGAATCAGCAGGTTGTCAACCAGGAACTCATAACAGGTCTCATTTTGTGGTAGGTCAATGAGTGAAGCAATTGTAGCCATGGCATCAGCAGCGCGATTCTGTTCTCTTGGTATCTGCTCAAACTCTATCTTTGCAAAGTGTTGTTTCAGATCATCTACCAGTTGTTTGTAAGGCATTAGCTTTTCATCTTTTGTTTGATAATCATCAGTTGCTTGACGGATGACAAGTTGAGAATCGCCAAAAACACGAAGTTCCTGGATCTTCCACTGAACTGCAATTCTTAACCCCGTTGTTAATGCCTCGTATTCCGCTATATTGTTGGTGCAAGGAAATGATAAGCGGTATGACTTTGGTATAGAATCGCCTTGGGGAGTTATAAAGAGTATACCCGCTCCTGCCCCGTGCTGTGTGTATGAGCCATCAAAGTATAGTTGCCATGGCTTTGCAGGTGATATTGTTAGAATGGACTCATCTGGAAATTCTGACTGTAGAGGAACATCATCTATCATGGGAGCATCTGCCAGTTGATCTGCAATGGCTTGTCCTTTGATCGCTTTTCTGTCCACGTATTCAATGTCGAATTCACTCAAAATCATTACCCACTTGGCCAGTCGCCCAGTAAGTGTAGCTTTGTTGAGCAGATATTTTAGTGGATCAATTCTGGCAATCAACTTGGTCTTGTGAGTGAGCATATAATGTCGTAATTTTTGTGAAGCGAAGACCACAGCGAGACATGCACGCTCAATTGGTGTGTAGTTGAGCTCATATCCCACCAATGTGCGACTGATATAGTAGACTGCTTTTTCCTTGCCGTCAGGTATTTGCTGTGCTAGTAGTGCCCCCAGTGCTGTTGGAGTAGCTGATATGTAAAGTAGCAATGGTTGATTCGGAATTGGTGGCATCAAAACTGGCGGGTTCAAAAGATAGTCTTTAAGTGCCTGAAAAGCCTGTTGACAGTTCTCGTCCCATTTGAACTTAATGTTTTTGTGTAGCAGGTGCTGGAAAGGATTACACTTATCTGCAAGTTGTGCTATGAATCTTCGTATGGACTGGAGTCTCCCTTGTAAAGACCGAAGTTGACTGATATTCTTGGGTGGCGGCATGTCCAAGATAGCCTTGACTTTTGCTGGATCCGCTTCTATTCCTCTTTTAGACACAATGAATCCTAGGAGCTTCCCGGAGGTTACTCCAAAGACACATTTCTTTGGATTTAATCTTACCTTGTATTTTTCCAGCCTATCAAAAGCAACTGAAAGTATGTCCAAGTGTGTATTTCTGTCTATTGATTTAACCAAAAGGTCGTCGACATAATCTTCTACCTTTACATGCATGAGATCATGGAAGATAGTCGTCATGGCTCGTTGATACGTGGCACCTGCATTTTTCAGCCCAAAGGGCATGACATTCCAGCAGAAGGTTCCCCATGGACAAGTGAATGATGTTTTATGTTGATCTTCAGGTGCAATCCTGATCTGATTATATCCAGAGAATCCGTCCATCAAAGATAACATCTCATGGCCTGCTGTGAGATCAACAATTAAATCAATGTTTGGTAATGGGAAATCATCCTTCGGACAAGCCTTGTTGATATCCCTGAAGTCTGTACATATTCGGATGCTGCGATCTGGTTTGCTAACAGGCACTAAGTTGGAAATCCATTCAGGATAATCAATTGGGCGTATGAATCCGACATCTAGTAATTTCTCCAGCTCTGCCTTGACTAATAATGCCACCTGTGGATGCATTTTTCTCAATTTCTGTTTTACTGGTTTTGCCCCCGGTTTGACTGTTAAATGATGCATTACTAAGTCGGGGTCTAGTCCAGGCATATCAGCATAAGACCATGCGAAGTTGACTTGTCGTGCCTTAAAGAAGCTTATGAACCTTGCTTTCTCGGCCTCTGTCAATGATTGAGCCAAAAATATGTTGTGTGGAACCTCGGCTGTACCAATGTTTGTCTTTATAGTCTCCTCTACCAACATGGATGATTTTTCCTCGTATGATGCTGGGAGAATGTCAAGCCTTCCATCTTCGGGCGCCTCAGAGAGGTTTTCACCCTCAGATACGTCCTTTCTTTTTACTTTTTTAGAGTCAGAGAGCGCCACTGTGTGGTTTTCGCCGTAAGACCCTTGTTTTGTCTTTATTTTCACATTTTTGCGACTAGAAGGCCCGACACCCTCACCAAAGTATGCCATGTTATTTATCTCTATGGCGTATCCTGCTTTATGGTCTCCAAGAGGAAGATCATCGCGAATGCCAAGATAATCCACGATAGCTTCGTCATTTTGAAATGTATCGATCTGTGGTGGTCCATCCTGATCCCAGTCAATGAGTTGGGGGTGAACGAGGGGAAGGTCTTTAGTGTTTTTAGAATCCGCAAGGCTAATAGTGAAGATGTGGTTATATTCAGGTATGTCAAGGTAGTCATCGAGGTCGTCAATGGCACTCTCCTCATCAGTGTCGATCGTGGGTGAGTCCAAATTATCATCACTAGTAGCACCCTCAGGGACAGGTGTCCTCATCCTATGTGATCCTGACCTAGGGCCCTGAAACGAAGCTTGTGCGGGATCCTTATGGGTCGGTTCTTGACCAACTCTGAATTTCTTGTAAAACTCCTCCTCCTCTGTAGGTTCATCTGGCTCTCTAAATGTCTCATTAAGTTCATAATCGCTGGAGGATTTGTCTGAACCCCATTCCCACTCATTGGAGTCTGTGGAATAATTATCCTCTTGTTGAACTTCAGCCACTTTGACTCGCCATATCTGTTTTGTTTTCTTGTGTTGAATCTTGGGGTTTAGAAAACCAAGCCCCTTAGAGCGTTCCCTTCTTGTAGTTAGCTCAGGTTGTAGAGGCTCCATGACACCTTCTTTGCGTAGTCCGAGAGGACTTTTTCCATCATACCCGAATCTCTGCAGAATTTTGAAACCTTTACCATAGTTTTCACAGGGTATTATAATTTGATCATGTGTATCATCTCCAGCGTCCTTATATAGCATTTTATATAAACTTTCTTCCTCTAGTTCGCCCCATTTTTGAAAGACGGTAGGATCCCATTTGAGGAGCATGATGGAGATTTGCTTATTTGGATGTGGTCGCCCATATTCCTTGGGGGAGTTCATGACTTGTCGTAAGAACATTGTTTGATTCAGAGTGTATTCTCCCATGCCTTTGTCTTGAAACTTGGCTCTAAGTTCACCTTGTTTGGATGTCGAGGGCTTTAATGACTCAGGATCAATATATGCTGAAGAAGGAGTAGCCTCACGATTGCTGGGAATGATAATCTCAGTATGTGATCTCAAGTTATTGCAATATATGAATGGATTTGGATCACCATTGACCGTTACCTCGACTCCATTATGAGGAAATTTTATGCACTGATGGTATGTTGATGGGACCGCTCTCATTTCATGAATCCATGGACGTCCTAGCAATATGTTATACGTGAGGTCTAGATCCAGGACTTGACAAATCACGTCCTTTGTTACTGGCCCTATTCTGAGTGGTAAGATGACCGTGCCCTTGGACGAGCGCTCTTCATCATCATAAGCCTTAATAGTGATTTGGTTTGTAGCATTCACAGCTTTGTCAGAATATCCCAATTGTCTGATGGTGCTCAATGTACAAATATTAAGACCTGCTCCTCCATCTATCAGGACTCGTTTTATTCGGTGTTTATGTATGAAGGCTTCAATATGTAGAGGTGCATTGTGAGGCTGACTTATGGAGGCGTCATCGGCTTCTGTAAATGTGAGGGAGTGTGGAACGGATAGGTATCCCACCATGGCTTGAAACTGATCCACGTTTAGATCCGTAGGGACAGCAGTATCTCTCAAGGTTTTGTCAAGGACAGCTTTATGTGCAGGAGATATACGTAAGAGCTCAAGAATAGAGATGAGTGCGGGTGTTTTCCCTAATTGCTCTACAAGATCGTACTCAGGCTTAGTTGACGGAAGATTGGTATTCTTAGAAGAGGTTCCTGGCAATGTGATCTTACCTCGACGAGTTGTAACATGACATTCAGAGGTAGCTTCGGATGAAGATCCCACACCTTTTAGGACAATTTTAGGTCGCTGAGGAGGATTCTCAGGATTTTTATTTTTGATAGTAATGGTAGAAATATGATTGTCCATTGAGATGTGGTTAATAGTGGAATCATAATTGTAAGATGTTCTGGTGTAATTGGCTTGATCATCTGCGACTTTGCCTTTTCCCTTGTCATGTTTTGGGAATGGTTCCTTAAACACCTCATGCTCTTGGTTAGATGAATGTCCCTCAATCTCAATATCTCCTCTGTCAATGAGATCTTGTACAATGTTTTTCAATCGATGGCAATTACTTGTCTTGTGACCCTTGCTCTTATGAAATTCACAATATTCATCATCATTCCACCAATTCGGTTTTACCTTTGGTTCATATGGAGGAAAATCTGGGACCGTGATCACTTTGTTTGCTACAAGCTTTTTGAATACTGATTCAAGTGGTTCTCCCAATGGAGTGTACTTCCTTCGTGGTTTGGAAGCTGTTTGATTGTTCACTTGATTGTTGGTAGAATTTGATCCAGAAAAGATGAACTTTGGTCTCACTGTATTGGCATCAACAACACCATCATTAACTGTGTTCTTGTTCTTGTTCCAAAACTTTGGTTTGTCTTTTCCCTTAAAGTCCTCTTTGTTTTCTTTGAATAGTTTGATAACTCCTTGTTCAATTAAGACTCTTTCTGTTGCTAGGCCCTTTTCAATGACATCCTTGAATGTAGACAAACAAGCTTTTCTGAGATCATAACCAATAGCCTTGTTAACATTTTGTGTGAACATTTCCACCATTTGTTTTTGCGGGATTTCACAAGAGCATCTGCTAGCTAAGTTCCTCCATCTTTGCAAAAATGACGCAAAAGATTCTCCTTCTTTTTGTTTCGTATTGCACAAGGTAGTAACTGAGACATCTGTTTCAATGTTGTAAGAGAAATGTTGAATGAATGCCTCTGCCAAGTCACCCCATGACTTAATACCAGGAGGTAATTGAGAAAACCATTCCATCGCTTGATCTCCTAAGCTCTGTGGGAACAACCTCATTAAGTATGTTTCTTCTGCCGCTACCTCAATGCAAGCTGTGAAGAATTGTCTTATGTGTGCCTTGGGATCTCCTCTCCCTCTATATTTGTCAAATTTCGGTGTTGCAAAGTGCGGAGGAAACGGAGGCATTGGAATGCTCTTATCAAAGGGATAAGGGCATATATCTCTCATAGTATATGTGGGTTTTGATGTGCCCATGTCTTCCACTTTCTTTTGTAGATCTCTAATTTGTTGCTCCAAATTATTTTTGGGAGGAGATGGATTTCTTGTAGCATATCCCATGTTTGAAACACCCATTTGAGGAGGAGCTTGTTGCATGTACGGATGATACTGATCGTAGACATGTCCATATGGAGGTCTATATTGTTGCGACATGTATGGAGCACTTGGCATAATTTCTTGTTGAGGAACCCCATATCTGTTTTGTGTGTATAAACCATATTCAATGGGCCTTTCATTTTCCATTGTGTTGCCCCCAATTTTGGCATGAGGTCTTCTTGTGTCAAAATTTTGAGGAAGTCCTTGAGTATCCATTTGTCTTGGTTGACCCATATCTTGAGCATGTGTTTGAACATAAGGCCTCCATGATGGTCTTTGAGTGTAAGTATCGTGCATTTGAGCTTGTGTATGTGGGATTGCTGGTTTCTGAAGCAAAACTGATGGTGACTCCGGCATCATATTATTTGGTCCTCCACTATTTGGTTGAGTTTGTTGTGAAGGTCTACTTTCCATAAGTTGAGATAAGTCAAAATCATGTGGTATCTTAGCTCCACTTTGTGCCATCATGTTTAGAAAGTATTGACGATCTCTCCTCATTATCTCTTCAACCAATCTATTGAATTGAGGATCCATTATAGATTCTTGTATGTCTGCTGATAGTATTGAAGAATTGTCCACATTATCATTGTGTGTAGCGTTGTGTATAGCGTTTGCGCTTTCCATATTTGGATTGTGTCTATAAACATTCATGTCTGGTAATGTAGTGTGCTCAGGATTGTAGAAGACATCATTGTCATACTCATAAGAACTCATGTTTACGGGTCCTTGAGCTTCTTTAGCTTTTCTCCTAGATTTTTGAAGACGGGTTTCAACCATGAACTAGGTGTTAGACCAATATGTGAGAGACTTAGACGAAAATGACAAGGGTATGTAAGACCAAGAGTTGTATGGAGTGTAAATGAATCTGAAGTTTACTTGCAATGTCCAAAGTGTAAGACCAAGTATGTATGTTGTAGAGTAGGTGTGACTTCCAAAGAGAGGATAGTTTCTCTTGATGAGGTAAGCTGACCTTGACTCTAAGTAAGACCAAATGAGACCCAAAGGTAAGAAACCTTGATGAGGGATCACTTAGCAAAGTGTTGTAGTATGTAGTGTGTTGACAAAGTATAGTGAGGACAAGCAAGTGACTTTTTGACTCAAGTTTAGACAAGTATGACTGTAAAATGAGGTATGAAGCAATGATGGACTGTGTAAGACCTTAGAACAGACTGAATGCTAGATGAACCTGAAGAGATAACCTAGGAAGCTCAAGTGTGCCGAAACTGATTTCTTTGTTTGCTTGACTGTTAAACTTTTTTCAAATCCTGACACAGACGCCTCTGTATACTTCACAGACGCGGTTTTAAGACACAGACGCTATTCTGTTTGACACAAACGTGATTCTGAGATTTCCTGTTGATGTTTGCTAAGACTGACAGATTTTTGCAATTGTGGACACAGACGCGCCTGTATACTTCACAGACGCTATTTCCAGACACAGACGTGTCTCTGTTCGACACAGACGCTGATAAAAACACAGACGCTATTCTGTACTTCACAGACGCGTTTATCAGACACAGACGCGGTTTTAACAGACACAGACGCGTTTCTGTAACCTTAGTGCAATCTTTCCTATCTGTGAATTTGTTTTGCTGTGACCAAATCTGATTTTTCGACTGTTTTTCGTGACAAGAGGACACAGTGTTGATGACCCAATGTTTGCAGACTGTTTAGACTCCAAAAAGTGTGTTGTTTGATGTAAAAAGTTTTTGCATACACTTGAAGACACAAAAGACACAATGTTTTGCTGTTTTGTCTTGATTGTTTGAGTGTTTATCATAAGTCAAGCACAATTCTTATGGCTGGCCAGGACAATAATTGTTGATCCCACATGGGGTTTTACCCCCGAGGCTACGCTATTCAGAGCGGATACTTAGATGCTTGACCTCACTGGCTCCACCCTCGGCACTCACTTCTCGGGTCAGCCAAGCATCAGTCCCCATGAAAACTCCCCATGGCGAACTTTGTATCTCTACTAAGAACCGTATGTGTGTGGGCCGCTACCAGAGGTCCGACCTCCTGCCTCAACAACTAGAAGGATTTGGGCATCTAAAACAATGAGGTGCTAGTAAGGGCATCCGCTCGTGTGGCCATACATGCGGCACTTTCAGCTCTGTAAATACAGAAGGCTCCCAGCCGGTAGGGGTTACGCCCTACAAATGATCAAATAAATTTGATCAAACGGGTTTATGGGGAGACATAGTGTCGGTATGAACTAATCAGCACACGTTATTCATAGTTTTCACCATGAATACATTTGATTATAGTGGCTTGGAAGAAGATGGCTTTTCTTTTGCTACCACTTGGGTCGTTCTCTTCTCACTAGTAGTCCTAATGACCACACGGGAAGACAGGCCCTCTAAAGAATAAACACAAAGAGCCTATTGCTCAAGACACAAAAGACAATGGTTCAATTTTAGTGCACCAATTGAAGTGTTTGCTAAGCTATGAAGACAAGGCACACAAATAAAATTACAAAACCCTAGCTAAGGCCCTGCAACAAAATTGTTAGTAGTTTGGGTTGTTTCAAATGATAACCCCTTCCTGCAAGCACACAAGTTAGGTAAATTTTAAGAAAACCCAAAAAGACTTTGTGAAAAGGGGCCTTCAACAAAAACGTATTTGTCTCCAAAGCAAGCAGACACAGACGCGTCTGTCCGACACAGACGCGGCTCTGTGATTCGCAGACGTGATTTCAGAACACAGACGCCTTTTTATTCTGCAGACGCGATCAGAGGGTTCACAGACGCGATTCGGGATCACAGACGCGACTTTCGGAAATCTGCAAAAATAGAAAATGACAGAAACACAGACGCGATGAAAGATGTCACAGACGCCTCTGAAATACAAAAACGCAATCCGAACACTCGCAGACGCGAAAAAAACCTAAAATGTCGTCGAAATCGTCCGATCTGCAACTTCAAAAATGCAAAATCTGCAACAAAATGTTAAATGCAAAGGGACAAGAGTCCCACCGGGCGTGCCAAAATGTATATGGTGAAAATGGATAGCAATAAACAACAATATTGAAAGACTAAAATGGATTCAACCACCAAACCCTAGCCTAACAATGAACAAAGATCCACCATAACATATGAAGATAACCTAAGACAATGCAAATATAACTCAAAAATCACAAAGATTATACCATCACATGTCTACTAGGGTTTTTGATCTCCATTCTTCCTATCTCCATTGATCTTGTTTGATATGCTTGCTCTCAGATTTTTGTATGCGCAAGAGCTCAACAAAGAACGGAATGTGGTTGCAAGTAGGATCGTAGTGTAGCCAAGTCCTCCAAAATTAGTCATTAGGGTCTTTGGTAATGAAGAAAGCATCTCCTTAAATAGAAGACACAATAGAAAATGGAGGGTTAAGATTGAGAGGTGTAAAAAGAGAGGTCGGCTAGGATTAGAGGGTAGGTATAAGAAATACCAAAATAATGAAAGGGGTAGGTAGTGTAGGAAATAAGAGATGAATGACATGTGTCATGTGTAGAAAAGGTTAATGAATTAATTAAATAAATAAAGATTTATTTAATTAATAGAAGAAGTAGGGCAATTAAATAAATAAAATATTTATTTAATTTAGGAAAGGGATAATTTAAATAAATAAATGTATTTATTTAAATGAGAAATAAGGCTAGAAGAGGATAAATGAATTAATTAAATAAATAAAGATTTATTTAATTAATAGAAGAATTAAGCTAAAGTAATTAAATAAATAAAATATTTATTTAATTAGACATGACAATTTTAGGTGTCTACAGATGGTACCTTCATCCAATTGGGGACTCTAGCACATGAATCAGAAGATAAAGATGTTCTTAACTGGCTATACAAAGATGAAGAAGAAGCTAATAGAGCAACCGCTCTAGACATTGTTCTACCAACACACCTGTATGGAAAAGGTTACTTAATTATGAAACAAATGGGATATGGCAGTAAAGGACCTATTGGGAAATGCCAAGAAGGAGCCACTGAACCTATAGATCTTCCTTCACAACCTAGTAGAAATAAAGCAGGATTAGGTTCTAAATTCACTTTCCTATTAAAAAGGCCACCTCATACAAATGCAAAACCTCAATGGAAAGAAAAGAAGAAATACAAAGAAGAATCATGGCAGGAAGCTCTCTTTGAATCAGCAGAAACAATCCGTAAGGCAAGAGAACGTCAAGATCAGAAGATACATCAGGAAAAGCTTTTGAATCATAAGAAGGTCATATCTGCAGCAGTGGCTCATATTCACACACCAGTGGCTCAAGAACCAATCCTATCATCACAAGCACCCATCATTCCTCCCCAAGGAAGCACAATCTATGAACAAATCCAGAATGTAGAAGATGGATCAGATACAGAATCAACACAGAATGTCAAAATAGTATCTATCATAAGGATTTATTTTCGCCATACAACATACCTGTCTACAACACAGATAGAATTTGGGATGATGCCTATGAGACAGATTCAAATGAATATGAATGGGGTACCTACTCTGATACTACTACAAATATCCCAGATGATACTGATTTCATATCCATTTCTCAAGAAGAACATAACGCAGAAGATAGACCTCTCGAATTTGGACCACAACATATCTATGATGTTCAAGAAAGCGAACAGAAATATTATGAACAAATCTATGTAGAAGATGATACCATCGAAGACCTCGATAAAACCCTAAACTTCTTTAAGAACAAGACCCATCACGATGATAACTCTATTCTAACACTTACAGTAGTTGAACTTGACCCGCCCAATGATTCCTTACCACTTGTCTTCCCTGATCTCATCGACTGGACTGAACCTGAGACTCATGATATCCCAATTTTTCGAGATGATGAATCTATTATCCACTACCTATGTACCGTAAATCCCGAAACAGGCTCTGCCAGTGAACCACATAACGACATTTGTTCTTCAGGGAGTGCCAAGTCTCTCAGTCGCAAAAATGAATCAAATAATGAATCTAATGCTGAAAACCAGTCAATGGCAGCAAGGGATCCCAAAAAAGTAAAAATAAAGGACGCATCTGAGGGTGAAAACCTTTTTCAGGCACCTAACGATGGGAGACTTGACACTCTTCTTGAACATTTTCATGAGCGATCACCCATATTAATTGAGCCCACTCAATCAATCAACATTGGTACCACTGAAGCAGCCAGAAACATTCACCTTGCAGAATCTCTGACAGAGGAGGAAAGATCGGCATTCATCATCTTCTTTAAAGGACAGCAAATTAACTTTGCCTGGTCATATGCTGATATGCCTGGAGTGGATCCACACCTAATCATGCATCACTTGTCCATCTCTGTGGGGGTCAAGCCAGTCAAGCAGAAACTACGAAAGATGAATCCACAGATAACACTCATGGTCAAAACAGAATTAAAGAAATTATTAGATGTCGGATTCATCCGACCTATTGACTATGCAGAATGGATTTCTAACATTGTTCCAGTCTCAAAACCAGATGGTAGTATCAGAATATGCACCGACTTCAGAGATGTCAATAAAGCTTGCCCAAAGGATGACTTTCCTCTACCAAGTATTGATATAATTGTAGATCTCACAGCAGGCCATGCAATGCTCTCATTAATGGACGGTTTCTCAGGCTATAATCAAATCAAAATAGCTTCTGAAGATCAAGACAAAACAGCATTCACCTGTCCTTGGGGAACATACTGTTGGAATGTAATGCCTTTTGGCTTAAAGAATGCCGAAGCCACTTATCAAAGAGCAATGACAACAATATTCCATAATATGATGCACACATTTATGGAAGACTATGTGGACGATTTACTAGCAAAATCTTTCACCAGAGCTGAACATCTTGGCATCCTAACAAAGATCTTTGATCGGTTGCAGAAATTTAAGGTCCGACTCAACCCTAAGAAGTGTGTCTTCGGGGTTACATCAGGCAAGTTACTAGGTTACATTGTCTCAGCTAAAGGTATTGAAGTTGATCTAGCAAAGGTACAAGCCATCATGGATATGCCACCACCAAAGAATATCAGTCAACTTCGATCTCTCCAAGGGCGACTTCAATCCATCAGGCGATTCATCGCTCAACTAGCAGATAAAAGTCTGCCATTTAACCACTTGCTACACAAAAATGTGCCATTCAAATGGGAGACCAAATGTGCAGAATCCTTTTACCAAATTAAACAGTACCTGATGAATCCACCAGTTCTAGTACCACCAATTGCAGGAAAGCCTCTCATATTGTATATCTCAACGACAGATGTTTCACTGGGGGCACTATTGGCACAAGAAGATCAACAAGGAAAGGAACGCGCCATATATTACATTAGTAGAACATTGAATGGCTATGAGCTCAATTATACATTCATTGAAAAGGCTTGCCTAACAGTTGTTTTTGCATCTCAAAAGTTCCGACATTATATGGTAGCACACACTATCAAGCTAGTAGCCAAAATTGATCCTCTCAAGTATCTACTCAGCAAGGCAGCTCTCACAGGCCGATTGGCTAAATGGGTTATGATTCTCAGTGAATTCGACATCCACTACACAGAAAGACGAGCCATCAAAGGACAAGCAATTGCAGATCAGCTGGCTGAAGCACCCTTACCAGGAAAACAAACCATGGACATTGAATTTCCAGACAGGGACGTTTTTGCTCTCTCCTCCAAACAATGGACCCTATACTTTGATGGATCCTATACACAACATGGTTTAGGGGCCGGCATTCTATTCATCACCCCTGAAGGACACACTATGCCGAGATCATACAGACTTATGTTTCCATGTACAAATAATATGGTTGAATATGAAGCATTGGTCATAGGCATCAAAATGGCTGTCGAATGGAAAATCACAGAATTAAAGGTCTATGGAGACTCATAATTAGTCATCAATCAAATCAACAACAACTATCAGACAAAGGATGATAAGTTACTACCCTACAAACGGATGGTGGATGACTTCAAGCAGTATTTTGTGTACATCACCTTTGCACAAATACCAAGGTTAAACAACAAAGCAGCCGATGCAATGGCTATGATCGCTTCATTACTACAAATTCCAGAACAACAGAGTCATTATGAGTTCCTGGTAGAGCAACTGTTCTCCCCCGCCTATGACCACTCTGAATCCCATGTTATATATGCCTTAACCGGTTCAGATTCTTTTATATGGACCAATATACGACTACCTCAAGAATAATATCTTACCCATTGACCAATCCCGTAACCAAAAACGTAACTTTATCCGACAAGCTGCCCGTTACACCCTTACCGCTGATACCTTATATTGTCGAGGTCTAGATGGTACTCTTCTTCGTTGTCTTGATCGTAATGATTCTGATTCAGCTTTACATGAGCTTCACAAAGGTATTTGTGGCACACATTCGAGTGGCACTACTCTTGCTAAAAAGCTTCTACGAATGGGATACTACTGGCCTACAATGGAGAAAGACTCATATCATTTCGCCAAGAAATGTCCTAAATGCCAAATCCATGGCAATCTGATACATGCACCAGCACAGGAACTACAACCATTTACCACATCCTGGCCCTTTTGTCAGTGGGGATTGGATCTGGTAGGCAAAATACATCCTTCATCTTCAAATGGACACAAGTTCATTATAACTGCCACAGAATACTTTACCAAATGGATTGAAGCAGTTCCCATGACCACAGTGACTGGGAAACAAATTGCCTCTTTTATCCTAAATTATCTCATCTGCAGATATGGTATTCCAAGTTCAATCGTCACAGATAATGGACGACCTTTCAAAAACCAAGATGTGCAGGAACTATGTGAAAAATTCAAAATTCACCATCGGTTTTCTACACAATACTATCCACAAGGAAATGGTCAGGCAGAAGCATCTAACAAAACAATCCTAAAAATCCTCAAGAAAACGGTGAATGATGCAGGCAAAGATTGGCATGTACAACTCAATCCAGCTCTTTGGGCCTACAGGACTAGCATCCGCACACCTACAGGGGCAACACCATATTCCTTAGTATATGGATCAGAGGCTATTTTACCCTTGGAGGTAGAAATTCCATCTCTTAGAGTCTCTTTGAAAGGTTTGATTCCAGATGAAGAGTATCGAGTCAACCGACTGCAAGAATTGGAACTATTAGATGAAAGACGCCAACATGCTTATACTCATCTCAAAGCATATCAGCAACGCATGTGCAGGAGCTACAATCATAAGGTCATTCCTCGTAACTTCAAGGTTGGTGATCTAGTCTTAAAAGAAAATCCAAGAAACCAGCAAGATAGAGAAAAGAAAGGGAAATTTGAACCTAACTGGTTGGGTCCCTATGTCATCATTTCAGTCTATGGATCAGGTGCCTATCAGCTAACAAATTCTGAAGGAGATATGCTTGATGATCCAACTAACAGCATTCATCTAAAGAAGTACTATACTTAAGGTAGCTTAGTGCACGGAAAACGCCAAAAACAAACAAAAATAAATAAAAAAATCCAGAAAAAATCAAAATACAAAGTACAATAAAAACAAATGGTGAAAACCTGGTAAATAGGCGCCCTTGTGAAAGGCCGGCTCCTTTATCTATATCCATGTCAGTTTATTTATCAAAACACTATTGGCCATTGCCCGACACTTAGCATCTATCCATCCAAGACATACTTAGCGTAGTCACTATCCTAAGTTATCCATCTGTATCTATTCTCTTATCATATCTCACCATGGCTTGGAAATCACTGTACATAATTATATCCAGACGAACACTTATCTAGGGGCATTAAACTGTTCAAAAACTTGCAAACATTCACAGACATTCCAACTATTGTAAAACCTTAGACACAGGACATCCAACAAACACACTTCATCACAAACAACCAAAACACGAACAATACACAAGAAACTTAAGGATGGATGATTTTCTGAAGTACTAAAATGTTGCATTATCGCATTAAAGTCTTGATTATTTTGCATGTTGAACTTTTTAAATAAATTGGAATCTTCTCCTTATCTCATCAAAAGCTTCAAAGCCGGAGATCATGAGGAACTTCCAACATTTTCTTAGTCTTCTGTCTGGGAGGTGATCACTTGTACTGTGTGGATATTTGCCTCGAGACGTGATCCATATCACTGAAGGCCTGATTCCATTTCACGCATATAAATGATCTAATCTTGTATGTTTACGCAATATGCACTCAGGTCGTCCTGGTTCAATTATACCTTGACGCTTGTGCTATCTTGCAAAATCAAATATCATGTAAATTTTTCTCAGGTCATTATGGTTCAATTATACCATTATGCTTGTATAAATTTTCAACATATCCTAAACAAATCAATGCTCAATGATGATATCTACAAAGAAAGCAAACAAATGGCTATATCGGATGGCAAATATAGAATGAGGATGCTACCAAAAAAATAAAAAAATAAAAAAATAGTTGCATATCATTTTACAATTAGTTGCATATCATATCATACATCTCATTTTCAAAATATCATTCATCATTCATCATTGCATCCCTCACATGCATATCTATCACATCATCATGGAATCTTTCTTCACTTTCATATCTTCTATCATTCTTCTAAACTATCTTCATCATTCTTCCAAACTATCTTCTATCATTCTTCTAAACTATCTTCATCATTCTTCCAAACTATCTTCTATCATGTCTTATACAGGATATATCGTTCCTGAAACTAGATGTTTTGATCAGCTCTTATACAGGCAGTATCATTCTTGAAACCAGACACTCGATCATCCATGTCTTATACAGGTGGTATCATTCTTGAAACTAGATGCTCAATCATCCATGTCTTATACAGGTAGTATCATTCTTGAAACCAGATGCTCAATCATCCATGTCTTATACAGGAGGTGTCATACCCGAAACAAGACTTGCTCTCATTCCAATTAATCTAATCAATCTTATCAAACCCATGCATGCCATCACTATCTACTCTTCCATCTTTCAAACAACATTCTTCTTCTTTTGAGAGATCATTCATGCTTTGTGTGCACGAACGATCTCCCGAGGGGGCATTATCATATCAAATCTCAAAACAAATCCAATATCAGTTTCCACATTAAAACAAAGATATCAAAATCAAACGTACATCAACAACATGAAACAAATTTGCTCATCTACATCAAGTTCAAAAACCTATCATTTCATATCAACTTGTAACACAACTCAAGCTCTCAAAAACCATATCAAAACTTGTAAAACAACTCAAGTACCAAAATCACATAAACTTGTAAAACAACTCAAGTTTCCCACCTATATCAGCTTGTAACACAACTCAAGTTTCCAACCCATATCGGCTTGTAATACACATCAGGGTTCCCACATCAAACTTGAAATAGAACATGCAAATAAATCATATTTTGATCAGAACAACACATTGATATCTACATAACTTGAAATATCTCACATCAAAACAAGTTATACCGACACTCATATTGGACAACTACATAAAATCATGACAGCACGACACAAATATCGAATCTGGGGCATCACACATCAAATCAAATTTGGGGCATCACCATCAAAATATTGAATCTGGGACATTACACATCAAATCAAATCTGGTATCACACATCAAATCAAATCTGGGGCACGACTGGTAAATCAAAAGAGCAACACAAAAATTGCATTTGATCATAAATCATGATAAGGCATCATTTTCTTTGAAAGACACAGGACATCCAACAAACACACTTCATCACAAACAACCAAAACACGAACAATACACAAGAAACTTAAGGATGGATGATTTTCTGAAGTACTAAAATGTTGCATTATCGCATTAAAGTCTTGATTATTTTGCATGTTGAACTTTTTAAATAAATTGGAATCTTCTCCTTATCTCATCAAAAGCTTCAAAGCCGGAGATCATGAGGAACTTCCAACATTTTCTTAGTCTTCTGTCTGGGAGGTGATCACTTGTACTGTGTGGATATTTGCCTCGAGACGTGATCCATATCACTGAAGGCCTGATTCCATTTCACGCATATAAATGATCTAATCTTGTATGTTTACGCAATACGCACTCAGGTCGTCCTGGTTCAATTATACCTTGACGCTTGTGCTATCTTGCAAAATTAAAACTCATGTAAATTTTACTCAGGTCATTATGGTTCAATTATACCATTATGCTTGTATAAATTTTCAACATATCCAAAAATCAATAAATGCTCCATGATGATATTTACAAAGAAAGCAAACAAATGGTTATATCGGATGGCGAATACAGAATGAGAGATGCTCCAAAAACAATTAATTGCATATCATTTACAATTAGTTGCATATCATTCTTACATCATCATTTTGCATCATTATTACATCATTTCACATCATTTTTATCTTACATGTAGCAGCATATTAAAATCATACATCTCATTTTCAAGATACATCTCACAGCATATAAAAACATACATCCTGCATCACACATTACAACATTACATCATCATATAAAAAGGGAGTGGTACACATAAAACATGCATCCATAAACACATCACATTGGTCAAAAATGGTGTTGTATATATATATATATCTCTCAAAAAATGATCAAAATCTACAAAATGTGTCACAACTGTGTCCAGTACAAAGAATACACTGCTCAAAATACAATAGAGACCATGTCTCTCAAGTATGACTATCCCCTGATGGAGATGGTCTAGCTCCTGATGCACCTGCTCCTGGATCTCCAGGAGGATCCTGTATAGCTCCTGAAACACTCGCACCCGGATCGGCAGGTGGGTCCTGTCCCACTGGCCCTGTCACTCCACGGCTCTCAGATCGTGTCCCAGCAGTTCGAGATCGACTCGATCTCGACTGTGCAAAGCTCTCGACACGCCGCTCTCTAGGCACTGCCGCCTCATAGTGACGCCTATAATATGCAGCCTCCTGAACACTCCGTGTCAGCTCTCTAAGGGTGTCTCTCAAGGGACCACCCGCCGCTGCTCTCTGTACGGTTGCTAAGGCCTCCTCTGCTCGACCCCGTCGCTCCATCTCGATATCTCTCTCAGTGGTCAACTGAGATATCTGCCGCTGATACGTCAAAATCTGTGCCTGCAGCTGCTGCACAGTGATCTGTAGCGTCCGGATCTGCGCATCCTCTACGTGACCCAGCACACGAACCTGCAGTGGTACCTGTGCTGGCGCCACTCCCCCCACTCGGCCTGTCCTGGGTACAGGAGGTGGAAGTATATCTATCCTCCTCCTCTGTACTGGCCTCCCCACCTCCTCCTCTCCTCCCACTGCCGCTAATACCTCTGTAACTCTCCCCTCTCTCCCGACTCCAATGGCCAATCCACCCCTCCCCCTCTCAATCCGGCCCTGTCGCACCGCCCTCTACACACCTCTCCCTCTCCTCCTCCCTCTATCTCCACCATCATCCCCATCATCCCCCTCATCTCCCCCGTCTCCCTCCTCTCCATCCAAATCAAAAACCGGTCTCATCTCCTCTGGATCTGAGATCCTCGCAACAGCCCGAGCAGCAAATAAATGAGCAAACTCGTCCGTCATGCCAGCATCCTGTATCTCTGGGGCATAGTCCCAGATCTGTCCAGCCAAACCGGTAAACTCCTCAATAGCCACGACACTGTCAATGGTCGGCCCCCAATCAGCCACATCCTGCTGCCGCCGTGCGTATAGGCACGCCCCCTGTGGAATCCCCTGCTGCCTCCCGAACTGTCGCAAAACTTGGGTAACCAGAAACCGCTCAATGACGAATGGAGTCCTCCCAATCAGATACCTCGTTATGAAAACGAAAGGCATCTCCATCCCATCCTCTGCCCACACCTCATAGTCTGTATATGGTCTCCAGGTGACCGTATCTATATCGTCAAACACCCTCCTCCAGTGCTCTAGTTGTCCCAACTAGGCCTTTGTAACCATAGGCATAAGCCGCCCCTACGGGCCTATCTCTGTCTGCTAGTGGCCTAGCTGCTGGAATGTGCTCCCAACACCATACCTGTAAGAGGGTCACCCCTGCTGATAAACTGCTATATCCGAGGTATACTACCTCATGCAAACTCCTGTAAAGGTGGGCCAACATCGCTGACCCCCATGCAAATCTCCGTCCCTGAGTAACCATCTGCTCTAACACCAGCCCCCATCCCACTGAAAATCCCTTTGACCTGCGATCTGGACAAAGGAATCCTCCAATAAATCCTGCCAATACAGATGGCAGCGGTGCATAATCCAGATCCAGGAACTCCTGCCACGGGATCTCATAACCGCAGACACTCTCATCATGAAAAATCCGGCGCAGTGCCTGTGTGCCGCCCTCCTCCGTCTGCTCATAGGGCAATATAGCTCCGACCACAGGAATGCGCAAGATGCGATAACAGTCCTCTGGTGTCACTGTCATCTCTCCTGTGGCAAAATGAAAGGTGTTTGTGTCACTGTGCCACCTCTCTGCCAATGCTATCAACAGTCCCCGGTTCACAGTGAACCGAGGCATATCCAGAAGCGAGGTCAATCCGCATCGCTCAATAATGTCCAGGTCTGTCTGTGACAGACGTGGTATCAACGTCCATGGCCTGTGACAGAAATGTATGTGGGAAAAGTGGGTTGTTAGAATTAAAAATGTGAAAAATACGTAAAATACCAATCCACACACACACACAGGACTTCTTGATGCAAGCTATGGAGTAACGTGGTGTTACTCAGCTTCCCAAGGAGGGTCCCATGGTTCTCTATCTCACAATGTCCCTCAAACCAATGTTTTGCTCTCAGATTACTGAGCAAAATGGTTTAGGGATGGCAAATATGAGAACGAGAGAGATTTTAACTGTTTTTAGTATGAGATGTGTTATAAGCTATATGAGATGCTAGAAATGCAACAAACTAAATGATAAGATGACGAGGTTAGTATGAAGATTATCCTAGCATACTATATTTCTTCTATGATTGAACTAAAATGATAAATAACTTACTCTAGCATGCATGTTCATGATTAATTTATGATCTAAAAGAAGCTAAATGAGGAGCATATAAAAATGAAAGCTTGAAACAATTTGAGCATAAGTGTGATGCTTCAAATTTGAAAGATGATGATTGTTAAAAATGGAGGAATGAGAGCTCTATTTATAGCACAAACAGGGCAATGGATGGTCAGGATTGAAAGGTTCAATCAAGGGCCAGGTTTGAAAGTTGGGGATCCATGTGCACAATTGGCATCAATGACAGGGTGACAAATGTCCACACAGGATTGGGTTGAAAGAAGAGGTTGGAGGCATTAAAGGCCTGAGAAGACCTCATGGTTATCTAAAGGCTAAGGGTCAAGTCTAAGTTAGGTTTACCCAATGAATTAGGATCTAATCCAAGGATAAACCTTTGTGCAAATGATTAAGAGATAATCATGGTCAAAGCATTAATGACCTGATGAGACCCTTGGGTTGGATAGAGGTTGAGTCAAAACAAATGTTTTAACCATGTGGGAGGGTTTGAAATAACCATTAATGGTTATTGGAGACTTTGGGGATTAAGTGGTTGAAGGTTGGAAGCCTTCAATGGTTTTCAAAGACTTTGGGGTTTTTGGTGGTTGAAGATTGAAAACCTTCAATGGTTATCCAAGACTTTGGGCCATTTTGAGAAGTGACCTCCCTTTGCTTAGGGATGTGACAAAGTTTAGAGGAGGGTTAGGTTAATTAGAATTGATTAGAAGATTCTAGAAGGGATTAGGAATGGGTTTGGGATTTTGCAAGTGGATGGGGGATAATAGGATTTAATTGAATTTATTTGATTTTCATTCAATTTGGTTGTAATTAAATAAATTTGATTTATTCAATTTAGGATAACTATTTAATTAAATTTGAATTTAATTAAAAGTGGATAGGGGGGATTTAATTGAATAAAATGATTTATTCATTAAATGGTATAGTGAATTTAATTTAAATAAATTGAGTAACTTATTTAATTAAATAGAAGAATGTGGATAATTTAATTAAATTGGATTTAATCAAATAGAAAAATGAACATAAAATATTCATTTAGGAATATGGTCATTTTTATGCGTCTACAATTACAATCCATATATCTAAACATTTATTCATTGCATTAAAATTAATTTTTATTCTCCCTCCTTGCTCCTTCTATATCTCAAAACTCATAAAAATGTAAGAACGAGGCAAGGTGTGGTTGGGTCATTGAACTGAGTCACTAGGTTATCTCATAATACCAAAAGAAACGAATCATAATAATATTATTTTGTTCTAAATCAATCTCACACTATCATGTCATGCAAAATTGGTCATCAAAAAATTTAAACTTCAAATTTGTAAACTCTTATCCATTTAATTCATATCATGAACTATCTTGATACACATTTTGCATGATTTATTACTATGTATTGTATTTAAAAGCATAGAATGTACATCATTTTACATCCAAGCATTATAGATAACTTAATTATTGCTTAAATATTATAATTGTTGGCCATTTGGAGGAATTGATTATGTGTTGCATTGGTGTTTTGTCATTGATGTCAACACTAGTTGTTTGGATGCTTTATCGACATCTTTTTGGTCCCAGTAGGTTGAGTGGTTTCTGGTTGGTTTGGATCTGGCATGATCTGGTAGGCTCTGATATGATTTGGTTATGAAATTGGCGTATTCATGATACTCATATTCATATTCAGTCAAGTTGTTTTGGTCTGGTGATCGGATGTTATCTTGTTTGCTTGGAAGCTTAGCTTCTGGTTCCAGCGAGGGTTTCACCGACAGAGCTTTTGTTGAAGATCTTTGATGATATTTATAAGTGGTGTTGGTGCAGGTTCTGGTGGAGTTTCAGGATGTTGTTGGTGATCATGTTCGAGACTTGGCAGATGGATATCATTGCTTTAGCATGTGGACCTATATTGGGTCCCGATTGGTCTAGGTTATGGACCGGTTCAATGAAGCATGTGGATTGGACTTCTCGATATGTTTTTGAAATGTCTTATGTGTTGGATATTATTTTTTTGGTCTAAGGTCGACATGTTTTGTAATTATGTAATTGGTTTATTGTCTGGTAGCCAACCTGATTGTTTATGGTCGAGGATTTGTATATATAGATGTAAGATCTCATTGTAGATCAAATAAGGGAATGGTATATGGATATGCAATGTGCGAATAATGTAATATCATTCAAGTAGAGGATTTGGTCGATCATCAGAGATCAAATTGGGTTTATGTAAGAGGATTTAGTCCTCTAGTATTGAGCTTAATCGGAACTATACTCAGGCATAGGAGATGCTATCTTTTGCAGTTCAACACTTCTCCGGATTGTAGTCTAGATTTCTATGTAGTCGGTGAGACTCCTTTTGTGATAAGAAGTGCGCTCTAGGTTGTTGGCCTTCCTACAAGTGCATGCCCCTCAATTGTAATTCACATACTTATTGCAGAAATATTATCTAACTGTGGGTAGGCCTCCCACCGTGGTTTCTCCCTTTACCAGGTTTTCCACATTTAAATATTGGTGTCATGTGGATGGTATTTATTCTGTGATTATTGTTTATGCTTAATTGGTTTAACTGATATTTCGGTATTTGGTTTAAGCATTTAATGTTTTGGGTTCCAGTATTAAAGTTTTAATTGCTTAAGGTTCTAGTAATCTGTGACAAGTGATTCACCCCACCTCACCCCACCCCCCCTCTCAGTTGTCTTCTAGTTATCTAAACATTTATTTCTTGCATTAAAATTAATATTCATTCTCCCTTCTTTCTCCTTCTATATCTCAAAACTTAGCAAAAAGTAAGAACGAGGCAAGGTGTGGTTGGGTCATTGAACTGAGTCGCTAGGTTATCTCATAATACCAAAAGAAACAAATCATAATAATATTATTTTGTTCTAAATCAATCTCACACTACCATCTCATGCAAAATTGGTCATCAAAATTTTTAAACTTCAAATTTGTAAACTCTTATCCCTTTAATTCCTATCATGAACTATCTTGATACACATTTTGCATGATTTATTGCTATGTATTGTATTTAAAAGCATAGCATGTACATCATTTTACATCCAAGCATTATGGATAACTTAAGTATTGCTTAAATATTATAATAGTATACATGTTCATCATGCTAAAGAACTTAGGAACTTAATTCTACCAAATCTCACAAATGTTGTTTATTTAAGACATCTAGAAGTAAAGAAGTGTACTCGAACTTTAAGAAATTATACATTTGGTCGAGGATGAAGAAAGATATATTTCTTTATATAGTGAAATGTTTGGAGCGTGAAAGGATTAAAGTTAAGTATAATCATCTAATTGGATTGTTATTGTAGACATATAAAAATGACCATATTCCTAAATGAATATTTTATGTTCATTCCTCTATTTAATTAAATCACCCACATTCCTCTATTTAAATAAGTAAATTATTCAATTTGTTTACTTAAATTCACTAGAACCCTTTTTATCATTTAATTGGATAAATCATTTTATTCAAATAAATCCCTTCTCTCCACTTTTAATTAAATTTACATTTAATTAAATAGTTCACCCCAAATTGAATAATTCTAATTTATTCAATTTCCCAATTTGCAACCAAATTGAAATAAAGTAATTTAATTAATTATATTTTCCCTCTCCCAGTTGCAAAATCCTACATCTCCCACTTGCATACTAAACCCTATTCCTAATTTCTTCTAGAATTCATCTAATCCTAATCAATTAACCCTAAACCCATTCATTATCCATTTTCCCTAAATTTGAGAAAGTCACTTCTCAAATTTGGAGTAAAGTCTTCAAAAGGCATTAAAGCCTTTACCCATTCAACAAGCCAACTTGTTGAATCCCCCCAAATTTAAAGGACTCTTACAAATTTGTCCCCAAAGTCTTTAAACCATTAATGGTTAACTAACCCTTAGTGGCATGGTTAGAGACTTTTTGACTAACTTAACCTCCATCCAACCCAAGGGTCTCATCAAGCATTTATTGGTTTGACCATGGTTATTCATTTATCCTTTGCACAAGAGTTTACCTCTTGGGTAAAAGCTTTATCCATTGGATAAGCTTAACCTAACCTTAACCCTTACCTCCTAAGGTAACCATGAGGTCTTCTCAAGCATTTAATGTTTCTTACATCTCCTCTCAACCAACCTTATGTTGACAATTGTCACCATTTCATTGGTGAAAATTGTAAACATGGATTAACAACTTTCAAACTTAACCCTTGATTAACTCTTTCAATCTTAGCCATCCATTGCCCTATTTTTGCTATAAATAGAGCTCTCCTTCTTCCATTTTAGGAGACATGCAAGCTTTTAGTATCTCATTTATGCTCAATTTTAGCACATCTAGTCTCTCTTTGCAATAGGAATTAATCTAATAAACATTTTAGACTACTTCCTTTATCATTAGCTTAAATCATATAACTAGTATATCATGTTAGGATAGTATTACAACTAATCTTTTCATCTTATAATCTAGTTTATTGCATTTGTAGAATCATGCATAGATAGGATGCATTCTCATGTTAAAATCAATCAAAAGCATCCCTCGTTCTTGCATTTGTCATCCCTAAACCACTTTGCTCAGTGATATGAGAGCAAAGGCATTGGTTTGAGGGACCTTGTGAGATAGAGAACCATGGAACCAACCTTGGGAAGTTGATTCATCCTCCATGACTCCATAGCTTGCACCAAGAAGTCCTGTGGGTGTGTGGACAAGTCTCTTTGAGCTTCGCTTTTCACATTTTAAGTTTCATTGACCCGCTTTTCCCGCATACAAGTTGATATGGAACTTGATTTGTGTTACAAGTTGATATGTTTGTGAAACTTGAGTTGTGTCACAAGCTGATATGTTTGTGAAAAAGTTAAATGTACGGAAAAAGTCTAATGCGGGAAAAGCGGATCAATGAAACTTAAAATGTGAAAAGTGAAGCTCAAAGGGACTTGTCCACACACCCACAGGACTTCTCGGTGTAAGCTACGGAGTCATGAAGGATGATTCAACTTCCCAAGGTTGGTTCCATGGTTCTCTATCTCACAAGGTCCCTCAAACCAATGCCTTTGCTCTCAGATCACTGAGCAAAGTGGTTTAGGGATGACAAATGCAAGAACAAGGGATGCTTTTGATTGATTTTAACATGAGAATGCATCCTATCTATGCATGATTCTACAAATGCAATAAACTAGATTATAAGATGACAAGATTAGTTGTAATACTATCCTAACATGATATACTAGTTATATGATTTAAGCTAATGATAAAGGAAGTAGTCTAAAATGTTTATTAGATTAATTCCTATTGCAAAGAGAGACAGGATGTGCTAAAATTGAGCATAAATGAGATACTAAAAGCTTGCATGTCTCCTAAAATGGAAGAAGGAGAGCTCTATTTATAGCAAAAATAGGGCAATGGATGGCTAAGATTGAAAGAGTTAATCAAGGGTCAAGTTTGAAAGTTGTTAATCCATGTTTACAATTTTCACCAATGAAATGGTGACAATTGTCAACATAAGGTTGGTTGAGAGGAGATGTAAGAAGCATTAAATGCTTGAGAAGACCTCATGGTTACCTTAGGAGGTAAGGGTTAAGGTTAGGTTAAGCTTATCCAATGGATAAAGCTTTTACCCAAGAGGTAAACTCTTGTGCAAAGGATAAATGAATAACCATGGTCAAACTAATAAATGCTTGATGATACCCTTGGGTTGGATGGAGATTAAGTTAGTCAAAAAGTCTCTAACCATGCCACTAAGGGTTAGTTAACCATTAATGGTTTAAAGACTTTGGGGACAAATTTATAAGAGTCCTTCCAAATTTGGGGGGATTCAACAAGTTGGCTTGTTGAATGGATAAAGGCTTTAATTCCTTTTGGAGACTTTACTCCAAATTTGAGAAGTGACCTTCTCAAATTTAGGGAAAAGGGATAATGAATGGGTTTAGGGTTAATTGTTTGGGATTAGATGAATTCTAGAAGAAATTAGGAATAGGGTTTAGTATGCAAGTGGGAGATGTAAGATTTTGCAAGTGGCAAAGGGAAAATAGAATTAATTAAATTACTTTATTAAAAACACAACTCATCCATCTGAATAAATACTACATTTGAGAAGTCTAATGCACAGAAAAAGTCAAAAAAATCAAAAACATAAAAAAATCAAGAAAAAGCAAATAAAAAAGTACAATAAAAGCAACTGGTGAAAACCTGGCAACAGGCGCTATTATGAAAGGACAACTCCTCTATCTATATATGTATCATTATATCCTACCAGAAGATCAAGATAGAACAACGTTTACCTATCCTTGGGGAACATACTGCTGGAATATTATGTTTTTTGGCTTAAAGAATGCAGGAGCGACTTATCAACGAGCAATGACAATAATATTTCATGACATGATGCATACCTTCATGGAAGACTACGTGGATGATTTATTAGCTAAATCCTTCACCAAAGTAGAACATCTCAACATCTTAGAAAATATTTTTGATCGATTGGAGAAATTCCAAGTCAGGCTCAACCCTAAGAAGTGTGTCTTTGGGGTTACATCAGGCAAGTTACTAGGCTACATAGTTTCAACTAAGGGTATTGAAGTAGATCCAGCAAAGATACAAGCCATTATGGAGATGCCACCACCAAAGAATATCAGTTAGCTCAGATCTCTACAAGGATGACTCCAATAAATCAGGCGATTCATTGCTCAACTAGTAGATAAAAGTCTCTCAATTAATCATTTGCTACATAAAAATGCATCATTCAGATGGGAAGCCAAATGTGCAAAATCTATCTATCAAATCAAATAGTATCTAATGAACCCACCAGTTCTAGTACCACCAATAGCAAGAAAGCCACTCATTATATACATTTCAACAATAGATATATCATTGGGGGCATTGTTAGCACAAGAAGATCAACAAGGCAAGGAACAAGCTATATACGACATTAGCAGGACATTGAACGGATATGAATTAAACTATACATTCATTGAGAAGGCTTGTCTAACAGTAGTATTCGCCTCTCAAAAGTTTTGACATTACATGCTAGCACACACAATTAAGCTAGTTGCAAAAATTGATCCTCTCAAATACCTACTGAGCAAGGCAGCTCTTACAGGCCGATTAGCTAAATGGGTCATGATTCTCAGTGAATTTGATATCCACTACACAGAACAAAGAGCTATCAAAGGACAAGCAATTGCAGATCAGTTGGCTGAAGCACCACTACCTGGAAAACATACTATAGAGATCGAATTTTCGGACAGGGACGTTCTTGCTATTTCTACCAAACAATGGACCTTGTACTTTGACAAATCCTACACACAACATGGCTCAAGTGTTGGCATTTTGTTCATCACTCCTAAAGGACACACTATACCAAGATCATATAGACTTATGTTCCCATGCACAAATAATGTGGCTGAATATGAGGCGTTGGTTATAGGCATCAAAATGGTCATAGAATGGAGAATCACAGAGTTAAAGGTCTACGGAGACTCACAACTAGTCCTCAATCAAATCAACAATGACTATCAGACAAAGGAAAACAAGCTGCTACCCTACAAATGAATGGTGGATGACTTCAAGCAATATTTTGTACACATCACCTTCGAACAAATACCAAGGTTGGACAACAAAGCAGCAGATGCAATGGCTACTATCGCTTCACTACTACAAATCCCAGAGCAATAGATTCGTTATGAGTTTCTGGTAGAGCAACTGTTCTCCCCAGCCTATGACCACTCTGATTCCCATGTTATCTATGCCTTGATCGGTTCAGATTCTCCATTATATGGACCGATATACGATTATCTTAAGAACAACATCCTACACATTGACCTATCCCGAAACCAAAAATGTAACTTTATTCGGCAAGCCGCCTGTTATACCCTTACTGCTGATACTTTGTACCATCGAGGTCTAGATGGTACTCTTCTTTGTTGCCTTGATCGTAATGAATCTGACTCTGCTTTACACGAGCTTCGCAAAGGTATCTGTGATACACATTCAAGTGGTACTACTCTTGCTAAAAAGCTTCTAAGAATGGGATATTATTGGCCAATGGAAAAAGACTCTTATCACTTTGCAAAGAAATGTCCTAAATGTCAAATCCATGGCAATATTATACATGCACCAACATAGGAACTACACCCATTCACGACATCCTAGCACTTTTGTCAGTGGGGACTAGACTTGGTCGACAAAATTCATCCTTCATCTTCAAATGGACACAAATTCATTATAACTACAATGGAATAATTTACCAAATGGATTGAAGCAGTCCCCATGATCACAGTGACTGGGAAACAAATTGCCTCTTTTATTCTTAATTATCTGATCTGCAAATATGGTATTCCGAGTTCCATCATCACAAATAATGGACGACCTTTCAAGAACCAAGATGTACAAGAACTATGTGACAAATTCAAAATACAACATCGTTTCTCTACACCTTACTACCCACAAGGGAATGGTCAAGCAGAAGCATCCAACAAGACAATATTGAAAATCCTAACGAAAACAGTGAATGATGCAGGCAAAGATTGGCATGTACAACTTAATCTAGCACTTTGGGCATATAGAACTAGTATCTGCACACCTACAGGAGCTACACCATATTCATTGGTATATGGATCAGAAACTATTTTACCCCTGGAGGTAGAAATTCCATCTCTCAGAGTCTCTCTAAAAGGTTTAATCCCAGATGAAGAATATCAAGTTAACCGACTGCAAGAACTTGAACTACTAGATGAAAGATTCTAGCGTACCTACACGCATCTCAAAGCATATCAGCAACGCATGTGCAGAAGCTACAACCACAAGGTCATTCCCCGAATTTTTAAAATTTGTGACCTAGTACTCAAAGAAAATCCTAGAAATCAACAAGATCGAGAAAAGAAAGGGAAATTTGAACCTAACTAGTTAGGTCCCTATGTCATCATATTAGCCTATGGATTAGGTGCTTATTAGCTAACAACTTTAGAAGGAGATGTGCTCGACGAACCCACTAACAACATCCATCTGAAGAAATACTACACTTGAGAAGTCTAATGCACGAAAAAAGTCAAAAAAATAAAAAACATAAAAAAATCAAGAAAAAGAAAATAAAAAGGTACAATAAAACCAACTAGTGAAAACCTGGCAACTGACGCTATTGTGAAAGAACAACTCCTCTATCTATATCCATATCATTATATCCACAGTAAAGCACTATCGGCCATCGCCCGACATTTTATCACAAATATCCATTCAGGACATACTTAGCATAGTCACTATCCTGATTTATCCGTATATCCTTTCACCACATCTCACCATGGCTTGGTAATCACAGTACACTTAGCTAGGGGCAATATTCGTCAAAACTTGTAGCATGTTCAAGCCGTTAAAACTAGTTGCAAACTCAAAACATCATATCTAGCAACCAAAGCTCACACAATCACAAAGCAAAACATTGATCCCTTAACAGGATTCACAAAATACGATGGATGATTTTCTGAAGTATCAAATGTTGCATCTTGCATAAAGTTTTGACTATTTTGCACTTGAACTTTTTGAATTATTGGATCTTTTGAATTTTTCTCCATAATGCTTCAAAGCTAGAGAACATCGGGGGACTCCAATATTTTCTTAGTTTTCTATCTATGAGGTGACCATTTGTACTGTGTAAATACTTGTCTCGAGACATGATTCATGGCATATCATTGAAGACATGAATCCACTTTATGCATACAAGTGGTTTAATCTTGTCTATTTATACGCAATCTGCACTCAGGTCGTCCTGGTTCAATTATACCTTGACGCTTGTGCTATCTTGCAAAATCAAACATCATGTAAATTTTTCTCACGTCATTATGGTTCAATTATACCATTATACTTGTATAAATTTTCAACATATCCCCAAACAAATCAATACTCAATGATGATACATACAAAGAAAGCAAACAACATGTGGCTATACAAATATGACAAATGCATAATGAAGATGCTCATTTTACAATTAGTTACATATCATTTTACAATTAGTTGCATATCATTTTACAATTAGTTGCATATCAAAATCAATTAGTTGCATATCATTTTACAATTAGTTGCATATCATATCATACATCTCATTTTCAAGATACATCTCACAGCATGTCATATCATACATCTCATTTTCAAGGTACATCTCACAGCATGTCATATCATACATCTCATTTTCAAGATACATCTCACAACATCATGCATTATTACATCATATTCATCAAATATCACATCACATGCATCTATCTAAATATTGCATCATCATAGAATCATCATAGAATAAACCAAAGCATATAGAAAGCATAATCCATATCACATCACATGAGGATCAAAGAAAATGGTGTCATATATATATATATATATATATATATCTCGACAAATGATCAATATACAAAATATGTCATGTCTATGCCAAATACAATATAATGATCAAAATACAATGGAGACGACGTCTCTCAAGTATCACTATCTCCTAAGGGAGATGGCCTCACTGCAGATGTCCCAGCACCTGGATCTCCAGGTGGGTCATGTCTAGAGGGCCCTGTCATGCCTCTGCTCTTCGTCCTCAACCCAATCTCTCAGGATCGACTGGATCTTGACTGTGTGAAACTCTGCACTCAGCGCTCCCTGGCACCGCATCCTCATAATGTCTCATGTAATACTCTGCCTCGTTGGCTCTCAAAGCCATCTCTCACAAGGTGTCTCTCATCGGGCCACCTGTTGTCGCTCTCTCCAAAACCTCTGCTCGAGCCTTGGCTCGATCCAACCACTCCAAAGCAGTATCCCGCTCTATGGTCAGCTGTGTAATCTGACGCTGATGCGCCAACATCTATGTCTGCAAATGTTGCACTGACAACTGCAGTGATCTAATCTGTGCATCCTCCACATGCGTAGGAATCCGCATCTGCAAGGGTACCTGTGAAGGGGTACCCCCTGTCCCTCTACCTGTCCTTGATGCTAGTGGAGGTAACACATCTGACCTCCTCCTCTAGGCCAATCGTCGCACATCCTCATATCCTCCCACCACCACTATCACCTCCTCAACCTTCTCCTTTTCTCCAGCTCTGATCGCCAAACCTCCTCTCTCTCTATCCACTGCCACCCACCACACAGCTCTCTCTGCCCGTATCCCCCTATCACCACCATCTCCACCCCTATGTCCTCTCCTCCTCAACTCCATTCTCCCTCTAACTCCTCGTCGACCTCGGCCATCTCCTCTACCATCTCCTCCATCACCACCTCCCTCGTCTACCTCCTCATCGTCATCAAACACTCGAATCATCTCAACTAGATCAGATATCCTAGCCACTGCCCATGCTGCAAAGAGTGCTACAAATTCGTCAGTCATCCCTGCATCCACAATCTTAGGGGCATAATCCCAAATCTGGTCAGCTAAGCGAAAGAACTCCTCTATTGTCACTGCGCTGTCAATCGTAGGCCCCCAATCTGGGATATCCTGTCTCCGTCGAGCATAAAAGCATGCTCCCTATGGTATCCCCTGCTGTCGACCACACTGCCGCAGCACCCGACTATGCAAAAACCTCTTTATGACAAAGGGTGTATGTCCTATCAGATACCTGGACATGAAAATATGAGGCATCTCCATCCCATCCTCAGCCCATACCTCGCACCCTGTATATGGTCGCCAGACGACCGTATCAATATCATCCAACACTCTCCTTCAATGCTCTAGTTTGCCTAGCTTATGCTGGACAACTATCCCTCTATATCCATATGCATACACACATCCAACAGGCCTATCTCTATCTACCAGTGGCCTAGCTGCGGGGATATGCTCCCACGCCCCTACCTGTAGCAGTGTCACTCCAGCTGATAAACTGTCGTAACCCAAATACACTACCTCATGCAAATCCCTATATAAATGGGCCAACATAGTCGACCCCCATGCAAATCGACAACCCTGCATCACCATATCCTCCAGTACCAATCCCCATCCCACTGACAGTCCCTTCGACCTACGATCAAGACATAAGAACCCACCTATGAAGCTTGCTAGAACTGATGGCAGAGGAGCATAATCCAAATCCAAAAACTCTTGCCAGGGGATCTCATACCCGCAAATAGTGTCATCCTGAAAGATCTGGCGAAGTTCCTCAGTCCCACCCTCCTCCGTCTGCTCATAGGGTAGCAATGCACCTACTACAAGAATCCACAAAATCTGGTAGAAATCCTCAGGCGTCACTATAATCTCACCTGTCGCCAAATGAAAGGTGTTCGTATCGCTATGCCACCTCTTTGCCAATGTTGTCAATAAACCTCAGTTTATGATAAACTGAAGCATATCTAACAAAGAGGTCAAACCACATCTCTCAATAATGTCTTTGTCTGTCTGTGTCAATTGTGGTATCAATGACCACGTTCTCAGAAATTGCTCATGCAACTGTACTACTCCAAGATGCTCCTGTCAAAAACAACGCAAGTCCAATATTAGTTCCCTCATCAACACATAGATATCAAAATCAAATTCATCTCAAAAACTTGAAAACTTTGAACAAATCTAAATCAAGTTTCACATCATATAAATCCATCAAAACATATCAACTTGTAACACAACTCAAGTTCCACAAACATATCAGCTTGTAACACAACTCAAGTTTCACAAACATATCAACTTGTAACACAACTCAAGTTCTATATCAACTTTTAAAACAACTCAAGTTCCATAATCAATGCAGCTTGTAACACAACTCAAGCTCCATAATTCATATCAAACACATTCACATCAAAAACTTGAAAAATTTGAACAATTTAAATCGTTCCACATCATAGCAAAATCACATCAAATCTATATCAACTTGAAACATCGCAAATCAAATAAAGTTATCTCAAAACTCATATTGTACACACTTATCACACCAATGGCAGCAGACACGAAGACTAGCAAAAATGCACTTATCTCGGCAGAACTAGCATCACCATACCCATTTTTCTTCATTCGTCGATCCCATTATACCAATTTTTTTCCTATATGTGCTAAATCATCTTGTCTATGCGCTAAACTGCTTCTCATGCGCTAACCTGTTTTCTCCACGTGCTCTCCAATTTACCCTATGTGCTAGCAAAAACCTACGTGCTACCCTTTCCTTCGAATGCGCCCTCTAAACTACCCCACGCACTAAAAAACCCTATGCGCTATTCTATCCCCTCCACGCGCTACGCACTTAACCCTATGTGCTAGGTTACACTGATGTGCTATCTTGACCTACCCATGCGACCCCCTAGAAGCCCTATGCACTAGATATGCTCTATGCGCTACCCGTTTTACCCTCTGTGCTACCCTATGCCCCTGGTGCGCTAACCTAATCCTATGCACTAGCCTAAAATTTTTGGATGCTACCCTCTATTGTTAAACCCTACGCACTACGAAATTTTTTGTATGCGCTACCCTTTCGCCTCGACAAGCTAAAACGTGAAATCTGCATAAAAACTTCAAAAAATTGACCAAAAAAGACAAAATCAAAAATCAAACAGGGGTCAGAAAGGTTGACTTATTGGTGGTCCATATGCAGTGGGCCTTTGATACCTCCGCATGCGCTTGAATCGATGAGTAGAATACGGAATTGACATGTTGACTTCTCTCCAAATGTTGCTATCTCCAAAGTCAACAAGCACAAATGAGACAAAAAGGAATTACTTTTTCCCTTTTATAGGGTAAATCAAAATTAGGGTTGCATGGAGGAACGTGAAAATCGCTCGTGGTGTCTCATACCAACCTACCCAACATCATTATCGGGAGATGAATCAATTTATCACATTCATTATAGACCAAAATTTAAAATACTATTATCCAAATCAAATCAAATTTTTAAAATTTTTTATTCATCTCCCGAGGGGGCATTATCAACATCATTTTATCAAATCTAGGGCATCGATTATCAAAACCAGGGCATGACATGAAAATCTCAAAACGACATTAAAAAAAAAATAAAATTGATCATAACTAAATCACAACGACACATCATTTTCTTTGAATCAACATGTGCGCACACGTCACTTCAAAGAGGGGCAAAATGCAGACATATAAAAATGGCCATATTCCTAAATGAATATTTTATGTTCATTCCTTTATTTAATTAAATCCAATTTAATTAAATCACCCACATTCCTCTGATTAAATAAGTAAATTATTCATTTTATTTATTTAAATTCATTAGAACCTCTTTTTATCATTTAATTGGATAAACCATTTTATTCAATTAAATCTCTTCTCTCCACTTTTAATTAAATTTACATTTAATTAAATAGTTCACCCCAAATTGAATAAATCTAATTTATTTAATTTCTCAATTTGCAACCAAATTGAAATAAAGTAACTTAATTAATTCTATTTTCCCTCTCCCACTTGCAAAATCTTACATCTCCCACTTGCATACTAAACCCTATTCCTAATTTCTTCTAGAATTCATCTAATCCTAATCAATTAACCCTAAACCCATTCATTGTCCCTTTTCCCTAAATTTGAGAAAGTCACTTCTCAAATTTGTAGTAAAGTCTTCAAAAGGCATTAAAGCCTTTATCCATTCAACAAGCCAACTTGTTTAATCCCCCCAAATTTGGAAGGACTCTTATAAATTTGTCCTCAAAGTCTTTAAACCATTAATGGTTAACTAACCCTTAGTGGCATGGTTAGAGACTTTTTGACTAACTTAACCTCCATCCAACCCAAGGGTCTCATCAAGCATTTATTGGTTTGACCATGGTTATTCCTTTATCCTTTGCACAAGAGTTTACCTCTTTGGTAAAAGCTTTATCCATTGGATAAGCTTAACCTAACCTTAACCCTTACCTCCTAAGGTAACCATGAGGTCTTCTCAAGCATTTAATGCTTCTTACATCTCTTCTCAACCAACCTTATGTTGACAATTGTCACCATTTCATTGGTGAAAATTGTAAACATGGATTGACAACTTTCAAACTTTACCCTTGATTAACTCTTTCAATCCTAGCCATCCATTGCCCTATTTTTGCTATAAATAGAGCTCTCCTTCTTCCATTTTAGGAGACATGCAAGCTTTTAGTATCTCATTTATGCTCAATTTTAGCACATCTAGTCTCTCTTTGCAATAGGAATTAATCTAATAAACATTTTAGACTACTTCCTTTATCATTAGCTTAAATTATATAACTAGTATATCATGTTAGGATAATATTACTACTAATCTTGTCATCTCATAATCTAGTTTATTGCATTTGTAGAATCATGCATATATAGGATGCATTCTCAAGTTAAAATCAATCAAAAGCATCCCTCGTTCTTGCATTTGTCATCCCTAAACCACTTTGCTCAGTGATCTGATAGCAAAGGCATTGGTTTGAGGGACCTTGTGAGATAGAGAACCATGGAACCAACCTTGGGAAGTTGATTCATCCTTCATGACTCCATAGCTTGCACCAAGAAGTCTTGTGGGTGTGTGGACAAGTCTCTTTGAGCTTCACTTTTCACATTTTAAGTTTCATTTACCCGCTTTTCCCACATACAGTTATATCTACATTGCACACTACATCGTAAGTAACAAAGCAATAGTATGGTTATTTTATAAGGATTATCAATGATCCTATACAAACATAATACAATATTAGTGGTAGTGGCTAAACTTACTAAGGTAGCCTATTTCATGCCAAGGAATTTAATCTATGATGCTCCAACCTTTGCTAAAAGATTTGTAAAATAAATATTTAGGTTACGTGGAGTCCCTAGAAAGATCATGTAAGAAAAGGATGTTAGATTTACCTTGAGACTTGTAATAATTTTATAGTCGTAGCATCGTAAATTGTACACCCTTAATTGGGTAGTACAATTCCACGCTTAGGTTAGCACCTGCCTTAGTGTGTTTGCATTTTGCATTTTGCATTTCATTTAAGCATTTAATTAATTAATTTAATTGAATCTAAAGTATTTTATCATCCCTCTACATATCATAAAATTGGGACCCTTTACCCTAAGTGTACCCCTTTTTATTTTGTTCTCTCAATTAATGATTTCATCAAATACCCTAATTATGTCTTATTTTGACCTTCAAGGCCTGATTTTGCATATCTAAATGTCATAAATTCTCACATACTCCTAGAATTTTCTTTAAAATCACAATATCTTGCTTCCTCGAAAATTTGGTGAAAAGTTGGTCGGACCGTGTGTTTGGACCATGAGGTTACCAATATGGTCCCAATTTTTCTCCCCAAATTTTGGGAGCATGTTTTGGCGATATTTTAATATTCAAATCCAAGACATTGGCAAAAAATATTATTTCTAAGTCCGCCTATAACTCAAAACAAAGTTAGGGTCTCCTATATAAACCCTTCCTTTCCTCATTTGAAGATCTAAGATCTAGCAATTAAAGGAGATTCTTATGAAGTAAAATTGTAGATTTTATGAAGTCTACAACAACAAATCAAGCATTCACAAATTCTACATCAAGCATTTTCAATATCACTTAGGAGCTTTGAAGACATTGAAGAATAATAGGACATCATCAACTGATGATTGGCTTGTACCTCTCCCTTAGGGTTTGGTATGGTTTCATGTTGTTTTCATGTCTTTGTATGAGATTCATTTTCAAATTTACATTCATGCTTTAGATCTCTAGATCATTTGTGATTTGAAGTATTTGCATTTACATTTACAAGCTTTTAGGGTTTGCTCTCGAAAGCGTAGGGTAGAACTTTAGATTTATTTTCTTGTTCATTTAGGATCTTGCATACATGCAAGATTCTTGTACACACATTATCAATACATTATCGGCTATTTGTGGAGGTGGAAATCACCAAAACAAGGGGTTTGACTAAGGCAAAACCCTGTATAGCCACCTAGACACCCTTTTTCAAGTTGTAGGTGTAGGTACAGGAATCTGGTGAATGCATGAATTTTTGAATTGACAAAACACACACAAACAAACTTGGTGCCATAATTTGATCTCAAATCACAGAGACAAGGGTGTGGTTGTAAAGTTATGAGCCAATAGCTAACAAGATGAGAGGGTGGGGGGGGGGGTGAATCATACAAACTTAATCTTCCATAAAATCAACAAATTCAACCTCGGTAACTTATACTTCAGCAATATAACCAAAAATTGCTAAACATGCTAACTCATAAACACATAATCATCATAACACATATAACACCAGATTTAATGTGGAAACCCAAATAGGGAAAAACCATTGTGGGATTTCAGACCCACTAAGAAATATACTCTTCTAGAGTATGCTCGGTTAAAAACAAATCATGTTAAAGATTACAAACACATTGCTAGATGTGACCCAGTTAAAGGATTTCCCTCAGATCTGTTAGGATCTTCACTTTGTTAGAAGTGACCTTATCAAAGGATTTCAAACACTCAATTAGAATGTTACCTTGCTAGAGGATTTACAAATAAGATTGTTAGGTCGACTTGGTTAAGAGATTTTCTATCACTTTACGAAATAACAGTAATAAAAATATATCTGCAACTTCACATCTAAAATGCTAAAGCAGATTCTTATTTGCTCAACATTGTCTAGTCATAGGACTTATCTTGTCCCTCTGTTGGGCTCCCTACTCTGTTATTCAAATAGGTCTTCAAGCTTCTGTGCTCGGTAATCACTATGTAGCATCCTTGTGCTTACACTTGCCCACATGCATTGTTCATTAATAATTTCTTATTTATAAACAATTTGCTAACCGTTGAATCTCCTTGATCACATTTCCCATAATCAATCATAGCCATTAGATCTTCAATCTTGACTAGGTTCAATGTATCCTTTGATCTAAAAAATGTTTTACTTCGCCTAGGAACTTTCATTCCATTCTTGGAACTTGTGCTAGGTTAAGCAGTTCAATCTATGTTGTAGATCTAGCTCCTGAATTTTCAAAGCTGTAGATCCTTAACAAATTTCTTGCACGTCATATCAATCATTTAATCAACTCCAGCTAATCAACTTCCTTCATTAAATAACACTTTCATTCCTTCAATGATGTCTATCATAACTCGGTTACAACTCAGTAAATACTAAACTTCACTCGGTAGACATTATGCCTTCATTAACCGATATCGATAACCTTAGGGTTTACCAACTAGGTTCCTTAGGGTTTACCAACTAGGTTCTTTTCTTGGTGACATAGTATAGTATTAACCTTACAATCAACAACATATGTAGGATATCAAAACAATCTAAACATCATGATCTCATCATTGTCTAACTCGGTAATAGTTGCCCATTGAATAACTTATTTCTCCCCTTATTCATCACATTCTTTCTATGTCTTTTACGGACATCTTAATTCTCTTCAATTCAATCTTCTCAAGATATGGCAACATCATACTAAATCAAAATATCAATTTCTTGACATCAATGACAAAATAATGTTATAATGATAGTTATCATCCTTCTTCAGTTATATCAATAATCTCCTTCTATTGAAATGCCAACAGTGGCACCCTGGGATAGGCCCAGGGCATGGCGACCTAGGATAGCCCTAGGGCGTGGTGACTTGGTCCCTAGGATTTTGTAGTTTTTTAATGCCAAATCTGCATCTCAGACCCTCAAGACCTCAAATCCAAACATCCAGCTTTCTATCTGCATAAGGACCGAGGCACCCAATGCCCTAGTCTTGCCAATTCTGCTTTAGTTTTCAGCATTAGGTGCACCTCTGAGTCTCTTTTACAGTCCTGCTTTCTATATCTTAGTTTCAATTTCCACATAATCGATATTTTTAGTTTAAGTGTACTTTGTTTCTCATCTCTTAGTTTAGTTAATTTCTGCATTGTATTTCAAATATCTACTCCTCATTTATAGAAAATGAATAGAAACTGATGTCATGGAAATGGGGACAAGGCAACAACAAAGTTCAATGTTAATAAGTTAGTTTCAACCATAAAAACAAAACAAAGAACTAAAAACCATTCCAAACATATCAAGAGAGATTTCAAAAAAAGCATGAAAGAAGTTTAACAAAATAAAAGAAAGGAGAAGAGCCTCCCTAAGATGCTTCCATGATGCCTTTTGATGCTTCTCCCTTGTTTCTCTCCTCTCCAAGTCCCAAATGAGTGTAGCTCTCAGCTTTTAGCACTAGCCATGGATGCCATATGGAGATTCAAGATGGTTGAATATGATAAGCAAATACTATGCAAGAGTAGATAGTGATGCTATGAAAAAGCTCTATGCTAATGCCAGTATAACAACAATACTCTAAAATGCTTCTCTTTTGCTTGAGGAGAAGGGTTCTATTTATAGAAGAAATGGGGAAATGAAGGGTTAAGATTGAATGGTTTAATCAAGGGCCAAGTTTGAAAGTTGGGGATCCATGTGCACAATTGGCACCAATAAAATGGTGACAAGTGTCAACATAGGATTGGGTTGAGAGAAGAGGTTGGAGGCATTAAAGGCCTGAGAAGACCTCATGGTTATCTAGAAGGTAAGGGTCAAGTCTAAATTAAGATTACCCATTGGATTAAGAGTTAATCCAAGGATAAACCTTTGTGCAAATGTTTAAGAGATAATCATGGTCAAAGCATTAATGGCCTGATGAGACCTTTGGGTTGGGTAGAGGTTGAGTCAAAACAAATGTTTTAACCATGTGGGAGGGTTGAATTAACCATTAATGGTTATTGGAGACTTTGGGGATTAAGTGGTTGAAGGTTGAAAGCTTTCAAAGGTTATCAAAGACTCTGAGGGTTAATTTGTTGAACACACAAAGCATTAATTGCTTTTCAAAGACTTTGGAGTCTTTGAGAAGTGACTCCAATTTGCTTAGGAATGTGACAATATTTAGGGGATGGATTAGGCTAATTAGGAAGGGTTTAGAAGAATCTAGAAGGGGTTTAGGCATACAAGTGGATTTTGTAGGAAAATGCAAGTGGGAGAAATTTTGGTATTTTCAATTAAAATAAAATCATTTATTTCAATTAAATGGTGTAATTTGCATTTGGATAAATATTCAAATAAATATTAATTTATTTAAATGAGAAAAAGAAGATAAAGCATTTAAAATGCTTGAAGACTTTGAGGGAAACCATTAAAGGCTTGAAGACTTTAAGGAAAACCATTAAAGTCTTTAAGAAGACTATAGAAGGAAGCCATCAAGTTTGAAGACTTTAAAGCCATCAAGTTTGAAGACTTTAAAGCCATCAAGTTTGAATACTTTAAGGGAAACCATTAAAGGTTTCAAGTGGGTGAGGATAAATAGGATTTTAAATAAATAATTTATTTGAAATAGTTGTGCAACTTGCTTTTGTAGGAAAATACAAGTGGGTGGAGGATAAAGGTGATTTAAATAAATTATTTATTTAAAATAATCGTGCAACTTGTATTTGTAGGAAAATGCAAGTGGGTGGAGGATAAAGGTGATTTTAAATAAATGATTTATTTATTTAAATGTGAGAGGTGGGATTTTGGGGGTTTTAAATAAATATTAATTTATTTAAATGTGAGAGAAGATTTAATTAAATAAATATGATTTATTTATTTAATTAATGGTCTGAATTTGGTTAAGTGAATTAAATCAAATAAATTGAATAATTTATTTAATTAATAGGAGAATAGGGTTAAGATGAATTAATTAAATATTAATTTAATTAATTATTAATTGATGGTTAAATAATCAAATAAATACTAAGTATTCATTTAATTAAGTGGATAGATTTATGTGACTACATTTGCCCCTCTTTGAGACGGTGCGGTTTATCGCGTCGTTTCAAAGAAAGAAAAATAGGTGTGAAGAAATCCCCCATAAAATGTAAATTTAATGGGTGGTATGCCCCCTCGAGAGATGGGCCGAATGTTTTTGTTTTTTTTTTTAAATCGGGCGATCTCTCGAAAAAAATGAAAAGTGGAGGGGAGGTAGAATAGAAGAAATTAGAACTAATGATGAAAGAATGGGAAAAAATGGAGTGAATATGAAGAAACAACAAGCCAGCGAGTACCCTGAGGTCATGCAAGAGATACATAGCAGATGTAGTGTGGGGTTTGGATTGATGCTATACAATTGATCAAAATTGTTTGGACAATCTGGTGCAATCGGTTTAATTGCCCCGGTCAAGTCAAAGCGTGACAGTTGATGTCAGTTGGTCGCTTGGACATGATAAAGTCTGAGTAAGTGAATCAAAGTGACCTGATGTGACTTAGACAATTGATGTAATTGCCCGATGAAGTCAAGGTATATGAAGCAAAATACTCGTTGAGACTTAGACAATTGATGTAATTGTCCATTGGATTGTGTTTGATTGGTTGATCAATTGATAGTGTGTGCGTGTGATGGATGGTTGTGGGGAATCATGGCAACCCCGTTGAGACTAGGTCATTGTGATAAATGCCTGATGTAGTCTAGGATTACCATAATCGATTACCTGTTAAGACCCGAAGATACTTGATCAGAGTATCTGTTGATAGTCTAGGTGTGTGGGAGTCGATGTATCTGTGTAGATAGAGTAACTGGCTTAATTTTGTGGATGAGTGAGGATGGGAAGCGATGAAGGGATTAGGATGATGTTGATGATCAAGATAGGGAGGGTGAGGGGGGATTTGATGTTAGATAGAAGATATGGAGGACTAGGACCGAGTCCTATGGAAGAAGATGAGTAAAATAGAGTATGCATTATTATGACTACGTATGCATGATATGCAGCTATTATGAATGTATGGATGGGTGGAATGCAACGAAATGCAATATATACAGATGAGATGGAATGACGATCCATGGTGCTTTATTTTTCATCATTGAGCTTTAAAATGTTGTAAGAAAATACAAGCAACTTGACATAAAGATTCAAGGTGACTAGAGTATTTCTTAAATGGATTTTATATAGCAAGTTAATACAAGCAACTTGATATAATGGATCAAGTTGATCTGAGTATTGCTTGCAGAACAGACAAGGATTATCTCCTTTCATGCATGACTTGCAACGTCCTCCTTGATCTTAGGCTGATCATATCCTGAGACAAGTGCATACCGTAATAAGAGATAAAACCTTTATCCAGTTTGGATGAGGTAGGAGGAACCAAAGAAAGAGAATTGTACCTACAAACAAACAATATATACATAAAGAATAAAGAATATGGATCCTTGGTAATGGTTCATGCTCATATGGTCGAGGTATACGCTGTAGTCAGCAAGCCGTAATGATCTATGACTGCATTTTGCATAAGATCATGTAGCTTGGTGAACTTCCCACGTAGACACCATTAGTACATGCCCCAGTACTTCATCGGAAGTAATGCGCAAACGATACAAAACAATGCTGAAAGATCCCGATACAGATAAACAAATGATTGTACTCATAAATCAACCAAGTATTTGATAGCTTAACATAATTTTCTTGTCAAAGAAAATGTCATCTTGTCTTTGTTTTGATAAGGAAGGATGCATCCTTGTTTAAGACAGTTTGGATTGTTGATGTTGATTGTGTTGGTCGAGTGATAAGTGGTCATTTGTGTGAGTATTTTGTTAATGTTTGTTTTGTATCTGATCGGATGAATATGTACAAGGTGTTGTCATGTTTTTGGGTGATTTTCGATGGTTTTTCCGATGTTTTTGGATTTTGTGTAATAGTTTTTGAATGTTTGTGGATTTTGTGAGTCATTTTTGAATGTTTTTGGATTTTGTATTATTTGTGAATGTTTTTGATATTTTCTGGGACATTTTTGAATGTTTTTGATATTTTTGATGATTGCCTGAATGAAGAGCATAATGACACATAAGACAATGTAGAATCCACTTCCATCAATAGGTTAAGGGTATTGCCCCCAGTTTTTAGACCTGACTATGAAAAGGTGGGATGCTAGACGCATGGAGTACTTTCTTAATGACAGATGAATAACAAGCCATGGCTTTGGATGGATGGATGTATGTATGAAGTAAATGTGATCGCAACAAGTCTGAAAAGATAATGGAGCCATAGCCCTTACGAGTGGCGCCTATTTGCCAGGTTTTCACCATCGCACTTACTCAAGGCGCCACCGGAGTGTTTGTTCACCGTTTGGATGCATGATGATTTTTTTTATTTTTATTTTTTATTTTTTATTTTTTTACTTTTTTGAATGTTTTTGTATTTTCTTCAGGACATTTTCTGAATGTTTTGGTATTTTTCTGATATGTAGGGGAGCCTGATGCTCTATATAGCTTAGGTATAAAACCGTTTGAGGTGCATGCTGTTGATTGGATCTGCAAGCGGTTCTCCTTCTGATGTAGCCAACTGATATGCCCCGGACCCGAATACAGCAGTGACAACATATGGGCCCAACCAGTTTGATTCAAACTTGCCTTGATGTTCTTTGTTTGGTTGGTTGCGAGGATTTTCTCGAAGAACAAGATCACCTACCTCAAATGTACGAGATCTAACTTGGTGATTGTAGCTTCTACTCATGCGCTGCTGATAGGCTTTGAGGTGATTGTATGCAGCTTGTCGCTTCTCATCTAGTAACTCTAAGTCCTAAAGACGAGATACTCTGTATGCTTCATCATCGATGAGATTGTGCAATGAAACTCGTAAGGATGGTATCTCGACCTCAATAGGTAAGATAGCTTCAGCACCATAGACCAATGAATAAGGAGTTGCACCTGTAGGGGTCCGAATGCTAGTTCGATATGCCCATAGCGCTGGATTCAATTAAACATGCCAATCACGGCCGACATCATTGACTGTCTTCTTTAGGATCCTCAATATGTTTTTATTGGATGCTTCGGCCTGACCATTGCCTTGTGGGTAATAGGGAGTGGAAAAGCGGTGTTGGATATGAAATTTCTCACAAAGCTCACGGACATCCTGATTTTTAAAAGGAAGACCGTTATCTGTGACGATGGAAATGGGCACACCATACCGGCAGATGATGTAATTGAGGATGAATGAGGCGATCTGCTTGCCGGTGACTTGGGTAAGTGGAACAACTTCGATCCACTTGGTGAAATATTCGGTGGCGGTAATAATGAATTTATGGCCATTGGATGAAGATGGATGGATTTTACCCACAAGATCAAGACCCCATTGACAAAAAGGCCATGGTGTTGTGATTGGTTGCAGTTCTTGAGCTGGTGCATGTATTAGGTCGCCATGAACTTGACATTTTTTGCACTTCCTGACAAAGTAGTAGGAATCCTTTTCCATAGATGGCCAATAGTATCCAGCTCGCATGATCTTCTTGGCTAGTGATGGACCACTTGAGTGAGTCCCGCAAATTCCTTCAGGTACCTCTTCCAAAGCCTTTGTTATCTCACCTTGTTCTAGACATCGAAGGAGAGTACCATCAAGACCGCGTCGGTATAGGGTTTCGGCAATAATGGTATATCGAGCAGTTTGGCGAATGAAGGTTTTACGTTGGTTATTTGATTGGTTGGGAGGAAGGGTGTGATCGCGGAGATAGGTGTAGAACTCACTGTACCATGGGGATTCAGAACCAACAAGACAACATATCATTTCAGATTCGGGGATATCATAAGCGGGGATCCAAAGTTGTTCTACCAAGAACTCGTAGCGTGTTGAATTTTGTGGAAGATCTAGTAGAGATGCGATGGTAGCCATAGCGTCAGCAGCTCGATTCTGATCTCTTGGTATCTGCTCAAAAGTGATAGTAGTAAATGATGTCTTTAGATTGTCCACCATTTGCTTGTATGGCATGAGTTTATCATCTTTGGTTTGATACTCATCTGTTGCTTGTCGAATGACTAGTTGGGAATCGCCATATACTTGCAATTCTTTTAATTTCCATTGTATGGCTAATCTGAGTCCTGTGATCAAGGCCTCATACTCTGCTATGTTGTTGGTGCATGGAAATGTGAGCCTGTAAGACTTCGGGATGCTATCACCCTGAGGTGTGATAAACAGAATGCCTGCCCCCGAGTTGTGCCTAGTGTATGAACCATCAAAGTATAATTTCCATGACTGTGCTTCTGTAATCATGAATATCTCTTCATCTGGAAAATTGGAAATGAGAGGATGATCACCTATGAGAGGTGCATCGGCCAACTGATCTGCAATAACCTGACCTTTGATAGCTTTACGATCCACATACTCAATATCAAATTCACTTAGAATCATCACCCATTTGGCTAAGCGACCTGTCAATGCTGCTTTGCTAAGTAAATACTTGAGTGGATCAATCTTTGCAATGAGTTGCACCTTGTGTGTTAACAGATAGTGCCGCAATTTAGTGGCTGCTAAGATTACTGCTAGGCAAGCTCGCTCAATAGGTGTGTAATTGAGTTCATAGCCCACCAGTGTGCGAGAGATGTAGTAAATAGCACACTCTTTTCCTTCTGCATTATGTTGTGCCAGTAGTAAACCTAATGCTGTACTTGTCGCTGAGATATAAAGTAACAACGGTCTACTTGGATCTGGTGGCATCAACAATGGTGGATTCATGAGATAGTCTTTAAGCGTCTAAAATGCTTGTTGGCATCTGGCATCCCACTGAAAGCGGATGTTCTTGTGTAGCAGGTGTGTGAATGGGTGACACTTATCAGCCAATTGTGCAATGAATCTGCGGATGGATTGAAGCCGCCCTTGTAATGTCCTTAGCTGACTGATATTCTTTGGAGGTGGCATGTCCATTATTGCTTTAACCTTTGCTAGATCGACCTCAATGCCTTTGCTTGAGACAATGTATCCTAGAAGCTTCCCGGAGGTCACTCCGAAGACACATTTCTTTGGGTTGAGTCGAACATGGTATTGTTCCAGTCTATCAAAGATTTTATCTAAGATGTGAAGATGTCCTTCTCTAGTAAGTGATTTTGCTAGTAAATCATCCACATAATCTTCCATTATAGTATGCATCATGTCATGGAAGATGGTGGTCATTGCTCTTTGATAGGTCGCTCCTGCATTCTTTAGACCAAAAGGCATTACATTCCAGCAGTATGTGCCCCATGGACATGTGAAGGCTGTCTTATGTTGGTCCTCTGGTGCGATCTTTATTTGATTGTATCCTGAAAAGCCATCCATGAGTGAAAGCATGGCATGTCCTGCTGTCAAATCTACTATGATGTCGATATTTAGTAGAGGGAAGTCATCCTTAGGACATGCCTTATTCAGATCTCTGAAGTCTGCACAAATTCGGATGCCCCCTTTTGGTTTGCCAACTGGTACAATGTTGGAGATCCATTCTACATAATCAATTGGTCTAATGAAACCAACATCCAGGAGTTTCTTGAGTTCTGTTTTGACTAGCACGGCAATCTGAGGATGCATCTTACGAAGCTTCTGCTTGACAGGTTTGGCTCCTTTTGCTACTGTGAGATGATGCATGACTAAATCAGGATCAAGCCCAAGCATGTCTGCATATGACCATGCAAAGTTGATCTGACGTTGCTGGAAGAACTCTATGAATTGAGGCTGTTCCTCTGGAGTGAGAAGAGATGCCAGATGTATGATATGAGGGTTTTCAGGAGTCCCACATTGTATTCTTTGGTTTCCTCGATAAGAATCGTTGATCGTTCCTGTTGTGTACTAGCAGGGAGAATGTCAAACCCTTCATCCTCAGGCGCCTCAGAGAGGTTTTCACCGTTGGATACGCTCTTTCTTTTTACTTTTGTGGGATCAAACAGTGCCACAGTGTGGTTTTCACTGGAAGATCCATGTTTTAATGTTATATTTTTGCAGCTGAAGGGTTTGGCATCTGCCCCGAAGTATGCTGCGCTATTAAGTTGAATGGCGAATCCAGCTTTGTGATCCCCGCTTGGTAGATTATCCCTTAATTCCAAAAAGTCAATGATAGCCTCATTGTTTTGGAAGAGGTCAAGACATGGGGGATTTGGTTGGTTCCATTCGATGAGTTCAGGGTGGATAATGGGCATTACTTCATCGATTAGGTTAAGTGCGGGAGATGTATCAGTGAGGGTTAAGACAGTGTGGTGAAGGTCGTCGATGGTACTCTCCCTATCAGAATCCGGCGTAGGATGAGACGTAGGGTCTGTGGAAGATGTTTCCAGCTCAGGTACCCAAGTGGTCTTTATCTGTGCTTCTCCGTAAACAGGAATGTCTTTGCATGGCGGAGGTGGTGACGTGTCTTCCTCATCTGAGGTGTTAAGCTGTACAGAATCAAATTCCCACTCATGTGAGTCGGTCTCTGAATCACTTTCCAGCATCCGATTGCTATACCATACTGGGATGTCGCTGGAGTTGAATACTGCAGGTGTGATTGGTTTATGTACCTTTGAGGTGATCGGTGCTGCAGGAACTGTGATGGGGTTTAAAGGTTTTGTCACTGGAAGTATCGACAGTGTTGATTTAGTGGCTTCTATTGGAACGGCTGGTGCCATAGATGCTGCTACGGGTTCCAATATAGTTGCTGCTATGAATGGTTTTATTGATGTGATGACTGCTATGGATGGGATTACTAGTTCGATTGGTGGGATTTTTGGCACTGATGACGGTTGCGGTGGGTTTGTGAGCCTCGATGGGGCAGTGACAATATTGCTTGATGGTGCTTTGATTATGAAAGGTGTCCTCTTTACAGTAGGTGGGCAAAATGGTTTGCTAGGTTTTCCTTTAAATCTGAGTTTAGGAAGGATCTCTTTTTCAAAGCCTAGGCCTGTATTACCTTTGGGCTTGAACTCTGGCAGCAGCGGTTCATGTCGTCCTTGTTTGCAGTATCCCAAAGCACTCTGACCATCATATCCCATTCTTACCATAATGAGGAGGCCTTTGCCATACTGTTCTGTAGGAAGTGTAACTCGCGGTATGTCAGTGGTGATGGGATCTTTATAGATCCAGTCCGCTAGGTCCTCATCTTGTGTTTCTTCCTCTTGACTCCTTCCAAGGACGAAAGGCGTCAAGGCACATGCAGGTGTGATTAGTGGTTGCTGGAGTAACTGTTGTGGTTTACCATGTGTTCTAGGAGAAGTGGGCATTTGTCCCACACAAAAGAGCTGACTTAAGTTGTATTCTCCAGGACCTTCCTCTGCGACTTTCATCTTAAGCTTTTCTTGCTTGGGTATAGGAGTGTTTGAACTGGCAAGAGAGGCGGGATTTACATATGATGTGGAAGAAATAGCTTCCCTATTATTAGGAACAGTAATCTCCGGTTGATGGCTGATATTATGGCAAAATGCGAAGGGATTTGCATCGGCCAGGATTGTGATCTCTGCACCGTTATGTGGGAACTTGATACATTGATGGTAGGTAGATGGAACGGGTTGCATGGCATGTATCCAAGGTCTTCCTAATAATAGATTATATGGCAGAGGAAGGTCCAGAACCTGACAAATTATGTGTTTTACCACAGGGCCCACTCGGATTGGTAGTACCGCAGCTCCTTTGGATGAACGCTCTGCATCATCATAGGCCTTGATGGTGATCTTCTTGCGAGGATCCACTGATTCTATTGCATATCCCAATGCTGTGACCAACTGTAGTGTACAAATGTTTAGGCCTGCTCCATTATCGATCAAGACTCGCTTGATCCTGTGTTGGTTGACAAAGCCTTCAATGTGTAGTGAAGCATTATGAGGTTGTTGGAAGGAAGAGTTGTCACTTTCAGAAAAAGTGAGACAAGGTGATGACTTTAGACTTCCAACCATGGCTTGAAATTGGTCCGTATTTAGGTTTGCAGGGACTGATGCTTCTTGGAGTGCTTGATCCAAGATAGTTTTATGAGAGGGTGACAGACGCAAAAGCTCCAAAATGGATATAAGTGCAGGGGTTTTGTCTAATTGTTCCACAAGATTATATTGCTTTGGGGCGGAGGTGGTGCCTTGTGGAGCTGCCTTTATGGTGACCTTGCCGCGACGCGTAACAACATTGCAATTGGAGGTGGGATTTTTGAAGGTGATAGTTGCAATTTGTTCACTGGCATCATACAGGTGATTGACAGTGTAATTATACGCAGCTTGCGTATAATCAGTGGTATCAGGACCTCGTCTGGAAGTGGAAGGACCCCTTTGATCTTGTGATGGAAGTGGATTCTTGAACATCAGATGATCATTATTTGTTGTTTTTGGGTCATGTCCTTCAATCTCAATTTCTCCTCGATCAATAAGATCTTGAATGAGATCTTTCAATCAGTGACAATTACTTGTCTTGTGTCCTCTTCCTTGATGGAACTCACAGTGTTCAGTATCTCTCCACCATGTTGGTTTGAATTGAGGCTCATAATTCGATAACTTAGGTAGAGTGATCAAATTCTGAGAAATGAGTTGTCGCATCACTATTTCAATGGGTTCCCCTAAGGGAGTGTATGTGCGTTTTTGTTTTTGTGGACGAGGTCTTGGTTCATCATGAGATGTGATGCGACCTTGATTAGGAGGAACATTTGTGTTATTTTGAAGTGGAGGATTTTGTCCTGCAAACCGAACCACAGGTTGTGCATTTTGGACAGTCCGAGCATCCACAACTCCATCGTTGACGATATTCTTATTCTTGTTCCAGAAGTTTGGTTTATCACTATTGAAGCGCGGGCGAGGACCATCTTTTGGTTCATTAAAGATTTTGATGAGTCCTTTCTTGATGAGTGCCCGTTCACACTTTAAACCCTTGGTGATCATATCATTAAAAGAGTCTGTGTCTTTGACATCCAGGTGAAATTCCATTTCTTCGTTTAAGTTGGAAATGAATATTTCCACTAGTTCTCGTTCAGGTAACTGAAGAGAACGTCTGCTAGACATTTGGCGCCATCGTTGTAGGAATACTGAGAATAGTTCACCTGGTTTTTGTTTGGTGTTGCACAGATCAGCTATGGTGATGTCGCGTTCAATATTATAAGAGTAATGAGATAGGAACTTCTGGATGAGTTCCTCAAATGTTCTAATGCCACCTGGTAGTCGGGAAAACCATGACGTGATTGTTCCTCCCAAACTTTGGGGAAAAAGGCGCATTAGGTATGTGTCCTCATAAGCCACTTCAAGACAAGCGGAATGAAATTCTCAGACATGATCACGGGGATCCCCCTTTCCTCTATATTTTTCAAATTTGGGTGTTTCGAACCCACGTGGAAAGGGTGGCATATAAAGATTCCTATCAAATGGATAGGGATAGATGTCGTTAAGTGAGAATTGATTGGTCTTAACACCACTATGAAGTTGTTGGGCGAGATTCTCAACTTGTTGCCGCAACATCTCCATTTCATTTGGAGGAGGAGGTGGTGGGTTACCTCGAGGAATGTTATATCTGATGTGATTTCTACCTCTTTCTTCCTCATGGCGACTTTGTCTTTCTGATGCTTGTCTTAATTGGGCAAGATCAAAGTCCGAGGGGAGTTTGGCTCCTTCTTGAGCGAGTTTTAAGAAGTGAGCATCCGCATTGCTCCTAAGTATTTCATCAAACAATCTGTTAAAATGAGGGTTATGCTGAACCCTTTTGAATGTTGAAGGAGTGGGAGTACTTGGGTTTTCATCATTTACGTTTCCTCCAAGTGCTTCTTGAAATTCATTGAGGTTGTCCTCTTCTTCCTCAATTTCTATTTCTCGTTGCCTTGATCGCGATCGAGTTTGAGCCATTTTGTTTGCAAGTTTGTGTTGAAGTTGATTGAAGATGATGATGAGTTGTTCGATGAAAGATGGATGATTTAGTGTTTTGTGTTGTATGGGGATCTCTAGCACTTTAAGGTAGATGTAACCAAAATTCCTTCTTTGAATTGCTTGTTTGTTTGAGGAGTTTGGATGTGATAAGGTGTAGAGAAATCTGAGATGTGTTACAGATTTTGACTACCTAGCAATGAGAGGATTCACTCATGAACTAGTTTCAACCTGCGTAGATGTGTCTCTTAGGATGAGCTTATCCTAGATGTAGAAACAATCTAAAAGTGATGTGATGTGTTTGATTTCAAGCAATATCTAAAAGAGAACTTGGGACAAGAACCTCTTAATGTTTTGAGAGTTTTGGGATGGATTGATGATGGAATGATGACGTATGAATAAGATGATGGATGTTTTGTTTTCAACTTCATTAAAAACTTTGTGTTACAAATGGAACAAACTCTCCTTCTTCCCTTTCAGGCGTTGGTGGCACTTCTCGAGCTGTGTTGTAGGTGATACAGATGTTTGGGAAGAAGTTGGGATTAATCTTTCCTCCTTGATTTTTGTGATAACTCAGAGCTCTATATTGCATAAAAGCTCTGCGGTTCAATGATTCGGAATCAAATTCGTTTGTTTTAACTTGAAGATAGAGACGCATGCGATGTAGAAAGACTCTATGTGAGACAAAGATTTGTCTATTGAGATAGAAGAATTTCCTCCTTTTGATCAAAGCCTTTGAGCTTAATGGTCTCCTTCTTAAGTTGATATTCTGATGACACTTCTTCTTTCGCAAGATGTGAAGAATGGTCATAAAATTTGACTCTTTGTTGTTTGTACTTTGTTTTTGATGTGTTTGGTTGTTTTTGAGAAATGTTGGATGAGTACTTTGTTTTTGAAAGTGATTTGCTGATTTTTCTTTGACAAGAAAACAAAGCAAGCACACAAACACAAGAATGTTGCCCCCAAAGGCACAAATGAGTATGGGTCTAGATCAACCCAATCTTTGGACTTGTATATGACCCTTCCTTTAGATTTATTTTAAGGTGTAGTTCCAAAGCCTAAAGTCGGCTCAATTTGCACTAGGTCTGTAAAACGAACACACTTCAAACACTTTTTATCCCTAAGGTCAAATGGCCAGTTGTGATAAATTTAGCCCACATCTTGATATTTCTTCGACTCTGGTACTACATACTTTATGAATCCCGCCGTGGCAGGTAAGGATGTGATATACTAAGTCTTGCACGAGCATAACAAATAGATGATCCCTATGATGGGGGAGTCACCACTTTTATCAAGCCACAAGTGACTTTTCAAAAAGCTATGTTTCTACTCAAGGAAATATGTATGGTGAGTATCTTGGGAGCAAAACCATCTATGCTCTTGCACTAAATTATATCTCAAATATCCTCAATCAATAGAACGGGTGGGCTACTACTTAAAGGTGTTTAGTCATGTTCGATATTTTTGGACATAAGTTCATTCTGCAGTGACTCACTTAAGAGCCTTGTAACTGGTGGTGGGGCCCATTTGTCCTTTCGGCCAGTTACACTGTAGGAACAGCTATACCCAAGGCTACAGCTTTCGCTCTCACCTGATTTCTATAGCGGCTCGAAGGATTTACCGCTCGAGGTCGTTCCCAAGAGTATCGATCCCTTGGCAGGCCTCTCTTAAAAAGATAAAATTTGAGCGTTACTAACACTTTTCCCTTGCACCTAGGACCACGAGAGCCAAGGGAGAGGATAGTGTGTGTTAGAGGTAGGACCACTCGACCAACTCTTTTGCACAAGTGTGCCAAACACAAAATTCACTTGTTCCTTTTAATTTGTCATCGCAATGATTTTCTATCTATTTGGAGATGTTGCTCCAACAATCATGGTGTTCTTTTTAATTTTCAAAGGCAATTGTTGGAGTAAACTAGAATTTGAAAATCCTGGTCAACTTAATGAAAAACACATTTGCATGAAGTAAAATTGCTTTAAAAATGAGACAAGTTGATTGTGAATTTTATTTGCACCAAAATGGAAGTGTGGATTGTAAGTTTTATCTTGATGCAAGAAATAAAATTTGCCTTGTTGATTTTAAGCACCAAAAGAATTTGTTCCTAACTTTGCAACAAAAAAAATTTGCGTGTTTGTTTTTGTGATTCTTTTTAACTTTGAACAAGTGTGATTCTTTTTTAGAGCTCCAAACGAAAGATATGGTTCTTTTTAAAACTCCAAATGAAAGTGTAGTTGATTTTAACCCAAAAGGAAAATGAATTTATTTTATCCTAACTTGAAAGACAAAGTTAGCAATATGAACAAATTTATTTCCTAAGCTAAAATTGCTAAAAATAATGCTATTGTAGGGGTTAGTTAAAACCTGCACAAAAGATAATTAGTTAGAAAAATCTGCATGTTTTGGTGGGCTTCTACAAGCCTAAAATTTTTGGTTTTCGGTTACAAGGAATTTTCTTACAACTCTTTGTTACAATAGCTCTACTCTGTGTGAAAACAGAAGTGCTATTTAACATGAAAGAGCAACATTATAGACAATAGCGTTAAAGTATCAATTTGCGAAGGTGCTAAATTGAGAAGAAAAATGCAAGAGAATGACCTGTGTGTCAATTAAAACATTCAAAAGTTAGTAGTCTTCAAAATGATTGCTCTTTGATTCACGTCGGGTTCACCAAATGATGTCATGGAAATGGGGACAAGGCAACAACAAAGTTCAATGTTAATAAGTTAGTTTCAACCATAAAAACAAAACAAAGAACTAAAAACCATTCCAAACATATCAAGAGAGATTTCAAAAAAAACATGAAAGAAGTTTAACAAAATAAAAGAAAGGAGAAGAGCCTCCCTAAGATGCTTCCATGATGCCTTTTGATGCTTCTCCCTTGTTTCTCTCCTCTCCAAGTCCCAAATGAGTGTAGCTCTCAGCTTTTAGCACTAGCCATGGATGCCATATGGAGATTCAAGATGGTTGAATATGATAAGCAAATACTATGCAAGAGTAGATAGTGATGCTATGAAAAAGCTCTATGCTAATGCCAGTATAACAACAATACTCTAAAATGCTTCTCTTTTGCTTGAGGAGAAGGGTTCTATTTATAGAAGAAATGGGGAAATGAAGGGTTAAGATTGAATGGTTTAATCAAGGGCCAAGTTTGAAAGTTGGGGATCCATGTGCACAATTGGCACCAATAAAATGGTGACAAGTGTCAACATAGGATTGGGTTTGAGAGAAGAGGTTGGAGGCATTAAAGGCCCGAGAAGACCTCATGGTTATCTAGAAGGTAAGGGTCAAGTCTAAATTAAGATTACCCATTGGATTAAGAGTTAATCCAAGGATAAACCTTTGTGCAAATGTTTAAGAGATAATCATGGTCAAAGCATTAATGGCCTGATGAGACCTTTGGGTTGGGTAGAGGTTGAGTCAAAACAAATGTTTTAACCATGTGGGAGGGTTGAATTAACCATTAATGGTTATTGGAGACTTTGGGGATTAAGTGGTTGAAGGTTGAAAGCTTTCAAAGGTTATCAAAGACTCTGAGGGTTAATTTGTTGAACACACAAAGCATTAATTGCTTTTCAAAGACTTTGGAGTCTTTGAGAAGTGACTCCAATTTGCTTAGGAATGTGACAATATTTAGGGGATGGATTAGGCTAATTAGGAAGGGTTTAGAAGAATCTAGAAGGGGTTTAGGCATACAAGTGGATTTTGTAGGAAAATGCAAGTGGGAGAAATTTTGGTATTTTCAATTAAAATAAAATCATTTATTTCAATTAAATGGTGTAATTTGCATTTGGATAAATATTCAAATAAATATTAATTTATTTAAATGAGAAAAAGAAGATAAAGCATTTAAAATGCTTGAAGACTTTGAGGGAAACCATTAAAGGCTTGAAGACTTTAAGGAAAACCATTAAAGTCTTTAAGAAGACTATAGAAGGAAGCCATCAAGTTTGAAGACTTTAAAGCCATCAAGTTTGAATACTTTAAGGGAAACCATTAAAGGTTTCAAGTGGGTGAGGATAAATAGGATTTTAAATAAATAATTTATTTAAAATAGTTGTGCAACTTGCTTTTGTAGGAAAATACAAGTGGGTGGAGGATAAAGGTGATTTAAATAAATTATTTATTTAAAATAATCGTGCAACTTGTATTTGTAGGAAAATGCAAGTGGGTGGAGGATAAAGGTGATTTTAAATAAATGATTTATTTATTTAAATGTGAGAGGTGGGATTTTGGGGGTTTTAAATAAATATTAATTTATTTAAATGTGAGAGAAGATTTAATTAAATAAATATGATTTATTTATTTAATTAATGGTCTGAATTTGGTTAAGTGAATTAAATCAAATAAATTGAATAATTTATTTAATTAATAGGAGAATAGGGTTAAGATGAATTAATTAAATATTAATTTAATTAATTATTAATTGATGGTTAAATAATCAAATAAATACTAAGTATTCATTTAATTAAGTGGACAGATTTATGTGACTACAGAAACCCTAAGAGATATTCCTTGACTCTCTCTTCACTACAAGAAGTAGTCAAAGTGAGATAGCTCCCTAGGCTCTTTCGTATTCCACTGTGTGTACATGAGAGTGGGATTAGGTCTACGCTACTTGGTTCCATTTTGTGCTCCACATTTTGGTGAACCCGACGTAAATCCAATCTTCCTTAAATTTGTATTTCCTAGTTAGATCTAGATATTGCATCTTTCTTTTCATTAAAAAACATAAAAAAAAGTTTTCATTCATTGCATTGTGTGTTTTAAGTTTTGTATGCATTCTTCATTTCAAAAATGTCGAACCTTTATTTACAAGACTTTCATTCCTTTGATAATGCATTTGCTTATGATGATTATGAGTTTAGTAAGGAAGAACTAGATGAGGCTCTTGATGAGTTTCTATACCCTAAACCTTCTAAACCTACATTTATACAAAAGCTAATTAACCTTGTTACTATGTCATTTTGTAGTGATGAGAAAGATAAGTTGAATGGTTCTTCTCATGAATACATTCCTATCAACTCGTCCTCTAAATCTAGTAACATGGTGATTTATAACAATCCCCTTTAAGAGGACCTATCTCCTTTTTAATCTAAAGACAAACCATTTAATAGATACAATCATTCTATGTTGGATGATGCTCTTGATGATTTCATGTCTTTGTCAACTTCTTCAAACAAAGATCACACATCTAAAAGATTGATTAACATGATAAATGTGAATGAACATAGCAAACCTCTTTTTGTGGTTCAAGGTGCTTACCATTCTCCAACATCACAGTCTTTAAACCAACCTCTCTTTATGGTTCAAGGTGGTTATGGAAATGATCCTTTTTGTACCCCTTGCAAACCTATTATCACTGTGCAAGGAGGATATCCCACTAAGAGTCGTTATTGAGTATGCTAAACAAATAACTAGAGAGAGTTATCATTCAGTTGCTCTTACCTATAACACGAGAAAGAATAGGCAACCCAATCCTCCTCCAATTATTCCAACTTCACTTCCTAATCCTCAACATGTTCCTCTTCAAACACCTTGCATTTCATAAGCCATTGGTAAGGAGTATGATCTCATTGAACAACTCAAGGCCACTCCTGCCAAGATCTCCCTTTAGGATTTAATTTAAACTTCTTCAACATATCATGGAATGTTACAAGATGCCTTTAAAACCTTGAATATCCCATGAATAGTGACATCCAATAATGTGGCTTCTTTGATTGACTCTATAACCACACCCAAAGCTCAAATTGTGTTCACCCAAGATGAGTTACCTCCTCGTGAAGTTCAATATCAATATGACCCTCTCATGATTGTTGTTATTATCAATGGAAATGTTATAAGATGAACCCTTGTAGATAAAGGCTCTAGCCTTAATGTTTGTAGTGCTAACCTATTGCATAAGATCAATATGGACACTTCTCTCATCAAACTTGATTCTCTTACTATCTATGGCTTTGATAATGTGGCTAGGTCTTCATTAGGTATCATAACCTTGCCTGTTAACATAGGACCGGTTACCTTATCTACACCTATTCATGTCATTCCCAAAAATTTGATAAGAAAAGTATTTCACGCCCCCTCTGGCAATCCCCTGATTTTTCACAACCGCTCTAACAATGAGCAACCTCATACCGGAGAAAAAACATCCATCCAGTGTCACAAAATATGCAATGACTCCATACATAATTCTGTTCGAACACCATCTTCTCACTGATAAAAAGTTGTTCTCAGACAAATGAAGAAATTTGTATCCATTTCTACCCATTTTATCACCCGCCTAGTGAATTTATAATTAGAATTCCCTTCCAAGTGGTGGTGCTAATCCATGTGAAGAATCATCATCCTGATATCTTCTGCTCATCTCGTCAGTTATGAATTCTAGCAATCATGCCTGTAACTCAAGTCACCATCATTTTCTAGGCCATCACTCCATTGCCACCTACATGTGTTCACCTTTCATGAATGATTTTATTATGATCTTATTCCTTTCTTAATGTATAGTCTCCTATTTCAGGATTTTTGTTAACGAGCAAATCTCTGAATTTATCAGAGAACTCATGATCTATCATATCAAAATTTGGAGTTTTTCTTGATCCTTTCACATCTCTGAGATATCATCTTTGATTGTCTAATCAATCCCGAGTCGACAAGTTTGTATCCTGGTCATCCCATCTCTTCCTCGCGGGCTTCGATCGGTACCTCCAAAATCCCTCCTAATTTCATATTTGAAACTCAACTGCAGATCCTACCCAATTTGGCAAATCTAACGATCATTGTTTGTCAACGCAACATTTGACCCTCCATTTGTATCAACGAACCAACAAAATCATGACTAATCAGCACCACATCATCTTTCAACCAAACTCTGCCAACGACCCCACCGTAGGTCTTCATGGTCAATCTAGGACACGTGGCATCATCTCGTGACACCGCAGTCCATAACTTCCTTACAACTACCATCATGGGGATATGGGGGTCATCAGATCTATTCACTCTTTACTGCTTTGCACAATGCTCGTTAACTCCTCCAGAATTAAAAATTGAGCACCTTTCACCTGAGGACAAAACATCTCCATTCATTTTGAACATGTACCAATTGATAGGACTGTTAGTAAACCGACTTTTACCGCCTGAGAACTGGTAACACAATACTTTGATCGGTTATACGGCCAACCTAGTCTATTTCCGTTGAAAACACATGGCACAATCTCGCAATGCCACGATCTTTATAATTTTTGTACCTTTGACCACGAGAAAGCGCAAACCATTGGATTCATTCTATCTTTAGCAACCGGTTGAAATACTTAGGACTTTTGGACTTAAGAAAATTATGGGCGTGGGCACAAATATTTAAAGCGAGACTGATCATAGGAAAATTTTTGCACATGACTTAGGAAAAATCATATGTCATAAACCAGTTGACTACCACCTAATTCTTAAGAAATAAAATGGCCCCACAAATGGCAAACAACCCTTGGCTTTAAGTGGGAAAGAGGTAACGACATAAAATATCATTTCTAGGGCTTCTTTACAAAACATAAGAAACTTTGATAAACCCTAAACCCTAGAACTTGGATCATTTACATAGGATACAAATAAAACCATAAAATCAATATTTGAGCTCAAAATTAAAAATTTCATGCAATCAATTTTCAGAGCTATCAGTGGGTTTGATGGTACTCCTTGTAAAGTTACTTTTGATCTGTGAGTAACTACTGCACAATCTCTGTCTTTGGGATTTATTGTGATTGTAACTACTGTATCAAGGTTCACTTCATATCCCTTCCTATAGTCATTATGTGCAAGTTTGATATCCATGATATGTGCTATAAGTTCATCTTCAAACCATGTCAAATAAAACGGTTCTTCATGCCCCCAGTCCTTAAGACAGGGATTCTTCTCTTCATCATATTTTGGTGCTTCTGACATCATGCAAATTTGGTTATCATATTCATAAGTCTCTCGACATTTCTCATCATTATCAAGTGCTTCTTGTGAATCATCATTTACTACATCCCCTGAGCTAATGGCATGAATAGTATAGTCATATGAGACTTTTGTGTAGTTAGTTTTATTGTCTTGTGTTCCCGATGTAGATGCCTTCCCTTTATCATGTTTGACAAATGGAACCTTAAATATGGTGTGATTCATGTTTGTTGAAGTTTTGTTGGTGTTAATTGTGATGTCACCTTGATCAATCATGTCTTGGATTAAGTTTTTCAATTTATAGCAATTTGTAGTTTTGTGGTCTTTAGTATGATGGTATTCACATAAATCATTATCATTCCACCTTGTAGGTTTGAAAGGATCTGGTTCATATACTCTCACTTTTGGCAAAGTGATCATATTTGTCTATATTATTTTTTAACGATGATTCAATAGGTTCTCCTAGAGGTGTGTAATTCCTTTTTGGAGCACTTACCCTTGGGAATTTTGTGTTCATAGTTTGCGCAGTGTTTACATTGGTTGATACATTATTATTCTTTGTATGTGGACTAAATGATTGACTTGGGCTTTGTAAAGACAAGATCAGTTGAGCTCTATTCACTGTACGGGCGTCTACAACACCATCATTGGTCACATTTTTGTTTCTTGAGCAAAACTTGGATTTATCATTGTCGTTGTTATTGCCATTATTTTTGAGACCTTGTTCTACTAGTCCTTTCTCACACTTTAAGGATTTTTTAGTGACTTGTTTCAATGTGGTCAAATATTGCATTTGTATCGGGTACTTAATTTTAGGGATCAAGTTTTCTATAAACATGTTGACATTTGTTTATATAGATGATGTTGGTGCATTTTGAGAGGAACTTGAGGTCATCGCTTGTGTTTGTGTCACACGTGGTATTTGACTGCTATTTGGACCTAAAGTAGTTCCTCGTAGTAAGATTGTTGTGATATCAAAATCTTCAGGTAACTTGGCCTCATTTTGTAATAACAATGAGAGATAATTGTCTCTATCATTATGTATAAGAGCATCTAAGATCATAAGGACATGTGGGTCTTGTTGATTTGACTCAATCTCTTCATGTATTAAATTTTGTTATATCTCGTGTATTGTGGCCATTGCTTGAGGATTTGACCGTTGACTACTTGATATGTCCATGTTCCAAGTTGGATTAACCGATAGGTTTCTATTTGGGTCCATTTTACTTTTTGCCTTTTGTGACCTTGTGACGGGCATTTAAGACTTCTATATGAGGATGATTTAGAACCTAATGCAAGCTGATAATAACATAAGACTCTAGACCTAAATACAAAATATGCAACACTAGACCAGACTCTCTATTGGGGATTTGGATGTGAGACTTGTTGAGTATTTTGAGATTTTTGCAATGCAAGTTTTTCAAGTTTTTCTCTCAGACATTCTGTAGCAGTTTCTCTATCACTCCTACATGCAATTTTGTACTCTCTATCTAGCTCGTATCCAACTCCTAGGTACTGAGGTGTGCTTCTCTTTAATTGCCAATCCAAGTTACCTAAACCGTCAATCATTTCTCATTGACCCGTGTTTCACACTAGATTAGGTTACTCAAAGGGGAGCAAACCATCACCTGGAAGACCCATTAAGACACATGCTATGACTTTCTAGGATGTTTATGCAAATAATGATGAACTAAGACAGATGCATATGAGGATGTTAATAAGGACACAAATGAGGATAATAATAATGGCGTAAATGAGGATGATAATAAGGATGTAAATGAGGACTATGCAAGGACTTATGCAACTTCTAAGGACGATAATAAGGATGTAAATGAAAACTATGCAAGGAATTGTGCAACTTCTAAGGATGTATATGAGGACAATAATAAGGACGTAAATGAGAACTATACAAGGACTGTCTATGGTCACAAGTATGCAAAAATTTTGAGTTTGTAGGACCATCTAATTTTTTAAGATAAACTTTGTTTCCAGTAACTCTATCTGTATGACAAGTTTGTTGTTTTTCAAATCTGAGAACAGTTGTTTGAAGACAGGTATAGCTGACTAAACTGTGTTCTGACTAACTCTAAGAATTCAGAGACGTGTAAGGTAGGGCCTAAAATAGCCCAAATACTAACTCAATACTGGTCTGAAACAATGATACACATAAAATCATAGAAGATAATATTAGGCTAGAAAGTGGACACTATTCAATGAGGCCCCCACAACAAAATACTGAAACAAGATGAATGGATAAAGAGTCTGGCAGCACTGACTCCACTCCACGACACACACTTCTTGGGCACGCTAGTCTCTCTTACCCCGAAGATTCAAAGATCTTATCACCAAGGGATTTTTGTCTCATAATGCAAGGTACATGAGGGGTATCTATGGGGTACAATTTGCACTCCCAGAATCACTGAATGTGATATTTGGGCTACTAAGTTGGTTCTTATTGTAAATTTTGAGGGATCCTGATCCAATGATGGATTCTTAGAGCAAGCCACTTAAGACTTTAGTTAAGTTTATCGATGCAGGGAAGGCCCCCACATACGTCGAATTCACTCAACACTCTAGCTGCCTGACCAATATATTTATATAGTGGCTCGAAAAACCCGCTCGAGAGTACGCTGGGAAAGATGATATCCCCAACGCATCCCAATTCGAAGTACCTCTATGGGGTGATGAAATCCCTAGTCAAAGATACCCCTCACTACTAAAATAAAAAAAGTGGGTGTTGTTATCACCTTCTCCCTTTCTCCCAATACCCCAAAGGCGGATGGAAAGGCAGTTGATGCAACAGTAGGTCCACCCCAAACATTATAAGAAGTTCTTTCCTTTTAAAAAAATGAAGTGTGGGTTATTCTATTGAGAAGCTTGATTCACATTCATTTTAAGACCCAAACTTAGGTGTGAGATACACATGTGCATGTCAATTTTAGAACACAAAACTGAAGTGTGAAAGCATGCATGTCAATTTTAACCAGGTTTGTTTTAAGCCCAAAACTGAAGTGTGATATCATGCATGTATATTCTAATTAGGTTTATTTTAAGCCCAAAACTGAAGTGTGATAACATGAGTGTTTATGATTCAGTAATAATCTGATCCTGTCTGTAAATTCACCACATGCTACAAACAGATTATCAGTAACCCAAGAAAATCCACAGAAAACAGAAAACTTAACTATGAATATACAAATGTGTAATGATACCTGAGTGAATGCATGATGGTGTATGAGCTATTGTGTGATCTTAACAAAGTGAATGCGTAATTTTGACAAAGCGAATGCATGATTCTGACAGAGTGATTGCATGAAAATATCTAAGCAAATGCGTAAAACATAGACAGACCAAACAAAACCCCAAAAAATAAAAGTTTAATTTTGATCTAGAACCTGCAAAACAGATTGTGATGCCCTAGCATGATCTCTCATCATCCATTCTATATTAAGAAAACCATGTTTACTCTATATGAGAGAACTAGGCCGTTGTATTATCAATGGTTGGTTGGTCCTCTAGATCTCGTATCTTCTTTTCTACTTTTAGGATTTGTTGATGGCATCTGCCTTGTCTTCTTTGTTCCTTTGTCCTCCTGGCACCTGAAATCCTAAATTGTACCTTACGTGCCATAAGATGTCATAATTAAAGCACACAATAAGGGTAAACAATGTTCATATTTAACCAATTTCATACATAATTTAACATAATAGAAAGTAAGAAACAAGAAAGATTAGATAAACAGAACAAAGAAATAACTCTGTCGAATGCATGATAGAATCCGAGTGAATGCGTGACAGGATAAAGGCTATTGTGTGATGGGGTCCGCACGAATGCATGACCCTGTGTGATTGATTGCGTGAGCCTGTTTATGTGATTGCATGACTTTTGAATCTGTTGCACAATTCGTACAAAACCTGCAAAAAAAAGAAGAAAATTATGTACAACTTGCAAAAATCACACAGAAAACAAAGAAGGTTAATTAGCTGTTGTTTCACATTGGGTTCACCAAAATGTTGTATGTAAAATTCATCATGTAATCAATCAAAAATAAAAGGAAATCATGAATCCCTATCTAATCAAAGAATTCTAAACAAAACCAATGAAATAATGCAAACAAGCAATAGGAATGTAAAACAAATCAATTCAAACTCCCTATTCCATGATCGCATGTAGCTTCCATTGTTCTTCTCTTCTTTGTGGTATGATGACTCTCAGATATTGCATTGGCAACCTGCAAATGACACAAAGATTTGAAGTTCGTGATTCATCATGATTGGATATTGAATGCTCAATTTATAGATTATTGAAGAGGATTGATTGAGAGGTGGAACAAATTGATCAAGAGGTGGAACTCAGGTGAGCTCACATGTTGATTGATAGTTGAACTGCTAAATTGGAGGTGAAACAAAATAGATTGAATAGATAATATGAGTTAACTGATTGGGGAAAAAGATGATTGAAAGATGAAAAATGATGATTGGAGGAAATTAATTGATGACAAAGAAAGATTTATTTAGAAAAAGCTAACTAGAAGATAGAAAAAGAATGATTGGAGGAAATTAAAAAAACTGGTGTAATTAATCAATTAATTGAAATAATCAATTAAAATAGATGGAATAGTTAACTAATTGAAAGCTTTTTGGAAAAAAACAAAGTGGAAGATAGAAATAGAGATTGAAAAGATAATGATTTAATTAATTAATTAATTTAGCATGTGCTTGCACTTTGACTTTGATTTTCAATTTGATTTTTGAAATTATGCACATGTATTTGAAATTAGAAGAAATTAAAAGAATATGATTTAGATGAAATTAAATAAAATTAAAATTTGGGGATTTGGAATTGAAGAATTAATTAGCTAATTAAATAATTTAAAGAAAATATTTAATTATTTAGAAATGGAGTTTAATTAAATAAAAAATATATATTTAATTTAAAGGATTAAAATTATAATTAATGAAATAATTAATATTTAATTAATATTTAGACAAAGGGTTGAATGATTAATTGAATAGAGAGAGAAATTGAAAATGGAATTTATTTAAATAATAAAGATTATTTAAATTTAAGGATTAATAATCATAATTAATTAAATAACAAATATTTAATTAACATTAGAAAATGGCTTGAATGATTAAATTACGATAGAATTGATATTGTCCAATAATTAGTAAGATGATGAAGAAATATGAATTTAGAAGAATAAGATTAATCAGCTTGATTAAATAATTAAAGAATTATTTAACTGATTAGAGGAATAATTAGTACATGATCAATGAGACATTTTTAGGTGTCTACATGGAGATTGAAGAGTTAATTGAGTTAACTAATTTGATCAATCAATTATGATTTCAACGTGTGCTCTACGATTTTGAATTGAAATTCAATTTCATTCTTATTTGGATTTGAATATTGATTTTCGAATGTTGAAATGCACATGAAATTTATTGAAATGTGATGAAATTAGAATTTGGTGAAATGTGAATTTGGAGAATTGAAATTAAATGAAATTAGTTGAAATCAGAATTTGGGGATTTGGAGGATGAATAATTAATAAATTAAATAATTTAAATGAAATTATTTAATCATTAGAAATATAATTAATTAAATAACAAAGATTATTTAATTAAGGAATAAATCATAATTAATTAAATAAATAATATCTAATTAATGTTTTTTTTTTAATAAAAGGGTAAAAACTTTATTGAACATCAGAAAAATGCATTACACAAATAGGCAAAGCCCCAAGGCCCCTAGAGAAAACAACCAAGCCAACCACACATCAACCAGCTTCATTACCATCCATGTCCTCAATGAAAATCTTCTGCAGTTCTTGACAATAGTCCCTAGAGAGGTGCTCCCGACCTTCCACTTTCCAATCACTGTCATGATCTGAGGCCCACTTGGCCAAACAATCCACCCCACCATTCCATTCCCGAGGAATATGGATGAAGGACACCTGCTCCATTAAGGAGCTAATTTGGAGAATCTGTTGCACAATCCTTGCCAATTGCCACTGAATCCCACTCAACTTCTGCTCAGTCAACAAATTAACAACAATTTGTGAATCCAATTCACAAATCACCTTCCTACAACCCAACGCCAAAGCCCTCTCCAAAGCATAAAGAATCGCTAAACCCTCCATAAGATTATTAGACTGCCATCCTTTATGAACTGAGAAAAAGAAAACAATCTCCCCTCTGCTGTTCCTACCAACACCCCCTATTCCAGTCAGGCCTGGGTTACCCCTAGATGAGCCATCAGTGTTAATCTTGATAAACTCCTCCTGAGGAGGTACCCACCTTCCCACCCTTTGCACCTTCTTAATAGCCCATCTACCTCTCCGAACACAGGCAGAGGTCGGAGATAGCTCCTGCAATCCAAGCCTACTCACAATATTTGCCTCATCTCTACCCAGCGGGAAGTTCACCTCACACTTAGCTTCCACTGTCTCTCGAATCATAACTGTGATCCTATTCCAGACTTGTTGAACAAACAATTTGGCCTCACGAAAAATCCTCCTGTTCCTTTCGAGCCAGATCTGCCACAGAATGAAAATGGGCCCAATATACCAGACAGTTTGGATAAAGGAGGATGGAATAGGAGGTCTACCCAAACCGCTCCAAAATTCCACCAGAGAATCAACATGGACACAAGGATGCTTCCACACCCCCCACCAATAGTGCCATATAAGCATAGAGAAAGGGCATCTGAAAAATAGATGAGAGGAATCTTCCTCTCCATTACCACACAGAACACAGATAGAGGGCCCCAAGAATCCTCGCTTGCGGATATTGTCCCATGTAAGACATCTATTCCAAGCCAAAGTCCAAGCAAAGCAATTACACTTCGACCAAGAAGCATTATTCCATACCTGTTTCCACCAATTCACTTCCCTTCCCTCGAGTCTTCGCCTCGTCAATTCCCAGTAACCACTAGCCACAGAAAAGACACCCTTAGGATTTGGGGACCAAGCTAGCCCATCCCTCCCCTTAAGAGAGCTACAATGTCTATTCGCCAAAATGCCCTGCAGCTCAGCACATTCTTCCTCCATCCCAACCACCGACCACTCATCAGGATTCTTCCACCTTTCCAAATCCAGCTGACTGCACCTGTAGACCACCTTAAAATCACTCACCCTTGACCATCCTGCATCCAAAAACCTCTGGCCCAGGTTTCCAAGGTTAGGAAACTGATCAAGGATGGGAGGATAACCATCCCAAGAGTCCTTCCAGAAAAGGACCTCTTCCCCCCTTTTGCAAATCTAGAAAAGCCCTGCCTTAATGAGAGAGGCCCCCCAATTAAGTGTGTTCCAGATCGAAGAGCCCTTTCCTTCAAGCGGATATCTAGGGATTTCCTCCAATGGGATCCTCTGCATATATTTATTGGCCAGAATCCTGGCCCAACCTCGATCCTGCTCAACACACCACCTCCAGTACGGTTTAGCTGCAAGAGCCTCCCCAAAAAGAATAGATTGCCTTAACCCAAGCCCCCCTGCTTGCTTTGGGCTACACACCAGGTCCCAGTTGACCAGACTCCACTTGGAAGCTGAAAGATTTCCTGCCCATAAGAACTGCCTAGCCAGAGAATCCAAGTCCTTCAAGAACCACTTAGGTGCCACCTGAAGCATACATCGACAGGTCAACAATGCCTGAACCATTGACTGAATCAGTTGGACCCTCCCTGCAAAGGATAACCATCTATGGGTCCAGTGATCAACCTTTGATCAAAATTTATCCAAAATCCCCTGTCATGACTCCCTAGGAGGGTTTCCAGGAGAGATAGGGATTCCTAAATAGGTCAAGGGCAGGGAGCCAATTTGGAATCTCATAATAACAACAACCCTCCTTTGGATATCTTCTGGAGTGTTGAAAGAGAGGATAGAAGACTTATCCTCATTAATCCTCTGGCTGGACGCCGCAAGATATACATCGAGGACCTTCTGTAAATTGGAAGCTTCGTTGATCCGGGCTAGCCCCATAAGGGCTATATCATCCACAAACTACAAGTGAGACTGCGACTGCAGGTCATTACCCCAATTCCAACCTTGAATATTACCCAGGGCTACATTATGCTTAATCGGCCTCCCCAGACCCTCAGTAAGAAGAATGAATAAATAAGGGGAGAGGGGATCCCCCTGGCGGAGACCCCGAGAGGCCCCGAACAACTCAGTATGATCCCCATTGATAAGCACTGAAAAAGAGGTGGACGTAACACAACTCATCACCCACTGGATCCATTCATCAGCAAAACCAAAAGCCTTGAGGATTTTCTGAAGGAAGCACCACCAAACTCTATCATAAGCCTTGGCCATATCCAGCTTGATAAACATAGCCTTTTCCTTGGAGGTTGCCATAGAGTGGATGGTTTCTGTAGCAATGACCACCCCATCTAGAATTTCACGGCCTTCCACAAACCCACTTTGCTCCTCCGAAATAACACTCCCCAGGCACTTCTTCAATCTGTCTGCAATCAACTTAGAGATGATCTTGTAAATCACATTGCAAAGAGAGATGGGGCGGAACTAGCCTAACCGGTGGACCCCTTCACATTTGGGGATTAGAGCAATGAAGGTCGCATTCAAAGCCCTAAGCATCTGCTTATTTCTCTGGGATTCCTGGACCACATCCAATAAATCAAGCTTGATAATATCTCAGAACTCTTGAAAGAACTCAATCAGGAACCCATCCGGTCCAAGAGCCTTCCCTTTCCTCATATGGAAGACAATCCTCTCAAGTTCTTCCATCAAGATAGGCCCCAGAAGTTGCTCATTCATCTCCCTCGAGACAAGAGAATGGATGCAGGCAAGAACCAAATTCTCCTCCTCTGTTTCCCCCTGAGATTCTTCCTTAAAGAGGGACTGGAAAAACTGAAGAGCCTCCCTAGACATCTCTTCCAAGGATAAGCACTGCTCACCTCTATCATTAACCAGAATAGGAATGGAATTTTCGTGTCTCCTTGCTTTCACCGAGTTGAAGAAGAAAGTCATATTCTTGTCCCCCTCCTTCAGCCAATCAATGCGGGCTCTCTGCTTCCAATAAACTTCTTCCCTAGTCTCCCATTCCTCAACCACCTTGACAGCCTTGTCTTCTTCTCTGAGAAAATCCTTCGACAACCCATGCTCTCTGATTTCCCTGGTGATCTCACTCAACACAATTTGGGCAGCTTTCTTCTCACGAAAGATGTTCCCAAACCCTTGCCGGTTCCACTATTTAAGCTAGCGCTTAACAAATTGTAGCTGTTTGGCAAAAGTGAACATGGTAGTGCCAAAGGCCGGCCTGCCTTTCCTCCACCAGTCCGCCACCAGATCCTATAAAGAAGGGTCCCTAAGCCACATAAGTTGAAATTTGAAAGAAGGCGAGCGGGCAACCCGAGCCGAGGATGAAACCAACTTGATGGGCCAATGATCTGACCCTCTCCAGTCAAGAATCTCAGAAGTTGTGGACCACCCCCCGCTAATCCAAAAACAAGACACCAGAAAGCGATCCAACCACTCAGCGATCCAATTCTCACCAACCCTCCTATTGTTCCAAGTGAACACGCCATTGCTAGGCTTGATGTCAACTAGCTGCAGCCGGGAGATACTATCTTGGAAGAGGACTGAAGACGGTTCCAACCGCACGACACCCCCCTTCTTCTCACTCAACTCCAGAATGGCATTGAAATCTGCTGCCATAATCCAAGGATGGAAAGGGGCCAACCTTCGCATACCAGCCACATGAGACCATAAGTTATGCTTACATGGAAGATCAATGGGAGCATAGATATTTGAAAACAAAACGACCTCCCCAATCTCGAGGCTAGAAAGAACCTCGGATGTTGAGGATCTGGACATGGCCCACCAGACAAGGTGAAGCCTTAGAGGGTTCCAAAGACAGGCAACTCCTCCTACGGATCCAGCTGCCCCAACACACTGACATTCGCCATGCCCCCACAGCTTTGGCACAAGACCCATCATACTCTCCACTGACAGTTTAGTTTCTTGCAAGAAAAGGATATCAGGAGCATGATTCCTAATCAAATCCTGAATAACTTTTTGTCTAGGGCCGCTGTTCAAGCCCCTAACATTCCATGAGAGTACAATCATTTGGGAGGTTTGGAAAAGTGAGAATCCAAGGTCTTTACTGACCCTGACTCAATCAAATTCTCTCCCATCATTTTGATTTTATCCACATCCTTCTTTCTGCCAGCCTTTGAGATTTTTTCTGAGGCACTTTTCTTAAAATCCTTCTGATAAAGACCCAGGTGAACAAAAGACTTACTAGTCCTAGCTCCATCCGGTTCCAATTTCAGGGTTGTCGGGGACCCCTCCCCCCACCCAAAATCGCCTCCGAACCAGGGATGAGTCCCAGCTCAGCCCCTACAGCTTTCTCCAACTCCATTTGTTGGTCTCCAGTCACTACCAAGGCCTGGGAAAAGTCCTCCCTAGCTTTTTCTGGTGCCTCCCCTGAAGCCCCCTGATCTAGTGGGGTAAATCCCAGATTCACTTCCTGATGGCTGAGGTCATCTAGCGCTTCAAATCTATTAAAAGTATCCTCCTCCTCTCTCTTCAGGGACCTCTTCTGGCCCCGATTTCTGTTCCTTGTCTTCACTGGAACAAACCCCTCAGCCCCCACAACATCAGTCACCATATCACTTTTACCTTTATCCACCCTATCTTGACCTTGAGCCTGATGTTGAGGTTGGGACACCACTAGTTTATATCTAGGGCATTTACGTTGAAGATGACCATACTCATGACATAGTCGACAGCGAAAGGGTAGAGTCTCATAGTCTTGCTGTTGAACCCATGAGTAAGAGCCCACACACATATCTACAACATCTGGTAATGGTTTACTGAGATCAATTTCAACACAAATGCGTGCAAAGGTCATTACCTTTCTCCCTAGGGTTTGCGATGAAGATCCCACTAGTTTCCCCGGCAGTGCTGCTAGCATCCTTAACACGTCCTCTCGACAACATTCCACTGGAAGATGTGGTAACTGAACCCATACAGGGACTCTGTTTGGGAGCTCCTTCGAAGGGTTAAACCCTGCATGCCAAGGTTTGATGAACAACCCCACCTGATTGTGGAAATATGGGGCTCCTTCAAAAACCCTATTTCGGTCCTCCATACAATTGAAAGTAACCATAAAATAATTGTTCGCTAGCAGCATAATCTCCATTTCCCCATTTGGTGCCCAAGACCTCTGCGCCCAGTTTTCCAGGAATTGCAGGGAGACCCTCATTCGCAGAAATTTGCAGTAGAGTGAGTGTTTTGAAAAGTACTCCACATCTTCCGCTATCATCTTTGGAGGTATTTAATTAATGTTTGAGAAAGGGGTGAATGATGAATTGATAAGGGAGATAGAAATTGAATAATTAGTAAGATGGATAATGATGATTAAATTAATTCAGAAAAATAAGATTAATTAAAATAATTAGATAATTTAAAATTTTTTAATTAATAAGATGAATGATTAGTATGCGACCAATGAGAGATTTTTAGATGTCTACTGTAGTCACATAAATCTGTCCAAATTAATTAAATGAATATTCCCTATTTATTTGATTAAAAATCCACTAAGTCATTAGTTAATTAAATTAATATTTAATTAATTCATCTTCAAACATTCTCCTATTAATTAAATAAATCATTGAATTTATTTTAATTAATTCATTAAACCAAATTCACATATCAATTAAATGAATAAATCTTATTTATTCAATTAATCCCCCTTTTCCTCTTTTAAATAAATTAAATTAAACATTTATTTAAATCATTTATCCCTCCCACTTGCATTTTCCTACAAATGCAACTTGCACCTATTTATTGAAATAAATGAATTTTATTTTAATAAAATCCTATTTTCCCTCACCCACCAAACCCACTTGCAATCCTAACCCCCTTCTAGATTCTTCTAAACCCTTCCTAATTAACCTAATCCATCCCCTAATTATTGTCACATTCCTAAGCAACTTCGAGTCACTTCTCAAAGACTTCAAAGTCTTTGAAAAGCATTTAATGCTTTGTGTGTTCAACAATTTAACCTCTAAAGTCTTCTAAACCACTTATGACTCTTACATAACCATTTATGGTTATTTCAACTTGCACTCATGTGTCTCCTCAAGCATTTATTGCTTTGACCATGGTTATCCCTTTTGCCTTTGCACAAGAGTTTATCCATTGGATAAAAGCTTTATTCTTTGAATAAAGAATTTATTCACTCAACTTAACCTTGACCTTAACCCCCAAGTTGACTCCCAGGTAATGTCAAGCATTTAATGCTTATTCCCTCTCCTCTCAACCTATCTCATATTAACACTTGTCATCTTGGGATTGGGTTAAAAGCCCTCACATGGATTGAATATCATTCAATCCTGACCCTTGTTGAGATTACTCAATCTCAACCATCCATTGCTCCATTTTTCCTATAAATAGAGCTCATTTCTTCATAATCCAGATCCTTAAAACTTGTATGCATCTAAGTTATAGAGAATTTTAGAGAGCATTTAGCATAAATCACTAATATCTTGTCACTTTTCTTTAAAATAAATCATTTTAGTATCAATAGCATCTAGTATTAGCTTTTTATTCATATTTAGAGCAAATACTTCAAATCTCAAACCTCCATAAGCATCCATAGTGCAAAAGTTGTTGAGAGCTACACTAGTTTGGAACTTGGAGAGGAGAGGAACAAAGGAGAAGGAGCTAAGAGCATGTTAGGAGGCATTTGGAGATGCCTCATCATATTTACTTTCCTAGTTAAATATTCTCTCATGCTTTTGGTATCTCTTTTGATATGCTTGCTTATGATAGTTTTTAATTGGTGATTTCTAACGCTAACATCTGACAATTATTTCTTGTCTTGTGTTTGTTTATCCTAACCTTGTCCTTTTTGCAGAGCATCATTTGGTGATCAAATTGCAACTATTACCATAAAAAATCCACCCAATTCCGATTGCAATGTTGTTACACGTCGTGGCAAGATTATCATAAAAGCAGGTCCACAAGGCACCACATCTATCCCAAAGCAGTATAACCTTGTGGACCAATTAGACAAAACGCCCGCACTAATATCCATCTTAGAGCTATTGCGCCTATCTCCATCTCATAAAACAATCTTCAATCAAGCTCTCCAAGAGGCGTCAGTCCCTGCAAATTTGAACACAGATCAGTTCCAAGCCATGGTTGGAAGTCTAAGGTCATCACCTTGTCTCACCTTCTCTGAAAGTGACAACACATCCTTCCAACAACCTCATAATGCTTCACTACACATTGAAGGGTTTATCAACTAACATAGGATCAAGAGAGTCTTGATCGATAATGGAGCAGGCTTGAATATTTGCACTCTATAATTAGTCACAACTTTGGGGTATGCCATTGAATCAGTGGATCCTCGCAAGAAGATCACAATCAAAGCTTATGATGATGCAGAGCGTTCATCCAAGGGAGCTGTTGTACTACCAATCTGAGTGGGCCCTGTGGTGAAACACGTCATATGTCAAGTTTTGGACCTTCCTCTACCATACAATTTGTTGTTGGGAAGACCTTGATACACTCCATGCAAGTCGTTCCGTCCACTTACCATCAATGTATCAAGTTCCCACATAATGGATTAGAAATCACAATCCTGGGCGATGCAAACCCCTTTTCATATTGTCATAACATAAGTCATCAACCAGAGATTACCGTTCCCAATAATAGAGAAACCATCTCCTCCACATCATATGTAAGTCCAACTTCCCTCTCCAGTTCAAACACTATTATACCAAAGCAAGAGAAGCTCAAGATGAAAATTACAGAGGAAGGTCCGGGAGAATACAATCTAAGCCAACTCTTTTGTGTTGGACAAATGCCTCACATGGCAAACCTCAATAAATACTTCAAACAACACTGGTTAAACCAGCGTGTGCATTAACACCTTTCATCCTTGGAAAGAGTCAAGGAGAGGAAACCAAAGATGAAGACGTAGCAAAATTGATCTATAAGGATCCTATCACTACCAACATTCCGCAAGCTAGGCTTCCCACAGATCAAGATGGAAAAGGTCTTCTCATTATGCAAAGAATGGGATATGATGGTCAAAGTGCTTTCAGGTATTGTAAGCAAGGGCGACATGAGCCACTACTGCCGAAATTACAACCCAAAGACAATGCAGGCTTAGGCTTTCAAAAAGAGATCTTTCCTAAGCTCAAATTTAAAGGGAAACCCAACAAACCACTATATCAACCTACTACAAAGAGGTCGCCTTTGATTATAAAAGGAGCACCCTAGAACATCACAACTGTCCCATTGAAGCTAAAGATCCCAGTAAAACCATTCGCAACACCAATTGTCCCATCAATCGAACCAGCAATAACACCATTAACAATAGCAACTATATCAAAACCCAATATAGTATCTACGACATCAGTAGTTCCAGCAGAAGCAACATAGTCAACACTACCAATACTCCCCGTATTGGATTCTTTAATCCCCATAATCCTTCCTGCAACATCGATCATTTTATCTACAAAGGTACATCAATCGATCACACCTACAGTATTGAACTCAAAGGACATCCCAATATGGTACAATAACTGATTACTAGAAGGTGACTCATAAATCGACTCACATGAGTGGGAATTTGATTCAGTACAACTTAACACTTTAGATGAGGAAGACACATCACTACCTCCACCCTGCAAAGACATCCTTGTTTACAGAGAAGCACAGATAAAGACTTCTTGGGTTTCTGAGCTGGAAACTTCTTCCACGGACCCTACGTTGCATCCTACGCCTGATTCTGACAGGGAGAGTACCATCAACGCCCTTCACCACAATGTCTTAACCCTCACTGATATATCTAACGAACTTAACCTAATTGATGAGATAATGCCCATTATCCATCCTGAACTCATCGAATGGAACCAACCTAATCCCCCATGTCTTGACCACTTCCAAAATGATGAGGCAATCATTGACTTCTTGGACTTACGGGATAACATACCAAGCAGGGATCATGAAGTTGGATTCGCCATAGAACTTAATAGCGCCACATACTTTGGGGTGGATGCCAAACCTTTCAGCTGCAAAAATATAACAATAAAACATGGATCTTCTAGTGAAAACAATACCATGGCACTGTTTGATCCCATAAAACTAAAAAGAAAGAGTGTATCCAATGGTGAAAACCTCTCTGAGGTGCCTGAGGATGAAATGTTTGACATCCTTCCCTGTAGCACATAGCAGGAATGATCGACAATTCTCATTGAAGAAACCAAAGAATACAATGTGGGGACTACTGGAACTCCTCACCACATACATTTGGCATCTCTTTTAACTTCAAAGGAACAACCCAAGTTTGTCAAATTCTTCCAGAAGTGCCAAATCAATTTTGCATGGTCATATGCAGACATGCCTGGTCTTTATCCAGATTTAGTCATGCATCACCTCACAGTAGCAGAAGGAGCCAAACTAGTCAAGCAGAAGCTTCGTAAGATGCATCCTCAGATTGCAGTCCTAGTCAAAGCAGAACTTAAGAAACTTCTGAATGTTGGTTTCATTAGACCCATTGATTACACAGATTGGATATCCAAAATTGTTCCTGTTGGCAAACCAAAAGGGGGCATCCGCATTTGTACTGACTTCAGAGATCTAAACAAGGCATGTCCTAAGGATGACTTCCCCCTACCAAATATCGACATCATAGTAGACCTAACAGCAGGACATGCCATGCTTTCACTCATGGATGGCTTTTCAGGATACAATCAGATAAAGATTGCACCAGAGGATCAACATAAGATAGCCTTCACATGTCCATGGGGCACATACTGCTGAAATGTAATGCCTTTTGGTCTAAAGAATGCAGGCGCGACCTATCATTGAGCAATGACCACCATCTTCCATGACATGATGCATACTATAATGGAAGATTATGCTGATGACTTACTAGCAAATTCACTCACAAGAGATGGTCATTTGGACATATTAGAGAGAATCTTTGATAGACTGGAACAATATCATGTTAGACTCAACCCAAAGAAATGTGTCTTTGGAGTAACCTCTGGGAAGCTTCTCAAATACATTGTCTCAAGCAAAGGCATTGAGGTAGATCCAACAAAGGTCAAAGCAATCATGGACATGCCACCTCCAAAGATCATCAGTCAACTAAGGACATTACAAGGGTGACTACAATCCATCCGAAGATTCATTGCACAATTAGCAGATAAGTGTCACCCATTCACACACCTGCTAAACAAGAACATCTGCTTTCAGTGGGATACCAGATGCCAACAAGCATTCCAGATGCTTAAAGATTATCTCATGAATATGCCATTGTTGATCCCACTAGATCCAAGTAGGCCTCTATTACTCTATATTTTAGCAACAAGTACAACATTAGGTTTACTATTGGTACAACACAATGCAGAAGGGAAAGAGTGTGTTGTCTACTACATCTCTCACACACTGGTTGGCTATGAACTTAATTACACATCTATTGAGTGAGCTTGCCTAGCAGTAATCTTGGTAGCCACTAAACTGTGACACTATCTATTAACACACAAAGTACAGCTCATCGCAAAGATTGATCCACTCAAGCACTTAGCAAAGCAACATTGACAGGCTGCTTGGACAAATGGGTGATGATTCTAAGTGAATTTGAAATCGAGTATGTGGATCGTAAAGCTATTAAAGGACAAGTCATTGCAGATCAGTTAGCCGATGCACCCCTCATAGGCGATCATCCCCTCATTTCCAATTTTCCAGATGAAGAGATATTCATGATCATAGAAGCACAACCATGGAAACTGTACTTTGATGGTTCATACACTAGGCATGGCTTGAGGGCAGGCATTCTGTTTATCACACCTCAAGGTGACAACATCCCGAAATCTTACAGACTCACATTTCCATCCACCAACAATATAGCAAAGTATGAGGCCTCGATCACAGGACTCAGGCTAGCCATACAATAGAAGTTACAAGAACTACAAGTATATGGTGACTCCCAACTGGTCATTCGACGAGCAACTGATGAATATCAGACAAAGGATGACAAACTCATGTCGTACAAACAAATGGTGGACAAATTAAAGGCATCATTCACTACTATCACCTTTGAACAGATACCTAGAGATCAGAATCGAGTTGTTGATGCTATGGCTACCATTGCATCTCTCCTAGATCTTCCATAGAATTCAACACGCTGCGAGTTCTTGGTAGAATAGTTTTGGATTCCCATTTATGATATCCCCGAATCTGAGATGATATGTCACCTTATCAGTTTCGAATCTCCATGGTACGGTGAGTTCTACACCTACCTCCGCAATCACACACTTCCTCCTAACCAACATAAAACTTTCATTCACCAAACCGCTCGATATACCATTATTGCTGAAACCCTATACCGACGCAGTCTTGATGGTACTCTCCTTCGATGTCTGGAATAGGATGAGATAACAAAGGCCTTGGAAGAGGTACATGAAGGAATTTGTGGAACTCATGCAAGTGGTTTGTCACTAGCCAAGAAACTCATGCACACTTAATACTATTGGCCATCCATGGAAAAAGACTCCTACTACTTTGTTAGAAAGTGCAAGAAATGCCAAGTTCATGGAGACCTGATACATGCACCAACACAGGAATTGTAACCAATCACAACACCATGGCCTTTTTGTCAATGGGGTCTTGACCTTGTGGGTAAAATCCATCCATCTTCATCCAACGACCACAAATTCATTATTACCGCCACCGAATACTTCACAAAGTGGATCGAAGTTGTTCCACTTACCCAAGTCACTGGTAAGCAGATCACCTCATTCATCCTTAATTACATCATCTGTCGGTATGGTGTACCCATGTCCATCATCATAGATAACGGTCTTCCTTTCAAAAATCAGGATGTCCGTGAACTCTGTGAGAAATTTCACATCCAACACCGCTTTTCCACTCCCTATTACCCACAAGGCAATGGTCAAGCCGAAGCATCAAACAAGAACATATTAAGAATCCTTAAGAAAATACTCAATGATGCCTGTTGTGATTGGCACGTTCAATTGAATCCAGCACTATGGGCGTATCGAACTAGTATTCTAACCCCTACAGGCGTAACTCCTTACTCACTGGTCTATGGTGCAGAAGCCATCCTTCCCATCGAGGTTGAGATACCATCTCTATGGGTTTCCTTGCATAATCTGATAGATGATGAAGCATACAGAGTATCACGTCTTCAAGACTTGGAGCTACTTGATGAGAAATGACAAACTACATACAACCACCTCAAAGCCTATCAACAATGCATGAGCAGAAGCTATAATCATCGAGTTAGACCTCGTACATTTGAGGTAGGTGATCTTGTTCTTCGAGAGAATCCTCATAACCAACCAAACAAAGAACATCAGGGAAATTTTGAATCAAATTGGCTGGGTCCATATGTTATCACTGCTATTTGGGTCTGGGGCATATCAGTTGGGTACTTCAGAAGGAGAACCACTAGCAGATCCGATCAATAGCATGCACCTCAAAAAGTTTAATACATAACCTACATAAAACGTTAGGCTCCCATATATATCGGCAAAAATACCCCCCCAAAAAAATCCAGATAAAGGCCCTGAAGAAACATACAAAAACATCAAAACAGTAAAGAAAAATCATGCATCCAAATGGTGAACAACCACTCCAATGGCACCTTGGGTAAGTGCGATGGTGAAAACCTGGCAAACAGGCGCCACTAGTAAAGTCTATGGCTCCATTGTCTTTCAGGCTTGTTACGATCACATTCATTACATACACACATCCATCCACCCCAAACCATGACTTGTTATTGATCTGAAATCAAGAAAGTACTTCATGCGTCCGACATCCCACTTTTTCATAGTCATGTTTAAATTGGGGGCAATGCCCTTAACCTATTGATGGAAGTGGATTCTACATTACTTATGATTCATTGAGTTCTTCACTCAAAATTGTCTCACAAAATCCAAAAACATTGGAAAACAATCAACAAAATCCAAAAACATTCAAAAACTATCTCACAAAATCTAGAAAACATTGGAAAAACATCAAAAACAAATCAATCAAAAACATGACAACATGTTGAACATACTCATCCGAGTAGATACCAAACAAACATTGGGACATATTCCAAACACATGACCACATATCAATCAAACCTAACAATCAACCTCAAACACGCAAACTATCTTCACAAGGATGCATCCTTCCTCACCAAAAAAAAAACAAGATGACATTTTCTTTGACAAGAAAATTCTATTTGAAGCTATCAAATACTTGGTTGATTTGTGGGTTATTTATATTAGGTTCCTACAACATTGTTTGTGTATCTTCTGCGAATTATTCCGATGAAGTTCTGGGGTATGTACTAATGGTGTCTACGTGGGAAGTTCACTAAGCTACGTGATCATAGGCAAAATACAGTCATAGATCACTACAACTTGCTGATTATAGGGTATACCTCGACCATATGAGCACGAACCATTACCAAGGATCTATATTCTTTATTCTTTATATATGCTGTTTGTTTGCAGGTACGAATGCTCTTTCTTTGGTTTCTCCTACCTCATTCAACAAGATAAAGGTTTTATCTCTTATTACGGTATGCACTTGTCTCAGGATATGATCAACCCAAGATCAAGGAGGATGATCCAAGTCATGCATGAAAGGAGATAATCCTTGTTTGTTCCGCAAGCAATACTCTGGTCAACTTGACCCATTATATCAAGTTGTTTGTATTAACTGCTATATCAAATCCATGTAAGGAATACTCAGGTCATCTTGAATCATTTATGTCAAGTTGCTTGTATTTTTCTTACAACATTTTAAAGCTTAATGATGAAAATAGAGTACTATGGATCGTCATCTCATCTCATCTATTTATATATTGCATTCCATTACATATCGCCCATCCATTTACTCATTCATATGCGTGATTTTATATGCAAATGAGAACAAAGTTAATATGAGCAGTTATATGAAAATTAAGTTGGTCTTGGATACAATCGCGACAGAGTGCTCTGATACATCATCAGTGCATCATGCAAAGTCTAAAAAAGCCTTGCATTCATCTATCCTAATCATATCATCATCATTACATCTAGTTGCATTTCCATTAAGTATATTTCATATCATTTTAGTTGTTTACAATACATATAGTTCATTATCATTTATTAACATTAGTCTGCTTAGATCATTTCATCATTGCATACTCATAATGTTTAGATTCATTCCTATGATCAAATTGTCCTTGATTGTATTAACCATTACTATGCATTCATTTAGTATCTATTACCAGTCATCATTTATCATCATTTATCATCATTTATCACCATTTATCATTTATCATTGCATACATTCATTTATCTATCCATTAGTTAAAAAGTGCATTCATTCATCCATTTAGTGTCTTATTAATACTCATTTTATTTTTCCCTTAGCATTCATTTAGATTGCATTCATTCTCCCCTTTAAAATTGCATTAAGGTGCAGTTATTAAACCATGAGTTGCATTATTATTTTACTTCATCATATTTGGGCATTTAGAATCATAAAACCATTTGTTTCAAACATTAGTTCATACATTATAACATATGCATTCATTTAGAAATCATCATTTAAACATTTGTACTTTACATTTGTTTATCCATGTTACATTCATCTAACAAACCATATAGATGCATATCCATAAAAGAATCATTCATTCAAAACATTGCATTAACATCATTGCATATCATTATCTCATCCTTGTATTAATATAAAGTATAAGATACTATCTATATCATTATATCATTATGCATACATCATCATCATGACATTACATACATAAAGCAATACATCAAACAAATCATGCACATATAACCTTCCATTCACATGTTAGTTTCTAACATCATACAACATGCATATAGACATCATGTAAGAGTAAAACATCATAAAGCATGCATATAGGAATCATCTCATAAAACACATACATATATCAAGTACAAGTATCCATCTAAGCATAACTCATAAGATCATCATCCTGCATAGCATCCATACATATCAAACATGCATATCATAAACCAAAAATGGGATCTCCTCATATATATAAATCATCTCATGTATCAGAGAACAATGAAGTCCAAAAATTGGCTACCAAGAGCCATCCAAGATCCAGTCCAAAATGACAAATATAAATACATGCATGCAAAATGCCCTCTCAAATGCCACTCTGATCAGATACTGCACCACTCTCTCCACCTGCTCCCCCACTAGTCCCTGCATCATCTGATCTATCTCTCCGTGGAGGACCCATCAAACCACCACTAACTCCAGCACCACTTGACCTATCTCTCCGTAGAGGACCCATCACACCGGCACTGCTCTGCACCCTTTGAGATCGCTCTGATCTAGCCTGCCGCATCTGTGAATAGCTCAGTGCCTGTCGATTAGATGGGACCTCCTCCTCATATAGGCCCCACCAATACTCTATCTCATCGTGTGCTCGTCGGATCTCCCTCATCACCTCCCCAGTAGGACCCTGTGCTCCTACTCCAACCTGAACTCTCTCCTGCAACTCTGCTAATCTCTCCATGGCCCGATCTCTCTCTTACAAAACTACAGTCAACTCTGACTCCTGTGCAAATAGTTGCACATCTCTATCTACAACCTCCACATCTAGATCCTCTACCTGTGTCTCGACTGCTGTATGTTGAGTCTGTAAATGTAATATCATGTGATCCCGTAGATCTCCAGTGGCTCATATAATGCCGCGATATCCTCCCAGGCTATGGAACCGTCATCAATATACACATCCTCATCAAAGAATCTCTACATCGCTAGAGTCCCCCATAATCTATCATATGTGACCAGCTGACCCCGAATGGGAATATGTAGGATGCACCACGCATCCTCCAGTGTCACCGTCATCTCCCCCTGTGCTAAGTGAAATGTGCACGTCTCACTATGTCACGCTCTGCCAAGGTTGTAATCAAACCATGATTCATTTGAATCACGGGCATATACATCACATCATACAGCCCAATCATTGCAATACAATCCACCTCGGGCTCTGTCAGCCGATTGCGTAGCCCCTGTGTAGTCGGATGTCTCTCACGCAACTATAAGATGAGTAGATCCTCCTGCACACGTGCATCATCAATCATCATCAGTTGTTTTGTTTTAAAATTTCTTAAAGTTTAAACCTAGACTATCAACAGATACTTTGATCAAGTATCTTTGGGTCTCAATAGGTAAGCAATCATGGCACACCTAGACTTCAACCGATATTTATTCTAATGACCTAAGTCTCATCAAGACTGCTATGGTTCAAAACAACTCTTACCTCACATCCCTATCCATCGATCATTGACATCGAAAGATTTTTTGTTCACACAAACTGGGGCATCTATTTTCTTAAACAAAAGTGCCATCTTGCAAACAAAAGCGCTACTTTTTAGACAATAGTGCTAATCCCCTAACAAAAGCGCTTAATCAACCATACAAAAATGCTCAAACTACAAAAGCGCTACAAAACCTATGCAAAAGCGCCGCTTCACATCAAAAGTGCTCAATTGACCCCTCAATAGCGCTACACAAACAATAGTGCTCAAACATGCATACAATAGTGCTACTGCTAACAATAGAGCTCAAACAACAACACAATAGCGCCATTGCAGCACAAAAGCGCTAATTCATAGACAAAAGCACCAAAACATAGTTTCAGCACTATTGTCTCGACTTAACTTGGACTCAGCAAAAAACATATCAAAAATGCATTACAGTCAAAATTTCAAATTTGCCTATCACTGGTCCGTAGTCATCTGGCTGCTGGAATCATCGGACTCGCTCAAATCGATGCTCTGCTACTGGTACCGGCTTCCTGATTGCTGCTTGCTCCTCCAAATGGTCACTATCAGAGCTCAAATTTTACAATGGTTGCGGTTACAAATGAGTCTATTTTCACCCCTTTCTCCCTATATAAACCCCTCGTTGTAACCCCTAATTTTTCTCCGCTCACTGCCGTGGTCCCCGTGAACTTCCCAAGCGTCCTGTTTCTCCATTTTATCTCTGATTTCTTTTATTTTTCACTCACACTGCTAAAATCTTTTCTCTTACCACCCTGCCAATTTTCATTATTTTTCGAGAGATCGCTCGATTTTTCAAAAAATTTCAGCCCATGTCTCGAGGGGGCATACCACCCATTAAATTAACATTTTATGGGGCATTTCTTCACACCTATTTTTCTTTCTTTGAAACAACGCGATAAACCGTACCGTCTCAAATAGGGGCAAATGTAGTCACATAAATCTGTCCAAATTAATTAAATGAATATTCCCTATTTATTTGATTAAAAATCCACCAATCCATCAGTTAATTAAAATTAATATTTAATTAATTCATCTTCAAACATTCTCCTATTAATTAAATAAATTATTGAATTTATTTTAATTAATTCATTAAACCAAATTCACATATCAATTAAATGAATAAATCTTATTTATTCAATTAATCCCCCTTTTCCTCTTTTAAATAAATTAAATTAAACATTTATTTAAATCATTTATCCCTCCCACTTGCATTTTCCTACAAATACAACTTGCACCTATTTATTGAAATAAATGAATTTTATTTTAATAAAATCCTATTTTCCCTCACCCACCAAACCCGCTTGCAATCCTAACCCCCTTCTAGATTCTTTTAAACCCTTCCTAATTAACCTAATCCATCCCCTAATTATTGTCACATTACTAAGCAACTTCGAGTCACTTCTCAAAGACTTCAAAGTCTTTGAAAAACATTTAATGCTTTGTGTGTTCAACAATCTAACCTCTAAAATCTTCTAAACCACTTATGACTCTTACATAACCATTTATGGTTATTTCAACTTGTAGTCATGTGTCTCCTCAAGCATTTATTGCTTTGACCATGGTTATCCCTTTTGCCTTTGCACAAGAGTTTATCCATTGGATAAAAGCTTTATTCTTTGAATAAAGAATTTATTCACTCAACCTAACCTTGACCTTAACCCCCAAGTTGACTCCCAGGTTATGTTAAACATTTAATGCTTACTCCCTCTCCTCTCAACCTATCTCATATTGACACTTGTCATCCTGAGATTGGGTTGAAAGCCCTCACATGGATTGAATATCATTCAATCCTGACCCTTGTTGAGATTACTCAATCTCAACCATCCATTGCTCCATTTTTCCTATAAATAGAGCTCATTTCTTCATAATCCAGATTTTGAAAATTTGTATGCATCTAAGTTATAGAGAATTTTAGAGAGCATTTAGCATAAATCACTAATATCTTGTCACTTTTGTTTAAAATAAATAATTTTAGTATCAATAGCATCTAGTATTAGCTTTTTATTCATATTTAGAGCAAATACTTCAAATCTCAAACCTTCATAAGCATCCATAGTGCAAAAGCTATTGAGAGCTACACTAGTTTGGAACTTGGAGAGGAGAGGAACAAGGGAGAAGGAGCTAAGAGCATGTTAGGAGGCATTTGAAGATGTCTCATCATATTTACTTTCCTAGTTAAATATTCTCTCATGCTTTTGGTATCTCTTTTGATATGCTTGCTGAGGATAGTTTTTAATTGGTGATTTCTAATGCTAACATCTAACAATTGTTTCTTGTCTTGTGTTTGTTTATCCTAACCTTGTCCTTTTTGCAGAGCATCATATACAATACATACATACATACATACATATATATAGGGGTGGGTGAAAATAAATTTTGATGGAACATCAAAAGGCAATCGAGGGATCTCATGAGTGAGATGTGTGGCTTGTGATGATGAAGAAGAGGTCATGTGCAAGGGGGCTAGAAGGCTTCAAGACGACACTAATAATGAGGCAGAAGTTTAGGCAGTTTTACTTGCATTTGATTTAGCATCCAATCTAAAGGTGTTGAAATTACATTTGGAGGGTGATTCCCAAATTGTTGCCCAAGATTTGGTTAAAGGACATACTCCGTATTGGAAATTAAACAAATATGTTAATATGATAAGTGAAAAATTGAAAATGTTCAATAATTATTGCATCTCGCATGTGAAAAGAGAGGGAAACACTCTTGTAGATGAGTTGTCAAATGAAGCATGTGGCCTCGATCCAGGGGAGGTGAGGTGGTGGAATGACAGAAATGAAATCGTTAAATGGAATTAAGACGCATTGCCAAGTTGGTACGACATTAATTTCAAATCCCTTGTTAGAAGCTGGCTTTTTCCTGCGCAAGTGTGGGTTAATGAGCAGTTATTGTGACATGCTCTGAAATGACAACAATGATGGAGAGCCATGCATTAAATGCCAATTTCGTATTGCCCGCACTAATAATGAATAGACCTGGCAAGTTGGTGAAACCAGTTTCAAATCTGGTTTTATCATAAATCTCTGCAAATTCTCAGAATGCCCAAAAATGGAAGCTAATTTCACTTTGGAATCTTCCAAACTGATGTCGGTATTTTGTGATCTTGTTCCACCAAAGAAACTCGAGAAAATGTTTCTCATTAAAGACCCACTACTTTTGAAAGAAGTTCAACTGGTTTTAGGAGAAGAGGTGGTTGTCATCAGTCGCCATTATAGGTGCAGAGCATACATCTACTCGTTGCTCATGGCTTGGGGTCTAGAGCTAGGACACATGGTTGAAGAGGTACGAAAAGTGTTGCAGACACTAATCCCAGGGGAATATCTGTTAAATTTGGAATCCCTAATGGAGTGGGCGGTGTCGAGATGGGGATTTAATCTTGTAGAAGGTATCCAAGAGGAAAATGAGGAGATGAGGTTGCATCACTCACGTATTCAGTTTCTTCTATGCCATGAGGAAGTTAAATTGCATTTCAAGGATGATGCGAAGAGAGGCTAGGAAGGTCTATTGATCTTTTTCAAATAATAGACATAGAAGATGCGATCAGGCAGGAGGGTGGTGGGAGAGAGGTGGAGAATGTGAGCCCTAGGAGGTAGATTACAAGGAGACTTTCAACATAATTAGCTAAATAGGTGGGGGATGATGTAGAAGGTGGACGAGATGGCGGGGTGGTTTCTCTAAGCCGACGAGGTGCAACGAGTAAGGATACAGAAGGAAGAAGGGGGCAACAACATGCTAGAAGAGGAGGCTCTCGCGGTAATTAGGTGGCTGGTGAATTGAGTGCCTCGACCACAAGATGCATGAAGGAGGAATCATGAATAGGTTATTATAGGCACGGTACCCATAGGTGCCATTTTTCTTTTCTCTCTTTTTCAGTTAATTTTATAGTTGAACTTGAAACTACAAGTTGAAATGCCTATTTTTTGACAGGCAAGATGTAATAAGTTTTTTTTTCGTACTTTTAAGTATGGGGGGTGGTTGTGTGGGTGTTGGTTACTAGTTTTGAAATCCATCTTTTTGGGAGGGTGGTGATGGCAGTGTTATGGATGTTTTGTTTTGGGAGCCTTTGATAGCTCATTATCTTTCCAAAATTGTGATGCTTATATTTAAAATAAATAAAAATATATGTTTTACCGATCTACACACACACACACACACACACACACACACACACACACACACATATATATACATATACATAGACATATACATATACATATACATATACATATACATATACATATATGTATATGTATGTATATATATACATATATGTATATGTATGTATATATATACATATATGTATATATATGTATGTATGTATATATATATATATATGTATATATATATATATATACATGTACATGTACATGTATATCTACACATACATGTACATACATGTACATGTATATATATGTATATGTACATACATGTACACCTACATGTACATTTATATATACATATATATAAATGTATATACATACATATATATATTATACACACACATACACACACACACACACACACATATATACATATACATATACATATACATATACATATACATATACATACATACATATACATATATCTCTGTGTGTTATATATATATATATAATCCTAAATTGTACTCCCTTACAATTTTGTTCTCATTTTGGCCCTCACCTTAGTGTTTGTGTCCCAAGGCCTGATTGGAGCCTTGATTCTACTCACACAATGCAAATATCTCATAATTTTCAAAATGCACACCTCTTGCCCCTATTTTCTTGGTCCCTAATTGGTCAAGACCATGGTGTTGGTGCCCTAGTCCTCAAGGACCAGAGCATCCAATGCTCTGGTCCTCCCCATTAGGGCCCATTTTGAGTCCCCTCAACAGTAACATCATTTTGGTGGGGACCTAGATCCCGTGTTGGCTCATGTTGAAAAATTAAATTATTTTTCAACAAGCAAGTATAAAAGGAGGTCTACCCCTCTCATTTTGATATATAAATTTGATCAACTAGGAAAATTAAAGCAATAAAGAATTCAAATTCAAGTGAGCAAGCAATCAGTCTTGTTTCAAGAATTGGACCAGAAGTAAAGTCAATATTCAAGAATTGTAGTTGGAATTCATGTTCTATGTTTATTAAGACTTCATGAAATCCTAATTCCTTGTGGAGACAAGCAAAACTCCATAAAAAGGTATATCATTAGTGTTCAGACATTATTTAACATCTCCCTCAAAAGGAGATCATTTTCATTACTACAATTTAATTACATTTCATTTCTATTTCATGGTTAATTCCAAAACCATGGTTTGACCTAAGGCAAATTGATGTAACCAATTCTCGACAAGATGAGCGGTATGGATCAAATGATGGCAGGCATGAATGACACATGAATGACTCAATTTTCATTCACTATTGTTCTTCTAAAAAATCCCACCTTTTTTTTGCTACAAGAGAAAAATATCCTATTTAATTACAAACCAAAAATTTCCTTATTTGGCAGATATTTACAAAATCCAAATTTTGCCATTTTAGGTAATTTTCAAAACTATCCAAAAAATCACAAAACTTATAAGAACCTAAAAATCATAAATATGACACAAATTTCCAACTTTCTAAATTCATAACAATCATGGGTTTGAAAAAGAACATAATTTTTTTTCTTTCTAAAAACTCAAAAAAGATAGAAAAAGCTTGTTTTGAGGCTCAAGATGAAGGAATCGAGCCCTGAAAAGTTGATTGGATTGAGGTCCAATTGAACTATGTTCTCTTGGAAATCCCAAAAACTCCTTACTATACACCTCCTTGTAAAATTTTAGCCCAAACGGACAACCGAGTCAAAAATTATGACCCCGCGAAGTCATTGCATCACAAACCCCTATTCCCAACCTATTTCCCTTCTCTATTGTGTGTAGGAATAGGTACAAAGCCGTGATATTTATAATTGGCTTAATTTACAAAGACTAACAGGTTCCCCTTTAGATGGCGAAAAGTGTGGAGGACTAGAGTAACGTGCATTCTGGCCCTGACAAATCAGGAGCTCCTTCTGGGAACATATCTGACCACTATTATATTGCTCAGATCTAGGTTTGTGGCTCAATCCAATGACTGTAGCTCACTATTTATGCATTTTTACTTTAATTCCAATATATTTACCCTAATTATAGCATTATTACAATTCAACTTAAAAGAGGGAATCAATTCAAAACCTATTGAATCTAATAAGATTTTTTAGCCCTATCCTTGCTGATTTGAGGCTAGATCTATTAGGTTCACCCCTCTTTAATGTAATGGTGCATAAGCCTAAAATTAGTGGTTTCTACTATATCTAGTGGTGGAAACCCTAATTTTCACCATTATATATATATTAGGTTAGGTTAGCTAAAATAGGAACAAGGAGTAATCCCAAAAAGTCAGCATTAAATTAGTTTGGATAGTGTGTATTGTGGAAGATGTAAATCTAAGGTAGTAGACATGTGTGGTGAGAGTATTGAGCAGAATTGTCAATAGTTTCTTGAGGTAGTATGTCAGAGCAACCACATTCAATAAAGACTATCAGATGTTGTGATGTTGAAGGCCTATACTTTGTAATTTAATATTTCATGTATCCTGCCTTGAACGAGTGTATCTCAACCTACAAGTCCTTTGCGTCTTTCCCTAAGGAAGTGGTCCTCAACCTATAAGTCCTTGTGAGAGTAGCGAGTTTCCTTGGGCAATGAACCCTAAAACAAATATTTTAATACTTGTTAATGTAGTGTGAGATCACCATGATTTTTCCCTTCTTGGGTTTTCCACATAAATATGTTGTTCTCTTGTGCATGGGTGTTCGTGGCTATATATTTCATTATTGTCGACCAGTTTAAGGTTTTAAATTGTAGTTTATTTGTGCTCTAAAGTTTTGAGATTTTTCCAAGACTGATTAACCCCCCTAGTCTCGTGGTGTGTTTAACACTATCTCCTATAATTTATATCATGTTGACACATTTCTACATAAAAATATGTAAACTAATAGGGATATTTTTAATCATTTTTTTTATACATATATTTATTTACTTAGAACCTAATAATAAGGAAAATAAAATTGATCCAACTTCTTTTGAAAAGTGTCTTTATAGGATTTTCACAGGAAGAATAAAAGTTTCAATAATTAATGATCCCTCAAAAGATAATGTCATGTTAAGTAGAAATACATATTCTTTAGAAAATATTATCATCCATCCAAACTACTTACATTAAAAAGATTGAAGAATCTTCTATCTCAAATGAAGATTATCAAAGTTAAATTGACAAGTTTATGGATTAGATATCTTCTAATAAATATTAGACTAAAAGACCTAGTTCGGCTCAAACTCTTATGAAATGAAATAACCCAAAGAAACTTTTCCATCTAAAAATGACTAGGAGTCATCATACATATCATGCATTTATGAATTTCTATGAAATTGAAAAAATCTAGCACATATAAGAAATGAATGGTATAATGCAATTAGAGTATAATATTCTAATTAAGAATACAACTTGATGTTGTGTATATTGTAAAATAATGTGAAACTACTATAATAAAAACTTCTTCAAGTGTATGTAATTATGCAATTATTTCTTTATCAAAGATTACCCAATAGATTGTGATGTGAATTCAACATTCAACAATAAAAAATAGTGAAGTACAATTCACATAAAATTTACATGGAGAAACCCTTTTGAGAAAAAATCCATACCCAAAGAGATCCAAAGCTTGTATTAATCCTTCAATAGAGCTATATCAATACAAATTATCCCTTTGATTTTTGGCAAGACTTTGTTACTTAAACAAAATACAAAATAACTTATGTATCTAGCAACCGAAGTCACCAATTTATAGAAGAGTAGGAATGAGAATACCACTAGAGTATATAAAAAATAAGAGGAAAATATACCACCTACAAAAACCATTAGACACCTATGCATGGACAAAGTAAATAGTAATAAATATTCACATGGACCTTACAAGGCTGTCATATCCCATACCTAATCAAAAAATTGTAACTCCAAAGGTATCTTACGCCTCATTACTCCTAACAGTTGACATGCATAATTTGGCACACCAACATGCAACAAAATCCAACAAAATTTAATGGGATCTATTCATCTACCATTTGGATGGACAAGATGAGGAATCTTCTTGAATTAAACTATGTAACTATCATCAATTACTAGATATTTCCTTTATGAGTGCAATTACAATATGCCAACTAATTCTAAGTAAATATTTTTGTCCATCTCCTTACATGTCCAAGTCGCCTTCCAAAGATCATGGAAACACATGAAAATGAATTAAGATTGCAAGGTTTATTTATCATTATCCTAACATTCTCCCACTTTATAATTACATCTCTAAGATAATAGATCAATACCAATAATCAAATCGCTTGGCCTTCTTGCACCAAGAGAGCTTATCCATGATCACTAGCTTCATGAGAGAATTTGTAACATTATCTAGATTATTAATGTTCTCTAATAAGACCTTACAATTATCAACCATTTCTGACATAAAGTGATATTGTATGTTAACATGCTTAGTACAAAGTGTGATAAATAGTAGTTTTAGCCAAACATATAACACTTTGACTATCACATGCAATCCTAATACTCATTTAATTAGAACCATTACTTGTACCAAGCCTCTATAACCATACAACCTCCTTAGAAGCATATGCAGTAGCCATATACTCTTTTTTTATGATGGATAAATCAATCGTAGTCTATCTTAAACTCATCCAACTCAATCCACCTTCAAGTAAAGATAAAACATAACCAAAAGTGGACCTTTGACTATACAAGTCACTTGCCCAATCCATATCAACAAAACCCTATATATCCAATAACTTGACCACATCATCAATACTATGATAACATAAATTGCAACTAGAAGTTCTTCATAAATATGTAAACACCCTTTTTACAAATTATAATGCTCTCTTCTAGGGTTAGACATAAACTTGTTCAAAACTCCCACTACTTGAGTAATATTTGGTTTAGTGTAAATCATTGTATACACAAACTACCAACAACGATAGCATGAGACACCTTACACATTACATCAAAATCATCGTCAAATATAGGACACATCTAAACTAATATTAGTACCAATAAAAAATGCAATAGTTATAGGCTTATAGTCATGCATATTAAATCTTCACAAAATGGTATCCACATACTTACTTTAACTTAACCAAATTTTTTTGGGCTCCTAATCTTTGTTGATCTCTATCCCAAGAATATATTTAGTAACCCCCAAGTCCTTTATAATCGTGCCAAAATTTTGAGTTTTGCGCCCACTAATTATAACCTTATTGTTACCAATAAATAACATTTCATCTACATACATGACAATAATTAATATATAATCATCAATAATTTAACATAAAGTTGGAAGGGTGATGAGGAGAAGGCTTTGCAACATTGTAAAGTGGAAAACTGGAGCTTAGAAAATTCACCACTTGGAGAGGAGAATTCACTAAGACAATTTTCACTTGGAGGACTTTACATTCAAAAGAGGGGATGAATCCACTAGATCCAATCCTAAATGATACACGAAATGAATACTAAGTAGATTGATTGTGTTTGGAATGAGTTTGACCCTCTTTTGTAAGTTGAATAAGTAAAGTGTTGAAATTGAAGACAAAGTAAGTAGAAATAATGAGCTACAAATTCGGGATTTCGTCGTGCACCTGGATCTGAAAATTTTGAGATGATTCGGAGTTGCTCTACGAAATCTACCAAAAGTAGCAAGGGCCATGTGTTCGGACCACGTCATCCACCCTCTTAGTCTTTCGAACTTTCTGCACGTCGAAAAAGGTTTTTCCATCTCTACAAATAAAGCTTAATTCTAGAGGTACAACTGCACACCTGCTTCTTGCACATAGAAAGAAGGAGAAAGGGGTTGGGAATAGGGGTTTGCCTAAGTTAAACCCCGATTTGGAATAAACCTTGAATGAAATACTACAAATTCTTGAAATAAATGATGGAAAGGTATACCTTCAGATCTTTAATAGATGATGATATTGCTTTTTCTTCTTGAATGTAATCACATATATTGTATGAAATGCCATGAACATGACAAAAACCTAACACACACACATGCTTGCAAATGAATGATGTAATTATGCTCCAATGGATAGATGAAGAATATACAGTCTTGAAGAATGCTTGAATGCTTGATGTAATCTCATTGCCTTATGATCATTGTCGTGCATTTTTGTGTATAATTGACAGACGATAAATTAGAGGGCAAAATCTCCTTATATATTTGTTGTATCGGCACAAAATGGTTACTAAAGTTAGTTAATATATAAAAAAACCAAAACCATTTCAAGCATGATATCAAAAAAGTATGAAAAAGCATAAATGAGAACTATGAACATAAAGAAAGACTCCACTCATGATGCTCCCTATGCCATTTCGGTCTTCCTTGTCCTCCTTGTCTTCACGAACCGCATTTCTTTGAGGTTGTCAAATGAAGAGTGGGAGATTGATTAGGGTTAAGTGTGGAATGCTCTCAACTAGCGTAACAACATAGATGATGGATTTACATATGATAGATCAAAATGGGCATTATGATTTTTCTAATGATAAATGGATAAAAAGCCAACATGAGTATGCATAAAAAGTGGATCCTTTGATATGAGATAAGGGCTTCAATTTATAGAGTTGGAGGCTTGAAAATCGATGGTCAATATTAAAAGGGCGAACAAGGGCTTAGATTAAAAGGGAATGTGGTCCCAGGCTTGAGGGATTAGCCTTGTGACAAGTGTCAAAAGGAGAAGTGGGTGCAAGGGTAAGTGTGCTCACACATGTGTGTGAGCAAATCTTGGGAAGTCAAAGAGGTGGTCCAAGTGGAAATACTTGTGGCAAGGTGTAAGGGCTAGTGGAAGAGATTTTATGACATATGGGCTAAAAGAGGAATGAGTAGGGTAGCTCTATGGGGAAGAGCATCCTCACACATTTGTGAGAATTCCTTGGTCAGAGGTGATGTGGACATGTGAAGTGACTTGTGAGTCACATGCGGAGTCACATGTGGGTTTGGGTAGATGTGTAGTATTTTTAATTTTAATAAATACTAACATTGGTTAGGCTTTGAATTAATTAGGATAATGAGGGGATTAGGTGATAGGTTTGTAGGAATCACTAAATTAGCCTGATTAATCATAGATTAATTTAGCTAATTAGAATTAGGGACAAAAATGGAATATTCCATAAGATGAGTTTGATTTATTGAAATAAATCAATATTTGGAAGAAATAGAAAGGGGATATTAATTAAATATAATTTAATTAATTTAAAGGTAATGGTATGTTAATATGATTAATTAAATTAATCATACGATAAAGACATAATTAATTAAATATTAATTTAATCAACTTTATGTGTCTACACTTGCCTATCGTCAAACATTTTAATTTTATGACATAGGCTGACATGGGGGATTTATTTCATGTTCAAATTTGAGATAGGGCCTAGAGGCCAAAATAGGTCTTGATTAGGGAGGACTAGGGCTTGGCGCCTTGGTCTTGCCCTAATTTAGGCCAAGAACAAGGGGCTTGGCAAGTTACAAGGTGCATACATGAAGCTTGGTTACATAGGGGAGGCATAAATAGGTCTCGATCAAGCATGAGGATGAGACTGGTAAGGTGAAGGCCCCAAATGCAGTCAAAATTGCAAGGGGTGCAATTTTAGGATGCTACAAAAACTAATGATGCAAAAACCTAGGGTTTACCTCAACACAGGGGTCATTAAGGTTGCGAAGGAGGGCATACCACCTAGGTAAGCAACCCACTCCTCTCTTATTTTTTCTCTTTGCATTTAATGCTCATTCATGTTTGGTGTGTATTAATCTCAATTCACGTGTAAGGAATTGTTAATATGGTCATATGGATGACAATCCAATTATTGAGGCAATTAATTTATCTAGCCATGCCATTAAAAATGATGGTGCCCCTAAGAATGGTACCAAATCTTTCAATTTATGTTGCTTGAAACCCCAATCTCCATTCCTGGTTTTGCAAAATTTGACGTGAATTTTACTACCCTATTTGAAGGTAATGGAAAATCAGGAGGAGGAGGTAAGCAAGATACCCCTACTATTTCTATCCTTAGTATTGTTCCTAATCTTGAAATGATTAACTCTTTGAATTATAAAAAATCTTGGTTAAAAGGTGTTGTGTTTCTCGCATCTGTGGATGTTAATATGTTTCTAGCTCACAAATTTCTTGATGAATGGCTTAAAAATGTATGGATTAGAAACTAGGGTTTCATTTTTCTTTCTATATAATGATTCAAAAAGGGTTTTTTATTATTTTTTCAATGGTGCTAAATCTCAGGGGGCAATGATTGAGAAACAATATTGGTCCATTGGAAGTTGCACATTTATGGCCCTCAAGTAACCCCTTGATGTTGTTTTAGATGTGATTTTGGCCCTCTCTTGCCCTAGATGGGTTGTGGTCAAGAACCTCCCTCTGTTGTGGAATTTTATTTCCCATTTGTTGGAATCCATATGGAAAGTGCATAGGGTGGATAATTCCCATTCTTTAGTTCCCCATATGGATGCTAGGGTGTTAATTTCAATTAACTCGGGTAAAGATCTTCCTAGGTTTATTGTAATCAATGTCAATGAAGAACCCATGATCTGCTTAGTTTAAACCATTGGTGAGATTAATGATTGTTTCCTCTGTATATGTGAGGTCCATATTTAGAGGAATTACCCCATTCTAATGAAACACAAGCCTCCTATTAAATATAATGACACCTCTATTGGTTGTTTTCCTAGGAAATTTGTTAGATATTCTACCTTATTTGAATAGACTTCACTCAAAGGTACTTCAAACAATTTACAAGGACTTGTTTTGGAGCATATCAATTCTTTGAAGGAGGTAGTGAGGGTTGTGGTTACCACTCCACTTGCTAACCTCTCCACCCTTGACGATTCTTTAAAAATTGGGACTTTTAATGCTGACACCTTGCCACATTTGGCTATCTCTATCTAATTATCTCAGTTAAGAGAGACCAAGAAGGATACTTATGACTAGTTCATTCATCCCAGGGCTCACAAGTCTAGGAGGAAACATTCCCAACAACTTTCTCTAGAAAAACTTAGCAAGGTTAAGAATTGGATGGTGGAGGTTACACAATATCCTAATGAGCCACCTCCTATTGACCCTACTTCTTCTCTAATGGATGATGATTTCAAATCTCTATCGTCGATGGTTAGTATGACTAAAAAGGATAATCAATATTTTTTCAAACCTATAGCTAGGGGTATTAAAGAAAGGAGGCATTCTGGTATGAAGTTGAGTGAGTTAGATAGTCTGGCTATCCCCAATGGGAGAGCTACCCTTATGAAGCTCTCGAACAATTTTACTATTCTTGCAGAGTCTCAGATTGAGAAGCCCCAAGATGGTGAAATTGATAATTGTTCCTTCCCCCTTGGTGAGTACAGTCTACCCCTCTACCCATATTTGTAGTATCATGGTTCCTACCAACAATAGCCATAATTTTAGAGTTGACAAGGATAATGCATTCTTTGATATTATTGCTATTGATCCTCTTATTAGGAATAAGGCCTCTAATGAGAGCTATGACTTAACCATAGTACCTTATGATAAATCCAGAGTGATTCTTAGTGTTGACTGCTCTGATACTCACCTATTAGAGTCTGACTTGCAATTTGGGTCAATTTCCAATGATTTGGCCATTAGAGAGAAGCTACTTTTAAGTCAAGACAAAAGGAATAAGAAAGAAGAATATGAGATGTCAATTCTTGCTATAAATGGTCAATTCACTAAGGCTAAGAGGAAGAGGGGGAGACCTAAAGTAAAGCACTCTCCTCTACCTAAGAAGAAGGATAATAACAAAGAGCTTCCTAAGTGCTTTGACAACTTTAAGGCTGCTATGGACATTATTCTGTAATGTGTCTCATGGAATTGAATTGTATATCTTGGAACGTCAGGGGATTAGATCCCTGAACAAGAAATGTGTACTTAAGAGGTTCTTAAACCAACATAAATATATTGATATTATGCTCACTAACTCATTTGGGTGCATTTTCCGATGAAGATTTCCGACGAACTATGGGATTTCTTTTGCTTTGTCGGATTTTACAATGCAATTTGTGTCAAATTTCCTTCTTCTTTTTTAAACCTTGCCTGCGTTCAACAAAATTCCAACAACAATGGTGCTCATCAAAAGTCCTTGTCAGAATTTTGACAGAAATGAGATATGTTTTTAAAAAAAAGTAATATATGTGCCTTCATTATTTGCGGGCACAGTGCAAAAATTGGGAGGAAGAGGGCACATAATGAGCATTTTTCAAAGTTTTCTGAGATTGGGTAAGTTATGATCTCTTGCCATTGCCATTGTGTTATCTATTTTTTCATTGCAAATTTGATTTACATTTACATTTTGCAAGTTGAGGCAATTTCAAGTGTCGACTTGGGTTTGATTCAAGTTTTAGAAAATTCATCGTTGTTTTTCTCTTGGCTTGCATTGTACGTATACATTCTCAAATTCTTTTCTGCATATTAAAAACCCTAAATAATTCTTGCACAAAATAGTATGAATACTAAGAGGGCTTTTTCCTATACACGATCGAGCTCATGGTATTTTTAGTTATGTTTTGATGTCATGATTTTAATAAGGTTTCCCAATTTATCCTGCAAATTCTATTGTTTTGTGTTTAAGTTGTAAGCTATATTATATTTAATTTATATTAGGATTCAATTCATGAGCATTAATGATTTACACATTGCAACTTACACTATAACAACTTCTTTTTGTTTGGTATATTTGTAAACTGGTTCTTGAATCTTGAAACATGTCTTACCAAATATAGAGCATATATGTCATGCTTTCTGATAGAAATGATGTGTAAATAAAAGGATGTCACCGCGTCAAATTATGTTGTCTAGCCGATAGAATTATAAGACTAGTCTATCGAGTTGTCCTTTTAAATAGTAAATAACCATTGTGTTTTGTGTATGGATATTGAAACAAAATGTATCTTAAAAGTTTATTTACCTTTCAAAATGTTCCAAATTATATATGGAGTCCACAACCTGTTACAAGGGTAGTAATATTGTTCCCATGTTCTCTCAGCTTTGTAACTTCCATTTTTTTCTTAATCATAAATACTTAGAATTTAATATTGGTTTCATATTGATTCTTTTGCCTTTTTCAGTGAAGAGTCAAGATTAGATAGATATAGGGTGTCTTCTTAGATTCTAGAGAAGGTGTTCTAGAGTGTGGTGTACCAAATGAATGATTAAGACTTATCAATATCTATTATGATAATCCAATGTCTATTGATTTAGAGGCATTGAATGGCGGTGGAATTGCATGAGATCATGGTTGCATCCTACTAAAGTATTTGACCAAAGCACCCATTTTACTTGCGGCGTTCTTGTAATTGTTTCATGATTGTTTGTTTCCAATGCATGAGTGGCTGAATACTTGCATGTGAATTACACTATCACCACCATCTCTTCACCTCTCTCAAGATTTGTCCCAATTGGAACCCTTCATGAAGGGAAAGGGTACTTGTCAATTGACATGGTTAGCAAGGGAGTTTGTGGCTATGAGGTTAAAGAAAAGTACCCACATGATGTTTTTTGTCCTCTTGGTAAGATATGACTTGAGATAAAGTTTGGATACACATAAGGTCACGGGGTTGCTTCAAACTCACCACACATTTTCTTTTCTAGTTATGCTATCCTTTGTGAACTTGAAAAATAACTTACATGTACTACGTTATATTTTGGTTTCAAGACTATGACTACACACATAAATGTTTATCATCCTCCTAAAAGGTGGTTGAAATTTGTTCACTATATGGAACTAATGTTCTTTTTATTTTATGTGATTGATGTTGCTCTACTCTTAGAGCAAAACTTTGAGTTAATAGGTTACTACTATAGAACATTAATTTTTTGTCAGGCAAAATTCTAACTTAGTCCTCAAGTCTTACAAATTTTCCATAGATGGGTTGATTAGTTATCATGGACATAGAAACTCTCTTAGTTCTTATAATTTTTTCCTATATGAGTTGATCCAGTTATCATGGACAAAAATTCTCTTATTTGATAGTATTTTGCATATAGTATTTAGTCCTCAACCCTTATAACTTTCCCCTATATGGGTTGACCAGTTATCATGGACATAAAAAGTCTCTTAGTTGATAACATTTTACATATAGTCGAATAAAGGGTTGATGTTTTATGTTTACAATGGTGAGCCTCAAACTCAATTTATGTAAAGCTATATTTTTGTATGTTGTAACTAAATGCACATACAATTGGGAAGACATCAATTGATTGTCTTCAATTTACCTTTTTCTTGAAAGTTGATTAAGTTTTTAGCAGTGGATTATTGAATGGTAACCTATGTCGGTTACTTTTTGGAATCTTCATTACAGTGATATTTTTTAAAGAACAATGTAATTAATATGTGAATGGAGGGAAACAAACTTGTATCTTTAAACAAATTATCTTGGTGTGGAATGAGGTTATTGGGTAACATAAACAAATTGGCGAACAATGAGTTTTTATGGCTATGGTTTGTAATCCTTGATTCACAATATTCTTATATATTCCTAAATGAGTGAAATATAAAGATTCACAGTTTAAATCTGCTTGTAGGTGTTCCTTAGGTAGATGCCTCTTATTTTATTGTATACCAAAAGATTTGAGGGTGTCATGTATCAACATATATTTTATAATGTGCCTCATCTCCATTAAATGTCGCAAATTGGCTCTGTTTAAATCCTCAATAACATTGTTTTGTTATCTTTTTATTCTCTCGGACATATGAGCTATTTTGATTTCTTGGAAAATTGTGACTATATATGATGGGACTTTATATGGTCTTGAGTAACCAATTAAGTGTAGAAGATGAATCTGGTTAACAGGGGCAAACAAAGATAAAATTTAAACACACAGAACTCTGCTACAACAGAGACCAAATTCTTTTTATTCCTCACACAAATAAGATTTCAATTATATTTATTTATAGGTAAATTATCATCATATGAGTTGCATATATCATCTTTTCAATGACTCATTTCTCTAGCTTGTAATAACAAAAAGGGAAGGTTACCGAATTCATTTCTACATGGCCTTATTAGGTTACCTATTACATCTTGTAAGTGGTTTTATTAGGAACTTACAAACATATTTCATTCTCAAACCCTTAATTAACCATTAAACCCCAATAATATCAAATAATGATATAAATATGTCTACAAAAATTAAATAATGGAATGGTGAGTCGATGTAATCAGTTTTGATATCAATATAACATGGCTTTCTGCTCATTTTTCATGTTTTTGACAGTATAATAGTCTAATCACTTGAGTTTTCTATGTTAATACCATGAAGTTTTTGTTTATCTTCTATTGGATTTGATGTGGAACTGAAAAAAATTTAATTTAGTTTTTATTCTATTCAAATCCATCATTGTTTAGGCAAGATATTCAAGTTTTTGTCCAAATTATAAACCCTCGGTCTAGGGTATCTAGTGACTAGTAAAAATGTAATAACTTTTGTTTTCACGTGCATCAAGTCCCCAAACTTGGTAGTATAAAGGGGAAGGATGTGTACAATATGTGTTTAAGCCTACAGGAGACCATGTACAGATGGGGACATGTGTTGGTGGATGAAGATGACTGGAAATTTGTCTTAGATTGAGACAAAGTAGTGAAGTGGCAGTTTGATAAAGGTTTTGTGCATGCGGGTTGCTTGGAAGGAAAAGTGGTGGTTTGGAGAGATGTAGTAGCGAGTATTGAATGTGTCCAAGTGTTTGAAAGGGTAAGGGAAAATTTTTTGGGGTTGTGTTGGGTGACTGTCTCAGATAAAGGTATGACTGTCACAGTTGACAGTGAATTCTTGTGTTGGAACTTAAGTTGTAGTCAAAGGTTGGATTGTTAGGTTGCATTGGGGAATAGTATTGAGTTGTGTTGAAGGTATCTTAATATGTGTGAGGAGTCAAGAGTCCTAAGGTGTAAGTGTTTGTTTCAAACCAAGAGTTGTTAAGGGTTGTTGAATGCTTAAGGGGAAAGTTTATGGGACAATCACAACCATATAAGTTGTTTAATTTGTTGATAGAGGTATGAAGTTGTTAATAAGCCATTGTGAGTACTTTGGATTATGAGGATGGTTTGTTTGTGTGTAGGTGAGTTTAGGTTGTTGCCACAAGAATTAGAGCCTAGTTGTCAATACAAGGGTTGTTGAGTTGTCAATATGAAGGATGATGTCATAGGAATGTGTATGTGTTCAAACAAAAGTTGTAGACCAGAGTATGTTATGACCAATAAGATGAATTGTTTGTGAGATCAAGTTTGGAATGAAAGTTTGGCTAAGGGTGTTGAGGTCTAATGCATGAAGGCTTGACCATAGTGATCATTTGAAGAAGCAAAGAGATTGTGAGTGAGTCATGAATGATGGCGGATCTTAGAGATAGGTCTTGATTGTGAGTTTGAAGGTGTTGTTACCAAAAAAAGTTGGAACCATGAAGTGTTTCATTGCAATTTTTAAGAAGGCCATGATGGCTCCTCATCATTACATGACCCTCCTTGTGTTCCTCTAGGGTTCATGTGCTCTTGCACCACTTGTGACATCTCTTTCAAGAGTATAAGTTCTCCACCACTAGGCCAACTCAGGTTATCTTCTAACTCATGCATTGCCACTACTTTGTAGGCATTGATATCATTGTTTCATAGCACAATAAACTATTAATATATATGCATCCACATTATCTTGGTTTATTTCTAACTTTGAGTGTCATGGTGTTAAGTATTAATGGTGTCACTATCCTCACACTAAAGTGGTCACTACTTTGATCTTATTAGAGTGCTTTGACATTGTTGTAATATAGTTGCTGCTCTTGCGATCTGTCAATGACTATTGTTCATGATGATAGTGATGCCTCCTGTTCTGGTCATGCCTAAGACAAAATCTATACATATGCTTTAAGTTTTCTTATTAACTTGAAATTGGCATTATGTTGATCTCCACAAAACCTCGAATTACCCATCCCTGGGACATCCCCACACTGGGTACTTGGAGTACCCGAGTACTATGTTATAATGTTGAATGTTCAATGGTTTTGGTTCATTTTGCAATTTTTCTATGTTTAAGTATTTCAATTTGGTATATTATACTGAAACATCATTTCATAACTAACATTTCAAGTTATTTATAACTAGTTCTAAGAAGACTTCCGTACTTGTGACATCATTCTGCTTAGTTTGTGAAGATTATAGACCAAAGTTTCCATAACCCGATTTTTTTTGCCTATGAAGAAAGATCATGTTAGATAATATCAGCAAAGAAAAAAATAAGGAGACAATTGCTAGATTGTGGTCTATCTTGAAAAGAAAAGGTGATGGAAAATGTTATTGTCCCTGCAAAAATTGTAAGGGCTTAAAGACTAGAAGACTTTTAATCACAACAAGTGAGAAACATTGTAGGCAACATGGTCACATTGAAGGGGGGCATGATTATTGTCCATTGGTAAGTTGTTCATTATATTGTTTAAATAATTTATATATATAAGCAATCACTTAATGATGAGATCATGATCATTGTTTATTTATGTCGATTATTTTTATATAGGTGGAGCACCCTAGGGCACATGATATGGACTACCACAACCCGAAGAATGTGGTTTTCCAAGTGGAGGAACATGGAGGTGTGAATATCAAAGCTAAAGATAATGATCCTATATAAGAAGATGATCATGCGCTAGAAAACATAATTAAAGATGATGCTAAAAATACATTGATCCACGACACATTGAGTACTAGCACAACTGATCATGATGATCAAGAAGACTTTGATGTTGTTCATGATGTACCTCTACTTGAGAAGGCATACAAGCCCCTTTACGAAGGATCCCAAGCAACTCTTATCTCTGTTGTATTGTTGTTAGTGAACTTGAAGGTTATGAATGGTCTATCCATAACAATCTCACTTATGTTAAGGTATGTCATATATGTCATCTTTTTTCATCTATTTTTGTTGTTATTTCATTACAATTAATAAAGGGTGAAACATGCACCATTAGGATTCTTTATATTAACAAATTATATTTTTGGTTGTAGATTGATAGGTGAGTTTTTGTTACTAGCATCAAATATTCTACCTCTCTCAAACTGAGAAATATCTGCCATTATGAAATTTATTTGAATTGAGTATCAAGAAATAGATGCATGTCCCAATGATCATATTATATATCATAAACAACATGAATTTGGAAGAAAATTCCTTGAATTCCATATGAGTAGATCTCGAACAGATCAACTAACAAAAAAGGTGCCTCGCAAGGTTGCTGTTTTTATATTCCCATTATTCCACGTTTGTAATGATTATTTAGGTGCGAAAGCTTGGCGCAATTTATGGATTACCATGCATGCAATAGAAGTCAAGATGACATTATTCGAATGCTTGTGGAAGGTTCTACTTTTATGGAAATAGATGAAAAGTGGCCACACTTTAAAGAAGAACCTCATAATCTCAAGCTTTCATTGGCAGCAGATGGTGTCAATCCATTTGGAGAGCTGAGATCTACTTACTCGATGTGGCCTGTTTTTGTTATCAACAATAACATTCCTCCATGGATGTTAGTAAAGAGGGAGCACATAATGTTGGCAATGATTGTTCTAGGTATTTTTTCATTTAATAGTCATCTACATTAAATTATAAATATTGTAGCAAAATGGTCATAATAATTATGTAATGTTTTTATTCATTCAACCAGGTAAGTACCAAGTTAAAGATATGTGTCTATATATTGAGCCTCTTATCGATGAGTTGCTGGAGTTATGGAATGGTGTCACTATGTATGACGTATCTAGACCAATAGGACAAAGACAATTTCAATTCCATGCAATGCTTCTATGGACAATTCATGATGCCCCAGGGCTAACACATTTTTGTGGTATGTTATATTGTTCAACTTGCGCATAATTATAAATATAAAAATTATCATATTTAATCCAATTATACATGATCTTGTATGTCTTCAAACAAAGGGTAAATTTGCATGTCCAGTTTATGGTCCAAAGATGAAATCTCGTCATTCAAAAAGTTTATGAAAGAAGGTGTTTGATGAGTATAAGAATTTCCTCCACAAAAATCATAAGTATTGAAATACTGAAAAACATCTTTTCAATGGGAAATAAGAGACTACATCAAAGCCACGAAGAATGACACCTTCCCTATGGGAGTTGGAATATAATAGAATTAATCGTCAAGGTAATGCCATTCCATCTAATGGTTTATGTTTGGAATTTATATTTTTATATTGTGTTTTGTTTGCTAATGATGTAATTGATGATGATTGTCATTGTTAACTTTTTAAATTTATATGCCTCATGAAGGTCATCAAGGCATTAATGATCACCTTCCAAAGGGACTAAAAAGTTATCCCAGACAATTTAGTAGGTTGCCCTACTACGAGAAACTACAAATTGTGCTTTTGTTTGATAAGTTATGCATATTAAAAATAATATAACATAGACATTATGAAAAATATTGGATGGAAGGCGTGACAAAGAAAAAATTATCAAAATTTGTAGTGACATTCAGAAATCCAATCATGCAATGAAAATGGCATTCAATCAAATAGAGATGGAGACTGGATTAATATAAGTGCCCTTCACTGGTTATTAATGGAGCAGGAAAGCAATTCTATAAAAGAAGTCATACGAAAAATTCGATTTCCCATAGGATTTTCTGCGAACATAAACAATCTCATAACAAAGAAAAGTGAATTTGGGCCAGGAATGAAAACACATAATTGGCATATCTTCATTAGGGTAATTCATGTTCTTGTGTATTTACTATATAATTGTATATTGCATGTACTTTTTATTGTATTATGTTGAAAAATAATGAAAAAGATCATTTTATAATTATTGCAATACGTTCTACCTCTATCTCTCCCAGACCAATTCAACAATAATGTCAAGCAAGTTATATATGATCTTGGAAAATACATGAGGTAAGTTATGATATTTGTTCAATTTGTTGTATAGATATTATATTTGTGATTTGTTTTACTTGTTATGTAATATATTGTATATCATTTTATAAAGTCTCGTTAATATATTTGTGTCTTGAATCTGTTGTAGGTGGTTGTCATCTAAAGAAATCCATAAAGAAGATATAAAATATTGGAAGAGAAAAATTCCTCGTCTAATGTGTGAAATGCAAAAGTGTCTACCTTCAACTTTTTTCAATGCACAAGAACACTACCCCATACACCAAATTAAGGAGATTGAATTGTGTGGACCTATACACACAAGGTCAATGTGGATGGTTGAGAGGCACTTGAAATTTTTAAAGTCTTTGGTTTGACAAAGAGCACATCCTGAGGGTTCTATGGTGGAGGGATATATGGTATACCAGACTATGGTGTACATTACTGAATACCTTCCTAAGTTCACAACAAAGTTTCGTGTAGATCATATTTGGGATCCCAACCCCATTAACAAATTTGAAGGGGAGTATTCGATGGGGAAAGGTAGAATTAGGAAAGTGAGAGGTAATTATTTGTTATTGCAGTTATTATATATATATTGCAGTTAATTTATTCGTAATCTTCAATATACTTCAGTCATAAATTTCTAGTTATTTTTTGTACAATTTCTTGAGAGTGGGATGCAATATATTTGTATGTTGCAAACAATCTTTATTTGATGACAGTATAGATTCATCGATGTCAACAATTTGGTCACATATTAACATGGGAAGGTGTGGCTTCCTTGGTCAAAGAAGCTCACCGTAATGGAGATTCTAGTGTTACACAAAGGGAAATTGATTTAGCATATGGTTTAAGAGATAAACAGGTATGTATAAATATATTAATCACCATATTATTTAATTTTTTTCCAATTGTAATGATGTACATATTATATATGTTTGACATTTTGCAGGGGAAACACCACAAGGCTATGTGGTGCAATGGTCATAAATTTTACATCAAAAAGTTGGATGACACGAAGAAAACTTGCAATTCTGGAATAAGTGCAATATTTCAGCTGACTAATGTTTCGTCTAGAAGCGACATACATCCTCTAGTCTTAGAAAATTGATACTATGATATACTTGAGTGTGACTTTAGGTACTTCAAATCAGTTCTTTTCATCGTCCAATGGTACAGGCTACAATTGAATGAAAATGATCCTGACATAATTGTTATTGAACATGATAATTGATTTACAATGGTTAATACAAGGTCAATTGAGCGAGCTCGAAATGAGCCCTATGTTCTTCCAAGCCAATGTGAGCAGGTATTTTACTCAGAAGTACCTCATAAACCGGGTTGGTCATTTTTTGTTAGACATGATCGAAGAGGAAGGCTCGTAAAGTATAATGTGATGGAAGAAGAAGATACCGAAGAATTAGAAGATGATCATGATTGACAGCTAGTTGATGTTGTTCTTGACAGAAATGTTCATGAAGAAGAATAAGAAGATGATGATGATGATGATGATGATGATGATGATGATGATGATGGTCATGATGATGAGTTGGATGAAGAAGAAGATCAATGACATGAATGAAATGTATTGGTATGCGATTAGTATATTAGCTATTTGATATTGATCTCTTGATAGACATTTATTTCACTTATATATATAGTCACATAATTAATTCATTGTATTTTAAATTCTAATACCATTACATAATTAATTAATGATGTCCTAATAGTAGAACCATGCCACCCGTAGGAGATGGAGACAGATAGAGTGTCGGCTAGCCCTCATTTTGTGTGATATTTTTTTAAGTTTGTGTTTATTTATTAAATGTGGACTATTTATTAGCTATGCGATGGATGGTGATTTATGATACATATGTGATGGATTACAACATGTTTATGATGAGATATATGTGATTTATGATACATATATTTATATTATTACTCATATATTTAATGTATTTATTGTTTATCAAATTGCAAATGTAATGCTTATGATGCTCAATTGTTGAGGACCCTACACTTTCTAGATAAACGAAAGGTAAGGAATTAAAAAATATACAACGATTATGATGTCTGCATATTGTTTATGTTGTCTACTATGTAATTTTTAGCATACATGTATCATGTAATGCTTATGATGCTCAATTGTTGGCGTTGATTACATGTATATATTTTGTGTGATTCTGTCATCCTTGGTGGAAACATGTAATTGACTATAGACATCGCCAACCCTTTTGTTGAGGACCCTGCACTTTCTAGATAAACAAAAGGTAAGTAAAAAAAATCTACAATGATTATGATGTATGCATATTGATCATGTTGTCTGCTATGTAATTTTTAGCATATGTATCATGTAATTTTTAGCTAACATAAGATAAATGAATTACATATTCAGGAGTTTGAACCCCTTTGACGAGGATCTTGCATAGTGTCATGAATCGACAGGTATAAGTCAATACACCCTATATAAACCATTTATTAATTGATTGCTTTCTCTTTAATAATAAGCCAGGTTTTAGCAACAATATTTTATTAAAAATTTGATTTTTTTTTCTCATCGAAACCACATGTTATAGCTCATTCCACCTTCTCGGCCCTCTGATATGCTTTTATGAGTTTTAAAAACTCCAAAATTACTAGGAAAACAAACAACTCTTGTTTTTCAAACCTTGACATTAGCAACAAATCTAATACAATTATCAACACTTGAGGCCCTAGTTGGGCTTATTAAATTTTTAATCTCAACATCAACTTTAGGCCTGACTTCTTTGTCAACGTTACCCTCATTTGCAAAATATCAAGAACACACGATGAACCATCTATTACAAATTATTTTTGTCTCTCTCCATGGAATCCTAAAATTTATTTCCTCTCACAATAACAATCGACCCTATACCAACCATCTCTCTCATTTGATGGAGTGTAGGTACCACCAAATAGGTATTTGTCAGATTTGTCTTCCTCGAGCGAGGGAAATTTAGGAAGAGAATATGAAAGACATGTAGTACCTCTAAAAGAGGGAGATAAACTAGAGGTCAAAAGATTAGGAGAAAATTCAATAAACACACACAATTTTTTCTTGCTCAAGGGGGGTCATGTTCTTATGATGATGAGAGCATAGGTGACATCGAGCTACCCTTGAGGTACAAACATCTACAGAAACAATGGGTACCTAAGAAACTTCCTCCAATAAACATTGATTTTTGTGTTAACAAGAGGATATATCGCATAGCATCATCATCATTACATGGTTTGGGCCTATTTTCCATGGATGACATAAAGGTTTGTTTGAATTGATGGAGTATGTCAAACCTTGTTAAAATTATAAAAATTGGATGTAGATTGTTCGATATAAAAAAAAAAATGTGTAGGTATGCACTCTCAACAAATTATATACAAAGGAAAGATAATGATCGAAGTAAAAGAGTGGCTATGTACATTGATGGAAGGCTAAAAGTAACAGAGAATATTGCGGGTTTTATAAATAGTACATGACCTGGGTCAACTAATAAGCAACCCGATTGCATATTAGAGGTGCACGAGGGAAATTGTGTATTTGTATGTGCAATAAAATCAATAAGTGTGGGGGAAGAGCTACTAATAGATTACAATTTGAATCACATAGATACAAACAAAGTTACTATCATGGGGGTGGTATGTACTATATACCATTTAAACCAACCTTCAATTAATGACTCCAATATACCATTTTATTATTAAGTTTTTTTGCTAAGTCTATTGGTTTCATTTCGCTAATGTGTTTTTATATTTAATCTTTGTCACAGGGTGACATTCATTCGACACATAGCATAGACATGGATGTAACTCCTAGCCCTTCTACCCAGCAGGTAAACCTCATTGTAATTGTACAAATTAGATAGAAGTAAAATGTTATATTATTATGTTCTTTTCTTTAGGGTTTTGGATTAATTTTGATAATGTTACTAATATTCTTGTCACAGACGCATGTTCGGGGAAAGACACTTGCATTACTTGATGACATCTATACAGAGTTGGATTCAATATTATGTGACGATGACATCACATATTTCACAAACCTTGTCAAAATGATGAGAAAGATCCCAAAAAAAATCAATAGAGAAATTATTGCTTTGGCATACCAAGTCCCTCAAACTGATGCAATAAAAGAGAGGCTGCAACGATTGATGCAGGGAGCACAAAAATTGGAAGTAAGCAGTAATGAAATCTTTAATTATAACATAAGTTCAAAAATGGTTTATATTTTATACTCTTTTATGTCATGAACTAAAATATGTACGTGTTGTTTTTATAGGAAATATTGCGTCCTCATCGAGCTGGTGACCATGATCAGGGTACTCTAGGTAGTTCAAGTGATGACCATATTACATACATTAAAACTACTTTGATGCTCTGATATATCCTTCATGTATTCACAAGCTCCTTATTTTTATCCAACATGTGACTAATATCACTTGTGTTTTGATATCTTTTCAAACCATATGTTTCCTCTTTTACAAATCATAGAACTATTCATTCTTCATAACAACCCCAATACTTCTTTTTAACTAAGGTGTTTGTCTTCAATATTGATGTCTAGTATTTTTATTGCATGATTGCTCTCATTGATGCATAAACACTAAAGATTTCTCGCTTGGATCCTAATATGATCCATTCAACCTTCCAATATAGGCTGCATTTCAGAGACATTCCTAAACCAATATCATGGAACTACCAACCTTCCAAGGATCCAAACTAATCCAATCTACCCTTTCAACATGTTCGTCAACAATTTCAATATATATAAGAGGCACAATTCAAGTACAAACTCTTCTAGATACACCAAATGGATAGGTTTGAGACATCTAACAAGTTAATGTTTTGTATATTTAATGTATTATTCTTTAGGTGATGTCCATGTTCTTGTGCAAACTCCGCCTCATCAGATGCCATCCCCACCTATATTGCCAACAACAATTTTGGCAACACGCAACATGAAAACATCCTCTAGTGCACATCATACTGGCCTCAGAGTTGGTAGATCCCTCTTTTTCTCTCTCTTTTGTTATGTGTTTACTTCCCTTGAAGTGTTCTTTCTTGGTGGCATCTCATAGTGGATTCATTTTCTGCAACAGGATATGTACATGAGGATGCAGAGGCTACTATTGGTGATACCATAGCAACATTTCCTGGATCTTCTCGTATTGCTAGTACGAGAACATTGTCGGTCACATTTATGGCGACCGAAGATTTACTTCCCATAAAGATAGAGAAGGTTCCAGGTACATTAAAATTATTATTATATATAGTCTAATTGTAATTTACTTATTGATCACTCATTTTGGACTAATTATCCCATGATTTGTTTGCAGGAAATGATAAAATCAATGAAATTATATTGGAGATCTTTGGGCCCACCATACGTAAATGGTGGAATGAGCAAGAAAAAAGCTAAAAGATGAACTCATGAATCAAAAAAGGTCTATGTGTTGGTGATCAACATGAATCATGAGTTGAACCAAACACCAAGGGGAATGGGATGCTTCTCAGTAGGGATTGGTCAAATACATTGGGAGGCTACTTCTTAACCTATTTTACATACTTATGGCTTCCATGGAAGGGACTAAGTAACCAGATCCGAATTGATAGTGAACCTAAGTTGAAGAAGTTGGTCACAGATTATGGAGCTCCCAATGAGGTAGCATATGCTGAAGTAAGTCCTAGAGTCTATAGAGTAAATGAAATCCTCACTTTCTTCACACCTGCAATTCCCCAGTTATGTCAAGTAGATATGACCACATACAGAGGGCGAGTCAAAGGTTTCATTACAATAGTAAAGCAAGGGATGTGTTTGTTGGGGATTCTACGAAAGTACAAGATTTACTGCTACCAAAATGGTGTTGAATATATCATGAGGAGCACTCAGAGATATCATCTATCCCACGTCATAATGGGATTACAAAGTTGAGGAGTCCAATCCCATGCGAGGATATTGGTTATGTCATCAACATGGAAGAAACTCAAATTCCAAGTCATGAAGGAGTAATACCCCAAACAATGAATGTTATAAAAGAAACTTCCCAGTCAGGAAAATGCAATAGGGAGATCCTCATAGTTGAGATTGGTAAACAAGAAAATGAGGAAACTCAGTCTCAAGTGCAACCTCAAGAAGAACAATCCACTCCTAATACCCTTGAAGTACTCTTGCAACATGTAATTGAACAACCTCAAGTATTGCAAGACCTTGAACTAGAGGGACAACAACCACCTTCAGAAACTAATCTGATTACTGATCCTAAGGCGAAGAGTGTAAAGAAGCTGAAAGATAAAGTATGGTTTCTAAAGTTTGATGGGTATAGACCCAAGCAAGGCAGTGGAGCAGGCGTAGAGTTAACAAGTCCCAAAGGGAAAACCTTTCTAGCCTCCTACCAACTCCATTTCCCTTGCACTAATAATATGATGGAGTATGAGGCCCTAATTAGAGGACTACTCTTCGCTTATAAGAAGGGAGCCAAATGCTTAAGAGTCTAGGGAGATTCTAAATTGGGGGTTAAATAAGTAAGAAGCCAATATGCATGTCACGACAAAAGGTTAGCAGCATATAGGAATAGAGTATAGGGGTTGGTTGAAGATTTTGATGCTTTTAATATTCAACTGGTGCCCAAGAAAGTAAATGGGATATCAGATGCATTGGATGTTGCAGCAAGTACACTGGAACCAATGAGCCAATATCCTTTGAAGAAGATTTCCATAGAGTTGGTTTCCACACCTGCTATTCCCGATAACATCAAACACTTTCAAGTCTTTGAGGATGATACCCACATTCTAGATTTTCTTGCCAATTCAGGGGCTTTTGAAGAACAAATCATTGATGAGAAGGATGGATCAGATGATCTTGATGAAGGGGGTGATGAAGAAATTATGAATTTGCCTACAAACATTATTCCCAAGGGTATGGTCACTCTAGACAGGCTTTTTGATTTTGATCCCAGTGTAAAAGAGAGATTAACAACGAATTCAAATGCTGGGAAATACGAACCACATAATATTGGTCCAAAAGGCCAAGAGAAGATAGTGTACATTGAGAAGATTTGTACTCACAATGAAAGAGAGAAAATTCTGCAAATCTTAAAAGAGTACATTGATGTTATATCATGGGGATACGAAGATCTAAAAACTTTCGATACATCAATCATCACTCATGTTATACCTTTGAAACCCAATATAAATCTATTCAAATAGAAGCAACGACTGGTTAATTCATTGATAGAACCCTTGATTTTCAAGGAAGTTCAAAAGCTACTCTCTGCTAGGATTATTTGCCCAGTACATCACTCTATTTGGGTTGCCAATTTGGTGCCAATAAGGAAAAAGAATGGGAAAATCCGACTTTGTGTTGATTTTCGCAACCTCAATAAGGCATCTAGAAAGGATAATTACCTGCTTTCTTCCTTAGATGAGGTATTACAGATTGTTAATGGTTCAAAAATGATGTCATTCTTAGATGGTTATTTTGGATATAACCAAGTTTTGGTGAACCATGAAGACCGCATGAAAAATCGTTTACTATGAAGTGGGGGACATATGCATACCAAAGGATGTCATTTGGGTTAATTAATGTTGGAGCGATGTTCCAAACAACAATGGATATGGCTTTCAAAGATCTGATTGGAAAATGTATTACTATATATATGGATGACTTGACTATATTTTCCAATGTCAGAGAAGATCACTCAGACCACCTTCGAAAGGTTCTGGAGAGATGCCAAAGATATGGGATTTCCCTTAACCCTAAGAAGTGTGTATTTGGGATGGCTGAAGGAAAGCTCCTTGGTCATGTAATCTCTGAAAGAGGGATATCTATAGACCCAGATCGAGTAGAAGCGTTGTTGAAACTACAAATGCCTGGTAGTAAAAAGGAGATGAGATCTTTTGATAGGGTAACCCTAGCTTGCTCACACTTCACCTAGTTGGTGTTGCTCAATTCCACCAAACTCACTAGGTATAGCTATGCTCCAAGACCTCCAAGTCCTTCCCAATCTCTTCTAGGACTTTCTCTTTTCCAATCTCAAGGTGTTTGCAATAAGTGTTTGACTAGGAACCTTACCATTTCAAAGTGTTTCCCATATGCTCAATCTTGCTATCTTGACAAAAACTTGTCAATTTCACCCCCATACTATTGTGAGTCATTTTAGAGGAGTGGAGGTGGAATCTACCATGGAATTAATTAAATTTGGCCCATTTGTGGTTTTGCATTCACTATCTTCCTTACCGATTTCACCAATTTGCCTAGAAATAGGGCTACAAGGAAGAGCCCCTATTAGGCCTCCAAAATCCAGTTTTTGAGGGTTTTTGGTTTTACGGTCCAAAAGAACTTGCAAAATTTTTTGTTTTTCTTCAATCACTCACCTATTCCTAAGAGATTTTGGTGGTTTTGGCTTACCAACTTTTCGTACAGTACCCTATCCCAAAAATGAGGGTTTGGTAGGGTTTCTAGGTCTTTAACCGGCAGTGACTATTGAATTTTGTGGAATGGGCATATAAAGGTCTTATCAAGGCTTCTATAGACCTCATTAACCTCTTCAAATGATTTGGCTAAGGTTTTGTGTTCACCTCTGCACTATGCACTCAATTTTCACCTTGTCTTCTCTAGTCGGGTTGCTCTTGGACTCGCCTAGAACAAGGTGGTAACCATGATGAAATCCACTTCCAGAACTCCTCCCTACATATTTACACTATAAATATGGTTTCCTTTCATGTACCAATAGGGTGTGATGGTATCACAAAGGGATTTTATGGGGCAACCATTTTACATGAATTTGCTATTTACAAGCCAAAATTGGCTGATTGGAAACAAAACAATGAAAGTACTAGAACACCCTATCTAAAAAGAATAAAATGAATCAAATAGTACTAGAACACACCAAATAACTACAATCCAAAACTGGATCAATGGATTCAATCCATTAGTGTTCACATCTCATACAAAAGAAGACAAAAACAATGATAACAGTCCAAAAATGAGTAGTTTCAGATTGTCAATCATACAAAAACAAACTTCCAACCTTGGTAACCATGCAAGAGGAGGTTTAAATAGTCTTCCCCATGTGTGGAGGCATCCTAGAGCATTTTTCTATCCCTAACTCCTCCGCTAAGCTCTTTAGGACCAAAGTTGTCATGACAACTTTTACAACTTTTCACATTTTATATTTCCAACCTAAGCAACCTATTTCAAGTCATTACTCATGAATTTTTAAACATTCCTAAGACTATCCTAAACCTCTCCAATTATCATACCAATTCATGCCTCTTTTTACCATCAAGAAGGCCATTCAACTACTCAAACTATTACCTATTCACAAAGTGCAAACCTAGGAAGAAAACCAACTCAACTAGGCCTACATTTGACTAAAATCAAACATCACACACACACCTTGGACCCTCTTGGAGTCCTTATTATAAAATTGACTCAGCTAAGGTCAGTACATGCCAAAAGTGTGGAAGGACTATGAGCCTAAGTCCTAGGTGCTCCTGCACCCTCTTTCTTTGGGAAGATCAAATTTTATCAGAACATTTATCACTGAGTTTGTAGAGATAGTCAAGCCATTAAATGAAATGATGAAGAAGGATGCTAAGATCGAATGGATTGTTGAAGAAAAAGAGGCTTTCATCCAAATCAAGAAATCCATCATTGAAGCTCCCGTATTAACTAGTCCTGACTATACTCTATCATTTTATATATATTATTTTGCTTCGTTGCACTTAGGAGTAGCAATTTTGACACAGAGGCAAGTAGGGGATGAGAAACCCATCGCATTCATGAGTTCCCCTTTCAAGAGTGTCGAGGTGAGATATTCTGCTCTTGAAAAATAGGATTTTGCTTTGGTAAGAGCAGTTAAGAAATTTAGACATTATATCTTGAGTAGTAAAATCTACGCGATTGTACCTGACCAAGCGATTAAGTCACTTCATATCCAGTTAGAGCTACGAGAACATCGAGGGAAATGGATGGCTATTTTACAATAGTTTGATCTAGAGATGCATCCAATGAAGTTGGTTAGAGGCCCGAGTTTGTCTAAAGCTATGGTGGCTGATATCCCTCAAATCTAATGCCAACAGTATATGTTGTAGTCATTCACTTAGGACCCATGGTACACGGATTTTAGTTTTTATTTTGCTGAATAATAAGTGTCCTGAGGGGTTGACAACCACACAAAGATGAGCTTTAAGGGTCAAAAGTGCCAATTATATGATCAAGGACTCGACACTTTATAGGAAAAACTATGAAGGTATTTACCTTTGATGTCTTGATCATCAAGAAGCTCATAAAATGATTGAGGAGTTCCATAGGAAGCTAAGTTATTAATGATTAGTGGGATTTAGTTTCAACCACCAGGCCCCTTAATAGGTACAACCGCATCAACCATTGGATTGCCCATCACCGTCGAAACCCGACTATAGAGACCTTGGAGTGATTAGTTCCCCAAAACTTATTGATTTTCAGGAGAGGTGGTGAGTGTTCACATTGATTACCTGACTGTTGGCGAGTGTGTCAAAACAGTTGTAAGCAGGACCATTATTATTCCTTTAAATGAATTTAATTGCAATTGGTGTATTGATTAATGTAACCTTTCGTATTCCAAGTCCATAGGATTTAGAGGATGTTCAAGATGTTGAGGATGAGGCTATAAAAAATGATCAAGAAGATGATGTGTCCCCATCAAGTAAAGAGAACCCTTGTAATTTTCTTTTAATTAATGAAATAATTGTAACAATAATAATAAAACTCATGAATTTAACCCTTTTCTTTGTTATTGCACTGGACCCCACTTTGCATACACATCCTCATCATGAGTACAAGAGTAGGCATACATTAACTAGATTATGAGTAGAGGGCAAAAGAACTGAAGAGGGGACAAATGATGAAGACAACAATGATCCAATTAGTCTTTACCTCCAAGCTTCAAAAAGAAAGAAAAAAAATGGATTGTAATCTTATTATATGTTAACAACTAGATTTTGTGGGAATGAATTTAATTGTGTTAATGAATGTTAATGAATGATCTGTGTTAATGAATGTTCATTAATGTTCTGATTAATTAAGAAAAATAGGTTTTTAGGACCCGAAACCTTTAACATAGGAAATTAAGATAAGTCATCAAAGAGGCCAGAGCATAGAAACTGCTTACAAAACGACTGGCAAAAAATCCAGCAAACCAAAAATACAACAAAAGAAAGAAACAACAAAGAGACTAGGAAGGCACTACACAGTTATAGTCTTCAAAAGGTCCTTCGCCTTTTTCACCAACTGGTCATAGGTGGCCACAACAACTTTGAGATCATCCAGGTCCTTATTAGGCTTCTTTTCTTTTGTTTTACCTCTGGTTCTAGTTTTGGGTCCTTGATAATCTCCTGTGCCTTCAGTGTCAGGGTCAATATCCTGGGTATCCTTCTCCTCATCCAATTTGCTGATGAGAGTTTTAGTATTGCTAGCAGAAACCTTCAGGATGTCTAAACTTTGCTCTGCAATACTCTTGAGGCAATCCTCAATTTTGCTGACTTTACTGATAGTGCCCGATATAGTTTGATCCATAGCGTCAGCAAGAGTTTTCCTCTCCAGCAGGTCTTTCTCTATTTTCTCAAATATGGGGTTGAAGGAGTCTCTTATATTTTCAGCTTTTGCAATAGTATTTTTCAGATCCTCAATATATTCAGCCATAGTCTTCCCTTCCCCAGTGTTGATAGTTTCCAGAATCTGAATTTTGTGGCTGAGCTTTTTGTTGTCATCCACAACTTTCTTGTAACTAGTTATTAACCACTTCATGGTATCCATAAAACCTTTCATACCCTCAGGAGGAGGGTTTGGGGGAAGATCAATCTTACCGGAGTTGTCCTGTTCCTTTTTTGGAATGTCACCAATAGTACCTATGTCGTCAACCCTATGAACCTCTCCAATGGTCACCTTCTCCAGGTTTTGTTTAGCTTCCGAAATATTTTCCTACTTATGAGCCTCTAGCTTCTTCACATTCTCCACCTTTCTCTTATGCTTGTTTCTAGTCTGAGTATGGACTTTAGTTTTCTTTCTCAGAGAACCCTGGGGTTTCTCCTTCCTTGAGTCTTCAGAGACCTCCAAGGAGGAGGAGGAGCTAATCTGGAGGATTTTTCCTTTAGATTTTTTGCCCTTTGAGGAAGAAGGTCGGGTTTGCATATATTTCCTCTTCTTACCAATTTCAAATTCCAAGTCATCCAAACTCTCCTCAGAGTCACTTGTTGGGTCACTATCGGAACCCTCATCCATAGAAAAAATAGAGTCCGACCCATCCTCCTCAGACTCAATAGAGGGTTGTGGGTGGGCAATCTGATTAGCCTTGAGATGGTCGTAAATAAGAATCATTAAGCCTTGATGCATGGCAGTGTCCCCCATAGGGTTCTCTTTATAGGCCTTAATGGTGGCATTCATAGAGCATAATAGAAAATAAGGAAAATTAACCTTCACATCATGCCTAAAATGATTCAGCAAAACAAAATGGTAGCCATATACTTTATTAAATCTACCATCCAATGTAATATAGTGCATTATAACAAAGAGGACCTCCCGCCATGGTTTAACAAAAGCCCTAGGGGGATAGTAAGTTTTACTTAGCTTCACCAGGTGTTTTTTCTCCTTGTCGGTTTCAAGATATCTGTCAATGGCCTCCTTACTCACTTTTTTGTCTCTATAGAAGTTGCTTCCTTCCCTTCGGAGACTCGTGGCTTGGGCAATAAGATCTTCATCTATGACAACAGACTGGTCTCCCATCTTCAAAGTACCCTTTCTCCAGTTTTTGTAGAAGAAACTGGTGACCGTGTCATCCCATCCATGGAGTCTCTCTATGAATTAGAAAACCTGCCCTTCTGCAAAATATTCTAGACCTCCTCCTTCTGCTTCCATTCCTTGCAGCTGCTAGGTTCGTATCAACGTCTGTTTATGCCCATGTTTTCACTATTTAGAGTAGAAAAATGAAACTTGCAGAGAGTTTTAGACAAAAAGTTTCTCAAAGCTACCAAATTTACCCAAAAAGCGTGGGAAGTGATAGAATGAGTATTATAATAAATGATGCTGACATTATTATAATAAATCAGAGTACTCCATTTAGTCCGTTTCATTATTGTTTTGTCCATCAAAAATCTTTGGAGTGCTACGATATCGGTCCTTAAAAATGATTAGTCTGATATCCTCAAGGACTCCTTGTTCTCCCATCCATGTAATCATTTCATCTTTATTGATCACCGCGTTGGCTACCTAGTTAGTAGACCCATTGGCTTCATGGTAGATATGAGATATGTAGCTTTTTTCAAAAGTGCTAATAAGGTCTTTAGCAGCTTTTATAATATTATTGATTGACCATGAGGGCTTAGAGGTCCCCTTGAGACATTTTATGATGTTAATTGAATCCCCTTCAATCCAAATGAAGGGGCAATTCCATCTTTTAGCAAGGAGAATTCCTCAGAGAGCTGCCATTGTTTCTGCTTTGTGGTTTGTTTCACTCCCTATTGGGACCACAATCATTTCCTTGCATATACCTTTATCATCTCTAAGAATAGCTCCACAACCTGGAGGGCCCATATTACCTTTTGCAGCACCATCAAAATTGACTTTGAACCAACCATGAGGGGGAGTTTTCCATCTTGCTTCAAGTATTTTGTTCTGCTTTGGGTCAAAGCTACCAGCATTCTTCAAATTCCAGGAACATAAAATATTAGCTTCCAGGGGGTTGGTGAAAAAATAGGGAGCCCCATTGATCCCAATATTCTCCACAATTGCCCATTGTATTTTTTGGAACACAATATCCTGATTGAGGGATGTGTCCCTGAAGATATGATTGTTTATTTCTTTCCATAATACCCACAGAATGTGATGAAGTGATAGCTACCACAGAGATCTCAAAAAGGAGTTAGACCAATGGATATTCCAGGAGTAGAACAACTCACTGATAGTTTTAGGAAACACCCAATCAATGCTAAAACTTTTAAGAAATCTTTCCCAAACTAAGGCAAAAAAGGAACAGTGGATGGCTAGGTGGTCCACTGACTCTTCCTCCTTAAGACACAGAGCACATCTATTAGGAAAGGCAAAACCTCTACCCTTGAGGTTATCTAGGGTCAAGATTTTATTTTGAATTATAGTCCAATAGAAAAAGTTGATTTTGGGGGTCAGACCCTTAATCCAAGATTTAGACCAGAAAGGATTAATAGGAGGGGTGGAGGAGAGAACACCATACATTGAAGAAACAGTAATGATACCTTTGGGTTCATATCTCCAAATGAGGGAGTCTTCCTCTGTGTTCAACCAGACCGAAGACAGGTGGATCTTGAGCTTTATGAGGCTTGGGTGGATACTTTCAATGTTTTACCATTTATTTCCAATCCAATACCCTTCAACTGAGGTGCCAAAAATTCTAATACATGAGGGAGCATGAGGGGCCCATTCGGGGAAATCAGTCAAGAGTTTATCAAAAAGCCAGGGGTCTTCCCAGAATTTAACTCTCCTACCATTTCCAACTTTCCATATAACTCCTTTAGCAATGCTTTCTCTGCACTTAGAGGCATGATTCCATATATGGGACCCATTAATACTGATTTCTGAATTGATAAAAGAAGAAAGAGAAGAGGACAGAAGAGAGTACTTACTTCGCCAGATTTTACACCATTTAGTATCTGAATGGAACATTCTCTAGACTTGCTTGGACATGAGAGCTTCATTTAAGGTCTGGATTCTTCTCAGGCCTGGACCTCCTTTACTTTTCGGTCTGCATACCTGATCCCAAGCCACAAGAGACATTCTTTTCTTGTCCTCAACCCCTGACCAAAGAAATTTTCTTTGAATTTTCTCAATTGCATCAGCATACTTAACTAGAATTCTGAAAAATCTTAGGGCATAGATTGGTATGCTTTGAAGGGAAGCTTTTAGAAGTTGTAGCTTTCCATCTTGACTCAAAAGGGCTCCTTTCCAACCTACTAATTTTTTATAAAATTTATCCACTGATGAGCTCCAGAAAGGATCAGGAGGTGCAATGCCCATGGGGAGGCCAAGATAGGTCGCAGGAAGATCAACAATCCTACATTCCAGGATTCTATTGATTCTTTGTTGTCTTCTCTCTGGAGTATTGATGAAAAAAACTTCACTTTTGACCCAATTAATGAGCTGACCAAAAGCTGAGGCAAACTTACAAAGAGTATTCTTCAAGGTTCTATCTTAAGAGATACTTGCTTCCCCCATGATAATAGTATCATCCACAAACTATTGATGGGAGCAAATAACGTCAGCAGAAGAAGATTGGAGTCCCTTAAAAGATCCTTGCATTACCATAATTTCCATGGACCTACCAAAAAATTATGCCATAATGATGAAGAGGATAGGGGAAATGGGATCCCCTTGCCTTAGTCCTCTAGAAGCTTGGAAGAAGGGGGAAGGGAAACCATTAACAAGAACAAAAAAAGAGGTTGAAGTAATGAGCTGGCTGAAGAGGTCAATACATTTAGTGGAAAAACCATAAGCCATAAGAACCTTCACAAGAAAAGGCCAGTCAACCCGGTCATAGGCCTTTGAGAGATCAAGCTTAAGGATGAGGCCCTGCTTCTTGGCCCTAACAAGAGAATGAATATTCTCATGGATAGTTATAATAGAGTCAAGGATTTGTCTTCCGGCGACAAAACCATTTTGCTGATGATTAATCAAAGAGGGAAGGATAGTCAAAATTCTGGTGGTAAGAAGCTTGGAAATAATCTTATAAAAAGAGTTGCATAAATTGATTGGTCTAAACTTGTCCATAGAGTCCGCACCTTGGATTTTGGGAATGAGAGCAATGAAAGTATCATTTATTTCTTTCAAAAGTCTTCTAGCCCCCAAAAATTCCTTGACCCCATTGGAGACATCTTTCCCGACTATGTCCCAGAAATCTTGCAAAAAGAACATGGGGAAACCATCTGGACCGAGAGCTTTGTTACCATCAAAGGAAAAAACAACATTTTTTATTTCCAAGATCAAAGGAATGAAAGAAAGGGAGACATTCATCTGTTCATCAATGAGAAAAGGAATATTTTAAAGGAAAGAAGATTGAGCATCAACATCCAAACTGTGATCCCTCCTAAGAAGATTCGAAAAGTACCTTTTAGCTTCATTCCTTATTTCTTCCTCCTTGACCAACTCCCCATTATCCACAATAAGTTTGGTTATCCTATTAGCCTCTTTATGCTTGACAGTCGACATATGAAAAAATCTTGTATTCCTATCTCCTTCCTTTAGCAAAATGAATCTTGACCTCTGCTTTCAGAAAGTTTCCTCTTTAGCAATGATTTCATGGTATTTTTTAGGAGTCTCATTTTCATCAGCAATGGACACAGTACTGAAACCATCCTTCTGAATTTGGGCCTGTATTTTTGTAAGGTCATCTTGAACTTTACGTTTAGCCTCAAAGATATTCCTAAAGCTGGATTTATTCTAGTGTCTTATATTGTCCTTAACACTTTTAAGTTTCTTTACAACTCTGTACATAGTAGTTCCCTCAACTTGGATACTCCACCATTTCTGAATATTATAGGTGATATCTGGGTGATGAGTCTACATTTTTTCAAATCTGCAAGGAAAGTGTCTCCTTCTATTAATAGGGTTGACAATGAAGGTGATAGGAAAATGATCTAACCCAACCCAGATGTGGGCAGACATAGAACAAAAATAATGTCTGTACCAATCATCTGAGATGAGAGTCTTGTTAAGACGAACTTGGATAAGATCATTGCCAGTTCTCCTATTAGTCCACGTGTAATTACAACCTTGTATCTCCACATCGTTGAGAACCTGAGTGTTAATAAAATCCATTAGGGCCAGCCTACTTTCCAACTGAGAGGGGCTTCCTCCAAATTTTTCCTCCTCTCTCAAAGGAGTATTAAAATCTCCCATGACCAGCCAGCTAATATTTTTGAAGCTATCCCTAACTTCTATTAGTTTTTTCTAGAAGGAAATTCTAGCTTTCAAGGTATTGGGAGCATAAATGTTAGTGAGAACCCATGAAGTTCCATCTTTTAAATGCTCAAATGTAATGCAAGAGAATTTTTTTTCCTAAATAAAAACATGGCCTTCGACATTGTTAAGGTTCCAAATGGTAGCTATGCCTCCTGAAGCACCTTCCGAGCTACCACCACTGATATTACCATTTTTGAAAAACTTAAAAGATTCAACTTTTTCTCTACTCATTTTGGTCTCTTGAATAAGAAAAATATCAGGTTTACTATCCCTTATCATATTCTTAATGATATCATGTTTATGAGGATTATTAAGTCCCCTAATATTCCAAGAGATAATCTTCATAGTTACTTACCGATTCCTAACTCCTTAAGAGTCTTTTGGGTCCCATCTGCAATGTTCTTACTGGCCTCCTTGTCTCTAACTTTATGGTTAGAGGGTCGACTTGGGCAAGAGGAGATATACCCAACATCAACTTGAGCTATTTTGCTAGATTAGCTTAGTTGAGAAGCCGAGGGAGTGGTTCCTTTCTTATTCCTGTATTTTGGTATTTTCCAGTTAGCTTCTTTCTCTGGAGCCGCTTCTAGGTTACTAAGGATTCTAGAAATTTCATCTTCATTACCCCAGTTAGGGATTCTGGAACCATTTAAATCACTATTTATGGTTTTTGAATTTTGGTCTGAATCCGAAAGGTTCATACCCAGTATTGCACATTCATGGGCTTCTTGCATTTTAGAAATTATCATGAGCGATGAAGAGTCAGTCTTTTCTTCTTGGGAGCCATGGATATTCCCTTCCTCAAGTTGATCCTCTATCTTTTGTGTTTCCTTACCCGCATAAGTATCAGCTACCACTTCAGCTGTGTCATTTGAAGATTCAGTCTATTCTTTCAGTTCCTCTTTTCGAATACGCTCTGTAACATAGATGTATACTTTGGTAGCCTCATCTCTCAATACTTCCTGGGTTGGAGGATTGGAGACAGAAGTTGAGGACACTTCCTTATTTTCCCCCAATGGTTTAAAACAATTATAGTCATCTTCCTTATTATCTGAGTTTTTAACTTGCCATACCATTTTTTTAGGAGCCTTTTTACTTTCAACTTGGGGTTTAGTTTGCTTGGGCTCTACTTTCGACTTGAATGGACATGAGTTTGCCCAGTGACCTACTTGTTTGCAATGGAAGCAGGCAAAGGGGATATATTCATATTCAATTTGTTGTTTCCATATTCCTAACTTTGAAACTAGATCTATTTGTTCTGGCATATTGGCATCATGGGCTATCCCTACACAAAACCTAGCATGAGTGAGTATCCTTTTTGAAGCTGTGACTGGGTCTATAGAGAGGACTTCACCAAAGGAACTTCCAATTCCTGAGAATATTCTTTCTTCCCAATATTCAAGAGGCAAACTTGGTAACTTCACCCATACTGGGACTTGTGCCAAAATAGATTCGTTCATGTTCATATTTGGGTGCCATTTCCGAAGAACCAAAGCTGTCTTTCCTACCATCCAGGGACTTCCACAAAGTATCCTTAATTTATCTTCTTCACATGAAAAAGTAAAAGACAAGAGGCCTTTAGGAAAAACCAAGATTTTAACATTACCCTTCAGAGCCCATTTTCGTTTGACATACACCCTAACAACTTTGATATTTGGACGCGAACCCATAAATTTGCCTACCAGGGAGTTCGACATACTGTTTATATTATGCTCCAAAACCAGATCATGAATAGAGATAGTGAACTTTCCACTGGAAGGATCATAAATATTCTTGACATGAGGTAAATTGGATTTACCAGATAGTTTTGTTCCAAAATGGGATGACCATTTTTTAGGTTCTTTTCCGATCTCCAAGGTCTCTTCATGTGGGCTAGGCCCCCCGCTGGACCCCTCCCCCCAAAACCCAGAACCCTCTTTCTTCTCTGGTAGAGTACCACCATTCTGTGGAATGTCAACAACCTTTAGAATGTCCGGAGGCTTGTCCTTCCTCCCATGGGGCCTACTCCTTCGTTCTGGCCGCTCCCACCATTAGAACCAGAGTTCCCGCCTTGTAGAGAATTTGAATTTTGAATTCTCCCATTGCCGCTTCCTACTCCTCCAAGCTCTTCCATCTGCAAAAATTCACAAGAATGTTACCCCAATTATCTTGGTTGAGTTGAATGTTCATTAATGTTACTTGTTAATGAATTTTAATGAATGTTGATGAATGTTATGCGTTAATGAATGTTATATGTTAATATTGAATGTTATGTGATAATGAATGAATGTTATGTTTCATTAATGGATGAAATAATGTTAGACTTTAATGGGGAATTTAGAGTGATATTAGGGGGGGGGGGGGGGTGGAGCCAAATGAGCTTCCACCTTCACGTGGTTGGCCCTATTAACTAGAGAATATTAAACTATTCTTGAAACAAAGAGAAGCTCAATAAGATAACACACTTTTCAATATTTCGTTATGCTCCACTATTATTCTTATTGATGCTGAGTATCTTATTTGTAGGTTACATATTCAGTGTTGTAGGTTGTGAACATGCTTCTAGGAGACAGTTCCCCATTACTAGTGAATGCATGCCTCATTGGTTTTGTGAGTTTATTTTGTTCTAGAATATACACACTTCCTCTATTCATTCCTTAACATTTGTTCATTTTGTTTTAGAATAGACACACTGCCTCATTGGGATTCATGCCAAGCTTTGACTCTCCATTGGACATTCATTCTCGTAAAATGGAGTCTACTTTTAAGGTAAGTGCATTTTAAAATTATGTATGAAGATGGATAACAAGTGTTGGGGAAGATACTAAATCATTATTAAAATCTATATTGCATATAATGAAAGTATAAATGCTTCCCAAGTAGCCCGATAAATGAAGATTTGGTGGGATGGAGATCATGATATATGCATTCGATCAACCCCTCTCTCTTCTCCTTTATTACCTTAGATAGTACATTTTCTCAAGTATGTCATTTGTATTGACAACTTTTGCTTCAACCTATGTATTTTTGTCTAATCTTTTATTTGTAGGTTTCTTGCTTTCTTCTATGTATTCCACTTTTCAAGGATCCTCACAATAGAGACCTGACATATTTCCATAAATGTTCAAGCTTCCCACAATCATTTCACAATAATTTTACCCCTTCCCCACCTTTTCTCATCCTCAAATTACATGATTACTCATATCCCACATGTCTTCGTACCCAAACCCTTCTTTGATTGATCATTCATCTTCCCTATGACAACAAACTCTTTCTTCTCACCACCAACTCAATCTAGGATTCATTTGACATCTTTGATCTCTTCAAACACTTATCACTCATTCTAAGCCTCATCAAAACCCAAACAAATCTAACTCAAATCAATTTTAATGTGTTTGATAAGGTCTCTAAGGTCCGAGGTTTCAAAAGCACAAAAAGTGGGAAAAAATTGTAAAAAGTGCAAAAATGCAACTTTGATTTTTGCAAATGTTGCATATGAGTTCTTAGCCATCGGTTGAAAAAGGAGTGGTTAAAATTTGTAACTGTCATATGTGCCTATAAATTCCTAAAGTTGGTCAAGTTTGAGTAGAGAAGGTGACGCAGATTGACCAATGGTTCTTCAAGTACTCTTAGGGTTTCTTCATGATGCAAAGCATCATGGGAATCCATCCAAGTGTCTTAGGAACCAACTAATCCAATTCTTCATTTCAACATATCAATCATTCATTAGAGGAATTTCCCACATAACAACACTCCTTAAGCATGGAATATGTTAGATCTCAAATCAACAGATTGGATATGTTCTAAGGAAATTCCAACTCCTATCTTTAAACTCTCAAATTGATCTGGCCAACTTATGGAGTGAACCAATTAAGTTGTTAACTCCCTCACTTTAGGCTCTACAGGACCTAGGTGGGTATACCTACTGACTAGTTGTTTATTTTAACTAATGCTTTTTTATAGCAGATTCAATGTTTCACTTTGGTTTGCTCCCTATCTCATAATGGCATAAGGTCCCAAAATAGAGTGCTATTGCTGAGTTCACGATTGTTGTTGTAGAAGCTATTCGATCTTTATGCTTGAATTTTATATATTCTTATAGAATTTATGTTTCTTATTTGTGTTATCTTTTAACCTTAATCTTCCCTATTGATCTCAACTTATTCCCTACTCTTTATCTGCTTTATCAATCCTACTACTTGAATTAAATTGAAGTGTATTCAATATGGAAAAGTAAAGTATTATTTTGAGTAAATAATTGAGTAATGATCACTGCCTATCCTTCTATTGGGTCGTAGAGTTTATGTCTTCCAGGATCCCACATATAACTCCTATGTGACAGTTTTTAAAATCCACCCTTCCGATGGATTTGTCAGTTGTACTGCTCCCAAGTGTTTATAATATGTGAATATCATTATTCAGTTCTTGACCAAACCTATGGTGTACTTCCATGAACGCATTCCCTTCGCCCTTTTCCTAGGCAGTCATTGAGTCATGCTTGTTCATTAATTCTTGTAAATGCTCTTGTAATATGATATTCTCATTTAGGGCCTTTATGGTGCTAGTGTATGTCCTCCAGAAATTGGTTGAGTATGACATCATGGCTTTGAACCGGTGGTTCACCACATCACTCGCAAGTTTTTTGGTTCTCCTTTTGGCTCCCTCGAGTTGCTTCACCAATTTATCGTTCTTTAACTGCCAATAGGTTTCATCTTGCAAGACCTCAAATGAGGATTCCTCAATTTCAGTGATCCTAAGTACTGATTCTAGTTGTAATGCTTTATCTTGCCAATGTTGTTTTTCCACTTGCACCTTTTCATATAGGGCTTTGAGTGTATGGTTTTCTCTGTACTCAATCTGATCCTTGTTTAGCTTGGCCACATCCAAGTTTAATTGTGCAGTTATCCTTGGATTTGTTTTGCCCACTTGCTAGATCATAAGGTTCTTGAAAGATTCATTAGTGTCTACAAGGAGTGGCCTCTTATTTATGGGGTATAAGGCCCATAGTAATAAATCCTTCTGATTTGGATCATATCCTAAACCAAATAATATTCTATTCATCTCGGCTGGTACAATTTGTTTTCCATGGTGTTGCTTCTTCAAGAAACTGTCAAACAAAATGGAAGACTTCATCTCCCACCCAGGATAAATGATCACACCTAATTCTTTGAGTAACTGCCTCCCCCTTTCAAGGGTCATTTCTTTCATTTCTTTATCAATGTCCTCCTACAACATTTGCAAATTTTCCTCCTCATCTCTCTCTCTTGCCTATTGTCTCATTATCTTTCCCCTATATTGACATAAGAAAGTATTAAATTCCGGTGTATGGATGGAATCTTGATATGATATGAACTCTTCACGTTCCAAGATCTTGATGTCATCCACTTTTTGTACATGATATTGGCCTATAGCCAAATCCATCTGTTGCTCATATCCAAACCTGGGTGGAGACATATTGTCCTGTGAATCAGTAGGAATATATTCAGTAGTTGAATGGGGAGATAAATGTGCTATGCGTTATGTTTTCCTCACACTTTTAAACCTATTTCAGAAAACATATTGTGGAACATTATTTACAATCTCCAACTCATGTAGAAAAAATTTCTCAACTATGGCCACAGGGTCAGTAATCCCCTCCAAAATTTTCTCATTGATCTTTCCTCAGCTGACCTTCCACTCATAGGCTTTGGAAATTTTATCATAAGTTGCCATTTTCTTCATTGCCTCTTCTCTTTCCATGTTCTTGATAAAATCATCAATCATCATAGGGGTATGCTCCCCAACTTTCAACTTTTGTGATGCTCTGGCTCCTCGTATGTAGCCTTTTGGGTCAAAATTGGGTCTTTGTTCCCCTTCTGCAAGGTGGTAGTACTCTAACTTGTTTTGCAACAAATTAGAACTTTTTGAACTTTTAACAATAAAATCTGAAAACACTAACAATCTAGGCACTATTGATTGCTTTCCATGATTTGTGAGATGTTTTGCACTAGCTTGAGACAATTGTCTGATAATTTCTAGGTAAGCAACCCTGTCTAGTACTATCATTGGGAGCAAAAAGGGTTTTCCCTTAAATCCATATACCCTAATCTATGTATAATATAGGAAGCAATACCAATCTCCCCAATTATGGGTTATTTGGCTTTGTTCATTAAATTCTTTTGGTCTTAAAAATTTCTTAATCTGTGGAGACAATAAAAAATCACAAGGGTATCCTAACACTCTATGCAGAGGTTTCACAAATAATTCTTCAAAATTCATGTATTGATTGTTGTTGTATCTTTGATCCCAGGTTGACAACCACAACTGAACAGGTTTACAGACTCCAGCCTTATCATATTCTCTAACACCTAGATCTTCAGCTCATATCCCTATCTCTTGTCCAACATAGAGCAATAGGTGTACCAAGTGGGAGTATTGTTTGAAATGGATGTTGATCATGCCACTCTTCAATTTTTCAAGCCCATGGTTCATAGTGTCTGCTAAGATAGTGGCATAATCAAACATGCGAGGGTCTTTAGACTAAATATCTACACTGATAACCATGGCGACAATGTCCATAAGGGGAGAAGCTTCTACACCCAAAACTTGTGTCACACAATAGTATGTATATTTGAAATATGGGCAGAACAAATTGACATCAAATGGGAATTTCTCATCGTCTGTAAATAGAATAATGGATCCTCCTGACCTTGGTTTATGTGGAGGAAGCCTCCATCATTGTATATATTCTCCATATTAAAGTACTCTTGTGTGAGTTTTCTCATATCAATGTGCTCTTCACATCCCCACTCCAATTCGAACACTTTCTCAATGTAATCCTCGGTGATGCGTATCAAGGGGTTACCCATGTAGTCATAGGTAGATTTTGTCTTAGGTTCATACCTATTCACCAATGCTTTTATCAACTCTACACTTACAAATACATTGGGGACTGCAAGACGTCCTAAATTCAACATCCATAAGTTACAGACTGGCTCTACCGTGGATCTCCTCACATAGCTAAAGATAAAAATTTCATGACCTCAAATTTCCATCCAAATATCCCCTAGGTTTTCGAATTTATCTTTGAATCCCTCAGCATCTAACTTGATTTTATTTGAACGATGACTCGAGGCAGGGAATTAGTCCAAAAAGTCTTGGTCTAGAGGTCTCTCTTCTTTCTTTTGTCATTTAGGTTTTTTTTCCTCCTAATTTCCTGAGGTTGGGGGTCTTTGCTTTTTCTAGCCTTGGTTTTTTTACATGATGATGCCTCCATCTCAGATGTAATGCTGAAAGAATGAGGATTGGAAGAGCACTTACTAGTTTTGTAGAGTAAACCCAATTGCAGAAGCTTTTACAAAATCACTCAGCCTTTGATCGCTTTGAAGTCCTCTCTCGTGACGAATTTATCAGATGATTGTGATCGTTCTATCAGTTGAGTTCATTTGTTACGTGCAACAGTCATAAAGAAACTTGATTTGAATTTATTGTGACATGACTTGTTTAGGTTTGTGTGGAATTTCATGACAGAATGATTAAACTTTCCTCTTTTCAAAGTCTGTTTTTGTTGGTGAATCATCATGAGTTCTCATCGATATTACCTTGCCTCTATTTTGATTTCGATAAAACATACCACTTTTGCCATCTTCTTATCATTCTCATCGACACCTTCTTTTCATTGAAAAGATCTTATTTCGATGAAACCTCTTCTTTTCCAATGATGCTTGTTTTCGGTGAAACTTACTCTATCACCACGAGGTTTAGCAACTTCTTCAATATCCCCTTTTATTGAAAGGCAAGGTCTCGATGGAACATACTGCTTCTCTTCGATGTGAAAACTTCGATGAAATAGTTGGTTTCGCTAATAATATTTTGGGTTGCATTGATACTCTCCTTTCATCAAAAGACATGGTTTCGGTAGAATCATTCATTCTTTCTTCAATGAGTAGGCTTTGATGAAACTAGCAATTTCATCAAGATCTTTTTGAGCTTTCCCGATGCTTTCTTTTCACCGATAGCTTATTTCTTTCAATGAGTATGCCATTTATTTCATCGAAATAGGAAATACTAAAGTGAATTTAGGGAATCAACTTCTTTTCAATGAAAGGTGATGCTTCGATAAAGGCTTTTTCTATTTGATCGATGGGTCAGTTTGATCGATATACAAGACTTTGCTTATTTTTTGATGGAGGGTTAGGTTGGTTTCTTAGAAATTTGAATGGCAAGGTGATTTCTTTTTTTAGAAAACTTATGTAGCTCCATTCTTTGGAGAAAATGCTAAAGTTTGGTGATGACAATTCATGAGATTGGAATTTTTGGTTATACCTGAATCATTGAATTTATGACATACATGATAGGTTTGTTTTTTTCAAAGGCAAGTACTATCTTTATGGGGATAGCTCCCTTCATTAATAATATAAAACATATACATCATCAACTACCAATTCTAGCCAGACCAAGCTAAACTAGAGAAATAACTACCCAACACATACTTCAAGCCTACATACAAACATAGCAATAAAACACCAGCCCAACTAGATACAAACACATCAATGCTATTAACTATTAAACCCAACATACTTAGCACCACTATTTACAACACTGCCCACCACCTGAACCACAAACAAACCACAAATTCCAATTACATAAGTTGCATAATAGTGGAAGTTCGGTTGCCCATTGTTACCAATCTATTAGTTCTCTCCTCAATCAACCAGTTATCTTCCACATTCATCATCCTCCGAAAAGGATCCAAATCACTATTGATAACCCCAATCCAAAAGATTTCCCAGGGTTCATCCAAAAAATTCTCCTACCTCTTTCTCTCCTCTTTTTATCTTTCAATCTCCACATCATCAGCATCAAAATCTTCTTCAAAATCTGAAACAATAACTACAAGGTTAAAATAAACCCTTAGAACACTAGCCCAATCCTCCTACAGTTCCATAACCGCACTACCAACAATATCTATATGAACATCTCTGATGAAGCCAACAAGTTGCTCAACACACTTCTCCTTGGAAGCAAGAATGTCAACCAAAATCATGAGCATTGCTTCGTACACATATCCATTGCTGTAATGTCTATCTCCGCTAAGTACCTCCTCCACCAACCACCTAATCACCTCTTGTCCCTCCACGTCAATATCAAATAATCTCTCACATTTCTCCTCTAACATTTCCTCTCTACATAAGCAACTCAACCCAAAATAATGACCCATTGTTTGAATCTGCGATGATCCTCTCCTCTTTCAAAAACTTTAACATACACCTGCCTAAAATAGCCTACCTTCCCCTAAAAGTTTCCAGAAATTTCAAGGATTTCTATGAATAATTCAAATCTGACTCCTCAAAAAATCAGAACAACTCCGTGCCGCCAAAAAAACCATTTTAGTCCCATCCTAAATCTTCTCAATATCTAAATTCTATAAACTTCAATCGATGAGTTATATTGTGATGACACTTTGTACCAATTCCCTCCTATTACCTGACATAATTTACTAGTTTCTTTTGGGTGCAAGATTTGTCAAGTACATCCATGTACTATGGACAAAAACCAATCAATGAACTCTACTGCTAAATCCAAACAACCATCGTTCAATCTTGTTCTGAGGGAATTTCGAGAATGGCACCACCTTACAGGTTGTTTTGTACATATTCCTACATCTTGTAAACTTACCTAATTGGGCTCCTGGGCTACTTGTTGTGAGTGTCCATGGACAATTCTAGTTATGGTTATATTACCCTTGAGGAACCAACTAGTGGTGTTCCTTGAGATATTTTATGGTAGATCCAATCAAGTTCAAGTTTTATGTACCTTTGGATTTACAATGTTATAAGCCCTATGTCAGGGTGGTGTATTTAATCTAGACTTTCTTTCATGTTATAGGAGGCCAATATAATACAACAACCAAAGGATAATTTTTCTGTTTTGTTGCATTTAAGGTTTTCATGCTTATTTTCATTCTAAGACTAGTCTCTTTTTGAGATGCTTCAGTGTTATAGATTTTGTGTCCTCTATGTCCTTTGAAATGATTTAGTATTGATAAAAAAGTTTGTTTTTCCTGTTGTTTGCAGGTTACATATTCAATGTTACATCAAGGCTTGGTGAATTAATTCATTCAAAGGGAGTCAAATTTGGAATATATTGTGATGTTGGCATAGAGTCCTAGGATCATTGTAGCTTCCATATAATATTGATTGTTTATGACTATCTTTATGTTTCTTGCAATTATGTCCATATCATCATAATCCAATGGAGATGCACTTCTTACTTGTTATGATGGTCATCATTGCCTTGATGGTGTATTCTTCATCTCAAATTCTATCTTTGTAATGATATGAGTTGTATTCAAATGTATTGACTAATGATATGGAAGAAGTTACTTCTTCTTGATGAATCATTTATTAATCTCTTTACTCCTTAGTGTGATGGATATCTTCAAGGCCTTATCTTTAAGATCTTCCTTCCTTTGGGCATTCCCCCAATATGATGGAGACACATGGTATTCTATCTTGGTGGTGATCATCTCTTGGGTTCAACCCTTATTTACCTTATGAAACCATTTTATTTATAAGATTCAATAGTTTCCTTGGTTATTATTCTCTTACTAATATTAAGTTATATTCACTTCTAACAAAATTTACTAACTCCTAAATGCTAATGGTGTCCAAGGACTGTCACTCCTTCTCCACAAATGTACCTTACTACTTTAGTGGGAATAGTTCAAGAATGGGGACATTACACAACTCCTGTATTTCACATAGCATTTCATTCAATGCATCAAAATCCTATTGTTGACCTAAATCCCATATATATAGGGCAGTTAACTTGCATAAAAAGTTTGCTATATTTCTTATAAAAAAAATGTTGGGGAATGTCACAATTATGACGAACACCACAAGACAATTGACGAGGTTGTCATACCTACGATGTTGTTGTCATCACAATTTTTGTCAGAATTCTGATGCACACAACCATTTATGCGATGAGGATACCATAGTTGTTATGGCAAAAACGTCGCAGGATGCAACCTCATCAGTGGTCATAGTTGTCGAAATTTTGATGTCTCCTCGTCAAAAAAAAAGGAGCATGCCCTACATCTCATCGTCGCACACACGTTGGAATTTTAATGTCTCCTCATCATGAGGATACCATAGTTTCTATGGCAAAAACGTCGCAGGATGCAACCTCATCAGTGGTCATAGTTGTTGAAATTCTGATGTCTCCTCGTCGAAAAAAAAGGAGCGTGTCCTACATCTCATCGTCGCACACACGTTGGAATTTTAATGTCTCCTCATCAAAAAATGAGGAGTGTGTCCTACATCTCATCATTGCACTCACGTCGGAATTCCAACGTCTCCTCGTAAAAAAAAAGAGTAGCGTGCCCTACGTCTCATCGTCGCACACACGTAGGAATTCCAACATCTCCTCGTCGAAAAAAGAGTAGTGTGTCCTAAGTCTCATCGTCACACACATGTTGGAATTCCGAAATCTCCTTGTTGAAATAACATGCCACTGCTCCATATAAATTTCTGATGTTCAGCTCGTCGTCAGAATTTTCGATGAAAAAATAGCGACGAGGATTTTCTCCTGGTTTCATCGGAATTCCAATGTTTTGTTGTCTGAACTTTGATGAATGCTCATTGGAAAACGGCCCCAAATGTACTAGTGGATTCTTTAGGAAGTTAAAGCTACTAAATTCACTTTGAATGTGAATCTTGGATACATTTGGAAAGATGCACTCCAACTTTCTACTAAACATGACAAAGGAAAAGGGGGAGCTGTCATTTTGTTAGGAGGCAAGTGGGGTAATAAGATTAATGATAATCGTTGATCCCCATGTAATAGGGCTATGTGGGCCATAATCAACATCCAAGACACTAAGTTTGGAGTGTGCTCCCTTTATGCCTCCAATGATTACAGGGAAAGCATAGACTTGTGGAAGTGGTTATGTAATCTCCTAGATATCCCTTGGATATTTGGAGGGGATTTCAATATGATTGAGCATAAGGAGGATACGTTAAGAGGTTTGGAATTAGAGTGGAAGAGTGGGGAGAAACTCTATTGAACTAGGATGAAGGAAAAACTCAAACTCTTTGATCCTCTGGAAGGAAAGAATAATAATTATGGATCAATATGGTACAATTGGTGCAACTTCCAACAAGGAAAGAGAAGGATAAACTATAGGTTGGACAAATTTTATGCTAATAAAGACTTTTTCTTTTTCAAACAAGAGGATGATAATTCCATAGTTAGGGTGTGCCAATACACTCTATTGGATCATCATCCTATCAAGGCTTAGATTACATTAAATATCAATGTTGCGTTACCTACCAAGAAGGATGACAATTTTATCCTCAATTATATCCTTCTAAAGGACCAAGATGTTAGATATGCTATTTGCTTGATAAGGAAAATTAATAAATGGGATTTCCACACTCCCTCTACTATTGACAAATGGAACAAGATTGTGAATAACTAGAAGACCCTGTTGCAAATGGTGGGGAATAAAAAAGACAAGATGAGAGAAAGCTTGAAAGAGGCTTGGTTGACAACTTTCTAGTTCTATAATCTCATACCCAAATGGATCCCACCAACCTTGAATTAACATAGTCGCTATCCCAAACTAGAGATTCACTAAAGAGCATTCAAAATAAAAAGTTAAGGAAATCAAAGTGAGGGCCAAAATGAACTAGTTAGAGAAGGGTAACAAAGGATCTAAATCATTCTTTAATATGTTGAGACAAAAGGAGTTCAAATAAAGGATTGATAGAACCTAGGAAGAGGGTGGAGAGCTAGTAGATAGTAATAAAATTAAATAAGCAGTCCTTTTGCACTATCAAAATTTTCTCTCCTTTGAAGGGAACTCCCCTTCTAGTTTGTTTGCAAGAAACAAGTGCAAAGCCCTCATCCCAAGGAAGAATTCAGAGGGGGAGGATAATATGGTCAAGAAGCCGAGTTCAATTGAGGAAATCCTTGAGGCCATCAACACCCTAAAAAATGACAAGGCCTCTGGCTCTTATGGCTTTCCTATTGAGTTATACAAATATGCTAAGGATTGGATATGCTTTGACCTACTTCAAGTATATGAGGAAGGATTGAATAGAGGATAATTGGGAGCTGACATCAATAAAGGGGTGATTAAACTACTCCCTAAAGATGGGGACAAGTCTCTCATAAAAAAATGGAGGCCTATTACTCTGTTAAATGTGTCATATAAAATTCTAGCTAATATTATGTGCTCAGATTGGTGGATATCTTAACCAGCTTTGTGAGTAATACTCAAATTGGCTTCATCAAGGGCAGATGCATACTGGAGAATCTCATCACTAGTTGGGAAGCAATGAATTGGGCAAAATGTACCAACCAAAAAGTAGCTATATTTTTTATTGATATTGAGAAGGATTATGATCAAATATAATGGAGTTTCATCCTCGTGATGTTGGGAGCATTCAGTTTTCCAAAGGAGTTATGTCAAATGGTTCAATTTTTTCTTAATGATGCTTCTGCGTAGGTTGAGGTCAATGGATCTCGTACTCAACCTCTTAAGTTGGAAAGTTCCATTAGGCAAGGGTGCAGCTTCTTCCCTATTTTTTATTGCATCTAATTCTATCTTCTATCTTCTTAGAGATTCTACTCTCTTCCCAAGGGTCAAGGGCATCTCCTTGCCTAACAAGGAGGAGCTAATCAACATTCAATTTGTTGATGACACAACTGTATTCTTAGAACTTGAAGAAGAAAACATAGATTCCTTGATGCTGAAGCTTAATCTCTTATATGAGGCATACGGGCCAAGATATCTTCTGCCAAATCCACCCCGCTTGGGTAGGATGATGCTCACTCGTATGGCTAAGTAAGTATAATCATCAACAGGGGGCCCCTCTAAACAAATCAAATACCCATATCTAAATGAAATGTGACTATGAATTAAAGGGAAAATTAAGAACAAGTTGGCTAGATGGAATAGGCAGTATCTATCTTTGGTTGGTGGAATGCAGGTATGCTAGAAGATTCTCTCTTCTTATAGTCTCTACTATGCTTTTGTGTGGATGTTCAGCAATTACCAAATCAATAATATTTATAAAGTTATCAAGAATTTTCTATGGTATTGTTAGGCCACTCGTAATTTTCTTCCCTTTTAAATATTCAAATTCGCGGGTTGCCTTTTGTGCCTTTACTTCCTTCGGGTCATTTGTTCTCCTCATACTTGAACCGTTGAACTCTTTAAAAAAAAGTTCGAATGGTTCAAGGTTCAAAGCACGTTTTAAAAGAGAGTTGTTTTTAGTCTTTGTCATCGTGCGAACAAGTGCGCCTTTGTTTGTGGTCATTGAAGTTTTGAACCCATTGAACCAAATTTCAAGAGGTTCAAGGTTCAAAGTTCAAAATGCCTTTTGATGAGTCGCGACAATGTATCGTTATATGATGGGTGTGAGTCCTTATGTTTTGAGTTGAAATGCGACCTTGAACCTTGAACCAAATTTCAAGTGGTTTAAAAGGTTCAAGGTTCATGTTTAATAGTCCTTTTCTTTTGTCGCTTGTTCCCAGTGTTGTTTTGTGTGTTGCCCACTCACTGTTATATTTTTTAAGTGAACTTGAACCGATGAACCTTTTTGTCAAATGGTTCAAGGTTCATGGGTTCATTTCAAAACTAACTGTAAAGTTTTTTGGTGGAAATAAAAGCGACGTGACAAGAAGGAATATTCCCTTATTCGATAATTTAAAATTCTAAATGTGGAAAGTAATAATGAGAACATCAAATTACTTGTGTGGAAGTGATGGATAATTAAGAAGGTGTCAGTTTGTGTCATTTCACCGTTACTTTGCACGCTTGGGTAAATCATGTTGAAGTGTGTGTAGCTCTAAAGATATTTATTTGTCTGATTGAAGGAAATGAGTATGAATTTATTTCCATATTGAAGAAGGTCACAATTGCCATACTTCAGTAAATTGGAGGCATCGAAGGTAAAACCATCTCTGTTCTCTGGAAGAATTTCCAGTTTTCATGGTGTTAACGAGTAAGTTTAGTTGATTTCTCTTAAGTTGTGTTTCTTTGAGTTCTGAGGTTTTTATCAGTATAGAAAAGGGAAATCTCTAAATTGTTGGGGTAGGATATTGTCTTGTTGTTAAAATTTCTTGGTTAAGGGGGTAGATAGTTAACATGAGGCCAATGCTGCCGAAGCTTGGTCGGACCTCATGTCTAGTGAGTATTTTGCTGGAGTTGGAAGGCACCTCCTTAGTTCATGTAGATTTAGGGGATTTCCTGGAAAGAACCAAGAACCCTCAGACCGGTTCATTAATAGAAAATATAGTTAAGAGTGGTCTTGTGGAAGCTGTTGCATTCCTACTCGTCGCACCGTGCCCAGATTTAGTGTTGGCATGCACGAACAGATATGACTCTGAGAACAGATGTATTAGAACCAACGATGGTGAGGAGCTGGTCAGTATTAATAGAGAAACGGTGATGGCGGCAATAGGTATTCCGCATAAGGATGAGTATGAGGACTGAACTATTGGGAGTTCGTACGCCTATTTCTCCAAAAAGAAGAGCAAGTACAAGAGTGTAATTGCTAGAAATTGGCTCTTGAAGATTTAGAAAGGAGGATCATGGTTACCCAAGCCCCTGACCAGAGAGCACTTCATCACAGAGGTGCGGGACATTGTTATACTTTTGAACAGAGGAAAGGGGAATTCACATTCCTTCTACTAGGAGGATTGGATGTACTTTTTCATCCAAGTGGTTCTATCCAGTGACAGATTTCTGGATTGGTCTCAAGTAATTGTAGAGAGACTTCACAAAGGATTGAGCAATTTTGTGGGGATGACAGGGTTTTACATGTCTTCCTACCTTTTCTACATTTTAGCTTGCACAAGGGATTGGTCTGGACTACCTAATGAACCCTGGATTGATGGAATGAGGGTTTACAATTTTTACCCTCTATTGCAACAACAGAGACATGTTGAGTAGATTGACAGGTGGAATGGAGTCTTCACGGGGAGACTTGCCTTTGAGCTTCAGGGTGATGCAAACAAGAGAATGTCGGTTGAAGCTATGGAATTTGTGAGTATATATGGAAGTTTCTTTATCCAATTTCCTCAGTTTACTTACATACGGGTAGGTGGATTTGAAGGCCAACCATTCAAACTACCCAGGTACACTTTTGATAGCTACGTGCTTATAGAAGTGAGCAGGCAGTTGGCCTACATAGATAAAAGTTTAGGAGCAAAGGGCGAGTCCGACATGGTATTTCTCGTTGAACTCAGATATTATAGTTGCAAGTCTGTATCAGATGCCTTGAACTTGGAACTGGAGTTCAAAAGGATGAACCTGTAGCCGTAAGTGGCAAGGCAAAAATTTGACAACAAGGGTTATGCAAGGTAGAACCTTAATGTAGATAGTCATTTTTGCCATGAACCTCAGATAGAGGATTATTGGGAGAACTGCAAGAATGAGTATGAAGTGAGAAAGAGACTATGGTCCAGATTCACTTTGCACCAGATAACTACCATGAGGCTCCCAATTAATATATCGGGCGTATCAGAAGATAGAAAGAGGGATGTTTTGGATCTTGAGTTTGATACTGAGATTGAAGGAAAAACCGATTCCAGAAATTGACTAGAACAAAAAGGAAGATGACAATATCCAAACAAGAACCTTCAATGTTGTCTAAAGAACAAAGAGATGGTTGAGGAATCAGAAGTTCAAGGAGGGACCCCACATGTCCTCACACAAATCAAGAATTAATTCACACATTGTGGTTCAATCTCCTGTTTCTGCCACTAATCAAGTTGCTGATGTTGCAGGTGTCTCAAAGCCCGTCGTAGAGAAAATTCAACCAAGAAGGTCAAAAATATCACCATCTCGTCTTACAGCTGCCTGAGTAACTCAGTCCAGAAACAAAAAGAAGAGTAGGGAGCATGTCCTGAAATAGGGCGTTGTAGACTTGGACCCCAGTGAAGAGCTTAAACAAATAATGGATTCACAGGATCAAAATGATCCTGGGATGCAAGAAATGGACACAAATAAAGAACTGGAAATTCAACAGGATCCCATGAATACCTTGGTAATTGTTACTTCACCAGATGCATAGACCACTCCGCCACCTAAGGAACCTGCAATTGCACCAAGATGGCTGGAAGCCACCATTGGAAAAAAGAGGAGTGTGGTGTCGGTCACAATTCCAATGGAGGGCATGGTCAGCAGGTGCTTGGGAAAGACATCAAAGCCAAAAAAACTCAAAACACAAGCAATGCTTGATGTGGATGACACAATAGGTCATTGGACAGCCAAAGTTGCCAAACCCATTCCTGGAAGAGATGTAGACAAGGCTACGAAGGAGGATTTCACTGTGGAGAAGATAGATTTGGGGGTTGCTTCAAGGGTTGTAGATGTTAAGCATCTGGAATCCTCCACGAAGAGGATATTTTCAAGGACTTGGAAAGATGAAAAGGATAAAAGAGAACTAAAACAAGTTGTCACACAGATGGCTGAGTACATCAATGCTATCCACAACCCAGACCCCCAACCATTATCATAGATACTAGTGTCATTTGACCCTAATTCACCAGCAAATCAGAAAATGCTAGATCAGGTTCAAAGGAACAAAGTAGTGACGAAGATGTTTAATAAATGGTTGGACCTAATAATACAACAAGGGTTAGATTATATTAGTAATTTGGTTAAAGTTTATAAGGATATTGAAACCGTGAGTAAAGAGCTTGAACTGGAAACAACCGCCTAGGAAAAGAAAGGATTAAGTGGGTAGCAGTCCTCGCACAAATGAATGATGTTCGGAAGTATAGAGTGGTGAAATTCTTGGCTGAGAAACCGGTGGAGAACTTAGATGACAATGTGTTGTATGTGTCAAAGAAAAACGTGGAATGGCGTAATTCGATCATCAAGCAGGGCCATGAAGAATCCACCAAGCTACTCAAAGGATTGACTGACTTGATTGACATGATGCAGAAGGACCTCAAGTGTATTGATATTCAACTCATGAAGGAGGGCGCCAAGGTAATCAAAGAAGCTACAGACATGACTAAGGTTTTTCAAGAAAGGATCTAGTTCATTCAGACAACAAAATCCTTGACCACTGATGACTTTTCAAAAGCGACAAGGATTGAATCAATGCTTATTGTCTGTTCGGACCATTTAGAGGTTCACAACGCGAAATTTACATAGGTAAATATGGACAAAGAAGTGTGGAAGTAAAGGATCTTGCACATCGGTCTGCCCTATTTCCAAGTCATCTTAAACTTCTCGGTGGCGCAACTTGAATGGTGTAGTTTTGCGGCAAAGCAGGACAAGCCCGTAACCTCCTCTGCCACGGTGGAAGCCTAGCTGATCCGAAAATGAAATGTCAGACTTTTAGTGGTTGTTAATTTAGTTTTCTTTTATGTTGCTTTAAAAGGTTTCTTTCACCTGGGTGAAAGTAAATGTTATTTGATCATGTAAAAACTATGGTCTGGTGGCTATTTAAGCAGAAGAGCTTGTCTTTGTATGGGTTCCAAAAACTATGATTTTGGGAGCAACAGATAAAATTTTGGTTTCTGATATGAATTGTTTGGATGATACAATGACTGGTTATCAATGAAATGTTGTGTTATCTTTGAATCTGTGCGTTTTGAGATTTGTAACCTTTATTAAGTTGTTATGGGCACAATATAACTTGGTGATCAATTATCTCTGTATTTCTTCTTAGTTCCTGTTTATTATTGGTTGTTGGACAACTCACATTGAATTGATTTGCTTGATCCCCCTTGCCCTATGAGGCATGAGAGAGTATCAATCAAGCCATTAGTTTTTGCTAAGTCCCTATTTTGTTTTGAATTTATACAACAAGTATGTAATAAATCAGAGTCGGTGAACTCTCCTTTGAATATTCTTTGAGACATTTTCCTATGTTGCAGTTTTGAAGGCGTTTATTTGTGTTGATGGATAAATGCTGGAGCCTTTCAATGATTTCTGGTTAAAAGTGTTAGCATATCAATTGTATAATAAATTCATTGTAAATCATACGAGGAGCTGCCCTCTAATGCAGAGGTTGAATTTTCATTAATTTTTCCAACTGTTGGTATATTTGTTTCTTTCTAAAGGGTAAAACAAAGTCATATTTTTCTTTAAGAAGATAATAGTTAAAATTTCAAGAAGGAGACAAATCTATTAACCAACATGTATGATGGTAGAGGCAATAAGAAGTGTCATTCGATCAAATGAAAGTCGTGTTGCCTAAAATAGAAGATGGGTGACTTGGATCTCAAGAATCTTAATATACAAGGGATTACATTAGCTACCAAATGGATCTTCCATGCTTTGTAGGGTAATGAGCCATGGAAGGTCCTTATTAGAAATAATAAGGCTTGTTGTTCCTAAAGAGGCTAAGACCTAGAAGTTGCTCCCCTTTAGTGACCTTATTGCTAGTAGTTTCCCTGTCTCCCCGACCACCTGTAATGTCTTCAAGGTGATATGGAAGACACGAGAGAGTATTAGATGTGGGCATTTTGATGATGTTGTGATTGTCATTGATGGACACACACTTGCATTGAGATCACTTTTTGTATGTATGAGTTATGCTCAACCAGTAATTGTTCCAATTGGTATTATGTATTATAGTCTTTAGACTATCAATGTTTTGCAGAAAGTGTTTACTGATCTCAAGCGGTATGAAGACCTCAAGATGTTCGAGTATCCCAAAGCGGTACGAAGGAACAAAGAGACTGTTATCATTTTTTACAGTCTTCATTTTAACAAATGGTAATGTTTAAATTATAATGAACTGGTATTACTCTGTGATGCGTTAGCATCCACCGACACTTTGGCGGTGATTTTGTGTCGTGTTACCAAATGTGTCTAGATGCACTGAACCTAGGTGATAGGGTTTCAAGAAGATCCGAAGCAAATATGAACTAACAATTATATGCAGATTTAAATACAAAAGATAAAGAAATAAAACAGGACACAGATAATACAAAGATTTAACGTGGTTCACCTAGAATGGGTTACATCCACTATACACAGCCGTCCAATCTTTCTTATTATCCAGCAAAAATTGTACATCAACCTTACAATGCCTTAAGCATCCTAGCCGCTTATAACATGCGTTTTTAGGGCAAAAACAATGTCCGCCTTTTTAGGGTTTTATTACAATGTCAGTTTTCATCAACAAAAAAAAAAACCAATTTTTTTTTTCTCGAGGGCTCCCGCCCCCAAACCCCTACTCGGGGCCCGACCCCAGACCTCAGCAAGGATACGTGCTAAGTGTATAGTACTTTGCTGACCAGTCGCCACATTTCAACACTGGGAACTTACAATGTAATCCTATTGGATCAACATGAAATCAGATTCCTTTATAAGGACATCATGTCTAGGGTTTTATAGGTTGTTAGGGTTTTAGGTGGTTGATGAGGTTTTTGTATGTGTGATCATAGAAGAGAAGCTTAGGTTTGTGTGAAGAAATAGAGTGTAGAGATATTGAAGACTGAAGTAATGCTGAAATGGGATCTAACCAAGCATATTGTGCTAGTATCTAGATCACTCACTTGTTGATTACTCACATCTTCGACAAGTCTGAAACCCTTAACCGGGTAGGCCTGGCAAAGCCTTTGTAAATCCTCTAACAAGGTGGTTCACAACTATGGATTTGAAATCCTCTCACAAGGTAGTCTTTAATCGGACTTATCTCCTAACAAAGATCAAGATTCCTAACAGGATTCGTTCTAGTGAAGAACATTGTATGACCTTAACCGGTCTGACCTTAACCAGTCTGGTTTCTATTATGCAGATAGTTAATTGTGAGTTTTTGCTCACCGTGGTTTTTCCCATTTGGGTTTCCACGTCAAAACCTCTTGTGTTATGGTGATCGTGCTCTTGTGGGTGAATGCTTTATTTGTTGTTTGGTTTGTATTTGTCTTAACCGATTTGTTAGTAAATCTGTTATACCAATTGACTGCTAAACTGTTTAAGTATTTAAGTTCAGTATTTATTGGAATACTAATTCACCTCCCCCCCCCTCTTAGTATTCATCAATTGGTATCAGAGCCAACCTTTCTATAAGTCTAACCACTTGGAAGGAGATATGGGGGAATACACTGTGGGAACTTATGCATCGGCTCACTCAGACTGAGAAAGCCTATGATGAACTCAAAGTCAAATATAAAGCTTCTCTGGCTAAAAGAAGAGAGCATGCTGAGAAACTGATGGAGCTTACTAAAAATAGTTCTTTTAATGAAGCAGACATGGAAGCCCTAGTTGAAGAAGTTGAAAAACTGAATGAGTCTAATGCCAATCGGAGAAGGGAACTGGAAGGATTGACTATCAGAATGTGTCAAGAGCTTGAGAACTAGAGGAAAGATGAAGATTTGGTAAAAGACAAAGATTATGAGATCTCCACACTGAAGCAAGAAATCAGTGCACTTACCACTCATCTCCAAGAAAGTAAAGTGGAAAAAGAAGAAACGCAAGGTGAACTAAACATGGTTGTTTCTGAGAATGCAACCTTGAAGGAATCTAGTGCTTCTATTACCAAGGAGCTCACTGAGACAAAGGAGATAATTGCCAAATTCAATCAGAGTGCTGCTAAGTTAGAACAAAAGCTTGAATCAGCAAAATCGGTAAAGAATACTAATGGACTTGGTTTCTCTGGTTTTGAGGAAGGTAAGACCTCTGGAGCAAAAGATGTAGCATCAAAGAAGCTACCGACATCAAAGGATAAAGGTAAGCAAAAGTTTAAACATGTTTTGTTTAATTGTCTCAAGAAAGGACACACTGCTAATGTACGTAGAAATAAGGCTTACAATAATTTTCCTTATTTTCTAAACAATAAGCCCAGATCCAATAGATTCAATGGTAACTGTTATGCATGCAACAAGTTTGGGCATAGAGAATTTGAATGCAGGTCTGTTATACACAACACTGGAAGATATCCTCAAAGGAGTCAAGAAGTTTTTCCTGAATCCTCTGTGAACCAGAATCCAAACTGGTATAATACCTATGACCATCAGTCAGGTGGTGGTGGCTATCAAACTGCAACCGGTTGGAGAGCAACCTATTTGATCTGTCATGGTAGCAGTCACACTGCTGCAATATGAAGAAGGAAGAATGGAAACATGAATAATGGACCATAGAGAGCACCTGGAATGGTTTGCTATCATTGCAACAAACTGGGTCACACAACCAGAATCTGCAGGATGAGAAAGAACATATCGGATGACATACCGATCACTTCGGAAGGAAATATTGATGTTGAAATTGTTCAAGTGGATATGAAGAAAACCTGGAAAAAGAAATCAGAAGAAGTGTCACAAGAAGAACCGTTTTCTGCACCTAGTGTGGAAATCTCCGAACCGGCAAACCAAGCTTCAGAAAAGCTTAGGGGGAGTGAATCGGTGAAATATTTCGAACCCCCGGTTTATATTGGTAAAAGACCTTAACCGGTATGTGTTACCTATCAATCAACAGAAGGCCGGAAATGGTAAAAGGCAAAATTAGGGTTTATGCCCTAATGGTGGTGCATTTATTATGGTAGGTGAAGAATTTGTTTATAAGAGATTCTTAATGTCATTTTCACTTATCAATTTGCGAGCGAAGAAATTTTCAAGTGCAGAGCGACTATAGGTGATTCGTTTTGCAATTCAGAGAGATTTCAAAACTTTGAAGTAGAATCTGGAGATAGTATCAACCAGTCAAGAACACAAAGCGGTAATCCAGCAACCGAAGTGGTGTGTAGCGAAGTTGAATTTGCAAACCTTAAATTTCAAAATTCTGAAGGTATTTCTCGATATTCTTGTTTATCAGTCATTCATGGCTTTTGCATCGTACTCCAGTTCTAGTGCACCTGTTGATTCAATGGATTTTATCTGAAGGAAGATGCAATACAATGCCCTATCCTAGATACTTGCTAGAGTTATAGTGGAAGGTGATATTTCAGGGTACATTGATTGCAAATTGGAAGACCTAGGATCGCTAGTGATCCATTCCCAGCTAGGTCTGTTATGTGGGGATGACAAAATGATCAAACCAGAATACAACATCCTGGAGAGGAAGAAACTTCACAATGCAGTATACTTTCTGGAAGAATTTACGGAAGATCACATCCACATTATTCTGAGCAGAGTGCATGGCGACAAAATGTATCTTGAAAGGACACATGACATTACGCCTGAAGCCATTCATGCCATCACCGGTTTCTACAGCACTAGTGAGGTGTCAGCCCTAAGAAAAGTCATCAAGACTGAAATGACTAAGCTCATTGGTTCTGTGAGTGACCAACGGGGAATGACTGTCAACACCATCAAGGACGATTTGGTCAAGTATGCTTGCATGGTGATCAGATACCGAATGTTCTATGCTAGTAGAATAAACTCTGTTTCTGCATCTGTGGTGAATGCCGCCTATAGAATGATCATGGAAGATGCCTCATTTGATCTATGCACCTGTATGTAGAGGCAACTTCTGGTAAACCTTAAGTCTATCAAATAGGACAATGCCTTAAGATTTAAATTTGGACAACTCTTGGCAGGTCTGTTTTTCTACTTTCAAGGCTATTTTTTGAGAGTCGGTGATATTCAATGGTTTGCTGACCAACCGGTTACCAAACAAATCAGAGAAAGTCTTCAAGCGGTGGGAACCGGGTATCTTGAAGTCTTGAATAAATACTTTGATGAATTCAAGTGAAATTTGAGCCAGTGGATAAGGATATCTGGCGACATTGTTAAGAAGTATGAAGAAGACATCTTCTTTACCATCAGAGTAGATGAGTGCGTAATGGAGGTGGTGGAGCCCAGAAAAGAAAAGGTTGAACCCATGTGATATGAGGTGTTGTATGACATGCTAGATGGGTATGCCTCTACCCTACTTGCCTCACCTCTTGATCCGAAGAAGAAAAGAACCGACCCTTACTTGGAAAGGATAAAACTGGTTGAAGAACCTTTAGTGAAGAAGGGAAAGGCAATGCCCTCAGTATCAGCACCGGTTACCTCAGCAAGTCCTAAAGTGACCAAGTGGTCACCTGCCAAGAAGAAACCAGAAGTTGCTCCTGCCAAGGTCTTTGAAAGAAAGCGGAAGACCAAGAGCAACTCACCAGATTTTGAGGATACAAAACCTGAAGTGCAGCCTAAGAAGACTAGGCAAACAAGGAAGAAGGCAAAGACAACCAGCAATGAACCGACATCATCAGCACTGGTAAATATAGATATTTCCTCTTACAAACCCTTGACACATTATCAAAGGACTATCAAGAATGTTAAGAGAAAAGTGCTAAGTGATTTAATAAATCATTTTGATGATTTTAATGATAATGAAAAGGAGGAAGTTGAACAGGAAGTTATTCAATATCTATGTATTAATGATCGGTCACCATCAGAAATTAGATCTGTGACACCAGATTCTTTATACAATTCTTTAGATAACAAATGGCGCATTGCCATAGAAAAAGAACATGAAATAAGAGAGGAAATCTTTGCACAATATTTTCCTGATGTGTCAAATTCTGAGCTCTATGAAATCATGGATAAGTACAAAGGCCTCTTCTTCATGAGAAGAAGAAGACTCTTGTTACTGGAAGGCAAAGTGTCTGAAGTGGTGAAAGATACACACTCCCATGCCAAAGTCGCTCTGAGGTTGCACCAAGTGTCTGAAGCAAAAAAGAAGGCTGAACAAGAACTGGAAAACCGAAAAACCGGATGAGGTATATGACAGTGAAGGAGAATCGGTTACTGAATAGATGGACACTGTTGACATTGATGCTTTGGATGGTGAAGATGTCACTCCAGATGAAGCAAATGAAAAGGCTGATAAAGAGAGAGTAGACAATGAAAAATAGGATAAAGAAAAGGCAGAGAAGCAAAAACAGGACAAAGAAAAGGCTGACAACAAGCAAGCAGAGAAAGAGGAAAAGAAAAAGAAAGAAGAAGAGGAGTAGAAGAAACAAGCTGAAGAGAAAAAGAAACAAGAAGAAGAGAAGAGGAAACAAGAAGAAGAGGAGAAGAAGAAAGAAGAGGAGCGGAAGAAACAGGAAAAGAGAAGAAGAAACAGGAAGAGGAGAAGAGGAAACAGGAAGAGGAGAAGAAGAAAGAAGAAGAGAAGCAGAAAGAAGACGATAGAAAGAAGGAAGAAGAGAAGAGAAAGAAAGAAGTAGAGGAGAAAAAGAAGGCAGAAGAGGAAAAGAAAAGAGCCAAAGAGAAGAAGGAAGCGACAAAGAGCACACAAGTGGAGACCCCAAAGGCAACCGGTGGTCAAGCCAAACCGTTTGACATCACCAGTCCTATTGACCTCCAATCTGCAAATGAATCAGAGTTGTTCCAAAGCATTAAGCTTGCACAAGAGTGACTAGAAGCATTAAGGAGGAAAAATGAGCAAGATGTTATTCAAACTGCGGTGGACACTCTTACCAGTTTGATTCCTAGTAATAACCTCCCTAGTACCGATTCATCTTTGGCCCAACTAAAACTTCTATGTACAGTTGTGGAGGACCAGGTACAATGCCCGAAAGAGGTTGCTGAAGCTAATGCACATAAGAAGCATCAAAAGGCACTAAACACTGCCTTAGTGAAGAAACTGAACAAGCTTCGCTCTGAACTTCAGAAAGAACAGAAGGACATAAGAGATGCTATGGATGAGGGAAAACTACTGCTCAGTAAAATAAGGCAACCCCATCTATTTTGTGATGGTGTACTTGCACAAAAGGAAAAACTACAATCTAATTTGTAGGCATATATAAGCACCTTTAAGACACCCTATGATTCCTTCACTACATATGGGAAAACTGTTCACCGGTTTCAGCTCCAGTCCGCTAGAATAGAAGTAGAGATTTGCAACTAGATGAGAGATTTATAGGAACTTCAATTGGTTCTACTACCCAGACTGCAAATACTTCAGAAATGCTATCTCAATCTGGATGCCTTAACGGTCACTCAAGAGGAGCACAATTGATGCCATGGAAGAACAAGTATCCCAAATGCAAACAGAATGTGAGGTGGCTACCTCATTACTTGAATCATGGTCTTTATCCATGAAGACATTTATGCAGGATTTTAAATCGGTTTTTGATAAGTTTCACTTATTATTGTCATAAACATTTATTATATTAATGATAATGAGAAACAGGGGTTATTCTGTAGTACTTTGTCATTGTTGGCAAAGGGGGAGTAGTATTTTGTATTTTAAAATTTTGATAAATGTATACTTTCATGTTATCTCTTTAAGGGAGTAGTATACATTGTAATTTCTGTAAAAGGGAGAGTGTATATGCTTAGGGTGAGTAATTTTGGTTATGGCATATTTTTTATTGTAAAACACTTATTTGACAAAATTTTCCTAAGTATTGCCATCAATGCCAAAGGGGGAGATTGTTGGCATTTTGATGATGTTGTGATTGTCATTGATGGACACACACTTGCTTTAAGATCACTTTTTGTATGTATGAGTTATGCTCAACTGGTAATTGTTCCAATCAGTATTATGTATTATAGTCTTTAGACTATTGGTGTTTTGCAGAAAGTGTTTACCGATCTCAAGCGTTATGAAGACCTCAAGCAGTTCGAGGATCCCAAAGCGGTACGAAGGAACAAAGTGGTTGTTATCATTTTTCCTAGTCTTCATTTTGATAACCGGTAATCGGTTAAATTGTAATGAACTGGTATTACTCTGTGATGAGTTACCAACCGATATTTCTATGATGAGTTATCATCCATCGACACTTTGGCAGTGATTTTGTGTTGTGTTACCAAATGTGTCTAGATGCATTGAACCTAGGAACTTGCAATGTAATCCTATTGGACCGACATGAAATCAGATTCCTTTATAAGGACATCATGTCTAGGGTTTTATAGGTTGTTAGGGTTTTAGGTGGTTGATGAGGTTTTTGTATGTGCGATCATAGAAGAGAAGCTTAGGTTTGTGTGAAGAAACAGAGTGTGGAGATATTGAAGATTGAAGTAATGCTGAAATGCATTAACAATGAGCTATCAAGGATCTAACCAAGCATACTGTGCTAGTATCTAGATCACTCACTTGTTGATTACTCACATCTTCGACAAGTCTGAAACCCTTAACCGAGTAGGCCTGGCAAAGCCTTTGTAAATCCTCTAACAAGGTGGTTCACAACTATGGATCTGAAATCCTCTCACAAGGTAGTCTTTAATTGGACTTATCTCCTAACAAAGATCGAGATTCCTAACAGGATCTGTTTTGGTGAAGAACATTGTATGACCTTAACCGGTCTGGTTTCTATTCTGCAGATAGTTACTTGTGAGTTTTTGCTCACCGTGGTTTTTCCCATTTGGGTTTCCATGTCAAAACCTCTTGTGTTATAGTTATTATGCTCTTGTGGGCAAATGCTTTATTTGTTGTTTGGTTTGCATTTGTCTTAACCGGTTTGTTAGTAAATCTGTTATACCGGTTGACTGCTAAACTGTTTAAGTGTTTAAGTTCAGTATTTATTGGTATACTAATTCACCCCCCCTCTTAGTATTCATCATTAGAAGCCCAATTTCTCATAATAGAATCTTAAAAATGATAGCACTTTATGCAGCAAGAGGTCCATCTGGTAAAACCTTTCCCACAAAGGTAGGCCCCTTGCCCTTAACCGAGAGCGTTCTACTAAGAGTTGGAATATTATTGGTCTTTGTTATTTTAATGATATTATTATTAATGACCGAATAATTTCTCAGAATGTTCTCAGTCAAAAGTATCATCTGCCTCCCTCCAACTGGAGAACATATTTTGTTATGATAGAGGATTGTATCAATCTATAGTTGTCCAAGTGGTGTTCAATGGTGGAAGATAGGTTCAAATTGTTCACATGGGTGGATGGTTCTCTGTTGATGAACCCAAAGAAAAATAGTTTATGATGCTCTAAACTGCAATATTGATTTGATTGCTCATATTAACTTTATGTGGGATTTGACCTACAATAATGATGACTATCATAAAGTTTTTACCTTTCTTTGGGGCAGTAATATCACAACCAAAAAGAAAGGATTTAAGTGATTTTTTAATTTTCATAGATTACCTATTAAAAATAAGGACCGGGTTAATGATGTTTGTAGTATTTGTAGAGTTACTGAATCTACTATGCATATCTTTTTTGACTGTGTTTTAGCTAGAGAAATATGAAACATCTTTGGGATCAATTTTTTTGATAAATTCTCTTATTATGATGTTGTTTTTGGTTTCATTAATAGAATTAAAAAGGATAGAAATCTATTTTGATCTCTTTTATCATGCAAGATTCTTTGGATTCTTTGGTCCATTATGAATGAGGAGAAATTTCATGGTAAGGGTACATTGCTTACTGAGTCTTTAAGAAGACTCATTGTTTACAATGTTGAAATGCAGGTTGCCATTGTTATGAGGCGTGCAATGAAGAAATTCAAGAGATTCATTGAGGATGGCACAACTATAATATACCTCTCAGAGTTGTCTCATGGGCACATGTGGTCCAAGTTAAAGATAGAGAGATATTTATTTGTTAATGCTTTGGAGGCCTTCATGAATGAGCTTAATGAAGCCAAGCAAGTGGAAAGGCAATATCATACTCATCAGGTAGTTGCAATTGGAGTAGTGAATTGGAATAGGAGAATCATATGGATGGAAGGACCCCTAGGGCGGACAACATGGATTGAAGACTAAAACATGTTAACACTCTATGATTCAATGTCTAGTAATAGTTGCTTACAGTGTCTCAGATATATTATGTTTATGTTTATCTCAGTATTTTGTATAGAAATCATATAGATGTATATATACAAAGCTCATTTTGTATATGTTTCTCATATGTACATGATTCTCTTTGTATATGCATCAATGTATAGGGCCCTTTTTGTATTTGGGTTCTTGTCTACGGTTTTTTGTATAGGGGCATATGACTTATTTCTTTGTTAGTTTGTTAGTTGGATAGTATGTGTTGGCATTTTTGATGTTTATGTTGTGATTGTCATTGATGGACACACACTTGTATTAAGATCCCCTTTATATATATGAGCTCATGCTCAACTGGTATTTGTTCCAACCGGTATGTTGTATTCTAGTCTTTAGACTAGTAGTGATTTTGCAGAATGTGTTTCCTAGTCTGAAGCGGCATGTCGACCCCAAGCGGTTCGCAGATCACAAGTGGTACAAGGAAGCAAAGCGACACAACACATTCTTACCAGTCTTCATTTTTGTCAAACCGGCAACCGACATTTTGTATAAACCGGTAATACTCTGTGATGAGTTACCAACCGACATTTTGTGATGAGTTACTAATCCACTGATTGTTTGATGGTGCTGACACATTGACGGTGATTCTTGTGTCATGTTACTGAGTATGTCTAGATTCACTGAACCTAGGAAATTGTAATGTAATCCTATTGGACCGACATGAAATCAGATTCCTTTAAAAGGACATCATGTCTAGGGTTTTTGAGTTGTTGAAGAAGTTGCGAATAGGGTTTATGTTGAGCTAGGGTTTAAGGTGGAAGTGGAAAGCGATCTTATCAGAGAAGATTGAGTTGTAACTGAGAGAGAGATAGAGGAGACTGAAGTAATGCTGGAATGCATTAGCTGTTAGCAATACTGGATCTAACCAAGCAATTTGTGCTAGTAGATAGATCAAACACTTGTTGATTACTCACCTCTTTAACAAGTCAGTAGCCCTTAACCGGGTAGGCCTCAAAGCCTTTGTAAAATCCTCTAACAAGGTGGTTCACACATGTGAATCTAAAATCCTCTAACAAGGTAGTCTTTAATTGGACTTATCTCCTAACAGAGATTGAGATTCCTAATAGGATCTGTTTTGGTGAAGAACATTGTAAGACCTTAACCGGTCTGGTTTCTATTCTGTAGATAGTGACTTGTGAGTTCCATCTCACCGTGGTTTTTCCCAGTTGGGTTTCCACGTCAAATATCTTGTGTTATGGTTGTATTGCTTTTGTGGGTGAATGTTTTATTCGTATTTTGGTTTGTATGTGTGATAACCGGTTTGATTGTCAGACTACTTTACCGGTTTATCTTTAGACTGTGTAAGTGTTTTAGTGCAAAGATTTTTGGCATACTAATTCACCCCCCCCTCTTAGTATTCATCAGTATGCATACTGCCTCCTTGGCATGGAGTGACTGAGACCGTTATGATTAAAGTGGTATTGTAATTGTTCTCTCCTTGTATTTAATATAAGAAATAAAAATAATTTAACATAAAAATAATAATGTCTCTCACTCCTAATAAAACTTAATTTCAATGTAAAGACATCAATTTTTTTGTTTAAAATCATAGGTGACTATTTTAGACCATATAGTGATCATGTTGCTTCTCACCTTGCATATTTTCTTGTCAATATATCTTAAGATAGTTAGGATTTTGTCTCAAGAAGATTGCACAATTACTCATTTATGATGTTAATATATACACGCGTGCACGTATGTTCACGTGTGTGTGTGTGTGTGTGTTTTTTGTTATAAGTAAAAAAACCTAATATATATACATATTGTTGTCCTTGATTTCAACACGGCCAAAATCGTGAGGCAACCCTATGAAATTGGTCTATTTCGTACCTTATGGTCTCTAGGAGAGCTTAATCGACTTGGTCGGTTAGTTCGTTTTGTTCCTTGTTTTCCGTTTTTATCGTTTTCCTAGTTCCTTTAAGTTTGCAGTTTTCCTGCAATTTGGACTTTAAAGTCCAAACTGCACGGTTCTTTTTGCTTTATACACATCGGACTTTAAAGTCCAATATGTATTTGTAGGTTTTCTTGCCTGCAGTTCGGACTTTAAAGTCTGAACTGCATGTAGTCTTAGCCTATAGTTTGGACTTTAAAGTCCGAACTGCAGGTGGTTTGTCCAAAGGTTGCATGTCGGACATTAAAGCCTGACAGGCAAGAGTTCCTAGTTTGCATGTTGGACTTTAAAGTTCGACATGCAATTGCGAGTTGTAATTAATGCAACATTAATTGATAAATTAGGGTTTGTTTAAATGCTTTTTAAGCTAATTTTCATGTTTTTAGTCTTCATTTTGGTTTGTCCTATGCGCGCCCTCCTCTGTTTTCCTCACCATGACTCGAATTTTGCTCACCTCGACTTGGATCAGATCTCTCCTTGTCAAATTTTTCAACATTGTTTGTTGCGGAAGAGGTAGGGTTTGTATTTTGTTTTCTTTTTGGGTTTTTGTTTGCTTTTAGCTTTTCTATTTGTCTTGTCTTATTTTCTTTTGGTTTTCGCTTTGTGTGTCGGAAGAGCATTCAGATTTTGAACTTCGATTGCTCCTTCCTTCTTATTCCTCCAAAGTACCCCTTTTCCAGCCGCATACCGGACTTTAAAATCTGGTGTGCAGGTGAAGAAAAGGATCTCCGCATATCGGATTTTAAAGTCCGATATGTAGGATCTTAACCTTTGCATATCAGACTTTAAAATCTGATATGCGGAGAAGGATAGGTTGACATGTCGGGTTTTAAAACCCGACATGTCAACCAAGTGTTTTTTCTCTTTGAAAGCACATTAGACTTTAAAGTCCGATGTGCCTTTAATCTATCCTAGATCGCATATCAGACTTTAAAGTCCGATGTGCTTGTTTTAAGTTTTCTCCCTTACACATCAGACTTTAAAGTCCGATGTGTTACTATTTTTCCCCAGATCAGCACATCGAACTTTAGATGTGCCTTTAATCTATCCCAAATCGCATATCAGACTTTAAAGTCCGATGTGCTTGTTTTAAGTTTTCTCCCTTACACATCGGACTTTAAAGTATGATGTGCTGATCAAATTTTTGTTTTCAAAAGAGAAGGTCGAACTTTTTTCCCCGACCTGCTGTTTTTGGCAGTTTTACTCCTAAGCCTGTTTTGAGTCCCATTTTTTGATCCATTTGAGAAAAAATGATTTTGATAATGATGAATAGCTAATCATCAGTGTTGAATGCAGTCATCACAAATGTCAAAGCTCCCTCACAACAAGCCCGAGTCTTCCTCAGGTCAGTTGGAATCTTCTCCAAGTAAAGCATCATCAAGAAAGATGAAATACAAGTACGACAGGTACTTGAATCTGTACCCAGAGAGTTTAGTAGAATAAAATAATAAGGAGATCAGAGACACCAAAATTAGGCATGTTGATATGCAAGAATTTGTTGACCGGGTTCAAAAGGCTCCTACTCATCTAACCAGCTTAATCAAATCTGAGCTGCATAAGTATGCATCTTTCCCAGTTGCGGTTCATGATCTTTAATTTGTACTGGCAATAGCTGATCATTTTGATCCAAGCACAAGGTAAATAAAAGATGAAGATCAGAATGTCATCATGACCCTAGATAGTGTATTCTTCAATAGTGTCTTCAAAGGTTCATCAGTTGAAGAAGTTGCTAATATTTCTCAAGAGAGTGCTCAAGAGTACTACGAGAAACATGAGGATAAATGCAAAAAGGTGATCAATATTGTTTATCTCTCTATTGCAAGAAGTTCCCTCTCCTCACGATGGCCTAAGTCCTTCCACAAGAGTGATTTTAATAAGGAATATAATGACATGGTTACCATGTTATCCAAAGTGAGAGGGTTAAAAGACTCTCTTTATTTTCAAAACTGGATGTCGTATTACATAAATATAATCAGAAAGGGAGCCGCAAGAATCGATTAGGGAGAGCAGATCAGTGATGCACTTTGTGCTCAATCGAAGGAGGTCAAGGTGACACTAAAGTTTTACATGACCTCATACTTGGTTTATGTAGCTGCTTCAATGAGACAATATCTAGGCTTGTCTACCAAGGGTAACATAAGATTGGTGCCCGTCTGGGAGTATTATGATCAGCTTACCATCAAGAATCAAGGTAACCATTATAGAAGAGTCAATGATGCCTTCTTCACCGTATGGAAGTGCATTTTTGATAAAGGCCTACAAAAGAGGAGAATATCAGAGGCCGCTTACAACAGGGTATCCCAATTTGGGTGTGTATTTCTGCAGTTTTCCACATTCACCTACATCCAAATTGGATGTTTCTCAGGTGAGCACTTCATTCTTCCAAGGTTCCCTTCAGACAAAATTGTCCTTATGGAGTTGTGCAGACAACTGATTAGTGTGCATGAGAAACAATCACAAGCACATAAGAATGGGCTAAAATTCCTAGAATCGATTGGCAGGTACTCAATGCTAACCAATCCCAAGGCCAAAAATATGGAGGAAGAAATGCAGTGGAATACCATGAGAAGATTCAAAGCCTGAACCAATTTTGACTTTCGTGGTATAAAGAACAAACTCAAAAGGACTTATACTCATGTTTATAGGTTTGACGATGTTTGGGCAGATTGTTAGAATGAGGAGGATATAAGAAGGATGGATTTCAGTCGCCTTACTCTAGAACAAATTGAAAATTTGGATTTAGCTAAGATCCCAATGACCATGGAAGACACAGATGACATAGTGGACCCTGTTTATTATGAGAAGAAGATTGCTGACTCCCCACTTCCACTTGTGCAATGGTTGAAGAAAGAAAGCAAATCTATTACACAAAGGAACTCTCCTATCTTAGCAAACACCAATGTTTGGTTGCTAAAAAATAATCTTAGGATGAAACAACTTCCTGCTAGTTCATGAGATGATGACAATAGTGATGGCCCATTGGGCAAGACAACTACAACTGAAACAAGAACAAAGAGTAGGGCAGACTCACAAGCACTATCCTTAGCTCTTGTGGCACAATTGAAGGGTAAAGGACCCAAAATCAAATTTATAGTTAAAGGGTTGAAGAAGGGTGAATCATCATCCGCATCACAGGAAGCAGTAGCGAAGGAGACAGAACAACCGCCTGCCAGTGAAGTTGGAAAAGGAAAGGAGATTGAAGAAGTTGAAATTCCTCAACAAGAGGAAGTACAAGCAGAAGAAGTATCACATCTAGTTGAAGTTGATGCCCCGATTACCTCACAGGTAATTGTCCATTCTATTGACTTTGACTTTGACTCTGACCAAGAGGATGAAGATTTTCAAGAAGAAGGAGATCTAAGTATGGGAATGATGCAATCCGAGACTGTTGGTCAGTTTTTCACAATAACCAACTTCTCTAATTTAGATGATATCCCTTCATCTACTTTTGAATCCACGATGATGGATTTTAATGAAACCTTGCAAGATGCATTTGCAGAACAGGTTTCTATAGATTTACCCGTCACTACCACCACCACCACAACAATTCCTCCATTGGTAAGTGCTGAAGTTACATTCACGACACCCTCAACTCTCCCATCTGCAACTAAAGAGGTAGCAACAACAAATGTTCCATTAGATACCTCAACATCAGCACCATCAGTAACACTCACAGCTGCTCCAAGCTCCAGTCAACCTGCTCCCGAAGCTTCAACTCAAAATCAACAAGGAGCTACTACTCCATCATCCAATCTAGAATTACCCCCTTGGATGGAAGTAGTGGCCCCTAAGAGGAAAAATAGGTAATATCTCTAGATGAGTTTGACTTTGAACTATTAGTTCCTCCAAAGCCTAAGGGAACGAAAAAGCCAAAGATGGTATCTCGGGTGGTAGTAGACCCAACTTCCAAGAGAAAATATGCTGAAGTTATGGTGCCATCGTCAGACAAGGACAAAGGCAACATATGATCTGAAGATTATACCATGCAGGTCATAGAGCTCGGGGTGGAAACACATGAGAGTGTGAAATTGGATTCACAAACAACCTTTAATTCTTTGTTGAGAAGATTGGATTAGGAGAGGGATGAGAAAAATATATTGAAGCAGAAGTGTGAACAACTGACTAACGTTCTTCTAAAGGTCACACAATCTTCTCAAGAGATTGAGCCTATAGGATCCTTAATAGATACCGAAGCTTTCAAGAAGTTTGAATAGGTGGGAGCTAAAGGCCGAGTGATGGATGAGTGGATTTCATGGCTAAGGTCAGAAGGCTCTCATCTTCTGAGCTCAACAGTTGAACTATTGTCTAATTATGAAGTAATCCAGAGTTGGATGCAAGGACTCAAAACCTCTTTATCACAGGAGATTGAGGAAGTTGTGAAAAGTACTACCTTGTGGAGCAAAATGGAGGACTTCAGGATAGATATCCTGGTTGAGAATAAGGTAATTCCCACAAGGGAGAAGTACTTCCAGATATTGTCTTTATTGACTCATAAGCAAGAGACAATGAAGTTAATGATTGCAGAGCTGGACCGGGAGAAGAAAGAAGGTGATGACGAGGTTGACCTTATTTTTGCCAAAGTTGGTGATCTCCCTTGCTATTTATATGATGGCGATCAAAATCTCGTCACTGCTGAAGTTGTCACAGAGGAATTCCTTTCTTTGATGGATCAATGCACGGGACAATATTTCTTGCTTGATACATTTGATGAACGGTTAGAAATTCAGGTCATCTTTGAAGTCCTCGCATCCATGCTGAAGGATGTTAAAAAGAAACAGGTGAAGATTCAAGATGCAATGTCCCACGTCCAAATCATCACAAGTTCTACCTTGATGCCGAACGAAGCAGAGATGAAAGCCATCCTTGCTAAATTCAAAGATTTCCAAAAATCCAATGAAGAAGAGAATCAAGAATGAAGTACCCCCTTTTGGCACCCTTTCTTCATGCGACTGCACCGATAGATGTTGTCAATTTTTGTGCAGCTGCACTTTTTTTTTATGTAGTAGTTGTAGTAAAATGGGATTGTGCAGTTGAATAAGTCAACTGTGCCCACCTTTTTCTCAACTTCTTTTCCTATATAAGGAGGACCTTTTTTGTAAATATTTTATCTTTTTCATGCTTAGCAAAACTCTGCTGAATTTTAATCCCAATTTAGACTTTGGGCTTTTGTGGTGAAAATTCAATCAAACAAATAAAGAAAACAATTTTGTTGATCACAAACTTTGTGTTGTATCAAGAAAATTATTTATATAATTTAATGTTCCTATGTCCATTGAATATATATTATCTTTACTTCTTTGATCTTTAAGATATTGCTACGTGGTTAAAGAGCTCTCAAATCTTGCAAGTAGACTTTGTGCTCTTAGCATACTTGAGAAATCTGCTGATAAATTAACTTGTGGTAAGCTTTGTATTGCCGTGGTTATTTGTAGTTTAATGAATGAGAAATCTATACTTGAAGACTTTGAGCTTTAAGCTAAGTTTCTAATTGTTTAATTTGTAATGATCAGTGTGAATTAGCATTACCTTAAATGAGACTTTGTGTTGCTTAATAGTAACTCTTGGTGTAATTTGTTAGATTAATAGTTCTTTTCTTTAAGTATCTGAAGAGGTAGAGAAATTGTAACTAAGTGAAGGGAGAATACATAAACTCTAAAAAAATAGAGTTATATGCCCAACACCAACCCACAAATTTAATTTCCTATTAATTAGAGGAGAAATTTCATAGGGAACCTCCCCTTGATGAGAGGAGAGATTAATTTATCAGCATAGCATTGTGTGAATTATATATTTTGTCCTTAGTACGCTAGTGACAAAATATTCACCCAACACATATATATCTTAGACTAAGAATATTCATAAAATAATTCTTATATGCATATTAATATATAACATCTATTCATATAAATACACATATATGTATGCATGTGCATGTATATTGTAATGATTAATATTATACTTCACACGAGGTAAATTTAATATAGTCTTGAAGATCCAAACAAAGAATGCAAGTGAGAAGAGTGGCAACATGGAGAAATTTAGGGAGAAACCTAAGGGTTTCAATGACATAAAAAAAGGAAGGAAAAAGTAGAAAACAAAAGGAAAGAAGGGTGAATGATAGAGAATTTTAATATTTTTGGAGAAGCTATCCAAAGAATTCGGTATGTTTTGTGCATTAAGCTAATGGTTTTCATTAGGTTACTAAAACATGCATGAGAAATAATTTCTTTGAAGAGACTATTGTTTGAAATTAGCAAAGAATGGCGTTTTCATTAAATATTGCATGAATTAATTTGTACCTCTATTTTATGTTTTAAGTATGCATGAAGTATATTTTATTCGATTGTAGGTGTAGACACCTAAAATTGTCCTAATAATTAAATAAATATTTATTTATTTAATTAATTCATTAATCCTCTTCTAAGCCTTTCCTCATTTAAATAAATACTTTTATTTATTTAAATTGTCTTTTTCCTAAATTAAATAAATATTTTATTTATTTAATTGATCCAACTTCCTCTATTAATTAAATAAATCTTTATTTATTTAATTAATTCATTAGCCTTTTCTACCCATGACACATGTCACTCATCTCTTAATTCTTCTCTTACCTACCCCCTTTATCACTATTTCCTCTACCTACCTTTAATCTTAGCCGATCATTTATCTTTACACCTCTTAATCTTATCCCTCCATTACCTAAAGTGTTCTCTATATAAGAAGACACTTTCCTTCATTATCAACCCTTAATCGTCAAAAAAATCTCTTATGTGATCAAGCCTTCTTGCGATTAAGCTATCAACCACATTTCCATTTTTTGTTGAGCTCTTCTGCACATATAAAATTTGAGAGCAAATATATCAAACAAGATCAATGGAGATAGGAGACAATGGAGATTGAAACCCTACTAGACATGTGAATGGTATACTTAGTTCTATTTTGTTGATTTACATGATCTTAGGTATCTCTATTGGTATTGGTGAATGTCTCATTGTAGGACCTAGATTGTTTGTGGCTCGATATTTATGGTTTTACAATAGTTTTTATCATCACTTTTCACCGTATACAGTAGGGTCTACAATTATAATTTGTTTATATTATTAAATATTGTATGAATACACAACATGCACAATGCTAAGCCCTATTAAGTTTTTATTGACCATAATATGTCACTCGAATGAAGTAGTAGTGCATGTCCTTGATCAGGTCTATGATATCATGAGAGTTTTCTTGATACTTTATTTGTGAATAGGTCCGCATTATATGGATTTTAATTGTTAAATCATTCAACCATTTTATATGTATGAGATTACTATTATGGTTTGATAGTATGCTCAAACCATATAGGCCTATTCTTATCCAAGCTTTGTATTTGTTTTGTAAGAGCATATAGGTCAATGCTTATTTGATCGAGCATTGTAATTGTTTAGTAAAATTGTATAAGGTATTTCTTTTGAGCATTATAAATGCTAATTTCAACCATGTGGGTTTGTGCTTACTATTATAATTGTTAAGGCTATTTTAATCACTATTCTTAAACTCAAACCTTGTTAGGTCTTGTTGACCATTCTATAGTGGGAGATTATTATGTTTTAGTTTGTCTAAATGATCTAATTAGGTTTATGCTCTTTCAAGCACTATAATTTTACGTTCAAATCATTTTAATTTTGTGCCTATTTGAGCACTACAATGATATGTTAATACCATATAAGGTCTATGCTCCTTTGAGCACTATAAAGGTTATAATAGACCACATAAGTATGAGCTTAATGGGCATTGTTAACGTTAGTTTGGTCATTGCTTTATACTCAATCCACAATAAGTTTTGTTATATAGTAATGGACATAAGATACTATTAATTATTTTAATGGATTAAGAGACATTACATGCATGAAATGTTGATATGAGACTATATTTTGAATTTTTATTTATTTTATTGAACAAAGCAAATAGAGGATTACATATCACTAAGTAACATAGTTTAAAACTCTATGATAGGTGAAACATGAACAACTGAGAGGTTGTATCAACAAATATCAAGGTGTCTATAGAAAGAGGAAAATAATAGTTGATCACAATACACCAAAAATAACTACAACCATAACAAAGTGGCTGTAGATAAATGAAAACAATAGAACTTGAGAAGCGGTTACAACAAAAATCCATAAGATATAACAACTTTCATGCTTGTTAATCTCCAATCACATGTGAATGTTGCATAGTTGGATCTCCATTACTCTTTATATTTGTTTGTAGCTAGTGAAGAAGATCAATAACTGATTCTATTGTTATTGGGTTGGTTAATATCAGTTATGTTGTGTTTGCTATTGGTTGCTCATAACTAATGGCATTTGAATTAGTTTGGTTTATTATCGAGTGATACCATATAATCGATCTGTTTTATTATCGGTTCTACATAACTGATTGTTTTTGTAAATCGGTTTGTTTATAAAATCAATCATATGTGTGAATCGATTTGTAATCAATGATTGAGAGACATCGGGTGTGATAGTATAGAGTCACGACTTTATGTGCGTTTTCCTTGGAGGGATGATAACAACCATAAAAATAAGAAATCAATATACAACAGTCGGTGATCATATAGTTCGTGACATATAGAAATAGTTAACAGTTCGTTATTATCTTCAACTCAAAGGAAGTCAATAACCTACAACAATCGGTGATCAGTAAGATCAAATTACATATATGTTGGATTACCTACAACCCGTGGCACTCAACAATTCATGATATTCACTCACAGTGAATTCGACATGTATTCTGCAAATTAAATTTGTAACTTTCATAGTTCAAATTAATATCAGATTGAGATTAAGTTCAAATAAAATTTAAAATTACCTTCCATTCAAATTTGATCGAAACTCAACAATATGAGGAAGCAATTATTTGTAAATGTTTCGAAGGAGGAAGAAGCAAATTTCACGAGAATTAGGCCATCTCCAATCATTCAAAAAGTTTGTGTGACAATCTAGGGATAATAGATTACAAAGTTTAGGAGTAACTGTTTGTTAAATTTCAATAACTCATCAGAGGCTAAGAGGTGGAACTAGGTTTTTAGGAGAGGTCATTTTTTTCCAATGGAAGGTGGAAGGGTCCCATAGATCCCGAAAAAGATGAATACCTTTTTTAAATAGACGTTTTCCTTTGAACCCATCATAAGTATCTAATGGTTTGTCATTGTGTTGGACCAACTTGTTCAACTAGAGAGAGGAATAAGGAAACTTAGCCCATGGTTGAGAGATCAATCAAACCAAATAATTTTGTTGAAGTGATCTGCCAAGCTTTCCAAATTAATTCTTTACATAATCTAATCTAGAATCATCTACATTAATTTCCAAATAGAGTTAAATGGTGTAGAGTCACAGGTTTTAAAGAATGGAGCTAAAAGGATCTTGTCTTTCTAGCTAACATTCCCCCAAGAACAACCAACAAAGGCAGTTTGAATGCAAAATTTAATCAATTCCTTCCAAAGAACATCTCCATCCAAAGCTTTGATTATTTATTTAGTTGTTAGGTAGATTCCTTGTATGGATGTGTGATTCAGTGTTTATAGAATCAAACAACATTATTAACCAACTTCTAAATGAAATACCCTATCTTACACATAGTTAATACATATAAGACAACCTAATAATTATGAATCTAAAACACAAGAAAAAAACATGAATATATGATTGTCACCATTACAAATTCTACTCAATTATGAATTCAAGTTAACCAAGATTTCCTTAATGATTAAAAATTATGAGCTAGGTCATGTGGGTTGCTAGCATCTCCCCAACTATATGGATTAATTAGTGATTCAACCTCACATGAGTAATGCTCAGATTTTGGGTGATGATTTAAAAAAGAAATACTCTATTGAATGAATGTTAAGCATGCTTAGTAGTGATTGAAAATCATGAGCATGGTCATATGGCATGTTGAGGAGTGATTCAGGATCGTGGAGTAAGTCACATAGCACGTTCCTTGTAATTGACAGTTTTGATCATCATAAGATTGAGGAAACTAGAAAGCATTTAAAATCTAATTGTTTATTAAAACTAGAGAATAATTTGAAATCTTTTTAGTCTCCCTGGTCACTTGGGTACTTTCTAGAAATCAATCCCCCCAGTCCCATGGGACCCACAGGACTGTATCGGCCAGTGTACTTACATTATAACGTGTTTTCATACCACAAACCCATCTCATAACCATTGCCCATTTGTCTCTTGTCCAAAACCAGAGAATCAAAAAACATAAAAATATAGTAAAGGCAGTCACAGAAAGAACTCTAAAGTCTCATAACTTCGGAATAATTAAGAGAAAAATAAATATCCCTGAAAATGAGAAGAGCATAGGGGTAAAAACAAAACAAAAAAATTTAGAGGATCGAGAAGGACTGGAGTAAAGTGGGTAATTCGTTGACTAACATTTGACTGGCTCAACCAGTACTTGCATTCCAACTGTACGGTCAAACAAATCATATCATATATCACATGAAACAAATAAATCACAGTACTCAAATGCTAATGGTGAACTAATGCACTGTATTTAAGTAGTAATACTAAACAAAGTTGAGATAGTAGTATAATTTATTTATCAGAATGTTGGGGACCTAAAAAAGTTAAATTATTTTTTAGTTTAATGGAGGCGGACTTTACATCTGAATCAAATTTCATTAATTCAAAAGCCCCCTCCACTCTTCCTTTGTGTTGTTAGCTTTTTTTCAGAGCCTCCTAGAGGCCTGTTGGATCTCAAAATCTGGGTTTTATGGTTTGGGTTTTCTTGAAAAATTGTTGTCGTTGAAACCCATTTTGATCATTTATCAATTTGTTGAATAAGTAGATTGTGTACACTGTTTGATTAGGGCTATAAAGTGTGATTTTAAGGTCTATTGACTCGTTTTGAACTTTTGAGGGCTATTTAGTGGGGTTTTAAGGTTTACAAGTTATACAGGATGTGTCGGTGTATTCATTGCTTGGATGATTTATGATGGTTTATGTCTGATCGAAATGAAAGAAGACGGATGCTTGAAATTTTACTGAAATGATGCCTAGTCATGGGTAAGGTAGCCTTTACAGGGCTTTAGGGTTATTAGGTGATGTAAAATGATGTGTACTTATGTATGGGTGATTGGAATTTGTAGCTGCATCTTTCAATGAAATGTTCATGCTTCCTGTAGTGTGGGAGCTGCAAGCTTCGCCGATCTCTGCACATGATTTTGCAGTGGAAATTGTACCAAGAATAGCTAGGGGTGTTAAAGTTATGCCTAGGATCTATAGGAGTAGTGTGTTCCAATGCACTAGGCCTTGCTTGCTGCAATTGAGTGTGGATTATGGGTATTTGAGGGTGTTGTTATTGGGAGCGGAGTCATTCCTGATTCATATCCCTGTGTTTTATACCCAATTAGCAAAGCATTCAAATACACCACTTGACGGAAGCAATATGGAACCTTGATGGAAATGCTTTAGATATTGATTGTAAAAGTTCTTCACCGAATCCAATTGCTAGAGTTATCTCCAATCATTTGATAGTATTAGGCGAGGAATTGATATAATTTTTTCGATAAACTATTTCCTTAGAAGATTTCACAAGTATTTTCTTTGTTTTCCTCTTGTTTTTCCGGGAGTAGGCAATGCTAGTACCATGGCAGACCCAAGCAGTAGTGCCATGGTTAGAGTGGAAAATCCAGAGACAGTAGGAGAAAGAGGAAGAGGTTATACCAAGGGCATATGGACTCTCCATGAGACTCTGGTCCTGTTAGATGCCAAGAAGCTCGATGATGAGAGAAGAATGAGAGGCGGGGATAAGGAGAGGGGTGGTAAGACCGCAGAACTAAGATGGAAATGGGTTGAGAATTATTGCTTTAAGAATGGGTGTATCAGAAGCCAAAATCAATGCAATGATAAATGGGATAACCTGCTAAGGGATTACAAGAAGGTTAGGGAATATGAAAACAGGATTGGTCCCGGTCAGCCCTCATACTGGGACCTTGAGAAGCATGAAAGGAAAGAAAGAGGGCTGCCTTCTAATCTGCTCAATCAGGTTTATGAAAGACTTCATGAAGTTGTTGACAAAAGATATCCTAGGAACCCTCCAGCTAATATTTCCGGGGGTAATATGACTAACATACCTCTTCAACAGCAACAGCAGCAGCTGCAGCTACCTCCTCCACCTCCCCAACAACAAAACCAGCAGCAGCAGCAGCAACCACAACCACAGCCACAACCAACACATCAAGCATTTCCTTCCCACCAACAACAGAGACAGATGTCAGGTACATTTTTCATTGCATTAGCACATTTGATCAATTATTCTGAAACATAGTTTGTGGATGGAGCATTTCATGTTCGTAATTGCATGTGATTTGGATTGGGCTAGCCCTGGAATAGGAATCATGAGAATTCAGCAAATATGTTACATCTTTTCCATTGTCTGATTCATCGAGAAAGATTGCAAACTGTAACGAATTCCCTTTTTGAATGTCGGATATGAGTTGATCCTGTGCCTAGCTTCTATGTAGTTCAAAGCAAGCAACACGTGGCTGATAGCCTCGGTTCTCAATATGCCATGAAGATTCATAGAACATAAATTTAGGATTAAGTCAGATTAAACTACCATCCAATGGTCTACTGATTACAGAATATATCAAAATTTCAAAATAATTCCATAGACCAAAGATCCCAAGTTTGCTGACAGGGTTGTGGTCCAATGGCAAGGATTGTAGTGTGTTTGCCCATCATCTACCTGGGTAAAATTCCCACCGGCATGGTTGGGGAGAGTGGCCAACTGCAAGTCCTGGGTGACATAAAGGACAGATAAGTACCCTTCCATTAAAGGCATTTTGATTTCCACAGTCCCATGTCTATTGGATTTGAGAGCTTCTGGATTTGACTGTGCATGCTTTTTTCTACCAACGTTTGTTTGTTATAGCGTAGCGTAGCTGATCCATGTGTGAGTTTGTTGGATTGTAGAATTGGTGGGTGTAACGTCAAACTAGCCCTTGAGAACCATTATGCCTGCACAAGCAATCAGATGCAATGGAACTCCTACCCCTTTCAAGATGAAGGTCAAGTTCATAGGACAAATCAATGTATCTGAATATCATCTTGTGATCTAATTACCAAAACTTCTGAATGTAAAAAACAAATTTAGAAAGAAGCTTAAAGTATTTTCTGATTCACAGTGCTGTAGCAGTCAACTTATTGCAACATTTAGAAGTTTGTCCCTCAGCATTTTATGTAGTACTAGCTGTTTGTGCCCATGTTAAATGAAATTAGACATTTGGTAATATTACTGGGATTATAATATGGTAAATTGGAAATCCATCCCATTTTCATTACATCATACAGACAGGTTGGATTGATTCTATGGTGATCTTAAAGGATTAAGAGAGGATGAAATGTCTTGATTACAATTTTTCTTTTAGTATTTTGCAAAATGTGACATGGTTTTTTGCTCTTGAACTCTGTAGGTGGCTACTCTGCTGAGATGTCAGAGAGTTCAGATAATGATGGAAGTGAAGTCCCACATTCATCGGCTAAAAGGAGGAGGGTAGGCTCTGGACATGGCTTAGCCCCAGCCATGTCTGAGAGTACAATACGGATAACCCAAACACTGATGGCATGTGAAGAAAAGAAAGACAAAAGACACATGGATATTTTAGATGTAGAAGAAAAGAAAATACGTATTGAAGAAGCAAAGACAGAGATAAGCAAACAAGGTATTGCAGGGCTCATAAGTGCTGTTAACAATCTTGCCAATGCTATTCTTACTTTGGCCTCTGAGAGATCTGCTGCAACCGAATAATTTGATTCCAGAAAGGCTGATGATGCGTTTTCTGTATTGTTTGGTTTCCTTAGTACTGCTAACTAGGAATTCTTTCAGGGAATGTACATTTTATTCTGATGTTGCCAAATGACAATACCTAGCCGTGGGAAGCATGGAGGCACGGAGATGCTGATCCCTTTATTGTCTTCAGTGATTCAGGGTGTTCATTTTTCCTGTAATGTAAGCAATCTATTGCATTGTGGGCATTTTTTTTTTCACCAAAGCCCACTTTTTGAAATCTTTCTGTAGATTTTCAGTCAAGTATTTGACATGTAAACTGCTTTTGGTAGATGTCATTCCACTTTTGCTTCTTTAGCATTCTGTGCAGATGTTATGCTCATCTGTATTTGCTACATTTTTGTGTTTCACACATCATGGTGTTTTGGTTCTTTCTGGCCTAATGGGTTCAATTGCAATATCTTACTAGTTTTTGCCTTCAATATTTCTCAAATTCTTAGCTTGACACAATGTTTAATTTCATGGTTCTCCAAGTTGAATTCCGATGTTTTTATCCACTCATATCTTCTTAAATTGTAAGAATTGATGGTATGAGATTTAGAAATCAATCCAAACAGTATTATTTGGATTAAAATAGTCCAGTGACCGAGATTTGGTGACCTAATGAAATTGATGGATAATTTATGATTGTAATGCAACATCACTGAAAAATGTTTTAATAAATAGCTAAATTCTTACAAACAATCTTCTCTTTTGAATCTTTGATGATCATCTCGTGACATTTTGTGCAAAGGTGATCTTTCCCATGTTGAATGGTACACAGTGTCAGGCTTAAAATGCATTGTGATTGTTTTTCTATCTTGATTTGATTAACTGGGTGCAAATGAACCCTTGTAAAGTGTTGTATATTACATCCCATATTTTCAGAATGAATCTCTGTCATTTCATATGTATTATATATGCATATTTGGTGCAGCCCTCAGTTTCATCAGTGAGGGAGATACTACCCTATACAGTGTCAAGCTGCAATATGTGAGGGAAACTGTATTTATTATAGATTTGTTAGCTCTTGTTAGACATGAAATATCTGTTCAGTTTACTGTAAATAGTGTTAACACTCGTCCATGCTGCTATCCTACAATATGCTGTATTACCATGATGATTGTATGCAAAGAATGCCCCCAATATTATTTGATAGGTACTGATCAGATGTTAAATCACCTTGAACTATTTTTCAAAAGCAATATTATGATATATTGTCGATTATGATATAGGTATGCTGCTAGATGATTGACAAGAAGACGCACAGAAAATCATTGCAAATAGTTGTCCATTCAAATCAAACCACAATCAAACATACTTGATCTGCAGAATCAATTTCTGACTGAAAACTATCGGGTGGTCCTCAGGACATTGTCAGACAACATAGTTTGCAGTATAACAGCCTAATTATCTTATACGGAAATACTGCCTAATCATCTCAGATAGGTCAATGATGGGCTTTATTAGCAGACCTTGACTATGTTTATTAATGTAGAAGCATTGTTGTTATGGAGGTTCTGCTAATAAAGTTCATTTGATCCGTATGAGTCATTTGCAATAATGCCACCCAATATGCCCACCTGTTTCAACAGACATTTTATTAATTGTAGGACTGACTATTCAACTGATGGGATTGAAAGACCCATACTCCCTCCCACAAGTACTCTTCAAATTTACAGTGTCACCATCTTTAGAGAGAGTCAGTTGGACTAAAGCTGCATATGACTCATTACCCCTGTCCTATGTCAGCATCTACAACTGCCATGGCAGAGAAAGGTATCTAGGCTACAAATTCTAAATATGCCTGAGAGCAGTAGGTGCGATAGTAGTGGTTGATATTAGAGAAGGGAAAGTCAAATTCCAATCTATTAGTCAAGCCTGGCAGAGACTACCTTGTGGTTCAGAGCTGTACTGGAAGGCATTCTATGCATTTTGAATGACCTGTTTATTTGTTGATGGACATGATACCTGGTGCAAGTGATATCTGATATTCTTAGTGGTCTACAGTTGGGTCATACTTATGACATTGTCAAATCATGATTAGGTTATATGGTATATGGATAATGGTGTAAATTACAACCTCATATATGTGTATGTGTGTGGGGGGGCATGTGTATATGGGTATGCACATAAATAAACAGTAATACACACTCATGCACATGAAGAAAAATTAACATGCCTATTAATCAAGACTGACATTGGCTACCCTTGAGGTCAGAGGTATACTGGAAGGCACTATTTGCATGTTGAATGTCCTGCCTATACAGTGCAAATCAGGGGTTAAAATTGATGGTGGAAAACGTAATCAACGTTTCTTAGACCCTATCACCAAAGTGGAAATTTTGGGCAGGCCATCAAAGTTAACTCTCGGTCCAAATCATAGCTGATATCCTTGGAGGTCTCAAATTGTCATAGTATAATCATTTCACGAGCTCAATATGAATAAAAAAGTGACTACTGTATATCCCCACCATATGTATTCGGAACTAGTTTGACTGGTTGGCCATACTGCAAATGAACAGTGCCAAAAAGGGTGCATTGTTTTAAGTGTTGGTTATCCAACTTACACATGAAATTGCATTGTTTTAAGTGTTGCTAATCCAACTTTTACATGAAATGGCATTGATTGAAGTTCACTTGATTATTGACGTGTTTCTTATACATTCATGAACAACAGGGGGAGGGCCCAATCACTCATTCAAAGTTCTTAAACAGAAAGTTAATTTTTATAAAATTTATATATTAAAAAGATGAAGATTTCACAGCCCATGATATCAATAGAAAGATTTATGGGTTTCTATTGTGTGATATTTTTTAGCATTATTGTTTTAGATTATATTTCATAATCTACCATTGGGATGAGTTAGTTACTTGATTTTGTTTTTTCCAAAAGGAATAAAAATTTATTAAACATGAAAGAGAGTTATAAAGCAAGGTCAACAGGTCAACAAAGAACAATCAATTATACATTCCTATCCTCATCGACACAAATGTCCCATGGCCACAACTTTCCAACCCTGCATATGTTCAGCAATCCGCTACTCTATTCCATTCCAATTTCAATATTTTAAAGTAGCCAAACTTAAAATCTGTATAATAACCACAGACAAGTGCCAATTAGCATTATCCATTCAATCTCCATGACCCATTATTAGGATGAATTAGAATCATTGGATTTTGCTCGTATAACATTTTTTAACATCAATGTTTCAGATCATACTCCATGATCCAAGCTCTAACTCATCTCGATGATGATAATAGAATATGTTTTGAAACGTGAATATTAAAAAAATATCGTATATCATAGTGTGATTAATGGTCGGTGATATTGGCACGACATGTCCTAATCACATGTCTAATTGAGGCTTGAACTATGGTGAGCACAACATTACCACCACGTAAACAACACACTATAAAATAATCCCAAATGATTACTTTAATTTAACTTATGAATACAAAAATATATCAATTATTGAACACCAAGCAACAATCAAATCCTCTCCACCATCATAAAGAAACTTTCTCAATCAAAAGCGACATTGATTAACTATAAGCAAGCAATACAATCTTATCATATCATATATGGTCTTGAAGAGACATATGGTAAACGAGACCATGGATATTTATGGGTGCTGCTTGTAAGTTTTTGTAAAGTGGTTTTTGTCCCTCTCCTTTTAGAAGAAAAGGAAAAAAATGGAAAAATAGTATTGATTATATGAAGGACAAGTCTTAGGCAAAATTTAACTTACTTGAATGGTGAAATTTCAAAGACAACAATAGAGACAAAGCACATATATATTGGCGAAAAACTAGAAACTTGGAAATCCAACTCTTCCTTCAACCAACTATTTTAGTTGTGAAGCATTTTTCAAACAGCTTTGGTTTTTTCTTAAAGGATCTAATTAGGGAAGAGGTTTAGTGGTCTATTTTTATTTTATTGGTTGATATGGCAATGTAGGTATGATGTTGGTATTAAAAAATCTATATTGTTGAACAGTTAAAAGTGTGGATTATTTAAATTTTGTGATTTATTATCATTATGATCTATCAAACTTTGTCATTCATGTGTTTTTTTTTGTTGAGGTTTCATAATAAATTAAAAAAAAAAGATTAGATCAATAATCATATATTAAAAATCAATAATGATGTATTAAAATTTATATTATGAGTGTTGATGCAATATCATAAAATTTGTTGCATAACTTTTTATTCAATTATTATTATTGAGCATTCAAATGTTGGATCCCCTCCCAACTCATAGTACTTTGCTATTCAAAATATTGAACTTTAGATGTACAGTTATTATTACAAACTATTGGTACCTATTCAACTATTGGGCCCTCTATCCTATCTATGGTACAATCTCTCTTTTTATAATAGTTAATATGTTGTGGTTAATATCTTTATCATTATGAGATGTAATTTTTTTTTTATAGTTCATGATATTGAGAGAAATTATTTTGCATAAAATTGTGAATTATCTTAGTACTAAGGTTTTGAATTGTACTTAGTGGTCTTTTATTAGGAATATGATAATCTTGACAACACTCAACGATCCTTCATCTTATGGGCTTCAATCACTCTACAAATAATTCAAATGGTGGGCTCAATATGTTGGTTGTTTAAAAGTTTTCAATAATATATATTTAATTTTATGTTAATAGAAGTATGATGAATAATGTTTCCATTTCTAGTGATTAATTTTTAGACTTTCAATGGTGAGTAGAAACGTCACCCCACAAAAGTTGATCTTTAACTAAATTTTATGTCTTTCTAGTCTAATGTGAGATTGTTCAAGAAAGTGCTACTTGCATAAATAGCCTCACAATGGTATCATAGCAACTTATATTGTAACATATTTTTTTTACAATTTTGTTCTTGTCTTCTTAAAGAAAAAATGGTAACTCATTTAACACCATTTTTTATTTTTTTTGAACCATATTTTTTTGAGTAATTATGAACTGATATGTAATTATGAAACAACATATAATAATATGTGATGGCATATCAAATGCCCTCCATATTTTTTGAACCATATATTCTTGACAATAATAATTAGTTAATATTTAATTATGAAATAATATATAACAAGTGCCACATAATGGCAAGTACTTGTTATTTGAATATTGTAATTGAAGTAATGAATTAGTTGATATAATTTAGAAATAGAAATGGTCAATGTGATTTGAATTATAATTTTAAGTTAGAATTATATACATTGTATGTTAAAATTATATGTATTGTAATTCGATTTTGAGAAATGAGGTTGTATTAGAAATAGGAAAATATATTGTAATACTAATTATATTCCACTTATAAATAGAATATGAAATTACATGAAGATAATCCTAACCTAACTAAATATATATTTTTAATATTAGAATAACTAAAATATTTCTATTCTAAACATTATATTATTATCAAATTTTTATATTGTTAAATTGAATAAAGGTAACCCTAACTTAATTAAAATAATATTATTAATATATATATGTATATGTATATGCACACATACACATATACATATACATATACATATACATATAGTAAGTTAAAGATTTAGATTAAAATTATTCCTTTAAATTTATTTAATATATTATTAGAATTGAGTTTCCAGTTCAATTAGAGCTAGGATTATGGTTAAGTTAGGATTATATTAAATTTGGTGTTAGGTTAGACTTACGCCAATTCTTTAGTTTATGGTTATGTTAAGGTTCAATTAGAGATATGGTTAGATTTAAGGTTAAGTTAGAGTTAGTGCCATATAAATAAATATTAAAATTCTTATATTATTGTATTTTGATTATTAGATTATTTTTTAATTAAGATACATATTAAACTTATCATCATCATCTTTATCATCATCATCATTATTATTATTATATTAATATATTATAATTATATTAAATTATAGAGTTTTACCTCTTACCAAAAAAATAATGTTATAATTATATTATAATATTATAGTATAAATTTTTTATATATTTATTTTTTGTTGTTATTTTTTTATCAACGCATAATTAAAAATATTAGTACTATATTGTTAATGATGAAAGACCTAGCACACGACCCATTAACAAGGTGAGCTGAGGTGAGACTAATCCCTAGGGTGTGGGTAAGGGTTTGCACATTACACACACTGTATAAACACCGAGTTCAAAGAGTCAAACTTGAGACCAATAAGGAACCAATAAGGAGCAAACCCACTACCCAAGCAAACTCTCCTACCCATCCTGGGCTAATTGTTATATCATTCTTATTCTTATAACATTATAATTATTTTTTATATTATTTGCACTTTTATATTATCATTATATTATTATTCTTATTTATATTAATAATATTATTTTATTATCAAATTTTAATATTATTAAATTGCAGAGGATAAACCTAACCTAACTAAAATAATATTATTAATTAATTAATTTTATCTTATATATATTATATTAATCTTTAAAAAGATTTAAAATATTTTTATAAATGAAATAGTCTATTATATTATGATACGAAATATTTCAATCGAAAAAAATGTCTAAAAAAATTGCATTTAGATAATGTATATCCAATAATAAGATGTAAATTTTTTTAGCCAATTAGATTTGTGAAAAATTATTTCTATAATTTAGAAACTTAAAAATCATGCATTTTAACTTTTGAAAAATGAAAAAAGCATTAATAGGAAAAAAATCACAACTCTTATTGGTGGAGAAACAATAGAATAATAACAAGTTAGTAAAGACGGATTGCAATCATACTAATAATATATGATTACATATTAAAAACTCTTCATCTCTTTGCATATCCATTAAATATTGTCAAAAATAAACAAACATTTCAATTTTAAAAATATATTGAAAACAAGAGCTATGATATAGCTAGAGTCCCTGCATTTGCTAACAATTGGTTTAATTGTTTTTTTGGTGAGAATAAAGAATTGCTTCATGCTTAGATTTCGTAAGGAGCTTAGCAATTGGTGTTATATGGTTTTGATCTAGTTTTTTAGGTCTTTATGTCGTAACAAGAGGTAAGGTTATGAGAGAGTGTTTAAACAGTTATTATAGTATCACATATATAGAATTAGGAGGTACATTAGGTAGGAGCTACATTAGGTTATTGCAATAGAACATGTTGACCTCAAGCTAATTTATGAGAGGACGGAGTATTAAGAAATGTAGGATTTATTAAGCATATAATTAACATAGATAACAAGTTTAAAAGATAAATCATGAGAAGTCAGCATTTGTGTCCACATTATCCTTAATAGGCACTAGTTATTAAAAATATGTGATGAAAGCACGTGCTAGATTTGTGTATGTGAATAACATTGTAAGCTCTTTAATTGTTGCATCATGGAGCTTTTGATAATAAAAGAAAAATGTAAAGCATGATTTGTATTAAGAGACACTAGTTAGAAAGAAAGTAGTGTCACATTGTTTGTACTGTCATAACACTTACGATTTTAGTAGACCGACATCATTATGTTTTTTACATTCTTTTTTTTCTATTTTTATGATGATTTTTATTTTATTATGTTTTAGGTCTATACTGAAAGATAATAACACCCAAAGATTGATGCTCACTTGCATCTTGTTTCTTTTTCAACTTAAAAGCATAGGATACACCATTCTGAGTAATATTTTCAAAAAAGAACTTGTAGTCTTCATCTTCCATGTCAATCTCAAGTCTGGCATCTCTAAATGTATTTTCAAAGTTAGGTACTTTTTCTTGAAAAGCTAATGGAAGCTAAAAGTCTATGTTCTTTTCCCAAATAATATCATCAATATCATTATAAATATATTGCAGCGAGCAAGAAACAAATGCATAAAGTTAGGTAAAGTTTTAGAATTTGATACACTAGAAACAAAATAGAGTTCTTTTCATTTCATGTTTTGCTTCTTGACGCAATGAGCCATCTAATGTTTCTAGCAGGTCAAAATATTTCTGATTAAACATCATTGAGAAATCTAACATTCACTTTTGGCATCTTACATATGGTATTAAATATGAAATAAATCATCATGTCATTGAAGAACAACAAAATTGGGCAAGGATAACTCAAAGCAACATTTATTGCTTGTTGTTGAGCTTTTTATTTTGTTCAATGATAGATAGCTAATAGCTTGAATGAGTTTTACAAAGCTTCTCTATTTCTCTTCAACCGTAGAACCCTATTTTTTTTAATATAAAAGAAAAACAAGGACTTCAAATCAAACCACAATCTTGGTGTGTATATGCAAGACAACCGAGGTAGTTGAAAAATTAGCATCAAATAAAAAATGAAAGTGCAAAATGTAAAGTCAAATCAACTTTGAATCCCGTTGTTTAAATATCTATTCCAAAATCAAGGAAATTAATGACAAATGGAAACCAAAGCAACAAAAGTAAGGACTATAAATATCTTGCAACAAAACCATTAAATTATTTTTATTTTTACAAAACTATTAAATTATTTCCACTATTATATTATTAATTTTAGTATTTTAATATTATAATTAGTAACAACTTGAACCTTGATGGCAAGAACAACAACACAACAACTTAACCATCACAACATGCCACTATTGGCAACATATTATTAGTTACATTATTAATAATCTAATTATTATATTGATTTTATTACTATAATATAATATTATTGTTATATCATTAATTGATTATACATGTATTATATTTATAAGATCATTATTTTTATTATATTATTGGAGTTAAAATTAATGTTAGGGTTAGAGTCAAGAGTTAGTTTCAATGTTTAAGTTTAACTTTCAATCATAATTGATGGTCACTTAGGTTTAAGATTATGAGTAAATTAGGGTTGATTTTTAGTTAGGGTTAAACGTAACCCTAACTAAACTTATTTCTATCTATAATTGAATTGTTATTCTAATTATTACTAGTATAGATATCTTAAATACATCTATCTAAAGAAATGCCAATAGATATAAATTGAAACTATTTTATTTACCTTAAAATTATTTTCTTTCATTTTGAATTATATTTACCACATATAAAAATATTTAAATTATATTGTATTTACATTATTTATTTTTTCTTACATAATTTTTTTTATTGATAATTGACATGTAGTTTTTAATATTTAAATTTTAAACTACTTATCATTGTTAAAAAACATAAAAAATTATAAAATATATTTTTAAAGCAATACTATCAAAAACTTATTAAATATCTTTATTTTTATTTTATATTTATATATCTATCAAAAACTTATAATTTTAATGAGGGTATATTTTGACATGTGGTTGTCAAATTTAATTTAAAAGATAAAAGTTAACATTAACACAATCACACTCCACCACTTGTTGCCATTGTAGAATGCCTATCCACATTAATTAGATATATTATATTATTGATAGTTATTATATTATATAATTAAAATTAAATATTAAATTAAATTATATTATATATTTTCATAATTATTTAAATTTATGTCTAATTGCACCCTAACTTAAACTGGGCCCTAATTTAACCACAATATACTATTTGATGATGTTTTATTGGAGAACCATACCCATAACACTAACCCTAATATTAGTTGTAATTTAACACAATTTATTTGTAAAATTATTTAAGAGTTATTTATATTATATGATAATAAAAATATCTATTTACTTGATAATTAAGTCTTACTTAAAATAGAATCAATATTTATTTGCTTGACAATTAAGTCTTATTTCAAATAGAATTATTTAAAAATTATTTTATTTATTTACAATATTTAGTGAGTAACCATTTTATATACTTTGATGTGCAATGATTCTATTTCAATGATGTAAAAGATATGTAAAAAAAAATTATTTAAACATTTTAAAAATAATTAAAAACTTTATTTTATTATTGATTGTCAAATTTATACCAAAGAATTTGTAAAAGCACTCTTTATTACAACCTATCCATTATTACTATTTAATAATTATTTTAATTTTATTTAGTTACACATAATTTTTTTTATAATAATGACTTGAATATAAAATATATACACCGTAAAAGATATAAGAGAAGTTAAAAAAACATTTAGTGTAAAATTTAGGTGGAATGAAAAGCACCAAACACTCTTGTGAGCAGGGGCTACTTCATTCACATTTTTTAACATAATAAAAAAAATTGGTCAAGTTTTAAGTTAGAAAGTAATATTTCCAGCCGTTTTGTAAAAAAATGGCGGCATAAAAAATTTACGGCAGCAAAATATTAGGTCAAATAAAGAAGTTTTCAAAAAATTAGTAAAACATTAGCTTTAATTTTATCTGTCGGATTTTTGATTGATTCAATTTTTTTATTTCATATTTACAAATAGAAAAATTAAAAAAAATTCAACAAAATATGATGGACCAATCACAAAATAGAAATTAAATTTAAAAATATTAGAAATTCAAACTTTAATATAAAATAAATGTACTTGTTATGCACAAATTTTTAGAAAAAATATTTGAAAAAAAACAATGCAAATGAAAACATTAGTCTAACAATTATGAATATTGTAACCACATGACATAGCCCCAAATGTTTTAAAATCATATGCTCGTTTGATAGCAATTTTTTTTAGTCGTTCAAAAAACTTGCCAAAATAAGGTCGACGTAATTATGTTTAATCATACACTTCATAAGTTTGTAGTTGTAAAAGATGGCCATTAATGAAATTTTAGACCTCTTACTTTTATGGGGCCTATTTTCCAAGTAAATCTAAAAATATTAAATATTCGTTTTATTTGAAAAGATATATATATTCATATAATTTATAAAAAAATACTGTTTATATAAAAAAATATTTCTATTAAATGTCAATATATCTCATATCAAATAAATTTATATTATATCTTTCAATATATAATAGGGGAGGAGCCAATACGTGTGCCGGTACCAATACATGTTATAGTACATAGAAAAAATGAGATCAAAAGTGGTGCTCTAAAAATGTCATGTCAATGCTTTTCCCCAAAAAAGTACCTCTAAAATTCCAAAAATAACCAATGATGTGATGCTACATTTGCGCACAAGTAAACATGACTTAGTGCACACCTATGGATCTTATAACAATTTGGGACCATATTTGACCATATGGATACCTTCACAAAAATGCATGCTCATGTGGCATCATATTTGACAATATAGACTTGAAAAAACTCAATTTTTTTTTGAAATGTCCACATATGATTTTGATAAACGTACATATTATTAAAAAAATGGATAGTACAAATTATTTCAATATTTTAAATATATAAAAAATATTATTTAAATTTAATTTAACATTATATTTTAAAAATAAGAAAAAATGTTCTCAAGTTTAACATGTATAATTCTAATATTAAATAAATTTATTTTTATATTTTATTAGTAACTTAACTAATATTTGGTTAACACATGAATTTGATTAGGGTTGGGATAATTATAAGGAATTAAAATGTTATTTTTAATGATTTAGATTTAATAAATTTATAAAAGGTAAATTTAATTTGGTTGGTGATACTTTTGTGAGAAGCTTGTTTTGCAAGTATATTGTAATATGTTATTTTGCGCAGTGAAAATGGAATGTTAAACTATTGTACAACCAACAAAGATCCAACCACATAAAACCCTAGTTCTACAATTAAGATCCACCATACACCAATGAAAAACTTAAAACATGCAAAATATCAAAAACATGAAAGATTATACCATTCACATGCTTAGTAAGGTTTGATCTCCATTGTTTCCTATCTCCATTGATCTTGCTTGATATAGTTGCTCTCATATTTTGTATTGTGCACAAGAGCTCAACAAAGAACGAATTGTGGTTATGTAGATGCTTGATTGCTTGATCGCATGAAAGATTGATTGATTGCAATGGAGTCATTAGGGTTGATAAGGATAAAATGATTCTCTTATATAGAAGACACCTTAGAAAATGGAGGGATATGATTAAGAGGTGAAAGGATAAATGGTTAGCTAGGATTAAATGGTAGGTAGAGAAAATAATAAAATATTAGAGAGGTGGTTAAAGACAAATTAAGAGATAAATGACAAGTGTCATGGAGGGAAAAAGCTAATGAATTAATTAAATAAATAAATATCTATTTAATTAATAGAAAATGTGGAACTGATTAAATAAATTAAATATTTATTTAATTTAAGGAAAGGATAATTTAAATAAATAATTTTTTTTATTTAAATAGGCAAAGACTAGAAGAAGATAAGTGAATTAATTAAATAAATAAAAATCTATTTAATTAATATAAGGCTTAAGATAAAATAATTAAATAAATGAAATATTAATTTAATTAGGCTAGGACAATTTTAAGTGTCTACAGTTATTAATTTCTAAATAATATTTTGGACAACTTTTGGAGTGTAGGAGTTTTCTCCTGAAACACTTTTCCCTACATAAAACACTATGTTGTGGTATGCATGTTATTTATGTTAAATTTCTCTAACTATTGTAAAGATTTGAAAAGTTTTGCATAACCCTTCTCTCAAGGTTAAGGTAGGAAGTTGTTTCGCTACCATAACTTCCTTACAAGTAGTATAAGAGTTTGATCTCCTTTGGTTTTAGTTGTGGGTTGTTGAGTTTTTTGAACTAATCCAAATTTATGTGGGAGATGATGCATAAGATACTTTGTGATCTTGTTGCAAGAATTTTTAGATAGAAAGTTCGTTAAGGACAATAGAGGTGGAGAAATATTTTGAAAGTAATTTTGAGATGTGGAAGATGAAGATGGGGGATTTGCTAATAAATCAAGATCCATGGGATGTTATTGATGAGGTCTCTAGATCTACATATCCTATTGTGGTTGCTCAATATGATGTTTTGGACTGTAAACCCAAGTGTCTAATTAGATTATGCTTGATAGATTCTATTCTAATCAATGTCCATGAAGAGACCACAAATAAGTTAGGGAAGAAGCTTGGTGAGATGTATCAAGCCAATTTTTTATTGAATCAAATCTTCTTGATGAATAAATTGTATTACTTGAGAATGGAAGGTGGATGAATTACAAACCACCTAGAAGCATTAAATATGGTGGTGGCTAAATTGGCGTTAGTTGGTGTTGAGATGGCGGAGGAAAAATGCCAAATCTTGCTTTGTTCTTTGTCTAATTCATGTGATTCTCTTGTTATGGCAATTGTCAATACTTTTATTATTTTGAACTATGAAGATGTGGTGGGTGCCTTGCTTGGTGAAGAGATGCAAAGGAAGGTATCCATCAGTTTGAAGGAAACCCTAACTCTTTGTGGAAGACCTAAGGAAAAAGGCAACAAGAATTAGAAGTGTGACAAATCTAGGTTCAAAGGGAAATCTAAAGCTCTTTGAAAGTCCAAATTCATTTATTGGAATTGTTGTTAGTTTGGACACTTCCATAAGGATTGTAAAGAAGAAAAGAAGAAGAAGTTTAATTCTCATTTTGAGTCCAAGAAGGAAGATGGTGATGCATTCATTGCAACTTTGGCTACTCATGCAAGTAATGATGTATGATTAATAGACTTAAGTGCGTCTTTTCATATGATTTCTAATAAAGATTGATTTTTTCAATATGACAAATTCAATGGAGGTAACATGTACTTGAGTAATGATTCTAATTTAGATGTTGTTGGTCAAGGTAAAGTTACAATTGGGATTTTTGATAGTAGAGTAAAAAAGATTAGTGGTGTGTTGCATATCCTTGGACTAGCTCAAAATTTGTTATCTATGAGCAAAATGATAAATGTGGGTGTGTAGGTAGTATTTTCTGATGCAGGATGCAAAATGATTGAAGGCGATATGGTGATTTCTAGAGGTGTCAACTTTGACACATTGTATAAGTTGGATGCATACATTGTGTAGTGTAATAGAACTTCTGTGAAAAGAAAATTTGTGGATACTTTGTTGGAAAATGTGATGACTTCACCTTCAATAGATGGTCATGGATTTTGGGTACCTAAGGGTGCTCTTTCTTTTGAAGCAAATTTACCTTGAAGAAGACTATGTTATGGCACCAAAGACTTGGTAACATTGGAGAAAAGGGTCTAAGGACTTTGAAAAATAAAAATCTTGTTGAAGGTTTGAATAATTATAATCTTGATTTTGATTTATGTGAGCATTGCATTTATGGAAAACAAATCCCTGTTTAGTTTTACTCAAGTTCTCATAAATCTTGTGATGTTTTGGATCTTATTCATTCAAATGTGTTTGGCCCTGTAGATGTTCCTTCATTGGAAAATCCACATATTATATTTTATTTATAGATGAATATAGTCGAAGTACGTAGGTATATTTTCTAAAGAGTAAATCTAAAATTTTTAGTCGATTTAATTAAATTAAAGCAATGGTTGAGTTGCAAATTGAAAATAAAATAAAATATTTAAGGACCGATAATGGCGGTGAATTTTGCTCTAATGATTTTGATAGATTATGTAAATATTGTGGCATTAATAGATAGAATACAACACCCTATTCTCCACAACATAATGGAGTTGCAAAAAGAATTAACAAGACACTGACGTAGAAGGCTAGGAGTATGTTGAGTGGTGTTGGTCTATAATTAAATTTTTACACTAAAGCTACTACCACTTCTTGCTACCTGATTGACATGTTTCTTACATCAACTCTTGTTTATAAAACACATATGGAGGCATGGTCAGGTGGTAAGCCTGCATTGAGACATCTTAGAGTTTTTGGTTGTAAAGCATATGCACCTGTGCCAAAGGAGAAGTGTACAAAGTTTGATAACAAGGTGGTGAAATGTATCTTTATTGAATACAGTTATGGTGTGAAAGGATAAAATCTTTGGGACCTTGTTACACAAAAGGTAATATGTAGAAAAAGTGCTATTTTAGAGAAACTAAGCCTTATTCTGTCACATTGTAGGCAAAATAGACTAGAAAGGAAGATGTGATTCAATTTCCTTCTAAACCTAAAATAGTTGAATTAAAACCCCAAGATAGGCAAGACGTTGAGGAGAGCTCATCTAGCTCTGAATCTTCAGAAGGGGAGGAAGAACCTCCAACTCAGCTTGTTTGAAGGTCTATTAGACATCAAAACCACATGAAAGGTATTCACCTAAGTATTGGAGATGTATTTTTGCTTTGAATAATAATGTGGGTGAGCCTAGATCTGTAGAAGAGGCATTAGGTATGAATGATGCAAAATCTTAGAAAATTTCTATGGATGAAGAAATAACAACTTTGAAATAGAATGATACATGCCAGGATCTTGTTCCATTTCTCGCAGGATGTAAACCTATTGGTTGCAAATGGGTGTTCAAGAAAAATATAGGTTTAGATGAAGGTATTTAGAAGTATAAATCAAGGTTGGTTGCGAAAGGCTACTATTAGGTCGAATATATTGATTATGGTGAGATATTTTCTCCTATTGCAAAAATGATAACCATTAGTTTTTTTCTTTCTATTGTTACTGCTTATGATTTAGAGGTTGAGAAAATGGCTATGAAAACTACTTTTCTTCATGGTGATTTGGAGGAGGGTATTTATATGACACAGCCATAGCACTATGTGGTAAAAGGTAAAAGTAATTTGGTTTGTAAATTGAAGAAATCTTTGTATGGCTTCAAATAAAGTTCTAGGATGTGGTACCAAAAATTTGATACATATGTGTTGAGTTTGGGATTTGAGCATTCTAAATTAAATCACTATGTTTATTATAAATCAGATGGTGATAGTTTGTTGTAAGTTGCATTATATGTTGATGATATGATATTCATTGGAAAGGGAAATGTATGATTTCAGAACCAAAGTCTTAGCTTGCTACTAAAATTGAAATGAAAAATCTTGGTGCAATAAAGCACATTCTTGGGATGGAAATTAGAAAAGATAAAATGAACAAAAAGCTTTGGCTAGGCCATAGTAACTATGTGAATTCAGTTTTATAGAGGTTTAACATGTAGGTTTGTAGGCCATTATGTGCTCCCTTTGCAGTTGGAATGAAGTTATCTTTTTCAGATCATCCTACATCCTCTTTAGAGATGGAAGACATGATAAAAGTTCCTTACTAGAGTGCAATTAGAAGTTTGATGTATGTCATGGGACCTCCACTACACCAAATATTGTGCAGGCAGTGGGAGTTCTTTCCAAATGTATGCCTAATCTTGGTAGAGGTAATTGGGATGCAATTAAAAGAGTCTTCAAGGTACCTTAGAGTATTTTTTGTGTTATCATGGTAATTTGATAAGAGACACGATTTTCCTTGATATTCATGGTTCTGTGGATTCAGATGGGGTAGGTGATGTTGATAGCAGAAGCTCCATTGATGCTTATGTATTCACTTTATTTCATGGTGCAACTAGCTGGATGAGTAAGCGATAGGTGGTGGTTTCTTTGTGCAATGTTGAAGTAGAGTATATGGAAGCTACTCATTCTTGTAAAGAAGCCATTTGGTTGAAGAGACTATGTTCATATATTCAAATAAAATAAGGCACACTGATAGTTTATTGTGATAGTTAGAGTGTGAGCTATCTAGCTAAGAACCTAACATTTCATGCCAAGACCAAGCACATTGATGTTTAGTATCATTTTATTAGAGATATGGTCGAGGATGACAGGGTGAAGCTTATTAAGGTACACACTTTGATGAATGTTATAGATTCATTAACTAAAAGCTACGAGCATATATAAGTTCAAATGGTGTTCATAATCTATGGGCCTCATGACCCCTAACAATTAAATTATTGTGTAGATACTCCCTTTTCTCTTGTATGGTGTATGACAAGTGGGAGAATGTTAGGAAAATGGGTTGTCAACCTTGCTTACACATAAGGTTAAGTAAATTTGTATTTGAGTGGAGATTGGACCAAAATTATCCTTAAATTTTTGAATTGGCTAAATAAGCATGATGATAATATTTTGTGGCAAGATCATGTTTGGTTTTAAAGATATTAAAATTTCCTTTTTTACAACGTCATACAAAAGTTTCAAATTTTATTTTGAAGGCCTTAGAGGCTCCAGATGGGACAAAAAGTGGTCATAAGTAATGTAGTATATTACAAATTGATAGAGTGATTCACGAGCCTTCTGAAACTTCAAATAGTTCATTAATCAGACACTTGGTTCAAAAATTGTGGCCTGGGAAAGTTGGGTATATTGAAATGGGAATTGTAAAAACATGTTGGACACATGAATGAGATGGAAAAGGGAAGCACACATGTTGATGTGTGTTTTGACACATCATAGGGAGTTTTGGATTGGAGATAAGATAGGTGCCACTTTATTGGTTGGTTTGCACATGGTTTTGTAATATTAATTATCAGTTTTATATATTGTATCTCCTATATATGAGGTGTGTGAGATGCAAGTTGTGTGTAAGTGTCTTTTAGCTATTGACTTACCTCCATAAATCTGGTTGGTGATATTACCATGAGAAGATTTCCTTGCAATTCTATTATAATTTGTTATTGATTTTTGAATAATATATTGGGCTGCTTTTGGAGTGTGGGGTTTTTATCCTAAAAGAGTTCTCCCCACATAAATCACTATATTGTGGTATGCAAGTTATTTATGTTTATTTTTTGTAAATTTTGTAAGGATCTAAAAAAATTGATAACCCCCCTCTCAAGGTTAATGTAGGAAGTTGTTCTACTACCATAACTTCCTTACATAGGGTGTCTCAGTCCATTAACGAACACTTTTACATCAAAACTTTAGATACGAGTTCCTTTTTGTATCCCATTGCTAAATCTAATCTTACTTTCTAATTTTTAGATATGTATCTTTCTATTCATGTTTATTCTTGTCAATTGCTTATCTCTTGCATTTTTTTTTGTCTTCATCATATCCAATCATATGAACAACAAAAGAGAATAATCAATCACAAGCACCCAACTCTTCCAAGAGATTGAAGTTGGGCCTAATTTGTTTTTCTCTAATGAAATTAATGGGATGGTAATGATTCCTAGTTTGCATGTTTAGACTAGTGAACCCCATTTCCACCGCCTTTCATTTTGGTGAACTTGTCATTGCTTGCATAATTTTTGACGTGGATGTTCAAATCTGAGTTTAAATACATACAATTTTTAGATTTAGACACATTAGTACATCTTTTATGTGCTCTGATCATCATTTCTTTACCTCACGTCAATTAAATAGGCGGTTAATTGATCATTTCATTGTTATATTACATTGTGCAATCACTTATTTCATTGTCATAATTTCATATCTTTTGTTAATTGCTTGCATTAACATTTACAATTGTATAAAAGGCATCGAGAGCCTAGACCAATTCCTTTCCCTTGGCATTTAAGTCTTTCTTCTTTGTTTCCTAAGTGAAATTGTGTGCTGTTGAAACTAGCTCTTGTGTATGAGTTTAATAATCTCTTGTTTTGAATTCCAATATCCATGCAAAAAGAAGTTATAGACTCATGGCTTCTTGTGTTTTAAGCACAAAGTTTTGAGTCTAAGTTAGTTGACTTATTCCCACCTAGGAGCTTGGGTGAATCCTCTTCTCTTAGTCCAACACCTACCTTGCCTGAGATTGTTGATAATCCTTCCCTTCATGATTCCCATGTGAGTCAAGAGCACTTGATTGGAGAATATTGATGATAAATTGGAAGATTTTCAACAATTTTTAATTCAAGAGCACTTGGTTTGAGAGGCAATCCCCTTGATTGAAGGTTTAAGGAGGTTGATTCGAAATGATGAGTATGGTGTGGATGTTATACATGGTATAGTTCACATAGTACATGACAACACTATGAAGTTGGCTAGTAGTGAAGAAGTGCTTGGACATTCCACTCCTTCAACCCAAGTTGATATTTATATGCATATTCCTACATCTATAGACAATTTTCCTACGTACAAATCTTCCATCATGGACACCGTTGCACAAAGTGGTAATTGTTAGGGTTTCAAGTAGATCTAAAGTAAATATGAACTAACAATTATATGCAGATTTAAATACAAAAGATAAAGAAATAAAACAGGACACGAATAACACAAAGATTTAATGTGGTTCACCTAGAATGGGTTACGTCCACCATACACAATCATCCAATCTTTCTTATTATCCAGCAAAAATATTACATCAACCTTACAATGCCTTAAGCATCCCAACCACTTATAACATGCATTTTTAGGGCAACAAACAAAGTCGACCTTTTTAGGGTTTTATTACAATGTCGGTTTTCATCAACGAAAAATGGCAAAAAAAAAAAAAATTCTCGGGGGCTCCCGCCCTCGAATCCCCACTTTTCTCGGGGTCGGGCCGGGCCCCGGGTAGGAGGATACGTGCTAAGTGTACAGTACTTTGCTGATCAGTCACCAAATTTCAACAATCTCCCACTTGGAGACTGATCAGGCTCCACACCGAACAATCTCCCACTTGGAGACTGATACTACACGACACCACTGTACATGCAGCATCCACTGGATAAAACACTAGGACTCGATTGGTATAAATTCCACAATTATCAATCAAGAAGACCAACAAAAACTGATGAAGAAATCAGCTTCTCCTGTGGAACTGCCTTTGTGAACATATCGACAGGATTCTCACTTGTGTTAATCTTCTCAAGCCGTAACTGACCCTCCTCCAAAACAGTCCAGATGAAGTGGTACCTGAGCTGAATGTGCTTTGTCCTTGAACGAAAAGAAGAGTTCTTCGCAAGATGAAAGGCACTCTGGCTATCAGTATACAATGGGCTATCCTCTTGTGTCTGACCCAATTCCTCCAGAAAACATTGCAACCAAATCATCTCCTTGCTAGCTTCAGTAGCAACAACATACTCAGCTTCAGTGGTTGAAAGTGCAACAACCTTTTGCAGCCTAAAAATCCAACTGACTGCAGTTCCCTCTATAGTAAAAACATACCCTGTAGTACTCCTCCGTGAATCAATATCACCTGCCAGATCAGAGTCAACAAATCCACTCAGAGAAACATTAGATCCTTTGAAACATAATGCCTTCATAGTAGTTCCTTTCAAATACCAAAGAATCCATTTCACAACATTCCAATGTTCCATACCCGGATTACTCATAAACCTGCTCACAACTCCCACTGCATGTGCAATATCTGGCCTTGTGCATACCATTGCATACATCAGACTACCAACAGCTGATGAATACGGGATGTTAGACATTTTATTAACCTCTTCCTGTGCCTTTGGGCACATCTCCTTTGTCAATTTGAAATGACTAGCCAAAGGTGTACTAACTGCTTTTGCATCCTGCATGTTCAATCTTTTCAACACCTTCTTTATATACTCACTTTGGGACAAATTCAAGGTTCTATTTTTCCTATCCCGTGTAATCCTCATACTGAGAATTTTCTTAGCTGCACCCAAATCCTTCATAGCAAATGACGTGGCTAATTTCTGTTTAAGATCATTTATATGTTGCATGTTAGACCTAGCAACAAGCATGTCATCAACATAAAGCAATAGGATAATATAACTGCCATTATCAAATCTCTTAAAATATACACAATGATCAGAATGACATCTATGATAACCGTGTTCAGCCATGAAACTATCAAATTTTAAATACCAATATCGAGGTGCTTGCTTTAGGCCATACTGACTTTTCTTCAACATGCACACCAAGTTCTCCTTACCTTTAACCTCATATCCCTATGGTTGCAACATGTAAATTTCCTCCTCCAAATCTCTGTGGAGAAAAGCTGTTTTGACATCTAATTGTTCAAGATGTAAATCATCTAAAGCCACAAGACTAAGTACAGTTCTAATTGAAGTCATTTTTACAACTGGAGAAAATATTTCATCATAATCTATACCCTTTTTCTGTGCAAAACCTTTTACCACAAGTCTGGCCTTATATCTTTTCTGACCTCCTTCCTCCTCCTTTAGCTGATAAACCCATTTGTTAGGCAAGGCTCTTTTTTTTGCAGGTAAAGGGACTAAGTCCCAAGTCTTATTTCTCATCAAGGAGTCCATCTCCTCTTTCATGCCTAGCTCCCACTGTTGTTTGGCATCTACCTGCATTGCTTCTTCATATTCTTCTGGTTCACTAGAATCCGTTAATAAAATAGAATACAAAGAAGGAGAAAATCTTTCAGGGGGTCTACTTGTCCTCGTAGAACATCTAACACTTGCAGGAGTTTGTGGGACAATTTGTTGTTGTTGAGCATCAGGTACCTGTGGCATTTCATTTTCAGGAATCTCATCCAACACCACATATTCTTGTTTGTCTTGTTCATGCTTCTTTTCCTGCATCTGTTCTTTATACATAACCTTCTCATTGAATATAACATCTCTACTTCTAATTATTTTCTTATTTTCAAAATCCCATAACCGATAGCCATATTCATCTATCCCATATCCAATGAAGGTACATTTATGAGATTTAGCATCAAGCTTGGTTCTATTTTCTTTATCAACATGGACAAAAGCTTCGCAACCAAAAGTTTTTAGAAAAGAATAATTTACCTTTTTACCAGTCCATGCCTCTTCTGGAATACCACCATCCAAAGGGGTTGAAGGTCCTCTATTTATCAAATAGACAGCAGTATGTACAACATCTGCCCAAAAATGTAAGGGCAATCCAACATGCAATCTCATGCTCCTCGCACGTTCCATGATAGTCCTATTCATTCTCTCTGACACACCATTTTCCTATGGAGTTCCTGGAACTATCTTCTACTTTGGAATCGCATTTAAGGAGCAGTAATCTTCAAATGCTTTGCTGCAATACTCACCTCCATTATCCGATCTGAGACACTTCAACTTTTTTCCTGTCTCATTCTCAACCAAAGCTTTCCATTTCTTAAAAGTTTCAAAAACATCTGATTTTTGTTTTAGGAAATATACCCATGTTTTTCTGGTTGAGTCATCAATAAAAATAACATAATAACAAGAGCTACCAAGAGATGATACTTGAGCCGGTCCCCATATATCTGAATGTACAAGCTCTAACTTCTCATTCTTCTTCTCTTTCCCAACCTTGAGAAATCTGATTCTTTTCTGTTTACCATAAACACAGTTTTCACAGAACTCTAAATCAATCTTCTTTAGTCTTGGCAATAGATTTTTGGAGTGAAGGGTTTTCATCCCTTTCTCACTCATGTGCCCAAACCTATGGTGCCACATTATCGAATATGTTCTTGCAACATTTATTATTGTTGTCCCTGTAGTAACTTTATCTGTAGCAGCTAGGGTAGAGTAAGTGTTACCTGTACACATATATAATGTGCCTACCTTCGCACCTTTAGCTATTACTAATGATCCTTTAGTGACCTTCCATATACTGCCTGAGAGGGTAACTATGCAACCTTCACTACTTAGTTGCCCTGTAGAAATTAAATTTCTTCTTAAATTAGGAACACGTCTTACCTCCTGTAGAAACCAATCATTTCCATTTTGCAACTTGATCTTTATCTTTCCTTTTCCAACAATTTGACAGGGCTCATCATCACCCAAATATACCTATCCAAAATCACCTTGAACATAATCTAGAAAATATTTTCTATGGGGTGTAGCATAGCCCCAGAATCTATTACCCAGGAATCATTAACATTATCCAAACATAAGATTAAAGAATCTTATAAAGTATTACTTGCAATATTAGCTTCCTTACTGTCATTTTCATTTTTGTCTCCTTCTTTGTTTTTCTGAGACCAATAGTCTTTCTTTAGATGACCAGGCTTTCCGCAGTACCAGCAATCTTTCTTTCCTCTAGATTGAGAGCATCCTTTCTTTGACTTCTCTCGTGACTTCTCATTCCCAGGGCCTTTCCTCTTTCCTTTGATCTTCCTCTATTCTCCACATTCAAAACACTACCCGATGATGTTGGAATCTCACCTGTGCTTTTCCTTCACATTTCCTCGCTTAGGATATCGCCAACAATATCATCAAATACCAAAGAATTTTTACCAGAGACAGAGTTACTTACAGCCATAACCAAGCTATTCCAGCTTTCTGGCAAAGAACATAAAATCAAGAGAGCCCTAACCTCTTCTGCAAAAGTAATTTTTACCAAAGACAATTGACTGGTAATTGTATTAAATTCATTTATGTGCTCCGCTACAGATCCTCCCTCACTCATTTTCAAATTAAACAGATGCTTCATAAGAAATACCTTATTCGAAGCCGAGGGTTTCTCATACAACTTAGCCAATGTTGCCATCAAATCTATAGTTGTTTTTGCTTCTGTTATATTGAATGCTACAGACTGTGCAAGGCACAATCGAATGGATCCCAGTGCCTTTCTATCTAAAATGTCCCACTCTTCATCTGACATTGTGGTTACTTTCTTTGCTTTTCCTTCCAATGGCCACCACAAATCCTTTTGATATAGGTAATCCTCCATCTGCATTTTCCATAATTGATAATTTTGGCCGTTAAACTTTTCAACCTTGAATTTGGAATCCTCCATTGCTCCCACTCAAATCTAAAAGTCCTGCCAATTTACAGAAAACCTTGCTCTGATACTAATTGTTAGGGTTTCAAGTAGATCCGAAGGAAATATGAACTAACAATTATATGCATATTTAAATACAAAAGATAAAGAAATAAAACAAGACATGAATAACACAAAGATTTAACGTGGTTCACCCAGAATGGGTTACGTCCACCATACACAGTCGTCCAATCTTTCTTATTATCTGGCAAAAATAGTACATCAACCTTACAATGCCTTAAGCATCCTAGCCGCTTATAACATGCGTTTTTATGGCAACAAACAAAGTCGACCTTTTTAGGGTTTTATTACAATGTCAGTTTTCATCAACGAAAAATGACAAATTTTTTTTTTTCTTGGGGGCTCCCACCCCCGAACCCCCACTTTTCTCGGGGTCGGGCCGGGCCTCGGGCAGAAGGATACATGCTGAGTGTACAGTACTTTGCTGATCAGTTGCCACATTTCAACATTAATGTTATCCATGTTAGTAGTAGGAGGAATCCTATCAGTCAATATTCTTATGTTCCACCTTCAACTAATCTGCCTTTTGTTTCTCAACCATCTCCTCCACCCATCTACCACAATGTTCCACCTACTTTTCATACTACACCTTCCAATCCTCCATTATAATCAAATTTTTCTCAATCCAATTCATTGATCCACCAAATCCATCATAAATAATTTTTTTAAAGTGTTTCATATTTACAACAAAAAAAGGCTAACATAACCCAATCCAAATCCACTATCCCTACATATTCAACAAGTATCCTACTTTCAATTGATATCCTTCACACTCGACTTCCACTACACATTGAGGTTCCTCAATTGGAGAAATATCATAGATATGGTTACCCCCACACTCATGTGAAAATTTTTTCCACTTTACGTAGTGACTTCTTCTATGACCAAAAGCTTCTTGCAAAACTATTCCCCCAATCTTTAAAAGACAAAGCTTTGGAAAGGTTTTGCACCTTCCCTAATTATTCAATTGTTAATTTTTAGCAATTGGTAGATGCATTAATTCAACATTTTCAAAACAATATTGGGCCACAAGTTACTCTGACTAATTTATTGGATTGCAAACAAGGTTTTAAGGAAAAAGTAATTGATTTCATTGGTAGATACAAACATTTGTATGCACAAATTGCTTAGCATATTCTTGAGGTTTATATTCAAAGGATTTTCATTAATAATTTTCAAAAAGAAATTAGAGATAAGATTTTGGTTTGTGAATTCCCATCTTTCACACAATTGTGCACAACATTTCATAATTATCAACTCCAAGTTAGTCAATATGAAGCCTCATCATCTTTGAATTTAGTTGATAGAAATGAATATTCTCATCAAATATTTCAAAACTTTAGAAAACAAAACAAAAAAATTCATTAAGATCAATAGGAAAAATTCTTCCAACCATATTGATACCCAAGTTGTAAATACAAAAATCCTTATTGTAGCTAATTTTTTGTCTAAATTAAATCATAACAACTTCAGTCTCATTTTCAATTCCTTGCATAACATCATGCTTCAATCAATTAACAATAATATTAGGAAGCTTCCTCCTGTTTGTCCTATAGACAATTTCAAACCTTTTCCACCTTCTTTTGACTCAATAGCCTTTTGTCAATACCATTTTCAACTCAAGCATGACACAAATATATGCATACATAGGAAGCATGAAAATCAAGACCTAATTAATTCTATTGCTATAGTGGTGGATGGTGTGAATGATAATGGGAATAAATCTGTAGCACCTCCTAATGAAAACATGCAAATCTTTATTGGTCCTTTGCCTTCCCATTCTACCAACGTTGTTGAGCATAATGATAGATGCTTTATAGCTATTTTCGCTATATCTAATGAAGCCAACAATGTTTTGAACCCGATCACATGAACCTAAGATTATCTTTACCCTAAGTGATATCATAAAAGAATCTGATGGCCCATTATACATTACTATAAAAATCATAAAGATAAATTCTCAAGAGTAATGCCTATTGATTTGGTATGTATGGTGAATTTTATTATAGAAGAACATCTCTACACACAATTTTTTTATCAAGACACTTATGATAAATATGATATTGTGATCAAAATGCATAATGGTTTCACTTTTCCTATCATAAGTTCCATCACCTTGTCCATAGAAATTGGTACTAAGTGCTTAAATGTTACCTTTTCTATTATCCCTACCTTAGACCAATTTTGTGTGAAGTTGGGCATCCTTGGATTGTATCCTTGAAAGTGATCCCTTCTACCATTCATAAGTGTTTGAAGTTTCCTTATAATAGGCAAGTTATAATGATCCATTATAGTCATTTTCAGCCCTTAGCTAATAATGAAAACTTTAACCTTGATTGCTTTTTGCCTCAAAAACCTCAATCTCTAAAACCTCATCAAGATATCCTATTCATTTCTTATCAAAAGTATAAAGCCAATAGGATAGCTTCCCTAGGTAATCCTTTGAGGTCCACTTCAACTAATTTACCTAAGGATCCTTTGTTATCTATGGATATGGAAATAGCTCATCCTGCTCCACATCTTGGACCAAGATTATTTCTCACTCCTACCATTCCGCATATATATGTTGCAATTCCACCTCCAAAACCCCATAAAGGACAAAGATAAAAATTCCCAACATCTTCTATCTCTCAACCTAGTGTTGTTCCTTTTGTTCCTCCTTCCATTCCTATAGAAAAGGAAGAAAAATAATCAATGTCGAGTGATCCCCAATCTTCTTCTACACAACCTTTGATTCATAACAAATGAAATTATAGCATGAGAGAACATTAACGAATACATCATGCCAAGGTCCGCAATCTTGGTTCTAAAACTAATTCTTCTCCTAAGAAGTTGAATGTGTATTTGTTTGTCTTCCTTGACTTCACCCAATCCTAGAGAATAATTTTACCTTGACCAACCTTTCCAAAGGGTGAAGTTGTTTATGAAAAATAATTTTGCTTCTCCTTCTCATCCAATCAAACCTCCTATTGTGATCAATTTAGATGATGATTCTAATGAAATGGTTAAGGATGCTAATAATGTTAGTGTAAAGCCAACAAAAAATTAGAGTTTCACCAATTAGGATAGTAAGACCACAAATTTCACAAACCCAACCTTACATTTAAAAGGGGGGTAAATTCAATAGATCTAGCCACGATTCAATTAAGGATAGGGTTGAGATATTGATTAGATTTAGTTGTTTGTTTTCTATCCCTTTTTAGATTCAAAATTGGATTTGAAATGTTAAGTTCTATGGTAAAAAATAGAGAATTGGAGTAAAATAGTAACAACAGAGTGTTCTAAATGTTCGACAGAGCCACAAATAGAGGTCCAAGAAGAGGAAGTGATGACAAACTTGTAGTTGAAACTCTAGGCTGAATTATCAAGACCAGGGTGGTAGGTTGCCCTAGTCTTGCAACTTCTCGATGGAAAAGTGGGATGTTTTTTGAATATGAGAGATGCACAAGATCCAATATCGAAAGATCAAGCAAAATTATTGGGACTAGGGTGGTAGGTCACCCTGGTCCTTCACTTGTCACTCCTGTAAAAGACGAACTTGTTCGTCATCGTCTATTTTGTCAAAATCTTTGATCACAACTCCTAAATCAATTTCCCACACACATAAAGAGATAAAACGATTGTGGATAGGGGTTTTCCTTGGGTCAAACCCCAGTTTAGGAATCAACTTTGAATTGAATTTAAGTAGGAAATGTAAATACTGAAGTAAATGTTGGAAGATATACCTCAAATTTGTAATGGTTGATAGGAAGATTGATTATGGAATGCTCTTTAGATGTGATCATAAATGTTAAACACAATAACATGAAAAACACATGAACCTGAATAACCTAATAAAAAATGCATGCTTGCATGAATATTGATGCAACTTTGCTCCATGATGCATGAAGAATATGGTGGGATGAAATGTTGCCTTGAATGCTTGAGAATGCTTGATGGAACCACAAATGTTATGGTATATGTGGATGGAGTCTTAGATCTAAAATGGATTGATAGGACGTCCTTATATAGGGTTTCCTAAGTAAATTACTAATTAGGTTGACCTCCAATAGTAAAATGGAGCCATGTGGACCAAAATCCATTGGGGAGGGGAAATGCCCACCCATATTTGAAATGAGCCATGTTTAAGGATGACTAAAGTGGTATGGTGGTAGAGAGAGAGAGAGAGAGAGAGAGAGAGAGAGAGAGAGAGAGAGAGAGAGAGAGAGAGAGAGAGAGAGAGAAGCAACTAGGAGTGAGATTACAAAAAGATAAGACATCACTAATTTTGAGGAACCAAGCACCTGATATTAGGATCTTAACTCAAAGAATCACATGTAAGAACACACAAAATAAGAGAAAAAAAATCCAAACAAAGATAAAAGACGCACAACACAAGGGTTTAGTACTAAAACCTCCAAGTCAAGTAGTTGAAGAGACCTCTTGCAAGGAAAAGATAGTTTTAAAAGATATGTCTTGCAACAAGTGTAAAGGGAATCTTTTGGAGGAGAAGAAGGAAGATATCTTTTCTCAAATAAATCTACCTCCAAGAGGATATTTTGAACAAAAACAACATCATTGACCAAAAGAAAGGAAGGATAATAAGAATCTACACCTTCCTCCTATTTCTAGGTAATGAGATTTTTGATGAAGGATAACACACTTTTGACCCAAAGTGAGGGGTTCATTTATAATATATATAAATTTTCAAGTGAAGAAAAGGTTATAATTAAGGATACACACATCTTGCATAAGAGAGAATTATTGAGAAAACAAACAACTTCACACAAGAAATATCATTGTATCATAAGAAAACACCGCTCATTATAGGAAAAGTGGATCCTTAGAAAGGATATGAGATAGAAGATAGAATCAATCCCCCACAAGAATAGGGAGAAAGAGAAGGATTACACTCCCTCTAAATAGATATTATACATAAAATATGTTCCAATTCAAGCTAAGGATAGGTCCTAAGAAAGGAACATTCATGTACTTGCATGAAGGAGAATTCAATGTGAGAAAATACATCAAGTTATGAAAAATAAAACTTGAATATATTATCCTTACCCCAAAGTGAGGAGACAAGGAAAAATTATGTTTTTAATTAAGGATCAAACATGTTTTCAAGGGACCCAAAACCCTTAGTTACAAAACATTGTCATCAACAAGAACACAAAAAAGGGCAACCAACCAATAATAAAAAACCCAAAGAGATCAACAAAAAACAAGAGAACTAATCAAGATTCTTCAAGGCCTCAACCACTTTAGCTTCAATATAGGACATATTCAAAGCCATTTTCTTAATATCCTAAATGTCTTGGACCGCTTGATCAACAACCCTCTTCATATTAGCACAAGTTTGTTTGCAAGAGCCCTTCTCCTCACCAGGTAACTATTTTTTTTTTTTAGTAGCATCCATGTCCACCACCTATATCTTATTTTGATGCATTTTCTAAACTTTTCCTGCCATGGTGTTCATGATATTCACACTACTCTTAATAACCTTGCGGTTAAACGAAACTAGAGTGATGAGTTTGTCATTGATGTTATTCATTTTATATTCTAAGCCCTTAATGTTTCCCTCATAATCAAGTTTCATACATTTGCATCATTATGTTTCTATCCAAGTATGATTGGAAATGAAGATGCATCACCACACATGACAAAGAGCCCCCAATAAAGTTAAACTACTAATGTCATAGGGTAAGGAGTGACATAATAAGGTGAATGGAGTGCTAAGGCACTACCTCTTCACGAAGAAAAAATGTGAGATCAATTGTAGGAGCTATGCGAGATTGATCATATTGGTCTTGAACAATTTCTCTAAAAGATTTGTAATTTCCAAGAGAATGAGAATAACAACGATGAAAAAGACAATACCCATCACCTTCTTTGTTCTTATTATTATATTTTATGAAAGGAAAAATAACATGCTTATCCTACTTCGATATCCAAAATATTCTTGTAGCTAATTTTTCTTGATTGTCAATATGACTAGGTCTCATCTCTTGAGATGTAGGACAAGGTATGCTAGTGGAAGAAGGATTGTTTTCTTGAGGCAAAAGCATTAGTAAAGAAGGAGGAGGATTACTTGGTGTTGAAGAATATTTTTATGGGTGATTGTTTCTATGTCTTGCAAAATAGTGTTTAAAAATTTGAGCCTTACAAGTATCCTCCATAGATGTTTGAGAATTAGGATATCCTGATCCTTCTTTGTTAAATTGTGTGGGAGGGTCTTCAAGGATTTTAATTCCGTGTTCATGTTTTCCAAGTCGTTGTCCTCAATAGCCTTATTTTGAAACCATATCATATCCAACTTCATAAGATGCTCTCAATTGTGAAGGAGAAGGGATTTCATTATGAATTTCTTCAAAATTTATCTAATGAAAGGAAACATAGAAGGGTAAAAGGAATAATTAGATGAAGAAGGAATATACCTTGTAGGGAGATTTTCCTTTCTATCATCATTATTCATGTCCTCTTTGGTAGTTTGGGAAGAAAGGTCCTTATCATCTAAGGATTCATCTTTTCTTAATGTTATGTGAGGAGAAATATCATGAATAAAATGCATAACATCATCTTTCTTGCAAATATGTTGATGATTATGATAAACCCTTGGATAGTAAGGAGGATCTAGAGAGATTGATACACCAAAATTTTGACTTTGCTTCCCTTGCATTAGAGTATGTGTATGAGAAGAAGATGGTGCCATGTTTCTCTTCAATGATTTCTCTCCATTAGAGAGATCATTGATAGGAGTATTGATTCTTTCCTCATTCCAATGAGATACCCTAAGAGAGGTACAAGTGTTAGCCTCTTCAATTTCATCTCTAGGATTATCATTGTCTATGAAAGGTTTTATGTGATATACATATGCAATGCATTTTCTTAAAAATATTATCATAAAACAACCATCAACATGGATAAAATCTTTAAGAGATGATTTGCAAGTAGGAAATATCTTTGAAATTTTAGTGATGTCATATGCAAGATTACTAGGAACGAAAATAAGTAATGTAAAGTGAAATAAGCCATTACCCAACATATGATTTTGGTAAATGTAACTAAGAAACAATGTAATCACATGTGAAATAGCAAACCAAACAAATATAGTGAATTCCAATGTGAATCACGCTAAATCAGATCTAAAAATCAAAAGATGTTAGAAGTATAATATACGTTGGATTCACTAAAATGTTAAGGTGGGAGAAAATTAGGGTTTCAACAATTAGGATAGTAAGACCATTGATTTCACAAGGTCAACCTTACATTTAAGAGGGAGTAATTTCAATAGATCTAGCTATAATTCAATTAACAAAAGGGTTGGGATACTGATTAGATTTACTTGTTTGTTTGCTACTCCTTTTAGAGTTAAAATTGGATTTGAATTGTAAATTTATAGGATAAAATAATAGAGAATTGGATTAAAATAGTAAAACAAATTGTTCCAGATGTCAGAAAGATATCTGAGAAGAGGAAGTGAATGAGAACCTATAGCTAAAAATCTAGGTTGAATTGTCTGGACTAGGGTGGTAGGTTGCCTTGGTCCTACAACTTTTGGACAGGCAAGTGGGATGTTTTCTAGATTAGGGAGATGCATAGGATCCACTATTGGAAGTGTAATGGGTGAAAAATTAGGGTTTCCACCACAAAAAGGATGAAAAACACTAATTTTTACTTAGAGACCTATTACATTCAAAAGAGGGGTTAATCCAATAGATTTAGTCATAAACCAACAAGGATAAGGACTAAAATACTGATTGGATTCAAGATGTGAATTTGTTTGCCCTCTTTTGTGAGTTGAATTGTTGAAATTAGGGTAAAGTGCTGAAAATGAAGGTAAAAACATCGAAACAACAAGCTACATTCGTCAAATCGAGGCATGCACCTGGATCTAAGAAATATAAGCAGATTCAGATTTGATCCCTGAAATAGTAATTGAAGAAAATTGTGTCACGTTTCAGGCTAACTTATCAACATAGTTGAATTTAAGTAATTCTAACTAAAAATTAATTTTAGTCAAACAAATGGTCTATATAGATTCATTATAGCTAAGTTATAAATGGGCCACAACTTTTCCAATTGGAAAATGTCCACTAAATGTATATTTTATACCACTTTGGGTCTAATCACCAATATATATATATATTTGAAAAACTCAATGTTTCAACAACTCCTCTTATAAAGAATATTTTTTTTGAAATGTAAAAATACCCTTTTATAGATCTATAAGTGAATTTTCCAAAATATATATCTTTTAATATTTTAATTAGTTTTTATATTTTATATTTTATTTTTACTTAAAGTAGGTCATCAACACTAAAATACAAGGTTGATTATATTGTCAAGGTAAAATATTAAAATTTATTTAAAATTTTTGAAAAAAATATGATGCAGTAGAGAAAAGAATATATGTCAAGATGATATAATTCTTTTGTAATTTGGATAAAAAATTAATAAAAAGGTGGTGGCAATTGGAAAGAGATATTTCACCACACACAACTTTTCAAATTTATTGAAAAATATATATTTATAAAAAATAGTAAAAATTATATCCATGCACTAAAGTTTCAAGTTATCAATATACACAAAAAAATTGAAGAAAAAAGGTAAATTTTACTAAATAAAGTGTGGCAACTTGTCTAACTTCAATTTCAATATTTTATCGACAACTAAATTATAGTGTTTACTTTATAAAAAACTACATTCAAATAATTTTTTAAATTTTTATTCAAATTACAAACATAAAATAAGCAAAATAATATAAATTTTATTAGTTTACATCATTTCAAAATTCAAAACATATATTTCACTTTCAGTTGATTTAATTTAAAAAGTTGAATCAATATTGACCATTTCCTTTATAGAAATGTGACACAACTTTTTACTTTTACTTGAAAGAGCTCCTAAAATTTTAGCATTGTGGCGAAATTCGCCCTGGTCCTCCGAACTTTTTGCATGCCAAAGGGGGATTGATTCGTCACTATAAATAAAACTTATCTTGAAGATCGCAACTCTGTACCTGTTTCTTGCACACAGAAAGAAGGAGAAATAGGTTGGGAATAGGGTTTGCCTAAAGCAAACCCTGGTTTAAGAATGAACCTTCATTGAAATATTGCAAATACTGAAATAAATAATGGAAGGATATACCTCAGATCTGCAATGACTGATAATGATGATTTGCTTCTTGAATATAATCACATATGTTGTATGAAATGGCACGCACATGACAAACCCCTAATCACACACACATGCTTGCATATGAATGATGTAATGTTGTTCCACAATTGATGAATTAAGAATATGTAGCCTTGAAGACCTCTAGAAATCCTTGACAATGAATAATTCAATGCTTGAATGCTTGATGATTATAATTTCTCCCTTTTATCCTTGTATCTGTCTATCAAAATGAGAGGAGAAAGCCTCCTTATATACTTTCTCATAAAAAAACATGCCAATTTTCTGACATAGGCCGACACAGAGAGGGGTTTCCCACTCAAATTTGATAATGTCAAAGGGATTCAAAATGGGGCCCAAATAAGGAGGACCATAGCATGGCACCATGATCCCAATGAGGACCAAAGCACCATGCCCTAGTCATACCCTATTTTAGAGCTGGACTAAGGGGCCATGTGGTGTTTAAAGTGAAAATAAGGCCATATTTACATAATGCAAGCATAATAAGGTCTTAATTAAGCATTGAAGGATGAACTATAAGGTGAGGGCCCAAAATGTGGACAAAATTGTAAGGGAGTACAATTTAGGACGGTACAGGAAGATCAAGAAAAAATCTTGGAACCAGGGTGGTACATCACCCTGGTCCTCTTCTTTTCGCTTTTGTAAAAGCTACATATGTTCGTCATCATCTATTCTATCAAAATATTTGATCGTAACTCCTGAATCAATTTCCTACACACATAAAAAGAGAAAATGGTTGTGGATAATGGTTTTCCTTATGTCAAACCCCGGTTTAGGAATTAACCTTGAATTAAATTGAAGTAAGAAATGTAAATACTAAAGTAAATGTTGGAAGATATACCTCAGATTTGAGATGGTAGATAGGAAGATTAATGATGCAACACTCTTTACATGTTATCAGAAATGTTGAATGAAATAACAAGAAAAACACATAAACCTGAATGACCTAATCAAACACAGATGCTTGGATGAAGATTGATGTGACTTTGCTTCATGATGTTTGAAGGTTATGGTGGGATGAAATTCTCCTTTGAATTCTTGAGAATGCTTGATTAATGCATGAATTTTATGGTATAATGTGTATGGAGTCTTGGATATAAAGTGGATTTATAGGAAGTCCTTATATAGGGTTTCTTAGGTAAATTATTGACTAGCTCGACCTCCAAAAATCAAATGGAGCCATGGGGACCAAAATCCATTGAGGAGGGGGAATAGACACTCATATTTAAAATGGGCCTTGTTATAGGCTCGAACTAGGGCAGTATGGTGCCTTGGTCCAAACAAGGGCACTCCTCCTAAAATAGGACAAGAAAATTGACAAATAAGGGGGGATAGCCTTGCGATGGGGCCCACTCAATTGTGCACAAAGGTGACATTAGATTCAAAGTAAAAGGGGGCCAAAATGGGCCTAGGGGGAATGAAAATAGGACATGCTAAAGTAGGAGCACAAACATGAGGCATGAATTGTACAAGGTTACAATTTACGATGCTACATTTAGTAATGATTTATATTTAGTATTTTCAAAATATTGAACTCTAGCTCCTAGTGACACACATTGTGATTCATCATTAGAGCACAGTCCTTGCTCGACACTAAAGGTAGCTCCATCACTTTATATTTTTTTCCACCATCTCTAAATGTTGTTGAGAAAGATTGAGAGGTAGACGATTTGCTTGACTATCTTATTCGTGAAATAAATTCTCTTGTGTGTTTGCTTGCATTTAATGTGATCCTTGAAATGTCTTTGTGTTTGTTAATATCTCTTTCAATCACCTTGGATTTTTACATTGGCATAAGTGATGTAGTCAAGTTAGGGAAATCCAATGAAGGACAACCCTGCCTTGCAACCTATAACACAAACACCATGAAATAACAAAGCAAAACAAGATCATTCAACATAGGATATACCTTGGGAAAACCCTTGAAGGGAAAAACCCAGCCTCAAAGCTCAATCATTATATTATTTTGATGAATTACTTATGCCCTCAGGATTTACACATGCTAGACCGTAGCCTAGAATCACAAAAACATTCAAACAACTCAAATCTATGATGCACAAATTATCTGCTTAACAACTTTATCTTCGGTAACGATCTGCTGATCCGAACCTCAGTCCACCGGACTAGAACGCCGCAAACCTCTAGAATCTACATCTTTCTTGATTCTTATCTTTCGCGGACCTTTGTCATCACCATTCAATCTCCAAAATTCTTCTCTATACTATCCACAAGCCTCATCAACTAAATCAAGTCGGCCAAAGATCCACCGGTTCATAATGAAATGTGAGAATACTAACATGTCGGCCAAATCGCCACGAACACCTCCAACAATGCTTAGAAATTTGTGCGGACCTCCAAGAACATCGGTCGGGTCCAAAACAACATCCCCAATGATCTGAAAGTTAAAGAAATGATCCGCAACCGAATTCACACTCTGCCAGCTTAACACATCAAGAACAAGCCAATCTGGAACCATACTGGAATCGATATCTCACCAGAATTAAATCCAAATTTCATGAATCTGGAATATGTTTAAGACAAGGATCTTTAGATAATAAATCCAAATCCATAACTCTAAATTCACAAAAATGAATAAACACAACAATCTCCAAGCAACTCCACTACTAACTGCTCCAACCGGATGAACTACTTAGATGCTCCTGCGTCAATAAGGATGCAAAGTGATTGACCCTATCATAACATTCCTTTGTTTGTATCCCACTTTCTCTATATGTTTCGATTAAGTAAAAGAAGGTATTTGAAAGGTACCCGAACCTTTTACAAGCCAGGAAAACGAAACTGCTAAAAAAAGTGCCTGATCACTTCAAAAAGACAAAATGAACCCACCGGAAGGGAACAACTTAACACATCATTACATTAAAAACTCAGAACAGACAACAAAAGGAAAGCACAAAGACAACAAAGAGACAGAACCAAGGACAACAACTGAAACTAAATACTATTAAGAATTTCCTTAGCGTGAACAACCATTTGTTTCATATTATTCGCTAAGGTCTTCATATCCTCCAACTCACGACCTTCGATGTCGTCCTTATTCTTTGTGTTAGCTCTGGTCCTCCTTTCATGACCCTTCTTGTTCACCTCCTCTTTATCACCATCCTTCTCTGCATTATTCTCAAACCTGTTGATAAAGATGTTCATGTTGTCCACCGAAGATTTGAGGATTTAGAAATTTTGATCAGCAATCTTCTTGACGTTGTGCTCCAGCCTGTCAATTCTACTGCCAAAATCTTTCATTTTGTTTTCCATTTCCTTTCTATCTCCCATCTCATTCACCTTTTTTTCCGTTGCTAAGATTTTTCCAACCATACTTTCTCTATATGTTGTATACATGTTATGTCATAAATGTGCTTCTGTGTTGTCTACTTGGAGATAATGCAAAGCATTGAGATCTTTTTGGTATTTTCCATGTTGGTCCATTAAGACTTTTGTTGTTCATATCATGTTCTCTTCCTCCATTGTGCTTGAAGTTCTACTACATTTGGGGGATGATGTCAAAATAATAACAATCATACTTAATATACATAATTTATCTGATGCACATATTTTTTATTAAGAAAAAACAAGTTTTATGGGGACCTAAAACCCCTTACAAAGCTACTAAAAAGTAAAGCATTAAAGTTCAGGGCACCACAAAGATAAACACACAAAACTGGTTGCAACAGGAAAAATAATACAGACTAGTAGCCCAAGCAACAACAACAAAAATCCAGTGAGAAGCTAACAAAGACATCAACTAATTGAAACTACTGAAAAACATTTAAGGTCTAAGAGGCCTCCTTTTCTAGTATCAACATGGTCTTGGAAGCATCTTTAAGATTTAGAAGATCCCGTGGAAGAGAATCCACCATCATTTTAGCACTCTGTCTTGTCTTCCTCGATGAGTGAGAAACAAACTTCGAGCTGGAAACTCCAACATCCTTCTCTAGGTCAATAACATTCTTCTCATTGTGAATTTTCTCCAATCTGGTAACCAGAGCATTCATGTTGGTAGCGGAAACCTTCATCATAGCAACACTATTTTCCATAACTTTCTTTAGGGCTTCCTCAATCTGCGCTACCTTCTTTCTAACCCCCTCAATCTTTTGGTCATATATGTTTTTTAAGAGCTCAATTGCCTTGCCATTTTTCTTCAAACACTCTAACATCATGCTCTTTTCATCTGCAGTCCAGGTAGCATTATCTGCCACATTCTAAACAACTTTCCATTTATAAAGATTGGTGTCCTGGTTATTTTTATGAGTCAGACCCTCCTTCCCATCCAACTTAGTTATCATGGTGTTAGGCCCAATATGGAAAGATAATGTATTGAGAGGGGAGGGGTGAATCAGTACTCCAAAACTTTTCTTCAACAATAACTTTACTGTTATGCATAAACCGAATAGTGCAGTAACATAATATAAAGCTAAAACAAATAGATAACAATCATACATGATTCACTCCATAACACATATATTTTGGTTACGCAGAAACTCTTGGTTAGAGAGAAAAATTGCGGTGGGGATGGCACCTACAACTTCACTACTGCAATAATAAAGAGTGCTCGGTTAGAGCTACATGTTTAGCTATTTCTGATAGCTTAACCTGTTAGGAGTATCAAGATCTGTTAGATCTACCTTGCTAAAGGATTTTACAACACTTAAACTAAATGCTGCACCTGGTTAGAGGCTTTACAATTTATAGACTTGATTACAGTCTTTTACCCTGTTAAAGGTTTCTCTTACAACATCAAAATATTACATTAAAATCATTACAAATATCTGCAACTTTACATCTGGAATGTTATAGCAGATTCTATGTGCTCTGAATAGATTACCTTGCTTATAGCATACCTCGGTAACCGATATAGTAACTCGGTAAACCCTTTTGTTTACTCTGTTCTTCGACTGTTCTCTGAAAACCTTCTCGGTGACCTCTGTGTCTCTGTAACAGTCTTCTTACACTCATGCACACACTCTTAATTCTTAACTCATGCTGTATAAATAGATCTCTTATGACAGTGATCCATTCATTGCTTCGATCTTATAAAACATGTTTTATCAAATGAATAACCATGCAAATTATTTCATTGGTTAGATGACCTCAAAATCATACACAATCTTTAAGTGCAATTTCCAATGTGATAACGATTAGATGTGCCTCGATCTTGTAACACGTTTTCATATGTATGTCTAGGTTCAATGAATCTGGTAACACGTTTCACTCGGTGTATATCAACTCGGTGTGTCATCTTTGCTGCTCAGTAGACATGAAATGATACTCGGTAGACAACTTAGTGTATACTATGCTCTGAGACTACTTTCTTCTGTAACCGACTAGACTGTTCATACTGACTGAATATCTCGGTAGTGATAACCGACTAGAGTATATAGAATAACTTTGAACATAAAACTAATGGGAACTTGATAAGTAGTAACAATCTCCCCTTTTGACATTAGTTGAGATGTTTGATAAAAACTACTTTCAAAGTTATAACTCAATAATCTATATACTTGCAAAATTTGACTATACTGATAGTATATATAATAGTCAATGAAATAATATATCAGATATACTCCCCTTATCGATATACTGTACAAAACTCTGATTTTGCATGCTTGGTGATCTGTTCTATGTGCTTTGCTTACTATTCTGTACACTGCTTAGTTCACTGCTCTTGGATACTTTGCTTACTCTGCTCGGTGTACTCCCCCTATATACTATACTCCTGTTGTTTGATACTCTGAATATCATTCCCCAAATATATCACTCCCCCAATACTGTATCAATACTATATCACTCTCCCTTTTTGACAAACATAAAAACTTAATTACCATTCGGGGGTGGTAACTGGTCAAAAATGGATTTGTACTTGATCCGAGCTTCGATGAGAGCAACAGAGAGGGCATTCTTTACACTGTCCATTAAAGAATTTTGTGCTTGAATATCAGCCAATAATGATATTAAGCCATCTAGAGTGCTTCCCTCTTGTGTAGTAGATAGAGATGTGGCTCGGTTGATCTGTTCTTGGACGAATGAAAGATGAGGAAGGAATAATGTCTGTAGTGTCATTATATCCATCCCGATCTTGTGTTCTTCATTTCTTAAGTCCAATTGTTGAGCCATGAGCTGTTGGAGCTTTGTATAAAAATTCTGAACTGAATTTGGCTCTGTGGTCAACTTATTTGAGAGATCGGTGATCTCTTTCTCAATTGCCTCTGTTTGATTTTTAATGTCTTTAATGAATAAAGAAAATGTGCAGAGTTTCTGAAATAAATAAAGAATGTGCTTGAGTTGAGGAGTCAACTCAGCAATAAATTTGACAAGTTTAACTTTGCCAATAGCTATAGCTTTCTGTACCTCTTCTATCATTTTTGCAGTGAGCTCTTTGTCTTTTAACTTGCTCAAATATTCCGATGCATCTACTCTAGATGTCTCTATTTTTGTTAGGAGTACATCCAGTTGAATGTGGATGGCTACATCAGTGGATACTATAGCTTCAGGTAGCATATCTATTAAGAGTGTTTTCACCTTCTGAAGTACCTTATTTTTCTTTTGAATGGCCATTTGCTTCTCTTGTTTGGCATTTTCTTTGCATAGTTCACCAAAATCAATGAGTGCTTGCCCCTTCAATTTTGATATGTCTACATTGGGCAACACTATTGGTTTTGACAAATCAACTTAAAAACTATGCTTTTTCATCTTCTTTTCTTTACCTTTCACTGATGGAACTAAGACAATGGCCTGTGAGGCTTGATGACCCTTGGTAGGTTGCTCGGTAGAGGCAACATTCTGATCGGTTACTTTTAGCCTCTGTAGAGTCCTTTGGTGTCTCGGTACTCAGTGTCTCAGTTTCATCATTTGTAGTGCTAGAAGGTGCTTGAGATGTCTGTTCTTGAGTAGTACCTTCTCCTACTATAGACTTGTGACCTTCGGTGCCTTGATCCGTGTCCTGAGGGGTTTCAGTTGAGATAGGTTGCTTGACCAGTGGATAAGGCTGAACTTGTTCCAAGACTGATTCACTAGATACAAGTTTTGCATATGCATTGCCTTCTATCATTTCCTGTTCCGGTGCCTCTACATCCATGACATCTTCATCTATTTGAATGGTGTTAGCAGGGTCTTTCTTGGTAACATCAGGATCTTGCTCAGTGACATCAACAATTTCAATTTCAGCTTGCTCACCTGCATCCTTGATTTTAAATATTTCCCACCACTTTGCTTTTGTCTCATTTTCAACTTCAATGTACAACCCATTCATCAGTTTTAAGGCTCTTTGTTTGACAAGAAACTTTGAGTTGTAGGTTGTCAGATGTTATTTTATTTCAGCTACTGACATGTCAGGAAAGAGATGAACCATACTTCTTTCTCTGATCTATTTCTCCGAGTCCATTACATACTTCCACCTATTATCAATATGCAAGTAAAGTTCATTCGGAAGTGACTTTGCTAGTTCTAATGGAGCTAACCGGAATTTTAGAAGTGTGTAGATGACAGCTTCTTCAATTTTTTTCTTCTCATCATTATTTCTGGTTTCATACTTTACATATCTGAATGAACCAAATCCTCCATATTCTTTCAGATTAGCACAGAAGTTTTCAACACTACTTACATTTACCTTCTTGCTTTTGACAATTTGAAATTTGCTTGCATCCTCTGATTCGATATCACTAGACTCTTTTGCCAAAATGAGTCTCCGAGTAGATTTCTTGTAGGTCTTTGTTACCTTGGGAGTAGTAACACTTTTTGTTTTCTTACTCGGTGAGGCTGCAGATGCTCTTGTGTTAGGTCACTTTGGAGGTGGAGTTGGTGAGGCCTTTGATGTGTCCTGTTTCTTTCTCTTCAACACTTTTCCCTTAGGTAATTCAGTGCTTAGTTTTATTGCTGCCTCTTGGGCTTCAGATTCCTCTTCGGTAATGGCAATGGTTCCTTTGACAGGTGTAGAGGAAAAGTCTTCTCCGAATTTCTCTGACAATGCCTTTATCATTTTTGTTGCCTTTCTTGTAGCTTTGGGTACTGCAATGCTCATCTTTACCTTTTCCTTTACTTCCTCATAGGTTCCATACCTTAGCTTAGTAACATGCCTCGGTAATGTGAGAAATGCATCAATTCTCTATTGTGTGATGTCATAATCAATCTCATAACCCATAGGTGACAAAGATTGAGTTCTTGGTTCCACAACATTCACATAACAGTAATCGGTGTCAACTTCAAAACATGTATCATTTTTGTATTTCTCTACTAGCTAGGGTGGAATCCTATATCTGTTATGCATTTTCTCTTGAAATTTGCTGAAGTAGTCATCCATAATATCATTGAAATTATCACCTAACTTCTTGATGAAGTCATTTATCTGATGGGTGATTGGTCGGTGTAGTTCCCAAACAACTTTACCGACTGATGGAAAGAATTTTTCAAAATAGAAAAACATGCATACAAGTAATGATCCAAACTTTAGTGTATTAGCTGAGTTGTTTTTCTTCAGCTTCTTGATGGTGTTCAGATTCTCAAATAGGTTCTTTAGCAACACCTCACATAGATCAATTTTCATTCCCTTTTTCACAATTTTATAGGCTAGGTCTACTGCTGCACAAGGTACACTGTTTTCCCTTGTTGATTGGAAGAAACAATAACCCATTACTCTTATGAAAAATTTTAGTTCTTCATCAGTGACATTATTCAGTTTTAATCCTCTGCAATTTGATTCCACTCCAGTTAAACTGATCAATTCCTTCTGTGATATCATCTTTTGGGCTTGGGCATGATCATAAATGGGGTAACCGGTAATCAGATGAATGATCTCCTTGGTGATCTTAAATGGTTGTTCTTCTAGCCACATGAAATCATCGTGAACTCTGCTTAGGACAAACTTAACCCACTAGGGTTTGAACACACAGGGATAGGTTAGGGCTTCAGTTAATCCCTTGATCTTGATGTGTTCATACTTGCTGTTCAATTTACCATTGGTGCACAACTCATCATAGGTGTCTTTAATTTCAACATGACCGAGTTCTTCAACATGACATTTGGTGAAGAATCTCGCATCCTCGACTAACAACACTTTGTCTGGGATGAGTGAAAAAGCGGTTTTGTCATCCGGTTCAGATGCAACTTTGGGAGTCAAAGAGTATTTTAGTGAGGGCTTCTCTACATTCTTGACAACTATGGGATCTTGGATCTTGGGCACCATTGTAGATTTCAGATAAAAGCTAACAAAGGATCCTTAGGGTTTCAGGATTTTCAAATGACTGACGCTTTATACTTAGCAGATAATGGCAACTAGATAAGATCGATAAACCAGCTTAACAATGTGTTGAGATTGATGTAAATACCTTGAATTTGCTTTGTAGGAGGTTTGATCACCTTAGATTTGCTTTTCTCTGCTCTCTCGAAAACTTGGTAAGTTGAAAATGACCGCGAAAATGCTTTTAAGTACACAATATGCCTTATAGGGTTCCATGCAGGTTAGGTCAAAAACATTAAATGCACTCGGTTCCACTTAATTTTCTTTCATTTTTCCGTTTTAACCAAGTAACCAAACTTCCTTCATTCACCGACTAGACAGGTTTCCTGTATTCACCAACTTGACATGTTTCCTGTAAAGTGCTTTAAAAGACTAATAGAATTTCAAACTTTACTATTACATCTTAATTATGTAGATTTGAATTAAGTACATGATAAAATAGGAACTCTTAAGATTTAACCTTGAGATAATGTAGTCCCTTCATACCTTTACCGATTAATTTGGAATAGGTGCACCTGACTCGGTAGGTAAGGTGCTTACTTCATTTGACACAAATTTCCTTCTTTTTCCAAATCATCTTTAATTTTTCTTTTATTTCCTCAATGTCTTTTCTAAGTTGATCTCTGCAATCTCCAGCTAAATGTCCAACTTTGTGACAATAAAAACATGCCATACCAGGATTTCTCCATGATCTTCGGTTGTTCATTCCAAACCTTATAAAGTAGTTGGCACTTATATGTCCATATCTTCAATAACATTCACACCATATCCTTGTATTGTAATCCCATGGTAATGCAGAATACTATCGGTAAGGATTTGTGTGAGTTCGGTAACCTCTAGCATTTGCTTGGTGTGCAGACCACATATAGTTCTTTTGCTTAAGCCAACACTTCTCGGTACTATGTCCATATCTATTGCAGTTTTTACAAAACCCTTTGAATTTTGCCTTCTAATAATTGTTCACAGACTTTTTCCTACATTGATTAGATGTGTGACCATATTTATTGCAATTGTAACAATAACCATTGGACTTAGTGACTTTCAGTTGCTTACCTTTTCTGATTTGGCACATGTTGGCAGTGTGACCTTGATTTCCACAGTAGTTGCAAATAGGCTTCTTTCTTTTGATGTTCTTCTTGATTCCAACTTGCTTTGATGATTCTCCTCTCTCGTTAGTATGAATTCCCTTCTCGGTAGAGTCTTTTCCTTTGTAACCGAGTCCTGCATCCTTGTTGGGTCTTCTTGTATTCAGTTGCTCATCCAACATCTTTGATGCTTCATAACTCTTCTTGAGTGTTTCTTTGGATTTCTTCTCTGATTCAAGTTCATCGATCAACCTTGATACTTCAAGTTTCAATGCTTGATTCTCATCATTTTTCAGAATTGCTTCATGATGTGCATAACCTAGTTGATTTTATAGATTTTGTTGAATTCCGGTCAACCTTGTGATTTCATCATTCTTATCAGATACTAAGACTTCAAGTTGTTGTTTCTCTCTTTCTAGATCTCTTACTTTATCCTCGGCTGTCCTTAATGCATCAAGATTTTTAGTCATCTGTGTGCTGAAATGTTCATGTTCTCTTTTCATTGCTTTCAGTTGATCAACCAGTGCTATGTTCTTTTCTTTCAATACTCCAATCATTTCTTCAGTTTCTTCAGAAATACTGTTCTTAGATGATGTCTCAATTTGTTCCACTAACTCTTGAGAGTCCTGCAAATCATCAGATAATATTCTTCTTACTTTCAGAGATTTTTGCATTTGTCTTTGCATGTCTGCAATCACTTGATTAGCATGATCCAACTCTTCTTGCAGATACACAATCCTCCAAGATTGTTTATAGCCTTCCATTGATAAGATCTTTCTCTTTAGGTAGTTAAACCCTTTTCCAAGATTCATGCTCTGATACCAATTGTTAGGCCCAATATGGAAAGCTAATGTACTGAGAGGGGAGGGGTGAATCAGTACTCTAAAACTTTTCTTCAACAATAACTTTACTATTATGCATAAACTGAATAGTGCAGTAACATAATATAAAGCTAAAACAAATGGATAACAATCATACATGATTCACTCCATAACACATATATTTTGGTTACGCAGAAACTCTTGGTTAGAGAGAAAAACTACGGTGGGGATGGCACCTACAACTTCACTACTGCAATAATAAAGAGTGCTTGGTTAGAGCTACATGTTTAGCTATTTCTGATAGCTTACCTTTTTAGGAGTATCAAAATCTATTAGATCTACCTTGCTAAAGGATTTTACAACCCTTAAACTAAATGCTGCACCTGGTTAGAGGCTTTACAATTTATAGAATTGATTAGAGTCTTTTACCCTGTTAAAGGTTATTCTTACAACTTCAAAATATTACATTAAAATCATTACAAATATCTGCAACTTTACATCTGGAATGTTATAGCAGATTCTATGTGCTCAGAATAGATTACCTTGCTTATAGCATACCTCGGTAACCCATATAATAACTCAGTAAACCCTTCTGTTTACTCTGCTCTGAAAACCTTCTCGGTGACCTCTGTGTCTCTGTAACAGTCTTCTTACACTCATGCACACACTCTTAATTCTTAACACATGCTGTATAAATAGATCTCTTATGACGGTGATCCATTCATTGCTTCGATCTTACAAACATGTTTTATCGAATGAATAACCATGCAAATTATTTCATTGGAGAGATAATACACTCCTTCAAATAATAAATAATGTTAAGGGAAATATAGATGATATTTTTAATTCCCCATGAGGGCTTAGACATCCTTTTGAGGCATCTAATAATATTAAGGGAATCTCCCTCAATCCAAACTTTTTTAAATTTTAAGTTTTTGATAATCTTAAGGATTTCCAAAACCCCCCTTGCTTCAACACTATGATTAGTTTGAATACCCAAAGGACAAGCTATGGACACCGCACATAAACCATTAGAGTCCCTTATCACACCACCACAACCGGCTCTCCTAGGGTTCCCCTTTGCAACACCATTGAAGTTGACTTTTATCCATCCCTCAGGGGGGTACCTCCACACCACACCATCTCTGATTCTTCTCTCTTTATATTTGTTGATATCAAATTGAAGACCCCATCTCAAAGAAATAGCCTTATCCTCCTCCCCAACATGTAACGAAGGGAGAGATCTGAGCTTACTACCAATAAAATTCAAATTCTCTCTAATGGATCTGCATATTTTATCAAAGACAATATTAGCAGTGCAAGAGGTCTCTCTAAATATTCGGTTATTTCTTTCCTTCCAAACATGCCAAGACACAAAAGGAAAATTAAAAGACCAAAATATTTTCAAGATTGGGTTAGAGGAAGGACACTTCCATTGAACAAAGAAATCATCCACCTTTTCAAGAAAGACCCACTCTATCTTCCAAATGGAAAGGATTTTGCTCCAAATGTCAACAGAGAAGGGGCAATGCAAAACAAGGTGAGAAACATATTCAACATAATTATGACATAGCAAGCATCTATTCGGGATTTGGAATCCTTTCTTCATGAGATTATCAATGCTGAGGATTTTGTTTTGGAGAAGCAACCAAAAAAAAATATTAACTTTAGGAATAGATTCTTAATCCAAGCCTTGGTCCACATAGGGGGAAGAGGGAGGGTGGGACTCAATAACTTAATAGCAGAGGCAACAAAATAAGAGCCATCTAGGGACTGCTTCCAAATGAAAAGGTCTTCTATGGTCGGGTTCACAAAAAGGGACATCAAGGCTTTTTACAAGGGGGAACAAACAACATCAATATCAACCAACTTGACCCAAGAGGACTGCTGCCAATACTCAGAGACCAGTGATCCAAACCTGGCCTTCCAAATATTGATAAAAGGCACAAAAATATTAAAATAATAGATGGGTTTATCAAAAATCCAAACATCTTCCCAAAATCTAATTTTAGTTCCATTGCCTAAAACCCAACCAGCACTGGCTTCAGCTAAACACTTTGCCTTCAGGATACTGTTCCAAATAAAAGAGCCATTTGGAATGTCATTAGAGTGAAATAAGGAGGCCAAATAGGTGTTTCCTTGCAAATACTTTCTAAACCAAACAAAGTTCCAATCCTTTCTATCACCAAAAGTCCTCCAAACTTGTTTTGCAAGAAGAGCATTATTAAAGTCTTTAATAGACTTTAGGCCAAGACCCCCAAGATTTTTTGGATTGCAAACCTTCTCCCAAGCAACCAATGGCAACCTTTTCTTCTCTTCAACCCCAGACCATAAAAACCTCTTCTGAATTTTTTCAATGACATTAACAAATTTACCTGGAATCTTGAATAAGCTTAAGGAATAAACATGAATATTCTGAAGAGAGGCTTTGAGGAGCTACAATTTACCAACTTGACTAAGTAAAGCTCCTTTCCACCCAACAAGTTTATCATTAAACTTGTCCACAAGAGAGCTCCAAAAAGAGTCAAGAGGGGATGTTCCCAAAGGAAGCCCCAAATAGATAGATGGAAAAGGCTCAATAGCACAACCAATAATGTCAGCAATTTTCCTCTGTCTAATTGGAGAGGTATTAATGAAAAAGATAGTTGTCTTATTCCAATTTATAAGTTGACCCGAAGCATTAGAATAAAGTTGTAAAGCTCTTTTGAAGGACCTAGCTTCATGAACTGAGGCAACACCAAGAAGGATAGTGTCATCCACAAATTGCTGATGAGAAAAAATAAGATTAGAAGATGAAGGCCTAACACCTTTAATAACTCTAGAAGCAACCAGCTTTTGCAAGTGTCTTCTAAGACTTTCAACCATAAAACTGAATAAAATAGGGGAGATAGGATGGTTTAAAAATGGACGAAGGAGATCCATTAGTAACAACAGTCAGAGAGGTAGTAGAGATAAGTTGCCAAATGATGTTAGTAACTTTACTATCAAAGCCTAAGGCTTGCAGAATCCTTAGCAGAAAAAACTAGTCTACTCTATCATAGGCTCTAGCTAGATTAAGCTTAATGAGGAAACCATCTTTCTTAGAGGCTTGAAGCAAGTGAATATTCTCATGGACCAAGATGATATAATCCAAGATTTGCCTCCCAGACATGAATCCATTTTGATGTGTGGATATGATGGAAGGTAGCACTACCAACAATCTGGATGTAACAACCTTAGACATGATTTTATATAATGAGTTGCAGATACTAATAGGTCTAAACCTATCCATAGAGTCTACACCAATCCTTTTAGGAATAAGAACCAGGAAGGTAGAGTTAACCTCTTTAAGAAGGGACTTGGATCCAAAAAATTCCTTCATAACATGAACAATATCCTTACCAACAATATGCCAAAAATGTTGGAAGAAGAACATGGGGAACCCATCAAGTCAAGGGGATTTATCCGCTTGGAAATAAAAAATGGCTCTCATAACTTCCTCATTCGAAGGGATGGAACATATACTTTTGTTATGATCAAGTCCAAAAACCTTTGGAATGTTCTCCAGCAAAGACTCTTGATTGTTCAGACAAAGATTTGGATCAGAAGTCAAAAGACTAGAGAAAAAATGAACAACCTCCTTAGAAATATCCTCATATCTACTAATAGTTGTACCATCAATCACCATCTTAGTGATATGATTAGCAGCTTTATGTTTCACAGAGGACATATGAAATTATTTGGTGTTTTTGTCTCTAGCAGACAACCACAACGCCCTAGACCTTTGACTCCAAAAATCTTCTTCATTGGCTATAATCCTGTGATATCTGGCAAGGACCTCATTCTCTTTATCCCTTGTAACAGATTTATAACCATCTTTCTAAATAAGATCCTAAATTTGATTCGCCTCCATCTTTAAAGCATTCTTCATGACAAAGATATCTCCAAAAACTTCCTTATTCTAAACCTTGACCCTTTCCTTCACATACCTAAGTTTTTTAACAACCTTAAACATTGGTGATTCTTCCATCGGGATGCTCCACCACTGTCCAACATTCTATTCCAGAGAAGGGTGGGATAACCACATTTTTTCAAATCTGAAAGGAAAACTTCTCCTTTTTGAAAGGGCATTAGCAATAAAAGAAATGGGAAAGTGGTCCGAGCCAATTATTTTGATGACAGACAAAGAAAAATGATATTTAGATAACCAATCATTATTGATTAAAGATCTGTCTAGTCTAACCTAAATCAAATCCTCGCCATCCCTTATGTTGGTCCAGGTGAAAGAGGCCTCACTCAACTCCACATCTGAAAGAGCCATGTTGTTAATGAAGTCCATAAGATCAGATTTGTTGTGTATGTGAACTTGAGACCCTCCAAATTTTTCAGAATCATGAAGGGGAGTGTTAAAATATCCCATGACCAACCAAGAGTCCTAATCAGAAGATTTTCTTTTGACCTCAACACTCTTCTAGAATTTGAACCTTGCAACTTTGGTATTTGGAGCATAAATATTGGATAGGACCCAAATGAAATCATCCCTTATGTGTCTTAGTCTAATACAAATCAAATTACTATTAGCCACAATTAGCTTACCTTCAATAACTTTCTTATTCCAAAAGACAACACCACCACCCGAGGCACCATCGGAGCTACTATCAACCTCACCCCCAAAGCTAAAAATGATAGTTTGTTCAAATTTCTCTTTACTCATCTTAGTTTCTTGAATTAGAATGACATATGGTTTATGGTGTCTAACCAGATTCTAAAGGATATCCTGTTTGCTGGATCCGTTAAGGCCCCAAATGTTCCAAGAAATTATCTTCATTTTGGAAGAGGAGAGCAGGTCTCGAAAATGGTTCACTGAATTCCATCAACAATGTTCTGCTTGCTTTCAAATTCTCTATGCCATCTAGCATATTTTCTACCTGGAGGGAACTTCGAGTTGCCAACATCAGCTTTAGCCCTATTTCTAGTATGCATTCCAATAGCATTACCAGTCTTCTTACTTATTTTTTTCCCTAGCTGTCATAAAGGATTCTTCACCCTCCTCTTCCTTAGATTCATTCTTATTACGGTCCAAATTTTGGCTCTTCCAATGGCTGGAGATCAGAGTAACAATATTATCTTTTGGATAATTTGAATCCCCCTATTTAAATGAATCTTGAGATCACTGACACTCCAACCCTATAGGGATTTTTGGGTCATCACTCTTCTCAAAGATAGTTTCCGGCACTTCAGAGTAACTGCTACCATTATTCTCACCACTGATATCCTTAATAGGCATCTCCCCATTAACCACCAACTCATCATTTTCTCCTTCTTCCAAAGACTTCTTCTGAAAAGCCTTTGAATCCGAGATAGGACACACTAAATCCATTCTAAGGAGCCATATTAGTAGATTTTCCTTCTATATTCTCCTAATCCACAGAGATATGGGCCTCAGGATCCTCTAGACAAGGGCTTTCAAAGATAGCAGTATCCTTGATAGGATTTTCTTTCCAAAACTGCTTTTGGGCCCCCTTGTTTTTAGAGAGATTCTTAGGGTTACTAGGACATCCTTTTGCCCAATGACCAACTTTTTTGCAATGAAAGCACACAAAAGGCAAGTATTCATACTCTATTGGTTGTTCCCATTTCCCCAATTTGGAGACAATATCAACTGATGATGGGAGATCAGAATTTTGGCATACATTCACACAAATTTTGGCATAAACCAACCTCTTCCTGGCCATTGTCATTGGGACCATAGCAAGAAGATCCCCAAAGGAACCAACAATACCCTTAAAAACATCCTCAAACTAAAATTCTAAGGGTAACCCAAGCAGACATACCCAAACATGGGCCGACTCAAAGAAGGAAGAATCCTTTAACTCCAATCTAGGAGACCATTTCCTCATGGTTAAAGAAGTTTTACCTAGCATCCAAGGCCCTCCACAGAGAACACTTTTCAAATCTTCCATACAAGAGAAGTTGAAAGAAAAAAACCCCTTTGACATTGTGGATATTTCCACTTGACCCTTCAATTGCCATTTTTTCTTGGCAAAAAACCTCACTATCTCAATATTAGGTCTTGGGCCAACAAATTTACCCACTAGAGTGAACGCCATTAAAGAGATATTGTGTTCCATCATAGTGTCCGGGATCGAAATGAGAAACTTTCCCACTGACTTGTTAGAAATGTCAGAAACTTTAGGAAAAGTGGATTTACCTGTTGGTTTCGTACCAAATAAGCTAGACCAAGATTTTAGGGGGCCTTGAAAGATGACATTCTACTCCAGCTCCACTCCCCCTTTCAAGAATCCCTCTCGATTAGAGGTGTTAGCATGTGAAGCCTTGTTATCTCTTGGATCAAAAGGAGGATCTACAGCTCGTGGGTCCCCATCCTTGTTACACTCCCCATCATTATTCCCTTCCTTTGACCTATCTAAGTCATGAGAACAGTGCAGGATAAGGCCAGAGATCACAGACTGAAAACCAACACCCGAGTTCCCACCCAAAATTGTTTGTTATCGGATGTACATGTTGACCCCAAATAGTGGATCCCTTATGCACTCTTTCATTTTTTGTGATCATCACCTTTGATTTTCCTATGCCTTGGGGCATTTCATTTTCATGATGTCCTTTTCTTTCAAATGCATGTATGCTACCTTAAAGCAATTTCTCTTGGTGAGGTGTAAGTAATCACTTAAACATGGAGGCATACACTTTTCTATATGTTACATTATGTGCCCACACCACAAAGTTTGGTTAATACACATTTATCACACACCATGATATATTTGGTGCACACTACAACACCCATTTTGTAGTTGCATTTTTGGATTACCTAGCTAACAAAGGCTTCATTTTGTAATCTTTGTGTTTGATGCACACTACAACACCCATTTTGCAGTCACCTTTTTCAAATTCTCTAGAAAATGGAGTTTTCACTTTGTAATATTTTGCAAGAGTCAACTAGCATAATACACCTTGCTACACTTGTTCGACTCTCCTCTTCTCTTATGTATCCTACTTGTAAACCTCCCTTACTAGACCTAGATGTCATATTATTCTTGATCCTTACATGCTCCATTTATGTGTAACCTATGTTGATAATGTTTCTCCCTTTAGCTTGATCTTTTAGACCAATAAGATCCTAAATCCTAGGGGCTTGGTGTTGTCTTGTCTCTTTAATATCAAGGTGAAATTATCTGGATTTTGTCTTGTACTTTATCATGAGTATGAGCATAAGTTCATAATCTCACTAAAGTGGGGGTTAAATGTAGTATTATAAATTATATTCTCATACAATTCACACTCATTTGGGGTTCACTTTGGCGGTTTTACCCTCATGCCCCTGATTTTTCTTAAGCCATGGCCAAATCTGAAAGCTCAACACTAATCCATGTTCACTGACCTAGATTCTGGCTTAAGATACCAGGTTTATGGTGCCTAAAAAATTAGTCCTCCTACTCTATGTTGTCTAGAACCCTGAACCTCTTAGTCTATAGTATCTAGCACCATGGTCTGATTAAAGTGGGCCCAAATTTGAACCTCTAACAATTGGAAGTTGCTAAGTAGGAAAGTGCTCCTCGAAGTCAACCTTTTTCAAAATTTAAATACATTTAATGAAGTGGTGTATAAATACAACCTCCACCCTCCTATTTGAACATCTCTCTACAAATGTTTGATTCTTACTCACACTCCAATTAAGTAAAGAAATCAAGCATCTTTAAGGTACTGAAGGATAGATGTGAGGTTAAGAATTCAAGTTAGCATCCATGATAAAGTTTATGTGTTTTCTCCATGAGTGAAGAAATGCAAGAACTCCTATCAAGAAGCATCAACCTTTCATGGCACTTCAAGGAAATAACTTCATAGCAAAGCTATAACTTGTCAATTGTACATTTCCTTAAGTTTTTTGGCCTCTTCCTTGTAAGGATAACCTCTCTTTTCCTAATCATCATTGTTGTAGTGGAGGTTAATTCCTACAAAGAGTTTGACTTAGGCGAATCCCTATACAACCCAACACTTTTCCCTTCTTTTCTATGTGTAGGTTTCAGATCTAAAGATAGAGAGTTTTATATTCACAAAGTGTACATAAAAATACACAATTCCAAATTTTGAACATGCAAAAAACCTTGGTCTATGGAGTGTCACTCGATGATTGACACTTTTTCGATGAAATTTTGGGAGAATGATCAACTGAGCACATTGATCTAGAATCCACACATCACATTTAACAAAAAAATCTCTGGTCTAGGGTGCCTCACTCTATAGATAGATAATTTCAGGTTTATATTTCAAACATTAGTTCCTTTATGCATCCCATTTTTAGATCTAATTTTACTTTCTTATTTCCAGTTCTGTATATTTATGTTCATGTCAATTCTTGTCAATTTCCTAATTCCTCCAGCCTTTATTGCCTTCTTCATATCCAATCATATCTACAACAAAAGAGAATAATCAATTACAAGCACACATCTCTCCCAAGGGACTAAAGTTAGGCCCAATTGGTCATTCTCCAATGAAAATGATGGGATTGGAAATTATTCTTAGTTTGCATTTTCAAACTATTGAACCCGATTTCCACTAGGTTTCACTAACTATATACAATTTTACCTATCACATGGTTCCAAAGACCATATCCTTTCAATTAGGTCCCTAATATTCTTTTTCTAAATAAAATGAAGTGAAGCACTTGTGGCATTCCCAACCTTAACATTATTTTTTATTAATATTTTAATAACTTTTAATTAAGATGAGGGGGTGTGTCCCTACATACTTAAGAATATAAATAAGGAGGATATGTTTCTCAAAAACCATCATATCATCAAATATTGAATTCATACACTATTGTCATAATATGACTTTTTTATTTTACAGGTAATCCTTTGTAACCATGTAATCCAATATGGATGTGGATGTCTCCTTCTTTACAATAGTAGTTTATTAACTATCTCCTATGAAACAAGATTATTAGTGCTATCACCATAAATAATAACATTGCAAACTTTACCTTCACACTTGCACCTTGTGCAAAATACTCTTTTCTTTGAATTAGTTATTTTTCCTCATTCAACAAGGATCTTTTTTGTGACAAGTACTTCTCATCTTTCTACATCTTTAGAATATGCTTAGATTCAACATCTTCATCTATATGTGCAACTTGTGCGTTACCCTCAAGACTTCTATTTGTCCTCCCTTGACGTTAATGACACTCATATACTCAATGTCCTTCTCTACAATTAAATAGGTTCCTTGAAAACTTCTCTTCTAGGTCCTGATCTAAACCTTCCTCTCTCTCTTTGATCACCATTAGTTTAGTCATAGGGATAGTAGGTATTATCTCCTTTCTTTTCCTAACTACAACTATATTCTTTACTCTTCAAGTTTGTCTTCATTTCATCCTGCTTATGATTGTCCACCAGTCTTTTCCCCATGAATTCTTCCTCTCTACTTTATTTCAAATCTTCTATTTAACTTCTCTACCTTTACTGAAAACTAATAATAATCCACAGTAGTGGTCACTATGACTAAACATATCTCCTCTTGAATTCTAGGCTTAAAATCATTTGTGTATTGGGTTACCTTCCCCTTGTTGGCCTTATAATGGTGTAGTGTCATAAAATTGTAACCCTAGAAATTTTTGATTTCATTAGGGTCCTCACGCATGCGAACTCAAATCCTTTAGCCTGATCAAAGACTGGAGATTGCTCGGCTTGCAGAAACAACTTCTTTCTTGGCCTCTGCATCACCCCATCCACACTCTGCCTTGGAGAAAGGGGTAGGACAGGGGTGTGGTGCCCTTGTCCTCCCAGGCCATGAGCATGGTACCCCTGTCCTTGCCCTATTTTGGGGCAGGACCCTTCCTAGGGTTGCATTGTTGGTTGTGCCTCGGGTGAGAAACTCCCCTGATGTTGGCTCGGGACAAAATTCAAATCCACCGACATGTATTTAAGAGGGAATTCACTCTCTCATTTGTATAAGTTCAATAGGCAGAAGTTGGACAAGATTAGAGTATGTACAAGCTATCAAGCATTCAAGAGCATTCAAGTATTCTTTTCGAGCATTAAGCATTCTCAAGTCTCCCTTCAAGGCTAGGTGTTGCATTCAAGTCAAGGATTCAACCATTGAAAAGGAGATTGATTTCAACATTCAATTCCACACAAGTATTTCTGTCAACATTGCTACTACAACCTCCCTTGAGGTGATTTACAATTTAGTCTTTCATTTACATCTACTTGCAAGTACTTTCCTTCATTACTTGGTTAATTCCAAAGCTGGGGTTTGACCTAAAGGCAAACCCCCAATCCCAACCCATTTTCCTCACTTTTTTATGTGTAGGTTGCAGGTGCACAATTGTACTTTTGGATTTAGGCTTCATTTACAAAGGCAGAAAAACCCTTTTCGTTTTGTGGATTATCAGAGGATTGTGTACATTCCTGCCATGGTTCGAGCAAATTTTCCTCAAATTAGCAAGGTGACTTCATATCGACATATTACTTCCAGATTCAGGTGCTTCATCCCGTATTCCGATCTCAAGTTATAATCATCTCTTTGTCACTTTAGCACTACATAATTCAATCAATTCCTTTCCAAATCAAACAAGAAAGAGGGGATCAACTTAGCATCCCCCATTCATTTAGAATTCAATCTACCATCTTTGTGTGGAGAGATTGAATCTAGTGAATTATCCTCTCCTCTTTCTAATATAATGGTGAAAAGTGCTTGAATGGTAATCGATAGCGAAACTCTCATCTCTCTTTGAGGGAAAGGGTAGTTTCCTTCTTGATTCATCATTCACCATTTTCCCACCATTATAGTTTGGTGAACCCGATATCTTGCATGCTTTCCTTTGAACAAAATTGCATAGTTTTCATTTACAAGTTTCAACTTTCTGCAAACTTAGTGGTTAATTCATTTAAAACCCTAGTTTTTTAATTTAAAACAGAACTTGTGATTTGTAAAAATTGCTTGTGGTTATCTTAGATCTGAAAATTGTTAAATTCAATTTCCTCATTGTCTTGTTCAATTTGCAATTAAAATTTACAAAATTAAGAGGTTACTTGTTAAAACCCTAATTTTCAAATATCATCTTAAACTTGTGCAAAGATTGGATTTCCATTTAATTTTCAGATTTCTGATTGTTCTCAAATTTGTCTTCTTCCTACAATTCAAAATTTCAATTTGCCCCCTTTTTCCCAAAATTCAAATTTCAAAATTAAGTGGTTAGGTCATCAACCCCTAATTTTTAAAATTAATTAGATTTTGTGTGAATTTCAAATCAATTTCAATTGTATTCAGATTTATAAACATTTTCCAAGGTTTCTCTATCCATTAGGTTTGGCCCCTTTGCAAAATTCTAATTCAATTCCTCTTTTTCTTCAAAACCCTAATAGGGTCCTATTTTCACATTTGCGCCTTCATTTCGCCCATCTAGAGATCGTAAAAGTCACCAATTTTTTGGGGTTAGCTTTAAAATCATCGTAATATCCATCCCTGAAAATTTTGAAAAAAGTTGGTTGGACCATATGCGTTCCCGCCATGGTCCTCGACTTTTTTCTTGAAATTTTGGGAGACTATTATGACTGTATTTAATAGCTTAAATATGGAAGATTGGCTGATTTTATCAATTTTTGATCCCTCTAGAATCAGAAATACCTTCAAAATTCAACGTTTCAACTTTCAAGAAATTTTTAAAAGTTAAGAGGTTAATTATAGTCTGCCTTGATTTTAAAAATTATGATTTTAAAATTAAGGGGCATTCCCTTGACACTAATTTTAAAATTCCAATTTCCTTTCATTTTTGGAAATTATGTCATCCTCTTCCCCCAACAAAGTTCAAATTGTGTAATCATTATTTTCTTGAATTTTGCATTACTCAATTTTGTAAGCTTTGTTCAACAATTCAAAATTTAAATTTTCCCTCTAGTGCATGAGTTTTGCCACTATTAGTCCTACCTATCCTATCACCGTTAGACTAAGCATTAGAATTAAGGCTTCCCAAGGTTTAATTACTGAGGAGATGGAGCCTAATTTGGGTGACTTCTTTAATGAGGATTCTTGCTAGACCGGTGCAATGCGTAGAGATCGCAGAGTGTGATTGCAGAAATTAAAGGAATTAAAGTGGATTTGCCTTGGCATTGAGTGTTGTTATCAGATCAATGTTTTACCTGTTGACTTCTAACCATTTTAGCAGTTGGAAAATCCCTTAATCGGGTAGCTGTAACAGGCTTTTTGTAAATCCTTTAACAGGGTGACTCAAAATCATTGAGTTCTTCAAATCCTCTTGCAAGGTAACCTTTAACAGGGTTCTAACCTTTAACCGGGTATTTAGCCATCCCTTAACCGGGTGATCCCTAGCAGGATCAGTTCCTAGTAGAACCTGTTGTAAAGTCCTTAACCAGACTAGGCTCCTAACAAAGCATACTTCAGGAGAGTTCAAGAACAACTTGTGGGTATTCATCCCCACTATGGTTTTTCCCAGTTGGGTTTCCACGTGAAAAATCAGTGTGTCATGTGTGATGCTATTTCATGTGATGATTAGTGTTTTCTGTTAAGTGGTAAAGCATGCTGATCCAATGGTCTTTATATTTTTTATGTATTACATGCTTATTCATATGGGTGAAGTGGAAATGAGTTATTAGGCTTTGTGAAGATATAAGTGTTACCGGTTTATGTCTTTCATAGTCTCACCGTTTTTTATCGGTAGTGTCCTATTTTAGATCGGTGATGCAGTTTACCTGTTAATGCAGTCTTTGTAGCCAAAGTGGTTTAAGGAAGTTTTTATCTATACTGATTCACCCCTCCTCTCAGTATCTGTTGAGTACTTACTGTTCATCATTATTCATCAATTGGTATCAGAGTGTCCTCTAGGTCCTGTGTGTTGTAAGCTTAACCGCTTGAGGAAAAGATCCTGTTCTGATGATGAAGAGGGAAGGTCCTAAGTTCAACAGAGATAACTTTAAGATATGGAAGGACATAATGAAGATATACATTAAAATCATGGGTGATCAACACTGAAGCTATGTTGAGAATACTTATGTTGTCCCTATTGGTAGTCTCACCGATGATCAAAGAAGAGAAATTCAGGAGAATGGGCAAGTTATGGAAGCTCTTATGAATAGTCTATTTGATGTTCCCAAAGTTGTATGGGATGCTCTGGAGTCTATCTATGGAGGTGATGAGCATGTGAAGCAAGCAAAGGAAGAAAGCCTTAGAGGAAAGTTTGAAGACATGCAGATGGTTGAAGGAGAGACCATTCAACAATATGGGATAAGGATTAAAACTATTGTTGGAGACATCAAGAGTGCAGGAGGTACAATGGATGATTCCACCATTGTTAGAAAGGTTTTGATAACCTTATTACTGGTCTATGCAATAAGGGTTGCTACTATTCAGGAGTTGAGATCTATTGACAAGACAAAGGTGTCCCTAGATTCCATCATTGCTAAGTTGACCGCATATGAGCTAAATAGTTATGATGGCAGTGTTTAGAAGATTGATTCAGCCTTTAAAGCATCTATTGCACTATCTAGAAAGGGTAAAGAAGTTAGTACCAGTTGTGAACCAAGACAAAGCAGAGATATGGATGATGAGGAGATCCTGATGGAATTTGAATCTCTTCTTGCCAAGAGACTTCTTAAGGGAACTGGAAAATACAGAGGTAAGCTCCCTTTGAAATGCTTTTCTTGCAATAGGATAGGACACATTGTTGTCAACTATCCTAATGGTGATAATAAGGACAAACCAGAGAGGTTCAAAAATTTCAAAGAAGGAAATAGGAGAAACTGTCTTGTTATAGTTGATGAAGGTGTCACTGATGATGAATCAGAAGATGAAGAAAGTGAAGACATAGTGTTTGTAGCCATTAAGGAAGATGTGTCAAATAAGAAGGCTCTTGTCTCACGCTTTGATAATTATAATGAATGGATTATTGATAGTGGTTGTTCTCACCACATTACTGGTGACCGGAGAAAGTTTCTGTCTCTAGAAGAGTATGATGGAGGTGTAGTTTGATTTGGTAATGATGCACCTTGTATGGTAAAAGGCGAAGGGTTCATTTCTCTAAATGGAAAAAGCAATGCTAACAATGTGTATTGGGTAGAAGGTCTCAGGCATAACCTTTTGAGTGTTGCTTAGCTGAATGATAAAGGGCTCACTCTGGAATTCAAAGATGGAGTATGCAAAATCAAAGGAAAGAATGGTGAACTAATGGCCACCAATATGTAGACCAAAGGTAACCTATTTCAGTTAAATACTAATATCAGTCAATGTCTAATGGCTAAATTTGATGACAGTTGGATATGGCATAGGAGACTCTGCCATGTTAATTGTGATAACATTGTGAAGGCCAGTAAGATTAAGACAGTTAGAGGATTGCCTGTGCTGAACAAACTGAAGAATCCTTTGTGCAGAGAATGTCAGCTGGGGAAAATGTCTTCCTCAGCCTTCAAAGGTAAATCTTTCACAACAAATAATTTACTTGATCTTGTGCACATTGATTTATGTGGTCCTATGAAAACAAGGAGTTTTTAGGGAGATAGGTACTTTATGATTCTTACTGATGATTGCTCAAGAATGATGTGGGTCAAATTCTTGAAAGATGAGTTTGAAGCTTTTGGAAAGTTCAAAGCCTTCAGAGAACTAGTTGAAAAGGAAAGCGGTAAAGGATCAAATGCCTAAGAACCGATCAAGGAGGTGATTTCACCTCTAGAGAATTCAATAAGTACTCTGAAGAGAATGGCATTAAGAGGCAACTATATGCCCCCCAAACCCCACAATAGAATGGCCTAGCAGAAAGGAACAACCAGACTATAGTTGAAGCATCCAGAACAATGCTGATTCAAGGGAAGGTTGCTCACACTTTTTGGAGAGAAGCGGTGAGCACTGCAGTCTACACTATGAACTAGGTACTCATCAAGAAAGGTAAGGATAAAAATCCTTATGAGTATTGGACCGGTAAAAGTCCTCTTGTAAGCTACTTTAGAGTGTTTGGTAGCAAATGTTATATCAAGAGGAGTGAACACCAGAGCAAGTTTGATGCAAAATGTGATGAGGGAGTATTCCTAGGGTATTCCACTAGGAGCAAAGCTCCCAAGTGTTTTAACAATAGGACTTAGAGAATTGTTGAAAGTATCAATGTTAGAATTGATGAAACCTTTGAGAAACCTGAGGAAACCGACAGTGAGGGAGTGGTAGATGAACCGGTTGTAACCTTTTGGGAACCAGTTGCAAAACAATGAAGTACCAGTAATAGTGCTCCTACACCGGTAGATGCTGATGTAAATGAAGATGCGGATGAATAAGAAAAACAAGAGGAATAAGTTAAGATCATTACTAGGTATGTAAAGCTAAATCATGATCCAAAGAAGATCATAGGAGATAAGGATGCATGAATTCTTACAAGAAGAAAGGTCAGAGAAAGTTCTTGCATGATTTCTGAATTTGAGCCTAAGACATTCAAAGAGGCACACAAAGATGAAGATTGGATTAATGCTATGGAAGAGGAACTTGATCATATTGAAAAGAATGGTACATGGTCTTGGGTACCCAGACCTGAGCATAAAAATTTTATTGGCACCAAATGGGTTTTTAGAAACAAACTGAATGAAGATGGCACAGTGGTAAGAAACAAATCCAGACTGGTATGTAAGGGATATGCTCAAGAAGAAGGAGAAGACTATGGAGAAACCTTTTCTCTAGTAGCTAGATTGGAAGGAGTTTGAATGCTTCTTGCATATGCAGCCTTCAAGGGATTCAAAGTGTATCAGATGGATGTGAAATTTGCATTCCTAAATGGAATTATTGAAGAGGAAGTGTATATAGAGCAACCAGATGGGTTTGCCCTATCAAAAGACAATGATATGGTGTGTAGGCTACATAAGCCTTGTATGGATTGAAGCAAGCACCTAGAGCATGGTATGAATGTTTACACTCCCATCTTGTGAAGATTGGATTTGAAAGAACAAGTGAAGATAGAAATATCTATTTGAATTCGGAAGGAGATTAGATTCTAATCTGTGAAGTGTTTGTTGATGACATAATTTTTGGTGGAGATGACAAGATGAGTCATGCATTTGTAGATGAAATGAAGAAGGAATTTGAGATATCACCAATCAAAGAGATTAATTTCTTCATTGGACTATAGATCCAACAAATGAAAGATGGTATCTTTATCACTCAGTCCAAGTATGTCAAAGAGGTGTTGAAGACCTTTGGCATGGAAGACAATAAACTGGTTGGTACACCAATGATGACCGGTTGTAAATTGTCAAAAGAAGATGACTCAGTGTTGGTGAATGAGAAAGATTACTGATCAATGATTGGTAAGTTGCACTATATAGTACACAACAAACTGAACATTGCACATGCAGTGGGCATTGCTGCATGTTTTCAAAAAAGTCCAAGAGAATCCCACTTGGTAGCACTCAAGCGGATTCTTAGATATCTAAAGGGAACTATAGATTATGGATTGTGGTATCCATACAATAATGATTTCAACCTCAAAGTATTTACAGATGCGAATTTGACTGGTAATGTGGATGACCGGAAGAGCACAACTGGTGGTGCATTCTTTCTTGGTGGTAGACTAGTCTCATGGATGAGTAAGAAGCAGAGTTGTATCTCTCAGTCTACAGCTGAAGCAGAATATGTAGAAGCATTTATGAACTACACTCAGACAATTTGGATGAAGCATGTATTAAGTGGTTTCAAAGTCCCTATATCTGAACCGGTTAGTATATTTTGTGACAACACAAGTACAATTAATATTTCCAAAAATCTGGTATTGCATGCTAGAACCAACCACTTTGAGCTCAAGTATCATTTATTGAGGGAGAAATTTTAGAACAAAGAGGTTGTATTGGAACATGTTTCTAGTAAGGAGCAGTTAGCAGATATATTCACCAAGCCTCTACCGAAGGCTACAATTACATCTAAGAGGTGAATTAGGGGTGCTACCCCTTCAAGAGGTGAACTGAAGGTATGTGCTCCACATTAGTTAGGTATTGAATTGTCTAATCTTTTCAGGATTGATGTGTTGAAGGATGCTACTCCTCAATGGGAGCAACATAGTAGATCATGGATGTTTGTGCCTCCACTTTGGCATTGTTGTCAAAGGGGGAGAAGATGTGAAGCAGAGAAGATATCTACAGTTTTGAAGACATAATATGAAAGAGATTGGGGAGAAGATGTGAAGCGGAGAGATATCTTTGTATATTGCCATCAATGTCAAAGGGGGAGATTGTTGGCATATGTGCAGATTTTGATGACATGATGATATTGTATGTTGTCATTGATGTCAATATGCTGAAGTATGAACCAATATATTGATGAAAACAAAATGGCAAGAGAACCGGTATGATGATATGAATCGATATATGCGAAAAGGTGAACCGGTATGTTGGAATGTGAACTGGTATATGCAAAGTTTGTATCGGGGTTTTATTTGATATGACTATCGGTTGGTAGTCTCAGCTTGAGGGTTTTCGGTTGATGCATTTCAAGTCTGTGTGATTCGATCGATGACATCCCGTGATGAGTTAGCATTGAAATGAAGATCAGATCATGTTTCCACGTCAACTTTGTGTGCATGAAGGATTTCCTTGAGGATCTTGCATGGAGAAGATTGATCCTATCTACCTCGGGAATGTGCGAAGTCTCAGTAAACGATGAAGAGAGCGTGATGGGTTATCAACTTCCAGAAGTGGCAAAGAATGAATGATGGAGAACATCTTGAGATTTGTTCAAGATTATTTTATTCTATGCAATGTGATTAAACGGTCAGGATTGGACCGACTGTATTGTTAACCCAAATGCTTAGGGTTTTAGGTTTTAGCTAACGACCTAATTTTTGTATATAAGGTCAATGATGATTTGCATTGTGAAGTTGTTGGCAAATGGTTGTGTATGTATCCAAGTGAAGAGATACTTGATTCTGCCAGACCAATGCAGTGAGTAGAGATCTGCAGAGTGTGATTGCAGAAAGTAAAGGAACTAAAGTGGATTTGCCTTGGCATTGAGTGCTATTATCAGATCAGTGTTTTGCCTGTTGACTTCTAACCATTTCAGCAATTGGAAAATCCCTTAACTGGGTAGCTGTAACAGGATTTTTGTAAATCCTTTAACAAGGTGACTCAAAATCATTGAGTTCTTCAAATCCTCTTGCGAGGTAACCTTTAACAGGGTTCTAACCTTTAAATAGGTATTTAGCCATCACTTAACCAGGTGATCCCTAGCAGGATCGGTTCCTAGCAGAACCTGTTGTAAAGTCCTTAACTAGACTAGGCTACTAATAGAGCAAAATTCAGAAGAGTTCAAGAACAACTTGTGGGTATTCATCCCTACCGTGGTTTTTCCCAATTGGGTTTCCACGTGAAAAATCAGTGTGTCATGTATGATGCTATTTCATGTGATGATTAGTGTTTTCTGTTAAGTCGTAAAGCATGCCGATCTAGTGGTCTTTATGTTTCTGATGTATTACTTGCTTATGCATATGGGTAAAGTGGAAATAATTTATTAGGCTTTGTGAAGATCTAAGTGTTACCGATTTATGTCTTTCATAGTCTCACTATGTTTTACCGGTAGTGCCCTATTTTAGATCGATGATGTAGTTTACCTGTTAGTGCAGACTTTGTAGCCAAAGTGGTTTAAGGAAGTTTTTGTCTATACTGATTCACTCCCCCCTTCTCAGTATCTATTGAGTACTTACCATTCTTCATTATTCATCAATTAGTATCAAAGCATCCTCCAGGTCCTGTGTGTTATAAGCTTAACCGCTTGAGGAAAAGATCATGTTCTGATGATGAAGAGGGAAGGTCCTAAGTTCAACAATGATAAATTTAAGACATGGAAGGACATAATAACGATATACATTAAAATCATGGGTGCTCAAGACTGGAGCTATGTTGAGAATACTTATGTTGTCACTACTGGTACTCTCACCAATGATCAAAGAAGAGAAATTCATGAGAATGGGCAAGTCATGGAAGCTCTTATCAGTAGTCTATCTGATGTTGAGTTTATAGATGTTCAAGAAAAAGACAATCCCAAAGATGTATGGGATGCTCTGGAGTCTATCTATGGTGGTGATGAGCATGTGAAGCAAGCTAAGGAAGAAATCCTTAGAGGAAAGTTTGAAGACATGCAAATGGTTGAAGGAGAGACCATTAAACAATATGGGATAAGGATTAAAACTGTTGTTGGAGACATCAAGAGTGCAGGAGGTACAATGGATGATTCCACCATTGTTAGAAATGTTTTGAGAACCTTATTACCGATCTATGCAATAAGGGTTGCTTCTATTCAGGAGTTGAGATCTATTGACAAGACAAAGGTGTCCCTAGATTCCATCATTGCTAAGTTGACCGCATATGAGCTAAACAATTATGATGACAGTGTTCAAAAGACTGATTCAACCTTTAAAGTATTTATTGCACTATATAGAAAGGGTAAAGAAGCTAGTACCAGTTGTGAACCAAGACAAAGCAGAGATATGGATGATGAGGAGATCCTGATGGAATGAGGAGATCCTGATGGAATTTGAAGCAGATAAAGTCAATTTACTCATTTGAATGAATCTTTACATAGTATTATGTCTCAGTTGTTGCACATAAATGTTATCAAACTTCCTCCTATAAAACAAATTGGTCCTTCCAAACTTGCATCTCCTTACTTTGATAACAATTCCTTTTGCCAATTTCATCATCAACCTAGTCATGATACTGATAAATTTTTTGCATTGAAGAATAAGGTTCAAGATTTGATTGATAATAACACTATATTTGTTGTAGGTGTGAATGATAAGGGAATAAACCAGTTGCTCCTCCTAATCAAAATCTTAATATTTTCATTGATCCCTTGCCATCTCATACCTCTAACGTTATTGAGATTGTGCCTAATTCTCTCACTTCTGAATAATTCACCTCTATGGCTCCAAACTTGGTTAATAAGGTAGAAACCCAAGACACGCCTAAGGATCCTTGTATTACATTTGACCCTAGTAAGACCATGAGAGCACCCGATGGCCCTTTATACATAGTTGCAAAGGTTAAGGATATTTCTTGTCATGGTTCTCTTATTGATCCATCTTGCATGGTTAATGTTATAACTGAAGAGTATCTTTTCACTTTACAATTACATAAACCAATCTAAGTGATGGTATGAATCAATAAGGATCCAAACAACTACTGAGAGGGGGGGGGTGAATCAGTAGATAGAAAACTGACTAACCTTTGCTTAAACTCAAAAAAAACCTCCCAAGTCAAACTCTGAACTGACCGGTCCAAACACTGAACTATCAAATGCTATATCACTGTCAAGTATACCGATTGACTATCATAATAGAATAACAATATAACAGCTCTGAAAATATCAAAACCTTTAACCAAAACATCCAAATAGTTTACTGACAAAACTAAAAGCATATTTCAGATTACTGTCGGTCATCTTATCATATCTAAGTGGATTTAGCAGTTAAGCAAATTAACCATAGCAAACATAACCACATAAACATTCACCACTTGACACAATGATTTTGATGTGGAAACCCAAATGGGAAAAACCATGGTGGGGATGAATACCCACAAGTATTTTGAACTCTTCTGAAGTTCTCCCTATAAGGAGCCAAGCCTATTAAAGCTTTACAAAAAGTCTTGTTAAGAACAGATCCTGTTAGGGACCACCTGGTTAAGGGATTGACTATAATTCCCTATTAGAAGAAATACCCTGTTAGGAGTAACCTTGATAGAGGGTTTGAAATCCAAGCTAATGGATCACCTGGCTAGAGGATTTAGATAGCACCAAGCCTGTTAAAGCTTACCATGTTAAGGGATTTGACTGTTGTAATTGCTAGAGAACAACATGGGTTTGTTGATCTGGTAAATAGCACTACTCTGCTTGATAAGATCCTTTTCATGCTCCTATCTTCCTTCACACATACTACAGATACACCTTCTAGTCCGGAAACCAATCACTCTTACACTCAACCAAAATTGCCAACACTACAACAAAACAACTCATCGACCTTATAAGCAAAACAATAGGTCGGCAACACATCACAAACCTAAGATCTCATAGAGATTACAAACAAATTGCTTCAAGTATGACCATTGAATTACATAACAATCATTGCACATGATTGAAGACAACCTCGACCGCTCCTTGATCACCACTTCATTGATCCCTGTAACTCATCATGTGGTTTCCACTTCATGCAATGTACTCACTCATTCCCAAGATAAAACCGTTATCTCTACGTGCCAAAAACCATTTGAAACTCTTCACATACAATATACATACATGACATAATCATTATTGTTCATCATTTGATCATAAACTAATACAAACGATTCACCAAGCTCCATAAGTTAGGGTTTGACATGCATCAACAGGTAGGGTTACCGGTTGATCTCACTACTTCTCAAGTAATACCGGTTTCCTTCACGAGATCACCTACCAGTTGCAAAACAACATCATTACAACATCATTACTAGTTATAATTGATATCAATGACAACATAATATTTCATCAATGCAATCTTCATGCAAATGCCAACACATGCAAATGCTAGCAATCTCCCCCTTTAGCATTGATGACATTACAAGTATCAATACCCTTGATTTTGATGATTGTGTATAGGAATCCTGGTTTAAATTTTACCATGTACTCTCCTACAACTAAGTTTCCATGTCTTCAGCTGGTAACTGGCTATATATCTTCTCTCCATCAATCATACAATTCTTCTCCTCATAATCATATAGTTCTTCTTCCCCTTTGAGAACAATGCCAAAATGAAAGTAAAACATGGAGTGTCATACTTCACTTTTCTGCATCAACAATCTGCAACTTGATGCTCCCCCTATGGAATAACTTCACTCTACACCAATCCTACTATAAGATTCTTCAATTAGCTCCAAGACTTATGTATTGCACATTTGCTCAATTGATCTCATGTAGGGGCACAACCCCTAGCTGACCTCTAAGATACTCAAAAGTAGTCTTAGGCAGAGGTTTAGTAAAGATATCCGCTAGCTTCTCCTTAGTAGATACATGCTCCAATAACACATCTTTACTCTGCACTTTCTCTCTCAAGAAATGATATTTCAGCTCAATATGCGTGGCTCTAGCATGCAACACCAGGTTCTTTGAAATATTTATTGCACTGGTGTTGTCACATAAAATCTTTACTGGATCTATAATCTTCATCTTGAATCCTTCCAGAATATGTTTCATCCAGATTGCCTGGGTACAATTCATATATGCTGCAAGATATTCAGCTTTAGTAGTGGACTGTGATATACAACTTTGCTTCTTGCTACTCTATGATACAAGTCTTCCTTCAAGAAAGAATGCACCACCAGTTGTGGTCTTCCTATCATCAACATTACCTACCCAGTCTGCATCTGTATAAACCTTCAAATCAAAGTCACTTGCATATGGATACCATAATCCATATTCAATAGTACCTTTCAAATATATGAATACCCTTTTAGTTGCTATCAAGTGTGTCTCCTTTGGATTCTTTTGAAGTCTGGCAACTAAACCAATTGCATGAGCAATATTTGGTCTACTATGAACAACATAATGTAGTTTTCCTATCATTGATATGTACTCCTTTTCATCAACATATGCGAATTCATCCTCCTTAGATAGTTTACAACCTGTAACCATTGGTGTCCCTATTGGTTTACAGTTGCTCATTCCAAATGTCTTCAATACCTCTTTCACATATTTAGACTGTGTGATAAAAATACCACTCTTTATTTGCTGAATTTGCAAACCTATGAAGAATTTTACCTCTCCTACTAGAGACATTTCAAATTCACTTTTCATCTCATTTGCAAAGTCATCACTCATGTCATCATTTCCTCCAAATATGATATCATCCACAAACACTTCACTAACCAGTATCTTATCTTCTTCAGTCTTGAGATATATATTGCTATCTTCACTGGTTCTTTGAAAACCTAACTTCATCAGATATGAATGTAGCCTTTCATACCATGCTCTCGGTGCTTTCTTTAAACCATATAGTGTCTTGTGTAGTTTACACACCATATCCTTTGCATCAGTCAAAGCATAACCATCTGGCTATTCAATTTATACTTCTTCTTCCAGTATTCCATTTAGAAATGTTGACTTCACATCGATCTGATATACTGTGAATCCCTTATATGATGCAAATGCAAGTAGAGTCCTAACACCTTCCAATCTAGCAACTTGTGCAAATGTCTCACCATTGTCTTCTCCTTCTTCCTATGCATAACCTTTGCATGCCAATCTAGATTTGTTTCTGACTACTACTCCATCTTCATTCAGTTTATTCCCAAATACCCATTTAGTACCTATCACATTTTTGTTTGCCGATCTGGGTACTAGGGTCCATGTATTGTTCTTTTCAATCTGATCAAGCTCCTCTTCTATAGCTTTGATCCAATGATCATGTCCAAATGATTCCTTATCAATTCTAGGCTCAATAGTGGAGATTATACAAGAATTCTCTCTAATTCTTCTTCTGGTCAACACTCCAGCATCTTTATCTCCAATAATTTGGTCAAGATTATGATTGAGTCTCACATACCTTGGAATGAAATGATCAGTATCTTTAGGTTCTTCTTCTTCACTATCATCATCTTCTTTTGAATCTAACTGTTCTGGTTGAATTGGTACAACAACATTCACTTCACTAGCTTCTGGCTTCACCGGTTCTGGTTCCAAAATCAAAATGTAAGGTTCTTCTTCCTTATTTCCCTTACAAGTTTCTCCTGAAACTTCAGGACACTCATCCACTTGGACATCAACACTCTCAATGATTCTCTTTGTTTGATTGTTGTAAGGTTTGTAGGCCTTACTCTTGGTGGAGTAACCAAAAAATATGCCTTCATCACTCTTAGCCTCAAACTTACTAACATAGTCACCTCTCTTGATAAAACATTTACTGCCAAAAATCTTAAAATAACTGACATTAGGTGATCTACCATAATAGTATTCATAAGGATTTTTATCATTACCTCTCTTTACCAATATCTGGTTCATAGCATAGACAATTGCACTAACAACTTCTCTCTAGAAAGTTTTTGCTACTCCTCCTTGTATTAGCATCATTCTAGTAGCTTCAACAACTGACTGGTTGTTCCTCTCTGCAATACCATTTTGTTGTAGTGTCCTCGATACAAAAATTTGCCTCTTAATTCCATTGTCTTCACAATATCTAGTGAATTCCTCTGAAGTAAATTCACCTCCTTGATCAGTCCTCAGACACTTTATCTTCTTACCACTTTCCTTTTTAGCTAAGGCCTTGAATGCCTTGAAATTACTAAAGGCTTATGTTTTGTCCTTCAAGAATGCAACCTACATCATTCTTGAGTAATCATCAGTGAAGATCATAAAATTTCTATCACCTTGAATACTTTTAGTCCTTATTGGTCCACAGAGATCTGTATGAACCAAATCTAGCAAATGTTCCACTGAGAAAGATTTTCTCTTAAAAGTCGGGGATGTCATCTTTCCTAATTGACATTCCTTGCATAGAGCATTCACCAATTTTTCCAACTGAGGCAAACCTCTTACCGACTTGGACTTACTGACTTTGACAATGTTATCAAAATTTATATGACAAAATCTTTGATGCCAAAGCCAACCATCATCTACTTTAGCAATTAAACAATTGTTGACATTAGGATTCAGGTGAAACAAATTACCTTTTATCTGCTCACTGGTTGCAATTATTTCACCTTTGCTCCCATAGATTTTGCACATTCTATTCTTGAATTCCAATGGATAACCTCTGTCATTGAGTTGAGATACACTCAAAATATTGCGCTTTAATCCTTCAACCTAGTAGACATCATCTGCATTGCTCTTTTCATTAAGAGAAATGGTTCCCTCTCCTTTTACCATGTAGGATGAGTCATTTCCAAATCTCACAACTCCTCTATCAAATTCCTTCAAAGTAAGAAATTTACTCCGGTCACTGGTCATGTGGTGTGAAAAACCACTATCTATGATCCAATCATCAGAACTATCCATGCAAGAAACTAATGCCTTCTAATCAAATGTCTCCTCTTTAATGGCAACAAAGACAATGTCATTATTAGCATCTCCCTCAGATTCCTTATCAGTGATACCACCATCAACTATGATGAGACAATCCTTTTTGCCTTTTCCTTTGTACTTCTTATACTTCTCACGCTTATGCTCATTTTCACCAATAGGAAAGTTATTTGCAATGTATCCAATCTTGTTACATGCAAAACACTTCAAAGGTAATTTACCTTTGTACTTACCAGTACCTCTAGGTAACCACTTGGCCAACGATGCTCCAAGATCGATCAGACTATCTTCATCATCAACTTCTCTGCTAGATCTAGACTCATAACTATGACTAACATCTATTCCTTTCCTCGTAGGTGGGTTAGAAACTGAAGCTCTAAATGCAAATTTGGATTTCTGAGATTTACTTTCATAATCATTTAATTCAAATACGGTAAGCTTACCAATGATGGAGTCAAGAGTTACCTTAGTTTTATCTATAGAATTTAGCTCCTGGATGGATGCAACTTGGATAGCGTAGACCAATAGAAGGTTTCCCAACACCTTTAACCACTATGGCATCCTCCATTTTATCACCAACACTCTTGATCTCACCAACTATCTCCTCGATCCTCTGACCATACTGTTGAATATTCTCACCTTCAACCATCCGCATGTCATCAAATTTACCTCTCAGACTCTCTTCTTTGGAAATATTCAAATGCTCATCACCTCTATATATTTCCTCAAGTTTCTTCCATACCTCATAAGCATCAACATACTCTGAATCGGACAAAGAAATAATAATGACCTCCAATGTTTGATTATTTTCTTGTTTCTCTTTCTTTTGGTCATTAGACATAGTCCCACTAGGTGTAACATATTGAGTAACAACATGTTCCCAGTATTGACAACCTAGACTCTTGATATAGATTTTCATTCAATTACTCCAAATTTGATAGTTTTCCCTATTAAAATTTGGACCTTCTTTCTTCATCATGTTCTTCTAGATCTTTACCTCGAGCTGTTAGGATTCAACACTAGAGGACTTGAAATGCTCTGATACCAATTGATGGTACGATGAATCAATAAGGATCCAGACAACTACTGAGAGGGGGGGGGTGAATTAGTAGATATAAAACTGACTAACTTTTTCTTAAACATAAAAAACAACCTCCCATGTCAAATTGTGAACTGACTAGTTCAAACACTGAACTATCAAATGCAATATCATTGTCAAGTATACCGGTTGACTGTCATAATAGAATAACAACTTTGAAACTCTCATAACCTTTAACCAAAACATCCAAATACTTTACTAACAGAAGTAAAAGAATATTTTAGATTACTGTCGGTCATCTTATCATATCTAAGTGGATTTAGCAGTTAAGCAAATTAACAATAGCAAACATAACCACAAAAACATTCACCACTTGACACAATGATTTTGACGTGGAAACCCAAATGGGAAAAACCATGGTGGGGATGAATACCCACAAGTATTCTGAACTCTTCTAAAGTTCGCCCTGTAAGGAGCCAAGCCTGTTAAAGCTTTACAAAAAGTCATGTTAAGAACAAATCCTAATAGGGACAACCTGGTTAAGGGATTGACTATAATTCCCTATTAGAAGCAATACCATGTAAGGAGTAACCTTGCTAGAGGATTTGAAATCCAAGCTAATGGATCACCTGGTTAGAGGATTTAGATAACACCAATCTTGTTAAAGCTTACCCTGTTAAGGGATTTGACTGTTGTAATTGTTAGAGAACAATAGGGTTTTGTTGATCTGGTAAATAGAACTACTCTGCTTGATCAGATCCTTTTCATGCTCCTATCTGCCTTCACACATACTGTAGATACACCCTTTGGTTCGGCAACCAATCACTCTTACACTCAACCAAAATTTCCAACACTACAACAAAACTACTCATCGACCTTATAAGCAAAACAACAGGTCGGTAACACATCACAAACCTAAGATCTCATAGAGATTACAACCAAATTGGTTCAAGTATGACCATTGGATTACATATCAATCATTGCACATGATTCAAGACAACCTCTACCATTCCTTGATCACCACTTCATTGATCCCTGCAACTCATCATGTGGTTTCCACTTCATGCAATGTACTCGCTCATTCCCAAGATAAAACCATTATCCCTATGCACCAAAAACCATTTGAAACTCTTCACATACAAGATACATACATGGCATAATCATTACCATTCATCATTTGATCATAAACCAATACAACCAATTCACCAAGCTCCATCAGTTAGGGTTTGGCAAATCAACAGGTAGGATAACCAGTTGATCTCACTGCTTCTCAAGTAATACCGGTTTCCTTCACTAGCTCACCTACCAATTGCAAAACAACATCATTACAACATCATTACCGGTTATAATTGACATCAATGACAACATCATTAATAGTTATAATTGACATCAATGAAACATAATAGTTCATCAATGCAATCTTAATGCAAATGCCAACCTATGACTCTTCTAATGTGGTTGTGAAGTTATTTAATAGCTTCTCTTGTCCTACCATTGGTTCTATCACTCTTCCTATTGAAGTTCATGCTAAATCCATGGATGTTGACTTTGTTATCATACCTTCTTTTGAGAAATTCCATGTGGAGTTGGGCTATCCTTGGCTATCTTCAATGAAGGCTATTGCTTCTCCAATCCACAAGTGTCTTAAATTTCCTCACAATGGAGAAATCATAACCATGAACCATAGCTTATTTTGTCCATCTAAAAGAAGCCCCGGTGTTCCTATCGATCTCTTTTGGCCTAAAAAATTTCAATCTTTACCATCAAGGATCAATGCTCTTTTTCAATCTTACCAAAAATGGAATAACGATATGATCTTATCCTTAAGTCAACCTAGATAGCCAACACTTGACATTCCTATTATTCTTCAAGATGAGGTTCTTCCCCTCTCAGATAGAACTAATCTCCCTCCTAAGGAAAATTGTCCACCTACTCCTAGGGATGTGAATTTACCTTCTATTAAGGAGAACACCAATATTCTTCCTAAGGTTAGACCTATACCTCCTCCTCATGATGGACTTGGTCTCCTTCCTACACCTAATATTCCTCCTTTCTATGGTGCAATTCCACCTCCTTCCTCTTATCGAGAGAAGAGGCCTGCTTCTCCTATTGTTCAACCAAAAAGACCCCAACCTCAACCTTCAACTATCAAGGAGAGAAAGATCCCTACTTTTTCAAGTGTTCCTCCTTCTTCTCATCCTTCCACTAAGACTTGACGAAATTGTTGTGTGAGAGAACGTCGATGAAGATGTCATGTTTGAGCTCGTGAAGCTATCCCTCAAAATATTCAAACTCCTCAAACTGCAACAGTCGACATGATTCCCTTTTCTCCTAAGCAAGATGTTAAACCTACATCTCCAAAACATAAGTTGCATAGAACATGTGATGGTTTTACTCCTATTCATGTTCTTTCTCCTCTTTCTTTAAACTTTGATTAAGAAATGGGTGAAAATGTTATTCATAATGGTAATACAACTCCTAATGCTTCTGACAGTGAGTATTAGTATGTTGATGTGGACAAACATTTATCATATGAGTTTTCACAAACCCTAATCCTAGCTTCTTGAATCAAACAAAGTGACTTACAACATGAGCATAGTCCTTGTTTGGATCTTGTTATAGCTCCATCTGTTGTGCTCAATATCATTCCTCTGGCGTGTTGCTGGCCTTTCCGAAATAGTGATCAACAAGATCGGGAGGTGGATGTCATGCTAGATTATCATTATTAGCACTGTAGATCTTTCTCTCTCTCCTCTATTGCTCTTATGTGACCATTATTCTATGTGTATCCCTGTTCTTCTATTGTTCCCTTAATGTCTACTTAGGGATGATGCAAAGCATTGAGATCTTTTCTTGGTCTCTTTCATGTTGGCTCAAAAGACATCCTCTCTTCCCTTTCTTCTAAGGTAGTATCCTTCTTTGGGGAATGAAGATTATTATATGCATATACATACATGTTATACATGAGTTATCATACAACATACTGACCCCGAGGAAAGAGACACTACCTCATGTTTTGTATTCATTATCCTTGGATTTATAACTCAATTGGGAGGTAAATCTTTGCGATAACGTGCTCCCTTCCTTCTCTCTCTTGGTTGTATAAATCAATCGCTTCTGATAAGGCACGTGCGATCACTTTAACATGGGGGCATACACTCCACTCATACTTTCCTTCTTGTGATACTTAGAATTACTTAGTAAACTTTGTTTTGCTTTGTAATCTTTTGTATCCTTGCTTTCATGATTCATAGTGAAGGGAACTTTGCTACTTGCAGTCATGGTTTTCCCCTTCTCTATCTTCCCTTTTACTTCTTCAATCGAAGTCGTAAGATCCTAAGTCCACTGGGGGCTTGGTGCATCTTGCCTCCTTGACGTGGTAAAAGTCTTTCAATCTTGTTTCCTTGTACTTTACCGATAGTATTGGCGTACGCTTATACTCCCACTAAAGTGGGGGATAAATGTAGTGTCATAAAATTGTGACCCTAGCAAGTTTTTACTACATTAGGTTCCTCATGCATGTGAACTCAAATTCTCTAGTCTGATCGGATACTGAAGATTGCTCGACTTGCAGAAACAACTTCTTTCTTGGCCCCTGCATCACCCTATTTGCACTCTACCTTGGACAAAGGGGTAGGACAGGGGTGTGGGGCCACTGTCCCTCCTTGGACAAGGGCATGGTTCTCTTTTCCTCCCAAAACAAGGGCATGTTTCCCCTATCCCTGCCCTATTTTGGGGCAAGACCCTTCATAGGGTTGTATTGTTGGTTGTGCCTCGGGCGGGAAACTCCCCCGATGTTGGCCGTGATGAAATTCAAATCCACCAACATGTATTTAAAGGGGAATTCACTCTCTCATTTTCATAAGGTCAATAGGTGGAAGTTGGACAAGATTTGAGTATGTACAAGAGATCAAGCATTCAAGAGAATTCAATAAATCTTTTCAAGCATTAAGCATTCTCAAGCCTCCCTTCAAGGCTAGGTGTTACATTCAAGTCAAGGATTCAACCATTGAAGAGGAGATTGATTTAAACATTCAATTCCACACAAGTATTTCTATCAACATTGCTAGTACAACCTCCCTTGAGGTGATATACAATTCGGTCTTTCATTTACATCTACTTGCAAGTGCTTTCTTTCATTACTTGGTTAATTCCAAAACTGGGGTTTAACCTAAAGGCAAACCCCCAATACCAACCCATTTTCCTCTCTTTTCTGTGTGTAGGTTGTAGGTGCACAACTATACTTTTGGATTCGGGGTTCATTTGTAGAGGTGAAAAAACCCTTTTTGTTTCGCGGATTTTTTGGAGGACCGTGTACATTCCCGCCACGGTTTGGGCAACTTTTCCTTAAATTCGTAGGGCGAATTCATCTCGACATATTACTGCTAGACCCAGGTGCACAACTTCATCCCATATTCCAATCTCAAGTTATAATCAATTCTTTGTCACTTTTGTACTACATAATTCAATCAATTCCTTTCCAAATCAAACAAGAAAGAGGGGATCAACTTAGCATCCCCCATTCATTCAAAATTCAATCTACCATCTTTGTGTGGAGAGATTAAATCTAATTAATTATCCTATCCTCTTTCTAATGTAATGGTGAAAAGTGCTTGAATGGTAATCGATAGCGAAACTCTCATCTCTCTTTGAGGGAAAGGGTTGTTTCCTTCTTGATTCACCATTCACCATTTCCCCACCACTACAAATGGTCTATTCTGATGTAGACCATAATATAGAAGTCTTTTGTGTACTCCTTGATATACCTACTTGCTTTATTTGAACCTTTCATCTTCTTCAAAAATTCTAACTTATAATCAATATGAATTGAATTGCCTCTTCAACTTTTCCACCATTCAATACTAGCTTCTTATCTTTTATTTTCCCCTTCTCTTTCTTTCTAGCTATATATCCTTCCACCATATATTTGTGTGTACTTTCAACTTAATATTTACAAACTTAACCACAATTTGTACTACTATATTATCCTCTATAACCCCATTTTCCTTTGTTATTTTGGAAAGTATAATTGCCCTAGAATGTTCTGGAAAGTGTAACTCCCATTTTGTGCACCAAAAGTCAAACCGTTTGTTTTAGATTGCTCAAGAAGATATTTTGTTGGAAATTGGAAATTTGAATTTCAGTAGAACAACTTTTAAGAGCCATTAATTTCAATAAGACCATTGGACTTCCAATTAATATATGATTGGAAAGCTTGTGAAGATATCTACCATGTCAAATTATACACAATTCACCCAACTCTCAAATCTATATGAGGCTCATAAGGGCCTAAAATTTGAATTTGAAACTATATTGGAGAAATTTCTCAAAACAAAAACTTTAATATGTCTCGAGTGCCATATGGTATTAAGATGATTCTTTCACTATTCACTCCATAATTTAGTTTCACTCCTCGAGGCAAGTTTCATGTTCATACATGCACAAATACCAAATTACTAAAAATAGTTAGCCTACCATTTTAGCCCTTATTAGAAAATAGACACTACTTTTAGGTGATGTAAGATTTTTCTTACACACTGGATGCTCTTGCATCATACATTAAGGGAGACCAAGGATCAATAGAGGGGAAAACATCCTTAGAATTACCCTCTAACTACACACAATGGGGAGGAGAAAGCACCCCTTGAGAATCTATAAAAGGGGTCTCCACCTAACAAGAAAACCTCGTACCAAGATCCACACTAGAACAACTAGAAGGCTCAATAATCCCATCAATCACACTAGAAACAAAGGAAAGAATCAACTCTATCAGGGGATAAGAATCAATATGAGTAAGCTACAAACCCTCCATAGGTAGAGGTTTCTCGAGATGGGGCAATAGAAAACCCCTCTTGAGATAGTTATCAAAGCCATAAGACCTAGTAATTATGAGAGTTTCCTCAATGAAAATGTCCCTCGAATTACCTTTCATTTCAGATATCAAGTGCAACAATGTAGAATGATTGGCCTCCATCCACAAATGCAAAAGTAAAACACCTTCTTTAAAATCTTCCCACTCCTCAAGTAACATAGATTCACACTTCTAGGTAGCCAAATAAGCATCTAGGAGAATATCTAAGAGGGTTTCTTCATCTTCCTCACCCCAAGAATCCTCAACATAAAAAGACCACATAAAAGACATGTGGACCTCCTCATATTCATCACCTAGAATAGATCCCAACACCATAATGCCTTCCACATGATCACAATAATTTATTATCATTACAAGGGAAAGGGGAATGCAATTCATAGATGATAGAGAGGCCCATATCGAAGCCCTAACAAAAAAATGCCTCGACAAAGGATTTGAACATAGAAACCACCATCACATCTTCATTAACTATTCCATCCTCTAACCTTCCATTTTCATCGCCTATTTAATCTCCCTTACATTTACTCACAAGTAATTTTGAGTGCATTCCCATCACTCTAAAAAAGTATATATATATATATTTTAAATTCAAATATTTTCATATTAATCTTATGAGAAGAAAAGTTACAAAATTTGACTTTTTGAACAAAACACTAAAAAAAAAAAGAATGAGAGAACCTAATAGCCTTGGAAAATACAAGAACAAGATTAACATAAATATATCTTGATAAAATCATTTTCAAAAAAACCCGATGTCCAGACATACCTATCATATTATTCAACAATGATCAATGATTATAATGCAATCTCAAAGTTTGGTGCTCTATAAAAGGGTAAAGGAGATGGACATTCTGCATCCATGCAGAAAATCATCATACAAAGTGTTGGTTAATATATTTGTCCTCCTTGAAATAATAAATAAATGACTCGTTATTACCCAAAATTGAATATAAATTAGCAACTAACTATTGGGTAAACTATTAATTAGTTTCCCTTTGAATTTTGAAGAGGTATAACTTCCTTCATATGATCAAGTATTTTAATTTTCTAAATATTTAAAAGGGATATACTTTTAACTAAAAAGTAGTAAAGGCATCTAACACTTGCACATCACCCTGTTACAAATGTGGAAATAAATTGAAACAAATAGAATAATCTCAAGATATTATATTTTAACATTACCAGTTGCAAAACTTCTAGAGAATAATCACCACCAATACCCAATACAGAGGTTGAGATGCTAATGAATGGATGGAAAAATTTGCATTTTAAAGGTTTGCTAATGAATGTTACTTGCATGAACACCGATATTCACAAAGGAAGTGATATTCAAGATTGCTTAAGCTTGCAAACTTAAAACAAACATTCAGTTTCAATGCACACATACAAAGAAATTCTTAGAAGCATAGCAAAATTTAATTGATCTTCAATCTGATCAAGTGTCACTTTTTCTCTACAATGCAACACAAATCAAAACTTTGGAACCTTCAATAGTCCAATAACTACATGTTTATAATATTTTAATTTTAGTTGCTATATTTCTTTTGAAACTAATTCTGTAAAAATAATCATTTTAAAATAAAGTTTAAATACAATGAGACTTTATAAAAGATTAAACTTTAAAATATTAATAAAGTGGTCACTAAGGCTGAGGTGGTTTTTGTTGAGAGTCCATGTTGGCTTTGTCCACTTGGTCTTGGTGCTATGTTGCCAAACGAGCCTTGTAATCTTTCACATCTTGTACCATTGTTGGGATTCTTTCTTAATTAGGAATAAGAAAAAATTGAATTTTGAGCCTGATTAAATGATTGTTATCTCGTACAACCTCAACTCTAGCAAAGAAGTTTGTTGGATGAACATACCAAAAAAATTCTCAGTCAATTCTTTCCAGCTTATTCCAAATCCCCTTATTAAAACTCTTTGATTTTGAGGGTGCATCAATTGCATTTTCAAACTCATCCATGGTGAAATCTCTTGCATTATCTTTCTTGGTTTGAGAATATTTGGGAACTTAGTTGAATTACATGTATATAAGAGACCTCTGACTCTTCCATCTTAGAAAATATTTATTTTACTTCGTCATCCTTTATTTTTATATTTTTCTTTCATTTCACCAAAGTTTTCTTTTGGTTACAAGTTTTGTGTCGGAGATTGACAAGGTTGTGGAAAACTTGTTGGCTCCCGATATGAGTTTAAAAATAATTTACTTTGGCCTCCCTTGAAGAAAAATTTTCCTTTATCTTTTTGAAAATATTCCTTAGACAATTTTTTTTAGAGATACCAAGTTGCGAAAACCTTGATGGCTCCTGAAAGGGTTTTGAAAACTTAGCCTAAGGCTGACACTTAGAAGAAAGAATCTTTTTGAAGACTTTGATGATTAAGAAAAAGGAAATCATTAAGCTCATAATAGGTTGTGAGAACCCTCTTGGGATCAGATGTTGGTTTTGAAACTGATAACAAGGACCGACAACCCTGTTGGAGTCCAATGATGGTTCAAAAACCAAGGTCAAAACTCAATACCATATAAAATGACTAAGTGTTAATATTTACAAGGGGTGTTTAGGAAAAAATGAGACCACTTAATGATTCCCAAGCCTTCAAAACATTTATTTGGCCAATTAATGAGTGAAAAGAAGGTTTTGAAAAGGGGGGAACTAAAAGCCATGACAATAACTAGCTCTAACTAGGGAGAAAGATTGTGAAGGACATAGTAGGAACTTAGAATCTATAGTTTAGACATCATCGAGCAACAAAGTTTTAAGACAACATGAATTTAAGAAGACACTTGAAGGGACATACAAAAAATTGGACACAAACCAAAACTAAAGCACACCACCTACAATACTAAAATACACGAATAGGGGATTACCTGTTTCAGATTTGGTAATTTAGGTCTTGTCCATTGTATGATAGTGACAAGACTGTTCCATTTGGATATTTCAATTTGAATATATTTCTTCTACATGCCTAAATTATCTTGAAAGGGTCCTTCCACAAAGAATAAAACTTGTTGCAAGCTCCTTTTATTCTATTGTAGTAGCATGTCTCCCTCCATGAAATTTCTAGGTTTGTCTCTCTTATCAAAGATATTTTTCACCCTTTCCTAGTGAAGTGAAATCATGTCTACCATATCATCTCTTTGTTCCTAAATATTGGTTAGGTACATAACTCTTTTATCTAAAGAGTCCTAAAACTGTTGATCTTAAATTACAGTATAACACTTTGAGGCTAAAAATTCTAATGGAAAGAGAAAAATTGAACCAATACCATACACTAATTCAAAATCTAACATCTCAATTTCTCTTTTAGGTGTATTCCTATCTTCCCATAAATACTCATATAACTTTTTATGCCAATTCTTTTGATTCTCATCCACAATTATTTTCATAATTGATACCAAATTCTTATTGGTATATTCAGCTTGACCATTACCTTGGGAGCAATAGCTAGATGAGTGTTCTAGTGAGATTTGGTGTTCATAATAAAAAATGACAACTTTAGAAGATGAAATTTTTGTAGCATTTTTTGTTACCAATTTCAGTGGGACCCCAAAACGTACCAAGATGTTCTCTTTAATAAAGTTACAAACTAAATATGAAGTAGTTTTTACAGGTGTGGCTTCCGCCCTCTTGGTAAAGTAGTTTGTTGTTGTTAGTATTAATGACCAATACTTGAAGGTGGATTGGTTGATCCCACAAATCTAAACCCCATTGTTGGAAAGGCTCAACAATAACTATTGGATTTTCTAACTAGGGCATACCAATAAACTACTTACACTTTTCACACTTTTATGCCCAACTATAGGCATCTTTAAACATGCCAAGCTAATAGTAATATTATCTTAGAATATTAAAGGCAATTACAATGGATGAGAAATGACCACCACAAGCCTCATTATGGAAGCCCTCTAAAAGACTTTGTTGTCAACTAGTCATTATCTACACACCTCAAGAAGGTTCCATCTAGCATCATTTTATAGACAATATCATTCTAAATCACATACCTAGATGTCTTCAAATTAAGATTTTTCTTTTCTATAAGGGATAAATGTACAGGAAATTCGCCATATGTGAGGTAATATGCAACATTTGAAAACCACAAGTCTTGTAGACTTACTAGAAGAACCATTAGGGATTCTTCTTCAACTCTAGGTTCATTTTTTGTCATAAGTTTGCATAAACCTCTACTTCTGACCAATTTAGTGGGATTTATATCCAAGTCATACTCTTGAACTTTGGCCACCCACACTCCTCTTTTGTTGTAACCAATTTCTTGTTGAGTGAGAATTCTCTTAACTGTTGTATTAGAAACTTACACAATAGAATGAGAGTGTAAGATGTAAAATATGAGCTATTTGGCCTTCATGACTATAAAAAAAGCATTTTTATCTACATGAGAATAATTTAGCTCATGCTTTTTTTAGTAGAACACTCATAAAAGTTATAGTGGCCTCAATTCCTTGTTCATTAACTTGTAGCAATATTGCAGACATTATATGTTGTGTGACATAATAATAGATAATGAAATCTTTGTTAAAACTTGGTTGAACTAAGACCTAAGCATGGGTATTAGCCTCCTTGATATATTTAAAAGCTTGTTTACCAGAGTCATGCCATTTGAAGCCTTGTTTGTTTTTCATCATATATAATATGTGCTTGGTGATCTTTGAGAAATTTGGAACAAATTTCCTTAAAAATTATACTTGACAAAAAAAGATTTCACACATATTCGAAGGTAAGTTCAACTATTGAATAGCTCTAACCCTCTTTGGATCAATTTGTATCCCTTATTTTGAGACAATGTGCCCCAAGAGCTTCTTTTCAGTAATGTAGATAACTAATTTCTTCAAATTAAGGGAGATACCATGCTCTCTACACCTCTGCAAGATTATCTCAAGGTCCTTTATGTGGGTTGCCTTTCTTTTGGAGAATACAATTAAATCACCTACGTAGGTCACTATAATATTATTCTTTAGATCTCTAAAAGACAATTCCATGACTCTTTGGAATGTGGCACCTTCCTTGATCAATCCAAATGGCATGCGATTATAAGAAAATGTTCCCTAAGGTGTGGTGAATGCTATCATGTGTTAATCTTTCTTATCAACACTAATCTAATTGTAACTTGAAAAAAATATCCAATATAGACATCATTTATAACCCAGCTACTATTTGTAAAATGTTGTCCATATTTGGAAAAGGATCGTTATCTTTTAAATAGGATTGGTTGAGATTTCTAAAATATACACATTTTCTTATCTCTCCATTATTCTTACATACCAGGACAATATTTGCCACCCATGTGGAATGATGGATATGATGGATGATCCTTTCTTCTAACATTTTATTAATCTCTATGAATATGACTTTAGCTATCTTGGGTTATAGTTTACGTGTTTTTGCCTAAATGGAGATGTTCTAGGCTTGAGTGGTATATGGTGTTCCCACTAACCGCCCATGAAGTTATTTAGATCATCAAGGAACCATACTTACACATTATGTGCTTAACCAATGATTTAATCAGTTTATTTCTCCCCTCAAGTGTACAACACTTGCCAATACAAACCAACTTTGGATAATTCAAGCTTCCAATGTTTACGATTTTGTAATCACCAAAATTATTAATAGACTCATAGATCTTCTTCTTCACATACCTATTGCATCTATAAAGTATCTACTCTAGTGAAACCAAACCTTTTGGGATTTTATTTCCTTTCAAATGCATCATTTTTTCTTCCAATTATTTCTCTTTCTCAAGGCATAACTCTTTTCATTCTGATGTGCCTCCTTCAAAGAAAGTGTCCATAAACATTTTAGTTCTCTCTAAGAAAGTTTGGATTTGATTGTAATTATTGAACATTAGACAAAATTCTATATTGTTAGGGACACTTGGATGATAAATTATCTCAATCCTATAAGAATCATCTTTAAAGTAAGGGTTTGGAAGAAGCAATGAAGCATAGATAGATAATGAGTATGCTCTAGTGTTCTAATCATGGGACATACTTTAATGAAGAAATCATCAAAATGTTCAATCTTGTCCTATACTTTATTTCTATAGTATTTTGATCTCTCATTTTTTACCTTGAAATCTATTCTCACTCGTTCAACAATCAACTTAGCATCACCAACAACCATTAAATTCCTAATCTCCTCTTTTGTTGCAACTACTCTGGAAGCAATAAGGACTCATACTCAATAGTGTTTTAAACTCTAACTTGTATGAAGAAGGTTATTTTTGTCCATTTGGTGAAATTAACACTACCTTAGCACCAAAACATGAACTGGAACAACTACCATCAAATTTCAACATCCATAGCTTAGAAGAGATATCTAGACCAAAAAATTCTTCTCTACAAGTATCATTAAAGAACATTACAGAATTTCCAAACTTTTGCTTCTTCATAGAGAATCTAAGATTGAGGATAATCAAAATTCAATACTGTAAACTTCCCCTTTGCCTCTAGTTCCAAGAATATATTTTTGATCCCTAAGGGGATAAGAGCATGAGACCAATCCATCAAAATTTCACCTCACAAGTCTTTGCAAAAGATTATACTTAAAAAAAATACCAAATATGGTAAGAATGTCAGCCACCAAAATAGTTAACTTCAATATTTTTCATAGGTGAGTCACTAATTATACTTGAGCATCTTTAATCTAGCTAATTAAGGGGACTTGTTTTGAATCTATGGAATAACATTTTCCAAAGGTCTTGGTCAAAGATAATCCTAAAGCTCTCACCACGGAAGATGGAATTACATAATCCTAAAGCTCTCACCATAGAAAGGATTAGTTCAAGTTAGGTATGACAGAGGTATGGCCTTTGGTGAAATATGAAAAACTAGAGGTTGAGTTTTTGGAATTGAGAAACTACTCTTCAACTATGTTGACTTTTTTACATTTAAACTTGACATAATATACTAAATGCTCAAGTTCACTTGTGTTGATTTTTATAAGATATTCAATAGGGGAAATTTGAATCTTTGAGAACTTATATAGCTCCACAATCTCAAAGGAACTTGTACCTTTATCTATAGACCAAGACTCTAGGAATTTAGGAGTGGCGTCTAAAGGCTTGTAAGAAGAGCTATTTTTTTTTAAAGGAAGTGGACTTTTGAGGAGTGGGCATACCTTTTTTATTTACAATTTTTGTCCCCTAGTAAGCATTGCACTAGAGGGGTCATCCAACATAGCAAAAATTTATCCTCCCCTTTTTGTGTCTAACTTGTATTCCATGAAGTTGACTACAGAGTCTCCATAATTATCAATGTACTTTCTTCATTGGCTAGTTCCTTAATCACCTCTTTCATAGTATCCATCTACATATATCTATTCATTTTTTGACATGTATTCCCATTATGATTAATTGTTAAGTGAAAAGTGCACATGTTACCTCTCCATGTACCGACTATGGCTAGTCTTTGTTGCATCAGGGGTAATTAAATTTGTCTCGTTCCACTTCTAGCTTTTTGATTGAAATTATTCCTCAAAGTATCTTGGCATGGCTATTAGAAATATTGACTGACCTTAGGCATTTATCTTTTTAATGCAATAATTTCATTTGCCAATATTTAAATAATAGGGATAGAAGATGTATAAGGTTATACATTATTTGATTGCAACTCCTTTTTCCATTTCTCAGGAGTGATGGAATCATCTTCTAATTCTATGTTGTGGTCTAGGTGGTTGACAGGTCTATCGCCCTTACTCTTCTTAAGTGAAAGATTATATCTAGGGGCACTGATTTTCAGGATTTGGTCCTTTGGATAGAGGAACTTTATTAACAATCTTATTAAGTTTTGAAACAAATTCTCTCACAAGCTCATGCGTTTCTCTTTTTAGTTATGCCAATTGAGCCAAAATAGAATGCTCATCTTCAACACTTTTGAATCTGTCTTTGAACTTGGTCCTTTTAGTATTCCACGAATCTATCATTGCATTAGGTACATGGTATAACCACTCTGCAACAATGTCATTTAGAGATTCTATAAACAATCTTATAGCCACATCTTTGTGTTGAAATCCCAATACTCTGCATGCAACATAAAAGATATTTAGATGTTTATCCCTTGATACCTTTCCATCTCCTTTAAACTTTGGTAATTTTTTCTCGAAACCTTTAGGTAATTCATTTAGTTGTGCTCTAATATTTAGAATCTCAATGGCTACTCCCCATGGGTTAGTTGTGTTATTAAAAGAGTAAAATTTACAATAGTAAGAAGATTAGCAACATAGAAAATTAGAGCTTAGCACATGGGTAATTGTGTAATGTTTCTTTAAGGAGAAAGAGTTCTACTTCTTTCTCTTTTGGATCAGAGAAGAGTATGAAAAATTTACTCATTGAAGGGATTCAAAGTAGAATATGAAGTCCCTCTACATTCACCCTTGGTGAGTCTTCTAAACTCTAGTGTGTCTTGGATAGAAAAAGAATTATAAATAGTTTTACAAATTAGTCCCTTGGTTGTTCACCTTAGTTTTCTGGCTGATTATGGTTTGGCAACTAACACTGGTTTAGTTGAGGGACTGGAGTTCTTTGTTGGTTCCTTGCAATTATCACTTGAGAAAATATTTCTACCACCCTTTTGAAAACTGCCACTGATTGTTGAGCCAATTCTACCCTATCAAAATCATATATTCTACAACATTTCTCATATATGCCGAAAATGTGGGATCAACTTGTAATAGAGAAGAACACTTCAAACATACACATGATACATTGCATTAGAGTAAGAAATTAAAACAAAACAAATCAAGTTAATGAATTAAAACTCTTTAAAATCATTTCATGCTCCTCTATCTCTAAAGACCTCTAAGATTCAAGGTGGCCCTCACTTGGAAGAGCACTTCATCCTCAAGATGACAACCTAGAGAACGAGATTTAAATGATTCTAGGATCAAAATGAATGCAACTATGATCCTAGTGAATGATATAGATATGAAACTAGATAATGATATGGTGCAAGATATTGATATGAAGCTAAAACTAATATAAAAATGATACTAAAATGAAGCTAACAGGATATGAGATTAACATGATATATCTAAGATTATAATGCTATCAAAAATGATCTAAAATGCTATTCTATCAAAGAGAGATAATGTGCTTAATGTTATGAGACTATAATGTAGATGCATAAAAACTTTATATGAGAATGAAGAATGATAACTCTATTTATAGAGAAAATAGGGAAATGGAGGGTTGAGATTGAATAATCTCAACAAGGGCTAGGATTGAAAGTTATCAATCCATGTGAGGGATTCAGTCCAATTTCAAGTTGAAAAATGTTACCTTGAGAGGGCTTGAGAGGAGATGTAAGAGGCATTAAATGCCCGAGGAGACATGAAGGTTACCTTAGGAGGTAAGGTTATGGCTAGGTTAGTGGATAATCAATGGACAAAGCCTTTACCCAAGGGGTAAACTCTTGTGCAAGGGTTAATAGGATAACTAGGGTCAAAGCCATGAGTTCTTGATGAGACCCTTGGGTTAGTTGAGGGTTAAGTTAGAGAGAAAGTCTCTAACCATGTGGGAAGGTTGAGTTAACCATTAATGGTTAGTAAGACTTTGGGGACAAATTTGTAAGAGCCCTTCCAAATTTGGGGAACTCAACAAGTTAGCTTGTCGAAGGAAATAAAGTCTTAAATGTATTTAGAAGACTTCTTTCCAAATTTGAGAAGTGACCTCCTCAAATTTAGGGAAAGGACATGATTAGGAGTTTATTAGGGTAATTAAAAGGGTTTACAAGAATCTATAAGGCTCTAGAAGAGGTTTAGGAGGCAAGTGGGAGATGTAGGATTTTGCAAGTGGGTGAGGGAAAAAGAATTTAATTAAAATAAAATTACTTTATTTTAGTTTTGGTTGCAACTTGCGTTTTGTAGGATTTTTGCAAGTGGGGGGATTTTAAAATAAATTTAGATTTATTTAAATGTAAAAGGGGTTTTAGTTAAATGTATATTTAATTAAAATGGCTAGAGGGGGATTTTAATTAAATGTAAATTTAATTAAATGGCTATGAGGGAGATTTTAATTAAATGTAAATATAATTAAATGGCTAGGATAGAAGAAGGGAAATATTAATCAAATATCTAGTTTGATTAATAGGCTAATTTAGAGAAATATGGATTTAATTAAATCTTAATTTAATTAACTGGAAAAAATAGGGATAATTAAATGAATTAAATTCACGTAATTTGTTGTGCAACTTTTAGGTGTCTACATCTCCTATGCCTCTAGGCTAAGGTATTCAATTGGGAGATGATATCCTCTTTCTCAATGTGGATCCAACCTATTAGTGGTTCCATAATAGGAAAACTGTTACTATGTGGCAACACCATAATTTTTGAAAAAATCTATTGGTTAATAGATTTGTCCTCCTTGAAATAATAAATAAATGACTCTTTATAGCCCAAAACTGAAGACAAATCATTAACAAATAGTTGGACCATAAATTATCAATTAGTTTCCCTTTAAATTTTGAAAAGGTACAACTCCCTTCATATGATAAAGTATTTTAATTTTCTAAATATTAAAAAGGGATACACTATTAATCAAAAAATAGTAAAGGTATCTAACACTTGCACATCATGATATAAATGAGAAAATAAATTAAAATAAATAGAATACTATTAAGATATTATCTTTAACAATATTACAAGTTGCAAAACATCTAAAGAATAATCACCATCAATAGCCAATACAAAGGTTAATATGTTAACAAATGAATTAAAAACTTCTTTTTTTAAAAGGTTTGTTACAACTCCATGATAATGAGTGTTACTTTTATGAACACCAATATTCACAAGAGAAGTGATAATCAAGATTTCTTAAGCTCACAAACTTAAATCCATTAAATAGCCCAATTAACCAAATTGCATTGAAATAGGTTTTAACCCGATAGATCTAGGCTCAATCCCAATGGGAAAGAGAGAAATTCTAATTGGATTCATCTAGTTGGTTATGATTAACCTCTTTCCATATTGAGTTGTAATGTAAATGTGAAATTATGATAAAACCATGAATTATTGAAGTAAATTGACACATTCAGTAAGCTATAGATGTCCCACTAAGCCACAAACTTGGATTTGGGCAAAAAGAGACAATTAGAATCTATTCTCAAAATTTTGGTCAATTTTTTCAAGACCATGTAGCACAAATCCACCTTGGTCCTCTGGATTTTTTTGTCATTGAAAGTTGGACCTGTCTGTCACTATTGACTCTATCGGATTGACTGAGTACAACTCCACACCTATTTCCTGCACACAGAAAGAAATGGAAATGTGTTGGGAATGGGGGTTTACCTTAGGTCAAACCCTAACTTTGGAATTAACCATGAAATTGTATTGACAAATGTAATGAAAGACTGAAGTAAAATACTTTTCTTTTGAGGATGTCCTAGACCTTCATTAATTTTCAACATTGTATTCTAATGTTTGATGAAATTAGGGTTAGGTCCTAATACTACCCAATTCACCCTTGATACTAAGTGCATCCCTTTTTGTTTAATCCTAATCTTACCCTAATTTTAATTTGAAAAAAGTTGGTCGGACTAGGTAGTGTACTACCCGGTCCCCAACTTTTTTCCTTGAATTTGAGGAGCTTAATTTGGTGGTCTTACCTTATTCAAATATTGTTTTATGTCAAAATTCATCAATTCTAAGTCACCCTTTTATAAAATTTAAATTTAGGGTTTCATATATATGGCACTTCTTTCCCTAATTAGAGAATCCCTAGTCTATCATTTTGAAGGAGATTTTGGTGAAGTGAAAGAATTGCTTTAGGTGGAGTCTTGGATCTACAAATTCATCTAGTAATCAAGTCTTCATCAACATCTTCATAAATTATGGAAGCTTTAGGAGATATTGAAGAATGATAAGGGAATCACTGACTAGTGATTACCTTGTACCTCTTCCTTAGGATTTGGTATGATTTCATGTTATTTTCATGTCTCTATGTTGAGCTTCATATTTATATCACATTATTTTTTAGATTTGCATTATTGCTTTAGATTTTCATTACAATTGTGATTTCAAGCATTCTCATTACAAGCATTTAGGGCTTTCTTTAAAACATAGGGTAGAACTCTAGTATGCATTTAGCTCCTAGAAATCTTACAAACACATAAGATTCAAGAGCACACAGACATTTTTAGTTACAATATCAACTATTTGTGGAGGTGGAAATCACCAAAGCAAGGGGTTTTACTAAGGAATAAACCTATATAGCTAGAAACACACCATTTTTTAGATTGCAGGTGTAGTTAGAGGTTCCCTCAAAGCAGGTAATTCTCAAAAATTCTCAACAAATAGGTGCAGATCCATCATCAAAAATTGGTCCAGGATTTCAAGGACCAAGGCACCCCATGCCTGTTGGGAAAGTGGTGTCTCAACCTTGCATTTACATGAGGTTACTATTTATAGGAAGTTTTCATTTAAGCATCAAATGTTGTGAAATTCTCTGAGAAGCTTTTGGTTGGTTAGATAAGCATGTCGGTAAAGTCTCCTCACAAGATCACAGCTAGTTTTGAAGATATTAAAGTTTTCATTTTGGAGGGGTTTTTTTAAAGGTTTAAACATAATTTTGGGGACTTTATACCCTTTGAAATGCCTTGAAAAGTGGGTGTAAACAAAATACAAAGATATAGAGCAATTCATGAGCTTTCCAGCGCTTCAAACAGTTAGTTAATCAGACACACGATTCACAAGTTATGGCCTCCAAAAGTTTGTACTCCTGAAATAGGAAATATAATTTTTATCGGATACATAAATGAGTTGTAAAAGAGAGGGAAATGTGTTGATGTGTGTTTTAACATTTCATAAGGAATCTAGAATGGAGATAAGGCCAGTTATACTTTATTGGGTGGTTTCAGCCCATGGTTTTGTAATACTGTTTGACGATTTCTTGTATTGTATCTCATATATATGAGGTGTGTAAGATAGAGGTTGGGAGTAAGAGTCTTATGGATATTGAGTTACCTCTAAATCTTTGATTAGTGGTACTCCTACAAAGAGCTTTCTCTGCAAGTATATTGTGATATATTTTTTATTGCTGAATAATATATTGGGTAGCTATTGGAGTGTCGGGTTTTTCTCTCGAAAGTGTTTTCCTCATGTAAATCAATGTGTTATGGTTTGAATGTTATTATATTTATTTATGTTTTCTATAACAATTGTGATGATCTGTAAATTTTTTTGGATTACCCTCCTCTCAAGGTTAGTGTAGGAAGTTGTTCTGCTACTTAACTTCCTTACAATTGGTATCAGAGCCTGATCACCTTTGGTTTCAGTTGTGGGTTATTGGGTATTTTGAACTAATCCAGATTTGAGTGGGAGCTTGTGCAGAAGACACTTTTTGATCTTGTTCCAAGAATTTTCAGATGGCAAGTTCGTCAAGGAGAATAGAGGTGGAGAAATCTAGTGGAACAAATTTTGAGATGTGGAAGCTAAAGATGGAAGATCTGCTAATAGATCGAGATATGTGGGATGTTTTTGATGTGAATGTCCAAAGACCCTCAGATCCTACTGTGGCGGCTCAGTATGATGTTATGGACCAAAAATCCAAGGATCTAATTAGACTATGCTTAGCAAACTCCGTTCTAATTAATGTCCATGAAGAAAACTCTACAAAGAAGCTATGGACTAAGCTTGGTAAAATTTATCAAGCGAAATCTTTATTAAATCAAATTTTCTTAGGGAATAAATTATATTCCTTGAAGATGGAAGATGGTGGATGAATTGCATATCACTTAGAAGCATTCAATATGTTGGTGGCTCAATTGGCATCTGTTGGTGTTAAGATGGACAAAGAGGAGAAATGTCAGATCTTGCTTTGTTCTTTGCCTAATTCGTGGGATTCTCTTGTTATGGATATTGATATTACTTTTGTTGTTTTGAAATCTGAAGATGTGGTGGGTTCCCTACTTGGTGAATAGATGTAGAGGAAGGTATCCATTAGTTCAAAGGAAGCCCTAACTATTCATGGAAGACTTAAGGAGAAAGGCAAGAAGAATGTGAAGCGTGATAAGTCCAAATCCAAAGGGAAATCGAAATCTCCTGGAAAGTCCAAAGTCATTTGCTAGAATTGCAGGAAACTAGGTCACATCTATAAGGACTGCAAAGAAGAAAAAGAAAAATTCTGATTTTGATTCTGAGTTCGAGAAGGAAGATGGTGATGCATTCATTGCATCTTTGGCGACTCATGCAGGTAATGATGCCTGGTTAATTGACTTAGGTGCATCATTTCATATGACTTCCAAAAGAGATTGATTTTTTGAATATGAAGAATTTAATGGAGGTAAGGTGTACTTGGGTGATGATTCACATTTTGACATTGTTGGTCGAGGTAAAGTTAGAATCAATTTTTCTGATGGTAGAATAAAAAGGATTAATGGTAAGCTGCATATCCTTGGATTAAAATGAAATATGTTATTTGTGAGAAAATTGATAGATGTGAGTGTGTAGGTAGTCTTTTCTGAAGCAAGATGTAAGATGACTAAGGGTGCTATGGTAATTGCTAGAGGTGTCAGGTTTATACTTTGTATAAGCTAGATGCATACACTATTGAGTGTAATAGCACTTTTGGAAAACATAAATCTATAGATACTTCATCAAAAGATTTGAGGGCTTCACCTTCAGCATATGGAAATGGATTTTAGGTACTTAAGGGTGCTCTTTCTTCTAAAGAAAATTTACTTGCATAAAAAACTATGTTATGGCACCAAAGGCTTGGCCACATTGGAGAAAAGGGTCTAAGGACATTGAAAAATAAAAACCTTGTTGAAGGTTTGAATGATTGTAATCTTCGCTTTTATTTTAATGGGCATTTCATTTATGGAAAACAAAATTGCATTTAGTTTTAATCAAGTTCTCATAAAACTTGTGGTGTTTTGGATCTTATTCATTCTGATGTGTTTGGTCCTGTAGATGTTCCTTTGATTGGAAAATCCACATATTATGTTTCATTTAATGATAATTTTAGTATAAGGACATGGGTATATTTTCTAAAGAGTAAATCTAAAGTTTTCAGTCATTTTAAAGAATTTAAAATAATGGTTGAGTTGAAGACTGGAAACAAAATTAAATGTTTAAGAATTGATAATGGCGATGAATTTTTCTCTAATGATTTTGATAGATTCTGTAAAGATTGTGACATTAACAGACATAAGAGAACTTTGTATTCTCCACAATAGAATGGAGTTGTAGAAAGAATGAACAAGATAGTGATGGAGAAGGTTAGGAGTATGCTGAGTGGTGTTGGTCTAGAACAACAATTTTTGGCTAAAGTTGTTACCACTACTTGCTACCTAATTAATAGGTCTCCTACATAAGCTCTTGTTGATAAAACGCCTATGGAAGCATGGTTAGGTCAAATGCCTTCATTGAGACATCTTAGAGTTTTTGGTTGTGAGGCATATACACATGTGCCATAAGAGAATCAGACAAAGTTGGAGAACAAGGCTGTGAAATGTATCTTCATTGGGTACAATTATGGTGTGAAAGGATACAAACTTTGGGACCCTGTTGCACAAAAGGTAATTCATAGTAGAAGTGTTATTTTTGGATAAATTAAGTCTTCTTTTGTTACATTGCAGCCAAAACTGACTAAAAAGGAAGATGTGATTCAATTCCCTTTTATACCTGAAAGAGTTGAATCGAGACCCCTAGATAGGCAAGAAGTTGAGGAGAGAACGTCTAGCTCTGAATCTTCAAAAGAGGAGGAATAACCTCCAACTCAGCTTGTTGAAGGTCTACAAGACATAGACAACCACATAGAAGGTATTCACCTGATGATTGGAGATGTATTTTTTCTTTGAGTACTAATGTGGATGAACCAAAATCTGTAGAAGAGGCTTTAGGTATGAATTATGCAAAATTTTGGAAGATTGCTATGGAAGAAGAAATGATAGCTTTGAAAAATAATGATACATGGGATATTGTACCATTGCCTAAAGGACGTAAACATGTTGGTTAAAAATGGGTGTTCAAGAAAAAGATTGGTTTAAATGGAGGCATTGAGAAGTATAAAGCAAGGTTGGTTGCAAAAGGCTACTCTCAAGTTGAGGGTGTTGATTATGGTGAGATTTTTTCTCCTGTTGCAAAAATGACATCCATTAGATTTTTGTTTTCTATTGTTGTTTCTTATGAATTAGAGGTTGAGAAAATGGATGTGAAAACTTCTTTTCTTCATGGTGATTTGGAGGAGGATATTTATATAACTTGACCAGAGCACTATCTGGTGAAAGGTAAAAGTAATTTGGTTTGTAAATTAAAGAAATCTTTGTATGGCCTCAAACAGAGTCCTAGGATGTGGTACCATAAATTTGATACATATGTGTTGAGTTTGGGATTTGAACATTTTAAATCACATCACTATGTTTATTATAAATCTAATGGTGATCATTTCATGTACATTTCATTATATGTTGATGATATGTTATTAACTGGTAAAGGGATACTAAATTTCAAATGAAAGATCTTGGTGTAGCAAAGCACATTCTTAGGATGAAAATTAAAAGAGATAGAGTGAACATAAAGTTATGGCTAGGCCAAAATAAGTATGTGAATTTAGTGTTACAGAGTTTCAACATGTAGGATTGTAGACCATTGTGTGTTCCTTTTATAGTTGGAACAATTATCTATTGCAGATTGTCCTACATCCCCATCAGAGATGGAATACATGAGAAAAATGCCTTATCAAAGTGCAGTTGGAATTTTGATGTATTCTATGATCTGTACTAGACCAGACATTGCCCAAGCAGTGGGAGTTATGTCCAGATATATTTCTAATCCTGGTAGAGTTTATTGGGATGCAATCAAAAGAGTCTTCATATATCTGAAGGGTACCTCAGAGTATTCTTTGTGTTATCATGGTAATTTAGTTGGAGACGTGATTTACCTTGATATTCATGGTTATGTGGATTCAGATTGAGCAAGTGATATTGATAGTAGAAAATCCACCAATGATTATGTGTTTACTTTATTTGGTGGTGCAATTAGCTAGATGAGTAAGCGATAGGTTGTGGTTGCTTTATCCACTATTGAAGAAGAGTATATGGAAGCTACTCATACTTGTAAAGAGGCAATTTGGCTTAAGAGAATGTGTTCAGATTTTAGAATAAAACAAGTAGTGATAGTATATTCTAACAGTTAGAGTGTGATCTGCCTAGCTAAGAACCCAACATTTCATGCTTGGACCAAGCACATTGATGTTCAATATCATTTTGTCAGAGATATGGTCGAAGATGGTAGGGTGAAACTGGCTAAGGTGGAAATTTTGATGAATGTTGAAAATTATTTAACTAAGGTTGTGAGCATAGAGAAGTTTAGATGGTGTTTGGAGTCTAAGGGCCTCATGGCCCCTAGAAATTGATTCTTTGTGTTGATACTCCCTTTACTCTTGCAAGGTGTTCGACAAGTGGCAGATTGTTGGTAAAATGATGTATCAACCTTGCATTTACATGAGGTTACTATTTATAGTAAGTTTTCATTTAAGCTAAAAATGTTGCAAAATTATCCCAAAAGCTTCTGGTTGGCTAGATAAGCAAGCTAGTAAAGTTTCGTCACGAGATCACAACTAGTTTTGAAGATATTAAAGTTTTTGTTTTGGAGGGGTGCAATTAAAGGTTTAAAATTAATTTTGGGTACTTTAGACCATGCAAACTACCTTGAAAAGTGGGTGCAAATGGCATAGAATTTTACAAGGTGATAGAGCACTTCGTGATCTTTCAAACGCTTCGAATGGTTTGTCAATCGGACACACGGTTCACAAGTTATGGCCTTTGGAAGTTTGTACTTTTGAAATAGGAAATATGATTTCTATCAGACACATAAATGAGATGTAAAAGGGAGGGACACATGTTGATGTGTGTTTTAACATGTCATAGGGCATCTAGATTGGAGATAAGGTCGGCTATACTTTATTGGGTGGTTTCAGCCCATGGTTTTGTAATACCATTTGTCGGTTTCTTATATTGTATCTCCTATATATGAGGTGTGTGAGATAGAGGTTGGGTGTAAGAGCCTTATGGCTATTGATTTACCTTTGAATCTCTTATTATTGGTACTCCTATGAAGAGCTTTCTTTGCAAGTATACTGTAATCTATTTTTTTATTGTTGAATAATATATCGGGCGACTTTTGGAGTGTGAGGTTTTTCTCTGGAAAGGGTTTTCCCCACATAAATCAATATGTCATGGTTTGAATGTTATTATGTCTATTTTTGTATTTTCTATAACTGTTGTGGTGATATGTAAAATTTTTTGCATTACCCTTCTCTCAAGTTTAGTGTAGGAAGTTGTTCTACTACTTAACTTCCTTACAATGCCTAGGTCCTCATTTTATTTTAAATTTCACATGCATTGCTTAGACAATCTCAGAATTTACTTAGTGAATTGGGTAGTATTAGGACCTAACCCTACTTTCATCAAACATTAGAATGCAAATTCACCTAGAGGAGTGATCCTCTTTCACTAACTCTCGTGAAAGAGAGTCAAGGGATACTTTTAGGGTTTCCATTCCTTCACTGATATGATGGAAAATGTGTAAGATGTAGGGGAAATGTAAAACTTACAATGAGAATGTAAACAAAAGTGGCTAAACAACAATAACCGTTAATTTAGTGATAACATAATTGAAGCAATAAGTACAAATCTTAAAATGAGATTCTTTTGTGTACCTATGAGAGAAAACTAAGCCTAAATTGACAGTCATGAAAAATATTTTCTTACTATGAGTCATGAAAAAAAACAATTTACAAAGAAAAAAGCTCAATTTGCAAAGTAACTTGAGTATGAAAACATGTCATAGTGGTATTGTTCTTTATCTCATTCTATGACTTTATTTCAACAACTGGCTAATGCTTTCATTCAACAGTTTCACAATAATATTGGTCCTAAAATTACTTTGACTGATTTGATTCATTATAAGAAAGAAGTTAAAGAAAAATCGATTGATTTTATTGGTAGATATAAATATTTGCATTCTCAAATTGCTTATCAAGTGCCTAATCATGATGTTCAAATAATTTTTATTGTTAATTTACAAAAAGACATTAGAGATAAACTTCTATTTTCTAAGTCTACTTCCTTTATGCAATTGTGTGCAGTGCTTCATAATTATCAGCTTCAAGTGAGTCAATTTGAATCATCTTCTTCAATGGCTTCAATTGATAAGAATGACTGTACTCAACAATAGTTTTCAAATTTTAAATCGAATAAAGGCTACATCAAGATAAATGACAAAATCAACACTCAAGTGGCAGCCATGACAATAGGTGTATCCCTTTTATCCAAATACTTTAGAAAGGAATTAACTCCTCTTTTTGAGTCTTTGCATAGTGTAATGTGGAAATTTTGATTTAGCGATTTGCAACATAGAAGGGAGAAACCACTAAATCAATTTTCACTTGGGAAACTTTACATTCAAAATAGGATGGGAAATTCACTATATCCAATCATAAATTAGACAAAGATCGAATGCTAAGTGATTTAAGGTAAAACTGAGAAAATAGAGAGCTACAGATGCGGGATTTCCGCATGCACCTGGATCTTAATAATGTAAGTTGAATCGGACCTGCTCCTTGAAATTGCCCAAAAAATGTTGGGACTATGGTGCATCACATCGGTCCTCTAAAATTTTCTCACGCCAAAGGGAAATGATTCATCTGTATGAATAAACCCTAATCTGAAGAGTACAACTCTGTACTCATTTCATGCACACAAAAAGAAGGGGAAATAGGTTTGGTATAGGGGTTTTCCTTAGCCAAACCCCAGTTTGGAGTCAATATTGAATAAAATATTGCAAATGCTTGAAATAAATAATGTAAAGGTATACCTCAGATCTGCAATGATTGATTATGATGCTTTTCTTCTTGAATGTACTCCCATATGTTGTATGAAATGGTATGAACATGATAAAACCCTAACACACAAAAATGCTTGCAAATAAATGATGTAAAGTTTCTCCACAATGATTAAATGAAAATGGTTGATGTAGACTTGATGAATGCTTGACAAGACTTCACATGACCGGCACTTTCACTTCACAAGAGGTTCCTTCAATTGCTTATTGATGGATCCTTCAAATGAGGAAAGAAAAGGCTATATGTATGAAACCCTAACATTGTTTTTGATCATAGGCCAACCTAGAAATGATATATTTCACACCAAGTCAGGTTTAAACATTATAATATTGCCAAAACATTATCCCAAAATTCAGGGAGAAAAAGTGGGGACCGATGTGAATCACATCAGTCCGACCAACTTTTTTCCAAATTTTTAGGGATGCAAAGTATTGTGATTATAAGGTGATCCCTAAGTGGATACGATGATTAAAGATGTTTAGATATGTGAAATTGGGCCTTGAAGGTCGAAATGGGACATAATTAGGGCTTTTGATGAATTAATTAATTGAAGGAATAAAAAGGGGTACACTTAGGGTAAAGGGCCCAATTTTATAACATGTGGAATTATAAAAGAAGAATTTAGATTTAACTAAATTGATTAATTAAATGCTTAAAGGGAATTTAAAATAATGAGACCAATTATCCACTTATGCCTCTTGTATCCAACTGAGAGGGGAAGACCTTATTCACTTTCCCATCATCAATTATGTTAACTTTACACCATAGGTTGACACAGGAAGGAGATTCCTACCCAAAATTGGGATAGGCAAAGGGTTTAAAATGGGCCCTAATTAGGGAGGACCATGGTGTGGCACCATAGTCCTGGTAAGAACCAAGGCACCATGCCTTGGTCCTACCCCATAATTGGGATAGGGTTAAAGGGAAATGCAAGGTGAAATCATATACTATGGCCATTATTGCATGGTGGGAGGCTAGATAGGTCTTGATCAAGCATGGAGATGCAAGTGCTAAGGTGGGAGTCCTAAACACAGTCCAAATTGTAAGGGATTACAATTTAGGATGCTACACATAGTATAATGTCAAAGTTGATAAAAGCTAATGTGTCAAAACTTCCTCCCATTAAGCCAATTGACACTTCTTAGCTAGTGTCCTCCTATCATGATCCCAAAGCCTTTTGTCAATATCACTGTCAACCTGGCCATGATACTAGACATGTTATACACTAAGGAGTAAGATTCGAGATTTTATTGATAAATACTATATCCATAGCTAGTGTAAATGACAAGGGCAACAAGTCTACAACTCTTCCTAATTAAAACCTCCTTCAACACATGCACATTGTTTTGATGATATGAGATCGCCTTTTTTTGGCAGCGATGATATTAAATGCATTATGTGATTATTTGATTTTATGCAGGATGTATGATTGATGATGGACCTTATATGTGTTTATGATGCATTTTATTTTATGATGATGTATGGATAAATGCTTATGATATATCTGATTTATGATGTGATGGTATATCTTATGATGTTTATGCAAATGTAGGATATGTATGGATGATTTATGACATTTTTATGATGTGATGATATATACATATGATTGGATTTAGGATGTATGATTTTGATTTATGCTATAATGTAATGATTTTGATGCAGATAGTAACATATGAAAGCAGGTTATTTTGATGTATCCTGTGATGTTTATGTCTTGCCGATGGTTATTATACTTTTTTATGAATGCATGTGTTACCTAATTTGATGTGTTTAATGCTTATGTGACGATGTTGATAAATGTGATGAATGATATGCATTGATTGATTGATTTAAAAATGATTTTAAATGGAAAGTGTTGATGTATAGTTTTTAGTAATGAATGCAATAAATGACGATGACGATAGTAATGAATGATGATGATAATGATAATAATGATATGATAAAATGATATATGTATAGATAAAAATGATAATAATGATGATGATAAATATTGTTAATAAATTATATAAGTGATAATGTTGATATTTGAATGATAATGATGATAATAAATGATATAAGTGATAATGTTGATATTAAATGATAATGATGAATGCAATGTAAAAACATTAAATGTATAAAATACCTAAATGAACCTAAAATGTAATGGCCTAGGTAATTAAAAAGATAGATCCAAATGAATGTCCTGAATGATCCTAATAATAAAATAAAATGTGAGGCCTCTATCTATAATTCTAGTGATCTTATATGATAAATGAAGTATTAAACGAAATGCACTAATGCAAATGATTTAAAATGTATATGTGAGATGTAGATGTGAGGTGATTTGTATTAGAGTACGTTGTTGTGATAGGTCTTGACACTTATCCTTCTCATAGCAACCCTATTTCGTGCATATGTATGCTTAATTTTTTTTTACAACGTATGGATGAACAAATGAATTGGTGATATGCAATGGAATGCAATATATACATATGAGATGGCATGGCGATCCATGGCTTATTCATAATTATGCCTTTCATCATTGGGGTTATTTAGTATTGATCTTGACCGAGGTATCAAAAACTAAGGTTGAGTGTCCCACCTGTAAATAGACATATTATAGACAAAGAATATTCCCCTCCATTCTGGTTCACATACTGATGGTGATTGATGACTATGTATTTTTGCATAGGATCTCATAGCTTTATGAACTTCCCACGTAGACACCATTAGTCTTTTCCCCATAACTTCATTGGAACAATCCACAAATAGAAAACAAAGAAAAATATATCATGAACCATCTCAGCCACTCTAACCACTTGTGGATATCCTAGAGTAGCATAGGAACATATTATATAAAAAGCAGTAATATGACCAAGTACCTATCAACCAAACAAAATCTTCTTGTTAAAGAGATATGTCACAATGTATTGTTGTAAGGAAAGATGTATCCTGAAGGAACACAATGGACCACTGAGAGGGGGGGATGAATCAGTATTAATCAAAACCTTAACTTCCTAGATGATCTAAACTATGATGGCAGTAATCATAAAACTATGAGAATGAAGATCAAACACATTTAAGCACACACACACAAAGCATACTCATAACACAAGAATATACCAGGAAAACCCACAGTGGAAAAAAGCTTGGTGAGAAATGTTGCTAGAGTCTACTACTCCAATCCAACCTCACAATGAAAAACTAATTACAACATTTATGGGCACCAAACCAAAGGATCACCAACCCCTAATCTGAGAACCCACTCAGTTGACATAAAATGAGTAAAATAATCAAATACAACGATGCACCTTGTTACAAATGAAAGTTTGTAACTCTTAATATTCTCTCTGCACTTGAGATTGAATTAACTCTTCTCAACTGACTATCTCTATCGTCTACTCTTTGTTCTCTACTATCAAACTCTGCTCTTAGCCTTCTATCCTCTTCTTGTCTCAATACATTGCTCTTTGATTTTTGCTTTGTTTAGACCTCTTTCTCTGCTCCACTCTGAGTGTGAAACCTTTCGTGTTTTCTACACCCTAGTATCTTTTCTTTACCTTAGTTTTCTTATTTCTTTTCTCTTAGGTATTTTCACTCTATTATGATTCCCTCATTCTTTGTCTTCTCTTTTCTTTACTTGGTGTGGATTACCCATAGTGTTTTTCACACTCTATTCTCCCTTCTCTGCTTTGTGCCTTTTTCTTTCTACTTTCTTTTCTTTTATGTGTTTCTTTGTTCTTTGTTCTTAGCACAACACCACCTTCTTCTCTACATGCCTTTGTGTAATGCAGAGGTTCCTAATTTACCTCTATGTGCTCTATATTCTATACTTTGTTTTGCATTTTTTGTTTTTACTTATCTTCTTCTCTTGTCTGCTCACCTGCTCTTCACCTGCATCATTTACACCCCTCTCTATTATGCAAACTGCTTTACTTCTCTACACACCTTCTACAATCTACTTCTACATTTTGATAATCCTTTGTGCACGGTAAGATTTATGGGTTCTGCACCTACTCACCACTATGTTTTCCACGCATGTTGTAGCTGCTTCTCTGCAACCCTGTTTTTACAGTTTTGTATTCTCTATTTTTACATATATTCTTCACCTCTCTCTCTCTACATGCCAACAACTTCACACATTGTCAACAACAACTTTGTCAAAAAAAAACTCCATTTAATAAAAACCCACCTTACCTATTAGGGTTTCCCCTCCAAAAGATAATCCACAAGAGATCTTATCGAGTGAAAAAAAATTGTATCAATAGATTGATTGGCTACCATTGTTAATTGTATCTTCTTCCTTCCTTGGATCAAAGTTTGAGTACAGATTACTCTTTAGTAATCTTCACCTACAAATTGCAGTGATATCTTGTATGTTGAAGATCATATGATCTTCTCAAGCTTCGCACTCAATCTTCTACAAGTTCCTCATTAAATGCAGTCACCTTCCTTAGATGTAGCTTCCACGGTGATCAAATTTTATCAAAATGGGCCCCAACAACTCCTTGACATCAGTATCTAATTTGTTTTGTGCATGCCATGTTCTCCATGTCATCATCATTTTCAGGTCAAATCATGGTCAAACATCCATGTGAGACAATTCTGTGTCAACACCTGGTGATATACCCATTGTGTTTTCAACATCGCAAACCATTCCTATGGGATGACAAGACCGCGCGCCTTCTTCCTCGCATTTACTCCGCAAGATCATTTTTCATCAGACTTTTTTTCTATGGGCTGACAAGGCATTGTACAAAACACAGTGTTTCATCTACTGTGCAAGTATTGCCATTATTGCCAAGACATCTCATGTGTCATAACGAAAAGAATCATGTCAACATACCACCAAGGGTCGACATGAATCAAAAATGATTTGCTGAAAAGCAAAGTTACATCAAAAAAAGACTTTTTTGATAAGACAAATTTAATGCTACACCAAAATTGGAATATTGGTGTGACCTTGAGGTTATACAAAGCACAAAACAAGTCTCATCAAAATCCAATGTTATACCAAAATTTAAGAGTGTTGAGGACACTTGCTAGATCTTTCATCAAAATGCTTGGTGATAAACATGACGTGAAATATGTAGGCATTTGATCATTTGATCTAAACCAGTAATTGTTTGTTTGCTTGATGCAACCGCTAAATGTTTGATTAGATTGTTGTATGATGACTATGTTGTATGTTGTCATTAATGGCAACTATGTTTTTACAGTCATCTAAGTCCTATAGGTCAACCGATAAGGTTTAACGGGTAAGAAGAGACAGGTTTATCAAAACCGGTATTTAGGACTTTAACCAGTAAATGACAAACAGAATAATATTATAACAACCGGTACAAGAAATATATGAGGAATGGGTTGATGTGGTTTTACATCAACAATGAAGACTGGTAGATGAAGTTATGTTCATGACCGCACATGCTGATTCGATTAGCTGAATGATATTTGATTGATAGAGCAGGTATTATGATTGAGACTTAACCGGTAGTGATGAAAATCACTCAAATCAGTAAAACGACACAAAATTGGATTTGTTATGTCGGTGGCTGACATAACTAAGGCATACAATGCAAGATTGTCTAGATGCATAGAACCTAGGGAGTTAAAACAAGGTTCTAGCCGACCTAATAATGTTTTTAATATGTGTGATGAGGTATGAAGGCATATATGAGATTGAGCTTAAAAGTGTAAAAGATCATTAGTGAATTTTGTATTTCTGATAGTGCAGTGATCAGAGGAGTTGAGAGATGAAGTATATGTGATGTTGTAATATTATGAAGCGGATCTTATTAGACACTGAAGGTGTTATACTAAGATCATTTGTACTTTTTGTCTTCCTAACAGTTGTAACAAGAAAATCCTCTTACAAGGTCACTCCTAACAGGGTGCAATCGGATCCTAACAGGTCTGATCATTAAATCCTCTAACTAGGTGACACATTACCTTTTGTTTGAAAATCCCAACAACTTGGGTGGCTCCTAACAAGGCTGATCCTCATAGTCCTTATTGTATAGCTCTTAACTGGGCTTAGACACTTCTAATAGGGTGTACCCCTAACCGGGTGTTGTAGACCTTAACCGGTCAGATCTCTATATTGCAGATAGTGGATCTTTCTGGGTACCAACTCCCACCATGGTTTTTCCAATTTGGGTTTTCCATGTATAAACTCTTGTGTCATGTGTTTTATGTTTTATGTTTTATGTGGTGATTGTATACTTGGTGTTATTTCTTATATCCCTATTAAGTTTTAAGTTGGTGAAATTGATAATCAGATTTGAATTGTTTTTACTTGCACTGACTCACCCCCCCTCTCAGTGCCTTATAAGCTCATCAATTGGTATTAGAGCTTAACTTCCTTAAGGCTTAACCACTTGGAAGGGATCTCTAATCCTAAGAAAAATATGGGGGAAGGAATGAGTTACCGAGAGATGGCTAAGGAACTTGCAGAAACCAAGGAAGAGATAGAAACCCTAAGAGGCGAGTATAAGACATCACTAGCTAAAAGGAAAGAACTAACCGAATAATTGTTGAAGATCAATGAAATAAGCGCTTCTAATGGAGAAAATATAGATGCATTGGTTGAGGAAGTGGAGAAACTAAATGGTGACAAAATTCACCCGAGGATAGGACTTGAAGCCCTTACAATCCGTATGAGTTGAGAACTTGAATCTAGGAGGGCATTTGAAGACAAGATAAAGAGAAATATCATGAGATCTATAAGGTAAATCAGGAAAATGGCATTCTATATGCACACTGGCTTGAGGAGAAAGAAGAAGTCAAAACGGATCTTGATATGGAAATGTCTCTTAGAGAGATTCTTATGAAACAAAATGAAGATCTTACTAAAGATCTTGCAAAACCTAATGAGAAGCTTGAAAAAATCAGCAAGAGTTATACCATGTTGGATGAATAGATCCAATCTCAGAGGATGAAAGGTGATACATCTAGGTTATGATACAATACATTTGAGGAAGGAGAACCTTTTGGTACAAAGAACAACATGCATGAAGGTAAAACAACTCATAAGACTCAGAAGCCTACCCGTAAGAAAGCTTACAAACCTGTTTGTTTTAATTGTCATAAACTAGGGCATATTGCTAATGTTTGTAGAAGCAGATCTGATGCTAATACTGGTTACAGACCTAATACTAGATATGTGCCTAGAAAATTTGAAGGTTACTATTATACATGCAACATGTATGGACATAGATCTATTGAATGCAGGTATGGATTTAATTATCCAACACCTCATATGAATCCAATAACTGATGGTGATTGGAGAAGCATTTTCAATGACTAGAGAAGCACTAATTGGCAAAGACCCTATGTTAACTGGTCTAGTCCTTATTAGATGGATAAAAGAATCAATGTGATTTGTTCAATCTACAACAACTTTAGACATTTGGCAATGAACTGTCGAAGAAGGACATGTAGAGGCAATGCAGGATCGTGGAAAGCATCTGGAATGTCATGTTATCATTGTAACAAACTGGGACACATTGCTAAGCTCTACAAAACACATAAGAACCAACCGGTAAATCATCCTGCAGACCAGAAAAGAAAGTAGAAAGTTGATATTGAAGAAACTAGAACTGAGATGAATAGAACCTGGAAGAAGAAGAGTGATGAAAAACCAGTTAAGGAATCAAATTCTTCACCTAGTGTGGAGAATCCATCACTGACAAACTAAGTTGTTTCAAAAACTTGGGGTGAGCATATTGTCAAATCTTGAGATGAACCCATGGATGAAGTACTATAATTTAAATCTACATATTCTAATGCATTTTGATGTTTATAAGTATTTTTGAATCATAACTAGTAAATATCATTGAGTCTTAGCAACCGATAATATGCTTAAGAGTGTTTTAAGGCATTGTAGGGTTTTGTCAGTTAAAGCATTTAATACAGTAGTTTGAACACAAATAAAAAAGAACATTTTGAATTTCATTTGACACATTGTGATCTTGAGAGCATTTGGTTAGCGAGCAGAGTAGAGAAATTTTGTGATTGCAACATTCAGTGTGTTTAGCAAAGATCTGAGGTGATCAAAAGTACATTGTGAATCGATGAACGGTGTTGAAGGTTTTGACAGTGTGAAATCCTTGCGCTGAAGTAGGAAAGGTATTTATCAGTTAATCTTACTCTTTGCCTCAAAGTTTTGCATATTATAGTATGGATACTCTGCATCTTGTTGATGTGACTGAGAGGCCACGACGGGAGTTTAAACGACATCCTTTCAAATAAGAGGAAACAGACCCTATTGATGCCCTATCTAGTGTACTATATGGAATTTTTCATGTCGAAGATGTCAGATCTTTTTATCACTTCAACGGGTTTCAAAACAAAATACATGCTAGAGAGCATACACCGACAAAAGTAGTCAACCTGTATGAGAAAACAATATGTTTTATGGTAGATACAAATACATGTATGATGGAAGAAGTTATCCCTAGAACCACATGGGTATAACCTATGGGATGTGAGGTAGACAAGGATCTACTCATTGCTTATGCTAATCTTCTATTAGAGCAACCAACGGATACCATTGCAGAGAGATTTGGGACTTACAAAGAAAAATCACTACAAGCTCACTCTGAGCTGCAGAGACCAGTAATTGCTAAGAAGATAAGGAAGGAGGTAGAAGCATTAGCTAAGCAGGAAGGATTTACGAAGGAACAAATAGCAGCAACAAGGGCAAAGTATGTAGTAGAGCAAGGTGAAGAATCAAGTGCACCTATTGGTGCCCCTACCAGTACCCCTACCGGTAAGACTAGAGCTACAAAAGCCAAGGAAGCATAGAAGAATATGGAAGAAGACAAATCGGCTAAATCACAAAGAGGGAAACCATCTAAAATTTAGTTCTAGAGAAAGCATAAAACTGCACCAGTACAAACCAAAAAGAGGAAGAAGCAACAAGCCTACAAACTAGCAAATGATGAAGAGGCTACTAAATCATAGGAGGATAAAAGAGCACTTAGAGAAAATGTTAAGAAGCCTCAGGCAACCGGTAAGGGCAAGTCACCTAAGAAACCATTTACATTAGAAGACTCTTTCAATAGAATGGTTCAAATAATTAAGGATTATGGAAAATACAAAGGTTTGAATACATTGTTTATTCATTTATCACAAAGTCAACAAAGAGAGATTGAAGATGCAGTCATCTTTAGTATGAATAAATTTAGCAGAGCCCTTATTGAGATACATGGGCGGATTCCAAATTCTTTGTATAATCTTATTGATGCAAGGTGGCAAGCTGCCATTAGCCAAGACAAAGAATTCGTTGATTATATCTTTAAGCACCTACGACCTGAAGAAAGTGAAGAAGAAATTGAACAAATAAAGGTTAATGCAAATGCATCTTTTAGGTCCAAGAAGAGATTAACAGGAATGTTAATAGGAGAGACCGAATCAGTCCAGAAGGAGACTGAGATTTTGATCAAGAAGGATTTAGGTCTCATCCGAGATGAAGAAAAATATGAACAAAATGAGGAAGATAGTTCTGAAAAGATAAAGGAAAAAGAACTTCTGAAAGGTGTTAAGATCACATATTTTGAACTGGACAACAAGTATATGCAAGATGATCCAACTGATACTAAACCGATATTCATTCCTAATGATAACACCAGAGACAATGTTGATAATATATATGTATTGGATGTTAATGTTCAAATGTTTGAACAACATGAGCAACAAGAGGAATATGTGGAGAAGCAAACTGAATAAAAGAGCTCTGATGAGCCACTGATGAATGCACAACCTATTGATAGTCAAATTCCATCAGTAATTGTAAATGTTGATGGCAGTCAAAAGGAAAAGATTGATAAGGAAGTACCGGTGAATGAAAAAAATGTGGAGACACAACCACCACCATTCAAGGACACCACTGAGGAAGAGAAGATAGAAAAAGATAAGACCGGGAAGGAGAAAACAGAGAAAGACAAGGTAGAGAAAAAGGAGTTAAAGGAGAAGAAAATAATTGATTATGATGATGACGACTTGTTGCCCTCATATTTGGCATACTTATTATTTGAATTTCAAATTGTTCCCAAGGTTTTAAAGAGATCTACTGAGTGTTTACACGTAGGTAATGAGCGCGTTGTCCAAGATCAATGCTAGCAAAAACTCAAAAATGGAAGAGTTTTTGAGAATTACCATAAATTGAGGGAAATCACATGACAGTCAAGATCTAAACATCATTTTATGTCATGTGGCCAACTTTCACCTGAGCCCAGTTCATACTTTGGCATATTTTAAACTTTCCTTTTTTTGTGTCCGTTGCCCCCAAAATGATTAAATATCTCATCCTAGGATTCGTCATGAGGTGTAAATAATTGTGTGGACCTTTTTCCCTTTCATTGATACGTGTTTCAAATTTCATGACCTAACTCTCTACCGTTTGAAAGTTATGTCATTTGTCTCCGGCCAAAGCAATATATTTGAAATATTTAAATTATTTCTCCAATAATAATTTAATATGTCTGATCTTTTGTGCTTAAAAAGTTGTTCAAAAGAATCGGTTGCACTCTTCCTTGTTTCCTCGATGTGATCAATGGTTTCTAAGGTCTAAAGGATAGTCCGTGAAGCTCAAGGTTAGAAATGCTTAGTTTTTTAGCATTCTTAACCTCTTTTTTTAACCTTTGCCAAAAAAAGGTTAGAAATGCTCACTTTTTGAGCATTTCTAACCCATATTTCTAGCCTATCCCCAAAAGGTTAAGAATGCTCAAAATTTGAGCATTTCTAACCCCATTTCTTAACCTTTCGAGCCCCACTTTGTCAAGAAGGTTAGAAATGCTCAATTTTTGAGCATTCTTAACCTCTTATTGATTTTATCAAAGAAAGGAAAGATATTAAAGAAAAACAATAAATAAAAGAAGGATTCAGAGAGCAAGTTATGAGCATTCATAAAAGCATTGAAGAAGAGAGGGAATCACATCAGATGTTGTAGTCATGACTACTATGATAAGCCAATATACGTAACATGTTTCAATGTTGCAGAATGAGGAAGAATAGACAATATTCATGAGATGCTTGACAAGAATATCATGTATGTTGTAGGTTATGGATGCATAGAAAATGCATGTGAACCATTTGACAGAATTCCTCAAAGAAATGTGGTCTCATGGAATGCAATGAATATAGAATATGCATGGAATGGAGTTTGCGAGGAAGCTCTCAAAGTGTTTGGATTAATGTCGCTCACAAGTGTTTAACTATTTGGAAGACCACCTCAAGGAGATATGGAACACATCAAATGCAAATCATGGGAGCCTTGATGTGGCATGTGAACTATTTGATAGAATATCATGGCAAATAAGAATGCACTGGGGAAGCATAGGAAATGCGTTTGACAATGCATGTTAACTGTTTGGCATAAGTTCCTCAAAGAATACCGAGATTATCAATAGTGCAAATACACTATCTGGCGTCATCCCTCATAGTTACGTGGTCTCAAGGCATGATAATGTGACAAGGTGTGTGAGCTAAATGTTGTTTCCAGTAGAGCTGGTCTTTGATATCATTTTTTTAAATGTTGCTGCAAATCATGGGAAATGTGGAATGCACAGACAATGCACGTGAATAGTTTGACAGAATTCCCCAAAGAAATGTGGTCTGATGAAGTGTGATGATTGTTGGATGTCTACAAAATGCAGACCATGGGCATAGGGAGAGCATAGACTATGCACGTGAACTAGCTGGCAGAATGCTCCAAAAGAATGCCACGGTTGTGGCAGATGTACGCAATGGTGGAAGCATAGACATAGCACGTGAACTATTGACAATACACCGTGGCAGACATGAATGCATCATGGGAGCATAGGTAATGCACAAGGCACACTAATAGTTTGACAGAATGTTTCAAAAATATGTCATCTCATGTAATGCAATGATTGCCAGCTATGCACAGAGCATTAATGAAGATAAGCTGAGCAAATGAAGGTTTTCTTGCGCTGAAATTAGTGATGATGATAAATGAAACAATCTGAAAAATAGGCTCACACTATAATACAATGACATCCATCAAAGCATAATAGAAAGAAATCATGATCAGATGTTCCGCTTGAAAATTATATGCAAAATGTAGAAGAATTTGACAGATTGCCTCAAAGAAATGTGGAATCTTAGACATTGCACCCCAATTGTTTAACAAATTTCCTCACAGAAATGTTCAAAAGATACGGAGTTTGAAGAAAGAAAGAGAAATTAAAAAGATAGTTGGATTGAAATCGTTAAAATGACATGTGTTTCTTGTGCAAAAGACAAATCGCATCCACAGATATACACAAATATTGCATCCTATGTGAAGTGATAGAAGAGATCATCGAGTGCTTGTTCAGACAAAGGAGATTAGTTTCGGTCTATACTACGAATTGTTTGACAAAATAAGTAGATGAGATCATCTTGAGCTATGTTGAAGAACTCATGAGAACATGGAAAGTTGAGCACTGATTGCATTATAGCGAAGGACATTGAGTTGTTGATATCAAAAAAAATCAAGAAGTGACACAGTTTTATTATCTGTGAGTGTTGCAACAGGCTAAGTCAAAAGCCAAATAAGATGTATTCAATGGTAGAAAGAATGAAAAGGGTGGAAGCATTTGTGCATATGCATGATACTCACGTATTGATGATCATGAGTGGTGGTGAATTACAGTTGATTGTTAGAAATTGTCACAAGCCACAACATCTCATTTCTATTTCATGATGTATAGTTACATGTAGCATGCTTAAGTTTTATCCTAAACAAGTTTTTTTTGTATTTCTTTACATGTGACCTAATAGATATTATTGCATGTGAGGGCACTCAAAGAATGGAAAGATGTAAAGTTCTAGGTGAATGGAGATCAAAGTTTATTGTGGTCAGATGGTGAGATAGTTGCAAATACAAGTGGGATGTTTTGAAAAGGGATTCATTAAAGAAACACTACTTTCTATATTGTGAATAACATCAAATTTGTTCCAAATAAGACTTAAGACTTCCAATGATGCAAACACCAACTCACGAGGATTTGAATAAAGTCAAGTGATAACAATCAAGTGAAGATACTTAGTAGTTGTAGAGGTGGTTGGGTAGCATCTTTTCAAAGACAGGTTATTGGTGGACAAGTATTTCTTCGTGTCAATGATCATTTTATTAATGCATGGGCGTATTGCAACAATCAATCCCTTAAATTCTTATGGAGAACCTCAAGGTTGTCTTTTCCTTTCAAATGGGAAGACATATTGAAAGTCCAAATGAAGTGGATGAAGACAAAGAAGTACCTCAACATAATTTATTAATTTGTTTTTCATCAAAATTATAAAGTTTCAAGTTGTTCTTTTTGTAAAAAGTGACTTATGTCGCTTATTGTAACCAAAGGTTAGGAAATTGAATTTTTCTGCGCATAAGTGTGTAAGTTACTAACTCTTTGAAATTCATAGAGAAAAGAGTTAGTTATTAACCCAGGATTAAAGTTAGTTACTAAGATGGTTATTCTGGGAAGCCTATAAATACAAGGCTATTTGTAAATGTATGGGGGAGACTTTTTACAGAGGGGAAAACTCTGCTGCAATTCGAGAAGAAACTTGTAATGACATTTTGATTTGCACTATGTATAGAAAGGATTTTGGACTTGTACATTTCCAAAAGGATAATGAAGATTATGTTTTAGTTCGTGTGTTCTAAATGTATTCATGTGTTATTATTGTCGATTTCTTGTATGTCAAATTGGTAGTCTTTTTATGCATATGTGATTTATACAATTGATGTGATGATGCACAAGAAACCTTTGGTATCTCAGTTTGAATCTGTTGAAGTATCTTATCTTTGTGTATGTTGAGATTTGTCATTCTTCTTTATCGTCATCTCATGGCTAAGCATATTACATTACAAACTCCCCTTGTAAATTGTTGCAAATATTGAGAAATCTCAGTTGATGGTCGTATGTCTGTTGTTGGGGTCTCTGTTATTTATCTTCTTTAAGTTCTATGTTTTCTCCTTTATGTACTTTCAAGTTAAAAGTACACGAAAATCCTAAACACCCCTATCATACGAGGGAGCTGCCCCTCTCAAACGTAGAGGAAGGTCATGTTTCACAGAACGATCTCTCCAACTGTTGGAACGTGTGTCACTGCTTATCGGGCAAACAGGGTTAGTTTTGGGTAAACAATCGCAGTGACAAATCTATTTACCAACACGACCTAGTGAGTATTAAAGGGCCTATTGATATGGACAATCTGAGTTCTTCTCAATTGATGTAGATTGCAACATCAATGCAATCTAGAGCTCAAAATAAGAGAATGAAGGAACAATAGAGAGAGGCGGAGACAATCAAGACAACAGTTGATATTTTGTCTAGTCTCCTACCAGAGACTAATACTGAAAGTTTTGTCACTCCCATTGAAAAAATTGGACAGTTGGTTATCGATGTTGAAGATCAACTCAAGACTTTTGAAGATGCAGCATATATATCAGTTGAAAAGGATTGCAAGAAGAAAAGGACAAAACTCCTAATGTCTTAGATAGATAAAGGTAAGGTAGCACTCGCAGTTAATAAAGACTTGTTGAAGAATGCACTAGAAACTGGAGGAAACATTTTGGCTACTATTTCAAAGTTTTAATTGTTTTGTGCTAACTTGAAGGAGAAAAAGGAAGATGCTGAGAAAAAAATTGATGAGTGAAACATTTAGACCCCCAAATGACTCAGGTATTCATTTTGGTAGAACTGTTGTAGACTTACATCACAAACTGGAGATGTATGAACATGAGAAGGACAAATAGGTTAGATCATTGAATGAGCTCGAGACTCAACTAATTCCTAAAGTAGAAATTTTATAGCGAGCCTACAAGGAGTCGGAGGCTATTTTGGCTACACCTGAGATGAGCATAGTTGATGTAATGGAGGAATTAGTCGGGTAGATAGAGACACATGTTGAGATTACTGGAACATTGTTAATGACATGGGATAATGACTTAAAACAATTGAAGTTTCATTTCAGTGACGCTTTTTCTAAAATTGCTTTGTAAAAACTTTATGTCTCTTATATTTATATATGCTCTGATGCAAATTTTGATGTAAAATGTATATATCTTTCATGTATTTTACTTCTTTATTTGGCATTGTTGTCAATGGGGGAGTAATAGTTAAGAGTCAGTCAAAATTCAAAATTTTGTATACAATGTAAAGGGAGAGTAATAGGAGTAATTGCTAAGGGGGATTACATGCCATATAGTCAGTTTTTGTATTGAAAACTTAGTTGACAAAAAAAAAAATTCTAAGTGTTGCTATCAATGCCAAAGGGGGAGATTGTTGGCATTTGATCATTGATCTAAACTGGTAATTGTTTGTTTGCTTGATGCAACTAGTACATGTTTGATTAGATTGTTGTATGATGACTATGTCATATGTTGTCATTGATGGAAACTATGTTTTTACAATCATCTAAGTCCTATAGGTCAACCGGTAAGCAGAGACAGTTTTATCAAAACCGGTATTTAGGACTTTAACCGGTAAAAGATAGACAAAATAATATTTTGACAACCAGTACAGGAAATCTATGAGGAATGGGTTGATGTGGTTTTATAGTAGCAATGAAGACTGGTAGATGAAGTTATGTTTGTGACCACATGTGCTGATTCGATCAGGTGAATGAGATTTGATTGACAATGAAGGTATTCTAACTGAGACTTAACCGGTAGTGATGAAAATCACTTAGATCGGTAAAACGACATAAAATTGGATTTGTTATGTCAGTGGCCGACATAACTAAGGCGTACAATGCAAGATTGTCTAGATGCATTGAAACTAGGATATTGTAACAAGGTTCTATTTGACCTAATAATGTTTGTAAGATGTGTGATGGGGTATGAAGGCATATATGAGTATGAGCTTGAAAGTGTAAAAGATCATTAGTGAATTTTGTATTTCTGATAGTGCAGTGATAAGAGGAGTTGAGAGATGAAGTATATGTGATGTTGTAATGTTCTGAAGTGGATCTTATCAGACACTGAAGGTGTTATATTGAGACCATTTGTACTTGTTGTCTCCCTAACAGTTGCAACAATAAAATCCTCTCACAAGGTCACCCCTAACAGAGTGCAGTCAGATCCTAACAGGTCTGGTCATTAAATCCTTTAACCAGGTGACACATTAACTTGTGTTTGCAAATCCCAGTAACTTGGATAGCTCCTAGTAGGTCTGGTCCTCATAGGCCTTATTGTATAGCTCTTAACTGGGCTTAGACACTTCTAACAGGGTGTGCCCCTAACTGGGTGTTGTAGACCTTAATTGGTCAGATCTCTATACTGCAGATAGTGGATCTTTGTGGGTACCAACTCCCACCATGGTTTTTCCCATTTGGGTTTTCCACGTATAAACTCTTGTGTCATGTGGTTTATGATCTATGTGGTGATTGCATACTTGGTGTTATTTCTTATATGCCTATTAAGTTTTAAGTTGGTGAAATTGATAATCAGATTTGTATTGTTTTTACTTGCACTTATTCACCCCCCCCTCTCAGTGCCTTATAAGCTCACTAGAATCTACCATTCTTCTGACCAGCCACCTTGGTTAATGCAAACATGTTGACCTACGATACCATGACCACACTATGTTCTCTATCTGCACATGTGGTGATAAACATGTTGGGGTTGCCACACCCTATTTATAGAGACTTTATCAACAAGACTCGATTGATCTTCTACGTAGTCAAGGTATCTTGCATAAATAAGATCTTTCATCAATAAACTCAGGCGCCCTTTTGCATGTAGATAACACAGTGGGATTTATGCACTGCAACAATACATTTTTTGAGCCAATCCAATATGCCTAGTCCTTTCACAATTCTATTGCCTTTGTCCTTTTATCCAATTGCAGTTCCAAATAGTTGACCCCATTATCTTCTTTACCTTTTTAGTTGCTTTTGACTACATACACATTTCATACTTTTTCAGCTTACTTGTATATGATAAGATTTACTCATCTCTGACAACAACACACCTTCAGCCAATCTAATTTTCCTTTGGGATATGCATCATCCAACATCTCTATCCAATCTTATATACACACTTGAGCACTCACAATTGCTCAACTTGCCAATCTGAGACCACACCATATCAACCAAACCTGATCTTCATCTGGGGCATTCAACATGTTGCATCTCTATCTAGTGGATGTCTTTGCATCTTCTCAACTATTGACATCAATGACAATCTAATGCCAAAATATCCTTGTTAAGATGATCCTACGTATATTTTTCTCAGATGTATGATTATTTGTTTGTTTGATAGGTGGTCATCTTTTAAGTAACTCAAATGTTTTTTTGCATCTCTCTCGATGTTATGTACAAGGAACAAATTTATTGCAATGTTTTTTATTGATTTTGATGTTTTTGGGTTTTTCATTTGTTTTGAATTTTTTGGATTATTTTAGGACATTTTCTAAATTATTTTGGTCTTTTTGAATGTTTTACAAATGTTTTTGCATTATTTCAGGATATTTTTTGAATGATGTGTCTACGTGAGCATCATTTGGTGAACCTGACGTGATTGTTCTATGTTTGTTTTGTGTCCTTATGTCCTTATTCACGTCAGGTTCACCAAATGATGCAATGGAAAAGAGACTAGTGAGAATCACAATGAAATAATGTTAGTAAACTTTCAACCACAAGCATAACATGAAGATAAATCCATTCAAAGCAGATCAAGAAAGATTAGTAACAAAGCAAATAAAAAAGATAAAGAACTAGTTAACACTAATACTTATCCCTATGCTTGATGATGTTGGCTCTTCCTTGTCCTTATCCTCTTCAATATCTTGTGGCTACATGAAGTATTCCCTCAGCTTAAGAACTCACACCAAGATGACAAATGAAGGTTTGAAAAGGTTGATGATTGTGGAGAGTGGAATGGGGATGCAAATAAAGTATTAGAGGTTAAATAGCAATTCCAATAGGTGGAAGAGCTATAACCTAATCCAATGGCTTCCTACAAAACATTAAAATTATAAGTAACAATGATAATGCATGGATAACTTGATGAACACAAATGGACCACTAAGAAGGAGGTAAATCTTTGGTAATAAAAAACTTGAACTATTTGAATGATTAAAACATTACTCACATAAGTCATGCAACCATTCTAAACAATCAAAGATCTAACAACAATCACCAAGATACATATGGGTGGAGATGTTCAACTCATTTGCACACACACACAAAGGAAACACACAACACCAGAGATATGAGGAAAACCCATGGTGGGGAAAAACCTCAGCGAGAACTACTATAGTCTACTACTCCAATCTAGCCTCACAATGAAAAACTAGTTACAATTTTTATGGGCACCAACCCAAAGGAGCACCATCTCCTAAAATTTTGAGCACCTACCCCTGCTCTAAGAACCCACTCAGAGAAATATAATGATAAAAATTTTCAATACAATGAGAAACCTTGTTACAAATGAGTTTCGTAACACTTACATATTTTGCCTTTGAGATTGACATGATTCTATTCTTCTCCCAAGCTCTGATCACTACTCTTTGGTGTTTCTTATAAATCTCTATACTTTTCTCCTTATCTTCTCCTTGTCCCCGCAAACAACTCTCTATTTTCTTCTCTAATCACACCTCCTTCTTTGCCTCTCACAGTGTATATAACCCACTATGTTTTCAGCAACATCTTACTACTCTCTGGTCTTAGATCTTCGCACTCCACATTTGTGCACTTATTTGTCTACACTATTGTATTTAATGAATGCTCTAATGTTGTAGAAGACTCTTTTTTCTCTACCTCTATTCTCTATCTCTATCTCTTTTGTCCTCTCATCTCTTTGCTCTCTTCTCTTTTGCACTACATTTGACTTCTTAGTTTGCACACATAACCCAATTGTCATCAATCAATCCACTTCTAGATCACTGCCTAATTCATTATCTCTGCCAGCTCTACACACATGCCTCTATCACATTAGGACCACACACTTTCAGTCATCTTTGTACCTGCAAGATTTCCCACCAAGAATAGCTTCAAAATCTAAACTTCTTCAATCTCTCAGAGATCACCCAACTACTTTTTTGCCTCCGCCAACTTAGTTGCTTCATCTAAGACTCTCAAATCTTATCATGGTTGTCCAAACTTATCAACCACCTCTCATTCGATCATCTTATTTTTCCCTCCAAAAATCATTCTAGAAGATCATAGTTGCATATTGATTGGATCTAATTTCTCTGTCCATTGTTGTCAAAATTAAATGTGTCTCTTTGTCTTCCAATAATTTTGTATTCGAATTAGAATTTTTAGCAATCAATCTACCTATCAGTTTTGATATCCTTCCCAAAGATCTTCTTGAGCCTCACACCTGTCTGCAATAGATTCACCATAGATGCATTCTCCACCCTCCTACACTGATTGAATCGACAACTGCCTCCTTTAAATGCACTATCTCAATAATTACCAACTCCCACATATCAAAATTTATATCCGGCCACCTAGAAGCCAATTGTCTTCATAATCGACGTCTAAATCACTTGGTCAAATTTGGTCAATTGCCATGTGGATCTTTGAGTCTATCTACATGCAACTGTAGCCTCAAACCCACACTTAGTATTTTATTACTTTGAGGTTTATAAATCAAAACGACCTAAAACCCATCCAATCATTCATCCACATCATCCGGTTAAATTTCAACAAATGGCCCATGCAGGTAGGTCAACTGTCAAGCTGCATAAAATTGTTTAGCTTTGCAATGTGACTAACACGAGGGTTATGCAGCTTCACAATATCGTAGGTGGCAGAAAACCTTTGGTAGTGAGCTCCACAAAATGGCAAAATCATCAAGTCTTTCACGGTTTCACAAGCGGCTATATCAATCTTAGCGATCACCTAGCAAAATGGCAAAAAATTGCCATCTAACCATGATTGCAACATTTTCTATTCACTATGTGGTCACATTCATCATTTTCTCTATATCGCAATTGTATGGTTTGTCTTTAGAGGTTATCCCACAAAATGGTGAATGCCATTTCACACGAAATCTACCCCATCACCAGAAACATGGCCCCACATGAACACATCATTCATATGAACCAACCATGGCGTGCCAACATTACTCCAACTCAAACAAGAGGGACCAATAAACGTGTGCCAACTAGATGCCTAAATGGGTCCCATAACCTTCACATGGACCATTTTTGTTATTTCGCCAAGTGTATGGGTCAACAACAAAGTTTGACCATGAAATGGCCAAATGCATTATACCTTCCTTTCCACTGTAGTCAATAACACACGCATTATACGCATTTCACAATTTCGCGGCAAGCCATGGTCAACAAAAAATGTTGACTGTGAAATGGCAAAGACATTTTCTACTTCCCTGTCTGCAGTTTCAGAGCAGCCAAAGGCAAGGTAGCGATAGCAATAACACAATGTGTTATGTGCATATCGATACAACAAAGTGCGACCAACACGACATATTAGTAAAATTGCACCCATACATTTTCTTACTCAAAACAACTCATACAATTCATTTCACCACACTTTGACCTGTGTTTTCTTTGTCCATTTGCATGACCAAGCAGGACAACCAAGTGCATTTTTTGTCTTCCTTGTGGCATTTTGTCATCTTCATGTTTTTTTTGCATCCCCTTGAGTACGACTAAGATAGTGTTTAACTCGGTGCGACTAACACCATGTGTTATACATTTCTACACTTGCAATTCTCTGAGTCAGACCTATTTACTTAATGTCTGCAAAACTTTATGACATGCATCTTCTTTGTCCAAAAGCAAGACCAATTAACACATCCCACACTTTGCTTCTTTATCTTCATGTGAGATTAATACGGTGTATTATGTTATGCTATAATAACACTTTTTCTCTATGCCATCACTGGTTAAACCTGTTTTCCCCATGTCATCACTGCACCATACCTCTGTCAATTTGGGACAACATCATTTATTTGAAACCTACAACCTAACCTTATTGATATTAATGTCAACACAGTGATCTTTTATGCAACTTCATCAAACCATCCCTGCACACACATGTTGACATCAATGACAACTTCAATGCCAATAATGCCAACATAACTCTTGTGTTTGTGTGTATCCTCAACAATGATGGAATGAGCCCTTTTTATAGAAAAAATGGGCAATTGGATGGTTAAGATGGATTTATCTTAACAAGGGCTAGGATTGAATGATCCTCAATCCATGTGACACTTTCAAACCAATCCTATGTTGACAAGTGTCAATGTAAGAAGGCTTGAGAGGAGAGAGAGAAGAGGCATTAAATGCTTGAGATGACATGATGGTTACCCTAGGGGGTTTGGTTAGGGTTGTGTTTATGGATAATTCTTTTATCCAAGGGATAAAAGAATGTGCAAGAGTTAAAGGATAACCATGGTCAAAGTATTGAATGCTTGAAGAGACTTGTGGGTTAAATGGATGGTCGAGTGAGATAGCAAGTCTCGAGCCAAGGGTCAAAGGTAGGTTAGTTAGATTTTAGCCTTTAATGGTTTATGAAGACTTTGCATGTTTTTGAGAAGTGACCCCTTCTTAAGGAATGTGCAAATGTTTAGGAGGGGATTAGGCTAATTAGAAGGAATTAGAAGAATCTAGAAGGTGGGTTAGTGAGCAAGTGGATTTTGAAGGAGAATGCAAGTGGGAGTTTTTAATTGGAATAAAATTGATTTATTTCAATTTATTGGTTGCAACTTGCATTGGATAGATTTAAATAAATAATAATTTATTTAAGGGGTATTTAATTAAATGTGAATTAAATTAAATGTGAAATGGGTATTTAATTAAATAAATATAATCTATTTAATTTAAAGCTAGAATTTGGCTAAATGAATTAAATCAAATAAATTGAATAATTTATTTAATTCATAGGAGAAGAGGTTCAAGGTGAATTAATTAAATTATTGATCGATGGTTAAATAATCAAATAAATGCTAAGTATTCATTTAATTAAGTGGACAGATTTAGGTGTCTACACATGTCCTTGAGTAAACCTAGAGATACTATACCTATTGATATTCCTCCTCCTTGTAGTGGACCTATATCCTTCCCACTCCTTCTATTCCTCACATATATGCCTCATTCCTACCTCCTACATCTTACAAAGGAAAGTGTTTCACATCTTTTATGTCTCAATCTAGTAGAGCTTCTCTCGTCCTTCCTCCTTTAAAGAAGGACAAGAAGCCTATGTCCATTGGTCCTCAACCTTCACAAGTCTCGACTAAAACTAAAAAGAACCATTATGCAAGACAACGCCAATGACAACGTTGTGCCAAGGCTGATGAGCTTTCTCCCAAACCATTTCCTCCCTGAAGACACCAAATGTTGACTTGATCCCATTTGTCCAACCTTCACCTAGCCTTAGAGAGGAAGTCCAACCTAAATCACCAAGATTAAAAATGCTTACTAAAAATGATGGTTCATGCTCTTTTCACATCCAAGATCCTATTATTATTAATCTAGATGATAATATGGATGATGATGTTTTCATGCTAACAATGTCGATTCTAATGATTTTGATGATATATATATATATATATATATATATATATATATATATATATATATATATATATATATATATATGTATATATATATATAGCTTATTGATGTTAATCATGACTTATCTTCACATTTTTCAAAGGCATTAATCATGACTCATCATTAGAGCCTAGTCCTTGTTTGGAACTTGTAGTCACTTCATTTTTTGTGCTTAGAGTGGCTCCTTTTGCATCTTGTCGACCTTCCTTAAATGATGTTCAACAAGATTGGGGGGTGGATGATTTTCTTGATTAGCTTCATTTGTGTCACTGATCCTTTCTTATGTGTTTTCTTGTTCGTAATGTGATTCCCTCGTGATGTGCTTTTGTGTTATGTTAGGCTCTCTTTGGATGACCCTTGTTACTTTGTTGGTGTAAGGTAATAAAGAGGCCAACTTTGTTGTGATATTCTTCTATTTGTATCTTAATTATTCTATATGTTGTCCCTTGTGTTGTCTACTTGGGGACGATGTAAAGTGTTGAGATCTATTTTGGTCTCTTCCATGTTGACTCAAAAAGACACATGCGCCCTTCTTCCTTTGTGTTTGTAGTTCCACTACCTTTGGGGGATGAGGCCAATTCAATAAAAATATTATTGATATGCATTATTTATTATAAGATCATACTGACCCCAAAGTTAATGGATCACTTATGTGCTTTTTCATATATGATTTGTGACCATTATTCTTTAATTTATCCTTTCTTGGTGGCATCTCATTATGTCAACATGCTTGTCTTCTAGATGTGTGCTACCTTAGATAAATTTCTCCCGATAAGGCTATGAAATCTCTTTAACATGGGGGCATACACTTTTCTTCTTTTTGTTACACTTTATGTACACACTATGACATGTTTTTATACTCAAGTTACTTTGCAAACTAGGCCTTTTTCTTTGTAATTTGGTGTTTTTCGTTTTACATGACTCAAGTAAGCAAATCTTACTAGGCTAGTATAGTCATGTATTCTCTCTCCATCTCATTTCCTATGTTTCCCCTTTTATCTTGATATTAGAGTAGTGAGATCCTAAAGTCCCTAGGGGCTTAGTGTGTCTTGCCTCTTTGATATCTTGATAGAAGTTTTTCAATGCAACATTGTACTTAAACATGAGTATGATTCATCTTATACTCTTGCTAAAGTGTGGGCTAAATGTAGCCTCCTAAATTGTACTCGCCTACAATTTTGTCCCCACCTAGGCCTCACTTTGGCATTTTGATTTCCAAGGCTTAGTTACAATGTTGATTCTACTTACACCACCCATCTATTTTGCATTGTCATTAACTTCCTAGTTCCACCCTTCGAATTTCTAGGACCGGTGGATACCACGCCCTGGTCCCAAATTAGGACTAGGGTGTACCACAACCAATGCCTCTTAATCGGGCCCCAAATTGAACCCTCATAAGGGTCATCATTAATGAGCACGAATTTGGATCTCATCTCAACCTATTGCAGAAATTCAATTTGATTTTTGACCCTCTCATTTGAAACCTAATCAATCCTAACGACTTCTAAGATATCAATTACACTCTAGAAAATTCAAGTGAGCAATCAATCATTCATCAAGCATTGAAGTAGAAGTGAAGTCAAGTTCAATAATTGAAGATGATATTCATGATCAATGTTTAATGAAGACATCCTACATGAAACCCTAAAAACTTTGTGTGAGGACAAACAAAACTTCATCATGGTAAATATTATAGTTTCAAGCATTAAATTTTAGATTTAGTCTTTCCGTCAAAAGGAAAGTACTTTACTTCAGTCTTTCATTACATTATCCAATTCAATTTCATGGTTGATTCCAAAATCGAGGTTTGACCTATGGAAAACCCTATTCCCAACACATTTTTCTTTCTTTCCATATGTTGGAAATAGGTGTGGAGTTGTACTCAATAAATATGGTATAGTTGATAATGACGAACAAGTTAAGCTTTCAACGATGAAAAATTTAGAGGACCAAGGAAGATATGTGCTACTTGGTCTAAAAAAAAGGCCAAACTTCTAAGAATAGGTTCTAATGGGACATTTGTAGCTTACTGTTTCTATCAATTTAATTCAATAATTCATGGCTTTATCATAATTTTTGAGAAAAAATCTAATCAAAAACAATAATATGTGCTTCATATTATTTTTTTGTTCAATACCTTTACATATATATAGGAGTTCCATATCCTATTTTATAGGAAACCTCATATAACAACTATACTAAATATATGAGTTGATTTAACAACTCAACTTCCTACAACCAAGTACATATAACCAATATACTAACCTATTAACAAACCATGTGACTAATAATAATATTAAGTTGCTTCTCAACAGCTTAATATTAATATGACACTTCTTTGCAACACATATATGAATACCCCCCTAAATATTTTATGCTTAATTATTTATGCATCCTATTATGCAATATTACCACCTATGTGAACACTAATTCCCAATAGCCCCCCTTAGTGTAAACATGGGGTGAGAGTACATCTCAATACTTGATGACCACACACAGTAGCTCACCAAACACTATAAAGATAAGAGTAGGGACAGACACATCTGCTCATGTCAAGCAATAGTGGAACTAGCCTCACTATGCTTAGTACTTTCATCCATGGATAGGGACAAACACATATATCCATGGATCCAATGATAGGGATTGACACATCTACCCAAGGTATTACATCAAATTTGGATAGGGACAAACACATATATCCAACATCATTCATGAACGGGGATACACACATCTGCTCACGACTATTACAATTGGGGACAAACACATCCAATCATAATTACCAACTCTTATGACTGGGGACAAACACATCCATTCACAAACAACCAAAAATAGTGATTGGGGATAAACACATCCAACCACTTACATCATCTTGTGAATGGGGACAAACACATCCATCCACAACTTACAAAGCTTGAGAACCAAATCTTTGTTCTCATGTATGCTGCCACCATTTGAGATCATTGCCACTCTAATCACAAATGATATGAGATGGTTGTCGCTGCCACCAAGAAACTGATATTGGCTTTAGTCATTTTGGCACAAGTTGTTTTGTCACTAATGCAATTTCATAGCCCCATCGCTAGTGACTAATGAGAGGTCGCTAGATGTCCTCCATCCTTCGGTGCCTCCAACCTCCAATTGATTTTCTACTTAGCAAATTTGACCTTCAAGCTCAATTTTGTCAATCATGAGCAAAGAATATCCCCCACACACACACATACAAGCAATAGCGCACCCGATTTGAGACTCTCTGCTCTTAATATGAACTTCTTTTCTACAAACCATAAGAGTGTCGAATACCACTGATCATGCACTCCAAATATAATTGAATATATATATATATATATATAAATAAAATTAAAATACAAATTAACACAATCATAAAACATTATTCTCTAATCTAACTCCCAACACAAACAAGTTCCCCAACAATCAAAGAGTAACAAGTCCACCTAAATAACAAAAATAACGACAAGCTAACCCAAAACAAAATCTCCATTAAAATTAATCCGCGAGAATTTTGACCTCCCCCTAATTGATCTCTGCTTGAAGGTCCTGATGCATGACCCCGTGCTTGTGACACATTTAAATTACTTCAACAATGGTGGCAACACACTTGGTGTAGTGTCCACGTGTGGTGATCTTGTCAAAGAGATCCCCACCTTCATACACTAATTCCCAACAATTTCACATTTACATTACAATTCAATTTGTAAAGAGGTTAATCATAACCAACCAATTCAATCCAATTAGAATTTCAATCTCTTTCCCATTGGGATTGAGCCTATATCTATTGGGTTCAACCCTCTTTCAATGTAATTTGGTTAATTGGGCGGTGTGAACATAATCAACATTGTAATTAGGCCTTAGAAATTGGAATGCCAAAGTGAGGCTTGGGTGAGGAAATAATTGTAGATGACTACAATTTAGGGTGCTACAAAAGGTTTGTTAAAACTCCAAGATAATGAGCGTTACTTTTATGAACACCAATATTCACAAAAAAAATGATATTCAAGATTGTTTCAGCTCACAAAATTTAAAAAAATATTAAGTAAACATTAAATTTCAAAGCACATAGAAAAATAAATTCTTAGAAGCAAAGAAAAATTTAATTGATCTTCGATATGATCAAGTCTCACTTTTGCACTACAATGCAATGGGGATAATAAAATTGGACCCTTCAATAGTCCAATAACTACGTATTTATAGTGTTTTAATTGTAAATGCCCAAAGTATATTGAAATTATTTCTTTAAAAAGAATCACTTTAAAATAATATTTAAAAACAATGAGACTTTATAAAACATTAAATTTTTAAACATCAATAAGATGGTTGTTAAGGTTGAGGTGGCACTTGTTGAGAGTCCACATTGGCTTTGTCCACTTGGTCTTGCTTCTGTGTTGCCAAATGGGTCTTGTAACCTTTTAGATGTTGCACAACTATCAAGATTCCTTTCTAATTAGGAATAAAAACATTTTGAGCTATGAGCTTCCATAAATATTTTTAATCCCAAACAACCTCAACTCTAGTAGAGAAGTTTGTTGGATGACCTTCGTACCAAGACAATGTTGAGTCAATTCTCACCAGCTTATTCAAATTTCCCTCAGTAAAAGCCTTTGGATTTGGCAGTGCATCAATTGTGTTTTGAAACTCAATCTTCAAGTCATTCATAGTGGCATCTCGTACCTTATCTTTTTTTTTTATTTGAGAAGCTTCGAGAACTTAATTAAATCACATGTTGGCCACCAACAAGGTTGTCACAATCTCTGAGTCTTTTGTCTTCAAAAAAAAATATTTTCTTTCTCCATCTTTCCTTTTTCTCTTTTTCTTTCCTTTCAGCAAAGTTTGTTTTTGGCTCTGAGTTTCATGTTGGAGCTCGATTATTAGATTCCATGAGAAGTGGGAAATGAGCCAGGATTTGATGTCAGACATAGATCACATGCAACTCTAAGCAATAGATGATTGAATATCAAAATAGTTGAATGAAGATAAATCTAAAATGAGAGAAAAATAGAGACAAAGAAAGAGAACTTTGAGAAGACTCTCAATACTCTCACTAAGCTATCACTAGATTAGTGAAGGTGAAAGTAGAGTGCTAATTATATAGAAAAATGATAGCATATACATCCAAGGGGTGCATTAACTCCTACTCCCCATAAAAAGTAGGAAGGTTTTACCTACTTGGTAAAATGTCAAAACATGTGGTATAATGTCCTTAGATGAAGATAGGAAAGGAGTTACAAAAATTGGCACATAAAGCCAAAAAAGGCTAAGAATCCCAACTACCCCATAACCCGCTTAGGAAGTGAAAAAAATAGTGGTTATGAGAGCTGGCACAACAATCCAAAAGAGGGTGTGTAACTCAACTACCCATGTGTGGGTGAGAGTGACATATGTAGCTGATGTATTTTGCCACATCTTCATATTAACCACTCCTAAAAACCTAAGTAAGATTAAATAAAATGTGTAGGAAAAATAAATGCCCCCTAACATAAGGAAAATAAATAAACCTACACTAACATCGACAAGGTTGTGGAAACTGTTCCAGTTGTTGCCATGAGTTCTGAAACCCTACATTTTTATTGCCTTTGAACAAAACTTTTCCTTTAGCTTTTTGAAAATGTACCTTAGAGAAAAATCTTTTGGAGAGATACCAAGTTGTGAAAACCCTGACGGCTCCCAAAAGGATTTTGAAAACTTATCGTAGGGTTGACACTTAGAAGAAAGACTCTTTTTGAAGACTTTCATGATTGAGAAAAATGAAATCGTCGAGCTCAAAACATGTTGTGAGAACACTATAAGGCTCTGGCGTTGATTTCAAAACCGATAACAAAGATTGACAATGAATAACTTAACTTTTAAAAATATTTTTGTTTAAGAGATAACCTCATCAAGACTCAATCAGGTTGTGAGAACCCCATCAGATTCCAACAAAGGTTTTGAAACTAAGGTCAAAACTTGATAACACATAAAATGACTAAGTGTTAAGATTTCCAAGAGATCATTGAGACAAAATGACATCACTCAATGAATCCTAAGCCTTCAATATGTGTATATGGCCAATCAATGAATGAAACGAAGGTTTTGTTAAAAAGGGACTAAAAACTATGAAAACACAAAGAAAATAAAATAGCATAACCTTGTAAGAAATGACGCATTATTATCCCATGTCAAACTCTCAGTATATAGACTAAAGAAGGAAAATAAATAAAAATAAAAAAACTACCAAAAAAACATTAGCCTAGGCCAAACAAAGAAGTAGAATACCTTAGTAAGAATTCTCTTAACCCATTACAAGATGATGGTCTTCAAAATAAATAAATAAAATACCTACATAAGTATATTTGGCTTACACTACTCAAGTTAACATATGTAATTATCAAGCATTTCTTGTGAAGCACTAGTTATGTATCTTTCAAGTCTACTATCTAACTCATTCACATATCTTATTAGAACAATATCACTAAATTTCATGACATTCCATCTACCCACTTCATAAATTTTAAAGGTGAATATATAATTAATCTTTAACGAACACAAGGCTTTCACTATATTTTTAGTTCAAATTATTGAGGCATTCTCTATAGAAATGTTCATGGTAGTATTGTAAGGGGTATCAAAAGAAAAGTTGTCCATAATCAAGTGATGGTACTTTTAGAACATACAATTTTCTATAGCCAGTGAACTACTTGACTGAAATGCGTGTGAAGATCATCATAATTTTTTTTAAATTGAAGATAAAATATATTAGTAGAATTTTTTTTATATATTATTATTGTTTATGGTGAAAATGGATAACAACAACATTGAAAGACTAAATGAATTCAACCACAAAACCCTAGCCTAACAACAACAAAGATCCACCATAACATATGAAGATTACCTAAGACAATGCAAATCAAATGAAATCACAAAGATTATACCATCACATGTCCAATAGGGTTTGGATCTCCATTCTTCCTATCTCCATTGATCTTGCTTGATATATTTGCTCTCAGATTTTATGTGTGCACAAGAGCTCAACAAAGAACGGAAATGTGGTTGCAAGTAGGATCGCATATGAAAGATCGAATGCTAGGTTGCTTCAATAGAATGCATAGGATGTGTGTAGATTGATTGGAAATGATTGATTAGTTAGGGTTGATAATGAAGAAAGTATCTCCTTATATAGAAGACACTATAAGAAATGGAGGGATAAGATTGAGAGGTGTAAACGAGGTCGGCTATGATTAGAGGGTAGGTAAAGAAAATAATAAAATAATGAGAGGGTAGGTAGTGTATGAATTAAGAGATGAATGACATGTGTCATAGGTAGAAAAGGCTAATGAATTAATTAAATAAATAAAGATTTAATTAATTAATAGAGGAAGTGGGATCAATTAAATAAATAAAATATTTATTTAATTTAAGAAAAGGATAATTTAAATAAATTAAGGTATTTATTTAAATGAGAAATAAGGCTAGAAGAGGATAAATGAATTAATTAAATAAATAAATATTTATTTAATTAATAGAAGAATTAGGTTAAAATAATTAAATAAATAAAAATATTTATTTAATTAGACAAGACAATTTTAGGTGTCTACAATTATAGTAGAGGAAGTTGTTTTTTATTAGTAAAGCAGGGATTTTGGAAGGGCCCTAACCCTTGAACAAAGAATGTTTTGGGGAAGACCCAAAACATAGAAAATAAGAAAAACACCCTAAAGTCATACCATCCACAACCAACAACAAAATCTGACTATGCAACTACCAAGCCTAAGCCATTACACAAAAGACCTTAATAAAAACCAACACAAGGGGTTTTGCCAAGCTCCCATAACATCTAAGCTTAAAGAGACCCCAAACCCCCAATTGTCTCCACCTCAATAGAAGACAGAGAAAGGGATTATGATAGATGAAAACATTCCAACTTTGGATGAGAAACCAGGCATTGTAGGCCAATCTCCACCTCCATAGGAGACAGCAAAGGAGCAACCAGTCAGAGCACAACAACAGTTCCAAACTGGATTTCCAAGATTGCGACCACTGAATCATAATCAACCCCAAACCTGTAGGAGCAAAATCCACCTCAATAAGACTAGCAAGAGTGAAAGTTGAGGTAAGGTAGCTCCACCTCCATAGGAGCCAATGAAGGAAAAAGTTGGGGAAACCCAATCCAAGCCCCAAGCTGGGGTTCCAAGACCAAAGCCATCGGATAAGGACCACTTTCCTGTTGGCATATGTGCAGAGTATGATGGCATGATGATATTTTATGTTGTCATTGATGTCAATATGCTGAAGAGTGAACCGGTATATTGAAGTTAAGCAACTGGCAAGAGAACCGGTATGATGTTGTGAACCGGTATATGTGAAAAAGTGAAGCGGTATGTTTGTCCAAGTGAACCGGTATGTTGTAATGTGAACCAGTATATGGAATGTTGTATATCAAGGTTTCATATGGTATGACTATCGGTTGGTAGTCTCAGCTTCAGGGTTTCTAGGTCAAATATTCCAAGCCTGTGTGATTCAATCGATGACATCGTGTGATGAGTTAGCATTGTAATGGAGATCAGATCATGTTGCCACGTCAGCCTTATGCGCGTGAAGGATCTTGCATGAAGGAGATTGATCCTATATACCTCAAGAATGTGCGAAGTCTCTGTAAACGGTGGAGAACGTGTGATGGGTTATCTCCTCAAAGAAGCGGTGAATAACGAACGTTGGAGAATGTCTTGAGATCTGTTCAAGACTATTGTATTCAATGCAAGGTGTTCAATGGTCAAGATTGAACTGACTGAATTGCTTAACCTAAATGTTTAGGGTTTAGGGTTTATGCTACCGACCTATCTATTTCCTATAAGGTCGATGTTGTGTTTCATGTTGAGGTTGTTGGAAAATGTCGTGTGTGTATCTAAGTGTAGAGATACATGATTCTTGCCAGACCAGATAAGAAAGTAGATACCTACAGAGTATGATTGCAAAAGGAAGGAACTAAAGCAGATCTGCATTGGCATTGAGTGTTGTTACCAAATCATTGTAATACCTATTGATCTCTAACCACTTTAACAGTTGGAAAATCCCCTAACAGGGTAGCTTTAACCAGCTTATTGTAAATCCTTTAACAAGATGACTCAAAACCATTGAGTTCTTAAAATCCTCTAACAAGGTAACCTTTAACAGGGTTTAACCCTTAACCGGGTATTTTAGCCATCCCTTAATTGGGTGATCCCTAGTAGGATCGGTTCCTAACAGAACCTGTTGTAATAGTCTTTAATCGGGCCAGCTCCTAACAGAGCGAACTTCAAAAGAGTTCAAAGAATAGCTTGTGGGTATTCATCCCCACCGTGGTTTTTCCCAGTTGGGTTTCCACGTGAAAAATCAGTGTGTCATGTGTGATGCCTTTCATGTGATGGTTTAGTGTTTTATGTCAAATTGGTGAATCATGTTGAACTAGCAAGTTATTATATTTCTAATGGTAGATTACTTTTTTATGCATAAGGGTAAAGTGGAAATTAGGTATTAGGTTGTGTGGAAAGCTAAGGGTTACTGGTTTATGACTTTCTTATTCTCACTGTGTTTAACTGGTAGTAATCTAGTTTAGATTGGTGTTAGTGATTGCCAGTCAAGTGCACTCTTTGCAGTCAAATTGATTCAGGAAAAGTTTATGTGTTTGTACTGATTCACCCCCCCCATCTCAGGTTCGGTTTGGTACTCACTATTCATCATTGAGTTATCATTTCCAACCAACAAAATCAAAATCCACCTCAATAGGGCTTCAAGGAGTTTCAAAAGGTCGGAGCCAAAGAGTAAGAATGACCTCAAAGAGAGTACCAACCACCAACATAGTGTTAAGATCACACACCATCACAAAGAAATAAATCATAAGTACAACCACCATAAAGGAAGTTGTACAAACCAAATCAATGAAAACACTGTCAAGATCCAGCAGCATGGGGATACAAGATCTCGTTACCATCATACACAACCACGGGATAAACCCAGTAGTATAAACCACCAAAGAGGCACACCATCTAACTCCCCATAGATTGATAGGGGAGGGAAATGAAAACCGAATAACCACAGACCAAGCACTCCAACAACCAAACGATGACTCCCTGGGAGGAGAATAAGATCTAGGTCAAAACAAAACCCTCACCGAACAAAAAGATCCCCAACACCAAGTATTGCCAAAGCAGTGGCTCATAAGGAATTGGCAAGAAAAGGGTAGGGAGGAGGCCTTCCCACAACAAATCTTTGCACCGTACAATGGAAACTCCAACTAGGAGCCCCAACCACCAAGGAGTGCATTGCGCCAACAGTAACAACATCCATAAAACTCTAGTATCCAAAATAGAAGCCACTAAGAGAACCCAAAAACTGGTCCCAACCAAAAGGAAAGCCAGGGTGAGGGCCAAAAATCCTCACAAACACACCATGGTCATTGTTATCAAAGACGTGAATCTGCCAAGCAACACTAAAGGTCACAAGATCCAGTCCAAGAGGAGCCAAGGCATCCTCAATAATATCTTCCACGAGCATGGCCAACATCAGCAGGTCCATGATGCAATAATCACAATCCCAAAGGACAGACAAAGGTCCAGAGAAACTAAAACTCAGAGACCCAGCTACACCCATAACAGTCCACCAAGAACATAGGTAGCAAGCACGAGCACCAAGTAGACTCGGCACCACATGTCCCAAACACGCACAGGGGAAACCAGCAGAGACACCCATGGACATATGTGTAACCAAACTCCATAGGCACACCCATAGGGAACCCACAACAAGCGAACAATAGAATTTGCCACCATAGGGAAAAGAGGACATCCAAACGCATAACACACAGTGGGAGAGAAACAACCCCCTTAGCAACGAGAAGACTTGGCCGCGAATAGCCATGACACGTCCCCAACATCCACATCCACCAAGAGAAAAGAGGGAGGTCATTCAAGCCTACATCGCCATGTGGGAGAAAAGGGTTAGCACCCAAGTCCCAAAAACTACACCAACGCCAACATCCACGACATCATTCAATGTCATGTGGGGACAAAGGGCCTTATCCAAAGGTACATGATGACCCACAACAATAGTGCTAAGGAACACACCCGACCAAGTAACCACCAGGAGGCTGCAACAATGAGGCCAAGAGAGGCGAAAGTACCCAACACTAGATCATAATGATCTCCATCATCCTCCACTTCAACTTCACCACCATCGCCCTCCGTTTGAAATCTTGAGTTTCTCGCTCACCATTATCCTATTGAGGAATTTGTTTATAAATTTTGACTATTGAAATATAATAGTAATGGGATAACATATAGCTGATAAAAATAACAGTTAATATGATAATTTATTTAAATAATAGAATAGTAAGATATAAATAATGTTAAGTAAATTTATTAAAATATTATATAAATATAGTTTTAATTTCAAATTTCAAATTAATTAAATAAAAAATAAATTATATATATAATCTAACATAAATTGCCTTCAATTAGAATAATTTATTGAAAACTGAATAAAGATTAAAAAAAATCCCAATTGCTCTCAGGCCAAATTAATCTAAAATATTGTTCATATACTTCTTCTACTCCACATAAAACATTTGATCACAAAACTAATTCACAATTTTAATTTTCCAAATCAAAATTTAACATCTAATCTGCACATCCTAATTTAAACAAAAATGTGTACCAAATTACTTTTGTTCAAATTAACAATCACTAAAACTCTTTAGGCTCACATAAAAATTCTTACATGAGACAAAATAATTCTTTCAAATAATACAAATTATTACATAAAAAATTCAATAAAGTGAATCTTTGATGAACTTATCATCATAAAGAAGAAAAATAAAATTAGGTTTTTTCAACTTTCAGCAGTCTATGACTATCAGTGCATAACTGTTCAGTAGTGATTGTAACTGTTCGGTAGTGATTGTAATTGTTCGGTAGTGATTGTATATTTTCAAGTGTTCTTTTGTGCTTTTTGTGACTTTACATGAATAGTACATTTAGCATTCATTCAATTTAAGTTGTCCAAAATATGTCTTCCACCAAGGAATCCAGTTGGCCTGACTATCCTTGAAGCTAAAGTTTTAGCAATTATTTTGTAAAAAGTATTAAGAAGGGTAATAGAGCACCATCTAGATATAGAATTTATTTATTTTTTCCTTTTGAAAGTCGTTTGATTAAGCCTTTGTTAATATTATCCCCTAACAAACTTTTCTCCAAAGCTTCAAGGTAAACCATTGTAAAAAGCTTCCTTAATATGAGGCCACATTGTTTCGTAAAATTCAACTAACAACCCATCAAATTTTGGACTTTTGTTAGGAGCCAAAGCAAATACAACATGTTCCAAATCTTCTATAGGAAGCTCCCTATCAATAAATCTGTTATATTATTGATCCACCTTTCTTGGTATGAAATATTTAAGCATATTTTCCAAAATTAATTGTGTATCCTGTCAATGATGGTCCTCATAAAAATTGTGAAATAAAGATTTAATGTCTTCTAGATTAGTATGAACTTGTCCATTCTCATCTTTGGTTGCATCAATTATTTCTTTCTTAGATTTATAATTTTATTATATTAGACTTATATATTCTATCTGATTTTATAATTGTAAAAGATTTAGATACTTTTAAAAACCCACTTTTAATTTTTATAAAAATATATATATATATATATATATATATTTCCCATATTTAATCAAATATAAAGAAATACAAAGAACATGGCTTGAAGTGATATAGTTCATGCCAAAATCATGTCCCTCTTTATGAAAGAAGGTTCATGCATGGAGTACAATCAATCTTTAGAGATTTTTTATCATTATTTTTACTGCCATTCACCTGAATGATTAAAAAGAATGTGCAAGGAATGCACACATGAAGCATTGGCATAATCTATAAAGTGGTTATCATGGTATGATTTTTTATTTTAAAATGCATAATCTTTTCCATCTATGAGCTAACATTTTTTTTGAGGGATTAAGTATATAAAATTATAAGCCATGAACACCTTTTCAAGATCATAATTGAATATGAATAATGCTTAACAACTTAAACATGCCTAAACTTTTAGGCAAAAGAAAATATATTTAATAAAAACATTGCAATAATTTTAGAAGATGTTTTTTTGGGGCCAGGGAAAGTTTTAATATGTCTTTTGTATTTTTGTTTTGTTTTACAATATTTTGTATAAATATTGTAAATTTATGGTTTGAATTTTTAATTGATTAATTTTAATTTTAAATATATATTCAAATATATCTAATTTATTATTACAGGGTATTATTAGAGTTTTTATTTTTGCGTTTTTATAGGTCGATAATATTAATAGTTTATTTTGCTTAAAATAAATTTAATTTAACATTAGACAAAATTATACACAAATAAACTATCTTAAACTTAATTTATATATATAACCTAAATCATCAAACTTTCAATAAATTTTGTATAAAAATCTTAATCATTATTCTAATACTATATTTTAGTTTTCAAAATCATTTTGTGATTGTATGATAATAAAAGATCAATAAAATGAAAAACACATTATCATTTTTATTTTATAAGATTACATGTGAATCCGGGTGACCCCAATCACTTAAATATTACCAAGCTTCTGGCAAAGGAGACTATATTCCTTGCCTATATTTAATATAGGCACTTTAAAGTCTATATTCCATAGATTGAAAATAAATTAAAGGGATGGAGATCATAGCTTTTGAAAGTAACTTTTTTTAATTGAAAAAATATTTTTTAATACTAAAAATTCTAGGCATTTCAAAAATAAATTCTAAAAGGTGGATTATATTTTATTTTAAGAGAATATGTATAGTTCTTAAGAATAAATAATATTATAGTATTTGTAATAATGTTGTTAATATTCTAGTATTTGCAATAATGTTATTAAGTTTATGAATAATGTCCTTTTTATCTTTTCAAGAGTTGACAATTGAAATTAAATACTATAATCAGTTATATACGTTCACTTTAATGAATATTGATAGCTGCAAAATTATTAGAGAAAATAGCTATATGATCATTTTTATTAACAAAGTATTAAGAAACATATATCTAATCAATTATATACGTTCACTTTTCTTTTGTAAAAATTATCATTTCAAAAATATAAATTTCTAACATAATATTAAATTAAAGAAGTATGCATTTATTTAAAATATTGTGTCTCAACATCCTTTGAATTAGATTATGTGAAATGTTGATGAAGATATATCTTATCAAATCCAAATATTTTGAATCAATTTGTTTTGTGGTGATTAAATTCATTGATAATTAGTTTATATCCTTAATAAATTGTGTCACATTAGATTTGGTGGAGTTTGAATTTAAATATTTGAACAATATTTTAATTATAAAGAATGTTTATTTAAATTAAATTGTGGTTAATTGTTATATTATTGAAACTTATTATATAGAGTATTTGGTTAGACTTTTTTATATTCAATTTAATAAACATAAATACTAAAAAATAAAAAATAAAATTGAATTTATGTATTTGAGGTATTATATTAGAAGAGCTGATTTCATTAGAATGTACTAAAATAGACATTAAACATTGATATAGTGATTTTTTCCCTAATGTTGAAATATTTTTTATAATAGTTTTAAAAATGAATTGTAAAATATGATACATAAAATATTATGAATTTCGATATATATATATATATATATATATATATATATATATATATATATATATATATATATATATATATATATATATATATATATAATTTTAAATATAAGGTATATTATAAAGATTAGTTCATTTATATTAACATAATTATAAAAGTAGATTAAAAATATTGCAAGGCTACAATTTTTGATCAATTGAAATACAATCTCAAATTGTGTTGTTGGATGAGTAGTTCAAATTTATCATTAATATTTATAGTAAAGGAATCTACTAAATATATGTCAAGAAAAATCATATAAATTCTTCAATATAACTACAATTGTAATAGAACTTTCCTGCTCCACTGACTTTTGAGTTCCCGTAATGGTTGTCGCCTCTACTGGGGAGGGCCCGTCCGTGGGCTCGTCCTCCCTGGATCCTGACCCCTCCCCTGCTCTTTTGTAGGTGTGTCCAGATCTAGCTCTTGTGTTGCATTCCTAGAGTGTTGGGTGGGCTCCCTTAGTTGGTGTAGTTGGCGTTGGTAATGCGGTGTTGCACAAGGCCCCCTCCTTTGAGAAGATTCCTACCTCCAACTTAGATTCTCCTCACATGGCTCCCAAGTCTGACAATGTGGGGCCTTTGTCTGGGGATGCTCAAGCGAGTACCTAGAAAGGTGCCCTTGTTGGAAATTCTAAGTCGGGGTCATTGACGTTGCTGCCTAAGGTAACTGCTGGAGAGGATGACCCCAAGATTTGTCTCCCCGACAGTATTATGGATAACATCGCTTCCTCACTTCACCTCTGCTTGGTGGGGAGATTCTTAGCCTTTAGACCCACTATAGATATGGTCAGAAGATGGGCAAGCTCTAGATGGAAACTTAAAGGTAGTGTCTTTGTCTTTGTTATGCCAGGGGGACTCTTCCTTTTTAGATTCACTGTTGAAGAAGACTTCATTTACATTATGTCTAGTTCATGGTCTTACGGCAAACACTGCCTAACTCTCTCTAGGTGGAAACCGAGGTTTGACCCTAGTGCAGACCTCCTCAGATTGGCGTTGGTTTGGATCAAACTCCCTGGTCTCCCTCTGAAGTTCTGGGATGAAAACATTCTTAGATGGATTGGTAACTTGTTTGGTCAGTTCGTTGTTGTTGATGACGTGACGATGCAGAAGTCTAGACTTGTTTACGCTCACCTTTGTGTTAATGTAGCTATTAACAACCCCCTCCCTAATTTTATAGCTCTAAAACCCAAATGGGGTAAATGGACGTAGGCTATTGTCTACAAGAATGCTTCCCTTTATTGTCAAAGATGTGGAAAATACGGTCATGTTATTGATGACTGCCCGACCCCTCAACCTCTGGAGGCAACTCTGAAGGAGAAGATGTCATCCCCAGGCATTGTCAATGTGGAGGAAGCTCAGATTGTTACCCCCCCAACCCCCCGGTGATTGACAACTCTATGGGTCAAACCATTAACTTCAAGGAAAAAGTGGGTCCTCAAGATACTATTGAGGAGGGCTACCCTTTCTTGGAAGGTATTCTTAATATGATGGAAACACCTGACCCCAAGATGGCACCTCCCTCCCCAGGAGGTAGTTTGGGCTTGGACCTTGAAGATGGAGAGATCTCCCAAACGAAGGAAGATCAATAAGGTCTGACTGTGGAAGTGTGTCTTAGAGAGAAGAAAGGACACAATGAGACCACTCAACCTGTGCTCATGTAGCTGAATCGCAACACTATGGGAAATTTTTGGGGAAGTATTTGGAGCTCTAGGGTTGGGCACATGCCTTCCAAAGGGATCACTCTACATCTGACATCCTCCTCCTCTACTACTAGATCTACTAGGGAGATCACTTTTCTCTCTCATGGAAGTCATTCTGCCCCATCTTTGCCTGTGGATAAAGAAAAAGGGGAATGGTAGAAACCGAAAAGAAAAACTAGAGGAAATAAGAAGGCAGATGTGGGAAATGACGCTAAGCCAGGCAGATCCTCTGAGAGGACCCTCGAAACTAAGGTAATGGCCAGGGAAATTGCCAGTGGAAGGCAATTAACTTTGGAGAAATCTCAGAAAGGTAAAAAATGAAGTTCCTATCATGGAACTTAAGGGGTTTAAACAACCCCCAGAAGCATTATGCTCTTAAGTAAAGCATAATTACCAACAAGGTCAATATCATCCTAATCTAGGAGGAGAAAATGACTTATCAAAGTTTTTCTATGCTCGTGGATAGTATATGGTCGGGTGCTGCTTTCCATTATGGTGAGGTGGAGGGTGCTTCAGGAGGAATTGCTACTCTATGGAATAAGAACAAATTGGATGGTAACGTGGTTAACACTTCTCTCAACTTCCTTTCTACCAGGTTCACTTTGAACAACTTCTCTTGGTATCTTTTCAACATTTTTCTCCTAATACTAGACATGGTTGGGCTCAGGTTTGGGAAGAAATCACTACCTTCATGAATAATAATAGGGAGGCTATGTTCATGCTAGCAAGTGACTTTAACACCCCCGTTTTTCCCTCAGAGAAGCTTGGAGGGCTAACTGACTACAGTGATAGTATGCTTGACTTTGCTAACTTCATTAGGAATAACAAGTTAATTGATCTTGACCTCCAAGGGAATCCTTTCACCTAGTCTAACAACAAAAAAGGCTCCAACCTGATTCAGGCCAGGTTGGATAGGTTTCTAATCTCGGCCAAGTGGAACCTTGGCAACAACTCCTCACTCTTGTCTCTCCCATGCACTATCTCTAACCATTCCCTGATCCTCCTTTCATGGATTGACAAGCCGACCCCGGGCCCCATAACCTTTAGATATGAGATTATGTGGCACTCTCACCTAGATTTTAAACATTGTATCCAAAGGTGGTGGAACTCCCCTATCCAAGGTTCATCTATGTTTAGAATAGCTAAAAATATGGAGATAATCAAAAGGGAGGTTAGAGCCTGGAGCAAATATTCCTTTGGGGATATCTTCAAGAAAAAGAAGGAAGCTGAAACCAATTTGGACTGCCTCCAGAGAACCATTGCAGTGGGGAACACCTCTGCAGATATCCACAAAGAGGAGGAAGGATGGAGACAAAAATGGAAAGAAATCATGAACCTTGAAGAAATCTACTAGAAGAAAAGATCCAGAGTCCAGTGGTTAACAGAGGGGAACAAGAACACCTCCTTTCACAGATCTGCTTCTAAGAACAAGAGGTGGAACACTATTTGATCCATATTCAATAACAGGAGTGAGGAATCGGTAGAGAATAGTGAGATTGGCCAATGGGCTTCCCTACATTTTCTTAATGCCTACACGAATGACAGGGCCAGTGAACCTATTGAGGTTAGTGATAAGCTTCTCAGTCTTATTCCTCAAGTCATGAATGATGTTGATAATGAGTTGTTGATAAGCCGTGTGCCTGATGAAGTTAAGGAGGCAGTTTTTGTAATGAAACCCTTTAAGGCCCCTAGATCGGACGGCTTCCCCCCAGCATTCTTTCAGATGTTCTAGGAAACTGTAAAGTATGATCTAACCAAAGCTACAAGGGACTTCATTCGTACCAGGAACCTCTTGAAGACGTTTAATAACACTTTAATTGTTTTGGTGCCCAAAGTTCCTAACCCAAAGTTTATGTCTGAGTACCGCCCAATCAGCCTGTGCAACTCGGTCTATAAGATCTTCTCTAACATTATTGTCAACAAAAATAAACCCCTTCCTGAAAAATGCATTAGCCCCTCCTAGAGGGGTTTTGTTCCTGGCAGGAAGATTCTCAGTCCAGTCATTACTACCCATGAGGTCATCCACTCCATGGAGAAAAGTCACAACCCAGGTATGGCCCTTAAACTTGACATCTCTAAGGCTTATGATAAATTTAACTAGAGGTTCTTGTATGTCGTTCTTTCCAAGATGGGTTTCCAGGAAAGATTCATCAATATTATCAAGGTGGCAGTGGAAAATGTCCACTACTCGGTGATTGTCAATGGAACCCCTTAGGGTTTCTTTAAGGCTAGGAAAGGTCTAAGATAGGGTGATCCTCTCTCAACTTATTTGTTTATTATGGTGGCTAAAGTTTTGAGCAGGAACTTATCCCATCTAATCAAGACCAAAAAAATCTCAGAGGTGAAAGTTGCTTTTACCCTTCCCATAGTGGTTATGCAACAATTCATTAACAACACCTTCCTATTTGGCCAATCGTCCGTTATAGAAGCTAAAGAATGGAAACACCTACTGGTGGAGTACGCCCTTGCCTCAGGACAACTCATCAACTACAAGAAAAGAAAAATATATTTTTTCAACACGGATAGAAATCTCCAAGACAAACTTATGCATATCCTTGGTTGTTGTGTTTTTTTATCTCCCTAATACCTACTTGGGACTTCCCCTCACTATTAAGGAGGTCACCTCCCATTTTTGGGACTCAATCTTAGAAAGAATGCAGAAAAAACTGGTTGGCTAGATTGGAAAAACCCTGAGCAGTGCGGGTAAACTCCAGCTTCTATCGGCCTCTCTTCAAGGTGTCCTGGTCTATTTTCTATCTCTATTCAAGATATACATTTCTATGGTGAAGAAACTTGAGAAAATACAAAGAATTTTTCTATGGACAGGGATGGAGGAAAAGTCTAGAATCAACTTAGTCAATTGAGAGGTGGTGTGCAAACCTAAGTACACGAGAGGCCTTGGGATCAAAAAAATTTCACACCTGAACAAGGCTTTGCTCACTAAAATCAGTTGGAATCTTACAAAAGGAAAATTTGACTGGTACAAGATCATGAGGACAAAGTATTTCAATCACACCCCCTTCTCTTCCCTTCTTTCTTCTAATGAGCTTCCACTTGGGTCTAAGATATGGAACAACATTGTCAAAAATAGGAAGTTGCTTAAATAGAGTCTAAAATGGCAGATGGGCAATGGTGAGAAGATTAGATTCTGGGAAGACAATTGGATTGGCGACAAACCCATGGCCTCTTCCCCATTCAATTGCCTCATGGGAACTCTCAAGGACTCATTGAGTCCACTTGTGATAAACTACATTTCCCCCTCTCTCTATTGGTTGAAGCTTGTTGATGGGCTGGGAGATAATACTCATTGGGATCACTTGTTTGGTGAGTTACAATCCCTTCTTGAGAAGGTCAGGATCCCCCGTTCCACTTACTCAGGTAAGTTTGTTTGGGCTATGAATCCCCTGGGGTCTTTTAGTGTTAAGTCGGCCTACAATCTCCTATTCGCTCTTGTGAATGATTGCCATTACTGAAGAGAAGTTTGGAACTCTCAGCTTATCCCTAAAATCAACTTATTTTGGTGGATGACTCTACATGGGAAGATCCTTACTATTGATAACCTTAAAAGGTGTGGCTTCTTGCTTGGCAATCAGTGCGTCATGTGCAACTGCACTGAGGAAAGCATAAATCATCTTTTTATCCATTACCCCTTTGCTACTACGGTCTGGCACAAAGTTTATAGAAATTTGATATCGTGTGGACCTTCCTTGAAGACTTGCAGCAGTTTATCAGCAATTGGAAATGCCCCTCTGCCCACTAGCCGATTAGATAGTTTTGGAAACTCATCCCTCCTCATATCTATTGGCATATCTAGAAGGAAAGGAACAACTGGATCTTCCATAGAATGAATAACTCTGTTGAAATGGTGGTTGGCATAGCTGAAAATCTCCTCAGGGAGAATACTCTGGTTTGTAAATGGAAAACCCCACAATCAGCCCCTACGGTGATGTATTGCAATTGGATTAGAACTTGGAATCTACCAGACAACTTCTTTCAATATGAAAACTCTAAGAAAATGGAGAGGCTTAATACTAGATGGTTGATTTTGCCCCCCTCATGGCTCAAACTTAACTTTGATGGTGTCACTCACAGTGGTGTTGCGACGGGAGGAGGAATTATTAGAGATAGCTTGGGCAACCTGATTCTGGCCTATGTGGGTAATTTTGACTCTGTCTCGAGTAACATGGTTGAAGCCCTTGCTCTCTTTTGGGGGCTTAAATTGGCCCTCAACATCAATGCTAAAAGGTTGATCATTGAAGAGGATTCTAAGTTGATTATTGAGGTAGCTAAAGGAGTTGCAGGGATTAGCTAGACGATTAGCAACATTATTAAGGACATTTGGTCCATGATTATCTGGCTTGAGGAATTTCAAATTCAACACATTTACATAGATGGTAACTCAGTGGCTGACTCTCTGGCTATGACGGGCCTTGAGTTAACTAGTATGAGGTGCTGGAGACACCTTGATTCTCTTTCTGATAGATAGAAGTCCCTAATTGGGAGAGACCAGAATTTCTCAATATGCCAATGATGTGCTATGTCATTTTTTATGGGGAGTCATTTAGGCTCGTTTGTGTTAACAAGATTCGGGAGGAAAATCCAAATTCAATTTGGGTGGGCTACACCAAGGTGGCGTTCGGTGGCCCCCACCTTCTCTAGCACGTCAGTCTGGTGATGACGTGGCCGACCACTGATAGTTGTATTACGGTAGGGTTGAAGTGCCGACTTTTAATCATTAACTTGATTAACTACAACAAGTACATCATTTATTACTATAACCGGAATGATGTAGAGGGATCTACTCTATAACTCTCCCAAGGGCTCAGTCACTCAAGGAGACACATCAAAGGATCCTTCTACATGCTAGGTGTTACAAACTCTCCATTCCAACTCCTATTGATCATGTTTGACCATCTCATCATTTTTCTTAAGACTGCACTTTCAAGGTTTTGATAACCTACTCACTCCTTTAGACCCTACCCTAGGATCAATACTTTTCTCTTAGTCTTCTCCATACTCTAACACCAAGGTAGAATCTTCCCACATTGTATTTGAAAGTCTTACAACCCAACTAGGATCCAAACTAGGTCCACAAAACAAAAGGCTATGACTGTCCTAACATTGGTTGCTTGACAGTCAGTCAATACCCCTTAAGATAGTCCCTTATGAACACCCAAACAATATTTATATTCACTCCCAAACACTTAAGGGGATTTTAAAAACATCTAGGCTCTATCCACATCCTATGGCACCTTTAAAACCAACTTATCTTAGCAAACAACTCTCCTTACCTTATATTATCCTAACTGTGACAGTTTGCTACTAACTCTACAAACTCACTGGTTTAGCCCCTCACTTGGGACCTCCACCTGAACCAACACCTTGAGAAGGTTGTAAACACACCAAAAAACTCCCCTCTAAGCACTACAGGCCATAGAACACTTTATCACTTTGAACAAAGCCTTTACTCTTGACTGTAACAGTCAAAACTGCCTCTCTGTGACTGTAACAGTCATGAAAATATCTTGGTTGCACATTCAATCTCCTTAATGGAACCCTGAACACACCATGGACAGGTAATATACACCTTTAACCTCATCCCTCCCCAAAATTAGGGTTGGTTATGCATGGAAATTAAACAAACTCACATTATTTCAGTCATTGTATGCCCTAAGCCAGGGTTTTGGCAGTTTTTACAAAAATGCAGATATCTCTTGTTAAACACAATAAAAATAAGTGACACTAAGACCAAAATGACATAGATTCAATAATTTTAGGATTCCATTCACTTTTCCCTCAAAATAAATAGACTTTAACCATTAAAAATTACAAGGAACCAAACTGTTACCATGAAGAAGACAGGAAAAATGCAGAAAATCCAACTATTATTGATCAAAACTCAATACCAACGTACATCACCGCTTGTATTGGATTTAAACCTTTTGTAATTTATTTGGTCCTTCAAGACCGAAATACACCTTGTAACTACCCATAACTACCCTATTTTGCAAAATAGCAACAAAAGTTGCTCAAAAAGTTGTCAAGATTAACAATTTCATTTGTAAACTTAACAATTTGAAAACTAACCATCCCAACCAACTCAAATGGTCATTAAATGACCTTTTAAAAAGTATTATCATTCTTTTATTCATCATATTACCTATTCTACCCTTTAAACCCAAAATTAGCCTATTTTAGGCCTAATTGCCAATTTTGACATTTTACAACTTTTAATCTTTTCATTACATTTTATATCATTTATTGGCTCTAATGGCCACATTACATTGATTGAAGACCTTAAAGGTCTTGTTTGAATCATTTTTGCATTGAATCCTCAATAGGTCCTATTAGTGACCCTAGTGTACCTTGTCTTCATAGGTCTTCATAGGTGCTCCTGCACCACAGAACTTAAGATTTCTCAATAATGAAGATCTTTGCAAGTTGGCGGATGATTTAAGAGGCATCCCTTCACATGCTTACTAGGGCTAGCAGACACATGCCTCGGGAATCACCACTAAAGATAATGATTGTAGCTCTCACCTCAACTTAGCTAATTCTCGACTGAATTTTTTTATTGTCTGCTTTGGTTTTGTTCTCTGAATAACCCTTTTCTGGTCCGCGTTGCATCCCAACATCACTATGGAGGAAGATATTATGGGGGGAGATTTAGTTCGGGTTGAGTCAGACACTATTGATGATTGTTTTGCAATGAGCCTTGCATTTGGATGTACGCTATGGAAGGGGGCATAGTCCCATTCATGTAAGCCATGATTGGGTTTGACGAGAACCTCTCCATGCAGTTTGTTAGTAGCTGGAATGAGAGGAGAGTTGTTCTGGGAGATATTTCATTTGAAATCAGTGAGGACGTCATTTCTGAGGCCACGGGTCTTTCAACTAAGGGAAGGAAGTGGAAAAAAAATAGCAAGGTTGCGGATGAGACCAGTTTGAACTGCTTCTATAGAAAAGATAAGGAACCTGTCAAGATGTGGGGGGGTTTCAACAGGGATTGCCTTCCATACCCGTGGGACCAGGTGTGCAAAATCATTATGAAATACTTTACCCTAGAGGGAAGGTAAGGTGTTTTCTATTATTACCATTTCCTGTTGCTTAATCACTTTTGCAACCATGATTCCATTTCTTTCTCGCTCTTCTTACTGCACGCCTTAGAATCTACTGTCAAACATGTCTGCCATTGCATGACTCAAGATAGGAATTACACCATCCTCCACTAGGGTCTAATGTTTAGGCTTTACAACTTCCACGTGGACCTGTGTCCCCCTAAACCCATCTATGTTCAACTTTCTCCTTCCATCCAGGGCCCCCCTATTGGTTCTAAAAAAGGTCTCAAAAAGACCTCGAAAAACCCTATTACACCTTGCCAATCCCCTGACCATGCCCCTCTCATTGCCCCCAAAATTGGGGAGAAGAACAAAGGCAATCCTTCCACTGCTAAACCCTCCTCCAAGAAACCCAGGAAAGATCCTAAAATTCTGTTAGTCGAGTCTAACGCAGATGATGGAGTGACCCTGAGAAGATCCCATAGGTTTGTTGGCAAACCCTGGATGAAACAAATTATTGTTAGAAAGAACTATGTTAATGAGGAGGAAGACTCTGAGAAAGTTGAATGTGATAAAGTGGAGGATGAGATGGAGGCTACGGAAGGCTCAGATTTCTCTAAACTGGGTATAAGGCCCTTGACTTTGAGATAAACAAGGATAATAAAACCACCTCCCCCTATTCTAACTCTTCCCCCTGCACATATCTGTGGAGGATGGAAGAAAGTCTGAGGATAGGCAAACTGCTGCTAAAGGTGGGGAGAAGGGGGAGGTGGGGCAGTGTACGAATTGTAATGCCATCTCTGGGGACCTAAATGGAGAGAAGAAGAAGCTGGAGAATCTCAAGTCCCATGTCGACAAAATTGGGAAATTCTCCATAAAGGTAATGCACTCCTCGGCTACTACTATGAGTCTGTTGCATTAGGAGAAATTGGATCAGGGCGAGATGGATGGTGATACCACAAAGGAACTGTTTGAGTTCCTTGCTGAAGATTGGACTGGGCTCATGCTCTCACAACACTTGGGAGCTAGAAAACATGTTTAATGGTGGAAGTTGTTCCTTTTTGTTATAGTTTTTTTTTTCTGGATCGGTTGGATCCCTTTTAGGTTTAAGACTCTTGCTACTTTCCGCAGTTATTATACTATGAACAATATGTTGTGTATCTTCTATTTAAGGGGCTATTTGGACGAGATTGGATTCAATCTTGGGTTATCCAATAGTCATAGGTGGTTTTTGTTTTTGATGTTTAAGGTAGGGATTGGTTGTTTGTTGTTTGTCTGTTGTGTGTCTTCTGGTTTAGCTCTCTTTTGAGGCTTTTTGTATTCCGAGTCGGCCCCTTGTTTTGGTTGCTTTATTATCAAAAACATATATTATGATTTTTAAGTAAAAAATGTATATTGGCTTTGGCTAATTTTACATGATGCAGATGAAGGAGAGGAGGTCAATATGTAAAACCATAGTAATGGTAGGTTGTTCTTCTCCCTTTAGTGTGGGAAATGGGGATGAGTAGGATGTTGAAGATTATAGCGAGGATGTTGAAGACAATGGTGAGGATGTTGAAGATGATGGTATTGAGATGATTTTTGTTATCATTTGCAAGAATCGGCATAGGTTCCTTTGCTAGAGATGGTTAAGGAGAGCCCTTGTGTGGGCTTATGAACACTTGGGGCAGTGATTTCTAATTCATCTATGACTAATGATGTTGATGAATTTGGTTTTTCCATTGATGGTGTTGCAAAAGAGGCCAATGCTTGGGCTTCATATTGGGTACAGTAGGATTAATATCCTTTTTTTCTTCCTACTGTATATGATTTCTCACCTTTTAATTAGGATGGTGATGAGAGTTTTCTTCAATGGATGAATCAATTGATGATGAGGATGAACATATCCTGGATATCCTCCTTGAAGCCCATCTAAAGGCTAAAAAGCTTAATAGGTAACTATGGGGGATTTCATTGATGGAGAACCATTTTTGGGTATGTATAAAGGGTTTCTCCTCTCTTAAATAGATTAATTGTCCACCAAGTTGGTCCACAATAATGTTGATTTGTTGTTTCCCAATTATTTTACTCTAGAAAATATGGGGTTCAATAAACAAACATTTGATTTCATTTTATTTAGTCTAGGTCTCTTAAGAATGGTGATGTTTCTTCACCTCCTATTGTCATTCATATTTCATTTCCTTAAGTTTCATAGGAGCTTTCTGATTTGGTTCATGTGGCTACTAATTCTTCATTGGACTATGATGTGGTTGATGTGAGTTTTGGTACTCATTTAATTGGTGTTTATTCACCTCTTGTTGTTGTTATTACATGATATCTTGTAGGTTGAGTTATAATGATAGTGATTATACTAAGGTTAAGGAGGATGGGCGATTCCAAATTGATATTCTTGATTCTCTTCTTGATGAGTCATTGGCTTGGCATAGGAGTTTTCTTGTTGGGAGATTCTATGGTAATTATCCCAATATATATACTATAAAATAATGGGTTCTTTAGGTCTAGAAACTTAGGTTCAAAATTGAGGTAGCTATAATGTTGAATGATTTTTTTTCTTTTTTTTGTTTCCTATATGAAGGATTGCTCTAGGATATTGCTACATGGCCCCTAGTTTTTGGGCATGAACGACCTTTACTTTCAAAATTAGTCTCTTAGTTTTAACCAAATAAAATATTAATTCAAGTTTCTTGTTTGAATTCATTTGTCAAGGATACCCTTGGAAATGAAAAGATGTTTATGAGTATTTATAATTCTTTTGGCCAATATTTTGCTAGTGATAAGATCACCAAGTTCAAGAAGTGTTTTTTATTTGATATATTTATTTGTGTTTTTGGAGAAAGACCAATTTCTCCCCACTCAAATTACCTTACCTTCAAAATTTGCAGTTTGGATGCAGCAGCTTGAATATGAAGGCTCTCTGGTTATTTGTCATTCTTGTGGTGAAGTGGGACATGCCTCCACTACTTGACAGCTTTTATAGAGGAGTCTAGTGCCTTTGTGGAGGTTTTAAAAGAAGATAATAAAGGGAAATCTCTTATAGAATATTGAAATATTGATAGGCCTTTTAAAAATTTGAGGTTAGAAGAAGGATATGACAATGGTTGTATGATTTCTCCTTGTATTACTTAGAAAAAATATTTGAGGACAAGTACTAAGATAAACAAAAAGTCTTTGTATCAATTTTTAAACCATCTTAACATTAGGTTGGTTGATTAGTTTTTATAAGGTTTTACTATGTTTTGTTTGTTGTAGTCTCTTAGTTTTTGGGGGGGGTTGTTCTTTGGTGTTTGGTTGTTCTTCACACTCTATCCTTTTCGTTGTACCAGGTTTTGGACCCTTTTAAAGACATTCTTACCTAATAAAAAATATATATTTTATTTTACTTTTGAAAAATAACAAAAAACATATATTGTGGTCTCATAACCATTTTTTAGCAAGTTTTAAAATTTAAGTGATATTCTATTCTACACGCCAAAAAAAATATTTATATTTTTTATAGATTTTAAAACAACACAATTGTTCCATCAATTGATATCCATAATTTGTAAGAGTTGGTATAGAATTCTCTGTACCATACTAGATTTGGTTGAAGATTTTAGCCACCCAAGATCTAAAAAGTTCTATGAAAGCATTGTTGAACAAACACTAAATGTTGAGAGGAGGGGTGAATCAGCATAAAGTAAATTTCATCCATCCATTTAACACTGAAACATTAAATTCAAATCTATAGAAATGAAGAATTGAAAAGAACATTCACCACACATGGACACTGATATTTTACGTGGAAAACCCAAAGAGGTCAAAACCACACTGAGGATCAACTCACAATACATGAAACAAGTGTTACAATTTTTGTTTTGGGCACACTACCAAGGAAGCTCACTGCCACCTGGACTTGCAAGATAATGTGCACTACCCTAGGATATGATACAATTATTTTCATACTAAAGATAACTTCTTCATGGAAACATACAAAATCACAACATATTAGAACATTAGAATGAATTGCTCAAGGTAAACCGCTATAGAGGAAGCATCTCAAATGCAGATTGTGCAGTCCTCTTTGAAGCTCAAATTTGAATCTATTACACTGACTTTGCACGCTTCATAAACTTCACATCTCCAAATAAAAATTGATGGCACGCCTTGCTATTCACTAAATCTATAAAGCAGATAGGAACTTACAATCAAACTAGCAGGGTAATAATGTTAGGAAATTCAGGGAGAAACCAGAGACTCAAACACTTCAATACAATTCAGTCTATCCCAATAATGACAAGAAACAAAACACTAATGCTTACAGAGCACAATGAGCATAAATTATCCTAATCACAATGTTTCCTAGTTTTTACAACAAAAAATACTCGACCCCTTGAGGAATCGGTTTGCACTATCAAAGTCTTGTTACAAATTCATGACACATATTTTAATTCTATTCACTGCATAGGCAGGTGATTGATCTCTACCCAGTCTCTTTGTTTCTTCATTTTGTACGATTTCAACCAATCCTTGTCCAATCCAACCAACCCCAATACACTAGAAATCACCCTTCAAATAGGTCGGCAATCAATTCTCGACACAATTAGCATTTGTTCCACAACAACTAACTACTCCCAACACCCATCTAAAACAGTCCTTTCATTGCCCATTGTCTTTCTGTCATTGATGTGGTAAAAAGTTAGAAAAACAAAAGAACCCACAATAGGAGCTCAAGAGAGAGAAGGCTTATGGAAACAAAATACATAACAACCAAAACAAAAACAAAAATTGAAAGAACAAACATATAATAAGGGAAGGGAAGGAGATGCCCTGCATCAGACTCCCCAGGCAGAGAAAGAATCATGAGCTCCTACTAATGAGATCTCCAACAATATGACCCAAATTAGTAATCTCTGGTTCAGTGAGCCAGAAAGATTCCTCCACTAGTCAATGTTGCCACTTAACCAAATATTTGAAATATTATTTGCCCCAGGTCTTCTTCAACAATTGTTTAGAAAGAATGTATTCTAATTCTAATAGAGTGGAAGAATTTCCTTTATTGGCATTATATTAAGTTTGTTGGTATGATGATATTGAGAAGGTTGTTGGAGATTGATGATATAATTGATAAACGATGATTATTGTCTTAATAATATTATTTTGTCATTGATGTCAAGCAATTGATTTTCTGATTTAGTATGATGTTACCATATCTTAAAGAGTATGTTTTGATGAGTATAAAGATGTTGGTAAGTGACACAGAAAGAATATGAAAATGAAGGGAAGTAATAGGTTATTCAATGGGCAACTTTTACCGAGTTAGATAGTGATGAGATTATGTTATTTTGATTGTTTTGATATCCTATATATGTGTATTCAAAGATTGAATAAGAAGGAGAAAAGATTTCATGTAATAGAATGAGTAAAGGTTTGATACTATTATATTTTGCCCAGCAAGGAGCTAGTTGGTAAACACCAAGGTTATCAGTATCGGTTTAAAAAGGGAAAGAATGTCTACAGAGTAAAGTTCAGTATTTATCGAGTATCAATTGAGCAGTAACAGAATGCATTGGATGAATAAATACATTATTAAATGAAGGATGCCAATGAGCTGGAGATTTATAGAAGATTGGAATGTCGTGCAAGAAGTTTGTTAAGGATCAATGGCAATCAAAATTCAAGAGTTGGATCTACAGCATAGATTGAACGGTCTTAACCGAGCACAAGTACCAAGGAAGGTATACAAGTTCCAAGGCAAGATAAAATGTTTTTCAGTTTGAAGGATTCAATGAACCTAGTCAAGTTTGAAGATCTGATGGCTAAGATTAATCATGGGAAATATGATTAGGGAGATTAAGTGGTTAGGAATTGCTTATAAATAAGGAAAAATTGATGAACAAGGTTGCGAGCAAATAGAAGAGCAGTGATACTGGAGAGGTGATTACTGAGTATAGAAGATTGAAGATCTGATTGAAGAACAGATTGAGAAGCCCAGCAAGGAGGAAGATAAGTCTCATGACAAGATTATTTTGAGCACATAGAGTCTGCTTTAACATTTCAGATGTAAAGTTGCAGATATATTTTATTACTGTTATTTATTTTTGTAAGTGACAGGAAATCTCTTAACCGAGTGGACCTAACAATCTTATTTGTAAATCCTCTAGCAAGGTAACATTCTGAATGAGTGTTTGAAATCCTTTGACAAGGTCACTTCTAACAAAGTGCAAGATTCTAATAGATCTGAGGGAAATCCCTTGACCGGGTCACATCTAGCAATGTGTTTATGTAATCTTTAACAGGATTGGCTTTTAACCAAGCATACTCTAGAAGAGTATTTTCTTAGTGGGTCTGAAATCCCATAGTGGTTTTTCCCTATTTGGGTTTCCACATTAAATCTGGTGTTAAATGTGTTTTGTTGTTTCAAGTTTACCATTTTATGAGTTTGAATGATTTATAGTCATAGTTTCATGTCAAGTAAGTTCTACCGAGGTTGAATTTGATGAATATATTGTATTGTGAGTTTATCTGATTCACCCCCCCCCCCCTCTCATCTAACTAACAATTGGTATCAGAGCTAGAACTCTGAAAGAAAAGTTTAAAGGAACTTGAGGCAAGATCCGAAGATGTATAAAAGGGATGCACCAAAGTTGAACAAGTCAAGTTTCTCCACGTGGCAGAAAAGGATGAAGCTGCACTTATCAGGATTTGGAGAATATGTAACATATTATCTGGAGAATGATTACACTGCACCTAGCACCTACTCGATGACAATGGAAGAGATAAAGGCAAAGCAAGAACATATTCAAGAAATGATTGAAATAACATCAGCATTGACCGACTCAGAGTTTAATGATCTAGAAGGTTGTAATGATGCCAAAGCTATGTGGAATAAGCTTATATCTGTGTATGGTGGTGATGAACATGTTCAAAGAGAAAAAGTAGACAGTTTAAGAGGACAACTTGAATCCATGAGAATGAATGAAGGTGAGAACATAATCCAATACAGTACAAGGTTAAAGGAAACTGTCAATCAAATCAAAGGAGCAGGAGGAACTATTGAAGAAAAGGATGTAACAAGTAAGTTGTTGAGAACACTTCTACTTGCTTATGCCATTCAAGTCTGCAATTAATGAATTAAGGTCTGTACCAAACATGCCAGTCTCTTTGGATGCTACTATCGGTAAGCTACATGCTTTTGAGTTGAGTAATTTTGATAACAATGGGTCTTCTGTTAACAAAGTTGAATCTGCATTCAGTTCTTTTCATCTTGATGAATCTAATGATTACAATGATAGAATGTATAAGTATGCTGAAGAAAATCACAGTGGAGCAAGTGAGAGATTTCGCAAAAACATGGAAGAAGTACACAAACTATATGAGGAAATCAGAAAGCAAGAAGAGTTTGAAGCATTATTGGCCAGAAGGTTACCGAGAGGCAAAGGTAAGTATAAAGGAAAGTTACCTTTGAAATGTTTTAACTATGATAAAATTGGACATATGGCTTCAAACTGTCCTGACAAAGAATCTAGTGAAAAGAGAGAATATCGAGATGACAAACAAAAAGATAACCAATATAGAGGGCACCAAGACTTCAGAAGGAGAGATAGAAAGACATGCTTAGTAGCTGATGAGGAATCCAATGATGAAAAATCTGATGGGACTGAGACAGAGGAAGTTGTATATGTGGCTATCAAAGATGGATCAAATGAAGAAAGGTATGAAGAAAAATCCTTAATACACACATAAATAATAATGATTCTTAGATCATAGATAGTGGATGCTCACATCACATGACAGGTGATAAACACAAGTTTGTTAAATTAGAAGATTATGATGGAGGTTATGTAAGATTTGGTAATGATGCACCATGCCCTGTGAAAGGTAAAGGATCTATCACACTTCTTGACAAAGCTAAATGTGATGATGTATATTGGGTTGAAGGTCTGAAATACAATTTGTTGAGTGTAGCACAGCTATACAAATAGGATACCAAATAGAATTTCAAAAAGGAATTGTCAAAGTTCATGACAAACATGGAAAGTTGGTTGCTACTGAAACTCAAACAAGAGGTAATACATTTCATCTTGTCTCAACTCGGAACAATTGTCTGTATGCAAAAATAGAAGACACCTGGTTATGGCATAAAAGGTTTTGTCATGTAAATTTTGATAACCTAATCAAAATAAGAAGCACCGAGTAAGAGGTTTACCGAGTTTGGAAAAACCTAAGAATGCAATATGTCGAGGATGCCAGATGGGTAAGATGACAAAATCAAGCTTTATAAGTAATTCTTACACTTCTAAAGGAATTTTAGATCTTGTACACACTAATCTTTGTGGTCCTATGAAAGTTCAAAGTTATTATGGTGATAAATACATCATATTATTTGTGGATGATTACTCAAGGATGATGTCAGTTATGTTTTTAAAAGAGAAATTAGAAGCCTTTGAAATATTTAAATGGTATAAGGCAAGAGTTGAAAATGAAACAGGAAGACAATAGAAATATCTAAGATCTGATAGAGGAGGAGAGTTCATTTCAGATAAATTTAACTTATTTTTCAATGATCATGGTATAAAGAGACAAGTGTCTGCACCGAGAACACCACTGCAAAATAGGATAGTTGAAAGAAGAAACAGATCAATTGTAGATTGTGCCAGAACCTTGATGATAGAAAAGAGAGTACCTCAAATATTTTGGAGAGAAGCAATAAGCACTGCAGTTACACCCTAAACCGAGTACAATTGAAGAAAGGAACTATGAAGACACCGTATGAAATCTAGTATGACAAGAAACCAAATGTAAGTTATTTTAAAATATTTGGAAGTAGATGTTATGTTCACAAAGATGACAGAAATGGAAAATTTGATCAGAAAAGCGAGGAAGGAACATTTCTTGGTTATTCCTCTAGGAGTAAAGCATTTAAATGTCTGATCAAATCATCTAACAAAATAGTGGAAAGTGCAAATGTGAAAATTGATGAATTTGAAGAAAGGAATGATGAAGGAAACTCCAAAGAACCAGAAGATTATGAAGAGTTTGTATATGTACAACTGAGAAGTCTAACTGAGAAAGCCAATGAATAAAATACTCAATTATTCAGTGATGAAGAAGATCATACAAAGCCTACCGAGCCTATATTAGCAAAATATGTCAAAAGAAATCATGAATCAAGTCAGATTATAGGAGATAAGGATGCTCTAGTGATGACAAGGAACAAACTGAGACAGAACACATGTCTGATATCCGAGTTTGAACTGAGGATAGTAAAAGAGGCATTAAGCAATGAAGATTGGGTGAATGCCATGATAGAAGAGATTTAACAAATCAAGAAAAATGAAACATGGACACTGGTCCCAAGACCAAAAGAGAAAAATGTAATCGGTACAAAGTGGATTTTCAGAAATAAGCTAAATGAAAAAGGTGAGGTCATTCGGAATAAAGCAAGACTAGTTTGAAAAGGTTATGCTCAAGAAGAAGAAATAGGCTATGGTGAGACTTTTGCACCTGTGGCAAGACTTGAGGGAATGAGAGCATTGTTGGCATATGTTGCTTACAAAAATTTCAAGATATATCAAATGGATGTTAAATCTGCATTTTTGAATGGTATACTAGAAGAAGAAGTCTATATTGAATAGCCTGAAGGATTTATTGAAGAGAAGAATAAAGATCAGGTATGTAAGTTGAACAAAGCTTTATATGGCCTAAAGCAAGCACCTAGAGCATCGTATGAAAGGTTTCACTCTTACTTAATCATAAATGGATTTATGAGGACTAGTGAAAATAGCAACATGTATATAAGAATGATGAGGATAATGGAATATTGATTTCAGCCATATTTGTTGATGATATTATTTTTTGTGGAAATGAATCTATATGCAAGAACTTTGGAAATGAAATGTGCAAAGAATTTGAGATGTCATTAATCAGTGAAATAAAGTATTTTATAGGTTTACAGATACTGCAAATGATAAATGGGATTTTCATTACTCAATCCAAGTATATAAAGGAAATCTTGAAGAGATTTGGAATGGAGGATTCTAAACCTATAAGTACTCCTATGACTACTAATTGTAAACTATCAAAGAATGATGAATCTGCATCTATTGATGAGACACTTTACCGATCTATGATTGGAAAGTTGCAATATGTAGTTCACAGTAGGCCTGATATAGCACATGCAGTAGATATAGTTGCAAGATTTTCTGCAGATCCCAAAGAAACCCATATGACAGCAATCAAGAGAATTTTTCAGATACTTGAGAGGTACTGAAGATTATTGTTTACTATATAAAAAGAGGAATGATTTTCACTTAAAATTCTATACTGATGCTGATTGGGCAGGAAATATTGATGACAGGAAAAGCACAAGCATTGGAGCTTTCTTTTTGGGAGAAATACTAGTGAGTTGGCTTAGCAAGAAACAAGGATGCATTTCACAGTCAACAGTTGAAGCTGAATATATCATTGCAGCATTGAATTGTACCAATATAGCATGGATCAAACAATTGTTGGAAGGTATGAATGAGATAGTTATCGAGCCAGTGACTATATTTTGTGATAATACAAGTGTTGTCAACATTTCAAAGAATCCAGTAATGCACTCTAAGACAAAGCATATCTCTATAAAGTATCATTATCTAAGAGAAGAAGTTCAAGAAAAGAAAGTTGTGCTGGAGTATGTTAGCACAAAGGAACAAATAGCAAACATCTTCACAAAGCCACTGCCAAGGGACACTTTTGAGTATCTCAGAAGTAAGTTAGGGGTCCTACTCCTATCTAGTACTCACTGACAGAGTTTGGTGAAAGCATCAATTCTATGACTCTACAGAATACTATTTGCAAGTTGATGTTGATTTACACACTTTAGAAGGTCATCTAAAGTTGTGCAAGAAACAGTGAATGAAGACAAGATGCCCTGACTGAGACTAAGATGATACTTTTGTATATGTTTTAATAAGCAAGGAAATTACTTCACAGGGGAAGTAATCATGGATTAGTTTTACTTTTGGCATTGTTGTCAAAGGGGGAGAAGACTAATGATAGGGGGAGAAGATCATGGGAGAAGTTTACAGCTCAAAGATCACAGGAGAAGAATAACAGCAGTCTGAATCAATTGGAATAAATCAAGTTGGTATTGCCATCAATGCCAAAGGGGGAGATTGTTGGCATTACATTAAGTTTGTTGGTATGATGATATTGAGAAGGTTGTTGGAGATTGATGATATAATTGATAAAGGATGATTACTATCTTAATAATATTATTTTGTCATTGATGTCAAGCAATTGATTTTCTGATTCAGTATGATGTTGCCATATCTTAAAGAGTATGTTTTGATGAGTATAAAGACGTCGGTAAGTGACATAGAAAGAATGTGAAAATGAAGGGAATTAATAACTTATTCAATGGGCAACTTTTACTGAGTTAGACAGTGATGAGATTATGTTATTTTGATTGTTTTGATATCCTATATGTGTATTTCAAGACTGAATAAGAAGGAGAAAAGATTTCATGTAGTAGAATGAGTAAAGGTTTGATACTATTCTATTTTACCGAGAAAGGAGCTAGTTGGTAAACACCAAGGTTATCAGTATCGGTTAAAAAAAAGAAAGAATGTCTATCGAGTAAAGTTCAGTATTTACCGAGTATCAACCGAGTAGTAACAGAATGCATTGGATGAATAAATACATTATTAAATGAAGGATGCCAATGAGTTGGAGATTTATAGAAGATTGGAATGTCATGCAAGAAGTTTGTTAGGGATCAACGGCAATGAAAATGCAAGAGTTGGATCTACAGCACAGATTGAACGGTCATAATCGAGCACAAGTACCAAGGAAGGTATATAAGTTCCAAGGCAAGATAAAATGTTTTTTCAGTTCGAAGGATTCAATGAACCTAGTCAAGTTTGAAGATCTAATGGCTAAGATTAATCATGGGAAATGTGATTAAGGAGATTAAGCAGTTAGGAATTGCTTATAAATAAGGAAAAGTTGATGAACAAGGTTGTGGGCAAATAGAAGAGTAGTGATACTGATGAGGTGATTACCGAGTAAAGAAGATTGAAGATCTGATTAAAGAACAGCTTGAGAAGCCCAGCAAGGAGGAAGATAAGTCTTATGACAAGATTATTTTGAGCACATATAATCTGCTTTAACATTTCAGATGTAAAGTTGTAGATATATTTTATTACTGTTATTTATTTTTCTAAGTGATAGGAAATCTCTTAACCGAGTGGACCTAACAGTCTTATTTGTAAATCCTCTAGCAAGGTAACATTCTAAATGAGTGTTTGAAATCCTTTGACAAGGTCACTTCTAACAAAGTGCAAGATTCTGATAGATCTGAGGGAAATCCCTTGGTCGGGTCACATCTAGCAATGTGTTTATGTAATCTTTAACGGGATTGGCTTTTAACCGAGCATACTCTAGAAGAGTATATTTTCTTAGTGGGTCCGAAATCCCACAGTGGTTTTTCCCTATTTGGGTTTCCACGTTAAATTTGGTGTTAGATGTGTTTTGTTGTTTCAAGTTTATCAGTTTATGAGTTTGAATGATTTACAGTCATAGTTGCATGTCAAGTAAGTTCTACCGAGGTTGAATCTGATGAATATATTGTATTGTGAGTTTATCTGATTCACCCCCCCCACTCTCATCTAACTAACATCCTTGTTGTTCCATATTTAATGGTATCTCTACCTCAACTACATCTTCTTATGTCTCACCCTTGTATGGATAAAGATCTGCCACATTGAAAGTAAGAGGGATGCCCAAATTTGAAGGTAGGGCTATTTCATATGCACGAGAAGAGAATTTTCTGAGAACTTTACAAGGACCCACTTTCTTCATCTAAAGTTTATTGTAAACACTAGTAGGAAGCCTCTCCTTTCTAAGATGATCCAAGATAAGGTCTCCAACCTGGAAATGAAGTTCCCTCTATTTCTTGTTAGCATGTTGTTTATACCGTTGATTACTAGATTCAATATTCATCTTGACCTCTTCATGGAGATGATGTATGAGTTTAGCAAAATCTTCACCTTCTGCACTACACTTTTCCATACTACCAAGATCTCTCAACTCAAACACCCCTCTTGGATGCATACCATATGCAACATAGAATAGACTAAATCCAAAAGTTCGATTAGGAGAATCATTAAAGGAAGACTCAGCTTGAGCCAAAGCTAAATCCCAAGTGCCTAGTGAATTTCCAACAAGACATCTCAAAATGTTACCAAGACTTTAATTAACAACCTTTGTTTGATCATCTGTTTGGGGGTGGTAAGTAGAACTAAAACTCAGATTTGTTCCCAATTTCTTCCATAAGGCCCTCCAAAAATGTTGCACAAATTTAGAATCCCTATCAAAAATGATACTTTTTGGAATTGCATGCAATCTCACTACTTCTTTAAAGAACAAGTTTGCAATGTCAGTGGCATCAATAGTTTTCTTGCAAGGTATGGAATGTACCATTTTGGAAAATCTATCTACTACAACAAAAATAGAGCTAATGCCCCTTTGTGTATGAAGCAAACCCAACACAAATTCCATACTCATTGAGTCCCAATGTTGAGTTGGAACTGGAAATGGTTGATATAGCCCAACATTTTGGCTTCTCACTTTGGCATGTTGACAAATGTTGCACCTTTCCACATATTTTATCACATCCACTTGCATCTGTGGACAATAATAATGAGTGTTCAACTACCAATAAGTCTTATCCTATCCAAAGTGACCAACAAGACTATCACAATGCCTTTCCTTTAGAAAATTATCTCTCATGGATCCTTTAGGAATGCATAACTTATTCCCCTTGAACAAAAAACCCTCTTGAATCATATACTCCACCTAGGGTTCTCTATTCCTACAAATAGGATCACTACAAGCTTCAAAGGCTTCCTTAAAATCTACATGCTCTGCATACAACTTTTTAGAAATTTCAAAACACACATTGTTAGTTTTTATTTCACAAAACAACAAATTCGTCCTACTCAAAGAATCAACAACTTTATTCATTTGTCCACTTATATGTTTCAAAAAAAAATTAAAACTTTGGAGATACTCAACCCACTTGGCATGTCTTTGATTCAACTTATGTTGGTTGTTTATAAATTATAAAGCATAATTATGTATATACATAATGAATTCTTTTGGAAGCAAATAATGTCTTCATTTCTTTAAGGATTGAAGCAAAGCACAAAATCCCAAATCATAAGAAGAATACTTTCTTTTGGCCTCATTTAATTTCTCACTAAAGTATGATATTGATTTACCTTCTTTACTTAGGACTATCCCAATAGCCAACCCACTAGCATCACACTCCATTTGAAACACTTTGTCAAAACAGGAAAAGCAAGAATGGGTTGCTCACTTACCTTTTGTTTAATAAATTTAAAAATTTCTTCAACCTTTCTAGTCCATTCAAAATTTATCTTATTTCCCTTAATGGTTTCAAGAATAGGAGCAACAACATGACTGAAATTCCTTATATTTTTTTTGTAAAAACTTGCTAACCCATGAAAACTCCATCTTTAGTCCATCCTTGGACACCATAAATCCCAAGTATATCAGTCTGGTCTGCAAAAAGACACACTTCTTGAGATTTATCTGCAACTTCTCCTCATGTAGCCTCATCAATATCTATCTCAAATTCTCTATATGCTCTTCTTTAGACCTACTAAACACCAAAATTACATCCAAATATACCATTATGAATTTACCAAGGAATGGTCTCAAAACCTATTTCATTAGTCTCATAAAAGTGTTGGGTGCATTAGACAATACAAAAGGCATAACCAGCCATTCATACAAAACAACACTACTCTTAAATTTGTCTTCCATTCATCACTTGATATGATTCTTATTTGGTGGTAGCCACTTTTCAATTCTATCTTAGAAAAATACATAGAACCACTCAAGCAATCCATTAAATCTTCAATTCTAGGAATGGCAAACCTATATCTTCTAGTAATTTTATTTATAGCCCTTGAATCAGTGCACATACATCATTCCCCTTCTTTCTTTGGCACAAGTATTGTGGGAACAACACAAGGACTTAGGATTTCCCTTATCAAACCCTTCTTCAAAAGGTCTCCTTCTTGCTTCCTTATCTCTTCATTTTCAATAGGTATCAACCTATAGGCTACCTTCTTTGGAAGGCTAGCTTTAGGAATTAAATCCATATGGCAGCTAATGATTCTCATAGGTGGCAACTCACTAGGAAAATTAGATGCAACAATATCTTAATGATCATTCAAAATACCTTGCACCTCAGGAGATAAATCATCAAGTTTTGTAGTAGTAAACACATGCCTATGTTTAAGAACCAAAGAAAATCCTACTTCTATTCCTTGCCACTTACCAACATTACCTTACTACTGCTACTATTGATGGTGTTCGCTTCTTACTCCTGCATAGGCATCAAAGTATGTTTCACTCCATATTTATTAATTGTATAGGTGTTGTCCCTTCCATTATGCACCACTTTCCTGTCAAATTGCCATAGTCTTCCAAGCAATACATGGAAAACATCCATGGGCATCACATCACCTAACACATTATCTTTATAACTTCTAATCTAAAAATCAACATAGGCCTTGTCATTTACTAACAATTCATGTCCTTTTTTAAATCATGATACCTTATAAGGAGATGAATGCTTGATCCTTGTAACACCTAACTTATCTACCATTTCTATTATAACAATATTGTTTGTACTACCACTATCAATGATTAATTTGTAACATTTAGCTTTGGACTTACATTTGGTTTTGAACAAGGCTCTCTTTTGAATTGGTTCTTGACTTTCTTTTTGGGGTTTCAAGAACACCCTCTTAAGCAACAAAGATTCTTCATATTTGGGTTCCTCCTTGTGGTGAACAAGTGACCCCACACTTTTTTGGTCAACATGAATGATTTGGTTACTTCTTTCAAAAATTGAATGTCCTCCTTGAGATGGTTCAAAGATTCTCAACTCTTGTGACCATACTGGTTACACTTAAATCATTTTCCAGCAAACCCTCTACCTCTACCTTGTAAACCACCTCTTCCATAGGATCTTCCACCTTTGTTTTGATAACCTCCTCTATCATTATTGGTTGTTCCACTAATACTTCCAGCCTCTTCTCCTTGATGGTGTTTTTGTCCTCTACTAAATTGTTGTCCCCTTCCCCTAAAACCTCTTCCTCTCTTCTTCTCTTGTTGACTTTTCTTTTGCTGCAATTTATCCTCTACCTTTAAGGCAAGCTGACAAGCCTATTCAAGGATTCTAGGGAACACCAAACTTAATTTGTCTTGCAAACTATACTTCAGACCATTCATGTATTTGGCTATTTTCTCCATATCTTCCTCACTGTGGCCAAACCAGATCACCAACTCATAAAATTATTCGATGTAATCTTTGACTATCATATCTTCTTGTTTCATATTTTGCAATATCATGAAAATATTTGTTTTATATTCTCTAGGAAGGAACTTGGCCTTTAATTTTGCAACCATTCAATCCCACAAGATAATCTTTTCTTTATTCTTCCTTATTTCAGATTGGACAAAGTCCCACCAAATAGCAGTGTGGCCCTTCAATATGGTACGAGAAAATTTAACTCTCCTTTCCTCTACCACTCCCTCATACTCGAAGTACTTGTCTAAGTCATTGATCCAGTCAATTAAATATTCACCATTGAGGCTTCTCGAATAAGTAGAAACCTTTATCTTGGGTTTGGAACCCACATTCAATATTGTCCTCAATAACCTTTCCTCAAACCTTTCAGGTTCTTCACATGTTTCCTCATTCTCTTCCTATGCATGTTATTCCTCTTCATTAACACTAACATCATCATCAAGGGTTCCTCTTCTCTGTGCCATTTCTAAGGCATCCATTCATGCAATAAAATGTTGTTACATGTTGGGAACTCCTTCTTTATGTTCCCTTCTACCTCTTCCTCGAGTGCCTCCTCTGCCCATTCTCCTTGGAGGCATTTGTCCACTCAACTACAACCCAATCTCTTTTAGGCTCTGATACCAATATGATGGCACACCTTTTTATTCACTAAATCAATAAAGCACATAGGAAATTACAATAAAACTAGCAAGGCAATAATGATAGGAAGTTCAGGTAGAAACCAGTCTCAAATACTTCAATATAATTCAATTTATTCCAATTATGAGAGAAGAAAAACACTAATGCTTAAATAGCACAAAGAACAAAAATTATTCTTATCATAATGTTTTCTAGTTCTTATAAAAAAAACTACTCAACCCCAGAGAAATCGATCTATAGTGTCAAAGTCTTGTTACGAATTCATGACACACATTTCAACACTACTAACTGTACACAAGGGCATATTATCTCTTCCCAGTCTCTCTATTTCTCCTCTTCATGGGATTTCGACCAGTTCTTATCTAGCCCAACCAACCCCGATACACTGGAAATCACCCTTCAAATAGGTGGTTAGTTGGCTCTCAACACAACTAGTGATCGTTCCACAACAACTAATAACTCCCAATGCCCATCTAAAATAGTCCATTAGCTACCCATTCATGTCGCTGATGTGGTAAGAATTCAAAAAAAACAAAAGAACTTGTGATAGGAACTCAAGAGAGAGGAGGCTTATGGTAACAAAACACATAAAAAACCCCTTTATTCCATACTAACATGTTGAAACAACCATAACAAAATAAAAAAATAAAAGTTGAAAGAAGAAACACAAAATAAGGGAAGGGAAGGAGATGCCCCTGCATTACAAATATTCTCACATTACATTTATCAACAACTATCACAACAACCACAATAGTTTTTTTGTATTAAGTATCATAGAATCACAAAGCTCATTTTTTGCTCATTTGAGCATCCACGTTACAAACTTATTACAAATACCAGCTCCTTTCGAGCACCAAACTAGAAACAACAATTGGAAGACCAAGGGTCACAACTTAGAAATCCACTTTAAACAAACCAATGGAAGACCAAGAGTCACAACTTAGAATTCTACACAAAGGTGTCCCTCATGGGAGTTGAACTTGGGTCTCCACATTGAGAACTCAATGCTTTAACCAACTAAGCTCAACCTTTTGGACTCAACCACAATAGTTCTCAAATGATTTGTCCCTTATATATATCCTTCGCGTAATCCAAAAACATCTATTAGGTCGGCCTAATAGGACCCAATAAGAGAAACATGTGACAAGGCATAAGTCGGTTCTAAACATAGTTCATCATCAACAAGATAGGTTATGAATCAAACCAAATTATATTTTGCCTCAACAAGATGATAACATGCCTCCTAATCATCCTTCAACACAAAAAAAATAGGTGAAGATCAACCACAATCAATGGAACATACCAAGTCGACATCATACATCAAAACTACTTGTCAAACATTGATTCTTGTAGACACCTAAAAATGTATCATCGCTAACACACTGATTATTCGTATGAATTAGGTAAATAATTCTTTAATTATTTAAGTTAATTAATCTTATTCTTCTAAATTAATTTAATCATCACCTTTCATCATTACTAGTTACTAATTATTTTATTTATTTCTTCATCAATTAATTATTTAACCCTTTTCTAATATTAATTAAATATTTATTATTTAATTGATTACAATTTAATACTTTTAATTAAATAATCTTTATTATTTAATTAAAAATTAATTTTTAAATAATTAAATAGTTTCTTGAAATTATTTCATTAGCTAATTTATTCTTCTAATTCAAATTCAAATTCCAAATCCTCAAATTCTTATTTCGTCTAATTTCAAAATTTCTATTTCAAATTCAAATTCCAATTTCAGATAATTTCATTACATGTGCATTTAAATTTCATGATTCAAAAATCTAAATTCAATATCATGCAAAATCAAGTTTAATTTACATGCAAATGGAAATTGAATTTCAAATAAAATATCCTACAGCACATGTTAAATTATAATTGATTAATCAAATCACTTAAATTAGTTAACTCAATTATCGCTCCAATCATCTTTTTCTATTTCTCAATCAACTTTTTCTAGCATGCTTTCATTTTGTTAACTCCATAGTTAACTCAATTGTCTATTCAATCTATTCAGTCATCAATTCAATTAATTGAGTTCCACCTCTCAATCAATCTCACCCAAAAATCTATAAATTTAGCTTCAATTCTCCAATTTCATCAACCACTATCTTCAAAATTATTGTGCCATCTTTATGTAAGAATCCCAGCATGAAAATGAGAGCCACACAACACAATATTGGAGAAGAGAAGTGGAAGCTTTGTTTTGGATCAATTCAGGGAGTTTTAATTATGATTTATTATGTTCAATTGATTTAATCTCATTTCATTGTTATTTATGGATTAGGTAATTAGAGTTGAATATTGGTGGTTTATTCATTTATTCTGATTAAATATGACTAATTTTCTCGTAAAACATTTGGTGAACCCCACATGAAACTACAGATAATTATCTTATGTGTTTGTTTTTATGGTTTTTGTGGGTTTGTACTAATTTTTGCAGGTTTTGTGAGTTATGTACAGATTTTTGCAAGCATGGTCAATCATTTTGCATTCGTCCTGACCTTGTTTTGTATTCGTCCACACAGTGTGTCGCATCCACCTAGACATGAATTCGCATCCATAGTTACAGAAATTTGCAATCTTCCAATAGTCATGTTACATTCATTCTTACATTGTGTCACATTCATCTAGATTAATTTTACATTTATTTAGTTTAGTTTTCTCAAATTGTAATCCCGTGTTTCTATCTAGCCCATAATTAATTCCGCAATTCTCAAAATATTACCTTCATATGCTTCTTAGAATACATGCAATATTATGGCAGGTAAGGTAAGCTTTAAAATTTTAGGTTGGAAGAGGACAACTAGGTAGAAAAGACAAGCAAGACACTATTAGTGAACATTAAGAGCAAAAAGGAGAATCCAAGAGTTAGTGGAATAAATTGCCCTTGAAAAATACTATACCCAGGTGTAGAATCACATTTTCAAATACAACATGATGAATGAAGATGAACTAATGGTCAATATGATTATGGGATAACTTTATGTTTTGTAGATTTCTTTATCTTTTTATTTTTTTGTGTTTGAGTTTCACATTCGTTTTGAAAGGGTTTCACATTCGTTATGTCATAAATTCGCATTAGTATTGACAGAATTTCGCATTCGTTTTGGTATGATGTCACATACATTTAGTTAGGATTTAACATTTGTCAACTAAAATAGGAGTCTTTCTATTTTTCAATTTTCTATTTTCTATGGTTTCCTAGGTTTTACTGATCTTGTGTTTGCAGCGTGTGGCAAAAAAAATAGAGAAGGCTCGATCGATCCAAGATTTTTGTGACACTGCTGATACTTTTGATTGCAGGATCTCTTGGATTTTCATTCACTTTTTGATTTGGTACCTAAAATTGACATGCATGATTTCATTCTTGGATTTGGTGCTTAAATTTGACATGTGATGCAATTAAAATGGACATGCATGAATTTACTTTTAGATTTGGTGCTTAAAATTGACATGAATATGCATATCTCACACCTCAATTTTTGGTTTTAAAATAGATGTGAACCTGGCTTATCATTAGATTAAATCACACATTGTAATATCTTATGGAAAAGAATCTTAGAGAATTTTCTCTTTGTTTGGAGTGCTCCTACTGTTATCACGCACTATCCTCTCCCCTGGCTTTCATGGACCTGGGTGCAAGAGAAAAGTGTTAACGACACTCAATTTTCTTTTTTTTAGAGGGCCTGCCTTTTGGAACCCTGCTAGTTCTGGAAGGGAACGACCTAAAGTAGTAATAGGCTAAGGCCAAGTTCTTCCAAGACGCTATAAATAAATGTTCTTGTGATTAAAATTACAAGTGACGGGTGTCAATGTGTCATACTAGCATCAGTCTCCCTCAATACCCATAGTCATGCGTTAAAACCCGTAAGGGCTAGGAGGCCTTATTAATTTGAGCAAAAAGCCCACATGTATGGCCACCTGAATGGATGTCCTTACTAAGAACAAAACTAGTACCCCAAATCCTTACATTCGTGATTCCAGGAGTGCACATCGTACCCCATAGACACCCTTCATGTACCTTGCTTAATGAGACAAAAATCCCTCAGTGATAAGGTCTTCGGATCTTCTATTGATTTAACTTAGTTTAGATTTTCAATTTGATCTTTGCATGTGAATTAAATATTGAATTTATTTTAAATTCAATTTGATCTTTGAATTCATGCAAACTTAATTTAGACATTCAATTTGATTTTTGCTTGTCCTTGACTTTGATTTTCAAATCATCAAATTGAAATGCACATGTAAAGTTGAAATTAGATGAAATTGGAATTTGGGGAAATTCAAATTTGAATATGAATTAGAAGAATATTTGAAATTAGACGAAATTATAATTTGGGAATTTGGATTTGAATTTTGAATTAGCAGAATAAATTAGTTAATTAAATAATTTAAAGAAACTATTTAATTATTTAGAAATTGAATTTAATTAAATAATAAAGATTATTCAATTAAAGGAATTAGATCACAATTAATTAAATAATAAATAATTACTTAATATTAGAGGAGGTTAAATGATTAAATAATGAGGATAGAAATTAGGTAATTAATAATGATGAAATGATGATTAAATTAATTGAGAAGAATGAATAATTATCTTAATTAAAGAATTAAAGAATTATTTAATCAATAAGATGAATAATTAATAAATGATCAATGAGACATTCATAGGTGTCTACATTTACCCCTCTTTGAGACAATGTTGGAATGATGTTGTTTCAAAGAAAATGAAAAAAATTATGCCCTAGTATGCCCCGACGATGCTTGGGTGTAAATATGGCCCCTTGGATAATTGATCAAAAAATTATGGAACTGAGACCAATTGAACGATACCATGCTAGTGAGAAATAGTTTCCAGTTTCGTGTGATATCGAGTCCATTTGACTAACCTGCAAGTGTGTTGAAAACCAGGGGACCATGACCGTCAGATCGAGAAAAGTCCTAATTTTGAGCTATAAATAAAAATTTCACCCCTTCATTTGCTCATTTGCTTTCTTTTGAGTTCATTGATTCTTGTGCAAGTTCATAGCTTTCTTGTGAGTATTTGAGCATTATGGCTCGCTACAGAGCAAGAAAACACTTGTCTGATCGAATGTGTTCATACTAGAGACCACCTGGCACTGGAGGCATGGTAAGTGTTCAAAATGTTTACCCATTTTTGCTTTATTTAGTCCAATTTTTCAAAAAAAAATAAGAGCTCAAAATTTTAACAATGGTGCAATAGTAGTTCAAATTTGTCATATTCATGATAAATGTATAGCATTGATCTTTATTGTGACGCAATCGTCTAAATGTATTGCATTATCTTAAGTGTTGTGCATTAGACTATCTTTTTTGCATTAGTTATAAGTATGTCACATAAGGTCTAAATTTTGCCCATGTGTTATAAATGTTTCGCATAAGTTCTTAATGCATTGCATAAGTGTTAATCATCCCGTAATCATTTAATTTGTTGATTTTTGAACATGCATGAGTAAAATTTTCTCATGCGAGTATAATATCTGACATTTACATCAATTTTCTTTGCAAGAGGCATTGAGTGTACTCATTTATAGGTAGATGAGGTCTAGTGGTCTTGATCTTCGAGATCAGTTATTTTCAAAGGATATTGCTCTTATCAGACATCTTGGTTCGTATCATGCTCTTTATCTGCCTGAGGTTACAACCAGCAGGGCCTTGATCACCGCTTTGGGTTGAGCGGTGGCACTCGAAGACATGTTCATACCATCTTCCCACTGGTGAGGCATCAATCGCTCTAGAGAATGTCTGGCGTATACGACATATTCTGATTCAAGGTGAGCGCGTAGTATATGATCATGGGGCTAGTATTACAAGACTCTATCAGCTCTTTGAGTGTGAGGAGGAGGATATTCCATTGAGCAGGTGATATGAGATAGTATGGGATCAGCTAGAGGAGGTTTATGATGACCTGACAGTTGCATTATGCAGTCTTATCGAAGGTCTTTTGATACCAAATAGGTGATGCCATGGATTCTTAGTTGGATGAGGCAGGGTGATCTATGGGATGATCGTTGAGAGATGGATTTATCCATGGGGTCATCTCTTACTCGCCATGCTATATTACTAGATACATGGTATAGTCTACTTGACATATCGATCTATTAGTTGTGGTGTTACTTTGCTCCAGGTCTAGGCTTGGGAGCACATTGCTATCTTCTGGATAGTTTTACATGTTGCACTTCAAGTATAGGATCCATATGCATACAGATATACTCCAGAGATCAGACATAGGGGTTTGAGGAATACCCTATATTAGAGGCATCAGATAGATATATTACAGCACTTCATTTGGAGACCATATTTGGATTGCCCCGGTTGGGTAGATGATGCACAACTTTTGCCATTTTGTAGACAATAGAGATATTTGATTGGCCACACTATTGATACTCAGAGGATTATAGAACTACACCTCCCTGGACGGGTACTTAAATAGTTTGGTGAGGTACAGGGATTCTTGGATGTGACAACCTATTTTGCTCGAGTTGAACAAGAGGTATATGATTGGGGTGCATGCATACAGTCCCATCTGGCTTCTATGGAGCATAAAAATGGAACAAAGTAGCTAAGACTTAATCCCACTCTCATGTACACACATTGGAATACGAAAGAGCATAGGAAGATAGTTCACTTTGACTACTTGTGAGAGAAAGAGAGAGTCAAGGAATATCTCTTAGGGTTTCTATTCCTTTTCTATAATGAAGGTGAAATGTGCAAAATGCAATGCAATGATCAACTAGGCTAAGAGATGAACAAAGATGCAAATATAAACTAAAAATACAGAAACTTGCAAATCTGAGATTGAGATAATGAACATAGAGGAGAAAGGGAACTCAAAGGTGCACCTGCCACTAAAAATTGAAGCTGACTAGGTAGGATCAGGATGCCATGCCCTGGTCCCTGAATACCACACAAAGATCTAAACTTTTGGAAACTGTGTCTGAGACTCTGTACTGTCAAACTACCAAAAATTATTGAAAAAATCAAAGGACCAGGGCGTCATGCCCTGGTCCTGGGTGGACCAAGGCACCACGCCCTAGTCCCTGAAGACTGAGGTCAAATTTTGAGGCTGGATCTATATCTATGTGTTCTATCAGTCTCAAAAATCGTGTGTGCATCGAATTCCTGTACCTACAGCTTAAAAATGGTGTCTAGGTGGCTATATAGGGTTTTGCCTTAGTCAAACCCCTTGTTTTGGTGGTTTCCACCTCCACAAATAACCGATAATGTAGTAGACCCTAACATTGTTTTGAGTCATAGGCTGACTTAGAAATAATATTTTTTATCAATCTCTTGGATTTGAATATTAAAATACCACCCAAACATGCTCCCAAAATTTAGGGAGAAAAATTCACAACCAAGTTGTTACCAACTTGATCTGAACACATGGTTCGACCAACTTTTCGCCAAATTTTTGGGAAAGAAAGATGTTGTAATTTTAAAGAAAATTCTTGGAGTATGTGGGAATTTACAACATTTAGATATGAAAAATCGGGCCTTGAAGGTCAAAATAAGACATAATTAGGGTGTTTAATGAAATGATTAATTGGAAGAATAAAATAAAAAGGGGCACACTTAGGTTTAGGGGCCCAATTTTATGATTTGTAGAGGGATGAAAGAAGACTTTAAATTAAATTTAATTAATTAATTAAATGCTTAAGGGGAAATTGAAATGCAAGATGCAAACACACTAAGGCAGTTGCTAATGTAAGAGTGGAATTGTACTACCCAATTAAGGGTGTACAATTTACGACGTTATATCTACTACTAGGTTTGATTCTCTTAGGGTAGTGCAGTGGAGTTGGGTTGCAGAAGTAGCAGATTCAGGCACTACACCTCAATATGGTGCCTGGTGGATGAGACACAAGCTTGTTCCATTGAATAATCTGACAGTGCCTATCACACCTCAGCAGATATGACATCGGAGATAGTGGAGGGAGATGCTGAGGAGAAGGGAGATGATGGAGGAGATGGTGGGGACGCAGGAGGAGGTGGAGGAGGTGGAGATGGAGAGGATGAGGGAGAGGATGTAGACATTGGTGGAGACATCGAGTCTAGCAGTGAGAGTGACGATTATTCTACTTTAGGATCATTGAGTTGTGAAGGAGAGGATGAGGAGGAGGGTGATGAGGGATCCCACAAAAATGACATGCCAAAGCTCGAGGATGTACCTACTGCAAAGGCAGGTGGAGAGGATCCTGGGGAGAGAGGAAAAGAGGATGATGATGATGATGATGATGATGATGATGATGATGATGATGATGATGATGACGATGACGATGATGATGATGATGATGATGATGACGATGATGATGATGATGATGATGATGATGATGATGATGATGATGATGAGGATGATGAGGATGATGATGATGATGATGATGATGATGATGATGACGATGACGATGATGATGATGATGATGATGATGATGATGATGATGATGATGATGATGATGATGATGATGATGATGATGATGATGATGATATGCAAGTCCTTAGAGCATGGATACAGAGATGTTGCTAGGATATGTCATTGTCATTAATGTCAACATATTCCTATGATCAATTCTGGTGATTTTGGGAAGATCTTCTGATCCGGTTTTGAAGTTTGGTTTTGTTGATCACTATTTCATAGAATTTGGTATTTCCTCTGATATATTCTAGTGTGATTAGATCTTGTGCTAAGACTTTGGGATATTGTTTAGGATGACCTTGTGTATCTTCTTTTCTGATGGTTTGTGATTTGGTGCTCTACAAGTTATCTTTCTTCATGACAGTTTTTGATTGGTTGTGTTCTTGAGCTTTCTAGATGTTGATCAATGAAGATTTGAAATGTGGTGTTGGTGTAACTATTTTGGATGGTTCTAATGTTCTTGCTAGTGTTTCCTAGTCATTTCCTATTTGTTTTGATGATCTGCATTGATCATTGTGCATGTTTTTGGTGATTTATGTGAACCGGTGATGATTTTCGTGTTATGCAATATTTCTGGTGGTGTAGCGTGTTGCGGTTGATCTTGGCATGATTTCTGAAGGATGTGATCATTTGGAAGTTTGAATTAGGTCCATGTTATGTAATATAAATCATTATATTTTTCTAGTGGTCGATTTTTGTATCATGTAATATAATTTTTTTATAATTATGAATTGAGGGTTGAGGGTTTAGCCGACCTTCTTATCAAGGTTGATGATTTGTATCTATAGGTGAGATACTTATGTAGTTTAGGTGTCGGTATGGTGTCTACATTATCAGAGAGTGGTTCTTATACGAACAAGAGACTTATCATTTAGTGTAGTGTTGAGGAGAGATTGGTGTTGTAGAGCAGACAACTGTGCTAAATCAGAACTGTCATCGGGCATTTGTAGATGCTATCATTGGAGTTCATTTCTTTTGGATTGTATTCTGAATCATATTGTAAGTCAGTTAGACTTCCCTAAGGATTGTATCCTTTTGGGCATATATATTTTGAGCAGTAAGCTCTAGGCAGTGTGCTTGAATGCATGTGCATTACCCATTGTAATATTTTCACATACTACTGCAGAGTGTCATCTTATCGTGGGTAGGTTCCCACCATGGTTTTTCCCTTAACCGGTTTTTCCCCATCAAAATATTGGTGTTGTGTGTTATGCTGTTAATTTGCTTATCTGATTCATTGCTGCAATTTATCAATTTATGTTTTGAAGTTTAATTTGTTTTGATCCAGTGAAGACTGATTCACACCCCACCCCTATCAGTCTTCCTTCTTGTTTGCAGCTAACATGCCCTAGGATGTCCTAATGGTGCCAAAGGTGGACCCATGATGCCCACATTACTAGTCCCTAGAGTGGTTGATCTCCTGGAGAAAAGTGATGCAAATGTCAGATATTATATTCGCATGACAAAATTTTACTCATGCATGTTAAAAAATCAACATATTTAACTATTGCAAGATGATTGACACTTATGCGATGCATTAATAACTTATGTGAAACATTTATAACTCATTCGCAACATTTAGACCTTATGCAACATACTTATTACTAATGTGAAAAAGACATCCTAATGCGTAACACGTAAGATCAATGTGATACATTTAGATGATTGTGACACAATAAAGATCAATGTGATACGTTTATCATGAATTCGACAAATTCAAAATACGATTGCGACATGGCAAAAATTTTGAGATATGAAAGACGATTTTGACACAATAAAGATCAATGCGATACATTTATCATGAATGTGACAAATTCGAACTATGATTGCGACATGGTAAAAAATTTGAGCTCTGAATAGTTTTTGAAAAATTGGACTAAATCAGGCAAAAATGGGTAAAAATTTTGAATAAATGAATAAACAACCAATATTCAATTCTAATTAACTAATCTATAAATAGAAATGAAATCAAAATAAATCAATTGAACACAATAAAGCATAATTAAAATTCCCTCAATTGATCCAAAATAAAACTTCCATTGCTCTTTTCCAATATTGTGGTGTGTGGCTCTTAGTATCGTGTTGGGATTCCTGCATAAAGATGGCACAATAATTTTGAAGATAGTGGTTGATGAAATTGGAAAATTGAAGTTGAATTTATAGATTTTTGGGTGAGATTGATTGAGAGGTGGAACTCAAGTGAGCTCACATGTTGATTTATAGTTGAACTGTTGATTTGGAGGTGGAACTAATTTTCCCGTAAAATAATTCCAACATGAAGTTACATCTAAAACATAATATGGATCACCAAGGAAGGCATGTGGACCATAGAGAACCATTCTCCATTCATCTCCTGAAGTAACAGATCATTGGAAGATAATGCTCAAGAAGTGAATTACTAATATATCAAACATTGTGTACACCCGAAAAGCAAAATGTAAGAAATCGTTCGCCAACAGACCTAAAATTATTATCATAGGTCCAATTCACTATCCATACCATGTCCCCAAATTCACATGATCATATCTATCAATGTGGGAGAATGCGGAGCATTCTTCCGATTGACCTGAACTCATTCCTCTATCAAACTAGAATCGAAAGACCAAACACTTAAAACTTATTATGTGGGCAATCAAATTAGTCAAAAACTTGATAGTATACTCATAATCCATCACCAAACCTAACTCCAAATCTTCACAACCCAAGAATGCATTGTGGTAGAATATGGAGCAAAACACTGACTGGTTGACATAAAGAAACTCATAATCTGAATACTTAGTCATTTTTTTTAAACTCTCAGTCATGAAATTGAACCATGAAAAAATCAAGGTATTGTCATGCATGCAACCTTCATCCAGAGTGTCTTCATCATGAACATAAGCTATACCATGAGAATGCATACATACCATGAACTCTGAACTAATATATTGTTAATTGATAAATCTCTGGATTAACTTCTACATCAATGATATTGTTAGACATCAATGTTGACATCAATGACAACATACATTTCCAACATTCTCTCAACAAGTCTCCAACAAGCACAAGAGAGATCAAATATGAGAGAATAATTTTAATTTATCAAAGGATGCAAATATACAATGATATGACTAATTGAGATTAATTTAGTGTCATAAATTTTATACCTTAACAATTTCACTTTATTTGGCATCTTCAATTTAGTGTGTTTTACCCTAGATCATTTTTATTTTTTTTGTGCTTTATTCTACCCTATAACTTTATTACTAAAACTACAACTTAATTGTTGTCAAATGTTAATTTCAAGACTAGGTCCTATGTTTAGGACCTTGAAACACTATTTTCCCTTTTAGTGGCTCCCTTTTTTAGTGGAATGGGGTTCCCAATGCCCCAATCCCTCAAAAAAGGGTCCAAACTTGAATATTTTCAAGTGTTGGCCTTTTTCGTTTGTGATCTAGTATCAATCTTTGCATTTGATCATTAGTTGTTGACCTACATTCAAAAATACCTTGTGATCCCTATATGAAGCACATCTTCTATCATTCATAAGGTCTAAGAGTTTTTGGAAATGATCAAGCAAGAACTATAGTTCCGAGATATCAACATATTGAGTAGTACACTACAAGCATTCTACATTCAAGTATGGATTCATGTTTGTCATTGTAATGGTGAAAATTAGGGTTTTTACCATTGAATGTAGGAAAACTGCTAATTTTACTTAGAGACCGTTACATTAGGGAAATATAGGAATTAGATAGATCTAGACCTAATAGATCTATATTCTAATCTAATTTCAAGGGGTCTTAAATCTACCTTTTCTTTCCCTTGATTTGAATTAATTTGTAAGAGATGTTGAAATTAGGGTAAATGTGCCAAAATTAAGGTAAAAACGCATGAACAATGAGCTACAGTTGTTGAATCGAGTCATGAACCTGGATCCAAGGAATATAAGTGTATTTGAACCTATTCCCAAAATGAACTTTTGATTTATTGGGACTGTAGTAATGGTCGCCCTAGTCCATCGCACTTTTCGTGCTGCAATGGGGGATCAATTCATCACTATAAATAAATACAATTATGAAGATCGCATATTCGTACCTATTCATATTCACACTAGAGAAGGGAAATAGGTTGGTAATAGGGGTTTGCCTAATTCAAACCCCAATTTAGGAATTAACCTTGAATAAAATGTTGCAATACTGAAATAAACAATGGAAAAATATACCTCAGATTTGTAATGACTGATAATGATGTTTTGCTTCTTGAATGCAATCACATATGTTGTATGAAATGGCATGAACATAACAAAACCCTAATCATAGACACATGCTTGCATATGAATGATGTAATTTGCTTCACAATTATTGAATGAAGGAAATTTAGCCTTGAAGATTTCTAAAATTGCCTGATGAACACTTCATGGATGTCTTAAGTCGAATGTAGATGAATACTTATAATGCCCTCACTCAGATTCAAAAAGAGTTGAGAAGGATATCTTATATAGGGATTTCGTAATTGAAATCATATCTAGGTCGACTTAGAATCAATATATCTTCGCACGGAGCTAAGTTTGAATAGGATAAGACCACCAAATCATCCTTCTGAAATTCGAGGAAAAGAGCACGGGACCAAAGCGACGAGCACTCCAGTCCTTACCACTTTTTTTTGAATTTGTAGGGATGAGAGGTATCATGATTCTAATGCTAAATCTATCTTGGTGGCTCAACCCAATAAGTGTAGATATGTGAAATATGCTTTGAGAGTTAAAATTAGGGCAATATTAAGGAAAAATCAAGATAAAATGATAAAGGGCACACCTAGAATTAAGGGCCCAAATAAGAGTGTGATGATGTAATAAAGTGTAGTATAACCCATAATATTGAATTAAATATTAATTAATTACAATAAAGGTCCTATAATGCATGGAGGAAAGAGAAATACTAAAATAGGTGCTAGGAGAGTGTGAAATTAGACACACTAATAAAGGGTGTACAATTTATGATGCTATAGCCATATATTGTTATCATGTTATTGCTTTAACCTTTGCAAGACTTATCGAATGAACATTTCATTACCACCTTTATGTTAAACTCCATGAGAGGGTTTCATACCTAAGGTAATCATGTCATTTCAACATTCTCTATGTGATTCGTCTTTATCCTCCCAGGTATACACACTCTTTTCACTCATCATGTATATTGTGGAGGTGTGAATGCCAACACAGGATTTGCCTTAGGCAAACCCCTATACAACACAACCCTTATTCCCTATTTTTTGTGTGTACAGGTTTAGATTTAATAACGAATGTGGTCCAGGAGCTCCAAATAGACTATTAGAAGTTGTGACTGATTTTGAACATGCAAAAAACCCTAGAATAATTCATTGGGTTTTCCCCTATCCTACCATTTTGGGCTACATTTGTGGGAGACAACATTTCAAAACCTCTTAAATGCATTCTTGTTCACCTTAGTCATTTTTGGACACTTTCAAACTAGGGCATGTAGCACTCGCATCTGACACTTTTCGCTTCAGTTTTTAGATCAATTTCCTTTTTGTATCTTTATTCTAGACTTGGCTTATTGTATCTATAATATTTTCTATAATCTATTTTTTATGCTAAAATCAATCAATTTTCTATCATTAACCCTAGATCTCATACACACATTTCAAAACCTCAATTTCATTAAAACAAAAGAATAGAATCACAACATTCAACTCTCTATCAAGACTATAGAATCACAAAATATGACTTTCTTCTTATACTAACCAATAATTGATTCTTAGTGAACTCAATGAAAACCAAACCTAGAATTTGATGATTTGTGGATCATTTTTTAATTTAAGATCATATATTCTAATTTTAAGATTTATTATACTGTATAATTTGACTTGTTCTATTGTTATGTAACTATATGTTAGTTTAAATTGTTATAAATTGTTAAAAAATATGATAGAAAAATTCAATATAGTATTCTAATTTGTAATATAAATATATATCATTTTATAAATTTGTTATAGAATTTAACATTAATTTAGAATATTTTCTAAAAGGTAGAACATAAATATTTTGATTTTTATCTAATATCAATTTAAAACTTTACTTTTAATTGTAATAATAAATTTTAAAATTATCCTTTATAAGTAAACTTTAAAGTTAACATTATTTTTTATATACATTTTACTACTACCATGAATTTACAATTACATAGATCAAGAAAAGTTACAAACATTGCAAGAAATTGATATCGAAAAAAAAAATTGTTGAGTTGTGATTTGTAAGTAATATTCCAAGTTCTCACATAATTAGACCTTGATCTTAATTTTGTTTGATTCTAAATGTTTTGTGTCAATAAAAAAATTATAGTTGAATTTGTATCTCTTAAAGTAATTTAAAAGTTATATGGTTTTCTATCTTTAGTTAGTACATATAACAAAAAAAAATTACAAATCAAATTTGGAATTATTGGAATCTAAAATAGTCAATAGAAAACCAACTTCCAAACTTAGAGATGAATTGCTTTATGCTATGGGAGAAAACTTTGCATGTGTCATGCTAATTACAATTGGCAACCACTTGCATATCAAGAATATTTGGAATTTAGAATCAAAACTCTATCAACCCATTGTCAACATTTCTTTTCTCGAACTTTTATTATATAGTAGAATCCTTTATTTTTTTCTTTTGCATGGTTGAACTTCTATTCATGCTTAGTATTTAGGCAATCTCATTTAGAATGATATACGTAGAACTTCCTCTTACAAGGCATAATCCTCCATTGATTCAAGTGATTTCTTCTATTAAAAAGGGTCAACAATTGAGGTCAAGGTTAAATTCCACAAACATAGGGACCCTATCCATGTTTGTCTATACATCACAAAGATTTAAATTAGGATTGAAACCTAGAGCTCAATTTGTTTGATTGAAGTTGAACATTGGTAGAACATTAGGTTCTTGTTCAATTGCAAACAAAGATTGCATACGTAGTTAATTGATGTGTGATTTCATTCTCATTCCAATTATCCTCTTTGTAGAATGAAGGCAAAGGCTACAGTAGACAAATTAGAATAAGAAGAAGATGCTAATATGTCAAATGGTTTAGATAATGTAGTCATTGACATGAATTTTGCAATCAAACAATTTTAGAATACAAAATTTTATATATAATTCTTCATAAATTTAATTTTTTACAATTTATATTTTTCTTAAAAATTATCAAGTGAAGTACAACCTGAGTTGGCCTAGTGGTGGAGAACTCATAATCTTGAAATATAGTTCATGAGTTCAAATCCCACAAAGTGGGTAGGGTGCGTACACCTTATCAGCTTTGGTCCATTACCTATCAAAAAAAAAATATCAAGTGAAGGGTATTTAAATGACCAATTTGAGATAAATTATAAAGCAAAAAAAACACTATGTACCAAACAAAAGTGACCATCAAATTTCAAAACTATTTAAATTCACCAAAGACCCATATCACCATTTTATAATAACAATACCACAACGAAAACACAATTTAAACTTTACACATATTTCCTTCTCAATTTTAGGAGCTCTTGACTGAACACAACCTCATAATTGTTTGCCAGATTTGAATGAATATTAAATTTAGTCTTTTTTATGTAATATCTTGATATCACAAGAGATAAGATCACAATCGTGTACAAAATGGCTTCAATGGAATGGATACCTCTCAGTCTTTAACTTTTTGCCAATAAACCTATATTTAAACTCACGATTCTATGAGTTTAATGTTAAACTTTCAAATAAAAACCAACAATCAAACATGTTTTCAAATTCAAATCTTCCATTCTATGGTGGAGAATTCTCTTCTTCATTAAGATTGAGCCTTCAATACTTGTTCGTCATCTGCTACACTGGTACAAGTGTGGTTGTCGTTGCACCAAAAGATCGAACTGTTAATGCCCGATACAACCACTAGACTTATAGAATCCACGGGAGGTGGTTAAGCCATGTCACAAACCCAAGCTATGCGCTGCAGAGCACAAGGAGACCAAGGGCGCACACCTTGCAACAATCCCCCCCAATGCAAGCGAGGGGTTTGAACCTGTGACCAAGATTTGATGCCACTTGTTACAAGTGTGGTTGTCGTTGCACCAAAAGATCAACCTCTTAATGCCTAATAAACCACTAGACTTATAGAATCCACAGGAGGCGGTTAATCCATGTCACAAACCTAAGCGGTGTGTTGCACAGCACAAGGAGACCAAGGGCGCACACCTTGCAACATACACATGGTGCAAGCATGAACAGTCTCCAAGAATGTTTGTCAAAAAAACTAGACAGAGACAAGACAACTTGACATGAAAGCAATACAATTGGTTTTGATAAAATGACAAGCAAAATTTGGTTTAAGAATACTAACAGATGGTATAGAATGAATGTTCCAAATTGTCTAGTTTTTGGTGAATTGATTAAACATGTACTCTTTGACTGCATGTGTCTGCAAAAATATGTTAAGAAAGATGAGTTCAAAGATTTGAAATTTATATTGGAAAACTTGCGGCATGAGAGGATATCTAGTCTTGTTCCTTGTCCGATGTGAACAACAATTCTTATTTTTTATTAGATTAAGTGGATAAATGTCTCCACTTAAATTTTGTGGTGGAAACACATCTTCTGACACAAGGAGAGGAGAGTACCTATTAAATTCACAAGTGGGTATATTTTGATGTGTTGTTTTGTATGATTATCTCTAATTGCAATTATGACAAGAAGATCTAAAACACTATTCTTCTTTTTCATTTTATCTCAACAAATATGTATTGAAGTATAAGAGGTGGAAAACTTTTGTGACTTTAGTTTCCTCTTATTCTTCTTCTTTTTTATTATATCTCAGCAAATATGTATTGAACTATAGGAGGTGGAAAATTTTGGAGACCTTGGTTTCCTCTTCATGATTTGAAAGAGAGATTAGGAAGTGTGGTTTTTAAGAACTATCAAGATATCTTTATTGGTATGTAAGTTTTGATGAAGGATCTAGATCCATTTGGAATCAATCAAATGGTAATGTGATTCGACCCAATTATGTCATTAGAATGGGATTTTCTCCTCTAGAAGACAATGATAAATGTATGCCAAGACAAAAAAAAAATGGTAAACAAAGTTTTCTATGAATAGAGGATGTATATAATTGAGTAGAAGGTATTGAAGTGCGAAAAGAGCGTTCTATTGAAAATAATTGAACTGTATTGAAGTGGGAAAAGAATATTCTATTGAAAATAATTGAATTGTGTGAAGACATGTATAACCATAAACAAAGACTACTTATGGCTACTTATAAATGAAGATTATAAACAATGAAAAGATTATGAAAAAATGAACAAATACATATCCCAAAATAATTTGAATATTTATATTACTAATGATTCCCTTCAATTTTTGGAAAATATATATTCAACTAGTGTAGGGTGAATGGATGGAGGGGGGACAACAATTTTAAAATTAGAAGTTTCAAATAGTTACCAGGTAATCTAGATGGAAAATTTAGTATAGGATTGTTTGAGCTTTATAATCCCTCTCCAAGTGATAGAACGTTTGAAACCCTCAAAAGTGGGTCAAATTCTCTTCTAAAGATAAAACCAAATTAGTTGAGGTAAAAAGAAAGAAGAAATAAAACTAAAGGGGGGAGCAATGAGCCATGATAGATAGACCCTTCAACACAATATTTTTAGTTTGTCTATACACAAAATAACTTAATTTCCAAGATTTCCTTAAGAATAACTAATAAAGAAATACAAGAAGTAAGCAATTCAGCACTACAAACACATCAACCCTTTCACAATTAGCTCAAATGAAGAGAAAATAAAATGACCACAGCATTTTCATTAATACTTTACAATACATAATTACAAATTTGGTCTTAATTTGACATAATACTTAAAAGACTAAATTACTAAGGAATTGCTAAAAGAAAAGGATGTATGTTAGATCATTGAAAATGAAAACAAACTTTTATTTTTACAATCTTGTAAGTGACAAGCCTTTATTGTACTAAATCCAAGCTATAATAAAAAATCATGTGAGAGAATGCATATTGCCAATCATTAGCAATTTTCTTTCTATATCAATGGATTACACTTCAAAAGAAAAAAAATCCTATATTTTCTCTATTGGTTAGATAGCAAAATTTCTTGATGTTGATTTTAATTTCCTATATTTGCTAGTATGGGCTTTCAAACCATGTGTAAAGTATACTTCACTTGCAATATTTCCACATAAACTTATTCATTTCATATTTCTTCCAAGCATTTATGAAATCATTACCTTCAATCCTAGATATTTAGGAATCATTTATTATAACTTCATAACATCAAAACCCATGGTTTATGTACCTTTATGTCTTACATCTCTTCACAAAGCCCTAGATTAGGTTTATTTTCTTGTGCTCTTGAAGCACACTTTTCCTTTCACAAAGTATCAAAGCTTTACCTTTGCTTACTTTATTTATTTGGGTGTATTTTCCCCTTTTGCATTATCAATAGCATTGATCTTCTTTTGACACTTCAATAAAAAAATTCTCTAACATCCATGGACCATTCAATCTTCCAAGCTACAATGTGATCTAATTATTGGTGTCTTGGTTATAGGGCCTGGTCTTATTTGTTTTGGAGCCTACTTTATTTTAGGGGCATAGGAGGATGCCCCACTCCACTACAAAGTCCAAGAGGACTATCCCCTCAGTGGGAGTTTCTAGATAGTCAAATTTTAGATACATATTTAAATCATAAATATTATTTTTATGTGGGGTAAGTGCACCAAGATGGGGGACAAAAAGGGGGTCTTAAAATGTCACTTTTTTCCTTAAATTAGTAAAATCTGAACTTAGATAGGAAATTGAAGATAGTTACACTCAAAATTTGAAAATGCAACAAGAACAAGAGTACTATAAATATTAAAATTTTCATTACCAACAACACTTACATGTGAGGATATTGATTTAGCAACATATTCATCACTCGCCTTCTCTATGGAATTAAGAAATGCATGCCTATTACATGTTTTTATTTTAAAATATGGTTGCACTATACCCAAACTAGCCTTATAGGCTTCCTATAATGAGCCAATAAAGTCAATTATGTCAAGTATAATATCACTCAAAATTTGTGAAAGAGAAAGAAAACTTATGGCTCAAGTCGATGCTTGACTGTCCATCTTGTCTTACAAGAATAAGATCAACATTACTTACAAATTCTTCTTTAAAAGAAGCCACAAGATCATCTCAAGAAGAAAAAAATCCTCTAAAAAATCTTCAAGCAATTTCTTTTCCTTTTTGTGTAAAACTAACAAACCTCATCCATATGTCTTCATCTTCAAATTAAAATTTATCTACGCTTTTTTTTAAATACCTTAACATGTTTGACTTTTGCCCGGATATCATACCCATCAAATCTAAGCATCTATTTGTAGACTTTGGCTTTTATAATTTCCATTCCATAATCAACCTAATTGATTCCTAGTTTTCCATACATAGTGTCTAAGGGAACAAGTAACTTGAACTTTTATAGCAACAAGGTGGAGATTGAGTTGCAATGCTTTCATTCTTTCTTCATACTCTTTTTTAACACTAGCCAGATTTCTAATTTTTTAATTTTTTTATTTTGTAGATGTAACGATATTTAAGCAATGGGTTTATACAAAATGCAAGGCTACTTGAATAGATTGAGTAAGCATCACCTGAACAATCATAGATAGCTAGTGCATCTTTCTTCATTACCCATTGTTGTGTATTACAATTATTTTTTGTCATTTTTTGGATAACATTGTTGTTCTTAATAGTGTTCTCTTCCCATTGTGGTCGCTTATTTAAACCCATGGGAATTGCATTTGATCTAGCAACAATATCATTAGTTAGTGCAAGCACATGTTCAACCCTTAACTAAAGTTCATTTTCTACTTACACCATTGTTTTTTAATCAAAAGTAGTGTTGACTAGGGAATCAACCCTTTAACATAGTCAAAGACTATCCACATTCCAATAACACATGCCCAGTTACGCAAGCAAACAAAGGGGCCTGCAAAACATTAAACAAAACTGGCCCAAATCGAGGAGGAATAGAAACATCCACACCTTGAATGGGGACGGTTTGGGGAAGAGGAAGGGGCCTCCTCTTCCACCTAAGGCAAACAATTGTCCAAGCAATGTTGTCCTTAGGATTAGCAAGGGGGGAATCATTCAGAGAGGGGTCCTTATGAAAAGGACCAGTAAGATCACCATTAGTAGGCAGTACGAAAGTTGCAAAAGAATGAACTGGTACCATAGTAGGTGCAGCACACATAGCTTCCAGAGGATGCAGAGGAGTTGTAGCATTTCATCGAAGAGCCACAAAGCTAGGTTGTGTGGTCTCGGAATCTGAAGGAATGCCAAAAGGATCAGTAGGTGACTCCTCACCCAATCCATTTGGAAGCTCCTCTAAAGCATAAATAGTTGAATGATCAAGTGTAGCATCCTTCCACTAGGTCGTAACTCCCTTGCGTTGTGAAGTAGAGCAGTTTGAAGCCAGGTGTCCTATAGAGAAGCACCTCCGGCAGTGGAAGGGGAGACCCTCAAAGTCCAGTGGTTGTATCCAAGGCCTATCCCCAACCATGAGAACCACATCAACAGGGAGAGGAGAAGTGACCAATGTCGACCAAAATGTAGGCAAAGGTGGAGTGACCCATCAAGGAAGTGTCATCATCCAGCATCAGGAAGTGACCTATGGAGTTGTCAATGGCCTCATAGCAGGATTGTTCCCAAAAGTACAAGGGAATATTTAGGAGACAGACCCACATAGGGCGCACGAAATTTGTGGCTTAGTGAGGGGGTTGAAGGCAATGGTCCAGGGTTTGACAGAGAGAGGGTAGGTGCCCCAAGCCCACAACTTTCCCAAAATCAAATCTCGATCAACTGAGGAGGTAAAGGAGGCAATGAAAAAGCCTTTAGCACACGGAAATAGCTCAATATTGTAAGCAACCAAGGGATTCCAAGAGTCACTTACCCAATGATGAAGGTATGGTAGGGAGGGCCAAAGCCTAGAGAATCTACACACCAGAGCACAGCGTTGATAGAACCCTATGTTGTCCATGACATCCGGCCCACAAACAACCACAAGGGATGACTTGGCAGAGGGGTATCCTTGCCAGAAGAAGTTGTCATACCATGGGCCAAAGCAGAAGCCATAGAGCCCATGGGAGGATGGGGTTGAGCAAGAGTTGTGGCAACAACAGGGGAGTAAGTGAAATCACCACTCGAGAGGGCAAAGCCCCTCGTAGCAACAGCGGTTGAGGGAGCCCGAACAGGGTGAACCACAGAGGAGTCCAGCGGCCTTGAAGTCGAAACGCCCAAGCAAACAGAGGCAGGAGGAGGCAAGCCAAACGAGAGAGAATTCAAACCAGGGAGAACAAGAGAGCCATTGCGCATCATGAGCATCTACATGGATTGTCATGTTTTTACATGGTATCTTGGACTACAAGGATAGTTGCAAGAGTTCCCTCGGATGTTGTATGTTGTGAATTCATAACTCATATTGTTCTATATTAGTACTATGGCTATCTTGAAATTTTAGATTAGTTGCATCATATTGACAATACTCATATTCATCCATGGAGTCATATCTTGATGCAAAGGATGGTCATCTTCTTCTTCATAATACTCAATAAATTCTTACTCATAATGAAGATGCCCCTCCCTACTCATTTGGGGTATTTCAATTTATATGCGTGGCATGTTGAACTTCTACAATCCAACCTCCACAATAAATTCTTGTTGTTCCTTTTTAAGGTGATACATCACCTTATCTTCTTCAACTTATTGTTTGCATGGAATCATGGACGAAAGAGAATATTGGTAATAATCATATATTTATATGTTAAGATAATTTGTGCCAAAATTGTGTGCTTTGTATTTCATATCCATGTTCATCTTATCAAGAAGCATAGCATTTATTTATAATTGATTCTCTTGTTGTTCAGCAATTGCCATCTACTTGTGTCTTTCCTTTTTGAGCCAATTTATCAATTCATCTAGTTCATCATTATAACCATATGATGTGCTAAGGGAAGGGGAGGATCAATGACCAGGATCTGCAATATAGTATTTTCATGCATCTTCTACTAACATCCATATCATTTATTTCTTAATAATTAGACCCACAAATTTGTCCATGTTTTTTATTATGTTGCTACTCGAATCTTCATAAGTGTACAAGTGTTGATCTCTTGAATCAATCAATAAACTACTTCTACATGCAAAACCAACTTCTAAGATTTGAGAGGTGTGTCTAAATGACTTACCATTATGATAAGCTTCCCATGATGGATGTCTTCATGAACTATTTGACACTGCATCTTCTTATTGTTGGTAATAGAGATGCCTTCTTCTCTCCATCTCAAATCCTTTTTATCTAATTTTAAATTTGGGGTTTGACTTGAAAAAAGTTGTCACTCTTGACTTGGAAAAAATCGAAATACTTTTCTAGAAATTACAACTACAAATACTAGGAAAGAATATTTCTCTATTCTAAGTTGTTGAGTTTTTAATGATGAGAAGAGAGATTTTGTCTCCCTAAAAATGGCACCATTTGTTGGTGTCAACTCATGGGCAATCAAACTCACTAAAACATATTTTCTTTTAGTTAAAATTCCCAATCAAATTGTAAAGGTTTTGAAGATATGAATTAAGATCGCACTTTATTGGTAATGGCTAATTTAAAGTATCCTTGAAAACCCACAATTTGTTTGCATAAGTTGGTGGGATGTCAAATTCAACACATGACAAAATGCAAACACAAACTTTCTAGTACTAGGGTCTTCAAAATAAAAAATGAATATCATCCCTAGCAATGACGTTATTTGTTTGTGAAAGTTGACAAGATGTCAAACTTACCCAAACGAATTGTTTCTTCACCAACTATGGTAAAAGTGTTTTCAAAATATGAACCAAGTTATCTCCTCCCTGATAGCAATGCCAATTTGTTGGTGATCTAATTTGTAAGTCCCAAATCTCTAAGGTTGGATGGTATCCCAAGTGTCAAGGTTGTCAAACCTAGGAAGAGTAACACAAAACCTATGTTCAAACCAAGAACTAAGAACCAATTATAGAGATGGGTAAGAAATCCTTCACTTTTAGCTCTACTAAACCAATGGTAGTTTCTCTAAGGTGTTGCAACTAATATCACTAGAAAGAACAAACACTAACCTTGACACAAACCACTCCCACTATAAAGTGAAACCCCTCTTTCACTTATAATTTCATATCTATATGTTGGTTTGTAATACTCAAGGTCAAGCACCTTATTAAAGAAAATAGTTTGCTATATAAATGTCTAGAATTTGATTGGTGGTAGCCCCTAATGCTATTATAGATTAGACATGGAATTGAGAATACACCAAAAAAATAAAATTGAAAATAAGTTTATATTGAGTTGTTTTGATTGTGTTAGGATGATGGGGATATGGAGCTAGTAGCAAATCAATCCCTTTATCCTATTGAGTAACAAATTATCTAAGTTTATATAAAATTTTAACACTTGTAACTAAAGGTGACACCTTAATCAAGATACCACAAAAAAGAGCATGCCTTTCAAAATGCATAGGGAAGTTGGGCTCTACACATACATTTAAAAATAATAATAAATGAAGAACATTAGATGAATCTATTTAATAATCCACAAGCATACCCATACATTTCTTTTATGGTTCTAAAAGGAAATATTACAAAATCATTATAAGAATTTTATAATCGTTTGGCTAGCCAACTAATTGACACACTCAAAAAATATACATTATACACATGGAGACACTTACTCAAGGTCGATTATGATTTTAATTACTTGGTCTACAAAGATCACAAATATTTTATTATAAATTTGACACAAACCCAAACCATTACAATATTAAAATGTTATTCCCAAATCTAAAAATTGTGAACCCTAGAATTCTAATGTGTAAGTTTTTTTCTCTACTATGCTCCCTTCATTTCTCCATTTTTTCCATCCTCTTTTCAAATAAAGTGTCCTAGATACTTAATACCCCAAAGGAAGATGTCACATATGTAATAAATTATATGACCCACCATGGGTATGTTGTAGAGAACGCCCATATTTCTTGAGCGTCATTTTCTTCAAATTGTGTGACAAATTTGCTTAAATGTCCCATGGAAACATGGCATAATGTTCCTCCTAGATCTACAAGTCTTTTCTTCATTTATGACACCTTTGGATCTAATGTGATAGGGCACAAAGAAGCCCACAAAAACAACTTCAAATGCAATTTGAATATGGCATGTAATCATTATATTAATTAGGGTGTCTTTTTTCATTTTTGTCCTAGATATCTATGCCCTTTTGATTAAACTATGTCTTATGGGCCTCAATGAATTAGATTTTATTATTGATGAACACTATAGACACATTAATGACATTTCTAGGTCATTTCTTTCCCTATTGTTGAGATTTTTTTTGAAGAGCCACTCCAAAATGATGAATAATGGTTCCTCGATAGCAATGGACCTTTTTTGTACTTATTGACCTTTTATGACTCATCAAATGCATTCAAAGTTCTCTAGGAGGATAGGTGGGAGCTAAAGTGAAAATGACAACAATGTTGAACTTTCAAGGTTAGGGGGAACTCATGCTAGACGCCTATGATTGAAGTGTCAAGGATCAACGTTGATTGGGAAGTCATGCCAAGAAGAGATGTGGAATGGAGGAAGATGTGTACTTGGGATGAGAAAGTCTAAAGATCCAATGAAAAACAAAGGGAAAATCCTAAAAGGAAAATGATTGGAAATTAGGGGTTCAACATGTGATAAAAATGGGTACCAATTGAGAGACAAGTCTGACACATCATAGATAGAAATATTTCTAAGCCATAACTCAACCTTTTTGTACTTGGGATGGATAGAATGACATCCTTGACAACCCAATATGTCGACAAAAGCAACACTTAGAAAATAATAATAAGTGTACGAGTCAGATATCGAGATTGGCAGGAAGGATGACAATATGAACAACCTCAACAACTCAATAGGCTGACAAACAAAGAACCTAAGGAATTGATCACTGTGGCTTCAATACTTGGAATTTTTTGGACCTTTTAAAAATATTGTAGCATGATGAACATATGGTGGACACCACAAAGTAGACATGCAAATTTTTACAAATGAAAAACCTACTTATACATCCTCAAAATGATTGAGAAAAGTGGGCTAAAACAAAGCTAGTATAGCCCATGGGTAAACATGACCAAATCTACAAATTTTGAGACTTGTTGAAGCTAGGCTCGAATAGATAGGAAATGAGTAGGTCATGGATTCCTGAATTGTTATAAGAGAGCTTGAGGGGTCTCAAGGGGAAATAGTTACCCTATTACAATTATAGTGAGATGTACTAGAGGAAGATCCTAAGTAGGGAATAAAACACCAATAGTGTAAGTGTAAGGCTTAGGTGTTCCTTTTCCCACAAAGGTCAACACACTAAGTTGTAAAGATCCACAAGAGAGATGCAAGTACCTCTACTAGTCGAGTATGATCATTAGGAGGCCATTGACAAACAACTATTCAGTGAATACTACTTTAAAAACATCATTAGAAGTGGGATCAAGGGGGGAAATCGCCTTAGAGGATCTGTTAGCACTTCAAGCAAACAATTGACCAAGAAGTTGTTGTAGAACAAGAGAAATAGGAGTAAAAACCTGAAGGCCAGGGGAGGCCACACCAATAGCAAGAGAGGGAGTAAATTTCAGGGGGGCAGCAAAGGCCACAACAGCAGTAAGAGGCACAACATCATCTCAAGAGGAGTCATCATTAGCCTTTGAAGAGTCCTCAAAATTGGAAGCCTCAACAATCAAATGATCATCATTAACATCCTTCCACCAAGTAGCAACACCTTTACGACGCGAAAGAGAATAGTCTATAGCTAAGTGGCTAGTTGAGAAGCAATCTACAAAAACGAAAAGGAAGGCCCTCATAAGCCAATGATTGAGTCCATGGCCTATCCTCAACATTGAACCACATCCCCAAGGAACTCAAGTCAACACAAATTTGAGTCTTTAAAGCTGAAACTGAAGTCCTGGTCGTCAATATTGTCATCAAGGGACAAATCACAACAATCCCCTAGAGGTACTGATATCAGAGGACTATTTGACGTTGAATAAGAAAAACCAGTACTCAATGTAATATTTAAAGTTTTAAACAAGTTAACTGAACATGCAGGGGCTTCATGTAATTAGATCCAATCACCATGTCTTGGTCCCGATTTTTGGTATTAATAGAACAATTGACTTTCAATCTAGAAAGTGTATGAGATCCAGTTCTCAAAATGTTATTAAATAGTAAATTAAGTTTTAACTGTGAAGGCAGGAGCTTCACGTTTTAGTCCTTATCTTTGGTATTTAACGCTGGAGTTGAAACTTTTCAAGCTAGAATATGTAAGAGGTCACCTGACATACACCATTGTTGAGAAGTAGCGCTTCACCTATATTTTTTAATGTTAGTTTCACTAAGTATTTTACATTCAACAGCAGAAGTCTTTAGGTTGAAACTTCTCAAAAAGAGACAACTTAGTCCAGAAGCATTAAATAAAAATAGCACTACACAGATAATGAGTTGCAAATTAAGGAATGAAATATGTTAAACATCCAAGTTTCGGGTATTTATTATAAAATGCAATCTTGTAAATTAAGATGCCATTGAATTTCACATGGCCTAACCAAAAGATTGCCTAAGCTAAAAACAAAAATAAAATACAGATCTTACCAATTTAGTATCCAAAAAAACAAGAAAAAGGAACAAATGCCTTGAAGGAATACGTAGTCCAAGCATATTGTGAGATTATTTGCACAAGTTTTCAAATTTGAAAGTATATATATGAAGATTAATCAATTTAATCCACTTATTTTAAATAAGCAGATTGAACATAGTTATATTCACATACATTCTATAAATATGAAAACCTAAACAGAGTGCCTGTTACATGATGGATCATTTTCATGACGATTTCCATAAAATTGAGTAAACCGCAAGTTTTCAAATAGCAGCAGCAGTCATACTTTTCATTTATAGTTGTAAAATAAGTGGATTAAACATAGTTATATTCACATACATTCTATAAATATGAAAACCTAAACAGAGTGCCTGTTACATGATGGATTATTTTCACACAGCAAGCTAATACTAGATTTCCATAAAATTGAGTAAACCGCAAATTTTCAAATAGTAGCAGCAGTGATACTTTCCATTTATAGTTGTCCATGAATAAGTTTAAGGAAAAAAAGATTATTTAGGCATTCTTTATGTTGAAAAGAATGTCATAAGTTTTCATACTATCACATTCAAGCCTAGAAGCATAATAAGATAAAGTTATTTCTGACTACTATTTTAGGCATACTTCAGTTATTACCAGCAATCTTCTGCAGGAAAGATAAATAAAAAATAGAAGCTACAAAATAAGATAATTGTATCTACCTGCAACAAAAAATGATTTTGCTTTATCCCTGAAGACAAGGAAATGTCATTTTACATTTTGAATAAATTCAAATAACTGATTTAGTATTTTTTTTTAAATAAACTAGAAAGAGAAGAAATGCTTTGAAAGATTGCATAGTCCAAACATTTTTTGAGATTATTTTCACGAGTTTTCAAATTTGAAGTATATATCTGAAAATCACTGTATTTAATCCACTTATTTTAAAATGCATGGATTGGACACTGATAAGTCTTTTTCATATATATTTTGTAAGTATGAAAACCTAAACAAGTGCAAACTGTTGCATAAGGGACTATATTCACACAATGACGGTGAGCTAATACTGATTATCATTGAAATCAAGCAAACCACAAATTTTTCAGAGTACATAAAAAAATTTAAATAGTAGCAGCAGTTTCACGTTTCATTTGCAATCAAGTCCACGAATTAATTCAAGGAAATGAAGAATATTTACACTTTTTTATGTTGAACAGAATGCCACAAGTTTTCATAAAGTCACATTCTAAAATAGAAGCCCATTAAAATAAACCATACATTTTTGGCAACTGTATTAAGCATACTTTAGCTATCACCAACATTCTTCTGTGGGAAAGATAAACAAAAATGTAAGAGCTACAAACTAAGATAGCACCAACAAATAATTTTGAGTAATCATTTACAGACAAGGAAATTATGTTTTAAATAAAATATTTCCAAAGGCAAATGCGGTACAACCTTTATGCCATGATCAGGAAAATGGGTCTCACCAACAAAAAAACATTTCCTCTCTTCCTAAAATTTAAATTTAAGGAAATACAATTGCATCAAGTGCAGGCCATCTGTCCAATATAAGACATAAAACATACCAGGAAACTTCAGAACATATAAGGAAAGTTTGCACTGATAATATCATCAAAAGTGTTTTTAGCTCGCCATGTATAGAACTAACGATGTAAGATTTCCACGTGTCCACTAATTTCCTTGCAAATCAATGGAGTCCTTTTTGCTAATATTTTACTCTGAGCTATGATATGTGTTGTCATTTTATGACAGCTTTGGTCCATCAGTGAGAACCGATCAAAGATATGTTCCATGGACCAGCGCTGCTCCAGTTGAACGAGGAGAGAAGAATCATGAAGTGTGAAGTGTTGCCTTGTCCGGAGGAGGTTCCTCCCTTGGCCTTTTCTTCTTCCCCGGAATTCCGGAACTCCGAGGTTCCGAAGTTCTTTCTCTTTCCCTTCTCTCGCTTTTCCTTATCCGAAACTCCGGAAGCCCGAGGTTCCGAAGTTCCTTCCCTTTGCTGCCTCTCCTTTCTTTTCCCGAAACTCCGGAACCCCAAGGTTCCGAGGTTCCTCTCCTTCTCTCCCTTTCTTTTCTTCTCTCCCAGAACTCCGGAACCCCGAGGTTCCGAGGTTCCTTTCTTTTTCCCTTCTCCGGAACCCCGAGGTTCCAAAGTTCCTTTGCGTGGTTTCCCGGAACTCCGGAACCCTAAAGTTCCTTCCCCTTCTTCTCTCCAGAACTCTGGAACCCGGAGGTTCCAAAGTTCCTTTGCACAGTTCCCCAAAACTCCGGAACCTCGAGGGTCCGAGGTTCCCTCCCCTTCTTCAGTTCCCTCCTAGTCCTTCTTCCTTCTTTTCTTCGAAACTCCGGAACCCCGAGGTTCTGAAGTTCTCTTCCTCGCTTCCCCTTCTTCCCTCCGAAACTCCGGAACCTCGAGGTTCCAAAGTTCCTTCCCCCTTTGCCTTCTCTCTCTAGTTCCTCCGAAACTCCGAAACACCGAGGTTCTGAAGTTCCTTTTCTTCTCTTCCTCTCTCTATCCCGGAAATCCGAAACCCCGAGGTTCCGAAGTTCTTTCCTTAGCCTTTTGAAGTTCTCTGGAACTTCGGAACCCTCCGAAGTTCCTTGCTCCTCCCCTTGTCTTCCTCACTTCGGGAATCCGAGCTTCCGAAGTCTCCGGACTTCCTTCCAACTAGCGACACTTCCGGATGGCGTGATCAGCACTCGGGGCTTTTAATGCTCCAACAATTTTGGTGACTTGTGCATTTTCTTTTGTGGAGCCACAAGGGTGCATTAAATGTTTTTGGCAAGATTTCCATAAAGGGAGGTACGGGGCCATGCTTGGTGACTTATGTCATGTCTAACCTACCTTCTCAGGATTGCCCAGACTGACATGCAAGGGTCATGATAAGCCTTGTAACCATGTTTTCTATATAAAGGTCGTTGAGCCTCGTTGTAAAGGGTTCTCTCCCTGCTGGCTTGACCTATTCCATGCTCTCCCACTTCTCTTGTATTTATCTTGCATTTATGCAACTGTAAGTTTGGCCATTGGCCTTATAATTAATTGAAAATCACCATTCTTGCCTTCTTTCAACCTATGCATGTTGTGTATGTTTTCTTACCTTCATCATAGATGTATGCATTTTGTGGTTTTTCTCTCCATATATGCTGTGTTAATTTGTTTTCTGAGTGTGACTTGTGGGAATCCTTCTCCCCTCTTGACACTCAATGAATTCTAACCTCCATACACGCATTGGAGTCACTCGTACAACTAAAGTTTGTGCATCTCCTAGGTGTTTCAGTTAATTCTTAGTGTCATCTCGGTGGGGAGAGGAACAATCTCTTCTTGGTGCATCACCTCCTTCTATTTCAAGCATTCTCTCTTCCCTTCACCTCTGCAAGTTGTTAAGATAGGCTTAGGAATTAGTTTTAAAGTGTTGAGTTGGTTCAACACCTGCACCTAATTGAAGAAGGAAGCCGGCCTTCTCCGGAGATTCAACCCCCTTGCTCAAGGTCCCACACTTCGGGGTTGTTTCCATGTTTCACAAGGTTGCTGAGTTGATAGCTTAGCAAGGGTGCAAACTTTTGTGATAACAATATGATTTGTAGAACTGTGCTGTGGATAAGGCTTATATTGATAGACATTATCTTTCCCATGAGTTTCTAGAGCTTGTCCTAGAGGTACAACACTTTCCAACCAGAACTCTCTGAGTCTTTCAAAAATCAAAGCCCAATAGTTGTGGTCTCTCTGTGACCTAGAAATTGAGCTTGCAGTGGGAGTCCAACAGTATAAATCCACCCAATTTCTATCAAGTATGCCCATTAAACCTTGTACTTGTGACATGTTGATATAGTAGTAGGGTGCTGAGGCCCAAGGTAAGCCAAGCTCAGGATTCCCCTTATTAAATGGGCATTTGACCTCTACGATGCCACCTGAATCCTCAACAACAACAGAAAGGGATCTTGCAATCAGGCCATCAGAAGATGCCCCCAACCATTGGAGCTGTTCATTGTCCTCATGATATATCTGAAACCCCAATTGCTCCACAACATTCCCTGTAATGTCTTTATACCTTTCTACAGCCATGCCTTCTTTATGAGATCCCCACTACACAGCTTTATTAGAAACAAAACTCTCCTTTCTAAATACCTTTTCCTCCCACAACTCAACTCATCTGTCACCCCAAAAACCAAGGGCAGTACTAAATGCACTAGCAGTCAGCCTATGTCTTCTCAAATCATTCTTCTGAACCCTGAGTGATATCTGGTGGGCTTGATTCAGACACATCTGGTCCAGGAAGTGAGATTGCATGGGAGCAATATCCAGGACTTTGATGAGGTTGGATCCGGAAACTCTTACAACCATTAACTCCTTTCTTACTGTTTATTTTCTAAGAAAATGTTGTAAGCCATAAACTCCGTTGTCTGTTACCAAATAAATTTGTTGCTCCAGCAGATATTTTAGAAATAACTGTAGTGTAAGATACTGTTACAAAAGTTGTCTGAATAACAGAACTGTCTATATTAAGAACAACCTACGCTCAGAAAAAAGAGAAATTATTTGAGGTAATCCTAAACTTAGTAAGAATTTCCCAGCAGTACCAAACAAACTAGATTCTACAATAGGCTTTCTAACAAAACTTGGTCTGGCATGTAGGATAACAACAGTAGCCTCCGCATATGAAAATAAGGGGAAAACCACAACGGAGAGTTAGAAACCCTCCACAAGGCAACATACCTCAGATTGTGCTTTAAAGATCAACTACGTAAAAGCTGAAGGTATACAATTCAAATGGTCAAACCATCTCTTGGTTTATTAGATGCCTTTGGATATTGCCTCAAACCAATTCTGAGAATCACTGTTAATAAGAAAGATCATGATATGCTCTATAGGCCCCAATTCAGCACATTTCATATGAAACAGATTCGAAGAGCATCCTCAACATTTTGGTTAGTAGTCATCCCAATGGATTATATCATTAGAAAATAATCAAATTCTCAAGAATAACCCATCTCTTGCCTCTACATTGAAGTGGATATATCATCACCGTGTTTGTCAGACTGCCAATAAAGTGGTCAATCGATTAAATAATCTGATCACTAAAGTTCTAAAACTTCATCAACTTATCAAGATATGGGCATTGTTAATCCATCTTTACTCTTATAGCAAAAAGACAGAAGATCCATTCCCCATTAATTATCAGAGAGATTCTATCTCTAATTCCCATATTCCCAGTATATGACCTAATGTGGTTTAAGATCTTGGCAGTTGGTTATTTCATTCCCATATCATAAGCCCTGTAACCTATAATATTCATTTAAATCTCCTAGGCATGCTTTTTATTCCCAAAACAATGGCAGTTGGTGTTGTACAACAGTTCATCTCATCAAACAATTGACTGGCCTAGCATTTGCAAAACCGTCTTTGTTGTGGTGGGTGGGGAACAAAGATTCCATCAATGGTCCTCTCGGTACAAACCAATTGTTGGATGCGACAGTGGGGCAAAGTAAGAGAGTGGAAAGTTTCTAGTTCACTAACCTTTATATCACTTGATTTTTTTGGTATTCATCTTTGTTAATATGCTCTTCATAACGTTCCTCTGCTGATAATCCCTCTCATTATCTTTTTGTGATTGTTGAACCTTCTTGTTGTCCTCTTTATTACCTTCCCTATGGACGGCCAAAACCTTTATGTTATAGACATCATGAACCAGAAAATGGTGGAGAGGCACACTAAATGGAAAAATTTCAACAAATGTTAAGTTGACAGAAACTCCCCAAAAATGAGCCTTGTTACAGATACTAGTGGATCATTTGGAAAGTTTCGTTGGGAGATTAACGAAACGCATGGATTTCTCCATTGTATTGAATGGTTATTTTAGGCTCACAAAATAAATTACTTTGGCAGCAAAACCAGTGCTGGACAATGGTAAGGCTATTATGATGGAAAAGGATTCTTTCACACTATTGATTATCAAAATTATGATGCAGTGTCACTGTGAGGAAATAAATACATCATCTTACAAAGCTATGTTCTCCGAGCAATTGACCTATTTGGCATGAGAACTTCTGGCCTGTCTAGTGTCCTCAGATCAAAAATTTCAACACCCTATATAGCACTAATGAATTGATTCAAAATCAGATCTAAACATTGCAAACGTTGAGTTTTTAGTTCAAATAGGAACTTCTGCACAGGTTTATTGTGAACGTGTGGAAAGGTTCAAGTGGTTCGAGTTAGTCTATTTTGCATTTCACTTTGAAAGACTAAAGTGAAAGTCCTTTATTCAGCTAAATAAGTCTAAATAAAGCTGATTTTTGGAAGATTAGATTTTTGGAAGATCAGATTTTTAGGTAAATTAGTATAGAGATAGGAGTAAGATAGATTGCAACATACTGGGTAAAGTGAATTTCTGTACAGCTGTAACATCAGTTGTAGAGGTTGTTGCCTTATAAGTTTTTTGAAGGAATGAAAGACAGATTTGAAGGTGTAATTATTTGTATATGCTTCTTGTTATGTGATTGATGCAATGTTAAGAGTATAATTTTGTTTATCTAGCATTAAGCCATTAGTCATTGTGTTCAAAAAATTTCTTCAGATAACCATGAATCAACCAATTGGCCACAGGCCCAAAACTATAATAATGCACTTGTAACAAGATATGAGAGATTTAACGTATATAATTGTTACACGGTAAGCTCACAAGAGCTCTAACGGCCTTGAAATACTTATATCCAAATTATCCAGCAGAAGTAGAAAAACTTCTGTTATATAAAAAGGGAGAGTAAAAAGAGAAACAAGCCTGCCTGCCATTTATTACAATGCAATCAGGGTATATGTTCTGACACCTCTATGCAATAAATAGTGAGAAAGATTAAAAAATAAGGTCTTTCATTTATGGAGTTCCTTTTTATGTCTATTTCTTGTTTATCATGTCCTCTAGGTTGGTGATTTTCGCTGCAAAATTATGAATCAAAAAGATCATCCAATGGTCACAGTCAAGGAAGGACTTGGGAGAGTAGACAACCTCCTTCATGAACTTTGCAGTGGGCACCAAGGAGAAAATACCAAAGTCCTTAAGAACAAGAGCTGGGCATCAACAATATTGACAAATATTCATTAAAATTAATACAGGCTGTTTGGGTACTGATCCCAAGCTGCTTGTTCCTGTCCCTTAGTTGCCTTTGCTACTTCACTTGATCCAAAATGGATCAATACAAGTTGGTCACTATAAATGATGCCACTATGGTACTTTTCTGAGGACTTCTCATTCACTGGACATAAAATAGGACCAATTTCTGTCAGGCAATGATCAAATTCTAAGTTGCATGAGATACAGATGAAAATCAGGTACAAAAGCCACCTGGATAAACTGAACACCTAAGAGACTTCTCAATTATTTAAAAACAAGCATCAGCAACAGATTTGACCATGGCTGTATCTATCTCTAAGAAATCAAGTTGCACTTGACAATAGCTGTACGCATCAAAGACCACAGCCAAAAAGTGAAGTTAAGCAAAACATACCTCATCTTTTAGGCTTCTATCTCGAACTCTCTTATAAATCTTGGGACTGTAACATTCCCTTGCAAACGAATAGAAAGAGTTCCTTTCACTTATTGTGACTGTAATTAATGCATTTTTGCAACACTCGAGTAGTCTTGGATATGTTTTAGTGTAATTGAGAAGGCTAAGAAGTGGAATTGATTCTTGAGTGTTTGGGCATCAAATCGACTAACATATCCTTGAAGGTCTTTAAAAGGCAGTGAACCTCTATAGATTATATTTATTTTATTTACTTAAAGAGTTATTTTATTTTACTTTACATTTACAACTATAGAAGAAGTATTTTACTTTATTTATATTGTTTATTTTATTTTTTATTGAAAAGATATTTCTATTTGGTTAAGAATTATTTTATTTAGTGAAGAGTTATTTTATTTTATTTTATTTACTTCAGAGTTACTTTATAGTTATTTTATTTTACGTTAGAACTATTTAATAATTATTTTATTTATTTTTACTTAAGAGTTGTTTTATTCTATTTTATTTACTCTAAAAGATATTTTATAGTTCCGTTTGAGTTTTTTTTTAAATATATGTTGGCTGTGTTTTAATTTTTATTTACAGTCACAACATGACACTCCATACCTTGCTGCCATTGTAGAATACCTCTTGGCACAATTAAGGATTTTTAGGACTGCTTTAGGCATTTGTGCTTCAAAATTGACGAGTAGATTAGTCAGAACTTGATTGGGACAACTGAGATTCGTGTTGATAAGTAAAGAAGTGAAATATCCACCCTATTTATGGATCGATCTGGTACTAGAACACGATTTCTTGTTAATTATGACGTGGTTTCATGAGGTGTGTTTGTAGCTTTCAATTTTGCAATTCATGACACTCACTAAATCAGCTATCAAAAAGGAATAGGTTTATTGGTTCCTCTGCAACAAGAGATATCCACAATAAGGTTGAAAACAGTAATACAAATCAAAATCATGGATTTATAGAAGATGATAGAAGACTTTCCAATGGTGAAAAGAGATTCAACAAATTGGAAGAGGGCATTGCTAACATCACTCAATCCATGGGAAAGCTGAAACAATGGAGAAAATATTGGATGTTCTTGTGGGGAAACTTGGAGTGACTGTATGTATAGATGCCAAAAAATGGAAAAGTTAAAGACTAAAGAGCCTGAGACGAAGCAACCCTCTGCCTCCCAAGTCTAAATTGGAGACCAAAATAAAGAATTATCCATATAGTAGTTAGCATAAAATATCTTTGTAATAACATTGCTTGAGCTGCTAAAAACATCAGGATTAGAAATATTCAGAAATCTGATCTGAGCAATGATGCATGAGGTTGATATGATTGTCAAAGATGTTTGAATTTGATTATAAGATGTGCAAATTTTGCTGTGACTGATTAATTTTCTGAGTGTTTCCATTTGAAATCTTAAAAAAGGATATTTCAATCTGGTTGGCTAAAAATAAGCCAAAGTGACTAAAGGATGCTCTGGAGTATAATAATATCTGCTGCTATCAAACATAAGCAGATCCTAATCTCCACTTTGTTTCTATTATGTATATTGTCTTGTATTTTAATCACTTTCTATTATCTGAACACATTCAAGATAGCTGAATAAAAGCCCCGTTTACTTATTGAATTCCAAACCGGGTGCAATGCTTTTCACAGTGAACTTTAAAAAACTGGCAAGCCATTCCAAGTAGAAACAAAACAAATAATGTTTGGCAGGAACCAGTGGAAAGCATAAACAGGTTAGAGAAACCAGATGATGGGCCATATTCTTAAAAAAAAAATTCAAGCATCAACCATTCGGCCAAAATTGTTGGATAGAGAACCATACAAATTAGAATCTTAAAACTGCATGTTCAACTCTAACATAGAAAACAATCCAACAAAGATAGTCACCACATTTTGAATATTCCTTGGCCCTAAACTTAGTTTCTCTGAATTAACATCTGTTAAATCAATATTTCAATATTTGTGGGCTGGCCAGTACAAGTTAAAACTAATTTATTAATTAGCATAGTGAGATATAATGTCTTAATTCAAAAGTGCCATATCAATACATACTTGAATTAAGTCTATGAAACAAATTTGACAACATGTATAAGTAAAAAACACTGTCAAATTATGTATACTTGCATAACTGTCAGATGACAATTCTTTTCATGCTCTCCATTTCAAATACACGGCGTACAAACAAATCCCATACCTTAGTCTAAAAGATTAACTCTTTCGAAACACAAATTGACCATGTCATTTACAAAAAAGCAAAACAAGAAAAAAAAAACTTTTAGCATTTAACCTTCCATTTCTTCATCTTCTTGCTCATCATCCTCTAGTGCAAGATCATTTAGTAACTCTTCTAATGGTACAGAAGGAGCATCTTCACCATCAGTCATAGACACTGTCTCTGATGGTTGATAATTCTTATTTCTATACAAGGCAATCTTTGACCGCATCTCTTGGTCTTCTTCCAATTCTTCCAAAAACTTTTCATAGTCTTGAGTTTCCTTTGCATCCTCTGTTTTAACTTTAGAAGATGGCTCCACCTCCATAGGCAGATTATTAAGCTTCCAGGGCCGAGGCTTGCCTCTCTTCTTCTGGCGTTTCTCTTCATAACTTTTCTTAACCAAAACTACATCAGGAAGATTAAGTCCTTTATACTTGTCCATTTCTAAATCATTAGTATTTGCACCATAGAGATCATAACCAAGAGCATAGTCTCCAGGATTCAGAAGATGACCCAGATGAGTTTTCACATTAAAAATTGTGTCATTCTTTCCAAAGTCTGAAACACGAGCAACCTGTGCATCTGCCAATGAATACTTCATACCACCCACAGTAATCAAGCCAACATTAACCTCAATATCCAAAACAATATACTCTACCAACTGCCTGCCTGAGAGAAGAGACCTAAAGGGCACCCTCCAATATTGATTTGCATCCATAAATGCATGCCTTGAGGTAAATGTATCAAGCAGCATAATATTAGTACTCACTTTGGTGCACAAAACAAGAGGACCCAAGTTCCCCAAACTAGAAGAAACTTTGGGAGGAAGGCAAATCAGATCTTCTTTGCAAACAGGACAAATCTGAACAGAGAAAGTATACTTGTAATTATAAGTATTACTCTTAATATCCTGTGATACCAGCTGCTTATCGTTTCGATTCAAAGTAGGCACCACACTACCCAAAAAGTTCACAAACTTAGAACCATGGCTCCTATTAGCAAAGAAAAAGTCAACACCCTCGTGAACTTGCTTAATATTAACCGCCTGTGCAGCTGCACCATGCTTGAGTATCAACTGTTCAAGATAGAAAAATGTTCTCCTATGGCTAACATGTTGTCGTACCTGCACAACAGCCACATACTGATCTGGGTTTGTCTGAACCCTCCTACAGCTGTCGCACATATGCTCTTGTTGTACATACTCAACAACATAAGCCTGTTCTAATATAGCCCCATTAAGGACCTCCTTTTGTATTCTCAACTTGACTTTAATTCGTTTAGAATGAGGCTCAGTCCATATGAATTCAGCATGAACAAGCCTGACTTTATTGAGATTTTTAAGCCTTTTGATGCAGAAAGTCAGAAGCTCTTTAGATTCTAGCTGAGCTTTGATCCATGTTTTGGGGGGCTGTAAATAAGAACTGCATTCAGGGCAGTGGAGGATTGTGACATGTTTCTGCAAGCCCTCTGTGATGTCAACTTGAGAACGGATGCAATTTACACACATATTGGCTGCATTGGGTGGCATAGAAATGCCACACATGCAGCACAGGACTTGACCCATAGTCTTCTGGACTGTAAACATGTCTGCAACTGTACCCTCAGCGGCCATTTTTACAGGGGTTTGGAGACAACGAAAAAACACTTCAAATGAGGGTTTTCCAGCAACCAACCAGATCAGAAATAACTGCGAAAAGAAAATTCGATTCCATATTAATACTTCTTTAGCAGTTTTGCAAATCAAGATCAAAAACACTGAAAAACTAAAAGATGGATCCTAATAAAGTTGATTTCAAGTCTTTTGTGCAAATCCGAAAAACTACAAAAGAAGATTTTGACACTAATGTTGGGTTCTTTAGGCTTTTCTACAATAACCTAGATCAAAAAAATGCCCACAGTAACAGAATCTATGTCAAAGGATTATTAAGCTTTTGTTTCCAGTAGCACAAAACATATGAACGAATTTCTTACCTCTGGAAAGAATCCTTTCGATTCCTTATGTACCTCGCGAACTGAAAATGCTGATCGATATTTTTTACACTTTTTTGCCTCTAGCAGACGAAAATGAGAATCTGATAGGATTTTTGGATGGAGGATTTTTCAAGAATCTGAAAGGGTTTTAGAATTACAGGCATGTAGAAAAGGTTGTGTTTTTAGGTCATCCGTATATAGTTCTGTTGTTTGCCAACAAAGGAGGATACGTCTATTTTTAAACTAACATGATAATTAATTAATAGTAATAATTACAATAAAAAATAATAAATATTAAATTTTAATATCTATTGTTTTTTAATATATTTACTATTAATTTTAACAATATGCATAAATATTGGAAGCAAATCCTGCTCTGTTTTTTTCTTAATTATATTAAATTATTAGAAGAAGATTATTTAAAAATTAAATATTTGGAAAAGAGATATATTTAAAAGAGGAGTGTTTTGATTATTGAATTAAATGAAATTATGTTAATAATGTTTCGTTATGGTGAAAATACTATGTGTTTTTAATATTTGTTGCATGTTATTTTGTAAAAATGTTTTAGATATTTGGTCTTAGTACACAATTTTAATTGAGTTGGCATCTCCTTTGACTTAAATTCTTAGGGACTAAACATAATCATCTTCCCACATTCTCCACTTGCATACTATAAAATCACACTTTTATCAAATTTATAGTGTGAATTTGACTCTCTTGTTCAAATTTAATTTTTTTCTAAGCCCAATTCAATAACCTTCCAATTATTCTTGTTTATTGTGTTTTTGTAATGTATCAAACTATATGATGTCATCGAGACTCACCTACATAGCTTTTGAGTCAATTTTTATTGACCCATATTTCATGAGCAGTGATTCACAAGAACCCATCTCTCTTAAGCATTAACAGTCAACTTAGTACTTAGTGCTTCTAGGTGATGATCATAGGTGCAAAGCATCAAAACTTTAGAAGAGGTCACCCAACCCAATACTACTCTAGCTCAAGTGTGCTCAACTATAGAATTTCCCCTAAAATTAAGCCCACTTAGCTTGATACTTCATTTACCAATTAGTTAAATTAGTTTCATCTTTCAATTAGTCAAAAATTCGTCATTTTTTTTTCAAAGCTTTCAAATTGTGCATCCAAGTAAAGTCTAAAAGAGTGTCACCCCTAGGTCATTTGAATCATCAAGCATCTTAAGATCCATCAACAATCAAGTAGAAGCCTCTAGTATTTGCTCATTATTAGGACAGCCTCACTCTTAACTATGTGTCATAAAAAATCGTTCATTATTCATTATTAAACTTCTCACATTGAGCTCATATACACATGATGGAGCCTGTTAACTTAGACTAAGTCATTTAAATATTCACTACATTCCACTAAACTTTCATTAAGTCTTAACTGTCAATTACTTAGGCATATCACTTGCATTAAATCTCAAGTATCAATTGTCTAGACTCGTCATAGCCAAATCAAAAAATTGGGATTGTTGATTGTGCATTTAATATCTTATTTAATGGTAACCCTCTATAATAAAGAATTGTTTGAGATAAATGAGATCAAATAGATAAATGTTAAAGTCAAATTTTAAGATTTCATCTTTTTAGAAGGTGGATTCAAATTTTATATATTAAAATGCATAGTGTATTCTTTATGTGAATTACTAGACCAATTAAATTATGTAATTTAGACTAGTAAATAATGTGATTATCCATGATAAGCTAACCTTGCATATAATTGATGAATTATTGTGATGACTAATGTAGGAAATTAGTGCCAATGGTGGGAAAAGAAGAATCATCTAAACCCTTAATAAGACACTTCACTTATTGAAGCACTAAAGTGTGACCATGTGCCTTAGAGAGAAAGAGGGTTAAATATTGTGGCATAATACTTGTGGGTCAAGAATAATTTCATCATTCTATTGTTTAATTGATTGGAAAATAAAGTGATCTAAGATGTGTATGAGTGTTAAGGTTAAGAGGCTCATGTTTGTGTTTCAGTTTTGAATTTGGTCATATAAGGACATAGAAGGGGCCTTAAATAAGTCTCGTCACCTCTTACTATGCATTAAAACTTTCCTAAGTCTAATCTATATGGATTAGGGGGATTTTAAAGCCAAATTTATGAGTTTGTAACTTGTTTTGACCTCTCTTAAAGTTCATATATAAGAGTGGTGGTATTGTTTAACTTGCAACTTTAGAAAGTATCTTAGTCTAGTCTTACCCACTTTCCAACCCTCACATTTACGAGGAAGACTTCAAGGAAGCCAAAAAATGGAGTATTCATAAGTTTTTCTTTCTCACCCATGTGAGTGCATTAATGAAAGTCACATCTCCTTGAAATTGAAATAAGAGAAATGAATGAAATCCATGTGTCATTCTCTCATTAGGAGAGAGGAAATGACATGACACCATTACTTAGTTTCTCTCTTGAGTCTCAATTGATGAGGGGGGGGTCCTTGGTTCATTTTGTCAGTATTTTGTTCTATTTTGAAGATAGGGTTGGGTTTTCTTTGAGAAGATAAGATGGACTCTTTATATTTTTTAAGGTTGGAGATCATATTGTGAATAACATGGAGAAGGAAGGAGGCTTCATCCCTACAACCATTGTAGAGAGATAAGTCATCCCATCTCCATATCTCTTTTTCTTAAATGTGATTAGACTTGTGTGCTTATGTAGCTTTTTTGGGGGGGGAAAGGGGTAAAATATTATTGAATCATAAATAATAAAACAATATCAAGAAGCACCATCCAAAAGGAGACCCAGAAAGGACCCCAACTATACCACCATATCATCCTTAATAATCTTATCAAAAGATTGAACACAATCTTGGGGAAAATCACCCCTTCCCCAAATATTCCAGCCAACCATCTTCTTAGAAGCCCACTTTTCCAAACAGTTAGTCGCCCTATTCCACTCCCCATAAGCATAACAAAAATTAACAAACTCCAAAGAATCCTTCAAACTTAGATCTTGTCTAACCACCACTACTAGATACCAAGCAACATCCTCCAATATCTACATATTCAGCATGTCCACAACAACCTGGGAGACAAATTCATAAATGACCTTACTCTAACCAAGAGCACATCCCTGCTCAAGTATATAAAGAGCAACCAAAGCCTCCATAAAGTTATTATGCTCTTGGCCCTTATAAATAGAAAAAAGGAAAATCACATTTTCCAAACTATCTCTTCCAATACCTTCAATTCTTGCACGTCTAGAATTCCCTCAAGAAGAGACATCAATATAAATCTTAAGGATACTTGGGGGCAGAGGAGGCCACTTACCAACTCATTAAGCCTTCCTTTTAACATGTTGACCCTTGACTTGTCGACTCCAAAAAAGGGGATCACTATTATCTCCCCTCAAAATGTTTAGATTTTGGATAATAGGCATGTCATCTAGATCCACATTTACAAAGAGATAAAACTTTACCTTCAAAGTTTCCTACAACATATTAACAATTATGTATCGCACTTGTTGCACCAACATCCTCCTATCCTAAAACATCACATTAAAAGGAAAATGGACTCAATAAATTCAACCTTGATTCTATTAGGAAGAGGGTTGAATGCATATTTAATTCTATTCCCTTTTGATTGAGTTGAAAATGCAATTGAAAGGATGTAATTTGAATGCTAGGTCTAGGGCTAAATGATGTGAAGTTGATAGTAATAAGGATATATAGGAAATCTCATATAAAAAATGAAGCCACACATGTAGATATAAAACAAAGATGCAGGGGGGAACCTATAACAGAAGTTAGGGCAATGACGCACAAGACCAAGAAGGATTGGGCGTCCTGGTCCTCTATGGGGATCCTAGTCCTCTTAAGGTGTTTTGGTCCTTTTGGGGCGTCTTGGTCCTCTAGGGTGTCTTGGTCCACTGCTTTGTGTTCTTGTAATAGCCAAATTTATTTGCCTTTGTCTCCTCTACCAAATTCTTCACCCACAACTTTTGGATTTGTCACCTACACACAAAAGAATGAAAAATTGTGTTGTGGACAAGGATTTACATAAGTCAAACACCATGTTTGGAATTAATCCTAGAATTAATTGAAATTGAAATGGAAATGCTTTATGAAATAATTGACTGAATTGGTTATACCTTTAATTGATGATGCAATGTTCTTAAGACAAGTCCTCCATGTGGGTACAATAACATGATAAATCACACAAAATCCATCGTGAAATGATAATTGAAGATAACTTGATGTAATTTGTTGCTCCTTGAATCAAATCTTCTCTTAAAGAAAAATTATTGTTTTTCAATTGCTAGATGAGAATGTGATGATGATAAATATTGAAATGAATTGAGAGGGATGCCTTATATAGGAATTGAGAAATAAAATCACCTTTAGGCTGACCTAGAAAAATGATATCTTCTCACTGAGCAAAGTTTTGGGTAGAGTAGGACCGCCATATTATCCTCCCAAAATTTAGGGCAAAAAACGTTGGATTAATATGCTCAAGGCATCCCGATCCTGACAATTTTAGCCCATTTTTTTAATGGATGTGAGACAAGAGGGTTCTAATGCCACAAATGAGTTTGTTTAAAGATATATAATGTTTAGTAAAGGAAAATGCATATTTAGATTTTAAATGTGGTGGGATGTATAATAAATCAAGATAATAAAAGATTAAGGGAACACCTAGAAATAAGGGCCCAAATAAGAGTTTGAATTTATTATAATAAAGGTCCTATAATGATAAAGGAATGAGAAATGCTAAAATGGATGCTAGGAGAGTGTGAAATTGGACACCCTAATTAAAGATACACAATTTATCACGCTAGGAGAGTGTGAAACTGGACACCCTAATATGAAAATCAATGCGTCAGTCGTAGTTCAACCTTGTTATCGTTTCAGACATGAGCTTAAAGTGCTTTAAGATGTTATATGCCTCAATTATAAATGCATCTAAGTTTCTTCATTGTTCATGTGTTGCCACCTGCCTTATATGACTTACTTAGATATGGGAATTTTGACGTACAAAATTTCAGCTCAAAGGTGTAGATTGCAAAAAGCTTATTCAAAGAGCTTTATTTTCAATCTTTAAAAGTTGGACCAAATGGGATAAAATTTGTATAGCTCAACATAATGCATTTAGCTTGAAATTTTCTTCTAGTAGCATTTATTTAAGAGGTGGGTAAAATATTGTAAATCCATATAAATTTTAGTTTTAGGGACAACAATCTCCCAACAAATTTTCCTTAAAAGGTTTAGCACAAGTAATCTAACAATAGTGTTGTATACAACTATTCTGGAAGCTTTATAGATGTCAAATGAAAGAGGAGAGGATATTATCTTAGTTGCACACATTCAAATTTTATCTACACAATAGCTAAATGTCGCAAATAGAGCTTAAGATTAAAAAAGAGAGGCATACAATTTTATGGTGTGTTTGTCAAAGACGTAGCTTCTTTTTTATGCATTGGATGACTTTAATAACTTTTTTAAAATGAATATTTAGTATAAATGGTAAACAACATACATTAAGTAACACAGCCTTTACCAAGCAATGTTGGAATCAGCTATCAAATTGTTATCCTAGTCTTTATTACATAATTACATCCATGATATACAGTTTTTAAAAATTATACAAATTGTACATGTATTTGAATAGCTATACAAAAAAATTCATTGTGTTCTGTCGAAACATAGACTCTTTATATTGATCAAGGTTGTTTTAATGATTTGGTTGATTCCCTATCCAGGGCATACATTCACTTGATACTACTATTCCACTTCTTCAGATCTGCCACTAGTGGTGGTCCTTCTAGTTCCTCCATGTTCGCCTTTGGTCCTAATAGTGCTTCTAAGCAAGTTATCTTCCTCCTTGGATACTTTCTTAGGGATAAGCCTTCTACATATTACTTTGGCTTCCTAACTTTTGGGAGAGTTCCCTTAAGAGGTAAATAGTTTTTGGTAATACAAAAGGAAGGATTCTTTGATATCATCTTGATCTACCAGTTCTCTACCCTCCTCCCATACTTTATTGATCCTCTCCTTAAACTCTTTCTATCTCAACAAGTTGAAGAAAAACTTAGATTCTTTATCTCCCTATTGCAACTGATTGAGTTTGGCTCTAACCTTCAAATCTTAGATTTTTTTGGTTGGTATTCTCCTTAACGAATCTTTGGTAAAGGTAAGTGACTTTGAGACTCCTTGGGTAGCTAGATTAGCTTGAATCTGGGTTTCAAGATATATGACGTTATCATTTAGTTCATTTTTCATCCTCCTATCATATTTGGCCTTCTTTCCGCCCACCGTTTGAAATAGGGTCTTCCTACTACTAACAATTTATTCCATTTGTTAATGGCAAATGGGATGCTCTTATCCAATTTATTAATTTATCTTATCATCGAAATTCACACATAGTGTCTATCTCATTAAGTAGACTAATATTGACAATGAATTTATCATTTCTAATAGGGGGTTTGCTAACATAATTATTCATTATGACCATAGCCTTGATAGGGTGGTGATCAGAGAGGGTGTAGGGACACACCCTAACAGTGCTACCATCTTTATCCTGATTAAAGGAGAAGTAATCCTTATTGGCATGTATTTTCCTTCCTTGCTAAAAATAACACAATGTATACCAAATAGTATTATAATCTTTATTTTTGCCTTCTAGAGGATCAAACAATCAAAGGTTTTCTTTCATCCTAGTCTAGTAGAATTTCCCAATGTTTTTCCATTCAGGATCCAACCCACCCAACTTATCTTCCTGGTGCTCAGTCATATTAAAGTCACCCTCTATCACCCAAGGAACATCGAGAAGGCTAATGAGCCATTTCCAAAGCTCAATTCTTGATTTGTGGTTGTTAAAGGCATATAGAGAGCAAGGGGAAAATGTGTATCCTTTGTTATTAATGATGACCCAAACTACTCTGTTGCAAGGGGAGACCTCAGTATCAAAGACCATATTACCCCATTTGTTAGCTACCTTTAATATACCTAGTTGATAACTGGAATGCATCCCTCTAAATATATTAAAGATTCACATCCAAGGTAAAAGTCATGGCTTTGACTTCCTACAGAAATATTGCAATTGTGTGTTTGTGTTGGTTTAGAAATCTCCTGAACACACATTTCCTATTCAGGGACTCAAACCCCCTAACATTCCATGAGATGCAGTTTATCTCCATAAGGAACCTTAGTTGGAAGTATCCAAAATTTGTAGCCCTAAAGCTGTCAAAACACTTAGGTAGATCCAATTTAGTTTCTTTGTTCTTTGGTAGAGGATATATATTACTTTTGGATCTTCCTTTCTTCTTCTTAATCGTTGATATTTGACCATTTCTTGTGGGGATTAATTTATCAGAGGCCTCATTTTTTAAGGGCTTTGTGTTCCTTTGGATAGGAAGGCTCTCCTCCCTAATGATAGGATTACATGAAATGGCCTTTATTATCTAACCAAACTCTATGGGGTGGGACTCCTCCATGTCCATGATGCATCCCACATTACAATTGTCATAAGGAACCAAAGCTAGGCTAAGACATCCCTTTGTTACCTAATGGCTCTCAACAAAATTCGCATTGAGAGCACTAGGTGGGGGATCATCCTTGATAGCCTCATCATTGAGGAGGACCAAAGGGATATACTTGTTATCGATGTTATGGATAATAATAATATGGATCATAATACTAAGACGTCAATGAAAGGGTTAAGGGAAGGTTGAGAGAGAGATGCATTGAAAAGTCCACTCTCATCGGAATGGAGCTCATTAGCAAAAGAGTTTGCAAGGACACTGAAGTTGTTGGACAGTTTCAATGAGAAGGCCTGCTCCTTGGGGTCAAAATAGATTATCATACTCATTTAGCTTCTTAGTACTATGGCTCTTGTTTGAAAAATCCCTAACAATCTACTTAACAAGGGCTTCATTATCTTTCAAAAGCACATCACACTTTGATGACTAAGGGTGAGAGACAACAACCAATTGGGTAGAGTCAAAACTTGTATGGAGAACATCATCAGTATTATTAGAATACTAAGCCACATCCATCTTATTGATAATGTTTTCCCTTATTTTATCCAAGGCAAGCTCTTGAGCATTTTTCCTCCTAGCTTTACTTAGTTTGGTTTGAAAAATAAGGTCGAACTTACCTTTATGGGTCTCCCTACTTTGGGACAGCGAGACAGAGCTAATCAAACAGGGAAGGGGATCAACATTGAATTTCTCAACCTCAAAGGAACTATCAAGGGTGGGAAGATCAATAACAACTTTTGAGCAAATATTAGCACCATTGTCGACTAAGGCATTGGGGGTGGAAAATTAATAGGAGGACCTTTATAAGCAATGCAAGCAATATCTTGTAGTGATTTATGTCACGAGATGAGGTAATTTTTCTCATTTCTAGAGGAGGGAGAATCTGAAGGCATGGGAGGAGGATGAAGCACACCTTGGCTAGGTAGGGCCACACTTGAATTGGCATGAACAAGGAGATTAGGGTTTTGAATTGTTGCAAGATTGGAGGGAGGTTTACAAAACACGTTGATGAGGCAGTTTTTTTGGACATGACCTTCACAGCGACACATAAAGCACACATTAATTCTCCCAAGCACTTCAATAATGCAAGACACAGGTTCACCGTAAATGGGAATCTCAATGAACTTGGGAGGTTGATACCGAGGTTGATTGGAACAAGCACTCTAACATCCATATGAGGAAGAATAGATTGGCATTATCTACCCTTAAAACTTTCCCAACCGATTCCAACATTTGCAAGATCAAATTCAAAAGTAAAGGGTGGAGGTTCTTGACAATAATTTAGCGAGGGTATGATAAAGCCAGAATTTCATCATTAGCAACTTTGTGTGACCATTTTAATACCTAAATGTACAACTACCTATAGACCAATATTGTCTCCCAACCAAAGCCTTCTGTGACCTAGCATTTTTGAAAAATATTAGGAAAAGACGCTTTTGAATCATTCTACTGAACGAGCAATACAATCCTATTTTTTTAATCAACCCATTCTTTAACCATTCATCCAAAAAAAAATTCGAGCCAAGACCTTATTAACATCTATGGCCGCTAGAAAAATAGCAACGCTTTTCAAGCGATTTTTGTTTTTTGTATAATAACATTAAGCTTTGCAAAATTAGGAATGATAAAGAGTTTAATAACAATACTGATAGGTTGCTTACGTCTTCCTTTGTCTAGTTGTCCATTTCCTTTAGTTACGACAATAAGACATGCCTCAAATTTTGTAGATTTTGAGACGGCTACTAGGGTTTCTATCGAAGCACTCTTGAAAGATTTGATACCGGGTGAATTCTAGTTATTATGAGTAGTAGCCTCAACTAGCGGGTTGCCATCAACAATTGAAAATGGTATCTAGAAGGGCTACAAAGCATTAATTCACCCAACGTACAAGCACACGAGCTAGAGAAACATGCCACAAACAACATTATGAGAATTAAAAGCCAAAAAGACCAAAGAGAGTGGGTTGGGTGGCTTAATTGGGTGGAGGAGGTTGGAGCCCTCCTTCACTACGTGATAATGAACACTTGGTTAGGGTTTCTTTCTCCTCTACTCTTCCACCCAATTCTAGTCCTCTACAACTTTAATAACTTTCAAAAGAATATAGGCACACCATGCTAATATACCAATTAATATATATAAATGAAATAGAATAATCTCATCAATAAGGCTTGTTTAACATAATTTTAACATGTTAACCTCTTTTTAAAAGTAGAAGGCGAGATGAAGCCCTATGGTAATATGATAATCACGTGTAGGGGTTTATAGTAGTAAGGATGATAACTAAGCATGGTTTTGTCTAGACAAGAACCTACCACATAGAAAACATATTTCAACAAAGCTTGTTGGGGAAGACTCTGAGAGCTTGATTGATACTAAGAAATGTTCATTAAAGAATATGTATAAATTGATATTTGTAATCTCTGGATAGATTGAGATGAATTGTGAATTTGGGAGGAATAAAAATATTTTGTTTATACATTTCCACTTCATAGAAATATGCATTGTGATGGTTTTATCTCAAGTTGAATTTGGTGGCTATAATGGAAGTTTGATAAAATAAAGGTTGTGTTTACACCAAGTTAAAGAATTGTTCGCAAGAGACACTGCACAAGTTATCTGGTGTTATCATTGATTGCAACCCAAGTTGGTGTACCCATCTGCAGTGAATGATTTGCTCATACCGGAAGTCAAATTAAAGATTGGTTTAAGTCTAGCAAGCTTAGAACAAAGCATCTGACAGTGTTTGGTATTTTGGTTGTTATTTTGTTTCAGGTCAATATTTTGTGTTACGGATCTCAAGGAAGATTGATAGATGTCTGGAGTACCTTATTCCAAAATTTTAGCCTCTGGTTATGATTGATGTGTGAGTTAGAAGGTCTGGTGTATCGGGTTTTGGTCTGGCAGTGCAATACAACCGACTACCATGATAAATCCTTGTGCAGATTAAGTGGAGCGACTTTGGTGATTGTTTTTATGATCGAGGATGTTTATCCAACATATCTGGCAGTTTGTGTTTAATTATTTTGGTCCACACTAGCATTTAAGTTCGGATTTTGTCGCCAATTCATACACAGTTCATAAAATAATTTGAGCCGACATGTAGCCAATATGATTTCTTGTTGCGGATATATAAGAGTGATGGTTTTTATCATTTTGGATGTGTGGAAGGTGTTAGTGATCGAATGTACGCAATTTTGCGTGCCCGAGATAGAGATTGGTGCTCTGGATTATAATAGAATAGTGTAACATAGTAGTGAGAGATGAGGTGTATGAAATTCATGTATTGTGCTTAACCAGAACTATACTTTGGCATTTGTAGATGTTTTTGATCAATTCAATTGATATGTAATCTTTATATTTGATTTTAAGGCAATGAGCCTCTCTCTTTTGAGTAGTGAGCTCTAGGCAGTGTGCCTGAATGCATGTGCATTCCCTAATTGTAATATTTCTACACTTCTGCAGAGTATACCTATATTGTGGGTTCATCCCCACCGTGGTTTTTCTCTTAACTGGGTTTCCACGTACAAAAATCTTAGTGTTATGGTGTTGTGGTTATTTTCTTTATGTTCTTTCATCTTTCTTTTGTTCATATGCATTAAGTGGTTGAAAGAACAATTTAATAAAGTTAAGGATTGCAAAACACTGATTTACCCCCCCTCTCAATGGTCCTTGATTCCAATAATTGGTATTAGAACCTGGTTCCTTGAAAGAAGTCTAAAAACTTGAGGAATATTCGGGAAGGTGATTCAATGAATTCTGATATAGTCTTCATCGAGAACTCCTAGTTGCACTAGATGATCTTGACCATTCCAAAGTTGAAGTCCAGGAGTTGCAGGTGAACCGTAAGGATGCTGAAATTTCATTCAGTCATTGAAAGAGCAACTGACCAAGTCTAGGTAAAAGAGAAAGGAACTTTGTGATTAGCTGAAGCAGAAAGAAAGAAAAAGCATTGAAGATGTTCACCTAAGTCAAGTCTTGAAGGAAAAGACTGAAGAATGTGAGAAGCTTGCAAAAGATAATGTAGTCCTAAAACATGAGATGGAATCTATAGTGATGGGGTTGACCAAGGAAATTGAGGGAAGAAAGAAGAATGAAGAGAATCTTAATCTGTCTTTGAAATAAATGTCTGACGAATGTTTCAGATTTGATTGTGAGATTGGCCAATTGAAGCTTGATTTGCAACAATCCAAGCACAATGAGGAATAACTTGAAAAGTAGATTGTCACTCTTAGGAATGAACTTGTGACTACAAATGAGTACAAGGAGAAGTTAAAGATTAGCTCAGCCAAACTTGATGTATTAATTGAAAGCCAAAAGAGGGTATATAACAAGCAATGTCTTGGATTTGAGAAAGGTGAAAGCTCCAAATCTGGTCAAAGCAATCCTAATCAGAAGAACAAATCTAGAAGGTCTCTGGTAAGACAACCTAATGCTCAAAAATATCCATCATTCAATGGTAATTGTTTTGTTTGCAACAAATTTGGTCATAAAGTTATTCAATGCAGAAGTAGAATGAATCAAAATGGTCCATCTTTCTTTGGTCGGTGTTTCAAATGCAATAAATATGGACATAAATCAAGTGAATGCAAAAGTATGATGAATAACTCTTTCAATAGAGGGAATGTTAGATGTTATGCATATAATAAGTTTGGACACATTGCTAATCAATGCATATCAAGAGGAAATCAAGGGACTTGCAAGTATGGACAAAGAAATATTGTGTGCTACAATCGCAACAAATCCAGCCACATTGCAAGATTCTGCAGCAGAAGAAAAAATGTGAACAGGAAGGGTCCAACAAACAAGAACAAGAGTGTGCAAATAGAAGATAAAGGTAAAGGGAAAATAGATGAGATCAAGAATCAAATGAATAAGACACGGGTAAATAAAAGTGATACTGATACTTGGAATGGGTCCACTCCTGAATCTGGTGCTAGAAATTCATTCGAGAATTCATTTAAGGCCTCTGGCCTAGGGGGAGTTTTCAAGAAAATCCCATTTCCCCCTGCTAACGATTGGTGCATGAATTTGGTTGGCTGATAGAAGTTGTATTGGGCTATTGCATATGATTTGGATTATTTTTTGAAAGAAATAAGGTAATATTGAAGATCTAGAGATGAATTTCTGTAAAGCAGTTTGAGAAGCAAGGGTATCTGAAAGGTTCAGGGCAAGAGCATTTATTGCACTAAAAAGTTAGATGTGCAAATGATACAAGGTAACATTACCTTATCATTTGTCACTTGGCATTCGAAGAGAAAGAGCTTAAGAGTGCTCTACAAGTAGATTTTTGAGAGATCAAAGTGTGAAGGTGATTCTGTGGGAAACCGTAATCCGACGTGAAAGGTATTTATTTGTGAAACTTTTCAAGTTGAAATTTTTGAAAATGGACACTCCATTTGTTGTTGATATCACTGAGAGATATCGCCCCAAATTCAACAAACATCTAATTAAATATGTTGAGGTAAACCCGTTAGGTGCATTTTCCTCAGTTCCATATGGAATTCTTCATGTCGAAGACATTAGGGCATACATTCATGCAAATCTTGAGGAGCTAGGAGGATCACAACTGTTAAATTTACATCCTAATCAATTATTAGGAGATAATTTTAGGCTTAAGCCAAAATATAAGTGTTGGAGGAGAACTTTGCCCAGATTGTCAAGTTTCCTGTATTTGGTGAAAATGAATGGGTCTAGTATGTTTTGAGCCAAATACATGATGAATTTATGTGGTTGAGCAAGTCATTTAAGATTACCAAGGGTGCCATCAAGTTTGTAATTGGTTTGATCTCATCTGATGATTTGCCCATGCTGAAGTTTGTGAAGAACCGGCTCGTCACTGATACAACCAGTCCAAAATTTGACCAGAGGGCAATGAAAATCAATGACATACTCGAGCATGATGTAAAATTTACTTCCATGGTGATTGATTGCAAGATCTATCACTCGAGCCAGGAGAACTCTATATCCAGTACTGCAATCTATGCAGCCTATGAGATGGTCAAGGAAAATACAAAATATGACTTATGTGAGTTGTTGCGGAATGAGCTAATCAAGGATCTGACCAAGATAAAGCAGGACAAGAAGAACACTTTCAAGTATGGTACTCTGATCTTGTGCTTATTCTTTTACTTCATGAATGAGGTTTTGGGAATTGAGAATGTTCAATGGGCATATAATAGACCAGTGGTTGTTCAAATTATAGAACTTTTATACAACATTGGTGATAGTAAGGCCCAAAAAACTTCTCCTTGGGGCTATTTCAAGAATTTTCAAGGCATGATGCATGATAGGGAAAGGATCCCTAAATCAATTGTTGAGAAGTATAAGGACTCTATTTATTTCATGGTTGATACTGATCAGTGCTTGATGGAAGCAGTAGAACCTAGGACAGTTTGGATCATGCCAATGGGGTATGAAGTTGATGCATAGATTGTGGATATGTATTCTCAACATCTTTTGAAAAAACCAATAGACACCTCAAAGGAGAGATTTGGGACATTTGCAGAGAAATTTTTACAGGTGCATTCTCAGTTCGAGAAACCTGAGATAGTTTGGAAGGTTAGGAAAGAAGTTGAGGAGCATGCAGAGAGCATCGACATTACAAAGGAAGTTGTGAGGGAGGCCAGGAAGAGCTCACAACAAGTTGAAGAGGAGAAATATGCCAAGAAAATATCCACTATTTCGAGATCCTCTCCTAGAAATCCAAGGCAAACCATAAGATTTGTACCCTCCTTTAGTTCTACTAAGCCAACCAATAGTGAGAAATCACAAGTCAAATCATCTGACAAGGAAGGAAAAAGGAAGAAAGATAAAAGTTTAAGAGAATGTTAGGATAACCGGTGGACAACTAAGAGTGGGGGGGGGGGGTTTGAATCAGTTGTCAATAGATTATGAAACTTTAAGCACACAAAACCTTTTACCGGAATAACAAATATATCAATTAAGCTCAAACACAAATCATAGAAGAATTACCATCCATCCACAACACATAACACCAGGATTTGTATGTGGAAATCCTGGTAAAGGGAAAAACCACAGTGGGAAGCCTACCCATGGTCAGATAATACTTCTGCAGTAAGTATGCGATTACAATAAGAGGGGCTTGCATATGCAAGAAGGCACACTGCCTAGAGCGCAGTGCTCATCACAAAAGGAGCCTCATTGACTACAAAAGAAATCTAGACTACAATCCAGAAAGATGAATGAACTGCAAGAATAGCATCTCCTATGCCTGAGTACAATTTCAGTTAAGCTCAATACCGGAGGTCTTAAACCTCTTACACAAACCCAATTCGATCACCTATGATCGACCAAAACCTCTGCATATGATTACATCTTTATTCACACACAGATAATCCCATAACCCACATACCACGATCTATAAAGAGATCTTACATCATATGTATACAAACCTGAGACCTAAACAATTAGGTCAGCCACCTAAAAGATAATACAATAAATCTATTACATAATCTCACAAATCAACGATAAACCAAGTCGTCCTAAGACCAAAACAACATAAATCAATCAATAAATCCAACCAGTAACACATCGGGAGCATCAACCAACACGTTACATAAACCGGTCCACAACCTAACAGAATAGAATAGTATTAGGTCTAGTTCTAAATGCAACACCATCAATTAACTAGAACATGAACATGATAACCATCAGCATCCTGGTAACCTTCTAGAAGTCGTACCAACACCACTTATCAGATTCATCAAAAGATCTTCAACAAAGCTCTGTTGGTAAAACCCTTACCAGTAACCAAAAGGCTTACTAGAACAAATGATAGCTTCTGGATCATCAACTATCGAACCAACTAAATGTGATATGCATCAAGAACACATGAATAACCAATCCAAACCAATTCCACAAGCTGGAACATACCGAAAAAGATCTCAAGATCACCATCATAAACCAACCACTCTACCGGAACCCAGTAGACAACAAAACAACTAGTGTTGACATCAATGAAAAACATCAATGCAAAGCATAATCAATTCATCCAAATTTCCAAGAATCTCCCCCTTTGGCATTGATAACAACACTAGATGTGAAAAACATCCAAGTGCCAAGAAATGCCAAAAAAGTCTCCCCCAATGGAAGACATCCAACAATTTCCCCAAAATGATATGACAATGAAGTTCTAAACCAACATACCACACTCCCCCTATGAATGATATCCTTGTTAATCTCTTCTTTTCACATAAATATCTCCCCCCCTTTGACATCAATGCCAGAAATATGACATAAACATCAAAGAAAAATCATAAATCCTCTTAACCACACAACTGACTACTCCTCTGAGTAGTAACACCAACTCATCAATCCAGAACGAATGATAGCTCTGATAGTGCATGTTGGACTGATGTCAATCAGCATCACTCAAGTCTCTACCGGAGGGGCAAAAACCCCCAATTTGTCTCTAAAGTATTCAAATGACTCCTTAAGAAAAGGTTTAGTGAAGATATTTGCAATCTGCATGTTCACATAAACGAATTTGACTTCATTTGCTTCCACCTTCTCCTTCAAAAAATTATACTTGATAGAAATGTGCTTTGTCTTAGAATGAAATATCAGATTCTTTGATATGTCAATAGCAACAAAGTTATCATAGTGAATAACTATCAGCTCATTACAATCTACCCTTATATCCTTCAACATTTGCTTCATCCATAGAACTTGTGTACAGTTAGTAGCAACAACAACATGCTCAGCTTCAGTAGTAGATAAAGAAGTACATGATTGTTTCTTGTTGATCCATGGAACAAGTTTCTTTCCGAGAAAGAAAGCTCCACCAGATGTTCTCTTTCAGTCATCAACATCTCTAGGCCAATCTACATCTGTGTATGCACATAGTGTAAAGTCATCATTTTTAGGATACCACAAACCATACTCAGTTTTTCCTTGTAAATACCTGAAAAATCCTTTTCACTGCACTCTCATGATTCTATCCAGGATCACTTTGATATCTTGATACAATACAAACTGCTTTCATTATATCCGGTCTAGTCTAAGTCAAATATAACAAACCTCCAATCATAGATTTATACCTTGTAGGATTTACTAGAGTCGATGCATCTTTCTTTGTCAATTTCTCACTTGTAACTATAGGAGTATCAACCACTTTAGAACTTTCCATACCAAATTTCTTCAACAAATCCCTAGCATTCTTAGTTTGATAAAAGAAAATACCTTTATCAGTCTGAGTAATCTATAAACCTAAGAAAAATTTCATCTCCCCAATCATAGACATCTCAAATTCATTCTTCATATTATCACAAAATTCCATACATAACTTATCCTCACTTCCAAAAATGATATCATCAACAAAGACTTCAACAAACAATATGTCATCATCAGTGATCTTATAATATAAGTTACTGTCAGCGTTACCTTTAGTGAAACCAAGATTCAAAATATATTTGACCAATCTAGCATACCAAGCTCTAAGGGCTTGTTACAATCCATATAAAGCTTTCCTTAACCTACAAACCATGTTTTTATCATTTGAAAGTGAAAATCCATTAGGATGCTCAATGTAAAATTCTTCCTCAAGATCTCCATTAAAAAATGTACACTTGACATCCATCTGATAAACCTTGTATTTCTTATGGGCAACATAAGCAAGAAATAGTCTCACAGCTTCAATCCTAGCTACTGGAGAAAAATTCTCATCATAATCAATTCCTTCCTTCTGAGAATATCCTTTACATACCAATCTAGCCTTATTCCTCAAAACTTATCCATCCTCGTTCAATTTATTCCTAAAGACCCATTTAGTTCCAATAACATTCTTATTTTTAGGTTGGGGAAATAAAGTCCATATGTTGTTCTTTTCTATCTAATCTAATTCCTCTTCCATAGCTCTCATCCAACATTCATCTTTACAAGCTTCAATAACTGATGCTAGTTCAACTTGAGAAATTAAACATACCTCATTAGCTACCAACCTTCTTCTTATCATTACTCCTTTGTTCTTGTCTCCAATGATCTAATCTTCTGAATGATTTAATCATACATACCTAGGAGTCTTCTGACTTTCTATTTCTCTGTTTTGATCTTCAATTATTGTTGAATTTTCTGATACTACCGGGGTAACTGGTTCAACATTCTATTTTGGTAAAAGTGCTACCGGTTCAGTTATGATCAACTCCACTTCTGGTTCTCTCTCATAAGTTCTTATTTGACCTTTGTACAACTTGTCCACCTTGACATTAGCACTCTCCACATTTCTCTGCAATATTTTGTTATAACATTTATATGCTTTGCTTTTATTGGAGTAACTAAGAAATATCCCTTCATCACATCTAGGATCAAACTTTCTAATGGAATCATCTCTTTTAATATAGCATTTACTACCAAAGATTTTGAAATACTTAACTGTAGGTGTATGACCAAACCATAACTCATAAGGTGTCTTACCGATGTCTCCTTTGATATGAACTCTATTGAATGTGTATACCACCATGCTCACAAATTCTCTGCAGTAAATATGAGGCAGATTATCTTCCATCATCATAGTTATAGATGAATCCAAGATAGTTTTGTTCTTTCTTTCCACAACACCATTATGTTGAGGTGTTCAGGGTGCAGACAACTATCTCCTTATCCCATGCTTCTCACAATAATTGTTAAATTCATTGGATGTGAATTCACCACCTTGATCAGACTTTAATTAAGCATTTAATCTTCAACTCTATCTCTATTTCAACTTTAGCTTTAAAGAACTTGAAATTTTCAAAATCTTCAGATTTATCCCTTAGAAAAGTAACCCACATCATTCTAGAATAGTCATCAATGATTAGCATGAAATATCTATCACCCTGAAATTTTTTTATTCTAGCAGGACCACACAAATCAGTATGAATAAGATCAAGAACATCATTAGATTTTTCTTGTATACTCTTAAAAGAAGTTTTGACTTGCTTTCCCATTTGACATTCCTTACATACCAGATTATAGGGCTTCACAATCTTAGGTATATCTCTAATAGCCTTAGTTGAACTGATCTTTACAATGCAATCAAAATTCACATGACACAACCTCTTATTTCATAGCCAACTCTCATCAATTTGTGCAAACAAACATGTCTTCTCACTGGAGTTCAAATGAAAGATGTTACCTTTAGTTTGAGTATCAGTTGCAAGATCTCCAATCTAGATTTGTTGATGATTTTGCATTTCCCATCCTTGAATTGTAATTGAAATCCTTTATCCACCAACTGTCCTACACTCAAAAGATTATTCCTTAAACCTTCAACATAATAAACACTATCAATATTATGCTTACCATCCAATGATATAGTTCCTCTTCCTCTGATCATGCATGCTTTGCAATCTCCAAATCTAACCAAACCACCATCAAATTCTTGCAAAGATAGAAACTTCCTTTTATCTCCAATCATATGATGTGAACATCTACTGTCTATCACCCTTTCATCCTTGTCTTCAATTTTATCAACAAGGGCCTTTTCCTCATTTTGAATGATAGGTTTCAGAATATCTTCCTTGATAGCCAAAAATACCCATTCATTTTCATTGCCAGATCCACTAGCTGAATCTTGTGTCGGTTCATCATCAGAATCAGTCACACCTTCCTCATCTGCATAGTAACATGATTTGTCTTTGTTCCTCCTGTACTTATGTTTGTTTTGATAGTCATGGTTAGGCCTAAAAGATATTCTAGCTTTCTCTTCAAATCTTGAATTCCTTATAGGACATCTAGATGCAAAATGACCTATCTTATTACATGCAAAACATTTGAAAGGTGATTTTCCTTCATACTTACTTCTTGTCGGACCTTTAGGTACTCGTCTAGCAACTAAGGCTTCAAGTTGCTCAAAATCTTCATCTTCTTTCTTCATTTCCTCTAGTTCCTTCACGTATAAATATTTCCAATCACTCTTATCGGTTGATGATGTAGATGTATGAAAAGCAGATTCAATCTTTGCAACTCCTTAAGGACCAAATTCTTCAAGCTCAAGGGCAGATAACTTTCCAACCAAAGTATCCCTGTCGACAAACGTGTTAGACATTGTTCTCAACTCATTAATTGTAGTATCCTTCATCTTGTAAGTCGATGGCAAAGCTGCTCTTGGTAATTTAGAAAAAATCTCATCTTTGCTCAGAGATCCACCGCAACACTGAATTTCCATAACAATTTCATTAACTCTTTCCATAAAAGTAGTAATTCTTTCATCTTCTTCCATTTTCAGGTTCTCATACCTCACCTGGTAACCATCAAGTTTAGCAATTTTAACAGTAGGGTCACCTTCATTCAGAGTCTCCAACTTATCCCATATAGCCTTTGCAGATGATTGGTCAGTTAATTCCATTATTTGTTGATCAGAAAGTGCACTCAAGAGGGCTTCTCTAGCTCTACAGTAATTTTCAATGTTCTATCCAAGTCTGTCGGAGGAGGATTTTCAGATGTCGAATTATAAGGGGTATATCCTTTTTTAGTGATCTCCCAAATCTCTTTCCCAATACATCTCAAATGGGTCTCCATCTAAATCTTCCATCCTCGGTAATTTGTTGAATCAAGCTTAAGGGTTTCTTTCTAGAAAACAACTGCAGATGAACTATTAGATGCCATAGGATCTTCCTCAAGTGGTTAAGCTTCTGCGGAGAGGACTAGGCTTTGATACCAATTGTTAGGATAATTGGTAGACAACTGAGAGGGAAGGGGGTGAATCAGTTGTCAATAGATTATGAAACTTTAAGCACAAAAAAAACTTTTACTCCAATATCAATTAATCTCAAACATAAATCACAGATCAATTACTATCCATCCACAACACATAACACCATGATTTGTAAGTGGAAAACCCGGTAAAAGGAAAAACCACGATGGGAAGCCTACCCACAATCAGATAATACTTCTGCAGTAAGTATGTGATTACAATAAGAGGGGCATGCACATGCAGGAGGGCACACTTCCTAGAGGGCACTGCTCATCACAAAAGGTGTCTCACTGACTACAAAAGAAATCCAAACTAAAATCCAGAAATATGAATGAACTACAAGAATAACATCTCCTATGTCTGAGTACAATTCTAGTTAAGCTCAATACCGGAGGCCTTAAACCTCTTACATAAACCCAATTTGATCACCTATGATTGACCAAAACCTCTGCATATGATTAAAAATTTATTCGCACACAGATAATCCCATAACCCACATACCACAATCTACAAAGAGGTCTTACATCATATTTATACAAACATGAGACCTAAACAATTAGATTAGCCACCTAAAAGATAATACAATAAATTGGGTACATAATCCTACAAACCAATGATAAACCAGGTCAGCCTAATACCGAAACAACATAAACCAATCAATAAATTCAACTGGTAACGCATCGGGAGAATCAACCAACATGTTACATAAATCGATCCATAGCCTAACATAATAGAATAGCATTATGTCTGGTTGTAAATGTAACACCATCAATCAACTGGAACATGAACATGATAACCATTAGCATCCTGATAACCTTAGAGAAGTCATACCAACACCACTTATTAGATTCATCAAAAGATCTTCAACAAAGCTTTGTTGATAAAACCCTTACCAGTAACCAAACAGCTTACTAGAACAAATGATAGCTTCTAGATCATCAAATCTTGAACCAATGGAATGTGATACGCATCAAGAACTCATGATTAACCAATCCAAACCAATTCCACAAGCCAGAACATACCGGAGAAGATCTCCAGATCAACATCGTAAACCAACCACTCTACCGAAACCCAGTAGACAACAAAACAACTAGTGTTGACATAATGATAAACATCAATGCAATGCATAATCAATTCCTCCAGATTGCCAATAAAGAATACGTAACTGTTGAAGATGATAAGGAAACTAAATCTGATGAAGTTATAAAAGAAATAAAGACAAAGGGAACCAAAGCTACAAGAGTCTCTAAAGCCAAACCATCTGGTGAAGAGAAGGCAAGTAAGAAAATGAAGATAGATAAATCTGATATGTCTATTAATGATGTAGAAAAAGCTATCACTATAGAAGGTAACTTAAAGCCATTTTTTGAGTTTTATGATAAATTTGATGATGCTAAGAAGAGAATATTGGAAGAAGCCACAATAGAATACTTGAATACATTCAATAGGGCACTTACACAAATCATGTCTGAGATTCCAAAAAACCTATATAATCTCTTAGAGATGAGAATAGTTAATGCCAACATTGAGGAGGAAATACTTAGAGAGAAAGTGTTGATAAGTTTATGCCTTGTTATATTAGATGAATAGATGAATTAGATATTTAAGGAAGTAAAAAGACAATTCAAAAGTAAAACAAGGGTGAATAAGCTTATGATTGGAGGGACAAATGTAGTGGTGAAAGAGACAAAGAAGATATTGAAGGCAATTCTTGAAAAGCATAGATTTGATGTAGTCTCAGGAGAAGAAAAAGGTGGTGATGATACATCTGTTCCAGATGTTGAGCAAGTTGAAGTAAATGTTTCCTCTATTCCAGAAACAAGAGTTGGAGAAGAGATAAATAAAAGTAATGAAGAAACAATGCAGGATGTAGTTAAGGATACTAATCCTCCAGACCAAACAAATGTTGGGACAGTAAAGGTGACAAAGGAAGAAGCAGAGAAAGTGATTGAGGAGAAGAAGATTGAAATCAAAGTTGAAGCAAGAGACACAATAGGGGAAATGAAGGAATTTTTAGAGAAAGATAAGCTAAACTTGGATGATCCGGAATTGACTGAAGGGATTATCAATTTGGCCACACTTTCTCCCATCCAGAAGATAAAGTTTGCATCTTTTGCATAGGCTAAGGCAAGAGAGGAGATCCTGAAAAACTCACATGTAGGACAGTGAGCTACTAAGTCTTGCAACCGATATCTTGAAGAAGATAATGCCTACATTTGTTAAGGACACATCTGATTCTCCCTCCAGATAGCTGAAGAGCCTAATCAACTCTATAAGTACTCACTTTGAGTACTTAGAAAAGTCAGCTGAGATTAAGGTCTGGAATGAATTTAATGATAAAATATTGAAGGAGATGATTGTAAATGATAGGATTGTGGTAGACACTTGTGTAAAGAGTATTCAAAATGCCTTATATGAATGTGACAATGTCTACAAGTCTTGTTTATCATCTTCCAAATTTGTTGAAGACATTGAGAAGTGGATAAAGGAGAATGAGAAGCAATTGGCAAATATTTCTCAATCCTTTGATCCCTTGACTACTTATGTGACTAGCCAATAAGGTCAAGTTGTATCATTACTTGACAAGATTAAGAGCTTAATGCATGATAAGGACAAGATTGTTGGTAGAGTTGGTGAGCTTCGGAGTCTAATTTCTCCTATGTCTGAAACAATGCTTAGTGCTTTAAAGGAAGCCCAAGATGTCATGACCACAAATGATCCCATAGATCTTTAGCCAGTAGAGATGCAGGCATTTCTCTTCAATGGTCTCATCTCAGTTTTAGAGTATCTCAAGAAAGGTTGGGACAGTCATTTGAATTTATTGAAGAACATTTTTGCAAATATATTTAAGTTTATGTAAGATAGGGATGTCTATGTGTACATATGATGTTCTATATAGAGTTTTGTATGTAATTTTGGCATGTGAATCCCTGCCTTTTCCATTGACATCAAAGGGAGAGTGTAGGGCAATGAAAAACGTAATAATCATCTCAAGAGGAGTTTTTGAGTTTTGTAGTGTGAGCGGTACTGATTTTGACACTTAGTCATTTTTCACTAAGTGTTGCCATCAATGCCAAAGGGGGAGACTGCTGGCAAAAGACACTGTAGAGGTTATCTAGTGTTGTCATTGATGGCAACCTGAGTCAATGTACCCATCTGTAGTGAATGATTTGCTCATACTGGAAGTCAAATTGAAGATTGGTTTAAGCCTGGCAAGCTTAGAACAGAGCATCTGACAATGTTCCGTATTTTGGTTGGTATTTTATTTCAAGTTAATATTTTGTGGTGCGGATCTTAGGGAAGATTGATAGATGTTTGGAGTACCTTATTCCATAATTTTAGCCTTTGTTGATGATTGATGTGCGAGTTAGAAGGTTTGTTGTATCGGGTTTTGGTCTGACACTGCAATACGACCGACTAGCATGATAAATCCTTATGCAGATTAAGTGGAAGGACTTTGGCGATTGTTTTTTTGATCAAGTATGTTTAGCCGACATATGTGGTAGCATGTGTTTGATTGTTTTGGTCCGCACTAGCATTTGAGTTCAAATTTTGTAGCCAATTCGTACATGGTTCATAAAATAATTAAATGTTCTTGAGCCGACAAGTAGCCAATATGATTTCTTGTTACCGATATATAAAAGCGATGGTTTTGATCATTTTGGATGTGTGGAAGGCATTAGTGATCAATTGTACGCAGTTTCACATACATAGGATAGAGATTGGTGCTCCAGATTATAGTAGAATAGTGTAACAGAGCAGTGAGAGATGAGGTGTATGAAATTCATGTATTGTGCTTAATCGGAACTGTACTTTGGCATTTGTATATGTTTTTCATTGGTTCAATTGATCTGTAATCTTTGAATTTGATTCGTAGGTAGTGGCCCTCTCTCTTTTGAGTAGCGAGCTCTAGGCAGTGTGCTTGAATGCATGTGCACCCCCTAATTGTAATATTTCTATACTTCTGCAGAGTATACCTATATTGTGGGTTCATCCCCACCGTTTTTTTTCCCTTAAATAGGTTTCCACGTACAAAAAACTTGGTGTTATGGTGTTGTGGTTATTTTATTTATGTTCTTGCATCTTTCTTTTGTTCATATGCATTAAGTGGTTGAAAGAGCAATTTAATAAAGTTAAAGATTGTAGAACACTGATTCACCCCACCTCTCAGTGCTCCTTGATTCCAATAATTTTAACATGTTGGCCTCTTTTTAAAATTGCAAGGAAAGATGAAGCCCTATGATAATATGATAATCATGTTTAGGGGTTTATAGTAGTGAGGATGATAACTAGGCATGGTTGTGTCTAGACAAGAACCTACCACATAGAAAACTTATTTCAACAAAGCTTGTTGGGGAAGACTCTAATAGCTTTATTGATACTAATAAATGTTCATTAAAGAATCTATATAAATTGATATTTGTAATCTCTAGATAGATTGAGATGAATTGCGAATTTGGGAGGAATAACAATATTTTATTTATACATTTCCACTTCATAGAAATATGCATGATGATGGTTGTATCTTAAGTTGAACTCGGTGGCTATCATGGAAGTTTTGATAAAATAAAGGTTGTGTTTATAGCAAGTTGAAGAACTTTCCTGGGGACCTAAAGGGTACATGGAGGGATAGATGGAATTAACAAGATTTAAAAGTGAGTATGTTGTGAGACAAGTTATTGTCAACTTTGGATAGAACCTAAGTTGTAATATAAAGTTCTTAGTTTGAAGGCTCAAGAGTTAGAAGGGAGGTGATCTTAGCTTAATTTTTTTTTTAATTATGATGTATTTATATTACCCTCTCAACAGACATATCCCATTCAATTATGAAGTGGGTTAAGAGACATGAAGAGAATCAAATAAATATAAATATACGAATTAAATAATCAATTTGTTTATTCACTTTAATTAAATGATCTTTTTTGTTTAATTAAATTCAATTTCCATATTCCCATGATTAAATAGTTTCTTCAAATTATTTAATTATCTAATCATGTCCTCTAAATTTGTCTAATTTTATTTATCCATCATTTCAAATGAATTTCATTTGCCTCCAAATTCAAATCAACTTCATTTCCCCTCTCATTTCAATCTCAATTTCATGTTTTCAAAAATCCAAATTTCCCCCAAATGATATTTCATTTCAATTTCCTATAGCACGTGTGGAAATTCCTAACTGCCACTGACTCTCAATTAGTCTTCAATCACCACTTTATGATTGACCAATCAATTCAGTCTTCAAATCAACCAAATCAGTAAAGAATTCAATCAATCCTTTTAACTCTTAATCAATTCAGTTCCACTTTCAATCAAATATCTTAACTAGTCAGTCAAATGAGTTATTTCCTCAACTAGATTCAATTACATCGTAATTATCTTTCACCTATTTTGTCTCGTGAAATATCAGCCATTGATCAATTTTTTTCTCAACTCAATCTCAAATGTTGAATTGAACCTCTTAAATTCTATAAATTGAACATCAATCTTATTATCATCAACCATTATCTTTGTAATTTGTGTGCTTACATCTTACAGGTTTTCGTGAAGTGTAACTTTGAGAGCCATCACCCACACAAAAAGAAGGAGAACAATGGAGGCCAAGTGCATTGGACTCAATAGAGGTTTATATGTTTCATGATTGTTTTGTTGATTTCTCTTGTATTCTTTATTGAGTTGTGTTTGGATTGTGTTTATTATATTTAAGGTTTAGTGGTTGCCTTTTATGTCTAATTGACATGTTGAATTTCCCCTCATACATATCTGGTGAACCCAATGTAAACTAACAACAACCTAACCTACAAATTTCATGAAGTTGCAACTACAGATTTTGAATTACGCAATTGATATCAAATTTATGTAATTGCAAAAGGATTTACACAATCGATAATAATATTTCACACAATTGACAATAATATTTCACACAATTGACGATTGGAATCATGCAATTGCTTGTTCGATTTCTAGAGTTATAATTATGCATTTTGATGCTTAATGTGTCAATTTTTGTCAATTTCTTGTTCTGTTTTCTGGTTTTCTAATTTTTAAATTAGGATTGTTCTTACTAATGTCTAAAAATTAACATGTGGCAATCGTGAGTCAAAAACAAAATTGTTCAAACTAGTAACGCGTGTTTTGCAAGGATCTGATTTCTTTTGTATTTTCACTACTTGGTAGTTAGAAAACACTTTGTTTTTTCTTAAAGGAATTAACCATTGTATAAATACTAGTAGAGTCAATCCACATTTGAGCCAATTTAGGCCCTTGATGCACACTTTTGAATTTCAAAGTAGCCAAGTCCACAACCATAGTGTTTTATGTGTATTCTAACTGTTTCATCACTTAATTTGTCTAAAACTTCCATCAAAACAACTTGCAACATTTCAATTTCCAAAATTAAGATAGAGTTCCGCAGTTGCCATTTTAATTTTTGCATCTTCCTTATCAAAATTTGCATTTGACCTTAATCTACTATGCAATTGCTAATCAATTTTTGCATTTGACCAAAATCCTTTTTGCAGTTATGAGGTCTAATTTTGCAATTGATTGCTACAATCAGTAATCAAATGGGTCACTTACATCATTCAATTGGGATCTAAATCAATTTTATCTTTGTGAGTGATCAAGCTTGTAGAGTCTGTAGGGACATATAGTTCCATCTTTTTAGAGTCATATTACTTACAAAAGATCACGTTCGCAACCTAAGTTCCCTTAGTGTCATTTTAGAATAAAATCAAGTTTCCAAACATTAGCATCCTTAGGAAAATTGCATCATAGAAATCAGCTATTCTTAAGGAAATTAGGAAATCGAATCATAGGATTAAACCTTCGTCATTATCAAAGACACCAAGACGTCATCAAATATTCAATCATCAAATTCAACCCTTACGCTCATCAATCTAGCATAGGGTCATAACTTTTACCAGATCATCAAACAACCATCAATCTTATCTTCAGGTCAAAGTTTCTCTTTCAATTTCATAGGTGAACATCCATAAATTCATGCTCAAAAATTTCCTAGGAATCAAGCCTATAGAATTGCATAGTAGAAATTCGTTGTTATTATTATATTAATTAATAATAATAATTACTTAATTTAGAATGTATATAACGATCAAGGAGGGGACATGACAGTCCACCCTTCCCGAAATTGCTTGTCCTCAAGCAATTGTCAATTTTCTCAAACTGAGTTATCTCCCAATATGAATAAAAAACACGGAGCATACACATAAAAAACACGAAGCATACACATGGATAATTATTATACATCCTTGATCATTATATACATCCTAAATGAAGTAATTATTATTATTAATTAATATAATAATAACAACGAATTTCTATTTAGAATTTATTTATTTATTAAATGTATTATTTAATTAATATCTATTAATATTTATTACTAATAATATTCCCGAAATATTCAAATAAAAATAAATAATAAAACTATAATAATATAAATAAATAAATAAGTAACAATAAATATAATATTTATTAAGACAACTAAAATGGAAGGAATCTAAACATAGACAACATCCAAAGCGATTAATGAACATTGGATCGACATCCAAATTAATACGTCTCCACAATAACATTAAGGATTAATTAGAATCAACGACATTAAACTAAAGGAACAATTTATCTTGTGATCAACTGAGAGGAATAGACAAAAGCATAAGTAGCGATCGAAATCTGAATATGAGTATCAATCAAGAAATATCAATGCTTTATACTTGCATGTTTCTAATCAAGGGAAGACCTTAATTAAGACAACATGGCATCTGTGTATCAACAAAATTATTGTTGAATAGATGACTAAAAACAATTAAAGATATCAAATACCATATTGGTCATCAATAAACAATATGAATTATTGGGGAGGTATCGGATCAAAGCATGGTGAGGAGATCATTTATCTCTATCAAGGATGAAAGGACCATGTGGTTGTCAAGAGACTGACCAGGTTTATAGCAATAATAGCGATTAATATTTACCATCAGGGGCATTTGAGCATAATCACAATATCGGCAAAGGCTAACATATAAATAAACACCATTAATAAATGATGACTATTCAATTAAGGAGAGAAGACCATCCATCCTTGAGGACAACACGATATTGTCCAAGCATTAAGTATATTAATCGATTAGTGGAGAAGATATATTAGTCACCGGTTTGTAAGAAGACTAATAAAAGGTCACGACTCAATGATTATAGAGAAATTGACATAAGGATAACGATGAGGTGGATAACATTAATAATGAAAGGATGCAACTACAAGGAAGTAGTGTGATGAAGGTAGGCAATCGCCACAATCCACGAGACATGTCTCATCTACGTAGTTCCTCATCCCAAACACATGGTATAGAAGAAAAATCACAATCCCTCATTAGGGGGAAAAAGGTAGGCAACCCGTGGTATAAGGAAAGCTGCGAACAACAAAAGAAACTGCAGATTGGAAGCTGCTACGGCGGGTGCAGACAGGTAAGGGATGTCACAAATGTATATGTAAATGAATATAGTTAATGGAGATTTATATATATTAATAATGAATATTTTAATATATATATTAATGAATATTAATAATGAATATTTTAATATATATTAATGAATATTAACAATAAATATTTTAATACATATATTAATGAATATTTTAATACATATGTTGATGAATATAAGTAATGAACATTTTCTTACATATGTTAATGAATGGTTCTTAGATGTTAATGAATACATATCAATGAATAGTTAGGAATATATGTTAATAAATAAATGTGAATTGTGGATAATGGATATTTTCTGAATATATGTTAGGGAATACATGTTAAATTAGGAATATGTAAATGTGGATTATGGAATGGAAAATAGTAATAAATTATAAAATGTAATATAATTGTGACTACATGATGGAGTATATAAGGAGGAAACTCCCTTAGTCTAATGGAGGGATTATGATAATCCCTGGTAGGTAGTATATACACTAAATATCTATATGCATATATGTATGGCTTGGTTGACAAAGTTCATTCAAGAAGAGACAGATTTGGCCAGTCCCCTTTAATGGACTTGGATGATGAAATGCATCATCCAAGGCAAGGAATTGACATATGGTCTTCCTTGGATGGCTTGGGTGTAAGAAATTACACCTAAGATAGGAATCGAATTAAGCTTTGATTTCTTGGATGGCTTGGGTGTAAGAAGTTACATCCAAGATAGGAATCGAATTAACCTTCGATTTCCTGGATGGCTTGGGTGTAAGAAGTTACATCCAAGATAGGAATCGAATTAACCTTTGATTTCCTGGATGGCTTGGGTGTAAGAAATTACATTGAAGATAGGAATCAAATTTACCTTCAATTTCCTGGATGGCTTGGAACCAAGATGGGTTCCAAGAAGGTGATCTTCACAGCTGCCTAAGGACATATCCCCATGTTGCACTCGTATCCTTTTTAAGAATTGTGATTGGTGTTAATTAAGTACTTTAAAGTGAAGAATCATTTTTTCTTTGATTAATTTATTAAGGACACAGATAAAAGAAGCAAGATGGTGGCACTGGAAGATAATAGGAGCGGCACTGGCGAACAGAACAGGGTCACCAATCTGAGGTATTTTGGCTCCCAGTCCACGAAGGTTGGTTCTTGGAGCGATGAAGCGGACATTGCTTTTCCCATTAAGACTGGTAGAATGCAAGTTGTCTAGGAACTAGATAAAGAAGGGGTAACAGATAGGTTTCAGGGCTCCAAATATTCCAGTCCGCAGTTAAACCATGGAAATCCCTACTCAAGTGGTAATCTGTGCCCTATTGACTTGCACAAGTGGAAGGCGAATGGTTTTAGTTGGAACAACAAAGGCTAGTTCCGCAAGGCTAACCATCCTATATCCGAGGGCCCTAGAAATTGGTATCCACCACCTTAACCTAACACTTTCGATGCGCTGCTCGAGAGAGACATCCCTTATACCGACTCTTTTTTGGCTCCCCTGACTAATCATGGTAATTCCCAAAAATGGAATGGGAACTTCAAGCAAGGAAACTCTAAGGCAGATCAAGCAAGGTTTTGGAGATCTAACTACCGTCTGATTAATCGGATCCCTCGACCGAATCTGGAAAGACGCCTAGACTTTCAGAGAGCAGGCTCTCTCTCTGAGCAGCCCCGTTTTCATAAACTGGTAAGTAAAACCTCAAGAGCCACTATCTTTTTGGATGAGAATAAAATTAATTCTGCTCAGTAAAATTTGCTTGAGTCTTGCCTTTTTATCAAGTGGGGTGGTGGAAAGCGGGTTAAGGACAACTTTGAATCCTAGTGTAGAGTGTAGTGGGGAAATGATATTAATATTAATATTCTCCTGAATGATTCCTATGTGATTGAATTTATGAACAATAAGGAGCAATGGCAAGCTAAAAACAGAGGTCCATATATCCTAGATGGCATTGAAGTTCACATCATCGATTGGTAGCCCAATTTTAATCCCCGGACATATGTCTTGCCAGATAGCAAGGTATGGATAAGACTGTATAATTGTCCCTTGGATTATTGGCACATTGATGTAATTAAGGACATATGCAAAAACATTGGTACATTTGTATCGGCTGATGATATATTGGAAGATAAACTATGGGGAAGGTTTCTCAGAATTTGTATTAGCACAAATCAAATCAACAAGATCCCTGACGAAGTCAGAATTATTGGGGCTGGAAAGATCTGGATTCAAAAGATTGATAGGGAAGATCAGTTGTATATTTGTCCTAAATTCTTCTCCTTGGATCATTCTGGAATTAGTTGTGATGTCTTGACTATGATACAACGAAATTATTCCTGTATGCAATCTCCTATTGAGGATAAACTGCAACTAGAACCTCTCATTACCAATGACTTCGGGGATGCCCTTTGCAACGATACTCTTGAGAAGGAGAATGTTATGCTAACGGAGGAAACCCCTTTGATCATTGTCCCCCCCTCCTTTGGTCAAAATGAGAGCCAACAAGATCTTCTCACACCGCTGGAAAGGACCAAATCCCTACAGGCGGACATTGAATCCAAGATTGTAGACTCTCTTCCACCCTCCCCCTTTGTGGCGAGGAATCAATTGGCAATTGAAGACAGAAATCCACCCCCTCAAGATATGGAGAATGACACTATAGGGGTGTTGGGAGGGAAGAATGTCTCTCTGATAGGTATTGAACTAGAAGATGGCAAAATTAAAACCTCCTCCTCGGAGGGGGAGGAGGACTTTGAACTTGACTCAAAGCTTATAATGGAGGGTTCCTTAAAAGGTTTTGGAAAATCAAATTCGACTATTAATAAACCAAATTTTAAACCAAAAGGTGTGTGGGGGCGCAAGTCCAAAAAAGTCATGCTAGCAATAGTTGGTGCTGCCCGTGGTCAAACCAAACTTAATTTAGGGAAGGGAATTGCCCTTCCCTAGGAGTCATGAGACTCTTATCTTGGAACATCAGGGGCATCAATGCCCTTGACAAATGGCACTTGATTAAGTGCCAGATTGATGACACCAAAGGAGATATTTGGCTACTACAGGAAACTAAATGGAGGAAGGCTGAGATTGAGCCCAAAATGAGAGTTTGGGAATAGTGGAATGGGTTTTTTAGGTAATCGAATGGAGCTTCCGGTGGCTTGGGAATTATTTGGAACCCCATGAATGTTAAGATCTCACTTGTGGTAGAAGATAAGTATTGGCAACATTGCTTGGTCACTATTCTTGGATGAAATGAGAACTTCAATCTCTTCAATGTGTACGGACCTTCTTCTGCTGGTGATAAGTGGGCTCTCTGGGATCTCCTATCCATTCAGCTAAATAATATTATCGATGGTAGTTGTGTGGTAGCTGGGGATTTTAATGCGATCCTTTCTAGCACTAAGAAAAGTGGGGGTATTCAGAGGACTGGTACGTCCCAAAAAGACTTCTTGGACTTTGTTGAGAAGAATCACCTCTTAGACATTGTTTCAAAAAATGGAATTTTCACATGGTCGAACTGGAGATTGGGCTTCACTAATATTGTTGAAAGACTTGACCGGTTCCTTGTTTCTGGTGATTGGCTAGGCCAAAATCTAGCCTTAGAATCATCGATTCTATCACTCACCGAATCAGATCACTACCTGATCTGTCTGGAGGTTGCCTTGGCTCAAGCAGAGAGAGGTACTCTGTTCCAGTTTGAGAAAATGTGGCTCAGAGTGGTTGAACTACATGATCTTATAGCGGCTTGGTGGAATAAGCCGATATTTAGGAATCATTCGAGACTTCTCATTCTCAATAAAAAACTCAAGTATATTAAGGTTAAGATCAAGGAATGGAATAATAACCACTTCAAGAATATTCATATGGAGAAATTAAGAATTAAGGCTGAATTGGCAGATTTAACGAACTCTGTTACGTCTTCAGGAATGACTGAGGAGCTATTCATCAAAGAAAATTCTCTCAAATCTGACCTAAATGAAATCCTTAGATGTGAGGAAATCCACTGGCGACAAAAATCAAGGGAGTTATGGTTAAAGGAAGGAGATAAAAACACCAAATTCTTCCACCGGTTGGCCATTGCCAATTGACATAGAAACAAAATATCAGAGATTATGAGTTCAGATGGTGTCATCATTAGGAATTATGAGGATATTGCGTAGGAAGCTATAAGTTTCTTTGGCTCTCTACTGAATGGTGACCATCAGGTCGATCATGAAGCAAGAGCCAGAATTCTAAATTCAATCCCATCCATCATTTCTACTAATCAAAATACAGCTCTCTGTACGCCCATTTCTACTGATGAAGTAAGGAAAACCACCCTCCAGTTGAAACCAGATAAGACTCTTGGCCCGGATGGCTTCCCTATCGCATTCTTCCATCATTATTGGGATATCATTACTCGAGATTTACACCTTGCTGTAGAAGAATCAAGAAAGAAGATGACTATGTTAGGGGCCATCAATCACACCCCTTTAACTCTAATTCCGAAGAAGTAGAACCCACAATAGATGAGTGACTTTAGGCTTATCGCTCTATGCAATACTGTATATAAGATTGTAACAAAGATCATAGCTAATAGATTGAAGCCCCTCCTTAAGCACATCATATCAGAGGAACAAAGCGGGTTTTCCCCTAGAAGATCCATTGTAGAAGGTATCATTGTTGCTCATGAAACACTCCACACAGCCAGGAAAACCAAAGACTCCTATATGATTTTAAAACTGGACATCCTGAAAACTTATGACATGGTGGACAGGGATTTCTTATTTGATGTTCTCAATAAATTTGGCTTCTATAAGGAATGGCTCACTTGGGTCTCGAGTTGTCTCTCTTCCCCCAAATTCTCAGTTCTGGTCAATGGTTCATCCCACGGTTTCTTCTCTTCGACAAGAGGTATTAGAAAAGGTGATCCATTATCACCCTTTCTATTTATCATAATGGCTGAAGCTTTAGGTCATTCCATAAGAGCTCTCCATCAAGATGGTCATTGGGTTAGAGTTAATGTGGCAATAGGGGTTGAAAAAATGACCCATCTTCAGTTTGCTGACGACACCATTCTATTTGGATCAGCCTGTAGGCGGGAAGCCAGATCAATCAAAACTTGCCTTGATGACTACTATTTGGCTTCTAGACAGAAAATCAACTGGCACAAATCTGAAGTGTTTTTTGTCAACACTCCGCTCAACTTATAAATGGTATTATCAAGGATTCTCAATCTCAGAGTTGCTAATTTCCCAGGGAAATTTCTTAGTACCTCGCTCTTCATTGGTAGTAACAGAGCTCACTCCTGGAAGCACCTCATTGATAAGTGAAAATCCAAGCTTGCAACTTGGAAAGGCAAGTGGTTATCTTCTGCTGGGAAACTCACTATGATAAAGTCGGTCCTTTCAGCGCTACCAATTTTTTCCAAGGCTTGCCTACGATTACCGATGGTAGTTGAAGAAGAATTGATTTCTCTAATGAGAAATTTCCTTTAGAATGGGTCGGATGATGAAGGTAAATTTCTCCTGATAGCTTGGAAAAAGATCTGTCAACCAAAAATGGCTTGTGGTGCTAGTATTCGCTAAATATCAATTATGAATTTAGCAATGGGTGCTAAATTGGTTTGGGAAATCTGTAGCGGTGGGAAGCAAAAATGGGTAAGATACCTGAAACATAAATATCTGGACTCCCTATAACCTAAGAGGATTCTGACTATTAACAACCCTCCCAGGGGTTCGACTATCTGGAATTTTATTTTGGACAACAGGGAAATCATAAGCGATCAGGTTACCTAGGAGGTTAGGAATGGTAGGGATGCCTCCTTTTGGTTTGATTCTTGGTCGGGTGAAGCTGCCCTATGTCACATCCCCTCTCTACATCATGTTATGGAGGAAACTTGTCACCTCTAGGGGCATAATATCTGTGATTATGGTTATTCGATCCTAGAAAATGGTATTTCTAAATGGAAATGGAACTCCTTGGATGAGCTGGACTTGGATCAGTTTCAGAAGGACTTATTTACTGACATTCTCAACAAAAGGATTATTTTCCCTTCCCCTGATAAGGATATTATTAGGTAGTGTGGCTTCTCTGATGGAAAATACAAGGTATGATTTGGCTACAAGCTGAAAGAAGCGGCTATAGACAAAAAAGACTAGCATGTTACTCTATTTTGGCATCAACACCTCCTTCCCAAAGCGGGTTCCTTTGCTTGGTTAGACTGCCAGAGGAAAATATTAAATCAAGAAAGGCTCCATTCAACGGGTATCAATGGACCCAGTAGATGTCCTTTATGTCTAGATCAGGAAGAGACTGTAGATCATCTTCTTCTCCATTGCAAATTCTCCAGTCATTGTTGGTGGTATTTCATGGAAAAAATGAGATTATTCGACCCCTTCCCAGTAGAGCTGGACAAATGGTTTTTGCAATGGCCTAAACCGGTAGGAAAGGCAGTTTTTTTCTGATTTTCTCTTCATCCTCCCATCACTTCTGATTTGGGAAATTTGGAAAGAAAGGAACCGCAGAATCTTCCAGGGTAAAGATATGGGCCCTCAGTCTCTTTGTACGAAAATTGAGAATCACCTAACTGAGCTCCTGAATGTGGCAACCCAATCCAAAACACTTAAGAAATTTTTTTTCATGGATTGGGATTGTAAGATTAAGATGGCTCTTCCAAACCTACTCATCCCTCTGATTTTCGGTCTTGGCTCTTTGGTGGACCAGACCAATCCAAGAGCGGGGGTGATTTGGGATGCACTAGTGGTTGGGTGGAGCAAGGTAAACTTTGATGGTGCTTCTATAGGAAATCCCAACCAAAGTGGTATTGGTTGCATTTAGAGGGACTCTGATGGTCTCTGTATAAAAGAAATCTCCGAAAAGATTGGAGTGGCTACTAATAATGAAGCGAAATTCAGAGTGGCATTGAGAGGTCTTCAACTAGGGAAGGAGCTTGGGGTGTAGAAAATTCATTTGGAGGGTGACTCATTAAATGTCATTAACGTGATCCACTGCAATAGCACCCCTTGTTGGTGCCTTAACCAGTGGCTTCAACCGATCCTGGTGTTGCTAGCTACCTTTGATGAATTTCGGGTTAGCCATATCTACAGAGAAGGTAATGGTGAAGCCGATAGACTTTCTAAATTGGCTATAACCGTTAGTGACCCCCCCTAAAGATCCACCAATGATGTTTTCTGTTGGGCCGATTGACATGGCCTCCTCACTCAGGTTGATTCCTTTGAAATATGGCACGTACCGGTGGGTCTCTTGATAGGTGCACGCTTTGTGTTTCTATCTACCCCCTCCGGTTGTGGAGCAAACCGATGCTTTACTCCCTGGTAGCCACGACTCCCCCTCTCCACCTTTTGGTCTTGGTTTCAGTGAAAAGATCGACTGACTTCCTTGTTAATCGATTAAGGTCTCCTCTTATCATCATGACGTGACGCATTGCCGACACTATTGATTAGTGCCAGCTTTTGGCTCGTGGCTATTTAATACAAGTGTACTTGATTATCCAGTTATGATTGTAGCCTTCAATATTTGTTTATGATCACTTGATGCTTAAAGTCGATCGACATCAAGTTGAGGAGTTTTGGAGGAGATGGTTAGTCGGATACTGGCTGCTCACGCGTGTGGGCATTTATTAGAGACATAGGTGTAGGGTGTCGTAATCTCTAGTTCGACTCCTTGCTATTTAATAAAGGAATATCCCTTCTTTCCACCATATTTTGCTTTCCTCTCTTGGAAACTCGGTATGGAGACCCCAATCCTCCTTGAAGCTAGTTGTCGACAGATGGCTTTCCTGGGCAAAATCACGGACATGCGTCTACAAGAGGTCCTTTTCTCTCGACATCCTCTCATTCTCTACAGCTTAAAGAGGATCCTGGGAAAGGAATTTATTATGGCTTATCATAGGTACAGAGCCAATGTTGATATTCCAACCTTTTTTCTTGCAATATTAATCTACATGGGGACTAGTAAGCAGCAAGCAAAACTGCTAACCCAGATGATGTTCAAGCACTGCCTGTTGGGCCAATCTCAAAATTCCGCTTCCCCAAAAATACAATATGTCACTTACCAATAGAGTGAAGGTGAAGAAGCTTGTGATTGTTAATTCTTTGGATTTTGTATCCTTCCAAGCAACTTGGCCCATCATCTCCAGGAACATTGAGTTCCTTTTGAAAGCAACTGGTATACAAGGCAGTTTCACGTCAAATTGGAGGGTAATTTTTCTCTGTGGTGAAGATCTAGAGGTGACTAATGACCTTGGGATCCTTGAGAATGGTGATCTAGTGGATGGAAATGACTAGGGGTTTGGGCTAGGTGAAGAATGGTATCCAAACGACTACTGACTCCCTAAGGAGAAGGCAAAATCAGCAGCTCATTTGAATTATGGCCTTGAATGTCCCATTGTCTTAGATGTGGCCAATGCGCTCGTGGATGATGCTTTTGATAACTCTCTGTGACTCTGGTTGACTCTAAGCCCTCCGATCTCTCTGCCTTTTGAGATTGTTTGTTTTTGTCTTATGACCTCTGCGTCTTTAAGAGGTCGGTATATTGTTGTCCTCATCCAGTCCTATGTTGATTTCTCTTTTCCATGGATTAGAGCTATGGTAGGGGGTTTTCTTCCTGATTCTTTCCCCCTACCACTCTTATTGAATCGAGCCTTGTATTCTCCTTGTTTTTTAATACAAGGGTGCTTCCATTGCAAGTTAGATTATTTATATATATATATATATATATATATATATATATATATATATATATATATATCGATCGATACCACTATAATGTCCTTACTAGTTAGGGATCACTATCCTGCAAAACAGATTGTTAGGATACAACAAATATATATATATATATATATTTGTTGTATCCTAACAATCTGTTTTGCAGGATAGTGATCCCTAACTAGTAAGGACATTATAGTGGTATCGATGATCTCCTCACCATGCTTTGATTCGATGCCTCCCCAATAATTCGTATTGTTTATTGACGACCAATATGGTATTCGATATCTTTAATTTTTTTTAGTCACCTGTTCAACAATAATTTTGCTGATTCACGGATGCCATGTTTTCTTAATTAAGGTCTTCCCTTGATTAGAAACATGCAAGTATAAAGCATTGATATTTCTTGATTGATACTCATATTCAGGTTTCGATCGCTACTTATGCTTTTGTCTATTCCTCTTGGTTGATCACAAGATAAACTGCTCCTTTAGTTTAGTGCCATTGATTCTAATTAATCCTTAATGTTATTGTGGAGATGTATTAATTTGGATGTCGGTCCAATGTTCATTAATCACTTTTGATTATCTTGGATGTTGTCTATGTTCAGTTTCCTTCCATTTTAGTTGTCTTAATAAATATTATATTTATTGTTACTTATTTATTTATTTATATTATTATAGTTTTATTATTTATTTTTATTTGAATATTTCAGGAGTATTATTAGTAATAAATATTAATAGATATTAATTAAATAATACATTTAATAAATAAATAAATTCCAAATAGAAATTTGTTGTTATTATTATATTAATTAATAATAATAATTACTTCATTTAGGATGTATATAACGATCAAGGAGGGGACATGACAAAAAGTGTCCTTCCAAGTCCCATTCATAACCAATCTCTTAATTAGGATTATGATATCCCTTCCATCCTTTCTAATGATCCAATGCAAAGTCAAGAGCAAAGCACAAATTCCAATGGCCCTCCTCCATGTCAAGGTAAACGTATCCCTTTGTCTCCTTGTCCTAATCCCCCTGATTATCCTTATCATCCCATTACCTCCACCCACGTTGTTCATGAACCCCTTACTTATCAAATTAGTTCCCCCCCTTTCATCTGATTTGATCCACTTTATGATCATGTCATTCCTTCCATGTCATATCCTACTCAAAATGGACTTGCATCTTGTTTTAAAAGAAACAAGTATCCCATTGCTAAAAATATTTGTCAAAACATGCATTATCTAGGCAAAGGGTTAGGCCTACATGAACAAGGTATATTAGAGCCCCTTCACATAAAAGAAAATCCAAATCATCATCGCATCGGCTACATATCTCCCTCTCCAAATAATGGCATCCTCGCAAAATCCCACATCCATCCATCTAAATCCAATCATACACAATCCCTATCCTTAAAATCCATTTTGGGTCCTTGTATCCCAAAATCAAAACCTTCCTCCCTTTCATCCATCTTACGTCTCTACCTCCTTTCATCCACTATCCATATGACCCCTATCTCACAATCCAATTACCCTACCATAAATTGAGATCAGAAAAGGCACACATCTTTGAAAACCTTCCTACCATCTACCTACATCAACCCATCTAAAATTACTTCATATCATTCCTATCTATCAATGAATATCCTTTCCCCTGCAAGCAATTTCGATGCCAAGCATAAAATCCATAAGCACAAAAATCCATATGCATCAAAAGATCAACATGTCCCATCTAAAAGACATGTAAAAACAAAGAAAAATTTGATCCAAAAGTCTAGAAAGGCCCATTACGCAAAAAGAAAAATCCAAAACTATGTGGATACCTAATTTTATCATAGAAGCAATTCATTCCAAAGAGCCATAGAGGAAACAAAAATGAAAAACCATGTGGATTCCTAGGTTGCTTGTACAAGCACTATAGCCTAAACAAAAATCAAGATTGGCATCCAAACTTTTTATTCACAAGGCTTCCTTCATTCCTTCATCTAAATATCGGTCACCTTTCAAACATATTTTTGGTCTCTATGTCCCAAAATCCACTATCTTAAATCCTCTATCACCTCCTTCATCTATTTTGGGTCTTTATGTCTCGAAATCCACATATACTCCTTCATCAAAATCTCAAAATCTAAAATGCACTTATCCTATTTCACCCTACCACCCCTCAAGGTGTGTCTCAACATTGATCTTGAATACATTTCCATCCACCCATGCACAAATATTCCAATATCCTATCCATTATCCAACACCTATATCTCATCTATCCATCCCCCTCATCCAATCCTTTGCATAAATCCTTTCCCCATTCCATTCATTTCATCTCCCTTTACCATCACCCTACCAATGTCTTTGAGAATACATTCAATATCCATGGTCCATTATAATGCATGTTTCAAGGGTACCATCCAAACAACAAGATGGTTGAGTCCTTCATCTCCTATCACACATCTATTATCTCCCTATATATATATATATAATCGCCACTTGGATGAAAACCCAACAAACAGGTGTCTTGTGTGACACAAAAAAAGAAAAGAAAAAAAGATACCAAAAGAAAAAATTCAAGATAAATAATTTGTCCAACGGTGAAAACCACTTCTTGTGGCATCTTGGGCAAGTACCACAATGAAAACATGGCAAACAAGCGTCATGTGTAATCCATCATCCCTTTGCACTCTACACTTGGGGGGAGTGGGGGGCAAGTTTCATCCAATCTATCCTACCTACCACATCTCCTATTATCCCTCATCCATCATCTATCACCCTATCTACATCCATATCCCATTTTTCACCTTTGATCTTGACGAGGCTAAGGATCTTCATAAGCATCACACATCCTATTTTCTTCACCTTATCTGCCCCCTTTAGTTCATATATCTTATCTTATCCATTTCTTGCTTACATCACACATTATCACTTTTGACCTTGCTTATCCTATCCAATCCTATCTCTATCCTATCCAAATCCATCCCTTGATCTTTGTGTAAAGTGGAAAATTGGATCCTAGTGACTCCCCACCTAGGAGAGAGAAAGGAAGCCCCTAGGATGATTTTCACTTAGAGGAACTTTACATTCAAAAGAGGGGTTGAATCCACAAGATCCAAATCCAAGAGAAGCAAGGATGTGAATTTTGAGTGGATTCCAAGGGTTGAAGTGTGATTTGCCCTCTTTTGTAAATGAGAAGGTCGACTTGTTGACTTTGTGGAACAAAGAGAGAGATTGAGTGAAATGAGGAGCTACTAGTTCGATATCGCGCTGTAATTTCAAATCTGAGCTAATTAGACTGATACGGATCTACCTTGCAAATTGGATAAAAATCATTGAGACCATGGCAACAATGTACATGGTCCTCCACAAAATCCGCAAAACAAAAAGGGTTCTTCTGTATCTGCAAATGAAGCCCAAACCTGCAACCTACACATAGAAAAGAGAGGGAGAATGGTTGTGGATATGGGTTTGCCTCAGTCAAACCCTGGTTGAGGAATCAACCTTGAAAGAAAGTAATTGCAAATGCTTGAATGTAAACAATGGAAATGTATACCTTGTAGATCTGCAATTTGTTGATGATGATTGCTTTGCTTCTTGAATGTAATCACAAGTGTTGCATGAAATGGCATGTAAAATGACAAAACCCTAACATACACATGCTTGCAAATGAATGTTGTAATATTGCTCCCATGGATGAATGAAGTAGACTTGAATGCTTGAATGCTTGATGATGTATATTTTTGCCTATGCTTTCTTATCATCCCTTATTGAATTTTGCCTCCCCCAAATGAGAAAACCAACTCCCTTTTATACATGCCTTAGAAGATTAATTCATCTCACCGAAGGCCGACATTGGGGAGATTTGGGATCCTGAAGTGCAGATAGGTTCAGGGAGACCTATCTTGGGGCCACCCTAAGAGGGAGGGATAGGGGCGCCACGCCCCTATCCTTCCCTATCTTGGGGCCCGGACAGGGTCTCGAGGCTATCTCAGGGATCAAACAGGAAGGGGTCAATGTGGTGAGCATGCAAATAGAGCTCCTAGTCAGAAAGGAGGGTGTCATCACTAAAGTGAGGACTTCGAATGTGGTTAAAATTGTAGGAGGACAATTTTATGACACTACAATTTGATCAAAACTAAGGACATATAATGCAAAACATGTTTATTAGATGTGAACCACATGTCATTGGTTGTACCAAGTTGTCACCTTACCTTACTATATCCAATCTCTTAGCTTGGATAAACATGTTATCTCATTGCAAGATAGTCCTTGGAAACCAAATCAACTTAGATTCCGTATAAGCTACATCCATCTATCAGCTATCTATTTCAGTCCCACCAATTCCTTCATACATTTATATTGTTCTATGCCTTGTTAGAAATTGGAGCAAATAAATATATCTTGCTTGAGAATAAATCATAAAATATGTCTTTAACCTCAATCAATAATCTAAATATTTCTCCAAAAGCCCAAAAAAAATTAAAATATCAAACTCCAAAATAAAAAAAAATAAAAAATAAAAAAATGTCCTGAAGAAAAAATTCAAAAAAAAATCAAATTTCAAAAAAACCAAAAACATTTATAAAATGTCCAAAAAAATTACAAAAACATTCATAAAATCATCCCAAAAACCCTAAAAATTTATGAATGTTTTTGTAATTTTTGTGGACTTTTTATGAATGTTTTCGATTTTTTTAAATTGGATTTTTTTGGATTTTTTTCTTATGGACATTTTCTGATTTTTATATTATGATTTTGATTTTTGATTTTTTGAATTTGATATTTTAATTTTTTGTTTGGGGATTTTGAAAAAATATCTATATCATTGATTGAGGTAAAAGACATATGTCAACATTTATTCTCAAGCAATATGTATTTATTTGCTCCATTGTTTAGCAAGGCATAGAACATTATGAATGTATGAAGGAACTAATGGGATGGAAATGGGCAGGTGATAGATGGAGGTAGCTTATTATAGAATCGGAGTTAATTTGGTTTCCAAGGACTATCTTGCAATGAGATAACATGTTTATCCAAGCAAAGGCACTAGATATAGTGAGGTAAGGTGACTGTTTAGTGGAATGAATGGAATGAGGTCCACATGAATGGACATGTCAAGAGGATTCCAAAAACATGTTTTGAATTTTACATCCTTAGTTTTAATCAAGATTAGGGGATGAATTTGGACATGATGGAAATAGGATTGGATAGGATAAGCAAAGATCAAATGTGATAATGGATGATGGAAGTAAGAAATGGATAAGGGAGATAGACTAAGGGGTGCAAATAAGGTGAAACAAATAGGATATGTGATTCTTATGAAGATCCTTAGCCTCATCATGATAAAAGGTGGAAAATGGGATATGGATATAGATAGCATGATGGATAGTGGATGAGTGATAATGGGAGATGAAGTAGGCAAGATAGAGTGGATGAAACTTACCCCCAAGTGTAGAGTGCAAGGGGATGGTGGATTACACATGATGCATGTTTGCCAGCTTTTCACCATGGTATTCACAACTAAATAAGCTACGTTTATTGAGATGGCAATATAAATACATCATAATTAAATAATTCTTGAGAATGGGCACTTGGCTTCCATTATGAGATATTGTAGGTTGGAGGGGGGCACAACCAAGCTAAGATCGACTCCCTTGTAACTCTTGAACCTTATAACCCACTAAGAACTTTATATTACCACTTAGGTCCTATCCAAAGTTCACAATAACTTGTCTCACAACGTACTCACTTTAAACCTTGTTAGTTACATCTATCCCTCCATCTACCCTTCAAGTCCCAAGGGAAGCTCTTCAACTTAGTATAAAAACAACCTTTATATTATCAAAACTTCCATGATAGCCACCAAGTTCAACCTGAGATACAACCATCACCATGCATATTTCTATGAAGTGGAAATGTATAAACAAAATATTGTTATTCCTCCCAAATTCCCAATTCATCTCAATCTATCTAGAGATTACAAATATCAATTTCTATAGATTCTTTAATGATCATTGCTTAGTAGCAATCAAGCTACCAGAGTCTTCCCCAACAAGCTTTGTTGAAATAGGTTTTCTAAGTGGTAGTAGGTTCTTGTCTAGACACAATGATGCCTAGTTATCATTCTTACTACTATAAACCCCTACATGTGATTATCATATTACCATAAGGCTTCATCTTGCCTTGCAATTTTAAAAAGAGGCCAACATGTTAAAATTCTATTAAACAGGCCTTATTGATGAAATAATTCTATTTCATTTACATATATTAATTGGTGTATTTGCATGGTATTCCTATATCCTTTTGCAAGTTATTTAAAGTCACATAGGACATGAATTAGGCGAAAGAGAAGAGGAGCAAGAAACCCTAACCAGGGGTTCATTTATGTGTAGTGGAGGAGAGATACAACCTCCTAAACCCAAGTAAGCCACGTAACCCACTATCCTTTTAATTCTCATATTGTTATTTGTGGAGTGTTTTTCTAACCTACAAGCTTGTGCATTGGTTGAATCAATGCTTCATAGCCCATCTAGATACCGCTTGCCATTATGGATGACAACCCACTAGCCAAGGCTAGTATTCATAATAACTGAATTTCGTTCGGTGTCAAATCTTTCAAGAGTGCTCTGATAGAAACCTAGATAGCTGTCAAGAAATCTACAAATTTTAAGGCATCTTGTTGCCTTAACCAAAGGTAATGGACAACCAGACAAGGGAGGAAGTAAGCAACCTATCACTGTTCTTACTAAGCTCTCCATCGTTCCTAATTCTGAAATGCTTAATGTTATTATAGAAGAAAAAATTTGCTTCAAAAGTGTTGCTATTTTTTTAGCGGTTGTGGATGTTAATAAGGTCTTCACTCAATTTTTTTGGATGAATGGTTAAAGAATTTGTTGATTAAAAAAATAGGGTTGCATTTCTCATTTCATAGAATGATACAGAAAGGTCTTCTCCTAATATTTTTCAAAGATGCTAAGTTACATAAGGCTTTGGTTGAGAGACAATATTAGTCTATAGGTAGTTGTACATTTAGGGTGTTGAAATGGTTTCTCAGAGTTAATGATGAAATTATTGCTTTATCACATCCTCGTTGAATTATTATCAACAACCTCCACCCTTTGCTCTTGAATTTAATCTCACAATGTTGGAATTGCTTGGGAAAGTTTTAAGGGTAGATAATGCTAGTTTATTCTTCCTCATATGGATGCTAGAGTGCTTCTTCCAATCAACCCCGGTATCGACTTGCCTAGGTTTGTTGAGATTCCCATTGATGGTGAGCCAATGTCTTGCATTATTGAAGTGCTTGGGAGAATTAATGTGTTTTTTGTGCCGTTGTGAAGTCCATATCTACAAAAACTGCCCTATCCTTGCACGTTGCAAACCTCCCTCCAATCCTGCAGCAGTTAAAAACCCTAATCCCAAGTTCTTGCCAATTCAAATGTGGCTCTGCCTAGCCAAGGTGTGATTCATTACCCTCCCACATCTTCAAATTCTCCCTCCTCTAGAAGTGACAAAGGTTCCCTCATCTCGCGACTTCCCTCATCTCATGGCTTAAATCAGTACAAGATGTTGTTTGTGTTGCTTCTAAAGATCCTCCTATTAATTTGCCTCCCACCAATGCCTTAGTCAACACTGGTGCTAATATTGGCTCCGAAGTTTTTCCTGACCTTCCCACCCTTGATAGTTCCTTTAAGGTTGGGAAATTCATTGCTGACCCCTCTCCCCATTCTGCTATCTATGTCTCATCATCCCAAATCACAAAGACTCATAAAGATAAGATTAACCCTATTGTTCAAACCAAACCAAGTAAAGCTAGGAGGAAAAATGCTCAAGAACTTGCCTTGGATAAAATAAGGAGAAACATTGTTAGTAAGATGGATGTGGCTTAGTCTTCTAATAATACAGATGATGTTCTCCCTATTATTTTTGTTTCCACCCAATTGGTTGTTGTCTCTCACCCTCAGTCATCTAAGGGATAATGCGTATTTGAAAGATAATGAGTCCCTTGTTAAGTCGATTGTTAGGGATTTCAAAAAAAAGAGCCATAGCTATTGTTGGGACTTCAAATTTTTTGTCCAATTTTGAAGAGTCAGGCTCAAAATTTTGTAGATTGCATTCAGAATCACCTTTTAGAACAAGCTTGACTAGCTCAGTTTGTGAGCTCCTATTTTTGCATCGGAGAAATGTCAAAATTCCTTTGGGGGATTTTTAGACACCTTATAAATATGCCATGTACCTGTTTGCAGATCCCATGGATCAATTATGATGCATTTGTGAAATCTCCTTTGGAGGTCCTGAGGTTAGGGTTTTTGATTTGCACCTTTTGCACTTTTCTGAGTAGCCCTGTTTGAGGCATTATAACTTTGTGCCAATTGATTTTAATGACAAACAAAAAGTTCCCCATGTTTCCCTACTATTTTTTGAAGCCCCGTGCCAAGTGGGAAAGTCCCATAAATCCATTTGCTAAGTTTTCAGAGCTGATTCCATTTATAAAAAGTTCAGTTTTGCAAACTGAATTGTGTCAAACAACAGTCAAGAGCCCACTTTGTGAATTTATATTTTGTGCCCAATTGACCTAAAATTCAAAATTAATGTACCCTATGATTCTCTATAATATTATCTCCCAGATCCCAAGTTTGTAGCTCCCCAACTCATCATTTAATCAGTTTTCAAGACCCATTCCAAACGAACTTTTGCAGGGTTTAATGAGCAACAACGTTCAGATTTTCAGAGGAGCAAACTTTGAGGGTAAATAATTTTCATATGTGACGTAATCAAACCAAACTCTCTTTCACACATGTTCGAGGTATATTGATGTATTAGTGTGCCAAGTGGTGGCTCTTGAAGTGATGATTTAATATTTTTTTCAAATCAGGGTTTGAAGGCTACTCGAGTTGATTCAACAGTTTTAGATCCTGAAAAGCCTGAGTAGGAGACTTTGACAGTTAATAAATTTTGCCTCTTATGTTATAATGGCGATCCATCAGGTTCCCTGGATTCTATGTATTAAAATATATCAGTGTGTTGGTCTGCAAGCTTTGGTCATGTGTTTGGAACAGTTTTCAAAGCTTGTTTTGGAGGCTCCTCAGGTGTTTTGGGCTAAAATCTAGGGTTGCAAGAAACGTCAAATTTGATGATTCTGAATTTAATTTCTCGCAACCCAAGAATCTTCAATCAGTGAATCAGAGAATTCTAAGTCGGTCAGTTGCACATAAACGATTTTTTTTTTTAGTCAGGGCCCATTTTGGGGCCCGAATAAGACAAAGACCCAGTTTGACCAGAGGAAGCTTGAAAATGCATATTATTCAATAATGTTAAGAATAAATAAATATTGATATAAGTGGAGAGGTGAATTATTTTAAATCATCCCTTGATTTAAATAATCCACCATGAACAAAATTCTAAGATTGGCTGAGCTAGTGGCCAAGAAAATAGTTATAAATTTTTTATAGATTTATATTTGAGCTTCATAAGATAATTCACCAGGTGTTTTCCTATGAATATTGGATGGAATTCAAATCACTTTGATGAGTTTTTAAAAATTTCAAATAAACTATACTTTATATATCCAACAAAATCGTGGTGGGCCCTAGTCTTAAAGGCAAAAGATGGAGATTTGATTTTTTTTAAAAGGCGTTCTTTAAAAAAAATTGTCCCGCTCTATGATCCACCTGTCAGAAAGCACGCGGGATAATGGGAATAAGGAAGGCTTAGGGAATGTTCCCATGCGGCTACTTAGCTTATTTTGGCTAGCAACCGCATGGGAACATAAGGTTAGTTTCTTACTTATCCCGCGCATGAAGTAAGGCTCTCCAGTTAGTGCGTGGGGCAAGTAAGATGACAGGGCGGGGATAACTAATTCTTATCCCATGGGTGTTGAGGGCAGGGTAAAAACCTACACGGGATAAAAATGCATAGTATTCAAAGGATTATTATTAGGGGAAGAGCACCAGTAGTTGAGCACCCTAACTTTGCGCTTCTCAAAATCCTACGTGGAAATTTCAAATCACTCCCAATTTTTTACAGTAGCTTACTTGGCAAGTCCCCTGCTTATAACTAAGCTTTCAGCACCACATCAGCAAGTATGGTGCCACATCGGCATTCTTTTTTCCAAGGTGTCCAAAACAACCCAAAAACAAAGTGAGACTAATAGGTGTATACACCTAAAAATGGTCTAAAGATAGTTAATTAAATAAATAGTTATTTGATTAATCCCCCTTCCCAATTAATTGAATTCACAAGCAATTTGATTAATTTCCCCATTCATCTACTTATCAATAAATCTAAAGATTTATTCATTAAGCTCATTTCATATCCCACTTTGATTAATTAATTCCCCCCATTTAATCAATTCTTCTAATTCCTAATTAAAATTAACAAACTCAAGTTTGTTGAGATTAATTATCATTTTCCAAATTATTTGAATTTCTGAATTCAAATGAGCATATGGCTTCTAACTTTTAACCATCTAACCTAACCCATTCCACCTAACCCTGGGTTTAACTAACCCTATCCTATCTTGCACATCCTAACCTCCTTATCCTAACCTCTTATGGTATGGATATTCTCCCCTTGAGACACATGGCACTTTTGCCATATGTCTCCTCTCTTGGACACTTGCCCTCTCACGAGCTTGGCTTCTTGACACTTGTCACCACATCGATGACAAGTGTCCCTTCCTCCAACCTCTTCTCCAACTTCCTCAATTTTGGCCCTTGATATCTTTAGATCAAATCTGGACCGTCGATTCCTGCCACCTCATCTTTGGCCTTGAAATTCCTATAAATATCCCCCATTTTGGAGCAATAAGGATCCCTTGCATTCATATCTTTAGCATCATTACTATAGGCATTTTCATTTCAATCATCTAGTAATTAGCATTTTGGATTAATCATAGCATTGTATTTCATATTATTTGCATAATCAATCATGATCAAGTCGCTATTCAACTCTTGAGTTGCCACTTTGGAGGTCATTGCTCCACTGAGAGCTAATCAATCCAACACCTTCAATGTCCTCAAGAATAGAGGAAAATGGGACATTTCAAGGAAGGCTTATGGTTTGCATCTTTAATTTAGTTTTCAATTAAGCTTTCCATTATCTTTTATTGTCTCATTATATGTGTATGTCTTTCTATTTACTACATTTTTAGCATCACATTAATTGGCACCCACCATGGGGCCTAGCCCCTTTGATCTTTAACAAGTTTGTTTGCAGGAAATTAATTTACAAGTTGATTCGTTCTTTCGGCGTGCAAATTAGCTCTCTTGGGCTCTCGAATCGCGTTCTTGGTCTCTATTGTAGCGTTCCGACACCTAAAATGGCATTCATGGGAAATTCCTCAACTTTGTTTTTATGTTTTTCTATGTTTTAGCATTTTCAGTATGTACCTTATCATTTTTGGTATGTTTTGTAGTGTTTTTAGTATATTTGACAACATTTTCAGTTTGTTTAACAACATTTTTGGTGTACAGAATAGCGTTTCTAGTGTGCAAAACAACATTTTGGGTCCATTTGGAAGTTTTCTTGGCACATATGATGGCGTTCTTGGTCCATTTGATTGCGTTTTCAATTTTTTATTGATTTGGCAAATGTTGTATGTTGCATTCCTTATTTATGCTTTTGAACTATCATTTTCCTGAACCTAACTTGCAGATTGTTGGTTTTGCAGGTACTTATTTCACTATGAAAGACCAGAGTCATAAGCAATTTGGTCATCAAAGAATGCAATATAAACTACTAACTTTGTTTGCAGCCATGAGATTTTGCACTTATTTTTGTTTAATTAGGTACATAGACTAATTACAATGGAAATGAACAAACATGTCTTATGTGTTTTGATGATTAGCGAGTATGCTCTCACCTTTCTTAGGTGATCAAAAAGCTAGACTCATCTTTTTCTTTGAATAGTGCATATCTTTAGTAGGCCTACCCTCCAGAGGAGCCTATAAGGCCAAAGCCATTAAGGTCGGTGAGAGGGGAATGACCCAAGTGGGAATGGCTAACGCCAAGTATTCCAACCCACTATAAAATAAATGTGATTTGATGAAAATCAACTCAACGATAGTGCTCAAGAATAGCTCTCCTCTATACCTTCGGGTATATCAAACCTTGGTTTTCAAGGCTAGGAGACCTCTTAATTGAGTTTATACCCCGACACGCCGAACGAATCCCTTACTAGTTCCAATTAAAATTAGAAGCTACCCGGTTTACCTCCGAACATTATTAAATTCTTAATGCATGGAGGTGGAAGAATCTTATTGCTAGGCTCATAACGAGACTCCACTAGCTCTCACAAAGGCAAAAACACGGGTGCCCTTTAGGGGGTGACAAGGTTGTGTGAGTTGACAGGGTACCAAGTGTGGGCTAAGAACTAATAATGAACCCAATCTCCTTAGGATAGATCGAATGATGTGTTTTCAATTGTTCAAAACCCATGAAAACTTGGGCTTTCTTTAAAGCTTCTTGAACATACACTTTATGTGTCCTTTGGGACAAAAATACAATCTGAATTCTGTGTTTATAATTCAATTCAAGATATCATCCATTGAAATACAACAAAAATTGCAAACTCAAACCTCAAATTGTCAAATTTACAAGTTTCATAGCAGATTAGCTCTTTCAGTCCAAACAGTCGCACTTGCGGTCCAAACATTAGCTGTTTCAGTCCAAATAGGAGGTCTTTCAATCCAAATAGTCATACCTACGGTCCAAACAGTAGCTCTTTCAGTCCAAACAGTCGCACCTACAGTCTAAATAGTAGCTCTTTCAGTCCAAACAGTCGCACCTATAGTCCAAACAGTAGCTCTTTCAGTTTGAACAGTCGCACTTTTGGTCCAAACATCAGCTCTCTTGATATGAATTTTAACTTTCTCATATTTAACCATTAACTCTCCAAGGTTGAGCTTGCTAGGTATAGGCATCAATGTTATTAATCTACACATCAACTCTTAGATTCAAAACAAACATTGTCTAAATTCCAACATTTTAACTTGAGACAACAAAGGTCCTAGTCTAAACAACAGAGTTTCTAGTTCAAACAACAACGCTTTTGGTCTAAACAATAGAGTTCCTGGTATAAACTACAGAGTTCTTAGTCTAAACCATAGCACTCTTGGTCTAAATGTCAGCTCCCTTGGTCTAATCAACAACTCTTTTGAGTTGAATGTCAAATTGCTCATTTTTCAACATTATATCTCCTAGTTTTTACTTGCTAGGTCTAACACCTTAAAGTGCAACATCACATTGTCTTTGATAAACTGATCATTCAAACATAGTTTCTCATCAGGATCTATCATCCTTTAATCATGAAACTACAATGCTTGATCAGAATAACCTCGTTCTTTATCATAGGATATATCATTCCTATTGAACTTGATCATATCCAAAATCACAAAATTCGCACTCTAAAACTAAGATCGAAAAACTTGCAAACAAACAAATACTTGAAAAGATCATTTTGTGTCTACCCATCTATACTATTTACCTCAACAATTGATCACTTATTGCGACACATTATAGAAGATTTAAACCTCGCAAAAATTTCAGAACACATGTATGCTCGTTTTAACCAGGGCTCAGAGATGAAAGATTGCAAAAACAAAAATAGAAACGTTTGAAATAACTAAAGATTATAGGAACATGGAACATGAAGATGAAATACAAGTTGAAAAGGAAATAATTGAACAACATCTCAGAGAAATCAGAAGCGATCCTAAATTCGATAAATTTATGGAGAAAATATTGGAGGGAGAAAAAGAAAAATATTTCTTAATGTTAGCAAAATCTGGTGCTACACTCCCCCAAGATTTTGATATGAGTAGTTTATGACAAAAGAGAAGTGACCTTGTACATGATAATGAATGATACAAGGATATTTTTGTTACAAAAGTACAACCCATCAATTCCTGATAACACTAGAACCAATGAGGAAACTTACATTCCCAAAAGGGATGATGTGGAAATTCTAAATAAAGTTAAATCCAATGAGGACACAAGAAAGGGTCGAGAAGATACAAGAAGAGATCAAGATCCTCCTAGAACACAAACTCATGGTTATACAAGAGAAAATCACGTTGATAATCCCATCACAACTCTCACACAACAAATACAAACACTACAAACACAAATTCAAGATATGCAAAGAGGAAATGTTAGAAGATACTCACTTCAAGAAATTTGTCCTTATCCATTCGACAAAAATCTAAACATGATACAATTTCCTATAGGTTGTGAAACTCCTAGATACGAAAAATATGATGGAAGCACTGATCCCTAAGATCAGATATGATATTTTTTCACAATGAATATGGAGTTTGCACATGAGGATGCCTACTTGATGAGATTATTTCCAAAAAGCTTAAGTGGACTAGCTATGGAATGGTTCTCCAAACTTCCACTTGAAATCATATCATTCTCAGAATTGGTGGATAAGTTTGTTTCACAATACCATTACAACATACAACATGAAGTAACAATGCTAGACCTATGTAATGCTAAACAAAAGAGTGGAGAACCTTTCATGACATTTCTACAGAGGTGGAGACGGTTAGCTTCACGATATCCTTGTACGGTGCCAAAATATGAAAAAATGGACATATTCATCGACAACCTAAATGATCAAATGAGTTATCATCTAAAAATGCAAGGCCATCAAAGTTTTGGAAAGATGATTGATAATGGAACCAGAATGGAGGAAGCCATGATAAAGAAGGGTGAGTTGAAAATATACAAAGAAGGAGTTCATCCTCCTAACAACACTAACAACAACAACAATGATAAGACAAAGTTTTGGAATAGAAATCGTAATATTGTCAACGATGGGATAGTGGATAACAATAATGTAAAACCAAAACAACCGATTTTTAATTTATCCAATGGCTCAATAAAACAACAATCACCAAAAATCAACTCTCAACAATTTCTTTAGAAGGAAATTTACAAACATTGGTGAACCACTTGGGTCAACATTAAAGACACTTCTCACAAACAAGTTAATTACCTTGCCAGAAGCAAGAAACTTTGAACCCAAGGTAAAACTTGCTTGGTGGAATGACAACCATTATTGTAATTTCCATCGAAACAAAGGACACCAAATAGATGCTTGTCAATGATTCAAACATGTCATCCAAGATTTGATTGATAATGAAGTGATAACTGTGGATGGACATACAACAAACAAATCTCACACAACTTTCAAAACTCCGCTTCCTAACTATGAGAAGGGTGAATCATCAACAGAGCATAACGGTAAAGGTAAAGAAAAGGTAAACTATGCTCATGCATATGACAATGTGGTAAATGTGATCATGGTTAAAGAGAAACAACATAAGGAACCCGCTCATGCTATCACACGAAGCAAAGCCAAAGTTGTTTTGTTGGGTCCTACAACTAACATGCCATCCACTACAAAACAATACAGTCTAGTGGATCAATTAAAGAAAACGCCTGCGCAAATATCCATTTTAGAACTTTTAAAGCTTTCACCGACACACAAAGAAATTCTAGAAAGAGAATTAGTCGATACAACAGTGTCCAAAGATCTTGATATAGATCAATTCCAAACCATGGTAGGACACCTCACAACCCCTCACTGATTATCATTTACCGAAGAAGACAACATGTCCTTGCAACATCCCCATAATGCTCCCTTGCATATTGAAGTCCTCATTCACAAGACGCATGTTAAACGTGTCCAAATAGATGATGGAGCTGGCTTAAACATTTGCTTATTGAGTCTTGTCCGTGCTCTAGGTTATTCAGAAGATGTAGTTGATCCCTGGAAAAAGATCACCATCAAAGAATATGATGAAGAAGAACGTTCCTCTAAATGAATTGTGATATTACCCATCAGAGTGGGACCTTTGCAGAAAGAGACAACATGCCAAGTTCTAGACTTGGACTTATCATACAACATACTCTTAGGAAGACCCTGGATACATGGCATACAAGTTGTTCCATCAACATATCATCAGTGCCTAAAATTTCCCTACAATGGACAAGAAATCACGATCTCGGCATATTCAAATCCATTTCAATACTGCAATAATCTAAAACCAACTCAAGAGGCCATTGTTCCTCATGATAGGGAGGCATCCTCTTTGAATACACAATCCAAAGAAAAATCATTTGCTTCAATTTTGTCAAGTATGGAAAAACAAATGCAGCTAAGAGATCGAGGGAACGAAGAATATTCACTATCTCAATTATCACTTTCTCCTAAATCCTATGAAAAACCATCAAACTCTAAACAACAACCAATTGTGAAACATCTTCCAATATTTGATGGAGCATTTGTCAGTGCTGGAACCTTATCACAGAAAATAGAAGACAAAGATGTGCTACAGTGGCTATACAAAGATGAAGAAGTCCAACAAAAGATCAACAATGTCAGAATACCCAATGAAAAGTATGGAAAAGGATTTAACATTCTTCAAAAGATGGGATACACTGGAACAGGTCCTATAGGAAAAAGAAAAGAAGGTATCTCAGAACCTATCCAACCTCATACTCAGCAGACTACAGACAAAGCGGGCTTAGGGTATGGACAAGTTACTGTACCAGAAGACACATCGTCTAGCCAACAACAAGAGGAATATGAAAACAAACAAGAACAACTTGCAATTGAAAGGGAAGAAGCATTTGCCAGGCAACAAGCATAAAAAAACATGAAATGGCAAAAGAAGCAAACTCCTAATCAACAAGAGAAACAAACCAATGGTACCTCCCAAGCAGCCTTAAATCTCAATCAAAACAAGCATGAACCTAGTACTAATCAAGGAGAGCTGATAGTAAGGTTGACAGAACTCAATCTAAGTCCAGAAGAAGTTGAATATGAAAGAAGAAAAGATATAGCAAGAAAAAAAGAAGAAACACATCAAAAGCTATATGAACAAATTTGTAGATTGCAAGCTACAAGTGAGACAAATTCTAATGAATCGAAATGGGACTCCTATCATTCTGAAGAATTGGCTGAGGAAAATTGCTTTGAAGAAGATGTAGGAGTCGATGTAGTTCATACGTATGTAGGGCAAACATTAGGAACTAGCCCACTTGAATTAGAATCACATTCGGCTGACTTGGACATAATCACAGATGATCATGAACTCTTTCTGTGAGGCCATTCTGATGAGAGTACCATTCTAGACCTTCACATACTGTAGACACCTAAAATTGTCCAGTCTAATTAAATAATTATCTTTATTTATTAAATTATCTTAAGCCTAATTCTTCTATTAATTAAATAAATCTTTATTTATTTAATTAATTCATTTATCCTCTTCTAGCCTTATTTCTCATTTAAATAAATACATTTATTTATTTAAATTGTCTTTTCCTAAATTAAATAAATATTTTATTTATTTAATTGATCCCACTTCCTCTATTAATTAAATAAATCTTTATTTATTTAATTAATTAATTAACCTTTTCCACCTATGACACATGTCATTCATCTCTTAATTCGTACACTACCTACCCTCTCATTATTTTCTTATTTCCTCCTCCTACCCTCTAATCTTAGCCAACCATTTATCTTCTACACCTCTCAATATTATCCCTCCATTTCTTATAGTGTCTTCTATATAAGGGGATACTTCCTTCATTATCAACCCTAACTCTTGGATGACTCGACTATGCTTTCGAACTTTCATATGTGATCAAGCCTACTTGCAACCACATTTCTGTTCTTTGTTGAGCTCTTGTGCACATATAAAATCCAAGAGCAAATATATCAAGCAAGATCAATGGAGATAGGGAGAATGGAGATCCAAACCCTATTGGACATGTGATGGTATAATCTTTGTGATTTCATTTGATTTGCATTGTCTTAGGTAATCTTCATATGTTATGGTGGATCTTTGTTGTTGTTAGGCTAGGATTTTGTGGTTGAATTCATTTAGTCTTCCAATATTGTTGTTTCCGCTTTTCACCATATACATTTTGGAACGCCTAGTGGGACACTTGTCCCTTTTGCATTTAACATCTTTGTTGCAGATTTTGTGTTTTTGAAGTTGCAGATCTGACATTTCCGACAACATTTCAACATTTTCACGTTTGCGCATTTTGAGATCGCGTTTTTGCTTTTCTGCCGTGTCTGTAATCTTTGGAATCACGTCTGCGTCTTCGACATTATTTTAGTTTTTGCAGATATAGGGTCGCGTTTATGTTCCCGAATCACGTTTGTGAACCTCTGAATCGCGTTTGTGTTTCCAACAGTATTTTCATTTTCCAGATTGCAAGCTTTCATTATAGGCGCGTCTGTGGGCGATTTAATCACGTCTGTGATATTTAGTCGTGTTTGTGATCATTTTAATCGCGTTTGTGTCTTGCAGGATTTTTTGTTTTACATTTTTTGCAGAAATGCGTTTGTGAGGTGTTAAAACACATTTGTGTTGCAAAATCGTGTCTGTGTAGGGTAGAATCGCATCTATGTTTTCACACAAACACAAAAAAAAATCTAGTGGGGTCAAGCATCTAAGTATCCGCTCTGAATAGCGTAGCCTCAGGAGAAACCCCATGTGGGATCAACAACTATTGTCTTTGCCAGCCATAAGAATTGTGCTTGTCTTAATTTAAACAATCAAACATTCAAGAACAAACATCAAAACATTGTGTCTTTTGTGTCTTCAAGTGTATGCAAAACATTTTTACATCAAACATCACACTTTATTTTGAGTCATTTTGAGTCTAAACACTTGCAAACATTGAGTCTTCATCAACATTGTGTCCTCTTGTCATGGAAATACAGTCAAAAATTCAGATTGGGTCACAACAAAACAACTTCATGAATTAGAAAAATTGTACTAAGTTTTTCAGAAACGTGTCTGTGTCTGACAGAATCGTGTCGGTGTCATCTAGCCGTGTCTGTGTTCTCTTGAGCAACATTGCATTTACAAAACCTCACAAACGTGTCTGTGTCTGCCAGAACCACGTCTGTGTCATTAAATCGCCTTTGTGAAGTATACAGGCATGTTTGTGTTCAAAATTGAAAAACTTTTACAGTCCAACAAACAAGAAAAGTCAGTTTCAGACTTATTCAGCTTCCTAGGTTATCTCTCCAGGTTTTTCATCTAGAATTCAGCCTATCTTTGGTTCTCACAAAGTTGATCATTGCTTTACACCTTGCATTACATTCACATTTGTCTAAACTTGAGTTAAAAGGTCACTTGCTTGTCCTCATCTTGCTTTGTCAACACACTACATACAACAACATTTTGGTAAGTGGTCCCTCATCAAGGTCTATCACCTTTGGGTCTCATTTGGTCTTACTTAGAGTCAAGGTCAACTTACCTCATCAAGAGAAACTATCATCTCTTTGGAAGCCACACCTACTCTACTACATACATACTTGGTCTTACACTTTGGACATTGCAAGTACACCTCAGATTCATTTACATTCCATCCAACTCTTGGTCTTCCATACTCTTTTCATTTTCATCTAGTCTCAAACATCTTGGTCAAGACCTATTTCTTGGTTGAAACCCATTCCCAAGAATCTAGGAGAGAAGCTAAAGAGGCTCAAGAGTCCACAAACATGAGTTCCTATGAGTATGAAAATGATATCTTTTTCGATTCTAATCATACCACATTACCTAACATGGATGCCTATAGAAACATTCCAAATGCTGAGAACATGGACACTGCAAACAACAATGATACACACAATGACAATATGGACAACTTTTCAGTACATTCAACAGAAGTGGAAGACTCCATTATGGATCCCTGTTTCAATCAATTGGTCGAGGAAATAATGAGGATAGATAGACAATACTTTCTACAAGTGATGGCACAAAGTGGAGTCAAGATCCCTCATGATTTTGACATGTCTCAAATAATGGAACATCGACCTTTGCAACAACCTCACCTCAACATGGATCAAAGGAGGACTAATAGTGGAGGCAATAGAGGACCACATATGGTGCCTGAATCACCATCATCTTTGTTTCAAAAACTTGAGGTCCCATAAACACATGGTCAAGCATATGATACTCACCTTCGCAGACCATTATGGAAGTCTTATGCAGAAAAATATGCTCAGCCACATGCCAATGCTAAGGACCAACCAACAAAGCAATTGGATATCCAAAGGCATGCTCAAAATTTGGGGGCAACACATTAGAACAAACTCATGACATGCCTATAGAGTATGGTATACATGGACAAAGCAGATATTCCATTCCTCACCATGACTCTATACCAAGTGGTCCATATACACAACATCATTATAGACCTCCATATGAACATGTGTATGATCAATACCATCCATATATGCAACATGCTCCTCCTCCACTCGATGTTTTAGGCATGGGGTATGGTCCAAGAAGTCGGTCTCCACCTAAGAACAATTTGTAACAACAAATTAAGGACTTACAAAAGAAAATGGAGGACACAAATACACTAAAGCCAACTTACACAATGAGAGACATATGTCCCTATCCATTTGACAAAATAATTCCAATGCCTCCATTTCCTACACACTTTGTGACACCTAAGTTTGATAAGTACAGAGGAAAAGGGGATCCTAAGGCACATATAAGACAATTTTTCATAGCTTGCATTGAGGTAGCAGCAGAAGAGACATATCTGATGAGATTATTCCCACAGAGCTTAGGTGATCAAGCTATGGAATGGTTCTCTCAACTTCCACTTGGAATTAAGTCTTGGGGTGATCTAGCAGAGGCATTTATCCAACATTTCTCATACAACATAGAGATAGACATATCAGTCACTACTTTGTGCAACACCAAACAAAGGGATGGAGAATCTTTTTCATCATTTTTACAAAGATGGAGGAATCTAGCTAACAGATGCTCTTGTGAAATTCCACAAAAACAAATGGTAGAGATGTTCACCCAAAATGTCAACAAAGATATTGGTTATGACTTGAGAAAAGCTTGTTTGTCCACCTTCAAGGACGTCATTGAAAAAGGCTTAGTGACAAAGAAGGTCCTAATTGAACAAGGAGTCATTAAAATATTCAAGGAAAACAAAGAGGACTATAAAGGAAAAGACAAGCCAAGATTTTGGAATAAAAACAAGAACACGGTCAATGATGGTGTTGTTGATGCCAATACAATACGACCCAAAATCATTTTTTCGGGATCAAGCTCTACAAAAAATCAAGTGAATACTCAAAGAACTTCAAAGTCATGAAGGAAGTACACCCCATTGGGAGAACCACTAGAATCAGTTTTCAAGAAGCTAGTGGCAAATAAAATAATAACAATTCTAGATTTGCCTCCATATGAGCCAAAGGTTAAACCAAATTAGTGGAATGATAATGAGTATTATGAATTTCATAAGAGCAAAGGACATAAAACTAGAAATTGTCATCATTTGAAGAACATCATACAAGATCTCATTGATAGAGGTGACATTGAGATTGAAGGACACTCATCCAATCAAGAACATGAAATGTTTAAAGAACCATTTCCAAAAGATGACAAGGGAAAAGCTAAAGCCACAGATGAGAAGACCAACTATACCAGAGCATCCTATAACTATGATTCAACTATCAATCACATTTAGATGGACAATTATGTCTCTACCATTATCATCAAGGAAAAAATGCCTGAAAATTCTGCCCAAAGACCTAAAATTGTCCTAAAAGGAATTAGATCTTCTTCTGAACCTACCTCTGAATGTAATGTCACAACTCGTCAAGGTAAATTCACCTTGCAAGGTGCTCTAGCTAAAAACACTACTTCCTCATCAACCAAACTTGCGTATGACCTTGTAGAATAGTTAGGGAAGACACCCATGCTTATCTCAATCCTTGAGCTCTTACGCATATCCCCCGCACATAAAGCCATTCTTGACAAAATCTTGAGAGACACTTTTGTCCCTACTAATCTGAATGTGGACCAGTTTCAAGCCATGGTGGGATACCTTTTTTGTTCTACACTCCCTTACATTCACAAAAGCTGACGACGCCTCTGTGAGCCAACCACATAATGCACCTTTACACATTGAAGCTTTCCTACACAAACATCAAATAAAACGATTCCTGATAGATGGAGGAGTAGGTCTGAACATTTGTACTTTGAACATAATAATACAATTGGGATATTCTGATAAAGCTGTGAATGCTACAAATAAAATTACCATCAAGGCATATGATGATGAAGAGCATTCATCCAACAGCACAGTCACCTTACCTCTCAGAGTTGGGCCATTTACAAAGGATGTGGTTTGTCAAGTCCTAGACCTGGATCTCACATACAATATATTGCTAGGACGTCCTTGGATTCATGAGATGAGGGCAGTCCCATCTACATACCACCAATAAATTAAGTTTCCTCACAGTGGAGTTGAAATAACAGTTAAAGGTGATCCTAATCCATTTATATACTGCAATAACTTGAGACCAAAAACTGAGACAATCAGTCCAAGTAATAGGGAAGCTGTCCCTTCTTGTGCATACATTGATCCTAAATCATTAAAACCTTCGACATCAAAACAAGGTGAGCTTAAAGGGAAATATCAGGACAAGGGCATGCGTGAATACACTTTGAATCAAACCATGTGCTTACAACAAGTTATGAGCTCACCAAAAGAATATGGACGACCACATCCTTCTAAACGAGTATCTATCATTACACTCAAATGGGATCCTACTATCTTCCAAAGATGAGGTGAAATGGAAGAAGAAGACTTATACAAAATGCTTTACAAAGACCCTAAAAATGATACACAAGATCACATCAGTATACCATGTGAAAAATATGGCAAAGGATTCAAGATCCTACACAAATTTAGGTATGATGGTAAAATTCCTCTTGGCTTAAGAAAGGAAGCCATCATTCAACCTTTGCAACCAGAATTGACATTAAAAAAGGAACGCTTGAAAGGACTTGGTTTCATGTCTTCCAAGGTAAATACTCAAAAGACAGAAGAAGCATTACAAATCAAAGCTGCCAAAAATCAACAAGAGAACCACTATTCCATAGACTCCAATGAATGGGAATGGGGTTCAGACAAATTCTCCAGTGACTATGAACTCACCGAGACATTCAGAGAACCAGGTGAACCCACAAAAGAAGAGGAATTTTATAGAAATTTCAAAGTTGGTCAAGAAACAACCCCTGAGGATCCCACACAGTCCTTGCCTCTAGGTTATAGATCAAAATCACAAAGATTGAGGACACCTATCCCGAAATGCGCTACTAGTGATGACAATTTGGATTCATTCACAATCGAGATAGATGAGGAGAGTGCCAACGATGACCTCGACATACCTGAATATAACTGCATTTTCACCCTTAGTCCCACTAACTTTGAAAACATCAAAGGCCTTCCCCTTGTTCATCACCAACTTATTGATTGGGACCATGAAGGACATGTACAATTCGACACATTCCAAAATGATGAAGCCTTTATTGACTATCTAGGCATACGAGATGATCTTCCCCCTAGGGACCATAAGGCAAGATACACTATAGAGCTCAACAACGTGGCATATTTTGGTGAGGGTGTTAGGCCTTCCAGTCGCAAAAATATAAAAATAAAAACAAATCAAGGGTCTTATGGTGAAAATCACATCATGGCGCTGTTTGACCCCAAAAAAGTAAAAAGAAAGGACGTATCTGAGGGCGAAAACCTCTTTGAGGCACCTGAGGATGAAAGGCTTGACATTCTCCCGGCATCATATGAAGAAAAATCATCTATGTTAGTAGAGGAGACCATCAAAACAAACATTGGTACATAAGAAATTCCACATAACATATTCCTGGCTCAATCTCTAACAGAGATAGAAAGACCAAAGTTCATAAGTTTCTTCACAGAGCAACAAGTCAATTTTGCATGGTCATATGCTGATATGCCTGGACTGGATCCAGATTTAGTAATGCTTCATTTGATAGTCAAACTGGGGGCAAAACCAGTGAAACAGAAATTAAGAAAGATGCATCCACAAGTGGCATTATTAGTCAAAGTGAAGCTTGAAAAAGTTATTGGATGTCGGATTCATACGCCCAATTGATTACCCTGAATGAATCTCCAACTTAGTGCCTGTTAGCAAACTAGATCGTAGCATCAACATATGCACATATTTCAGAGACATCAACAAAGCTTGTCCTAAGGATGATTTTCCATTGCCAAATATTGACCTGATCATAGATCTCACAGTAGGGCATGCAATGTTATCTTTGATGGATGGATTCTCTGGCTATAATCAAATAAAATTCGCATCCGAGGATCAGCACAAAACAACATTTACTTGTCCTTGGGGAACTTTTTGCTGGAATGTCATGCCCTTCGGGCTCAAGAAAGCAGGTGCTACATATCAAAGAGCCATGACTACTATCCTTCATGATCTCATGCACGTTACTATGGAAGATTATGTTGATGACCTCTTGGGAAAATAAATAGACAAAGATACACATTTGGACATACTTTCAGTCATTTTTGATCGGTTGGAAAAATACAAAGTAAGATTAAACCCCAAGAAATGTATCTTTGGAGTAACCTCCGGGAAGCTCTTGGGATTCATTGTATCCAAAAGAGGAATCGAAGCCAATCTAGCAAAAGTCAAGGCCATCCTAGAGATGCAACCACCAAGAAATATTAGTCAACTTCGATCTTTGCAAGGGAGACCCCAGTCCATACAAAGATTCATAGCACAACTCGCAAATAAATGTCATCCTTTTCAGCATTTGCTACACAAAAACATCAAATTCAAATGGGATGATAACTATCAATAGGCTTTCCAGATACTCAAATATTATCTTCTGAATCTACCAGTCTTGATGCCACCGGTTCTGGATCAACTCCTATTACTATACATATCCGCTGACTTTTGGCACAACAAGATGCTGAGGGCAAAGAAAAGGCAGTCTACTACATCAGTTGCACTTTGGTGGGATATGAGCTAAACTACACACCAATTGAGCGTGCATGTTTCACTGTGGTCTTTACTTCACATAAATTATGACACTACATGCTAACTCATAAAACTAAGCTGGTCACAAGGATCGATCCATTGAAATACCTTCTCAATAAAGCAACGCTTACTGGTCGACTAGCCAAATAGGTGATGCTCCTGAGTGAATTCGACATTGAATATGTAGACAGAAAAGCAATAAAAGGACAAGCTATCGCAGATCAATTAGCAACTGCTCCTATGATAGATGATGCTCCTCTAACTTTAGATTTTCCAGATGAATCCATCTTGACGATATCACACGCAAAGCCTTGGTAGCTATACTTTGACGGCTCATACACACAACACGGTGCAGGAGCTGGCATCCTCTTCATCACACCTCAAGGGGATTCCATACCAAAATCATACTAATTATCGTGTCCTTGCACTAATAACATAGCAGAATACGAGGCATTAACAAGTGGGTTACAGATTGCAGTTCAGTGGAAGATCCAGGAACTTCATGTTTTTGGGGATTCTCAACTTATAATTCATCAAGCAACTGATGACTACCAAACAAAGTATGAAAAAGTAATGCCTTACAAAAAAATGGTGGATGACCTGAAACAACATTTTGTGAAGTTAGATTTTGAGTAGATACGAAGAGAGTAGAATCGAGCTATAGATGTCATGGCTACTATTGCTTCACTGATCAATCTACCATAGAATGAAACCCGCTATGAGTTCTTGGTGGATAACCTTTTGGTTCCCTCATATGAGATCACTCCTATTGAGATGATATGTGTCGCTGGTCTTGATTCCCGGTTATATGGTTCCATTTTCACATACCTTTGTAATAATACCCTTCATCCTGACTTATCCAACAATCAACGTCGCACTTTCATTTGCCAATCTTCTCGATACGTCATTTTAGCCAATATCCTATACCATCGAAGTCTAGATGGCACTCTTCTTAGATGTCTAGAAAGGGACGAAGCACAGATTGTGTTACGTGAAGTTCATGAAGGGATATGTGGTCCACATCCTAGTGGTCCTACTTTAGCCAAGAAACTCATCAGTACTGGATATTACTGGCCCACTATGGAAAAAGATTCATATCAGTTTGTCAAGAAATGTAAACAATGTCAACTTCATGGAGACCTCATTCATGTGCCAGTGCAAGAACTTCAACCAATTGTGACTCCTTGGCCCTTTTGCCAATGGGAACTCGGTCTCATAGGCAAGATACCCTCCTTCCTCTAATGGCCACAAATTCATCATCACCGCCACAGAGTATTTCACAAAATGGATTGAAGTCGTGCCTCTTACACAAGTCACTGGAAAATAGATTGCTACATTCATTCTCAACTACATCATTTGTTGATATGGTATTCCTATTTCCGTCATCACCGATAACGGGCGTCCCTTCAAAAATCAAGATGTTCGTGAACTTTGTGATCGCTTCCATATTACCCATCATTTCTCCACACCTTATTACCCCTAAGGTAATGGCCAAGCTAAGGCATCAAATAAAACCATTCTTAAAATCTTAAAAAAGTTAGTCGATGATGCTAGCCGCAATTGGCATATCCAACTTAATCCCACACTTTGGGCTTACCGCACAAGCGTTCGCACACCTACAGGAGCTACACCTTATTCACTTGTCTACAACGCTGAAGATATCTTGCCTATTGAGGTCAAGTTACCCTCTTTACGAGTCTCTTTGCAAAACATTATCAGTGATGAAGACTACAGGGTCTCTCGCTTACAGGAACTTGAACTATTGGATGAACGAAGGCAAACTAATTTTAATCATCTCAAGGCTTATCAACAATGAATGAGTCACAGTTACAATCATAAAGTCAAGCCTCACAAATTTGAGGTAGGTGACTTAGTTCTCAAAGAGAATCATAAAAATCAACAAAACAGAGATAAGAAGGGCAAATTCAAACCAAATTGGCTTGGTCCTTACATCATCATAGTAGCCTATGGATCCGGTGCATATCAAATCTGAACTCTATATGGAGAACTTTTGGAGGATCCTATCATCAGCATGCACCTTCATAGGTTTTACACATAGATCTTCAGAATATCCTAATTCAAAATACAAAAAAAAAATCAAAAAATTCAAAATACAAAAAATTCATAAAAAATTAAAAATCGTTACTTGGTGAAAACCTGGCAAATAGGTGCCTTGTGACACAAAAAAATTTGAAAAATAAAAAAAAGTAAAGAGAAATAAATTCGTCCAATGGTGAAAACCACTTCAGTGGCGCCCTAGGCAAGTACCATGGTGAAAATCGGGTCACTGGTGCCATGTGTAGAGACATTGCTCCTCCCTCCTTCAGGATTCCATCTCATCCTTTCACTTTGCACTCTCACAACCTATTCATCCATAATAAACTTACCCATTACCATCATGGCTTGTCATTGATCTACCTAAGATTGGTTAGCCATTCATAATAACATCCCTTTTCACCCCTTTCCATCCATAATAAATCATCTCCTATTTGTGGCTAAGGCAAATCCTATGTCTAGTGATGGGTGTGGAACTAAAAGCATCACACGTTCTAAGGAGTACAATTTCTTTCAATTTTATTAAGTCTATCCGTGCACAATCCACAATAAAACAACATTTGCATCGCCAATCCGCAATAAAGTTCCATCTTCTCCACAATAAAGTATCAGTTTCAAATGAGACACAACAACAACAATGGGCTTCAACAAATCAAATCTTTCAAAAGACTCAAACAATATTATGGTTCAGTGCTATCTATCCTTTTGTGAAAGTAAACATTATGACCATAATCAAATAAGACTTATACAAGTGACAAGAGACACTAAACTTGAGGACTACAGTGGATGTTGGTGTCGAGTCTTGGTTTTCTTTTGATTTTATCTTTCTGGTGACATGTCTTTTAGCTTTTCCGGGATGTCTCTGACTAGAGATTTTATCTCCAGGATGTCTTTGACTAGACAGACGAGGATGTGGTATCGTCACCTATTTTTCTTTGTTGTCTGTGGATTGTCTCTTAGTAATGCTATGACCTGTCCAAGGATATGAGGACACTATGAGTCTAGTATGAATTGGGGCATTCCTTGTTTGTGACTGTCTGATCTCCATGCAAATAGGTACAATGACTTTCTGGGTCAAACATATATCTGGATTGTCATAACCTATTTGCCACAATAAAACTCAATGATGATAATGCACAAGAATCTCTTTCACTTTCATATCTTCTATCTTCCATCCCCATTTCTTGATTGACTTCCATCGTCCTTTCTTGAGTCCGTGTAGCCTGCTATCACATGACTGAGTATAATGACACACCAGAAATATCTGCATTTCATGTAGTTGCACCTGCATTACCACATATTAAGCATTTCATATATATATATATATATATATACATATATATATATACACACACATATATATATATACATATATATATATATATATATACATATATATATATACATATATATATATATATATATCACAATTGCACCACATCCTGCACACAACACATGTTAGCATATTTTACATTCTCATCATGTAAATATTCATTTGCATTATCATATTCATCTGCATTTCATACATCCACATTTGCATCATGCATAACATATTAAAAACATAAAAGAACAAAAATATTGCATTTCATCATGTACAAATTTGCATCCATATCATAAGCATCACATAGAAACATACATCATAAAACATATAGAAGCATCACATAGGTACACATGCATATAACTGCCGCAAGGATGAATCGTCTCATATATATATCAAAATCATAAGTGTCATGATACAATGATGTCAAAATCATATTGCTACAATCACCCGAAGGTGTCATCATACAAAATGGTACAAAACTAATACATAGGGAGCCTTCTAAGGCTATGATGAAATCCCTCCCTCAGAGCCAACTGGCCTCAACGGAGTCTGAGCCCTAGAAGGACCCATCCTAGGATCATCTCTCATGTCCCCTCTATTTGGTGGTGGTGGAGGACCCATGACCCCACCACTCGATGCCTATCTCTTGTCCCTCCCTTTAGTGGTCGTCGTTGTCTGCAATGGTCTACGGAAGCTTCTAGCCCGCTACTCTGGTGGCACTACTCCATAGTATAGGTCTCTCCAATAGCCTATCTCCTCCTCGGCTTGCAGAACATAGGTGTATCTAGCTCATGTGTCCTTTGTTGCCTGTCTCCCTACCCTCAATGTTGTCTCAGCCTCTGTATAACGCTAGATAGCTTGATCCCTCTCTCGCTTAGTGTCCCTCAGCAGTCTCATGAGCCTATCCCTCTCCTGCTTGAGATCCTGGATCTCATCTGCCTGTCCCTGATAGATCTCTCTCAAAGCTAACAACTCATCCTCCTCCTCTCCCCCCTCACCCTATCCTTGTACCTATGGCTACTCCTGTGGTTGCCCTTGTCCCTGTACCTGTCTAGGAACCTGTGCTGCTGGCACCTATAAAGGTAATCCACCTTTGCCTCTCACCATGTGACCCTATCGAGCTTGCCTCTCCTCTCCACTCTCTCTCCATGGAGCCACTCTCCTCTCTCCTACTACACCCAGCGTCCTCCGTCAGCCTCTACCTCCACCATCTCCATCATCATTCCCATCACCTCCGCCATCTCCATCTATCGGCTCCCCTAGATCCGTCAACCATGGAAATGGATGCTCTGCCCAATATGCAGTATACTTTGCATCCATCCCTACATCCTCTATCTCTGACCACATATCCCAAGGCAAGGGAATCATCTCTACCAGCTGCGTCACTACCTGATCATAAGACAACAATGGCCCAAAGTGCGCCTGATCTCTCACTATCTGAGCATACATCCCAGAACCTTGTGGCATCTGTTGTATCCTATCGAACTACCTAACCACCCTATCCACCAACTGCCTCTGAAGAACATATGGCATCTGCCCAATCAGATATCTTCTCCTAAACACATATGGCAGATCCATTGCGTGATCCTCCCACTCCTCGCACTCTCGGTACGACCTCCATACTACAGTGTCAATCTCATCAATGACCCTGCGCCAATACTCTAATCTCTCAATCCATGATTGAGATGTAATCATATCATATAGATGTACAAAATTGTGCCCATGGCCCCTACCTCTGAAATGAATCATTTGTGTCATCGGTAGATGCTCATATGCATACACCTACAATAATGTGACTCTGCAACCCAATCTTGCTAATCCATGGTATACAAACTAATGTAACTCATAGTACAAGTGTGCCAACAGACACAGTCCCCATGTAAACCTGGTGTGCTTTGTCACCAATGTCTCCAGTGTTCACCCCCCATCGCACAACCAATCCTCGGGTCGCTCTATCCGGACATAGGAACCCACTGATCACTCCAACTAGTACTGCTAGTAGTGCTAATCTTGTCCATGTCATGGTATCCCAATCCATGTGTCCAACCCTCATCTCCAATCTCAAATCCTGAAACACTCATATCAGTGCATCCCTGTCTTCGTCTCAATTGTAGGGTACTAACTCCCCATCGATCGGTATCCTCAGAATCCTATAAACATCCTCTAAGGTGACTGTCATCTCACCCATCAAAAAATGAAACATGCAAGTCTCTGAGTGCCATCTCTCAGCCAGCGCAGTCAACAACCCCATGTTCACCCGAAACTCAGGCACATACAAAATATGTCATAGGCCCATAGCCTCAACCGCTGCTCTCTCCTCGACTATCAGCTCTGCTTGCAAACTTTGAGTCGATGGGAATCTCTCTCGTGACTCTAGCATAGGTAGGTCCTCCTGCAGTCAAGCAAATCAACTGTGTCAATCATAGTGGCATTCCCTGTTCATCACAAAATGCTGCTTTTTATCCTAGTGACACTCCCTGTTCATCACAAAGTGTTGCCATTTATCCTAGTGGCACTCCCTGTTCATCACAAAGTGTTGTTGTTTATCATAGTGGTACTCCCTGTTCATCATAAAGTAATGCATTTTTTTGCACTCCCTGTTCATCACAAAGTGCTGCTCTTTTTAGTACTCCCCGTTCATCACAAAGTACTATGTTTTGGCATTCCATGTTCTTCACAAAGTGCCTCGATCTATCTTATCCTAGGGCCTCTTCTTGAGTGTATCCTCTTGAGTATTTTCTTAATTGACAACGTATGTTCTATCACAGAATTGTCAATCCTAGCCCTATCTGCTATCCTAGTCTTCCTTAGAGGACTTGCTTAAGTGTATCCTCTCAGCAACTTATCTAGTCGACAATGTATGTTCATCATAGAACTGTCGATTCGACCTAGAAGACATAAACGCTCTTACATACTGCATGTTAGGGTTTCAAGAAGATCCGAAGAAAATATGAACTAACAATTATATGCAGATTTAAATACAAAAGATAAAGAAATAAAATAGGACACAGATAACACAGAGATTTAACGTGGTTCACCCAAAATGGGTTACGTCCACCATACATAGCCGTCCAATCTTTTTTATTATCTAGCAAAAATAGTACATCAACCTTACCATGCCTTAAGCATCCCATCCGCTTATAACATGCATTTTTAGGGCAACAAACAAAGTCAGCCTTTTTAGGGTTTTATTACAATGTTAGTTTTCATCAACAAAGAAAGGGTAAAAAATTTAGCACGCTTCACCCGCTTTGGGGGCTGCCGCCCCCAAACCCCCGCCCGGGGCCCGGCCCCAGACCCCGACAAGGATACGTGTTGAGTGTACAGTACTTTGTTGATCAATCACCACATTTCAACACTACACATACGTGCCTGACATACATAGATGTGCCTCTTCTTTGCATAGACGTGCCCATATAGCATAAACGTGCTTTCACAAAGTAGACGCGCTTGCATTTGACACAAACGCTATTTCATTCATAGACGCGCCCGACACAAACACAAACGCGCCTAGCCAACCCAGATGCGCCTGCCACCAGCACAGACGCACCTTAGCATTTTTTGACCCCGCTTGACATATTCTAAAAAGCATTAAATGCACTACCTAACATGCATTTATGACAATATTTCATGCGACAAAGTACAAGGAGGTTTGGTGGTACTCACTGGCTCTCCTGCATCTGCTGGCCTCTGAAATTGGCGAACGCGATCGAATCTGTGAACCAATGCCATCACTGCTAATTGCTACTGCTCTATTCTCTCTCTACACTTTGATCTCTTGGATGTGTGGATGACAATGAGGATGTTTTCCCTTCGTGGTCTATCTTATAGACTGCCCTAGCCCTAGCCCTAGCCCTAGTCTCCCGTGTCAGTCTTCGTTATCTTGTGACTTTGTCACTCTATCCTATCTGGTCGGTGCATTCTACCCTTTATTTCTTATCGAGAGATTGTCTGTGACTTTTTCAGACATTTTCATCCAATCTCTCGAGGGGGCATATCATTCCCATCTTGGGGCAACTTTGTATCAGTTTATTTTATCTTCTTTGAAACAACGCGACAAACTGCATTGTCTCAAAGAGGGGAAAAATGTAGACACCTAAAATTGTACAGTCTAATTAAATAATTATCTTTATTTATTTAATTATCTTAAGCCTAATTCTTCTATTAATTAAATAAATCTTTATTTATTTAATTAATTCATTTATCCTCTTCTAGCCTTATTTCTCATTTAAATTGTCCTTTCCTAAATTAAATAAATATTTTATTTATTTAATTGATCCCACTTCCTCTATTAATTAAATAAATATTTATTTATTTAATTAATTCATTAACCTTTTCCACCTATGACACATGTCATTCATCTCTAATTCCTACACTACCTACCCTCTCATTATTTTCTTATTTCCTCTACCAACCCTCTAATCCTAGCCGACCATTTATCTTCTACATCTCTCAATCTTATCCCTCCATTTCTTACAGTGTCTTCTATATAAGGGGATACTTCCTTCATTATCAACCCTAACTCCTGGACGACCTGACTACGCTTTCGAACTTTCATATGTGATCAAGCCTACTTGCAACCACATTTCCCTTCTTTGTTGAGCTCTTGTGCACATATAAAATCTGAGAGCAAATATATCAAGCAAAATCAATGGAGATAGGGAGAATGGAGATCCAAACCCTATTGGACATGTGATGGTATAATCTTTTTTATTTCATTTTATTTGCATTGTCTTAGGTAATCTTCATATGTTATGGTGGATCTATGTTGTTGTTAGGCTAGGGTTTTGCGGTTGAATTCATTTAGTCTTCCAATATTGTTGTTTCCACTTTTCACCATATACACATACATATTGAAAACTTTGACATGTCTATCATGACCCTCGATACCCTTGAAACATCTCATCTTGAGGATCCCTTACCTCTAATCCACCCTGAACTTATTGATTGGGAAAATGATAGACATACTACCATTGATACTTTTCCTAGTGACCATGCCATATCCGTATATCTTAATGCAATCGAACCCACAACAACTTTCACCGGTAATTTCAGCAATGCATCTTCCAGTCAAGTGGGTGCCAAATCTCCTAGTCGCAAAAAGGAAAATAAAGAAAACAATATTAGGTCTAATGCTGAAAAAACCATTTCTTGGCAACATTAGATCAGGTAAAAGTAAAAAGAAAGGACTCATCTAACAGTGAAAATTTCCTCGAGGCACCGAAAGATGGGAGATTTGACACTTTACCTGAGTACTATCAAGAAAGGTCATCAATTTTGATCAAACCAATAGAGGCACTTAACATTGGGACAACAGAGCAACCAAAGATTCTACATCCAGCCACTTCTCTGTCAGAACAAGAAATGCAGCAATATATGGAATTCTTCAAACGATGGCAAATTAATTTCGCCTGGTCATATGCAGACATGCAGGGCTGGATCCAGAGCTTATTATGCATCATTAAATGTCAGTCCAAGAGCCAAACCAATTAAACAGAAATTAAGGAAGATGCATCCACATATCGCTCTCCTGGTCAAAGCAGAACTAAAGAAATTACTGGATGTAGGATTCATCAGACCTATAGCATATCCTCAATGGGTATCAAACATCGTTCCTATTTCCAAACCAGACAAAAGTATCAGAGTATGCATAGACTTCAGAGATCTTAATAATGCATGTCCAAAGGATGACTTTCCTTTTCCTAACATTGACATCATTGTAGATTTAATTGTTGGACACTCCATTTTTTCTCTAATGGATGGTTCTTCGGATACAATCAGATTAAATTAGCACCTAAAGATCACGAAAAGACAGCTTCCACATGTCCGTGGGGTACTTTCTACTGGAACGTCATGCCTTTTGGACTAAAGAACACACGTGCCACATATCAGAGAGCTATGACAACGATATTCCATGACATGATGCATACATTCATGGAAGACTATGTGGATGACATCTTGGCAAAATCATACAATAGAGAAGAACATATAGGGATACTGGAAACGATATTTGACTGGTTAGAACAGTACAAGCTATGGCTAAATCCTAAGAAATGTGTCTTTGGTGTCACTTCAGGCAAGGTATTGGGATACACTGTTTCAGCTAGAGGTATTGAAGTAGATCCAGCTAAGGTCAAAGCAATCATGGAAATGGCATCTCCCAAGAATATCAGTCAACTCAGATCATTCTAGGGAAGACTCCAGTAAATCAAAAGATTTGTTGCTTAGCTAGCAGATTAATGTCAACCATTTACTCATCTCCTACACAAAAATATTAATTTCAACTAGGATCATCAATACGGGGACGCATTCAACAAGATCAAGGACTATCTCATGCAACTACCCGTGATAATGTCGCCAATTCCAGGAAAGTCATTGTTACTCTATATATCGACCACTGAAGTATCATTAGGAGTTCTGCTCGCACAACTAGATAATGAAGGAAAAGAACGAGCCATTTACTACATCAACAAAACACTAGTGGGATATGAGATCAACTATACCGCAACAGAAAAAGCATGCTTGGAAGTAGTTTTTGCTTCTAAAAAATTAAGACACAATCTACTATCTCACTCCATCAAGTTGATAGCTAAATCGATCCATTGAAGTATTTGCTCAGCAAGGCAACATTAATAGGGAGATTAGTAAAATGGATCATGATCCTGAGTGAGTTTGATATTGAGTATGTGGACAAAAAATCTATTAAGGGACAAGTCATTGCATACCAACTAGCCGAGGCACTACTTCAAGATGATCTTCCTTTACACATTGAGTTTCTCGATGTTGATATCCTAACGGTCACCACAAAAACATGGCAATTATACTTTGATGATTCATATACACAGCATGGATCAGGAGTAGGTATTCTATTCATCACACCACAAGGTCATACAATTCTGAAAGCATACAAATTAAGCTTCCCATGCACCAACAACACAACATAATATGAAGCTTTGGTTACAGGTATCAAAATGGCTATAGAATGGAACATTACACAACTCCAAGTCTTTGGAGACTCTCAGCTCGTCATCAATCAAATTAACGACGATTACCAAACAAAGGATGACAAACTCATGCCTTTAAAATGATGGTAGATGATTTCAAGAAGTATTTTGTAGAAATAACTTTTGAGCAAATTCCAAGGAATGACAACAAAGCAGCAGATGCCATGGCAACACTTACTTCTTTAATTCAGACATAGGAAAATCAAGAGCGTTATGAATTCCTAGTGGAAGAGTTGTTTTACCCTACTCATAATTGTCCCGATTCCCAAACTATATGTCACGTTGTTGGGCATGATTCCTCCCGCTATGGCCAAACTTATACATACATGAAAGACAACACCCTACCTCTCGATTTGTTGAAAAATCAAAAGAGAAACTTTATTTGCCAATCCCCCCATTGTACTCTTGTCGCATATACCCTTTTTAAACAAGGTCTAGACAATACTCTTTTAAGATGTCTCAACAAGAAGAATCCGAGAAAGCCTTAAATGAAGTCCATAATGACATTTGTGGCACTCATTCAAGTGGTCTTACCCTTTCGAAAAAACTCATGCACTTGGGTTATTCTTGGCCAACTATGGAATGTGATTCTTTTCAAATAGCTAAAACATGCAAATAATGTCAGATCCATGGGAATTTGACTCATACACTAGCACAAAAACTTCATGCTTTGGCAACAACTTGGCCTTTCTGCCAATGGGGTCTTGATCTAGTAGGAAAGATAAATCCTTCTTCATCCAATGGTCACAAATTCCTCCTTGTAGCTACAAAATATTTCACAAAATGGATTGAGGTAGTACCTCTCATCAATATCATAGGAAAACAAATTGTTGCATTTATCTTGAACTACACCATCTTTCACTATGGAATACCCATGACCATTATCACTAATAATGAGCAACAATTCAAGAATCAGGATGTCCAAGAGCTATTTCAGAAATTCAAAATCCAACACAAATTTTCCACACCCTACTATCCACAAGAGAATGGGCAAGCAAAAGCATCAAATAAAACTATTTTGAAAATCCTCAAAAAGATAGTGAATGATGCTGGCAGAGATTGACATATTCAATTGAACCCTGCTCTATGGGCCTACCGTACTAGTATTCGCACACCAACAAATGTCACACCTTTCTCTCTTGTCTATGGATCATAAGCAATACTGCCAATAGAAGTGGAGATACCTTCTCTATGAGTATCATTAAAAGGCCTTATCCCAGATGAAGAACAACGAGTATCTAGATTGCAAGAGTTGGAATTGATCCATGAACGAAGAAAAATGCCTTTGATCATTTAAAGGTATATCAAAAAAGAATGTGTCGAAGTTATAATCACAAGGTCAAACCATGAGTCTTTCAAGAGGGGAACTAGTACTAAAGGAAAATCCACGAAACCAATCAGATCGAGAAAATAAAGGGAAGTTTGAACCAAACTGGTTAGGTCCATTTGTGGTCATAGTAGTATTTGGGTCAGGAGCATATCAACTATCAACACAGGATGGGGATCAACTTGAGGAACCCATTAATAGCATATATCTGAAGAAGTTTTATGTCTAAAAAACCATGAAAATCCAAAAACAGTGAAAAAGAAGGAAAGTCCAAAAACAGTGAAAAAGCACGAAAATCCAAAAACAGTGAAAAAACAAAAAATACAAAAACAACAAAAACAATGAATAAATAAATCAAATATGAGAAAAAGTGCAATAAAAAAAGATGGTGAAAACCTGGCAAACAGGCGCTACCTGTTAGCTAGCTCTTCCATCTATTGGTTCATGCATCCTATTGCTTGCATTTGTTTCCATCAGCATTGCTCATATCCATCATAAAGCCTTTGTACACACGCAAGCATCCCAGGTGATTTCTCGTCATGGTTTGGATCATTGTATATATCATAATAAAGTTTGTTTCTAGACTGGGGGCAAAAAAAAACAACCATCGTTTTGAGCTTACTCAAACAAGTAGAACAACAGTTAGGCAACACTTGTTAAGCAAAAAACTGAGACACACCCAACGTTGAACATAAGATCACATTGTCAACCATCAATTATCACATATCAGTCTAAACATGACAAACACATATCAATGGATGATATATTTTGACTAATGACTTTAACACTTTGAAAATACTGGTTCAACTATTTTATCTTGATTTTTGCTATCATGATTTCTGAGTGACTCCGGGATGTCTTTGACTAGAGGAACAAGGAAGAAACATGATATTTTTCTTGTCCACTATTTGTAAACTAATCATTCATATGTGCAAAGTTGTCTCAAGACATGATCATCACAGTATCATAGAGGACATTTCAGACTTGCATATAGAAATGATTACTACTGCCCATTTTACGCAAGCAACACTCAGGTCATCTTGGTTCAATTATACGTCGATGCTTGTGCTAACTTGCAATATCAAAACCCAGGAAAGTAGTGCTCAGGTCATCATGGTTCAATTATACCATTGTTGCTTTCACTCACTTCCCACATTTTAAAGGCTCAATGATGAAACAAAGCAATGACCACATACCGGTTCGATAGCCGCATTGCATTTCATTTTGCATTTGCATTTTTAAAGTAGATTTGCGTTTCATTTTGCATGGGATCACAACACTCATCTTTTCCAAGGCCAAAGACTAACATGGTGTTATCTCTCATATTACATGATTGAGTACACTCGACAATGACAAAAATAATCAATTCATTCATCCTGCATGAAAAGTTAGTTCATCTCATATAACCATTGCATACTCAGGCATCATTCGTATAAAACATGCAATCATTCATATAAAAGATCCAATCATTCATTCATTTAGTTAGATCATTGCATCACATTCATTTAATCTCAAATCATATAAAGTAACATCATTGAATTGCATTGCATCCATCTCATATTAACATGCATGAGAAAATCATAAAACTATCATAAGCATAGAAAGCATTGCATTACACATACATCACATAGTACTTATAAGCATCACAATACATATTCACATTTGCATAGCATCATGTAAATACTGCATCATCATCTATCTATCATCTAGAATCCATAAGCATATAGAAAATAAAGCATACATCATGAAAGTAACTGCACAACATAATCATATATCAAATAGAATGCATCCATCATCTCACAGGTCATATAGAGCGAATAGGATCGACTGCATATCATATCATCAAAAAAATCAATGTCCAAGATATAAGGATATCACAAAAGTATATGAGATAAATCAAACATATACATCATGGGAATCATCAATATCTCATCACAAAAGGTGTGTACATGAATGGATCAATGTCCCATATTAGTGTGACCACTAAGATGTCGAGCATAACTATATCTTGATGTGGCAGGTATAGTAACACCAACTAATATCCTTGTACCTAGGTCCCCACCTGGGGGATCTCTCTGAAGTGGCCCTTTCACTCCTCGACTCGCAGACTGACTCTATCCCGATCTCCTGCTCAGCTGTGAAAATCCTGGAGCCCTCTGATCAACAGGAACAACAATATAGTATAAGGTCCTATAATACTCGACCTCTCGGATCGCCTGATGCATCATCTTCAGGGCAGTCTTCCTTGAACTAGACTCTCCTGACATTTGTACCTACGCCTTAGCCTGCCAAAACCTATCCCTAGCTGCATCTCTCTCAACCATGAGAGAATCCATCCGAACCTCTAACTGGCCCATTTGAGAGTTCCTCTTTGCTAGTCGACTCTCTAGCTGCTAAACCTGACCATGTAAATCCGTAATCTGAGCCTACTGCTAATGAGACGACATCCTAATGAGGATCCGTCGAGGTGCCTCTGTCTGTGGCTGCTCAACCTATGATACTCTCATAGGTACCTGCTCAACCTGGGGAACCTCCTGCTCGGGGACCTGATGCACCTGATCCACTGGACTTGATCTCCTCCGTCTGACCACCCGGGTCATCCAATCTGTATATACATTCCTAGCAAATCTAGAATTGTTGGCTCCCGGTGTGCCTACCAATGCCACTACTCGACCATCTCCCCCGTCATCATCTCCTCCATCATCATCTCCAACACCATGATCTCCTACATCTCTTCCATATCCATCTCCATCTCCGCTATCATCTTCGCCCCCACCTCCTCCCCCCACCATCCCTCGATCATCTAGGGGCTCTGTGTCGTAGCCTCTCATCATCCTCATCTAGAATTGGCTCTGGCTCATTCGGGCATGCCAGTCTTAGAAACTTGTGTACAGTGCAATATACGACATACTCATTTGCCATCCCGCTATCTATCACACCTAGAAGATAATCCCAATCCAATGGCCCCAATGATCGATACTCTGCACACGCCTGGTCATATGAAATAGAGGGCCCCCAAATAGCCACATCCAGTCTCCTACGAGCATAATGAGTTGTACCCTGTGGTATCCCCTAGATCCTGCCATACTGTTTCAACACCCTCATATAAAGGAATCACTCGATGACATAGGGTGTCGATCCAATCAGGTATCGCATCACAAATACATACGGCATCTCCACTGCATCCTTGGGCTAGATCTCACAATCCTTGTATTGTCTCCATATCATAGTATCCAGATCATCCAGTGTTGTTCGTCGCCAATACTCCAATTAGCCCAGCTTTCGCTGGACAATGATACTTGGATACTCGCTAGCATAAGGCCTTCCTACAAGTCTATTGGATACCCGCCAGCATAAGGCCTTCCTACAAGTCTATCTCTGTCAACCAATGGTCGTGTGATAGGTAGGTGCTCCTAGGCCCATATCTGAAGAACGATCACCCCTGCTAATAATGCAGTCGATCTCTGGTACACAACTCGATGCAAGTCATGATACAAGTGCGCTAACATGCATGACCCCCATGCAAATCAAGTCCCTTGTGTCATCATCTACTCAAGGAGACAACCATCTGATCTACTAAGGTTGTCAATAATCCTTGGTTAATCAAGGGTCAGGGCATGTCGAGAAGGGAAGATAAACCACACATGTCAATGTGGTCTCGCTCCGCTTGGCTAAGGCGGGGTATCAACATGCATGTCTTCGGGAAGCGCTTGCGAGACTAGAGGACACTAAAGTGCTGTTGCAATTAAATCATCTCATCATATCAGTCTCTTGATTTATCTATTTATTAAATCAATCTATCTATCAGTCTATCTTGCTCAATCAAGATTTTTATCAAATCTCGTTGGGCCCCTATCAATGACGCCCATCTATCATGAGGTCATTATCAATCCTATTTCATCTTGCGCATACATTAAGATAATCAGAACTGATCATCAAATTTTATCAATTAGATAGCTAATCAAATCTTACCCTATCGAAGTCAAAAATCAACTCGAATCGACAACAATCCAATCTCTTTATCAAACATTAATAAACACAAAATTCAATAAATGACAAAAATAAAAAAAATCAAATCATTTCCTCCAAAATCGAAAAATCAAGCCAACATCATCAAAATTTGAGAAAATATGGTCTAAAAAATCGAACAAATAAAAAAACCAACCACCCAATCGGGAAAAACGCAAAATCAACCACCCAATCAGGAAAAACAAAAAATCAATCGATAACCGACTAATTGAGAAACAACCCCCCAAAAAATCTAAAAATCTATTAAAAAAAAAGTTTTTTTTGTTAGGTTCAGGCCCCCACGTCGGTGACGATGCTTGCGGTGCCCAGGGCGTTGTCGCCACCCTTGTGGTGGCGTTGCCCATGGCGCCACTACTCCCAAAAAAAGGCAAAAAAAATTTAAAAATTTTACAAAAAAAGCTTAGCAATGATTAAAAAAAATAAAAAAATTTGGGGCGCGAGTTCGAAAATCAGAAAAATCCGAGAAACCCATTTTGTAATTCGAAAAACCCATCTCGAAAACATAATTTTTTACAAACCCACATGGCGAAAATGCTAAAAAATGATTTTTTCTACAAAAGCTAATTTTTTCAAAAATCAACTAAAATTTGACAAACTTGGGTTTTTTTTTGAAGTACGTATTGGTGGACCGTAGGTCGGAGGACGCTCATGTCGCTGAACTCGCTCGAACCTATGCTAGTGATACGGGATGGCCATTCCTTCCTCCAGAGCAACTTTCTCAAACAACTGAAGTGCACAAATGAAGAGTGGTAAAAGGTATTTACCTTTTTAAACTCACAAATCGGGAAAAACGCAAAATCAACCACCCAATCGAGAAAAACAAAAAATCAACCGACAACCAACTAATCGAGAAACAACCTCAAAAAAATAAAAAAATCTATATAAAAAAAAATCTAAACCAAAAAAAAAAGTTTTTTTTGTCGGGCCCGAGCCCCCACGCATATAGTGGCGCCAATGACGCCCAAGGTGTTGCCCGTGGCACCTGCGGTGGTGCCCCCATTCTTGTGGTGGCGCTGCCCATGGCGCCACTGCTCCCAAAAAAATGCAGAAAAAAAATTTGGGGTACAAGTTCGAAAATCAAAAAAATCCAACAAACCCATTTTGTAATTCGAAAAACCCATCTCGGAAACATAATTTTTTTACAAACCCACATAGCGAAAATGCTAAAATATGATTTTTTCTGCAAAATCTAATTTTTTTAAAAATCAACTAAAATTTGACAAACCTGGGTTTTTCTCGAAGTACGTACCGATGGACCATAGGTCGGAGGGTGTTTGTGTTGCCGAACTCACTTGAACCTATGCTGGTGATATGGGATGGCCATTCCTTCCTCTAGAGCAACTTTTTCAAACAACTAAAGTGCACAAATGAAGAGGGGTAAAAGATATTTACTTTTTTAAACTCACAATGGGGCATTCAAGTGGGAATTTTATTCCAGTTATTCTTAATCATCTAATCAACTTGGCATGGCAGCGTTTTCAAATTTCTTATTGGGAAATGAATTGGATTGACTCTGAAAATCTCTAAAAATAAATAAATCAGAAAGTTATTAAAAATCTAAAAATTTCAAAAATAATTTCAAAAAAATAAATTAAATATCGCGAAAAATTCGGAAACATTAAAAAAATTATCCGATCTCCTGAGGGGGCATCCTCGCATCGATATCTATCAGTTAGTATCTGGGGCATCATATCAAGATTTATCATCTCAAGCATCGAAACCGCATCATATCAAGATTTATCATCTCAAAATCGAATCAATATCATATCAAATCAAATCCGCATCGAATCAAGATCAAATCTACATCATATCAAAACCAATATTAGCAGCATCATCAATCGAGTTTTCTTTGAACCAACGTGTCGTCACACATCACTTCAAAGAGGGGCAAAATGTATACACCTAAAAATGGTCTGAAGATAGCTAATTAAATACATAGTTATTTGATTAATCCCCCTTCCCATTTAATTGAATTCACAAGCAATTTGATTAATTTCCCCATTCATCTACTTATCAATAAATCTAAGGATTTATTCATTAAGTTCATTTCATATCCCCCTTTGATTAATTAATTCTAAATTAATTAATTCCCCCTATTTAATCAATTCTTCTAATTCCTAATTTAAAATTAACAAACTCGAGTTTGTTGAGATTAATTATCATTTTCCAAATTATTTGAATTTTTAAATTCAAATGAGCACATGGCTCCTAACTTTTAACCACCTAACCTAACCCATTCCACCTAACCCTAGGTTTAACTAACCCTATCCTATCTTGCACATCCTAACCTCCTTATCCTAACCTCTTATGGTATGAATATTCTCCCCTTGAGACACATGGCACTTTTGTCACATGTCTCCTCTCTTGGACACTTGCCCTCTCATGAGCAAGACTTCTTGACACTTGTCACCATAGAGATGACAAGTGTCCCTTTCTCCAACCTCTTCTCCAACTTCCTCAATCTTGGCCCTTGATATCTTCAGATCAAATCTGGACTGTCGATTCCTGCCACCTCAACATTGGCCTTGAAATTCCTATAAATATCCCCTATTTTGGAGCAATAAGGATCCCTTGTATTCATAGCTTTAGCATCATTACTATAGACATTTTCATTTCAATCATCTAGTAATTAGCATTTTGGAATAATCATAGCATTGTATTTCATATCATTTGCATAATCAATCATGATCAAGTAGCTTCTCAACTCTTGAATTGCCACTTTGGAGGTCATTGCTCCGCTGAGAATCAATCAATCCAGCACCTTCAAGGTCCTCAAGAATAGACAAAAATGGGACATTTCAAAGAAGGCTTATGGTTTGCATCTTTAATTTAGTTTTCAATTAAGCTTTCCATTATGTTTTATTGTCTCATTATATGTGTATGCCTTTCTATTTAATACATTTTTAGCCTCACAATAGGCATGCAAAAGAGGTCCCAATAGTTGTGCAGCTGATATGGCATCCCCTGATTGGTTACTTTTTACAATATTAGTACATTTCTTAACAAAAATTGATATTTTATGTTTCAAACGATAGGTTTTATTTGTTCAATTTTTGGAACAAAAGGTATTAACTACCCTCACAACAATTGGTACATGCTCAACTGTGATGCTCTTCCCCTATCTAGCGCTTGATGAGGAGAGACGAAAATTAGGTACAGATAAGAGATAATGTGAGCCCACATGAAGGCAAAGGTTAGACAAAAAGTTGGGTGTGCAGAATGAAAATTTAGGGCAAACCACGAACCATTGAAATTGCAGTGGTAGCGATGGATGACCATAGCGACAGGAGAGGGGTCGAACTGAAGAATAATCAACATATGTGATTACCCAGTGGGCTCAATGGTAGTGTAAATGATGGGTAAACCAAGGAAAAAATGTTTGTGGTGATCTAAGATCAATACATGATACATTTCATGCAGCATTCATTTCGCATCATTTTCCCTAAGCCACGACATATTTTTAGGCACGAAATGGGAGTCGATATCCACACTATGGTGTGAATTTGCTGAGTTGCAGTGGCAGGAAACCATGGTGTGAGGTCTTGCTTATGTTGAAGGCGTTAAACATGTCACGAGACCACATCATACCATCTCAGAGATCTATCTCATATGGTTTCATGGGCGCAAAATTTGCATGATAGACGTCAATAGGACACCGATGTGGGTGGCCAATGTCTTTGTCAGGGTTGTGAGGCGAGGCAAGGATCGAACGTCTCTCTGCAACGTAGGATAAGTTAAAGCTTTAAATCAATATGTGTGATGAATGAGGATGCTAGCGCTTGGCAAAAGGAGGTTATGGGTTCCTTTAGCCTACCATGATATGCGTATTGGCATAGTAATAAGATGGAGTGGCATCCGATGATTGATGACCAGCGTTGCTCATTGTAAATTGTTGTAAAGAAACTATGATATCATACAAAATGGGGGTATTTCCAGATGTAGCATACGGTAGGTATTATGAGGTCATTTTTTTCTCATGCCCCCATCCTTTTGTCAAGTCCCATGCCCAAGCAGTGACGCTTACGAACCGAAGGATCCAATGATAGACTACTCAAGAGCTTCCCATCCATTTTATTGATAGGGACATCATTTTGAAATCAATTTGAATGTTGCGACAATGTAGGCGTAGGGTGATGCTTTTAAAGGGCGTGATTAGTGGCATCTGGGCCGATATATTTGGCTATATGAGTACCTCTTTTGTGCTTTAGTTGTGTAGCAAGAATGTCGATGCACATAGGTAGTGTAGTGTCTGGTAATGATGTGTCGAGTAAGCAGAGATAGGTTACTTCATTGCAGTGACCATGTTAGAGTAAAGGGGCATTAGAGTTTATTTTATTATCTCGATGATGACAGTGGGAATTGACTTATTTATATGAGTGTTACACATTTTGTAGAAATGCTAGCAAACCGAGGCAATGATGAAGTGATTTGTAGTTATTATCTATATACCTTGCATATAGTCTTGCATTCATTCAATATATGAATGTGCCTGAGGTGTTTCCTTGTAAAGGTGTAAAATGAGATAATGTGACATTATGCTTAGAATGATAATGCCCCTGATAAAAGAATAACAACAATTAGTGGCATATAGGGTGTCAAAATGACTTGTTTTACAAAAGGATGTGAATATAGATAAATACTCAAGTCAAATACACTTGTGTATAAAAATGAGAATCTATAGCTCATGTCAATTTAGTAAAGTGTGAATATGAATTCATGAGAAATCTTATATTGACATGTCTTGTTTTTCTTTGAAGGGGGATTATTATTTTCAAAATCAAAGGCAAATGTGCGGTTAGTGCAAGTGTCAAGTCTCTTCTTGTAAAAGGGGGGATTTTTTGCTTTTTTTTTTAAGACAGTGAGAGGAGCCAAAGAAAAAACTCAGAATTTGATTTTCACGAGAGAGGATTTTTCCAGTTTTCAGGCAAAGATGGAAAAGTGGGCTCTTGATGACAAATTGGGAGTGAGCTAAATATGGAAAATTTTGATCAAAGTGCAGAGGTGAATTGACAAGTGCACCAAAAGGGCAAAGTTTTTAGATTCTCAATTTTTCTAGCAGGGGTGCAGGGTGCTATTTTTAGCAAACTTTGAAGGAAGGAGTGTAGATTTTTGAAATGCAAATTTCAAAGTAGAGGCATGTCTCTTTCAGAGATTCTTTTAGGGTTTCTCTTTAGGTTTTTCTCTCTTTGATGTATATTCTCTCTTCTTCTTAGTTCTATTATTCTGAATGTAATTTTCTCATCATTCTGGAAGCAAGGCTTCCATGTATAGAGTGCATGTTTTTTTATGATAGCTAGAGTTAGTTTTCTTTCAACTTGCAGTTTTTTGGTGTTTCAAACAGTTTGTAAACTAAATACAAACAGATTTAAAGGTTTCATTTGCAGTTGTCTCTCTTATGTACACACTATTTTATGGAATGAAATGACCAAGGGTCTTTTTTTTTTGTCTCTGCAAGTCAGTTGTTTACTTTGTTGTTTGCTTCTCTTCGAGGAAGAGATTAATTTGCTTATTACAAGGTAGAGAAATAGTGTGTATGTGAGATTCTCAAGTATGGATGTTGGTGAAACTAGAAGGGAGAATGTCAGTGTAATGCACTAACATTTCAAGCTTAACGGTTGCATGTTACCCTGTTTGGATGTCAAATCTGCATATTGTGAAGTTGACTCTACTGCCCATACAAGGCATTGGTCATGGAGTTGTTTTCAGTTTTCATAATCTTTTCATAATCAAAATTTCATTTCTTTTTTTCATTAGGAGTAGTATTAGTGTAGAAGCCCCTCCTCAATGAGTACATAGATGCTTATAAACTAAGGTTATAGCCAAAACTAGGAGTTTATCCATCTCCCTTAGTACATTCTCATTGGGATGACAAGTTGTAAATGTAATTTCCTAAGTATTTTTGAAGTTGTTAGTTGTTTGACATTGCATAGGTTCACCCGCCTTGGTCTCATAGAACCAAAAGTGCAGGAGATCTTAGTCATTGTGACTGAATCTTGTTCATTGGCCAAATTATTCTCCGAGTTTGTTGATGAGTTAGTGGCAATTCCTCTAGAACTCGAAGATTATTTTTTGAATGGATTTGATAATCCAATTAACCCCAAGGAGAGGGCCTCTTCAATGAAATTGTCCAACAACTTCAGTGTACTTACGTGCTCTTCTTCTAATGAGCTTCATTCTAATGAGAGTGGAGTTTTCAATGTATCTCTCTCTGAGTCTCCCCTTAATGCTTTCCTTGAGGAGAATCAGAATACCCCTCATGAGTAGCCTCTTAGTATTATGAACCCTGCTAGCACTATCCATAACACTAGACAACAAGAGTATATCCTTTTGGTCCTCCTCATGGTTGAGGTTGTCAAGGATGATCCCCTACCTAGTGCTCTCAATAATAATTATGTTGTGAGCCATGAGGCTACAAATGGATCTCTTAACCTGGCTTTGGTCCCTTATGATAGTTGTAATGTGGGCTCCACATGGACATGGAGGAGTCCCACCCCATAGTCTAGTCAAATAATAGAGGTAATTTCTAGTGATCCTATCATTAGGGAAGAACAACTTCCTATCCAAAGGAACATTGAGCCCTCAAAAAAATGAGGCCTTTGATTAATTAATCCCTATAGGAAATGGTCAAATGTCAATGATTTATAAGAAGAGAGGAAGATCAAAAAGTAATATCTCTCCTCTACCAAAGAAGAAAAACACTAAAAAGGATCTACCTAAGTGTTTTGACAATTTTAGGGCTGCAACAAGTACTTCCAACTAAGGTTCCTTAGAGAGATAAACTACATCTCATGGAATGTCAAGGCACTTGAGTCTTTGGATGGGAAATGTGTGGTTAGGAGATTTCTGAACCAACACAAACACACAAATGCAATATTTTTGTAGGAAGTCAAAGCCATAAATTTTACCTTGGATGTGAATCTTAAATATATTTGGAATGATGCATTCCAATTCTCCACTAGACATACTAAAGGTAAAGAAGGTGTTGGCATTACAATAGAAAGGAGATTGTTGGCATTTCAATAAGGATATTGAGAAGGTTGTTGGAGATTGTTGATATAACTGAAGAAGGATGATTACTGTCTTAATAATATTATTTTGTCATTGATGTCAAGAAATTGATTTTCTGATTCAGTATGATGTTGCCATATCTTGAGAAGTATGTGTTGATGAGTATTAAGAGGTCAGTAAGTGACATAGAAAGAATGTGATAATAAAGGGGAGATATAAGTTACTCAATGGGCAACTATTACCGTGTTAGACAATGATGAGATCATGTTGTTTTGATTGTTTTGATATCCTACACATGTTGTTGATTATAAGTTTAATACTGTATTATGCCACTGAGCAAGGAACCTAGTCGGTAAACACTAAGGTTGTCAATATCAGTTAAAGAAGGCAGAATGTCTACCGAGTGAAGTTCAGTATTAATCGAACAACAACCGAGTTATAATAGATCGCATTGGATGGATAAAAACATTATTTAATGAAGGATGTTGATGAGCTGGAGATGAATAAATGATTGGTATGCCGCGCAAGAAGTTTGTTAAGAATCTACAGCAATGAAAAATCAAGAGGAAGATCTACAACACAGATTGAACTGTAATAACCTAGCACAAGTTCCTAGGAAAGAATGCAAGTTTCAAGGCGAGGTAAAATGTTTTCAGATCGAAGGATACATTGAACCAAGTCAAGTTTGATGATCTAATGGCTAAGATTGATCATGGGAAATGTGATCAAGAAGATTAAGCGGTCAAAAATTGTTTATAAATAAGGAATTGTTGATAAACAATTCATGTGGGAAAATGTATGCATAGTGATGCTACAAGAATTTTTACTGAGCTCAGAAGCTTGAAGATCTGATTGAAGAACAGATTGAGAAGCCCAGCAAGCCCATCAAGGGATTAGATAAGGCTTATGACAAGATTGTTTTGAGCAAATAAGAATTTTCTTTAGCATTTTAGATGTGAAGTTGCAGATATATTTTATTACTGTTGTTTATTTTGTAAGTGACAGGAAATCTCTTAACCGAGTGGACCTAACAATCTTATTTGTAAATCCTCTAGCAAGGTAACATTCTAAATGAGTGTCTGAAATCCTTTGATAAGGTCACTTCTAACAAAGTGCAAGACTCTAACAAGTCTGAGGGAAATCCCTTAACTGGGTCACATCTAGCAATGTGTTTGTAATCTTTAACAGGATTTGCTTTTAACCGAGCATACTATAAAAGGGTATATTTCTTAGTGGGTTTGAAATCCCACAGTGGTTTTTCCCTATTTGGGTTTCCACGTTAAATCTGGTGTTATATGTGTTGTGATGTTATCTATTCATGAGTTTGAATGTTTTATAGTTTTGGTTATGTATTCTGAAGTATAAGCTACCGAGGTTGAATCTGTTGAATATATTGAAGATTAAGTTTGTATGATTCACCCCCCCCCCCCCTCTCATCTTGTTTACTATTAGCATCAGAGCTTTACAATGTCATCCTCTTAGCTAACAAATAGGGAAATATGGTCTCCAATAGTGGGACATCCCCTTGCATCAGAGCGGTTTGGGTCATCATTAATAACAAAATATTCAAATTTGGCCTTTGTTGTATCTATGCCTCTAACGACTACAAAGAGAGAACTGAGCTTTGGAAATGGCTCTTTAGCCTTCTGGATGTACCTTGGGTGAGAGGGGGTGACTTTAATATGATTGAGCACTAGGAAGATAAGTTGGGTGGGTTGGATCTCAAATAAAAAAGCACTAAGAAAATCTATTGGACTAGTATGAAGGAAAAGCTCCAATTGTTTGATCCTCTAGGAGGCAAAGATAAAGATAATTTTATTATTTGGTATACATTGTGTAATTTTCAGCAAGCAAAAGGATTTATCATAGGCTAGAGAAAATATATGACAATAAGGATTACGTCTCCTTAAATCAAGATAAAGATGGTAGCACTGTTAGGGTGTGTCCCTACACTCTCTCTAATCACCACCCTATCAAGGCTATGGTCACAATGGATAATTATGTCAAGTAAGGATAACTTCATTCTCAACATTAATCTACTTAATGATAAGGAAACTATGTGTGCAATTTTATATGATAAGACAAATTAATAAATGGGATAAGAACATCTCATCTGCCATTAACTGATGGACTAAAAATTTCATTAGTTGGAAGACTCGATTTCTAACAGTGGGTAGAAAGAAGGCCAAATGTGACTTGAGGATGGAAAAATGAACTCAATGGTAACCTCATCAATCTTGAAACCCAAATTCAAGCTGATCTAGCTAACCAAGTATTCTTGGAGTCACTGACATTTACCAAAGATCTTTTAAGTAGAATATAGACCAAAAAAATCTAGGGTCTGAAGATTAAAGCTCACGGGGAGATACAAGATTTGAGCTTTTCATCAACTTATTGAGACAAAAAGACTTTAAGGAAAGGATCGATAAAGTATGGGAGGAGGGTAGAGAACTGTAGATCAAGATGATATCAAAGAAGCCTTCCTTTTGTATTACTAAAAACTATTGACCTTTGAAGGGAACTCTCCCAAAAGTTAGGAAGCCAAAGAAATATGTAGAAGGATTATCCCTAATAAAGTATCTGAGGAGGAAGCTAACTTGCTTGGAAGCACTATTATCTTGAAGGAGATCCATAAGGCCATCAACATGCTTAACAATGATAAGGCACTTGGTCCTAATGAGTTGCCAATTGATTTTTATAAAGAGGCTACGTAGTGGATCAATAAAGACCTATTTTAAGCATATGAAGAAGCTATCAATTTATGCTCTCTAGGAACTCATATCAATAAGGGTATTATTAAGCTCCTCCTTAAGGACAGAGACAAGTCTCTTTTTAAGAATTGGAGAACTATAACACTATTGAATGCGTCTTACAAGATTCTAGCAAAAATAATTGCTTTTAGGTTGGTTGGCATCCTTCCCAAGTTTGTTAGTAACACTCAGACTAGTTTTATCAAAGGCGCGTACATCCTTGAGAATCTCCTTACTAGTGGGAAGCCATGAGTTGAGCTGAAAGCTCCAACTAGAATGTGGCTATGTTCTTGATTGACTTTGAGAAGGCAAATGACAAGGTGGAATGGGGTTTTTTTATTATGATGTTGGAAGGTTTTAGATTTCCCATGGAATTTTGTCAAATGATTCAGGTATTATTAAGGGATGCTTCAACCTAGGTAGAAGTCAATAGATTTCATACTCACAATTTCATTCGTGGAAGATCCATTAAGCAAGGATGACACCTTGCTCTGGCTCTATTTGTTATTGCTTTTGATGCTATCATATACCTCCTTAGAGACTCCTTCTCCCAAAGGATTAAGGGTACTTAACTTACAGTTTGCAAATGACACCACACTCTTCTTGGAGCTTAAGGAGACTAACATGAACTCGTTACTCAAAAAGCTAGATCTATTATGTGAGGCTCTAAGAGCCAAGCTCTCCTAGTCCAAATCTATTATATTGGGATGGGACAAATCACCCCCCATATGGCCCAGTAACTACAACTATCAGTGGGGTGGCCCTTCCGAATAGGTAAGGTATCTTGGTGTTCTATTTGCAGTCAATCCTTGCCTGAAGAAAATGTGGCTATGGATCAAAGGTAAGATTGACCACAAGCTTAAAAGATGGAACAAACATTACCTATACATGGTTGGAAGGTTGCATGTTTGTTAGCAAATTCTATCATCATACAATCTTTATGATGCTTATTGTTGCTTTTCAGTAACTACTAGATCAATGATATTCAAAAACAAATTAGAATTTTCTTATGGTCTGACGACAAAGGCAATAGGAAATGGCACTATGTTAAATGGTAGTGATGCTATCTTGGGAAGAATGTGGGGGGCTTGGGTCTTACAGATCTCAAGCTATAAGGCATTCTCCTTGCCACTAAGTGGATTTTCCATGCCCTGGATGGTAATGGGACATGAAAGAATCTTATAAGGAATCACATTAAATTGGTTGTTCCCAAGCAAGCTAAATCCTAGAAGTTGCTCCCCTTAAGTGACCTAATCACTACAAATTTTCACATTACCCCTACAGGTTCTAATGTCTTCAAGGCTATATGGAAGGCTTAGGAGTTCATTAGAAACATGATCACTCACAATGGTATTAGTATTGACAGTGACACTTTATGTGGGAAGAGATTCATATGGTGGAACCTTACCCACAAAGGCAAGCCTCTTGCCCTTGCTTCAAGGGTGCTTGGCTAAGAGTTGGAATCTTAAAGGTAATAGTTACTTTAAGGATATTATCAATAAAGGGCGTATAATATCTTGGATTTCTCCTAGTCAACAACATAATCTGCCCCCCTCCAATTGGAGAACATATATTGTCTTGAGGGAGGCTTGTTCCGGTCTTCTCCCCAAGGCTTGTTCCTCAAGGGTGGATAGATTCAAGCTCTTCAAATGGGTAGATGGTACCCCTCTGTTGAGCACCAAGGCCAAGTCTGTTTATAATTTTTTATGTTGCAATAAGGATTTAATTACTCATTTTGATACTGTGTGGAAGCTTAATTATTCTAACAAGAATTGGAAAAAAATCTTTTATGCTATATGGGGAAGTAATATTATGCCCAAGAAAAAATGCTTTAACTGGTTACTTCTTTTGCAAAGATTCCCTGTTAAAAAAAATCAGCAAGGCATTGATATTTGTAGCATTTGCAAGACCTTTGAATCCACTATTCACATTTTTTTAATATAATTGGTAAAGAAATATGGAATATATTTTGTGTTACAATCTTTGGTTGGGACTACAATTTTCATATCATGATATTATTTATGGCTTCATCCAAGGGCTTAAAAAAGATAGTAATCTATTTTGGTTTTTGCCATCTTGTAAAATTTTATGGCAAATCTAGTCTCTTAGGAATGAAGAATAGTATCAAGGCAAAGGTGGGTTGCTTACCGAGTCCTTAAGAAGATTCATATTTCATAATGTTTATTTGTAGGTTACTATAGTTATGAGGATGGCTAAGCAAAAATTTGAGAGATTTATTCAAGATGGAACTATGAGAGATTATACATTAGAGATATCTCATGAATACACATGTTCACCGTACAAGGAAGAACAGACTCCTTTTGTGAGAGCACTAGAAATTTTTGAAAGAGCTCAATGATAGAATGAAAATGAACAGTAATCAGCAAGAGACTCGGCCTATGACAGTAGAGCCAAACATGGAGGGACTAGAAGGATCACCACTGGTGGCAAACCTGAAGAAGTGGAACAAGAGTATCAAGTGGATGGACGACCTGGATGGAGAATCTAGATGGAGAATCAACCAAATCATTAAAAATACCTTGATTAGTAAAAAGAGTCTATGTTTCGACGGAACACAATGACTTTTTTTGTATAGCTATTCAAATACATGTACAACTTTGTATAATTTAAAAAAAAAAAAGAATATCACAGATATAATTATGTAGTATAGACTTAGGATAACAATTTGATAGCTGATTCCAACATTGCCTGGTAAAGGTTGCGTTACTTAATGCACATTGTTTACCATTTATACTAAATATGCATATAAAAAAAAGTTATTAAAGTCGCCCAGTGCATCAAAAAGAAGCTACATCTTTGACAAACACACCATAAAATTGTGTGCCTCTCTTTTTGAATCTTAAGCTCTATTTGAGCTATTTAGCTATTGTGTAGATAAAATTTGAATGTATGCAACTAAGCTAATATCATCTCCTCTTTCATTTGACATCTATAAAGCTTCCAGAATAGTTGTATACAACACTATTGTTAGATTACTTGTCCCAATCCTTTTAAAGAAAATTTGTTGGGAGATGGATGTCCCTAAAACTGAAATTTATATGGCATTACAATATTTTACCCACCTCTTAAAGAAATGCTACTAGAAGAAACTTTCAAGCTAAATCCATTATGCTGAGCTAGACAACTTTATCCCATTCCATTTAACTTTTAGTAATAATAAAGAAAGTTCTTTGAATAAACTTTTTGCAATCTACAACTTTGAGATGAAATTTTCCACATGAAAATTTAGGTAATGTTGGAAACCAAGAACACTGAGAGGGGGGCGGGGCGGGGGAGGGGGGGGGGTGTGAATCAGTGTTCTACTGGAATGGATAAATTTAACCTTATTAATACAACAACTTATCAACCAGTAAACATAAAAGCATATAACAATAAGCAACAATGAAATCACAAAGATGAGCACCATAACACCATAGATTTATACGTGGAAAACCTCAAAGAGGAAAAACCACGGTGGGATTGGAGACCCACAATATCTATCCACTGATCAGATGAATAAATATTAGAATAAGGGGTCTGCACATGCAGGAAGGCCAACAGCCTAGAGCACACTGCTCATCACAAAAGGAGTCTCATTGACTACATAAAACATCGGACAACAATCCGGAGTGAAGATTGAACTGCACATATAGCATCTTCCATGCCTGAGTACAACTCTGGTTAAGCTTAATACCGAAGGCCTAAAACCTCTTCCACAAACCCAACTCGATCACCAATGATCGACCAAATCCTCTGCCTAAATGATTATTACATTATTTGCTCCTATACATCTCCATATCCCTTACACACATTTTCCCATACCATGATCTACAATGAGATCTTACATCATATATATACAAACCCTAGACTACAAACAATTACATAATTACAAAACATGTCGGCCTGAGATCAAACAAATAATATCCAACCCATAAGACATCCTGAAAATACATTGAGAAGTCCAATCAACACGTTACATTAAGTCGGTCCATAACCTAGATAAACTGAGACCCAATTTAGGTCCACACGTGTTAAAGAAATGATCCCAATCAACCAAGTCTCGAACATGATCACCATCAACATCCTGAATCTCTACTAGAAGCCGCACCAACACCACTTATGCATAACATCAAAGATCTTCAACAAAACTCTGCTGGTGAAACCCTCACCGGAACAACAAACCAAGCTTGCTAGCATACAAGATTGCATTCGATCACAAATCAAAACCAACTGACTGAACATGAATATGAGTAGCATGAATAAGCCAATTCCATAAGCCAGAACATACCAGAGCATACCAGATCATCATGATCTAATCCAACCAGAAACCAAACAACCTACCGAGACCAAAAAGATACTGGTAAACAACCAAAGCAACTAGTGTAGCCGGTGTTGTCAGTGTTGCCATCAATGACAAACATCAATGCAACACAATAATCAATTCCTCCAAATTGCCAACAAGTAAGTCATATAAGGTAGGTGGCAACACAAGAACAGTGAAGCAACTTAAATGCAATTGTAATCGACACATATAGCATCTTAAATCTAAGGGCATGTCTGAAACAATAACAAGGTCAGACTACAGTAGACACATTCATTTTAGAGCATGTTTGGATGCTTTCTATGGAGTAAAGACATGCTATAGTGAAAATTCCAAACAACATATTGTTTTTTAATACCCATTAGAATAATAATCATAGCTTTAGAGAAAGCTTACTTGAAAAACGGATGTTATTGGGGCAAACATGATGCTATGTTGGATTTGGCAAAAATTATCAGGGTTTATTCTTCCAATTTGAAACAGCTTAGCAAAACTTCACTCGAGGGAAGCCAGTAAGGTGAATAATGTGTATGTGTAGCAACAAGAACCTTATTAACAATATTTTGTTGTGTTCTCCTAGACTTCAGGCTTATATTAAATCTAAATGGGGTGCCCAAGTATCTAGTGATTGTCACATTTTTACCTATACCGAATCCATTCTGAATTTTCCTCTTCCCTAATAAGAACAAAGTAAGGCCTATTGTCATAAAGGAGAGAATCAAGCAATTGTAGTAAGTCTTCAAAAATTGCAAAGTTGCATGGAAACGGATACGGTATTAGATAAAGATACGACCATTTTTTAAGATCCCCAATATGGATACGGCTAGATACGACATTCATAAAAAGTTAAAAAACACACACCTATATTTAACACAATTTTCTAAGTTATTAGAGGAGATTTTCGTTACTTCAAAAACAAGATAGACACATAATTGCTACATAGGTAATTATAAGTCGATTCAACAATTTACAATATGCAAAAATAGTAGAGTTGCAAAAAGAAATGGGTCACTAAAATAGAAAAACATTTCATTTCTCTTTCTCATTTGGTGTAGGTTTTGTTTATACCAATTTTTTTTTAAACTGCATGAATAAAGTTTTTGAAGATTTACATCAAATTTAACAAAAAATAAATTAAAAAATCCCATAGTATTTAGCATGGTTGGAAAATGAAGGTTTTTTGGGCACGGTACAGTATCCAATGTGTATTTGGGTCGTATTGGATACGAATCCATTTTAGATACGGGGATATTTGTGCCTAGAGAGGGACAAAGGAGTATCTGGCTACTCTGCATAATTGTAAGAACATAATCAATACCCTCCTAATTACTGTTGAGGAAGAGTAAAGTAATGATTGGAGCATGAGTTCACACCAGAACCTCCCTCAGTGTTGATGTGTTTTTCATGCACATGCGAACACAAAATAAAATACCAGGGTATCTTATCCTCTCTTGAACAAAGTTTCCCCGAATGCTAAAGATTTCGCCTAAGGATCAATCAAGGCAACTCCAAGGTTCTTATATGTAGGGTCTCTACGTGTGGACAAGCTCAATTAGGTCTGATATGATTATGTTGGATTCACAAGGGGACTTAAATCTGAATGCCTGAGTGTTTGATTTGTTGGAACTCAAGTCCTATCTAGTGGCTGGAAGATAAAGAAATATCAAAAGATACAGGGCTTAGAACGTCTACTCTAAGACCTAGAATGTGAGAAGATGGATGAATGACTAGGTGGAGTCCTACTGGGCTAGGTCTTACCATCAAACTGAACGATTCGACACCAGCTCAGTGCGATCTTCTAGGGTAGTTCTGAAGATGTTCAAATCATCACTGTCAAACACTAATCATCATTCAAGTTAAAGCATGAACAATAGACGCGTAACGACTCGAGATTAAGCTCATTTGATGCTAGTTGACCACGCAGGGTGCCCTTACAATCAGTAAGAGGCTAGTGGTTTAGACTATGCGGATTCCACGTGAGTGCATTAAACAATTTTTCTCCATTCAATCTAATTATCTACCATCTACAATTGAAGATTCAACAAGAAACCATGCATATTGCAAGAAAGAACACATTTCACTTTAACTTCAATGAAAATGGAGTTCATTTACAATTTAGGCAACAATTTCTTGCCTTCTCCTCCTAATCTACTCTAATTGCTATTCTATTTTCTATTAATCATTAGCTATTCTAACCTTTATGAACTAATTATTATCCTTTACAAATGAAGAGCCAGAGCTTTATATAGAGAGCTCCTTACATTTCAATGGCTAGGATTTTACAATGAAAACCCTAATTAGGGTTTGTTACAAGAAACTCTCCTTAGCCAATGAGAAAATTACATTCCATGAATGTGGACCAATAGATGTCAGGGCTAGGTGCCTCAAAGTTTGTGCCATCACTGGTGAGTCAGGTACATTGAATTTGGACATGCTGAGGTGGAGTTATCTAACTGGAGGAACAGTGATTGGGATGCCACCTTGTCTTGTGTTTGCCCTTGCATTGACCTTGATTGATCTTCATTCATCCTTGATGTACTTAGTGAATGATGTAACCCCTTGACTCTCATATGTTTGATGAAGCCTCCTTATGGTCAGATCACTCCTTAGTAGCCTACTTCGCCTTGAAATGCTTACAGGATCTTTCTTCTGATATCACGTGGTTTCTCCATATGGCAAAATGAGGTCCTTGAGTATAACCTGGTCTATTACGTGCAACTCCTTGAACACTTGAAGTCCTCCATCTTTGAAGCACCTTGAGTCCTCTCTCACGCATTTGAAGTGTCCTTGATGATGATGAAACTTGAGTAGGTCTTCCTTGTCCTAGCCTGATCCTCCTCCATCTTGATTTTGTTAATCTGCAAAACAAACAAAGGATGATTAAGTATACATGATATATTTGTTCTAACATGATATTTCTCACCTTAAATCATCAACAAGAGGGCATTATAATGAAATTCGCACAAGATCCTCTCCAGGGACAGGCCCTATAGTGAAATTCGCTCTGGACCCTTTGGAAGGGTCAGGAGCGAAATTGGACAAAGTTGCTCAATTAGACCAAGATCAAATCAGTTCCCTCCAAAATTGTTTAGGAATGGGTTTTGCTCAAGGACCTGGTCAAAACATTAGACCTCCTAGGAATTTCGCTCTAGACCCTTTGGAAGGGTCGGGAGCGAAATTTGCATTTTAGCTCAATTTTCATCATTTCTTTGCCTCAAATCTCTTCTCAAGGTAAGAATGCATCAATCTTACGCCATAGGGACAAAATCTAGGCTTCAAACAAGGGGCAAAATAGTGTTTTAAGAAATTTCGCTTTGGACCTTGGCCAAGGACAGGACCTATAAGGAATTTCGCTCTGGACCCTTTGGAAGTGTCAGGAGCGAAATTGGTGATTTAGCTTCAATTCTATCACTTCACTGCCTTATATCACCTTTCAAAGGCAGGTACATATCAATTATTTCCCAACCATGCCTTAGAAATCAAGATCTTGGCTTGAACAAGGAGGAAATAGAGGTTTTAGGAAATTTCGCTCTGGACCCTTTGGAAGGGTCAGGAGCAAAATTTACATTTTGCTTGATTTTCCCTCATGAATCTTCATTTTTCATCCTTTTCTCATCAACAACAAGTCTTTTGCCTTAAACAATGCTTGGGAATGAGTTAGTTCATAGGTTGGAGCAAGGTATAATGCTTCATGGAGAAATTCGCTCTGGACCCTTCAGAAGGGTCAAGAGTGAAATTCTCTTTATGGCTCAATTCACACTTCTTTTCTCCTTTCCTTGCCTTGAATTTAACTTGTCAAACTTCCTTCTATCACCATCAAGTCAACTTGCTCTCAAAGTGGTGTCTACTCAGTGCTTTTGGTGAGGAAATAAGCTATCCTAAGGATTTCGCTCTGGACCCTTTGGATGATAACTCAATGATGAACCACTAGTACCAAACCGGTACTGAGAGGGGGGGGTGAATCAGTACAAACACAAATACAGTCCAAAACCGGTTTGACAACAAATACTCCAAATGACTGACAAACAAGGATACTGGTTAAAACGGAGTGCAACTGGTAACATCCAGTACAACTCAAACAGTCATAAACCGATCACTCACTAAGCTTTCCTCTTAGCTCAATACTATAGTACCATTACGCTCTCATGCATGAATAGATAAACTAACATCAGATCTTCATAACAATGAGTTCAATATGTTTTATAGACAGGCATAAAACATAGATCCATCATATGCTCAACAGGTAAAAACAAAGCATCACAAGATAAAAGCATTACACATGACACACATATTTTTCACGTGGAAACCCAACTAGGAAAAAACCACGGTGGGGATGAATACCCACAAGTTGCTTTTGAACTCTTTTGAAGTCCGCTCTGTTAGGAGCCTTGTCCGGTTAAAGACATTACAATAGGTTCTGCTAGAAACCGATCCTGTTAGGGATCACCCGGTTAAGGGATGGCTATAATACCCGGTTAAGGGTTAAACCCGGTTAGGGTTACCTTGTTAGAGGATTTCAAGAACTCAATAGCTAAAGGACCTCCAGAGCTCTATAGCTTCTCAGAACTCATTACCTCGAGTTACCCTGTTAAGGGATTTGAATCAAGCCTGTTAAGACTACCCTGTTAAGGGATTTTGCATCAAGCCCAGTTAAGGCTACTCTATTAAGGGATTTCACAATTGTTGAAGTGGTTAAAGATCAACAGGAATTACAATGATCTGATAACAACACTCAATGCTAATGCAGATCCGTTTTGGCTCCTCTTCTCCTTCTGCACATTCACTTTGCAGATATCTCTTCTCTCCTTTGGTTTGGCAAGAATCACGTACCACTTCTCTTGGATACACACTTACAACTTTTGCCAACGACCTTAGAAAGAAACACAACATTGACCTTATAGGAAATAGACAGGTCGATAGCAAAAACCCTAAACCCTAAACCTGTTAGGTTAAGCAATTCAAGCGGTACAATCCTGACCGTACAATCTTGAATCGATCTCAAGACATTCTCCATCGTCCATTTTCCACCGATTTCATGGCGGTTGATAACCCATCACACGTTATCACCGCTTGACAGACTTCGCACATTCCCGAGGTAGATAGGAATAGTCTTCTTCATGCAAGATCCTTCACGTGCACAAAGCTTATGTGGCAACACGATCTGTTCTCCATTATACTACTAACTCATCACACACAGATCACCGATTGAGTCACACAGGCTTGAGGTACTCCAACCGGAAATCCTGAAGTGGAAACTACCTACCAACCGGTAGTAACACAATGCTTCCATGTGTCGGTTCCCATAACTGCATGCCGGTTCATCTTGAACAAATATGCCGCTTTACTTTGGCATATAAATCGGTTCACACATATGTCGGTTCCTCTCTCTTTTCACCTATCACATGTGTCGGTTCACACCATGTCACATATTGACATCAATGACAACATACAATATCATTATGTCTTCATGCTAGTTCACATAATGCCAACATTCGAAGGGTCAGGAGCTTGAAAAAAAATCGCTCTGGACCCTTTGGAAAGGCCAGGAGCGAAATTTGGAAAATAGGGCTTGTCCTTGATAAAGATTTCTCCTAGCTTGCTTGCTTAGCTTCAAACCACCTTAGGAAAATACCTTGAGGGCAATTTGCTTTAAACTTGTGAGGAAAATACATGCATTTGATAAATTCGCTCTGGACCCTTTAAAAGGGTCAGGAGTGAAATTGCTCTTTTGGGCTCAATTCTTCCTCATTTTCACTCATCTTGCTTTAGACTTGTCTTTTTGAATCCTTTCCTTGCCATGCATGTCCACTATTTGATGTCCTTAGTGCAAAAAGAGGTCTTTTGGGGAATTTCTCTCTGGACCCTTTGGAAGGGTCAAGAGCGAAATTTGCAATTATGCTCAAATTCCTTACTTTTCTTCACTTCACTTTTGTTTCACACCTCAATACTCTCTCAACTACACCATAAGGACAAGGTTTATGAGGCAAATTAAGACCAAATAGGCAGACATAAGGGAATTCACTCTAGACCCTTTGGAAGGGTCAAGAGCGAAATTGAAATTCGCTTTGGACCCTTTGGAAGGGTCAGGAGCGAAATTTGACATGTTAGTCTCTCCGTTAGGATTTATATATGGAATATAACATTTAAGTATAAGCAATACTTTAAGTTATATTCCATATATATTGTTAGGATGTTTGAGAGTGGTTTCGGACCTCCAGGAGTTATAATGCAAAATCTAGTTTTTGGAGGATTCTTCAATTTCAGGACATTTGAGGATCAAGATAACATTCCAGACTTCTTAAGGCAAATTCGCTTTGTCCTTGATGTAAGGGATGGGACCTAGGAGGACATTATGCATTCAACCAAGGTTTGATTTAGCAACTTGAAGTGCAACCGGATAGTACACAAAAAACACCCTAGGAATGATCTAAATAACCCCTAATCACTCAATTGCCCTGACCTCTTGAGGAGATCCACCTGACTGAATCCCTTCAATGCAAAGGCTAAGACACTAAAACGACTAACAACAAAACCAAAAGGGCTAACCCTAGAAAGCAAAAAGTGGGGGGTCCCCATTTGCAATGGGGCGATGTGTGAAAACGTCACAACACTCAACAAGATGATTAACTCTCATAGAACAAGCATTTTGGCTTTCTCAAGCATATAACCAAGGGCATCATCTGCAAGGGCATAAAGAAACAAGGTGATAGTACAGCCTTGACAGATACAACATTTGAGAGCAAAGGAGTTACAAATGGATCTGTTGACAATAACTCTAATTGAGAGATTCTGGAACCAGTACTATTTAGTTCTAATGACACCTTTCACCAAAACCAAGCCAAGAAATCAATCGAAGGATAAAAAGCTATCTTGTTCTCTCAGAATCTTTGTCAATGTCAATCTTGATGAGGATGTTACGTCACCTTCAATTATCTGCCAATGGCATTATTTCGAGGCCTTGATAAAATTATATAAATGCGTCTGCCTTGACAAAAAATTGGACTGTTTATAGAATGCTACAATGTATGCAATAGTTTGTGGGGGCCATTCAAAAGCATAACACAAGTCTCCATTCAACAACTTGATCTCTATTATTCTCCTTTGATATCAGCTTAATGATCCCATGATTAATCTTCTCCTAAGGTGCAAACAACTTCTGTCTTTGTATAGCATACAACGTCTATAGATTGTTGAGGGTGTTTCAATGGGATCTAAAATAATTAAACAGGCATGCTATCACATCCTGAAAAAAAAATTTTCATGGAGAAAAGTGTGCATTGAACCTCTCCTATGTCAATAGTGAATCATGTCTGGAGGCTGATGAAATAGATTCTTCTCAGGAATCCTCAGAGTTGCCACACACATTTCCCCAGTGGAAGAAAGAATGAATAATCAGTTCCCCCGTCCAATCAGTGCCAGATCAATCTTCCCTGTGGACGACCTCACCACGCAGTCCCAATAGCCAGTGGGGATTCAGGCTGCTTTCTGGACGTGTGTGAGAAGTACAGTTCTGAAAGAGACTTCAGTTCACCAGTTCATTCAGGCTCAACCCCCCACTTCACACTGGGGAACAACCATGCCATGGGCAATCTCATCCCGTGTAGCATGATGGAATGAATACTTATTCATAATAGATAAATTTGCTTGGGTCCATTATCATCAATAGGGCTCTTCTTGATCATCAGGTGTCAGCTCTATTTCTGTGCAGATATCATCAATGACCTCTTCAAAGAGTCATTTTTCTGTACTGTCCCCGGTAAGAGTAAAAATTGATAAAGATAAAAGCCTTTCATAACAGATTGAGGTAGTGGTAGAGCTAGCACTTCGGGTTGTTGATAAACTTAATTACAGGGTGCATTTCCTACCAAGTTTGGCATTGACTCAAATGACTACCCCATGGATTAACTGACCAGAAACAACTATTGTTCTTTATTTTCTAATACACATACCTATGATAGCATATTTTTCAAATTTTTTTGTGTATTTTCCATATTTCTGCTTCACAAAACTAATAATGATCTCTCGCATGCAAATGATTTTACCTTAAAATATTCAACGATCAGATTTCATGAACCATTAAATAGACATATTTTGCTGCAACTATGAACGTACAAATCCAGCATTTGAAAATGTTAAAATCAAAACAGTGTAAGAACCCAATACCTAACCAAAACCCTAGCCCTTGCAAACTTGGATTCTCCAACTATGTTGCACTCTGTATCCAGCTTAAATGACAAAAAATCCCTCTTATTAAAGTTATCATGCCGAATCACAGAACTCAAGTGAACTCAAATTTGCGCCTTTAAAGCTAAAATTGAAGTCCTGGTCATCAATATTGTCATCAAGAGACAAATCACAGCAATCCCCTAGAGGTACTGATATCAGAGGACTACTTGAGGTTGAATAAGAAAAAACAGTTCTCAATGTATTATTAAAGTTCTATCCAAGTTAATTGAACATGCAGGGTCTTCAAATTAGATCTAATAACCATGTCTTGGTCCTTATTTTTGGTATTTAACAGTAGAATTGGCTCATTCAATCTAGAAAGTGTATGAGATCCAGTTCTCAAAATGTTATTAAATACTAAATTAACTGTGAAGGCAGGAGCTACATGTCTTAGTCTCTATCTTGGTATTTAACTCAGGAGTTGAAACCTTTCAAGCTAGAATATGTAAGAGGTCACCTGACATACACCATTGTTGAGAAGTAGCGCTTCACCTATATTTTTTAATGTTAGTTTTACTAAGTATTTTACTTTCAACAAGAAAAGTCTTTACGTTGAAACTTTTCAAAAAGAGACAACCTACTCCACAAGCATTAAATAAAAATAGCACTACACAGATAATGAATTGGAAATTAAGGAATGCAATATGTTAAACATGCCAGTTTCGGATATTTATTATAAACTACAATCTTGTAAATTAAGGTGCCATTGGATTTCAAATGGCCTAACCAAAGATTGCCGAACCCAAAAACTTAATGAAAACACAGATCTTACCAATTTAGTATCCAAAAAAACAAGAAAAGGGAACAAATGCCTGAAAGGAATACGTGGTCCAAACATATTTTGAGATAATTTCCACAAGTTTTCAAATCGGAAGTATATATCTGAAGATTAATCAATTTAATCCTGTTATTTTTAAAATGCAGATTAAACATAGTGCCAAATGTTACATGATGGATTATATTCACAACGACAGTGAACTAATACTGGAGTTAAATAAAATTGAATAAAACGCAAATTTTCATGGGTCCATATAAATAGTAGCAGCAGTCTTACTTTTCATTTATAGTTGTGTCCATGAATCAGTTTAAGGTTATTTAGGCATTCTTTATGTAGAACAGAATGTCATAAGTTTTCATACTGTCACATTCAAACCTAGGAGCACAATAAACCATACGTTTCTGACAACTATTTTAGCCATACTTCAGTTATTACCAGCATTCTTCTGCGGGAAAGATAAATAAAAAAGTAGAAGCTACAAAATAAGGTAATTGAATCTACCTGCAACAAAAAATGATTTTGCTTTATCCCTGAAAGAAAAGGAAATATCATTTACATTTTGAATAGATTTAAATAACTGATTTTTTTATTTTTTTTAATATATTAGAAAGAGAACAAATGCTTTGAAAGATTGCATAGTCCAAACATTTTTTGAGATTATTTTCAGAAGTCTTCAAATTTGAAGTTTATATCTGAAAATTGCTGTATTTAATCCACTTATTTTTAAAATACATAGATTGGACACTGATAAGTCTTATCCATATATATTTTTTAAGTATGAAAACCTAAACAAGTGCAAACTGTTACATAAGGGACTACATTCACACAATGACGGTGAGCTAATACTGATTATCATTGAAATCAAGCAAACCACAAATTTTTCTTAGTCCATACAAAATTTTAAACAGTAGTGGCAGTTTTACTTTTCATTTGTAATCATGTCCATGAATTAATTCAAGGAAATGAAGATTATTTACAGTTTTTTTATGTTGAACAGAATGCCCACAAGTTTTCTTAAAGTTACATTCTAACCTAGGAGCCCATTACAATAAACCATACATTTTTTACAATTGTATAGGTGTACTTTAGCTATTACCAACATTCTTCCGTGGGAAAGATAAACAAAAATGTAAGAGCTACAAACTAAGATAACTGAATCTCTACTTGCACAAACAAATAATTAAACTCTAGAAAATGGGTCTCACCAACCAAAAAACAGTTCTCAATGTATTATTAAAGTTTTATCCAAGTTAATTGAACATGCAGGGTCTTCAAATTAGATCTAATAACCATGTCTTGGTCCTTATTTTTGGTATTTAACAGTAGAATTGGCTCATTCAATCTAGAATTTGCATCATCATTTAGAGACAGGGAAATTACATTTTACATAAAAAAATTCCAAAGGCAAATGTGGTACACTCTTTCTTATGCTATGATCAGGAAAATGGGTCTCACCAACCAAAAAACTATTTCTTCTCCTCCTAAAATTTAAATTTAAGGAAATACAATCGCATCAAGTGCAGACCATCTGTCCAATATAAGACATAAAACGTACCAGGAAAATTCAGAACATATAAGGAAATTTTGCACAGATAATATCATCAAAGGTATTTACTATTTTTAGCTCACCAAGTATAGATATAGTATAGATATGATTAATCATCAAAGGTATTTTTAGCTCGCCAAGTATAGAACTATATATGAAACTATGGAAGGCTAATGTGAGTTTGGGAACAAATAAAACAGTAACAGCATGCAAAAGTCATGAATGGATTCAGCTCCCAAGCATAGGCAAATAAACAAATACAAGGTATTAGCTTTCCCATCACCAGGACCAGACCAACTGCATCAAACATTACGTTTTGTTAGCCCTTCCAGTTCAGGAGATAATTAAATTCCTTTTACACCAAATACATTCTCATGTTCTATTTACAGACAACAATCCGAAACAATTAAGCAGTTACAAAAAATCAACACAGTAACAAAAAAACCTAAATAAGAAGCCAATCAAAATGGGATATTTTCTACCAATCCATCAGCGTCCATGAGGACTTACAATGCATATAGCAAAATTTCCAAATGAATAAAGGGATGCTGAGATGCAAAAGCACACCCCAATTTCAATTTTGATTTAGAAATAAAATTACAATAGCCACTAATTCACTTAAAAATCAATTGGTCATCCATATAAACCAATACAATACTCCAATTCACTATAAGAAAAATTCAACATGTCCACTAATTTCCTTGCAAATCAATGGAGCCCTTTTTGCTATTACTTTACTCTGAGCTATGATATGATTTGTGGAACTGTGCTGTGGAGAAGGCTTATATTGATAGACATTATCTTTCCCATGAGTTTCTAGAGCTTGTCCTGCAGGTACAACATTTTCCAGCCAGAACTCTCTGAGTGGTTCAAAAATCAAAGCCCAATAGTCGCAGTCTCTCTGTAACCTAAAAATTGAGCTTGCAGTGGGAGTCCAACAGTATAAATCCACCCAATTTCTATCAAGTATCTCCATTAAACCTTGTACTTGTGGCATATAGTAGTAGGGTGCTGAGGCCCAAGGTAACCCAAGCTCAGGCTTCCCCTTATTGAATGGGCATTTGACCTCTAGGATGCCACCCGAATCCTCAACAACACCAGAAAGGGATCTTGTAATCAGGCCATCAGGAGATGCCCCCAACCATTGGAGCTGTTCATTGTCCTTGTGATATATCTGAAACCCCAATTGCTCCACAACGTTCCCTGTAATATCTTTATACCTTTCTACAGCTGTGCCTTCTTTATTAGATCCCCACAACATAGCTTTGTTAGAAACAAAACCCTCCTTTCTAAATACCTTTTCCTCCCACAACTCAAGTCGTCTGTCACCCCAAAAACCAAGGGCAGTACTAAATGCACTAGCAGTCAGCCTATGTCTTCTCAAGGCAAACCATTCTTCCGAACCTTGAGTGATATCTGGTGGGCTTGATTCAGACACATCCGGTCCAGGAAGTGGGATGGCATGGGAGCAATATCCAGGACTTTGATGAGGTTGGATCTGGAAACTCTTACAACCATTAACTCCTTTCTTACTGCTTATTTTCTGAGAAAATGTTGTAAGCCGTAAACTTTGTTGTCTGTTACCAAATAAATTTGTTGCTCCAGCAGATTTTTTAGAAATAACTGTAGTGTGTAAGATACTGTTACAAAAGTTGTCTCAATAAAATCCAACAGAACTATCTATATTAATAACAACCTATGCTCAGAGAAAAAAGAAATTATTTAAGGTAATCCTAAACTTAGTAAGAATTTCACAGCAATACTGAACAAACTAGATTCTACAATAGGTTTTCTACAAAAATTGGTCTGGCATGTAGGATAACAACAGTAGCCTCCGCATATGAAAATATGGGGAAAAACACAACGGAGAGTTAGAACCCTCCAGAAGGCAACATACCTCAGATTGTGCTTTGAAGATCAACTACGAAAAAGCTGGAGGTATAACATACAATTCAAATGGTCAAACCATCTCTTGGTTTATTAGATGCCTTCCAATTCTAAACTCATTGTTAATAAAAAAGATCATAATAATCTCTAAGGCTTTAATTCAGCACATTTCGTATGAAACAGATTTGAAGATTATCATCAACATTTTTTGGTTAGTAGTCATCCCAATGGATTATATGATTAGAAAAAAATAAAATTCTCAAGAATAACCCATCTCTTGCCTCTAGATTGAAGTGGATATCTTATCACCATGTTTGTCAGACTTCTGATAAAGTGGTCAATCGATTAAATAATCTGATCACTAAGTTCTAAAACTTCATCAACTTATCAAGATGTGGGTATTGTCAACCCATCTTCACTCTTATAGCAAAAAGACTGAAGATCCATTCCCCATTAATTATCAGAGAAATTCTACCTCTAATTCCCATATTCCCACTATTAAATCTAATGTGGATTAATATTTCATACCCAAATCATAAGCCCTATCACCTATATTATTCTGTTAAATCTACAAGGCATGCTTTTTATTCTCAAAACAATGGCGGTGGGTGTTGTACAACAGTTATCAAACAATAAACTGGCCTAGCATTTGCAAAACTGCCTTAGTTGTGGTGGGTGGGGAACAAATATTCCATCAATGGTCCTCTCAGTATAAACCAGTTGTTGGATGCAGCAGTGAGGCAAAATAAGAGAGTGAGAAGTTTCTAGTTCACCAACCTTTATATCACTTGATTTTTTTGGTATTCATCCTTGTTAATCTAAAATATGCTCTTCATAATGTTCCTCTGCTAATAATCCCTCTCATTATCTTTTTCTGATTGTTTAGCCTTCTTGTTGTCCTCTTTATTACCTTCCTTAAAGACAGCCAAAACCTTCAAGTTATTGACTTCATGAACCAGAAAATGGTGGAGAGGCACACTAAATGGAAAACGTTCAACAAATGTTCAATTGACAGAAACTCCCCAAAAATGAGCCTTGTTACAGATACTAGTGAATCATTCAGAAAGTTTGATTGAGAGATTAAGGAAACGCATGGATTTCTCCATTACATAGACCAAATGGTCATTTTTAGGCTCACAAAATAAATTAATTTGGCACCAAAACCAGTGCTGGACAATGGTAAGGCTATTATGGTGGAAAAGGATTCTTTCACACTGTTGATTATCAAAATTATGATGCAGTGTCACTGTGAGGAAATAAATACATTATCTTACAAAGCAATGTTCTCCAAGCAATTGACCTATTTGGCATAAGAATGGTCTGTCTATTGTCCTCAGATCAAAATCTTCAACTCCCTATATAACATTAATAAATTGTTTCAAAAACAGATCTAAACATGGAAAACATTGAGTTTTTAGCTCAAATAGGAACTTCTGCACAGGGTTAGTGTGAACGTGTGGAGAGTTCAAGTGGTCCGAGTTAGTCTATTTTGCATTTCACTTTAAAGGACTAAAATAAAAGTCTTTTATTTACCTAAATAAGTCTAAATAAAGCTGATTTTTGGAAGATTAGATTTTTAGCTAAATTAGTATAGAGATAGAAGCAAGATAGGTTGCAACATACTGGGTACAGTGAATTTCTGTGCAGCTGTAACATCAGTTGTGGAGGTTGTTGCCTTTGTAAGTTTTTCAAAGGAATGAAAGACAGATTTGAAGGTGTAATTATTTGTATATGCTTCTGCATTTTGAATTTTCAACTGTTGTGCGATTAATGCAATGTTAGAGTATAATTTGTTTATCTAAAATTAAGCCATTAGTCCTTGTGTTCAGAAAATTGGTTCAGAAAACCATGAGTTGACCAATTGGCCACAGGCCCAAAACTATAATAATGCAGTTGTAACAAGATATGAGAGATTTAACGTATAGAATTGTTACAAAGTAAGTTCACAAGAGCTCTTAACGGCCTTGAAATACTTATATCCAAATTATCCAGCAGAAGTAGCAAAACTTCTGTTATATAAAAAGGGAGAGTAAAAAGAGAAACAAGCCTGCCTGCCATTAATTACAATGCAATCAGGGTATATATTCTGACAAATCTATGCAATAAATAGTGAGAAAGATTTTAAAATAAGGTCTTTCATTTATGGAGCTCCTTTTTATGTCTATTTCTTATTTATTATGTCCTGTAGGTTGGTGATTTTTGCTGCAAAAATTATGAATCAAAAAGATCATCCAGTGGTCACAGTCAAGGAAGGACTTGGGAGAGTAGACAACCTCCTATGAACTTTGCGGAGGCACCGAGGAGAAAATACCAAAGTCCTTAAAAACAAGAGCTGAGCATCAACAATATTGACGATTATTCAGTAAAATTCATACAAGCTGTTTGGGTACTGATCCCAATGAGAATACTGGTTTTAGATTTTATATTATTCCTGCCCCTTAGTTGCCTTTGCCACTTCAATTGATCCAAAATGGATCAATAAAAGTTGGTCAACATAACTGATGCCACTAAGGTACTTTTCCGAGGACTTCTCATTTGCTGGACATAAAATAAGACCCATTTCTGTCAGGCAATTATCAAATCCTAAGTTGCATGAGATACAGACATGAAAATCAGGTACAAAAGCCACCTGGATAAACTGGGCACCTAAGAGACTTCACAATTATTTAAAAACAAGCATCAGCAACAGATTTGACCATGGCTGGATCTATCTCTAACAAAACAGGTTGCACTTGACAATAGTTGTACACATACAAATAGGACAAAACAACAAAGACCACAGCCCAGAAGTGAAGTTAAGCATCACATACCTCATCTTTTAGGCTTCTATCTCGAACTCTCTTATAACTCTTGGGACTGTAACCTTCCTTGCAAACACGTAGAAAGGGTTCCTTTCACTTATCGTGACTGTAATTATTGCATTTTTTGCAACAGTCAAGTAGTCTTGGATATGTTTAAGTGTAATTGAGAAGGCTAAGGAGAAGTGGAATTGATGCTTGAGTGTTTGGGCATTCCTTGAAGGTCTTTAAAAGGCAGCAAACCTCTATAGACTATATATATTTTATTTACTTAAGAGTTATTTTATTTACTTTACATCTATGCAATAAGTATTTTAGTTTACATTGTTTATTTTTATTTTTATTGAAAAGCTATTCCTATTTGGTTAAGAATTATTTTATTTAGTGGAGTTATTATATTTTATTTATTTACTTCAGAGTTACTTTATAGTTATGTTATTTTACTTTAGAACTATTTAAGAATTATTTTATTTATTTTTTATTTTTTGCTCGGTAATGGTTGATTTTATTAAGAAACCGGGTTTTGACCTGGCCCGAACCAGGTGGGGCTACAACCAGGGAGCCACCTCCCCACAGAAACAAACAGACCCATTAACAGGTCAATGTGAACACAGATGATTAGCCTCCTCCACATCCTGAGATTGAAGGATCAGCCTAATACTGTCATCCTTAGCTCTCTTGTCCCGCCTCCTTTTAACCTCAATCCAACCTTCATCTCTAGCACTTTCCAGTAACTTCAAACTGGATGCCCTCAATAACCTCTTTCCCTCCTTCCTCCGAGCTATGCGCACCGATGTGGTTCGCACCAGAAACACACACCTGTGAACCCCATATTTGATCCAGATTTAGCCTTCAGCTCTTGCCTTTGCTCACTGCCTGCTTGATCCCCACAATTGACTGTATTAACACTAATATTCCCCCCATCACCTGGAACTCCTGTTTTTCCTTGCATTGATTTACCAGCATCACCCTTGGTCTCTGGCATCTTACCCTTGCTACCCAAATTCTCACCACTAAAGACTTGAGGATCCTGGGAAAAATGGGTTTATGGTAACCAGTGAGAATCAAACCGGAGTTGATGCGTAGCACCGGGATCATTAGCCTAACACTACGCCTCACGACTCGCCTTCAAACCAACTCAGCTACTCATGCACCCTTATTATTTTATTTATTTTTACTTGAAAGTTGTTTTATTCTATTTTATTTACTCTAAAAGTTATTTTATAGTTTCATTTTAGTTTTGTTTTTAGTATATGTTGGCTGTGTTTTAGTTTTTATTTACACAGTCACAACATGACACTTCATACCTTGCTGCCACTGTAGAACACCTCTCAGCACAATTAAGGATTTTTAGGACTGCTTTATGCATTTGTGCTTCAAAATCAGCAAGTAGATTAGTCAGTACTTGATTGGGACAATTGAGATTTGTGTTGATAAATAAAGAAGTGAAATATCCACCCTATTTATGGATCAATCTGGTACTAGAACACGGTTTTCTTGTTCTTTCTGATGTGGTTTCATGAGGTGTGTTTGTAGCTTTCAATTTTACAATTCATGACTCTAACTGAATCAGCTATTAGAAAGGAAAATGATTCTTGGTTCCTTTGCAACAAGAGATATCCACAATAAGGTTGAAAATAGTAATACAAATCGAAAGCATGGACTTTATAGAAGATGGTGGAAGACTTTCCAATGGTGAAAAGAGATTCAGCAAATTGGAAGAGGGCATTGCTAACATCACTTAATCCTCGGGAGAGTTAAAACAATGGAGAAAATATAGGATGTTCTAATGGGGAAACTTGGAGTAACTGTATAGATGCCAAAAAATAGAAAAGTTAAAGACTAAAGAGCCTGAGACGAAGCAGCCCTATGCCTCCCAAGTCAAAATTGGAGACCAAAATAAAGATTTGTCCATGTTGTAGTTAGCATAAAATATCTTTGTTATGTTTCATTAATTTATTTGTATCCACCTATGTATTATTTACTTGTTGGCCTTTAGAGGTCAGTTGTTAGTCGTTGTCAATTGTTGTGTTCTACCTCGCAACCATAAGTACTCTAAATAGACTACTTGTAGCAAAGGATAGTTTTCTGATCCTTGGCTGATTATCCTAGTCTACTTCTATGTAAGAACTCCATATGAATAAAGATATACTCCTATTGCTCTATCGAATATGTATTTTTATTTAAATTTTCTATTCATTTAAGCTAGTACTGATCTTATTAGGAAAAGGAGTCGTTGCCTTAAATAAATCGGGCCCAATTTAAGAATTAATGTCATTAGATCCCCAACAAAGATGGGAAAAGACAACAATGTGGTCAGGACCAAGATACTAGATAGTCTTTAAGATTGGTGCAGCAAAAAGAATGAAGAAAATCCATCAATACAACTACATTGTTGGAACCAAAACAAAAGTTAGAGCCAAAAGTCATAGCAGAAGCTGAAGCATGAACCATAGTCATAGTCGAGAACAAATACACAAACACATCCAACTGACTATGAATGCCCAAGAGCATCCTAAGGAAAAGTGGGTGGAAATTGCAAGGTAACTCCCCATTCTTGAACAAGTGTCTTCTAGATCTTGCAAATCAAATTCAATTGGGGGGAATAACAAAATGTCTCAAGAGTGAAATGAAGTCCAAGGATTTCTTTGCAAACAAAGAGCAGGAAGCATACAAGAGCAATCTCTGAGACGTTGAAGAGTTGTTGATTAGATATGAACTCAAGCCTAAGGCACCCAGATTGAGGGTTGAAGTGGGAAGAAGAGAATTTGAAGGTGGAACTAGTTAAGTCTAGATTACCAAACTCTTTTAAAGGGTCAATGGTTTGCACATGTCCAAAAATGCCCAACTTGCAAACGTTCCTCACAATCAAAGCTTCCTAAGGATAAGGTTTTAGACTAAGTCACAAGGTTCGAATTCGAATTCGAATTCGACAGCCATGAAATTCGGATGAAATTCGACAAGGGAAAAATTCGAAAAAAAAATCTGATAAAATTCGCCTTCTATAATTTTGTTTATTTTTAAATATATGTATACTTCTAATAAATTATCAGAATAGTGACCCTTGTTGGAGAAAATCCGAGGGCGACCCAGCAGTTGCAGACACCCATGACCCAATAGATACAAAGCATATACAAAGAATACCCACGACCAGCTGAGTTGTGTTTAGAGGCAGATAGCAGTGCTTTATAGAGGAAATTCGATTAAATTCGAATTTTTTTATAGAAGTTTGAAATTCGATTAAATTCGAACCTCATCCTTGAAAATCGCCGTATCCTGTGACTTAGGTTTTAGACACTACAATCACATCAAATGATGGTGAACCCTCCAGCAAGTCGAAACATTGAAAGATAGAAGCTGCCAAAGATCAATGAAGACAAATCTGAAGATCTTACAGGCACTACGAAACATGGTTTACCATATGGCCAAGAAACGGACTAGAAATGTTGGTTGAGACGAAATCTGATCACACCATGAGGAGTCGTGATAGACTAGTATACAAACATTCTTGGTACTAAGAAAGCAATGTGGGAGAGAATAAAGAAAGAAATTGAATAAGATTTCAAATTATTGAGGGATGATAATGAGATAGATAGGGAAATTTATAATACCCAACAAGGAAAGTGTATGAATGTTCGATCCTAAACAATAGACTCAATAAGTTTTGAGTAAATTGGAAAAGTAACCAGCTAATGTGCTTAATTAAAGGGTTAATACACTCACTTCATAAGAAGATGAAGATAGTACCTCCCTCAACATATGAGGATCCATTCAATTTGGCCATGGACATAGAGAGTGAAAACAAGACATCTAGTCATTAGAAGAAAAGCAAAGATGAATCACGTCCAAGTGATAATGAATCAAAATCAATACAAACACTTCATAGAGACATGTTGGGAATGATGAAAGACCTAATAGACATGAAAGAAGGTAAGAACTTTGGCATTGTAATTGTGAAATAGATGACATCAAAGCTAATTGTCCTAAAAAATGTTTTGTGATTATGCCAATTCATAAGTCATTCAATCAAGGATTGCCCCTACTTTGAAAAGTAAAATACACAAGAGCTCTTTAGGCGAGGAGAGTAGTCCACTCCACCAAAGATGCAAAGTAACAAGAAAGCATCTCTTGGCAGCAGTTGGAATCATAGAAGTAATAATAATAGATTTCATAATAGTAGTTACTAAGGTAGGAGTCGAATCCAATATGACTCCAAAGGTAGGCCTATTATGCAAACATCAAAATTTAAATAATAGGGCCACCTCATAAGGACTGCCCAAAAATTTAGTGGGGATAGAATTACCTTGTTTATGTAGAACTAGAGACATTGATGATGCTAGACGTTTGAAGCAAACAGTAGCATCAATATAATTGAACTAGATGGGAAAATGAAGTATTGGCCTTTACTCAAGCACAAGCAAATAAGGCTATGTTCCCAACCCATGTATTGAAAAAGAAAGACTTGCTAGAAAAAGAGCGAAAGTGGTGCATACCATGGCAAAGGAATGTCACTACTCCAATGAACATGCGAGTATTCCAACCAAAAGGCTAGAGCTGAACAAAAATATTGCTTGACAAATACTACAAACTGCTATAACAATCAAGATGGCAAACTTACTATTGAGCATTTCAAAACTGACTGCTGCAATTGTCACTACAATGATTGGTAAGATAGAACAAAAAGGGGCTCATGCATCCTCTAGGGAAGAGAATGAAGATCAAATAGTAGAACCTCCAATGTCAAGAGACCACGCAATTGATCCCATGTTGCTTAAGGTTAACATGGCAAAGAAACTAAGAGCGTGCACATGTAGATACTTGGAAAGAACTCACTAATACAATCATTGTGGCAGGTCTAGTATAAATACTTCCTAAAGAGACTTGGAAAAATCTAGGCAAGCCAACCATTAACCTTCACAAACCAATAACGAATCAAGGTGCTTGGATTTCTAATGGTTCAAAAGGTAATTATTGGAACTCAAATAGTTTAATTAAATTTTGTGGTCATCTTATTATATAAGATAGCATACAATGCATTGTTGGGTCGAAAAAGATTGATAGTAGCCAAAGCCATCCACAATTGGAAAAAGCATTCACTCTACATTAAAGATACAGGCAACTATAATTGATTTGAAGAATCAGGCAATAAGTATAAGCAACTTCCATGGATTCATCAAATTTTGACTCTAGAGAAGAGTGGCCATAGAAGCAGGATCAAGGTCCCCTAGACCCAACTACCAAAGGAACCTTGGAATCGTAGTTGGATTTGGAAGATCAAACAAACTCCCTTTGTGGACAATTCCACTAGAAAATAGAGGACTATGAAGTATTCCTTAGATTGCAATTTTACTTAAGGTACGCAAATTAATACAGAGAGCCAAGGACTATGAAAAGACAAGAAGCAAATGAAGAAACTAAATAATGTTGAGGAAACCCTAGTGAATGAACTTGAAAAGGAATAATTCATGTGTGTTGGACAAAGTATATGGTTTGCAATTAACAATTTGTTTTCAGTGACTAAAAGCTATAAACATGATTTACTTTAATGCTCCAATAAAGGCACCAAACTCAATCAAAAATAATGAAATTAATGAAGGTATAACTCAGAGAAATAAAATTAAAAATATATATATGATTTGGAGCCTAATAGTTGTGCTAACAAATGTCACAAGGATGCTACTCACATTCTATATTTCAACATGATATCTAAGTCAATGGACGATCGGAGTGAACTTCACAAGAAAATAATGAAAAGAGGGAAAGTATCGTATAGTGGATAGGAAAGATATGTCATGAAATCAAAGGGTAATAAGATATGGGCTCCACATAAAAGGAAGAATGAAAAAAAATATAAATGACCAAGTGAAGAGTATTGCTTTGCAAAGGGTAGAAAAAGGAAAAATTAGAAATATAAATGATGTAATTGACTTGTACACTACCATACAACAAAAAAATAAATTTATGCATCCCAAGTTCATTGTACAGCAATCAATAGAGAAGAAAATAAAAATAATGAAAATAAGGTTTCTTACATTTCATTCATTCAGCCATCCAAGGAAATAGAAAAAAATATTATAAAGTTCTTAAAGATCATACTAAAGGCCAATTATTCAACTATACCACATCTTCAACAAATTCTTATTAAATGGCCTCTTAAGCAACTTCTCCATTGTACGACTAATCAAAATGAAAGTTGTTGCATGCTTCCCTCCTACTGCTCTTCCCATACCACCTACAAACAAATTTGCAATGGGATTTTCAAACTAAATAAATAGATACTTAGATCACACTATACAATCTGCATAGGACAAAATCGATTCTTTATTTTATTTCATACAACCCTTTAGGCTCCTACATTGTCCAGCCTAAAAAATTTGTTCATCCCTCCTCCCATCCACTCATTGCAGCCCCTCCTATTTGGTCCTTTGTAGCTATTGGACATTCAACTGTATGGTCCTCTAGTGTTCATTCCACCATTTTACAGTTTAATCAATCACCTAATATTGTTGTACAGTTAGCTATTCCCCACCATTCTCCTGTCACCATTCACTCCTTGACTATTTATCCTACTAAAACAATAGTTGTTAACTCCATGGTTCAAGTCCTATATAGTTTTCTTTGAATGAAGTACACTTTGTCCAGCTAAAGTGGGAATTTAGAAGGGCGCATATAGGTCTGCTGTAATTTGTAAGGGCGGAGATGATTTCACAATTGCCCATCATGAAATGGCATTGAACTTATGGTATAGATATGGGTACCAAGCCTCAAGCAAAAACTCAAAAGTGAAGTCAGCTTTATCCAAGTGAGAAAACATAAACAATGCACTTCGCCATCAATGGTTAGTAATGTAGGCCTTCATTGGCCAATGAAATCAACATGGTACTTAAATGGCTAGGTAAGACTATGAGGGACAAAAGGAACAAGAGGAGGTTAAGTTGAGAAGTTAAGTGAAGGAACATGACGTCAATTGATGTCTAGGTGTACAAATAAAGGAATCTAAAGCATACTTAGGAAGCTTCAATCATGATAATGCAAAGCAATAATTCTATTGCCAAGCCTGCCACAGTCCTGCGATATATCAATGATAGAAGATGCAACATGTCAAAACGTTCCTTGAAAAAGAAATGTTATTAAAGCATTTTTCAAGTGTATCCAGTGGACAAGTGCCTTCCACTCTCCCTTCAACCATAGGCCTCATGATGTTCAAGTGCTTTACTCAATCAAAAGGATCTTTACACACCCAACAAAAAAGGGAGAGTAGCAGCTCATAATGGCCCATTGATCAACCCTTATCAGATAAGGTAATTGACAAATATTCAAGGTTGAGGGATTCCCTGCATTCGTTCCTAAACCTCCTCCCCCTTCTTTGTCATGAGAGAAGCATAAATATCATGAATCTAGTCAAGTGTATAAATATCGATGTAACTCCTTGGCCTTGCTTTCCTTCATGGGGAGAGGGACGTAAATTCCATTAATTCAGACCCTCTCCCAACCAGTCAAGAGGTTTGCTATTGTCACTCCTCAACCTTCTTAGTCTATTGGAAGAGGAGTATAAATTTCTTAAAGATTGTTTGTTGAACCATGACATCAGTCAGATGCCTAAAGGCCCTCATCTATCGCCCAAAAGCTCTCCTCAGCCAATGGTGTTCAAATTGTGTACTTGTTGGTTTTTAACCTCATGACTGCTTACCATGAAGGTCACCCAATCTACTACTACCATAACATCGCCACACTTAACTTTAAGATTTATTAACTTCGGCGACAAATTTTTAGAGGTTATATTTATTCTAATATTTTATCTACCAAGCTGCAGTTATGGTACAATGAGATGGTTAAAAGGGAAGAGTTCTTTATGGTCCCTCACTGGTGCTGAGTGAAAAAAACATCTGTAATAGCAATCAAACTTTTCTTTTATCATTTATTATTGCTATTTTATCAAACAGTTTGCACCCAATCATTCACATTCTTCTCATAAGCATTTTGTCGTGCAATTTGTGCTCACTCGGGCATTCAGATTTTCGCTTGGGCATTTTATCAATGCACTTGAAGATTCGCAGTCTCGCCAGGCATTTGACAAACGTTTTGCGCTCAAAAGTTCACACCCTCATTCAGGAATTTTGCCAAACACTGGTAAATTCTCATCCAGACATTTCATCTATCAATTTTACTCAAACATTCACATTCTCTTTCAGCCATTTTTTGACACCAGCGTGCGCTAAAAAATTCATATTTCGTTAAGGCATTTTGTCAAAGAGTTTGCGCTCAAAAATTCATATTTCGTGAAGGCATTTTGTCAAAGAGTTTGCGCTCAAATCTTCACATTCCGAACATAAACCAAAAAACATAACGAGAGAGACGGGGAGAAAGAGGGAGAAAGAAACTCCTGTAATAGCAGCTGGAGGTAAAACAAAGGAGGAAATGTAATTCTTACCGTTTTCAAGTCTAACTGTGGCAGCTCTAGCTCTCAGGGTTCCAGTGAAGTTCATGGCCATGCTTACTAGAAAAACTCAGAGAGATGTACAAACCTGCTGCATTAATAATAGGTTTCCTAATTATTTCCACATGGAGGAGGGGTTTAAATAAATGTGGCAATTTTAACACAGAGAGGCACTCAGGCAATTCTTGAGTGCCCACTCTAGCCCTGAGGAACAAATTCTTTCCCTGCTCGCAAATTAGTTTTGCATGGCAGATTTTGGTCATCCAAGTAAGGTATTTTATTTATTTATTTAATTTAACGGGGACAGCGTCTTGTTTAATTTGCCACGCTTTTGGAAATTCAAGTATGGTATATTTAAAAAGAAAATATTTAATTTGACGGGGATATTGTGTTCTTTAATTTGTTTGGGATTGAGCAAAAGGTTTCAGTTGGAATAAATTAGAAAGAAGCAAAGTCTTGTTTTGGGGATCAAATAAAGTATTTTCTTTAATGGGGATTTAAATTCTTTAATTTGATTCGGGGTTGAGAAAAAGTTTCAATTAGAATGAAGCAAAACAATGTAATTTTAAATCATAGATAAATTAAAAAAATATTTAGAGGTGTTATTGATTCGTTGACAAGTACAAATGTTAGAAGTGTATTAGGAGAAATGTGTCATTCAGTTTTGACCGTTTTTATAAGTTTACAATTTGAAAAGTCAAATATGATATGTAGTTTTGAGTTTATAATATATGCATATATTGTTACAAGTAGTAACATTATATTATAGTAATTATTATGACACATTGTATGAGTAATATTTCAAAGAGAGTAAAAACAGGGTCAATTGATCTCACAAATGATATGATGCCAGAAGAAGAGGAAATGAACAAACCTAGGATAGAAAGGACTTGTAAAGTCGAGTAGGATGGGACATGTTATGAATGCAATACTAATGCCAATGAGCTAGAAAAGGTCAAAGTCAGGGTCACTGAACTTGAAAGAAAACTTGGGAGTGTCTCCCGCTTCAGCTTGACCTTGGGCACCTCCTTGTGCCTATTGCAACAAAAGATCTTGGGAACTGATGAGAAAGATGAAGGAAAATACAAGGAACTGTTTATGTTCCTCACTAAAGATCGGTCCAATGTCCTCCACCAAGCTGTTTGCAAATTTGAAGATGTTTGCTAGGGATAAATTCCCTTTAGTTTTTTCTATTAATGTTGTTTATGGCCCCAGGTGGTCCTATGTTAGGACTTTTATTAGTTTAGATCACGTTTATGGTTTAGATACTCTTAATAGTTTAGATACTATTAATGTTGTTTAAGCCCCTAGGTGGCCTTTTGCTAAGGCTTTAAGTAGTTTAGATAGCTCGTTGGACAAGGGTTCTAGAGGTAAAAAATTATTTTTGGTGATGTTGTTGATGGTTAGTTTTTTATGTCAGTTGGTTGTCAAAGTGTTGTTAATGTGTTGCTACTATTATTGTTGTTAACTTTACGCCCTTTGGGTTATTGTTTATAGGGACAACACCCTTATTCTATTGCTTATTAATATGAAAAACATTGCATGAATAAATTATTTTGATAGTTATGATTTTAGACAACAATGAGCACTATTGCCCATTTAGCTAAACTAATCTACCCCCTCATTGGTAATTCCAACTATCATATAAAAAATTAGCCCATTTTACTAACTTCATCAAAGATAAGCTTGACAAAGGAGACTTCTTAGTTTTAATGTTGTCTCTCCCTTTACCAAGGTCCTCGTCCTTAACTCTATCGATATTATCAAGCAAAAATCTAGCTCTAAGATAGGATCCTTGGCTAGCTTTGTCTTCATTCCACCTTCTTTACCTTTCAAAATGTTATCTACAAACAAATGGATGGGGTTGTCATGGGGTCACCTCTATCCCCTATGATGCCCAACATCTACATTGACTATTGTGAAGAAGTAGCTCTCCACTCCTTCTCCCTCAACCAAAGTGGTGGAAGCATTACGTTGATGATACCAACATTTGTTGGCCCCATTTTAAAAAAAACTTAAAACCTTAATAGCATAACCCCTGCATTTCCTTCACCAAGGAGTTGGAAAAGGATAACCAACACCCCTTCCTTGACATTATTCTCATCAAAAAATATGAAGGCTCTTTAGCTCGTCGTGTCTTTTTCAAAGCAAACCACACTAATCGCTACCTTCACTCATCCTCACACCATCACCCAACTCAAAAAGTCAGTATCTAATGAGTCCTACAATTGCCATTATTTCACTTGCTTTACTACTACTTTTATTATACTTTTATATGTTTTAACTATATCCTGAACTATATTTTTACCTAGTTAATGATATATATGACATATGATTATATCAATATGCTATGTGATTTTTTATGTTTAATAAATAGCCAATATGTGTAAATGATGCTAAAGTGGATAAACGTTTGTCTTAAGAAATTAATCTGCAACTTAAGGATTTGTAATCAACATGCAACCAAAGCAAATCGTGTATTGTTACTTGTGCAAAGGAATTCAGAGGGTTATCAACCAAAATATAATTGTAGTGAAGTTGTGCTGACTTTGTATTGACTAACAATTTTATTTTCCTTTGTTATAATCAACTAGATAGCATCAAATCAAACAACAAACTCTCTTCTAGATTCAATACAAAGCAATCAAACAAAACAAAGTTACTAATCTCAAATACTCTATCTATAATATCCTTTTATAGTTAGTCTGTGATTTTTCATGAAGTTTTAAGGCAAATGTTTTGGTTTTCATGTTAGATTCTACTTCGAGTTTTTATATTTGACCTTTTTAGATTGCACAATTTGTCGTTTCTCTTGTGGTTAGACTACATTGTGTTTTTATAGGCTATTTTCTTTTGAATTTTGATCACATTTAGTTAGTATGGGCCACATTTAGTTAGTATGGGCCACCGTTACCATGGTTGGATCTATTGAAATTTTAAGAAATGAGTAAAGTTTGTACACAAAACATTTGATTATAAAAATATTAATTGAATATAGAAAATAGTGTGACTATCTATTTTTTGGACCCATTTCTTTTATGTCAATCTATTTACCTTGATTGAAAATTCAAATAGAATTTTGTTATTGTTTGGTAAATCATTCTATTTCAATAACATTTCCTTCAATTGCATTCTTACAAGCAACCAAAACATATCCATGAAACTAAACATAAAATTTTAAAAGTATTCAACAGATTTTTGGTCATAGAATAGGTAATGTGTTCAACTTTAATGGATATATAGTATCATTGTAATAACTATATCGATTTCTATAATGTTGATCCATTTTGGGGGATGGCCTCGTGGTGCAGTGGCAATGTTGCAAGTGGTGTTGATACCATTTCCATGGTTCGAATCGCAGCATGTTTATGTGCCCGTTCGAACATACTCTCTTTGTTCGATGTGTATTGCAGATCTTGTTTAGCACAAAAACCTCAGCAAGAGACAAATCTATGAGGTCATTCTGACTCCACTGGTTCAAAGCTCTAGTCAAAAGCAAGAGAAAAAGACCCATTAACCGATTAAAAAAAAACAACCTATCCATTTTAGTAGGTTAATCAATGTCTAAAATAATAATCAATAAAATATCATCTTGACATCCATAAGCAGACGTCCCAAGTTCTTGACATTCCATGGATCATCTCCAATTAATTAAATAATATACATTAAAATAGATTCCTAACAAGTCGATGATTTGTTAATGTTAATTTGTATTGAATCATTTTTTGGCAATGCAAGAGAAAATTTTAGGAGTTTTCTTTTTTCTTTTTTTTTTGGAAAAACCCAAAACAAACAATGTGCAAAGTTGAAACTCTCTTCAAACTATTGGAAGAAGCTCCCTATGGTAAAAATAAAAAGATATTTTAAAAAACTCATAGTAATATAAAGATCTTGATTTGGTGTTTAGACATACTCAGTACTTCAAATTTTCCATAATACAACACTTTAGTCTATTGACTCATGATGTCTAATCGCAAACTCTTGGCCACTATTCATAGTTGCTCATAATGTTGGAGCATTTGAAGGTCCCTAGAATAATCCTCATGAATTTTGAAGTGAAAAGGAAATTGTTTCATTTAAATTTTAAATTTCCAATAGTCAAGAGTGAAATCCACAAGTGCAAATCTCATCCCTGTAGTTGTAGTTGTGACCTGAAAAGTGTAGAAATGTCCATGCACTTTATGGAAGTCTCTATTTATCATTTTTTTGAACTCAACTTAAAATTCAAAGGTTGATTTTTATTGAGCCTTATAGATCACATCTCCCTTCTTATCGAAGCTTTTGGTCCCACAAAAACTTAATGGAACACTAAGTGGTGAGAGATTTCATCCACTCTTTCTTTGGAGTACCACTTTGTTTTGTTCACTTCTTGGCCTTTGATTCATGCTATCCAAGACTCTTAAGCCCTAGTTTGGTCTCCCTTGCTTTTCTTTACAATACTACATCCTCAAAAAGTATGGCTTGTCCATAATAAGAACTTGTCTCAAGTGAAAAAATGCAAGTGGGGATAGCTAACAAAACACTTTCATATTCTTGTCAAAATGAAAATTTATCAAAAAATTAGAAAAAAAAAAAGAACTTGAATCTTTTAAATCTCATTCAAGAATAAATGTTTGATTGTCCCTATTATATGACTCTATGTTCCCAAGATCTCTTCTTTCTACAACACCCATCTAGAGTGTTGTATGATTGCATACAGACAACATACAATTTTTGTTGCACCTTGTTTTCCTATTAGACTCCATGAGTTGTTGGTTTGAAATCTTTGAGGACCACCATGTCTAATGTGGTATTCCACATTTTTATAGATGCTCATATGGTACCTAGTAATAGCTCGACTGTTGAATCATAGATGCAATAAATTATGTTTTATAGACCAAATTAAGATTGATTAGTTACTAATAGTTGCCTCTAGGAGATGCAACCTATCACCTTGAAATGGCACATCGTATCACATGCACCCCTTTATTTGCATTAAGTTGTCATCCGTTTTCTTTTTGTTACCTAGTATCTACTATATGTCCTATTTTATTAATTTGAATGAGTAAATATTACATATATCTAGCATGTATACCTAGTAATTTTACAGCACTTTAGATCTTTACAAAATAGTTTGAGAATTTTATGATTTATAGTTTGGGAATTGTGTGATTTTGTCATAATCACAATTCTACAATATGATTCTAATGGCTAGTTGTTTTTCTCCCATAACATGCAGTTCACCATTGTTGATATAGATTGTACAATTCCTAACATAGTGTGAAGAAGTGTATAGATTGTAAGATTATTGCCTCCAAATCTTACAACACAACCCTTCTAATTGTTTTCATAAAATAATATTTTTAGTTGTGCATATGCTAGAGGTGTGTGAGAAAATTTAAAAGAACTTTCAAATATATTTTCAAGAAAGACACAATTATTACAATTATTGAAATAATCTATGGGGTTCATCATGTAGTGTGATGATTAAGTAGTTTCATTGTTAATGGTGCAACCAAGGTTCTAATCCTTTCTTGGGTCACATGCATTCATGTCATTTATGGGCCATCAATGTGGATGTGTTGCTAGTGGAAAAAGAAATAAGGTGGACACATAGGAGAAGGAAGACATGCTAGAGGAATAAGACAAGATGGAGGACGTGGAGGAGAACTAGTCAGGTGTTAATGCCAAAGGTGGATGTGTAGGAGAAGGAGGACATGTTAGTGGTGGAGGAGAGAAGATAAGAAATGGATGTCGGCCCAAAGTCTATCATTATGCCAAAAAGAATGACCTATTAATGCTCAATACAAACACCAGCGATAAACAAACCATGAGAAGCAGTTAAGCCATGTCGCGAATCTCTAAGGGTGGTGTTGAACAACCAAGGGGATGAAGGTACCAACCTTCCAACAACCCCCCCAACACAACCAAGGGATTTGAACCCATGACCTGAGCTTTAATATCACTTATTGACTCAACGTTTATCATTGTGCCAAAAAGATTGACTTATTAATTCTCGATACAAATACTAGAGATACACAAACCATGAGAGGCAATTAAGCTATGTCGTGAATCAGGGCAATGTTGAACAGCCAAGGGGATGAAGGAACCAACCTTCCAAACCATAGTAAGAATCTAACTCACAATATAAATATGAATCATTACAATATTTTAGGCTCACTGCCAAGGAGCAACAACACTCGAAGGCCTTGTAGGCTAAGGCACACTACCTTAGGGAAAGATACATGGACTTGCATAGCTGAGGCACACTGCTTCAAGACAAGATACAAAAATGTTGCTAAAGGACCCACTGTCATTCAACAATAGAAGAAATAGTATAACTAATATGTGAAGGATCTCCTGAACATGAAATTATCCTTGAACATCAGAATCAAGTGACCAATGTCATGGGAAACATTTATGAACTCTGTTATTGTCTCTACACACTGTCTTCCTAAATATATCACCTTCAAAGCTCTTTACAAATCGACTTTCGCACATTCACAAACTCAAATATGCTTGCATATCATTCACATACACTTCTAATCAATTCACACACATCCCATACACAACTCATACAACCACATTCCTTAAATATAAGACAAATCATCAAAAACTTTAACTAAGGGTCAGCCACAATCATAATAAAATAATATTGCACAAAATAAGCCACTCAAACCAAAAATACTCAAATTGATCCACTCCAAAAGAAAGAGGGGACCTAAATACATCATAACATATCCTTCCAAGAAAAATCCAACAATTCACACATGCTAACTCATCCTCCAAAGTCACCATCAAACGTAATGTGTAGATAGGCAGTATAACTTATCAACAATCAATCAAAAGACATCTTTTGATAGAATTAATGCCACGTGGAACTCCACACACAATGGTAAGACGCATAGCAATACTCTAACTCATTCTCTGATGCATATCTGAACCAAATAACATGATCCAATCAAGATAGCTCATCCAGACACACAAACCAAAACACAACTGAATATATCAAATATAAATCAATATAGCTCTCTTGTGGAATAGAGAATTCACCAGAGAAGCACACTGAGAATAATATACAAGCCATAAAAACATGTCCACTAAACTGCAACACAAACCACAATATATTTGGAGGCCACCAAAGACTTTTAGGACCAATTTGATAGACACTCAAGTACTAAAATCAAAATACCATAGCCAACACCAAAATATCAAACTCAATGTGTAACCTAAAACACAACTACAACAATTAGGAGCATGTCCAAACTAGAATCCATCTAGACAACCAAGTTTGACATCAATGACAACCATACAAACTCATATTTCCAACAATCTCCCCCTTTGTCATTGATGGAAACACTTGAGTGCATCAAAACATCTCTCTCTATCAAGAAGTTATCTCCCCCTTTGACATCAAATAAAAAGAGCAAAACACGATATGTTGATCATCCAGCACATACTCCACTACTCCCCCTGAGAGCAACAACATCATCAATCCAGGAGATAAAGGATATGCTTTGAATCTCCCCTTCGAAAGATGCACCACTACAATGCATCTTGTTTGAAAAAGGAGGGGAAATGACCTCTAGTTTTTGCTTGAGATACTGAAAGGTATCCATCGCCAACACCTTAGTGAAAATATCTGCAACTTATTATTTTGTAGAAATATACTCCAATCTTCTTAATCTAAATGATAACGGATTGCGATATGTTTTGTCTTTGAATACATTATCGAATTCTTTAAGATGTTAATAGCATTGGTATTATCACACATAATAGGAATAGCTTTATAATATACTAGTTTGATATCCTTAAGAGCCTATTTTGTTCAAATAACCTAAGTACAACAAGATGTTGTTGCAATGTATTTTGTTTCTATAGTAGATAAAGATATTGAAACCTACTTCTTAATTAACCAAGAAATCAACCTGTCTCCTAAGAAGAATGCACCACCACTAGTCCTTTTCCCTGTCATCAACACTTCTGACCCAATCAACTTCTATGTTAGCTTTCAACATGAAATATCCATTCTTCTTATACCAAAGACCAAAGACCAAAATCCAAAATCCAAAATCCCTTTCAAACACCTAAAGATCCTCTTTACAACTTGCTCATGTGATTTCTTCAGATTAGCTTGAAATCTTGCAACTAAACAAACAACCCGCATGATATCCAATCTAAAGGCAATGAAATATATCAGTCCTCCAATCATAGATCTATACTTCTTCTGATCAACTTATAGAGATACATTATCTTTACTCAATTTACAACCAACAGTTAAAGGGGTAGCAATCGATTTACAATTCTCCATTACAAACTTCTTTAGCATATCTTTGACATATTTAGCTTGGGAAATAAAACTTGCATCCTTTGACTGAGTAACTTGTTGACCAATAAAGAACAACAACTCACCAATCATTGACATCTCAAATTCCTTATGCATCTCTACTGCAAACTCTTTACATAGACCATCACTTCCTCCAAATATAATATTATCAACATAGACAACAAAAAGTAAAAATGTAAAATTATGTGAAGAATGGAATCAATCACTCCTAAACCTGTACAAGAGGTTGAGTTTGAGATTATTCTAGTTGCTACAAAATAAAAGATAGATCTGAAAGACAACAAAGAAAAAGATGATGAAGAAGAAGAAGAATAATAAACAAAGCAAGTTACTAAAACCCCATCCAGATATGTACAAAAGAATCATTCGGAAGATTAGATAAAGTTCAGACAAGAAGAAGAGTTGTAGAAGCAAATGACCAAGCAAACTAAGTTACTATTTTCTTTCATAGGTGGAACCTAAATCATATGAGGAAGAAAGGAAAGAAGAAAGTTGGGTAAAATCAATGGAAGAAGAACTGAATCAGATACAGAAGAATCAGACATGAAAACTGGTACCTAGACCAGTGGACAAAAATATCATAGGAACTAAGTGGGTGTTCCGGAACAAGTTGAATGAACAAGGATAGGTCACTAGGAACAAAGCTAGATTGGTATGTAAAGGTTATTCATGAGTTAAAGGTATTAATTTTGAAGAAACTTTTGCTCCTGTAGCTAGGATAAAAGATATACAAATGATTCTTGTTTATCTGCTTATAAGAATTTAAAGGTATATCAAATGGATGTTAAGTCAACTTTTCTAAATGGAGAACTTGAGAAAGAAGTATATATTGAACAGTCGGATGGATTCAGATTGATAGATAATTTGGATATAGTTTACAGGTTGAAGAAGGCATTATATGGACTCAAACAAGAACCTAGAGCTTGGTATGCTATTGGACAAATATTCGTTACGACAAAACTTCAAGAAATGTATTGTTGACATCATGTTGTCCTCATTTTCGTTTTGCATGAAAATGAGGCAACCCCTGTGAGTTTTTCATAATTCATTCTCTTTTCTTTCAAAGTCAAGAAAATGAGGCTTTTTAGTCATCTCATTCTCATTTCCCTTTTTTGTAAGTTAAAATGTTGAAATTTTAACTTAAAAAACGAACTTCCTTGTTTTGGTGCAAAATCAAGTTTTAACTCTTATCTTGCATTCTTTTGATTGTTTAGTGCAAAATCGGGTTTTAACTCCAATTTCACACTTAGTTGATCATTTTTTGTGCAAATTGGACCTATAGGTCTGATTTACACATTTTATTATGCACGACTTGTCATTAAGGCTTTGGAGTTTGTTTTAAACTAGGTTTCTTTATCCTTTTATACTTTGATCAATGCCCCAATTCTTCATTATTGACTATTTTGAGGATTGGAGAATTCGAGTTTTCAAACCTCCTTATTTTGTTCCAGGTATGTGTTGATTTACCCGATTTTTCAAGCTTTCCATTGTATTATTTTTATGTGTCCTAGTTTTAAATCGAATTTGAAAGTCGATACATATTTTTGTATGTATCGGAGTACAAATCCGATTTTGTTTTTGGCTTTATCTCATGGCTTTTATGGCGTGGGCGAGACTGTATGTATGTCATGCACCATAGTTTTATTTATAGAGTGGGGTGGGCATACACCCCCACCATTCTTTTTGTTTTTCCCTGTGTGTTAGTAGAGTGTGAGGCAGGAATATTACCTTGACCCTCACCACAGTCTATGACTGTGGTGATGGATGATGTCGTATCCCTATTCCCCACCATTCTCATGGCTTTGCATATGGTGGTGGGTGGGTTTGAACCCCTGATAGCCACCACTATAAGTGGTGGTGATCGGGGTTTCAAACCTGACCACCATTTGTTTTAAAATTTGCACACTTTCTTTTGAAGTGTAGGTCGGAGTTATATCCCCACTCGACACTTTATGTAATACTTTGTTAGAAGTGTTGGTCGAGGTTATAACCCTACCTGACACCATTTTCATTGCTTTGTTCTTCCTTAAGGATGTCATTCAGGGTTATAACCCTCATCGACACTGTTGTTATTCTTTGTTGTTAAATATGAATCGGAGCCGTAAGCCCGATAAGAATTTTTTATTCTCATTTAACTTAAATGTAAATCAGAGTTATAACTCTGATTTACATCATTTTCTAATTTCTTCCCAAAATGCAAATTAGAGGTATAACTCTAATTTACATTGTTTTCCTTTCACTTTTAAGATGCAAATCGAACTTATAAGTCCGAAATGCATTTTGTCTTGGATTTTCACACTTAGTGTAAATCGGACTTATAAGTTTGATTTGCATCTAAAACACACACTTCCAAATTGATTAATTTTAATCAATTTGTGATGGATCGATAAATTTTTTTATATCAAATGAAGATTTATATGATGGATAATTATATTGAATGCTGATATTTTCATATTGTAGTTTAGTTATTGCAAATGACGAAGCCTTCTTCCAATAAGAAATCAATGAAGTTCAAAAAGCAAGAAATTTATCCAATGTTTCCTCCTTCATCTGTGTCCTCTAATATTAACAACATTAAGGATACATAAATTGGCCATGTGGATCTTGAAGAATTTATTAAGATAGTTAGAGAGTCGTCAATATCATACCTAATGGAGCCAACTATTAATAGTGAGATACAACTGGTGGCCGCTTTTCCCATGTCCGCACAGGAACTCGAAGTTTGTGTTGGCTTTAGCCAACCGATATGATCCTTCCACTAGGTCAGTGAAAGATACAGATGGGCAGACACTCATCAATTTGGATGAGGATTTATTTGACACAATCTTCAAGTGTTCATTCATATATCAATATGCAAATATTGACATGCAGTCAGTAGTGGCATACTTTGATAAGAATTCAGAGAAGTGTCGAAGGAACATGAATGATAATTGGTTGAAGACTCCTAGGCCTACAGTCTCAAGATGGCCTGAGACTCTTCCTCACAATGACTTTATTGAGGAAATTAATGATCTCATCACTCTTCTTAGAAGAGTAAAGGGTCTCCTAACCTCAAATACTTATCACAAATGGATGTATCGATACAATCATATCATCAAGCAAAATAAGAAGAAATTTTTTGGGGGTAAACAGATTGTAAATGCCTTGTGTGAGAAATTGACCAAGGTGCCAACCACCTTGAAATTTTACATGACTTATTAGTTGGTCTATGCAGCTGCCTCTATGAGGCATTTTCTAGGATTATCTACTACAGGTGACAGGAGCAAGGTTCATGTTTGGGAATACTTTACCCAATTGACTCTCAAGGAAAGTATTTTTCATTTCAGAAGGATTAACGATGCTTTCTTTTCTCACTGCATGTGCTTGTTCGACAAAAACCTTCAGAAAAAAAGAGTGTTGGATGAAGCATGGAAAGTTGTAAGTGAGTATGGTTGCATTTTTCTGGAGTTTCCTACTTTCATTATATCAGAATTGCTTGCTTTGATGGAGAGCCTTTCATGCTACCAAGGTATCCATTGGCTAAGATTATTCTTATGGAGATGGGCCGACAAATGATTTCTATTCATGAGCATCAGTCAAGAGCTCATAAGACAGGTCTTAAATTATATATTGCCATAGGGAGATATTCCATCAACTCTATTTACAAGGCATGTGCCATAGAAAAAGAGATGAGGAGGGTAACCATGTGATTCTTAAAAGCCAGAAAGTATTTTGACTATCTGGGCATGAAGAATAAGATTATGAAAAATTACATGCATGTGCACCGGATTGAGGATGTGTGGATAGATTGCCGAATAGAGGAGGATATCCAAAGAATGGATTATTATCTTCTCATTGTAGAGCAGGTTGAGAATTTTGATCTCACTGATGTTCCAGAGGATCTTTAAGAAGATGGAGACATTCTTAATCCTATGTATGAGAAAGAAAATATTGTTGGATTACCTTTGCCTCTCATTCAATGGTCCAAGAAGGAGAATACTTTTGTGAGGGTCAAGTTTCAAAGAATTCTTGACAACACTACTGTTTGGTTGAATATACATGGTGTTCAATTAAAACCCTTTCAGGTTGAATCTTTTGAAGAAGAAGAGCCTAAAGGGAAAAATTATGAGCTCGGGACCAAGAATAGACAAGAGCTTATAGCTTCTAAGGGTCCTAAGTTCAAATTTACTATTGGAAAAAGAAAATATCAAGGTGAGTTTTCAAATCAAGAGACTCAAGCTAGTGATGTTAAAGAGGAAGAAAATGAAGAATTACTTCAATAAGAAGCTGAACCAACCAATGAACAAGAGAAAGTTGAAGGAGATTTTAATGAGGAGGGTATATTTGAACTCCCAAGTACTTCCCAGTCTCAAGAGATATGTGAAGGTATTCCTCCTACATCAGATGATGTTCTAGTTACTTCTTCAATTTCTATTGTTGATGTTATTACTTTGGTTTTTTTCATATCGATACCATCCCAAGCTCCTTTGGTTCATAATATTCCTCCCACTTCTACAAGTCAATCTGCCCTGGATACACCTCATGACAATTTGGACACTGTCTTTCTCCCTAATTTGTCAAAAGTTACTTCTTCTATGTTAGAAGAATTTGATAATTTTATGATGGAGACCCATGTTCCCCCTCAGGCTCATGTTGTTTCAAATCCACTTGTTGTTTTCACCTCAACCCACCTATTATTACTACCACTGTTCAATCTCAGGAGTTGGCAAAGCAAGTTTTGACTGCTGGGGGAGATGAAGATTCCCCATTACCCCTGTGTAACCTGGAAATATTTCAAGAATGAACCTACAAGATTTGTTACTTTCACAATAATATAAACCTATAAGAAACTCCAAAATTACCAATGAAACAATTAAAAGAGAATTAATTAAAATAGTAAACCTCCACTTGTTGTCTTGTTGTGTCCTATTATCTTTGATCTTGTTGCATATGTTGCTCTCAGATTGCACTAGTTGTAGCTTCCAAGATGACAAATGATTAATAGACTCTTAATAATTAGATGTTGTATGCAAAGTTAAATGATTTATGCAACTATATGAAAATGATTAAACCTAAAATCCAAAGGCACACTGTGAATTGCTTGAAATGCTTGAATGTTCAAAAACTCACATGAATGCAAGATAACTACTAGATTCAAAATGTTAGAGAAATGCTCTTTTTATAGATTTTCATGAGAAAAATCCCATGTGACAGAGATCAATGGTTGAGATTGAATCATGCAAGATTAAAGGCTATGAAGGAATAGTTGGAATGTGAGACAAAAAGGAGGAAGGGGAGTCCAAGTGACAAGATGCTCATCTTGGCTAAAGATGAAGACCCCAAGAATATGGGATGGTTGGAGGAGATTTAGGAAATGTAGGACAAGAGAAAGTTGATCAGGATGATGTGGATACAACGTCCTCCAAAGATGTAGGAGTTGGGGAGAGAATATAGGGAAGCTGAGAATTAAGTGTACGTACTCATTCTTTTAACTAGGAAATGGGGGTTAAGCTTTAATGTGGCTAATTAATAATTGAAAAGAATTAATTTGTTTAGCCACATAAATATGAGTTGGCAAGATTGAGTGATGTGGAGATGAGGTGAAGTGAAAAAGGAGATTTAAATAATTGTAGAATTATTTAATTGTTGAAGACTTTAGAAGAATTGATAATGGATGATTAAATAATTAATATTTTATAAGATTGAAATGGAAGAAAGAATAAATAAATTAAATAATAAAACTTTTCAATGTAATTATTTAATAGAAAATAATTATTAAATAAATAATAAATATTTATTTAATTAATCATAGTCATTTTTGAGTGTATACATTTTGCCTTTCTTTGAAATATTGTTGGAACAACATTGTTTCAAAGAAAAATCAAGTCTCGGTTTTTGTTGCCCCCGACGTTTGATAAAATATCGATAGTGTGCCCCCTCGGGAGATTGATCGTGAAATTTTGTAAAATTTAGTTGAGCGATTAATCTCATGATAAAATGATGAAAAGTGTGGATTAGAAAGCCCTTAGCAAGACAAAATTATTTTGAAAAATAAAAATGCCCCTCTCCTTTTAAAAATTAATTACCCCTCGTTAGGTCAAAAAGGTAATTATATAAAACATAGATGGGCCCATGTCCACATCATTTTCTTTGTTGGAGTTTGGAGAGTGAAAATAGGAGAGTTGCTTGGAGATTTGAGTGCTGCCAACTGTTAGGATGGTGATCCCATACGCGAGTCACCGATTCGAGCGGTTGTGGCGATAACAAAGGCCGCTTGAGTACGGACCCCCGGTAGGTACCCTAAACTTGACCTTATGTTTTGATATGTATGATTTTTTTTTTTCTGAAAAATCCGCATGCTAGATTAGGATTTGAAAAAAAAAAATCAACTTTTTTTTGCTCGCCTTTTAGCGTTTTTGTTAGGTTTTTTAGTGCATATGCATAGGATAATAGCGCTTTTGTTTTTCTCATGCATATGTTCAAAGTTTTCACACATTTGCACAAAGTTTCCATGCATTTACGTTTTTAGTGCATACGTCTAAGGTTTTCGTGCATTCGCTTGATTTGATAGCGCATTTGCTCATAGTTGTCACGCATTTATGATATGGTGTAGCACATGTGTTTGATTCGGTGCAAATACACAAGGTTATCACACATATGTGATTTAATATAGCGCATTTGCTTAAAACAATGCTTTTTCTTTTTTGTCTTGCACAAATGTGTCATAAGTCAATTTTGTTTGTTGAATTGATGATGTTTGATTTGATGTTGATAAAGGTAGATGATTTTGAGATGCGATTGATATATTGATAACCATGATTGATGGTTTTTAGATTGGATAGAAAGCTCTAAGAGACCGATCTAGTCTCTGATGAAGAGCTGATAGGTTAAGTAACCGAGTACTGATTTTGGATTGATAGCATATATTGTTTGATAGATAGGATGGATGAATCAATAGTTGACTTAGACAAGATTATTTGCGTAAACAAGAGATTTATGATGTGCTCTAGTGTCGTGAGAGGTTTCCATCCATGCGACATTTAGTTCCTGAGTTAGATGCAGCAGCCTTGAGCCATATTGATGCATGTGGTTTGATACATCTCTTGTACATGCCTGATATCAAGATAAACAAGGTATTATTAACAACACTTGTGGAGAGGTGGAATAGCTACCACAACTCCTTTCTTCTATCTAGAGAGACTAGTGTGACATTGGAGGATGTGTAGAGGATATTGCGGATCTCGATTGTTGGAGAGCTTGTTTAGTATGATCATCACAAGATGGGTGGTACAGAAGCACTGAGGAGAGTGTTTGGTGATGAGTCTATTGATGGTTTTGAGATTAGATGGGAGGACATGCTAATGTACTATGATACTCTACCTTCCATACTGGCTAGATTAGTTGAAGGGTTCATTTGTTCAAACAGGAGATGACGTGGCTTATCTGTTGGATGAGGTCAGATTCTTCTTAGCATGATGGAGCACAAGACTAGATATGCATGGGGAGTTTGTTTTCTTATGCATTTATATCATGATCTTCATCGGGTTTGATATGATGGTGCAACCAGTTTATCTTCTAGGGTTACTCTCCTATAGGTTTGGTGTTGGGAGCACATGGTGATCACACAGCTTGTTCATGATCAAGTGCAAGGAAATGGACAACCTTACATTTGTTTGTACCATGGCATGCTTACCCAGCACAAGCTGGGTAAGCTTGAGTACTAGAGGTGGGTACTGGATAGAATGGACTCAGTAGTTTGGAGACCTTATGTAGATTGTGAACCATGGATGGATGATGCTAGATCACTACCAGTTATTATGCAGAGCAGATACTTGATTGGTTGGACTCCATTTTTTATTGAGAGACAACTCATTCAGCGAGTTCTTAGACAATTCGACAAGCCACAAGGTATGCCATAGGGTGTCGCCTTCTATGCACAGACATACAAGGACAAGCAAGATTGGGGTCCTTCTCTTTCATTTGATGCTACGTATACAATTTATAGTTATGCCACTAGTTCCTTTTTATTTACGACCACTTGTATTAGATGTTGGCACTAAAGAGGAGTCTATGAAATATCTAACAGCTCATCCATTCCCACATAATACAGATCCACCACCTAGTTTAGGAGATGAGGATGATGATGAGGATGGACCTCAACAGAGGAGGCGGTGGTGATGACAGGGTGGTCGATGAGGAGATGGAGATGAGGGGGATGATGACAGAGGTGGGAGCAGATGGAATGGGAGAGGTGGCAGGAGAGGCGGCCAAGCATGTGTTCAAGGAGGACCCTTTAGTGTTTGGGGCAGAGGACCGTTATTACCCATAGTAGGCAGGGATGCAGTGAGGGGGGGTTTGGATAGAGCACCATTACTACCTAGTGTAGGCAGAGTTGGTGGGAGAAATGGAGGCTAAGGAGGTGGATCAGATAGGGGTCAAGGGAGTGGGAGAGATGGGAGAGGTGGACTCCTCCATTTTGCTTGGATTGGTCACAATCCTGGTATGTTGGCAGCTCATGGAGGGTTTGATGAGGAGATCTCTAATGAGGATTTAGAGGATGATGTGCCTTTGATCAGATGCAGGATTACTAGGATTCCATAGGTGGAACCCCTAGAAGGAGGAGATATGTTAGAGGTATAGGCAACAAGAGATAATGTGCAGATGCATGATGATGTGCTGGAGGTTCATAGTAACACAGATAGCTTGAGAGAACAAATTACACAACTTCAGCCACAGATCCATGCTCTTACCCTAGAGAGAGTTACAACAAGTTGGAACTAGAAGCCTCACAATAGATACAGTGAGAGAGATGGTCTGTGTTAAGAAGGAGATCACTCACTTATGTAGATCATATGAGAGTGTTGTTCTTGAGAGTCAGGGAGAAGGGAATTATGCATCCACCTCACAACGACCATCCAGATGACATACTGAGAGTGGAGTCATGGGACCACCTCGCAGGGACCGTGACCCGGGGGCAGGACCATTTGGTGATGCAGATCCCTCTCATCAGATACCTACAGATTATGGTGGTAGTGCCACATGATGCCCTTTTATACTTGATTTATCTTTGATGTTACCACATGGGACTTGTACATTATTGATGATTTTTGATATCATTCTATACTTGGACATTTTTATGTTTTATGATGATATGCAAACATTGATGGACTCTATATGATGCTACTTTGATATTCATGCATACTATTGTGATGATTTCCTAATTATGATTTTTACATGATGATCTATATGATGGTGACTTTATTGCTTTATCTAGATGATAATGATTATGTTGTGATCTATATGATTTTTTTAATAATGTGATCTATATACATTGCTTATATGAATGATTTTGTGATGATGTATGCATTGATTATGATGACATGATTCTACTTATGATGATGTTATAATTATTTCATGATGCACTTATGATAATATCTCTGATATTGATGATACTCATGTGATGCCTATTCTTATGGATTGTATGTGCATGTGATGATGTTAAATGATATGATGATATGTTCTAAATGATAGATGAAATGATATTTTATGAAATGCTTATAATGAGACACTATATGCAAAATGGAAGTAAATGCAACTAATGAATATGATAATGAACCAATAAACTAAATCAATTATAAATGATTAATGAAATGAACCTAATGAATGAATGCAATTAATGCAAATATTTTTGTTCATCCAATTATACTCCATTGATCATGTTTAATGCCAAAAATGAATGATATAATGAATGGATAATGAATGCTTATAATATAAATGCAAATGCAAAGACTTGTCTAAATTCAACTTTTTAGTATAGTGCTTCAACTCATCATTGAGCTTTTAAAATGTTGCAAGAAAATACAAGCATCTGGGTATAATTACACCAAGATGACCTAAGTATCTCTTACATGGATTTTAATTTAGCAAGTTAATACAAGCATCTAGGTACAATGAGCCAAGATGACTTGAGTACTTCTTGCATCAACAAACAAGGATTACCCCTCTACATGTATGACTCGACACATCATCGATGATCTTTTGCCAATCATGTCCTCAGACAAGTACATACATTACTAAGGGATAAACCACAAACAACAGACAAAGAAAAATAATCATGCCCCATCATAGCTCCTCTAGTCTCTGACATCATTGAGCTACATAGGAAATATGATTAACGAAAATCAAGATACAAACATTGGATCATGCATGCCACATGTATGTTCTTTTAGTCAAAATAGATATAATCATCCTGATTAATGATTCTTGATATGTGTTGTCACTTATTTATTGAATCTCCAAAGTTTGAGTTTCTTGATTCAATTTTGTCTATATTCCTGATTTTGTTTAAGACTTCTTGTTTGTTTCTCAAAAGCCAGATTGTTTTGTGACTAGGTCAAGGATTTTGCCCCCAGCTAGAAACAAACTTTATTATGGATATACAATGATGATCAAAACCATGGGGAGATGACTATGGTTGATTATGTACAAAAGGCCTTATTATGAATATGCACAAATGTGACAGATGGATGCTGAAAGAAATGTGAACTCATAGATAGAAGAGTCTACTTTCAGATAGCACTTGCTGCCATTTTTTTTTACCATCTATTTTTATTTCATTTTTCCATATATTTGATTTTTTTCACTATTTTAGTTGTTTTTGTATTTTCCTCTTTTCTGCTATTTCACTTTTTGGGATTTTTTCTTGCTACTTCAGACATAGAAATTTTTCAGGTGCATGGTATTGATTGGTTCCTCGAACCATTCACCCTCTGGTGTAGACAACCTGTAAGCTCCATATCCATATGCAGCTACTATGATAAAAGGACCCAACCAGTTTGGTTCAAACTTTCCATTTTTCTCTCTATCTTGTTGGTTGTGTGGATTTTCCCTAAGAACAATATCTCCCAACTGAAATACTCTAGGCTCAACTCTGTGATTATAGTTCCTTGCCATTCTTTGTTGATATGCTTTTAAGTGATCTGAAGCATTCTAGTGACGTTCTTGTAACAATTCCAGTTCTTGCAACCTTGATACTCTTTGTTCCTCATATGGAATGAGTCCCTTCAGTGACAAATGTAGAGAAGGTTTCTCTACTTCAATTGGTAGGATTGCTTTTGATCCATACACTAGGCAATACAGAGTTACTCTAGTTGGTGTACAAATGCTAGTGTGATAAGCCCATAGAGCAGGATTCAACTGAACGTGCTAGTCTCTACCAACCTCATTGGATGTCTTCTTCAAGATTTTGAGGATTGTTTTGTTGGATGCCTTAGCTTGTTCATTCCCTTGAGGATAATATGGTGTTGAGAACCTATGTTGGATTTGGAATCACTCACATAGTTCTTGCACATCTTGATTTTTAAATGGTCTTCCATTATCAGTGATAATGGAGATGGGAATTCCATAGCGACAAATGATGCAATTAAGGATGAAAGATGCAATTTGTTTTCTTATCATTGTTGTTAAAGGCACCACTTGAATCCATTTAGTGAAGTACTCAGTTGCAATCAAAATGAACTTGTGTCCATTTGAAGATGAAGGGTTAATCTTTCCCACCAAGTCTAGTCCCCATTGAGAAAATGACCATGATCCTGCCAAAGGATACAATTCTTGTACTGGTGCATGGATAAGATTGTCGTGAATATGACATTGTTTGCACTTTTTAGCATATGTGAAGGAATCTATTTCCATAGTGGGCCAATAATACCTCAATCGAATGATTTTCTTGGCCAATGTAAGACCACTTAAATGTTTGCCACAAATACCTTCACGGACTTTGTTTAGAGATTTTTTAAATTCTTCACGTTTGAGACACCTTAGGAGAGTGCTATCCAGACCTCGTCTATAAAAGATATTGACAATAATGGTATAACGAGCTGATTGATGGATAAAATTTTGCTTTTGATTGCAGGATAAGTTTGGGGGAAGGATATTGTCTTTTAAGTACAGATAGGTTTGGCTATACAGTGAGGTATCAGTTCTGGATATATTGTCGCCGATTTGAATTTTATGGGAATCAGGGGTAAGATAAAAGATTTCTTCCACTAGAAATTCATAACGCTCTTGATTCTCTTGAGTTTGTATAAGAGATGTTATTGTTGCCATGGTATCTGCTGCTTTATTCTCATTCCTTGGAATCTGAACAAATATGATTTAAGTAAAGTATTTATTGAAATCTTCAACCAGTTTCTTGTATGACATCAATTTATCGTCCTTGGTTTGGTATTCATCATTTATTTGGTTGATAACTAGCTGTGAATCTCCATAGACATGTAACTCTTTTATATTTCATTCAATAGTCATCTTGATCCTGATGATTAGCACCTCATATTCTGCAATATTGTTTGTACATGGGAAGAACAACCTGTATGATTTAGGAATAGTGTGACCCTAAGGCATTATGAATAAAATTACTACACCTAATCCGTGTTGTGTGTAGGAGCCATCAAAATACAACTCCCAAGTCTTCTTGCTAACAGTGAGAACATTTGCATCAGGAAACTCAATATGTAAGGGTGCATCATCACATAGGGGCACTTCAGCTAGTTGATCTGCAATCACTTGTCCTTTTATGGCTTTTCGATCAACATACTCAATGTAAAACTCACTCAGCACCATGACCCATTTAGCTAGTCAACCTATTAATGTTGTCTTGCGAAGTAGATACTTTAGAGGGTCAATCTTTGCAATCAGCTTAACAGAGTGCGTGGGCATATAATGTCACAACTTTTGGGTTGTGAATACCATTGCCAGACATGTTTTCTCCACTGTTGTGTAATTTAACTCATAGCCAACCAGGGTTCTGTTGATATAGTATATTGCTCTTTCTTTCCCTTTAGTGTCATGTTGTGCTAAGAGAGCTCCTAATGATACATATGTAGCTGAGATGTAGAGCAATAATGGTTTCCCTTTAATCGGTGATGCTAGCATTGATGGACTTACCAGGTATTCCTTGATTTGTGTGATAGCTTCCTCACATTTGTCATCCCATCTGAATGGAACATTTTTGTGTAACAAGTGAGTAAATGGATGACATCAATCAACCAACCGAGCTATGAATCTTCTTATTGATTGAAACCTCTCTTGTAAAGAACACAATTGACTGATATTCTTCAGAGATTCTATTTCCATTATATCTTGTTCTTTCGTTGGATCAACTTCTATTCCATGTGCATATATGATATAACCTAGGAGTTTACCTAATTTAACTCCAAAAGCACACTTCTTTGGGTTCAGTCTCAACTTATATTGTTCCAGTCTGTCAAAAATCTTGTCTAGGATCTCCAAATTCTCTTCTCTGCTGTGTGACTTTTCTAGTATACCATCCACATAATCTTCCATGAAGGTGTGCATTATATCATGAAAAATGGTTTTCATAGCTCTATGATAAGTAGCTTCGGCATTCTTAAGCCCAAATGGCATGGCATTCCAACAGAAAGTACCCCAAGGGCAAGTGAAGGTTATTTTCTCTTGATCCTCAAGGGTTATCTTAATTTGGTCATACTTCGAGAAGCTATCCATTAAAGAGAACATTTCATGTCCTACTATGAGATCTACAATAATATCAATGTTTGGTAATGGAAAGTCATCCTTTGGGCATGCCTTTTTCAGGTCCTTGAAATCCATGCACACTCTGATACTTTTATCTGGTTTTGGTGCAGGTACAATAATTGATACCCATTCTAGATATGTGACTGGTCGTATGAACCTCCATCCAATAGTTTCTTCAACTCTACTTTGACAAGAAGAGCAATATGAGGGTGCATCTTTCCGATTTTCTGTTTGACTGGTTTAGCTCCCGGAGTGACACTGAGATGATGCATAATGAGATTTCGTTCAAGTCTGGCATATTAGCGTATGACCAGGCAAAGTTCATTTGCCTCTTCTTGAAAAACTCGCTATAGTCATGTCTTTCTTGTTCTGCTAAGGATGTTGCAAGATGAAGAATTTTGGGATTCTTTGGAGTACCAATATTAACTGCTTCTGTAGGTTCTATCAGAATACCCAATCTCTCTTGAAAATATTTTGGGAGAGTGTCAAATATTCTATCTTTTGTCACCTCAAGGATGTTTTCACCATTAGATACACCATTTATTTTAGCTTTTGATTGATCTAATGTTGCCATAAAATGGCTTTCAACATTAGACCTTCTTCTTTGTTTTGTTATTTCACTTTTGCGACTGAAAGATTTGGCACCCTCCTGAATATAAGAAATGTTATTCAATTCACTGGTGGAAGCTATTTTCAGTGTTACAGGTTCAACAACATTAAGGTATACAGATATAGTATGGTCATTTGGGAAGGTATCCATTTCAATGAGTTCAGTATTTTCCCAGTCAATAAGTTATGGGTGGACTAAGGGTAAATTTTATGCTTGATCAGTCTCAAAGGTCTCAATGGTCATGACATAGTTGTCAAAGTTTTCAGGTGTGTCAGTTGAGTTAAGGATATCACTCTCTTCAAGATACTCTCTTGATCATTCTCCAATTAGCTCTAATAAAGTTAGAATGGATAGTTTGTGATTCACCCTCAAGTGGTTTGTTCTCTGATGTTTGTCCCACAAACGAATGGACCATATCGACATGTACATCTTTTGGGTAACACACCTCTTCAGAAGATGTCTCAGAATTTGAGTTAGTTTCACTACTAGCTTGTAATCTACATCTTTGTTCATATAGATTATGGGTAGCTTTTGTTGTTTTCCTTTCCATTTCTTTTCTTCTTTCATACTTTGCTTCCTCTGGACTGATTGTTTCTTTTTATTGGCTTGCTATCAGTTCTTCTTGACTTCTTCCAATTTTTATCCTTGTTGACTAGGGATTGATTTGGATTTTATACCATTTTGTTTTTTTGGTTGTTGATTAGTGATTGCTTATGTTACTTATTGTTTTCTCTTGTTTTCTTCTTCTTATTTTTTAGCATGTTCATCTTTTTGTTTGGTGGAAGAAGTTTTTTGCTTTGTAGTAACTTGACTATTCCCTAAGCCTGTTGTATCTTCATTTTATTCACTTGAAAAATCAGATGGTGAGATTGGATCTCACTCATACTCATGTGAGTCTATTTTAGATTCACTCTCTAAGATTATGTTATTGTATCTGACAGGGATGTTATATGGTGAGAAGAGTTTGTTGAAAATTGATACAAGTTTTGTCGCCTGTTCTAATTCAGGTTTTGTACTTGCTTGCACTCTTTGGACATGTTTATAAGAAGCTTCTTCCCTTTGAATGGTGAGTTCTTCTTGTTGTTGTTCGTACTCTTCTTCCCTTTCATCTTTGACTGCTTCTTCAATTACTTCTTGTTGTGCCAATTATTGTGATGAGTGTTCCCTTTGTGTCGCTTTCATGTTTTGTTGGTGATGTTGATGGTGATCCTAATTTTGTGTAGGTTTTTTATGTTGGCCATACCCAAGTCCAAATTTGTCCTTAGCTTGTTGATAGTGAGGTTGGATGGGTTCTATGATGCCTTCTTGACGCTTGCCAATAGGGTCTTTTCCTTTGTATCCCTTTCTTTGCATGATTTTGAATCCATTACCATACTGCTTTGTGGGGATAATGACCTCTAAAGCTGTTGCTCTGGTCTCTTCTCCATCCTTGTATAACCAATTAAGGATGTCTTTGTCTTCTATTTCTTCATATTATGTCCCAGCTTTGACAAATGCTCCATCAAATATTTGAAGAGGTTTTGTGGGTTTTGTGATTGCCATAAGATTTTGGAGAAAGTGGTAAAGCTTGTAAAGAATACTTCCTCATTCCTTCATCATTTAGTTTCATCTTTTTATCAAAAATTTCTAAGGTTGATGTGAATAATGTCTCTTGAGATGACACAATAGGAGAGAATGCTTCTCTGTTATGAGGAACTGTTGCATCCTGAGAGGGCTTCATATTGCTGCAATATTGAGTTGAATCTGCTAAAATTGTTATCTCTTATCCATTATAGGGAGATTTTACACATTGATGATATGTTGATGGGACTGTTTGCATATCATGAATCCATGGTCTGCTCAGAAGAATGTTATAGGATAAATTCAAGTCCAAGACTTGACAAACCATATCTTTTTGAACCGGTCCTATTCTGAGTGGTAAAACCACTGTTCCTTTGGAAGAACATTCCTCTTCATCATATACTTTGAGTGTTATCCTCTTTCTGGGATCCACTACACTTTCTGAAAAACCCAAAGCTTTTACTAAACTCAATGCACAAATATTTAACTCCATCTATGAGAACACATTTGACTTGCGTTTTATGAATAACCACTTCAATGTGCAGCAGAGCATTATGAGGATGTTGCAATGATACGTCATCATGCTCTGTGAATGATAAGCAATGAGGGGCTATGAGGTGTCCCACCATGTTTTGAAACTGATCAACATCCAAGTCTTTAGAGACTATTGTTTCTACTAGAGCCTTTTCTAATATTTCCTTATGCATTGGTGAGATTTTTAGGAGCTCTAGGATTGATATCTGTACGGGTGTTTTCTGCAACTGATCTACTAAGCTATACTACCTCGAGATTGAGGTTGTATCATTCATTATACCCGGGAATGTTACCTTATCCTTACTTCGAGTAATGGCATGCATTGGTTCTAAGGGTATTTTATCCTTAATAACGATGACATTTACTATGTTTTCATAGGTGTGAGCATAATTCACCTTTTCTTTTCCTTTGTCATCTTGTGTATTTGATGGTCCACCCTTTTCATAGTTAGGGAGTGGAGCTTGGAAGGTTAAACATGATTCATTCATTTTGTGACCATCCATTGTGATAAACTCATTATCAATTAAATCTTGGATAAGATGTTTTAGCCTTTGATAATCATTAGTTTGGTGTCCAGGTTGTTTCTATGAAAATCACAAAAATGATTGTCATTCCACCAACTCGATTTAATTTTGGGCTCAAAATCTCTTTCTTCTAGTAATGTGATTAACTTGTTTGCAAGACGAGTTTTTAAAGCCGATTCTAATGGTTCCCAATGTTGGTAAATTTTATGTCATTGGAAAAGAAAGGTTTTGGTTTACTATTATCTTGGTTATTCACTGGTAGTCAACTTGAGAGATTGAAAATAGGTTGTTGTGGTTTAACACCATTGTTATCAGGTACCCCCTCATTAGCAACATTTTTGTTCTTTGTCCAAAATTTTGGTTTATCTTTATTGTTGTGATTGTTGTTATTGTTATTGTTGTTATTGTTAAAGTTAGAGGAATTACTTCCTTCCTTGTCAAGTTTAAATTCTTCTTTCTTGACCATAGCATCCTCTATTTTTAAACCATTTTTAATCATCTTTGCAAAACTAGGAGGGCATTTTAACTTGAGTCTATAACTCATTTCACTAGTAAGATTGTTAATGAAGATGTCCATTTTCTCATTATCTGGCACTCGTCTAGGGTATCTATTAAACAATTGTCTCCATCACTGTAGAAAGACCATGAAAGATTCCCTATTCTTTTGCTTGATGTTACACAAATCCAACATTTTTATCTCATGTTGTATGCTATATGAGTATTGTGAAATGAACTTGTTCAAAAGCTCCTCAAATGATCTAATCCAAGGTGGTAATTTAGAGAACCATTCCATTGATTGTCCACTCAATCTTCTGGGAAATAAACACATGAGATAGGTTTCATTATGTGCAAATTTCATACTCATGGTGCAAAATTCCCTAATGTGATCTTTAGGATCCGTTTTCCCATCATATTTATCATATTTTGGGATCTCGCAATGTTGTGGGAATGGCACCATATTCAAACTCTTGTCAAAAGAATATGGACATATATCCTCCAAGGAATATCTTTTAGCACTTGTTCTATTCTGCATACCATGTATCTATTGTTGCAAAGTTTGCATTTGTTGAGTGAGAGTTAAAAGAGGATCACCAATACAAATTCTCCTTGTATCCTCATGAGTTCTTATGTCACCCTGATTCCTTCTTGTTTCATCTTGGTTCCTTGTGGTATTATCATGGTTTCTAGTTGTATCATCATTGTTCCTTCTGGTATCACTATTCCCCTGATTTAGGTTGTCGTCATCTTGGTCATTGTTGTGTTGAGTACTACTTGATTCAACACTTTATCTTAGGATTTCTAGAGAAAAACTTTGGGTAATTTAGCCCCTAATCTTGCCAACATCAAGAAGTATTTTTGTTTTGGGGTTTCTAACATTTTTCCATTATCTTGTGAAATTTAGGATCTTATTGAAGTTCTCCACTGGTCACATTAATTTCTTCATCTACATTATTTGTGTGTCTAAATTGATTTAAAGTGGGATTTTCCTCCTTTGTTTGTATTTCTTTGTGTCATTTCAATTTCTCGTGTTGAGCTCTAGAGTCCAAACTGGCATGTGATTGATTTGAAAATTTGAATGTTTTGACTTTCGAGACGTGACTCAATAGGTAATCAATTGTTTAGGTAAAGATGCTAAGTTGATTCTACCACCTCTATTGAGCTCTTGTGATAATCATGTTCTTTTTTGTAAAGCACACATTCTCAAAGGTTCTTCCTCAAACTTATTTCCATGACCGCATAGATACTCACGTTGGCGATATAAAAATATGTGATATTTTAACAAAAGTTTGTGGTTTATGTATAGAAACTTTATCTTTTTCAAGAGTGCTTTATAACTAAGTTTCCTCTTTTTGAGACGACATAAAATGATCATACAAGTATGTGATAATTTGCAAGTTTTTGATCCTAATGAGAGTGGAAATTTTGTGAAAATTTGATATGACCAAGTTCAAAGAGGAATGATATATCCAATGCAAAGAACGAGGTTAATTTGATCAAGCTTTGTAGTTTCGTGATAAAGGATGATAAATCCCGATGAGAAACTATGTTCATAAGATTAGTTTATTAAAGATAAGCGATTATGCACTTTAAAATGTTGGATCTAAAACTTGTTGAGACAAATACTTGTAAAAACCTTCAGTGTGATCTAACTTTATGTGCAAAATGTTCAAGAACCTTATTTGTTTGACTAGCTATGAAGTCTGTGATAGTCAAAATGAAATCTTCTCTAAAATGGGTATCCAAATCTATTTTCAAAATTTTGTTGTGACTAGTGGAAGTACCCTCTATTGCAAATACACTAGAACAAATGCGCTACAGGTTTTAACAAATGCTCTATAGAAATGCACAAATGCGTTACACTATGTTTTAAATGCAGGACTCTGCACTGTATATGAGTTATAGAATTGTGCAAATGCACTAATGTTTAACAGATGCACCAAAATGTTTTGCAAATGTGTTAAAAAATTTTGCATATGCATTGCACTGTTATTCAAATGTGCTATAAAGTTTCTCACATGCAATTTTATGAGTTTCAAATGCGTGATTCTACGTTTTTCCTTCAAATTTTTCAAATTTATGTTGTTTCAAAAAGGGATGATTTTTCTGAGTTGACACAAACACAACAGACACAATGTTTGGAAAAGTAAACTAAAAGGACAAGCATGATTCTTATGGCTGGCCGGGACAATAGTTATTGGATCTCACATGGGTTTCCCCAACTATTCTTATTCAAAGCAAATACTTAGATGGTTGACCCCATTGGCTCCACTCTACGTCACTCACTTCTTCGGGGTAGCCAAGCATCAGTTCCCATGAAAACTCCTCATGGAAAACTTCGTATCTCTACCAAGAACCATAAGAATGTGAGTGTCATCAAAGGTTCGACCTCCTGTACCAACAACTAGATGGTTTTTGGCTTCTAAACAAGATTTTTTAGTCTAGGCATCCGTTCGGGTGGTCATACATGCGGCGTGTTATGCTCCATTAAGGAAGGCCTCCCAGCCTATAGAGGTTGTGCTCTATAGGGTTTATGGGGAGTCATAATGTCGGTATGACATTCTCAACACCCACTGTTTGCAACTTTCATAACAACCACATTTTTTTATAGTGGATCAGAAGAGATTGGCTTTAGCCCATTACCACTTGGGTTATTCCCTCTCACCAAGGCTTAAGGGATACTCGGGAGGCAGGCCCTCTAAAGGTTACACATTCTAGAAAGTGGGTCTACTTTTCTAATCACCTGGTTAAGGTGAGAGCATAATAACCTACCACTTTGTGCAAACACAGTAAAAGGTTGATGAATTAACTCCCTAGATTATTCTAAGTGCAACTATTCTAAGAAGACAAAGATGCAAGTTGCATGTCGTAAATTGACCACCTAGTTATGTTATGTGAAGTAAGAATGATTAATTTACTATCCCCTAATTATTTTAGATGTATCAATGCATGTAGAACACCTACAAAACCACCAGTTTGTAGTTTGAGAAATTTTGTCTTCAACGGTCGAAAAGAGATGTAACTGTTAGAAGAAAAACCTGCAAACTGCAATTTGGAAATGCAAATACGCTAGAAATATTAATGAGCACGTTAATCTAAATGCAAATGTGCTACCCTGCACTACAAATGCGTTAAATTTGAGTTATGAATGTGTTGAATGCTAATGAATGCAATACCTAAACTAACATATGTGCTACCAAAAAGTGAAAATGTGCTACAGAAAGCAACATATGTGCTAAAAAGTATTAAAAATGCGTTAAAAAGCTTTACAAATGCGTTGCACTGCTTAAAATGCGAGAATGAAAGACAAGATAGAAAGTGAGGCTCGGGCTCCATGGTGGGCGCCAAAATGTGTAACCTGGAAATATTTCAAGAATGAACCTACAAGATTTGTTAGTTTCACAATAATATAAACCTATAGGAAACTCCAAAATTACCAATGAAAGAATTAAAAGAAAAATACTTAAAATAGTAAACCTCCACTTGTTGTCTCATTGTGTCATGTCATCTTTGATCTTGTTGCATATGTATCTCTTAGATTGCACTGGTTGTAGCTTCCAAGATGAAAAATGATGAATGGACTCTTGATAACTGGATGTTTTATGTAAATTTAAATGATTTATGCAACTATATGAAAATGATTAAACCTAAAAGCCAAAGGCACACTATGAATTGATTGAAATACTTGAATGTTCAAAAACTCACGCGAATGCAAGATAACTTCTAGATTCAAAATGTTAGAGAAATGCTCTTTTTATAGATTTTCATGAGCGAAATCCCATGTGGCAGAGATCAATAGTTGAGATTGAATCGTGCAAGATTGATGGCTATGAAGGATTAGTAGGAATGTGAGAGAAAAAGGAGGAAGGGGAGTCCAAGTGCACCTTGACTGAAGATGAAGACCCCAAGAATATAGGATGGTTGGAGGATATTTAGGAAATGTGGAGACAAGCCCGTCCAAAGATGTAGGAGTTGTAGAGAGAATATAGGGAAGATGAGAATTAAGTATACATACTCAATCTTTAACTAGGAAATGAAGGTTAAGCTTTAGTATGGCTAATTAATAATTGAAAAGAATTAATTTGTTTAGACACATAAATATGAGTTGGCAAGATTGAGTGATGTGGAGATGAAGTGAAGTGGAAAAGGATATTTAAATAATCGTAGAATTATTTAATTGTTGAAGACTTTAGAAGAATTGATAATGGATGATTAAATAATTAATATTTAATAAGATTGAAATGGAAGAAAGACTAAATGAATTAAATAATAAAAAAAATTAATTTAATTATTTAATAGAAGAATAATTATTAAATAAATAATAAATATTTATTTAATTAATCATAGCCATTTTTGAGTGTATACAACCCCCTTGGTTAGTATCAAATACTCCCAAATGAAAAAAGCAAGTTGTTTCACCTAATGACTTTGATTTCAATCAATTGACTGCCAAGCCTAAGGGTAAGAAAAAGGCCAAAACTCTTTCTAGGGTTAGGGTGGATGACTCAAAGAATAAGTATGTAGAGATGGCTATTGCTCCTCCATAAATAGATATTGACAAAGTAAAACCTTCTGATTATGTAATTAAGAGGATTGAGCTAGGTAAGCAAACACATGAGGGTAAAATTGAGGATGCCGAATATTCTTTCTGACATCTCGTGATAATGTACAACAAGGAGAAGGTGAAGAAGGAAAAACTGAAGAAACAAGTTAAATAGTTAACATAGGTTTTAATCAAAATTTCCAAGTCCTTTGAGGTAATTGAGCCAGTCACTTCTTCAGTGGATGTGCAGGTTGTGAAACAAACTGAGTAGACAAGCTCTCATGGGAGAATAGTGGGAGAATGGATGGATAGGCTTTTGAGTCAAGGGACTTATTTTTTATGTTCAACTGTTACTTTGGTAAGTGGATTAGAGGAAATAAAAGTTAAAATTGAAAATACTTTGATTTTATTTTCAATTGAGTTAGAAACATATGAAAAAGAGATAAACACTTGGTTGAAGTTAGAAGATTTTCAGTTAGGTGTTCTTATTGACAATGGTGTGATTCCCTCAAGGAGCATGTGCATTGAACAAAGGGAAATTTTAGAATATCAGATGAATACTCTTGAGACACTAATCAAGGATTTGAGGAAAGTCCAAAAGGAAAGTAATGATAAAGGTAAGGACATTATTGAGAACATATCGACTCTTCCTTGTACTTTCCATGTTGAAAGTCAGAAGCCTTTACCCCAGGATGCTATTGTCAAGGATTTCAGTTTGTTGATTGGTGAAGAGGTTGATAGGCAAGTCTTCTTGCTCTCCTCCATTGATATGTTGATTTATATCTAGGTGAATCTGGATGATTTAACCTCGCTTCTTAAGAAGCAGAAGAAATGTTATGTGATCCTCAAAGATTCTATCACCCAGGTCAAGGTCATCACAAGTCACACCAAAGGGCCTGATCAGGAGCAGATGAAAGCAGTGCTATAGAAATTTGAGGATTTCATGAAACAAGATCAAAATGGAGTGTCTTGTGACACTTAGTGAATTTTCATATTAGATGTAATTTTGAATAAGACATTAACACTTTAAGTGTCATTTTAGTATTTAGTTTTTTCATGTAGGAGATGCATGAGTTCAAAGTCAATTAGGACTCTCCCCTTTGAAATAGTCATAATTTTTCCTAGATTTTCTCAGCACCTCTCTTCTATATATATGAGGTTGCTCTTTGTAATGCATATCTATTATCTTATATCATATGCCAAAACTTTTCCAAATTGAAGAGCTAAGAAGTGAAACTTTGTGTTCATTTGTTTTGTGATTTTGTAACTTGAAGAAATAAGAAGAGACTGTTGCCATCCAGACTTTTTGTTGGATTAATTTGTTATTTGTGGTGAGAGTGTTCTTATGTCACTTTTCTAATAAATTCTTATTATATTCAAGTGAAGGCAGGTGGTGAACTTTGATAAAGTATAGAGGCAATTGTTGATATATGAACTTTGCATCATATTTTGATTATTGTTGTTAGCATGGGAATTGGTGAACTTTATATTAGTCTGGAGACTTTGTGCTACATATTGATATCTTTCAATTGAAGTTAGTTAAGATATATTCAAGTGGTGTTATAAAGACTTTGTGCTTTATTACATCATCTTGGAAAAGAAGATTATGATTAGAAGACTTTGTGCTTTTATCATTGTTTTCATAAAATTATTGAAATTAGTATAATCGTAAACCCTTTTGAAGACTTTGTGCTTTATTCTAGTGTATTGGTTAACATGTTGGGTTATAGAAGACATTATTGAAAGAAAGGTTGATAGGAGAGCAGTGAATTCAAGACTTTGAGCTTGAGAAATCTTTCGCGTCCCGGGGAAGCGATAGAGGACTTTCGGTTCTTCATAGAAACTTTGCTTCTTTCCTTATCTGTCATTTTACTCATTCTTACTTTTAAGAGTTAAATTGTAACGTCAAAATTGTAAGAATTTGTATCGTTCTATATTATAAATTATTTCCTGAAATAAGAGGAAAAGAATAACATCTATCTTCAAATAAGAAGATAGGATGATGTACCACCCATGAGTAGATGAGAAGTTTAAAATTTTATTGTAGATTAGAATATACAGGGGGAGCCTCCCCTCAAAAAAATAGGAGGGATTTTATCCCATGTTGCTGTGTTTAAAATTACAATTTTGATAAGTTCATAGGTTACAAAATTTTCATCCAACACATCAATCTTTATTTTAAGGTTGAAGGTATCCATTTGTTGATTGTTGTTGTCTATGTTGATGATATCATATTTGGAGGAAGTGATGATCTATGTAAACAGTTTGCAACAGAGATGCAGAAGGAAATTGAGATGTCTATGAATGGTGAGTTGACATTCTTTCTTGGTCTACAAGTTACGCAAGTAGAGGAGAATTTTTATTTCACAAGCTAAATATGTCAAAGAGATGCGAAAGAAGTTTAAAATGGAAAATCGTAAATTGATTGATACCCCTTGAACTATTGGTTGTAAATTGAGTAAAGATGATGTATCTCTAGAAGATGATTAGAAGAAGTATAGGTATATGATTGAAGGATTGTTATACTTAACTACCTCTAAATTGGATAACATGCAGGTTGTTTGTTTAGTTGCAAGATTTCAAGCTAATTCGTATAACTATCAACAGTCACATGAGCAAGTTGTAAAGAGGATTTTTAGGTATTTGGAAGAGACTTCGGATTATGGTCCTTGGTATAAGAAGAATGGAGATTTCATGCTAAAAGATTACACATACATTGATTGGGTCAGAACTGTTGGTGACATGAAAAGTACTAGTGGTGGTGCATTCTTCTTGGGAGACAGGTTGGTTTCTTGATTAAGTAAGAAGCAAGATTCAATATCTTTATCAAATGTAGAAGCAAAATGCATGCATTGCAACAACATCTTGTTGCACTCAAGTTATGTGGATGAAACATACTCTTAAGGATATCATAGTGGTATATGATGAAGCTATTCCTATTTTGTGTAATAATACCACTGTTATATACATCTCAAAGAATCTAGTAATACATTCAAGAACAAATAAAATCTCAATCCATTATCATTTCTTAAGGGAGAAGGATGCAAAAAAGGAAGTTAGATTGGAGCATATTTCTCCAAAAGAATAGATTGTAGATATTTTCACTAAGGCATTGGCAAAGGATACCTTTGAGTATCTCAGGCAGAAACTAGGGGCCATTGCCCCTCCTTTTTCAAACTAGATGGATTGTAGTGGTGCATCTTTCCAAGGGCAGATTCAAAGCTTATCCTTTATCTCCTAGATTGATGTTGTTGTTGCTCTCAGGGAGAGAAGTGTAGTATGTGTTGAATGATTAGCGTATTGTGTTTTGCATTTTGCCTTTGATGTCAAAGGGGAAGAGAACTTGTTGATAGAGAGAGAGATGATTTGGTGTACTCAAGCATTTTCATCAATGACAAAGGGGAGATTGTTGGAAATATGAGTTTGTATGGTTGTCATTGATATCAAACTTGGTTTTCTAGATGGATTATGGTCTAGATATGCTCTTGATTATTGTAGTTGTGTTTTAGGTTGCAGATTGAATATGATATTTTGGTGTTGGTTGTGGCATTTTGATTCTAGTTTACATAAGTTGGTTGTTTTTGTTTTCTAATAGTAAGAGTGTATGTCAGACTAATCCAAATTGTTTTTGGTGGCCTCCACATATGTTACAGTTTTTGTTGTGGTTTAGTGGACATGTTTTAATGGCTCGCGCAGTATTCTCAGTGTGCTTCTCTAGTGGATTATTTGTTTCGTAAGAGAGCTATGTTGATTTGTGTTTGGGATATTTAGTTGTGTTTTGGTTTGGTGTGTCTGGATGAGCTATCTTGATTAGATCATGTTTTTTAGTTTGGATATGCATTAGAGAATGAGTTAGAGTATCGTTATGGGTCTCACCATTGTGTGTGGAGATGTGCATGACATTACTTGCATCAAAAGATGTCTATTAGCCAACTACTTGATAAGTTATACTACATATCTACATGTTACGTTTGATGGTGACTTTGGAGGATGAGTTAGCTTGTGCAGATCGTTGGATTCATCTTGGAAGGATGTGTTATGATGCATTTGGGTACCCTCTTTCTCATGGAGTGGACCACTTTGAGTATTTTGTGGTCTAGGTGGCTTATTTTATGTAATATTATTTATTTTGATTATGGTCGACCCTCAATTAGTTTTTTTGATGATGTATCTTATATTTAAGGAATGTGGTTGTATGAGTTGTCTATGGGATATGTGTGAATTAATAATAAGTGTATGTGAATGATATGCAAGCATATTGGAGTTTGTGAAGAGATTTGAAGGTGATATATTCAAGAAGATAGTGTGCAGAGACAATGATAGAGGTCATAAATGTTTGCCATGATATTGGTTGCTTGATCTTGATGTTCAAGGACAATTTCATGTTCAAGAGATCCTTCTCATATCAATTCTTCTGTTGCTAAATGATATAGGGTCCTTTAGAAGCATTTTTGTATCTTGCCCTGAAGTAGTGTGCCTCATTTGTGCAAGTCCATGTATCTTACCCTAAGGTAGCATGCCTTAGCTTGCAAGTCCTTCGGGTGTTGTTGCTCCTTGGCAACGATCATAAAACATTGTAATCATTCATATTTATATTGTGAGTTAGATTCTCATTGTGGTTTTTCCCTATTTGGATTTTCCATATAAATCTAGCATTCGTTTGTTGGTGGTTGATGTGCCTTTAGTATTATTGTTGAATGGTTGAATGTTGTTTATAATTTATCTATTTTGAAAGTTCTAAATTGATTCACCCCCCTCTCAATCTTATCGTGGGTTCAACAATGGATGACCATGTATTAATGTCAGGATGAAGGAGGTCAGTTGAGTGTTAATGTTGGGCATGAGGCCCCTTGTTTGTGGTCTCACCTGGATCTAGGCTCAAGCTAAAAATACTAATGCTTTCACCGATAAATTTTTTTATTGAAATAATCTTTTATAAAATGTTGATCACAAAATAATGGACGATCACTTAGTAAATCATAGTTAAAACATAATTTTTTCATTTACTACATAATTTGATTTTGCAACCTAATCACAACACTTCCAAACTATAGTACAATATTGGAGCTTTACACACAACGAACTGGATTAGTATCTGAAGGTGATGTACTTGATATATATGGACTTGTATCAAACAAATATACCAATGCATTAAATAAATCAAAAATTGTACACGTGGACCTTGTGAACTCCAATGGACAAATGATAGTAACTATGAACATTAGCATAAATTTAATAAAAGTTTTTTTGCTATGTATCATAGATGAATCCATCGTTCACATCCCCAATTTCTCAATCAAGAACAAAATGCAAAATGAAAGAGGTAATGTAGATTGTTGCATTGTCTTGATTGCTAGAAGTATGGTTGAAAGTGTGCCACCTATTTAGAACCAACATAAGTTAACTCCTAACTAAACTATCTCTCAACTAATAGAAATAGAATGTGCAATTACTCAATTGGCTCCTTTGGAGCGATATGCATAGTTACTATGTTAACAAAAATCAATTTAAATTACATGTCAAAGATGACAACCTACAACAAGACATACCACTTTACATTTCTAACCATTCATGTATATTTTTTTATATCTATATTTACTCATCATGCTTACAATATGTATTAACAATTATTTTTGCAAGTCCTTATCCCAGAGCATAGAAATCTATGCAAGTTTACAATAAATGTTTTTAATAGAAAACATGTTGCACATACTTTTCAAATATTGTATGAAGTGGTCACAAAGGTACAAATGCCAACAACACAATCTACCTTTCTACAAGAGCTCAATGATGAATGTACGAAAGCACATTTGCAAATTGTTTCTAGATGCAATATCTAGGCAAGGTCCCAACAAACTTATCACTCTAATTTTATAGTTGTATCACACAATACATCAAATTATTTGAGCACTTTTTACAATACATAACAACTACATTTCATTTGTAGGTGATTGGCACATTTAAGACAAAACGTTCATTTGCCTCCTTATGAAACTTGTTGAAACACATGCCATCACTCATCATTTTTTGACACTCCTATTGATAAATATTGTGCCCATTGCACATATTGAAATAGAGCCACACAACCTTCCTATTGTCAAAATTTAATTTGAACATTACATAGGAAGGAATGCAGTATTGTTTGTTGTCTACAAGCAAATCTGCTTGAACAAAATTTCCTAGAGATTGAAGAAATTACATTTGAACAACACAAACATGACTTTTCACCTATGATATTTATGTTGTGTAGATTCCAAATCTATAAAACATTCATATTGGTTGTCGACAACTCTATTGTTCATATTGTTAAACAATAACCTCTTTGTAATGCAGATCCTAAGATCTATTATTATGCATAACACTTTCACAAAGATCAATTAGATTTTTATCCATGTAAACATAATATGTTTCGTGTACTCCATCCTTCAAACTCATTATGTGATTTCATTGATGGAATTATACTATTAAAATACCTAGTTTCAATTAAAGCATTTGTTCACTTGACCATGTCTTAACTTTATGTAACCTTTTTATGCATGAATACCTTTGCACATGTGCTTTCTATTTTCTACACTCTATTATCTTTTATGAGCATAAAAACATAAGTTCTATGTGATCATATTATTTTATTGTTTAGAAAAATTTAATTATACTTGTTTTTTTTGTTTTTTGTTTACTCTTAGAGCTTATGGTCGACGGTTTGTCTATGTTTTATAATTTGTGTTTACATGATTTTTAATTTAGTTGATGCATTGTCATGCTTTTAAGGCTAGTTCAGTTATATGATTGTAATTTCTATTTCTAATGAAATCATGCTAGTTAACAAAACCTTGTCATTATTATAAATTTTAAGCTATGTATAAAGTCATGTGGCTAATCTGCTTATTGTTGTTGAGGATAATATGGATTACAAAAATGGTTTGACTAGGTAAGATTAATGTGCTTTAATGTATGTCTCTAATAATCATTTGAAGTATTATCTATTTGAAATATTGAATATGCATATTTGAAGGTTATATATATCTTCTTTTTTTATCGGTAAAAGATGATTTTAGAAATAATTTTTTTTAAATATACAATGTACAATATTGTGGTTGGATACCATTGATTTGTATAAATATTTACCATCCCCGATACCCCCAATATACAAAAAAATGTAGCCCTACAACCATACAAAATCCCAAGCTACCAACTGTAAACAAAATATACAAGTAATACAAACAGTTTCCATGCTTGTCACCAACATAACAAAATATACAATTTATATGTCAAATTATAAATTAAAAAACCATATTGTTCCTTAGTTTGTTTTCATTTTTTCCTTTGGTAGCTCATCCTAGTCTTGTAGGTACTCACCTTTACCAAATTTCAATTTCTTCTTTATCTTCCTCTACACAAAAGCATCATAGGCTCTATGCTCTACCTCCCTATCTTGCAGGTACTCCTTAATGTAACTCCAACCCTAGTAAGCTTCAACCTGCCTATTATCCTTATCGTTTGTTGCACTCCATAATAGAAAGGGTTGTAACAAAAGGGTGAACTTGCAATGTGGATCCATTATCTACCTTGAGCTTTAAGGACCCTTTCCTGGAATAGAAATTTTGATGAAATGCCTCCAACCTTTAACACCATTCACCCTTCATGCACTAGTTCATAATCTTTTTCACCTAGTTCTAGACACCAAGCAAGGAACATGGAGGCAATGTCAACATTCATTTGATATCTATACTCGTAAGCCATAAATTCCTCTCCAAGCATCATTTTCATTAATCAAAAGAACATTGGATCATTAATATTGAAAATGTTCTTCAATCAATGGTAACAAATCTTGCCCAAGAAGGTAAGTTGTTATTTGTTTGTTCTCAAGCTAAAGTTAGCCTTCATTAATTCATTTCTCAAAACTAGACCACCACTACCATCACCAAAAAAAAATGCGTAAATCTCCATCTATGCCACATCCATAAGCACCCTTCACACACTTTGACAGTCTTGAAAATCCCATCGCAATCAATATATCATCTTTTCTCTAAACCTCACCTACAGCCCGTACCCACTTGTCCTCGATTCTCACCTCCAAAAAATCTTCCCATATCAAATACTCATTACTTGTATTAAATGTGGATGCCCATTTAGATAGGGTGTATGCCACCTCATTAATGCCTTTCACAGTATGCAATAATTTAAAATAAGTAAATAAAATTAATTCAAGGCTCTAATTAATTTGATATACTTTTTTTTTCCATATTTGTGTCTCACCCTTGATGATTGCATTGACGATTATCTAAGATTCCTTCCAAATGAAGTTTTGATATCAATAATTTGCTCACCGGGTTTATGGTGAACAAAGCCACTTTGCCCTCTGGTTCATTATTTGTCCCGTCTTCAAGCTTTTTAGCTCCTAGGGCCAAAATTCTTCCCGTCCAATCTTGAGCTACACACCTCACTTTTGAAGGCCCATGTTTTCCTTTGGAAGCACTATCAAAATTGATTTTTATCCATCCTTCCTTATGTTTGATCTTCTCCACATCTTTAGACTTATTAAAAGATGGATGAACCTAGGAAGACCCAATAATAGGAAAAAGGTTATACATATTTATTAATCAAGTTAACATAACACCCACAAACTGAGCCCTACATAACACCCACAAACTGCCCTACATAATGGTTTCAAGTTAACATAACACCCACAAACTGCAATCATTTTCAACAATCTTTGTATTATTTTTGTGCTCTATATTAGACAAATTGTTAGAAATCCATTACATGCTTCATTAGAGCCAAGTAGTGTAACTTTACACCATCACTTTTCAAATGCTTAGAAGAATGTATCAATAATGTCATTGCATCTTACATAAAAAAATACAATATTTTAAACCACATTGTGTATGCAGAGCAAGATTAAAAAATAGAAGGCTAGTTCTAACGTACATGGGGTTTTAATGAGAAATACAACTTGACCACATTATCTAGAAGTATGCATTTAAGAGTAAAAAAACTCATAAGAAAAGAGGAAAGATGCTTGAAATGGATTTTACATGAGGTTCCCCAAGTCAAAAGCATTGATTTAGCTCTTACTATGCATAATATTCACCCTCCATTAAGTATGCTTGAATTTCAAAATGAGACAATGATATTGTCATATAGAATAAACTAATTTAACCCAGTCACTTAAGATTAAATACAATATGAACAAAGTTGTACAACATCCAATTTTTGTATGAAGTAATACTACAAGAAAAGACATTATTGCCATGAGGGTTGCATATTCACTAAGTTTAGCTACTAGTCTCTCATAGTTGATGTGTATGGTGAAAATGGATAACAATAATAACAATATTGAAAGGCTAAATGAATTCAACCACAAAAACCCTAGCCTAACAACAAAAAAGATCCACCATAACATATGAAGATTACCTAAGACAATGCAAATAAAACAAAAATCACAAAGATTATACCATCACATGTCCAATAGGGTTTTGATCTCCATTCTTCCTATCTCCATTGATCTTGCTTGATATATTTGCTCTCAGATTTTTATGTGCACAAGAGCTCAACAAAGAACGGAATGTGGTTGCAAGTAGGATCGTAGTGTAGTCAAGTCCTTAAGATTAGTCATTAGGGTTTGATAATGAAGAAGGCATCTCCTTAAATAGAAGACACAATATGAAATGGAGGGATAAGATTGAGAGGTGTAAAAAGAGAGGTCGGCTAAGATTAGAGGGTAGGTAAAAGAAATACCAAAATAATGAAAGAGGTAGGTAGTGTAGGAATTAAGAGATGAATGACATGTGTCATGTGTAGAAAAAGCTAATGAATTAATTAAATAAATAAAGATTTATTTAATTAATAGAAGAAGTAGGATAATTAAATAAATTAAATATTTATTTAATTTAGGAAAGGGATAATTTAAATAAATAAATGTATTTATTTAAATGAGAAATAAGGCTAGAAGAGGATAAATGAATTAATTAAATAAATAAAGATTTATTTAATTAATAGAAGAATTAAGCTTAGATGATTAAATAAATAAAATATTTATTTAATTAGACATGACAATTTTGGGTGTCTACATTTTGCCCCTCTTTGAAACAATGCGGCTTGTCGCGTTGTTTCAAAGAAGATAAGATGAACTGATACAGAGTTGCCCCAGAATGGGAATGATATGCCCCCTCGAGAGATTGGATGAAAATGTCTGAAAAGATTGCAGACAATCTCTCGATAAGAAAGACAAGATAGAATGGATTGACCGGATAAAGTGACAGAGTCACGGGATAATGAAGACTGACTCAGGAAATGAATGTGAGGGCTAGGGTAGGCTATAAGATAGACCACGGGGGAAAATACATCCTCATTGTCATCTACACCTTCACGAGATCACAGTGCAAAATGAGAAAAGAGCAGCAACAATCAGCAGTGATGGCTTTCGTACACAGATTCGACCGCGTTCGTCGATTTCAAAGACTAGCAGAGGCAGGAGAGCCGGTAAGTACCACCAAACCTCTTCATACTTTGACGCATTTGCTTTTGTCATTAATGCATGGTAGATAGGGCAATAAATGCGCTTAGAAGTAGGATGCAAAAAATGCAAAAATCGGGAAACCACGTTTGCGTCGGTGCCAGGCGCGTCTGTGTCTGATAGGCGCGTCTGTGTCGGTGCCAGGCACGTCTGTGTCCGACAGGCGCATTTGTGTTGGTGCCAGGCACGTCTGTGTCTGGAACCGCGTTTGTGCCAGATGCGGGCGCATCTACGACCTGTAGGGGCGTTTATGTCTCAAAGTCGCGTTTGTGAACAATGTAGGAACGTTTATGTCAAACAGGCGCGTCTGTGTTGTTTAGGCACGCTTGTGTAGTCAATAGGCATGTTTGTGAGTTAGAAACGCGTTTATGTCTGAAAAATGCAAGGTTTTGTCTTCTAGGTCAAATCGGCAGTTCTATGATGAACATACGCTGTCAATTGGATAAGTTGCTGAGAGGATACACTCAAGCAGGTCCTCTAGGAAGACTAGGATAGATCAAGGCACTTTGTGATGAACAGGGAGCACCAAGATAGAGTACTTTGTGATGAACAGGGAGTACCCAAAGTATGAGCAGCACTTTGTGATGAACAGGGAGTGCAAATGTGAGTAACACTTTGTGATGAACAGGGAATGTCACACACATAGTACTTTGTGATGAATAGGGAGCACTACTAGGATAGATAGCAACACTTTGTGATGAACAGTGAGTGTCACTGAGAGAGATAACCATATGCATTTAGATAAAAAGTAGCATTTTGTGATGAACAGTGAATGCCACCATGACTGACATAATTGATTTGTTTGACTGCAGGAGTATTTGCCTATGTTAGAGTCACGGGAGAGATTCCCGTCGACACAGAGGTTGCGACCGGAGTTGTCGTTTCAGGATAGAGCTGCCATCAAGGAGATGGGTTTGAGACACGTGTTGTATGTGCCTGAGTTTCGGGCAAACATGGGTTTGCTGACTGCGCTGACCGAGAGATGGCATTCAGAGACATGTACATTTCATTTGCCGATGGGTGAGATGACAGTCACCCTTGAGGATGTATACAGGATTCTACATATACCGATTGATGGAGATTTGATTCCATATGATCGCGTCGGAGACAGAGGCTTTGAGATGGGTGTTTCAGGATCCTGGCCTAGAGATGAGAGAAGGACATGTGGCATGGGACACCATGACTGCGATAGGATTAGCTTTGCTAGCTGTGATCGGAGGAGCTATCAGTGGGTTCCTATGTCCAGACAGGGCGACACGGGGGTTGGCAGTGGGCTGGGGAGGAGCACTGGAGACATTGGTGACACATCACACCAGATATGCGTGGGGTCCATGTGTGTTGGCCCACCTATATTATGAGCTTCACCAGTTTGTCTACCATGGATCAGTGGGACTGGGTTGTGGAGTGACACTTCTACAGGTTTGGGCATACAAGCATCTGCCTATCACACGGTCGATACATTTCAGAGGGAGAGGTCATGGACGGCGTTTTGTTCATCTGTATGACATGATCACTTTGCAGCCTCGGATTGGCAGGCTATAGCATTGGCGGTGAGTGATAGATGACATTGACGTAGTCATCTGGAGGTCGTATCTGGGATGTGAGGAGTGGGAGGATGACGCAGTGGAGCTGCCTTACACCTTCCGGAGCAGGTATCTGATTGGGCGGATGTCCTATATACTAGAGAGACAGCTGGTGGACAGAGTATGTAGGCAGTATGGCAGGATCTAGAGGATGCCACGAGGCTCGGGTATGTATGCCCGTACAGTTAGGGATCAGGCGCAGTTCGGGCCGTTATTGTCATATGATCAGGCGTTGACACAGCTGGCAGAGATGGTGCCCCTACCCTGGGACATGTGGTTGGAGATTGAGGATGTAGGTATGGATGCAGAGTATGCAACATATTGGGCTGAGCATCCATTCCCTCGGTTGACAGATCCAGGAGAGCTACTAGAGGGAGATGGAGGAGGAGATGATGATGATGATGGTGGGGGTGATGGAGGCCGAGGCTGACGGAGGCGGAGGGGAGTAGTTGGGGAGAGGAGAGTGGCACCTCAGAGGGAGGGTGGACAGGAGGGACAGGCCCAGGTGGTGAGGGGTCGTGGTGGATTGCCCCTGTAGGTACCAGCAACATAGGGTCCTAGAGCACAGGGACAGAGACATGGACAGGTGCCAGTCAGGCACAGGAGCAGGGACGCAGACAGGTACAGGGACCTAGACATGTACTAAGACAGGTACCCATTTAGGCACTAGTACATGGACAGGGACAGGCACAAGGGCAGGCACCCGCAGAGGGAGAGCCACAGGCAGAGGCAGAGGGTGGGGATCCAGAGGAGGATGAGCTGATTGAGCTCAGGGAGATCTGCCAGGGCCAGGTAGATGAGATCCAGGATCTGGAGAGGGAGAGGGACTGACTCAAGATCCGGCTCAGAGATACTGAGCGGGAGAGGGATCAGGCGATTCAGCGCTACACGGAGGCTGAGACAGCGCTGAGGGCAGGGAGGCAGGCGACGGAGGATACAGGAGCAGGCTACGCATATGTCCTGCGAGCTGGAGAGGAGATTGGCTACTGGAGGGACCTGTATTATGGTGTCGTGCCAGCAGATCAGCGGGCGAGGAGCTTCCATAGACCATCGCGTACAGCGATAGCTACGGGAGGGAGCCGGAGGAGACAAGCATCGAGTGGTGGGGTCATGGGTCCTCCACCACCACCAGATAGGGGGGATAGACAGGGTGATCCTGGAGCGGGTCCTTCTAGAGCTCAGACTCCGTCGAGGCCAGGCGGCTCCGAGGGAGGGAGTTCATCATAGCCATAGAGGGCTCCCTTGTATCAGTATTTGTACCATTTTTGTATTGTAGACACCTGTGGGTGATTGTAGCCATATGATTTTTTTGACATCATTGTATCATGACACTTTATATATATGAGATGATTCATTTTTGCGACAGCTATATGCATGTGTACCTATGTGATGAGATGTTCTTATGTGATGCTTATGATATGGATGCAAATATGTATATGATGCAATGCAATGTTTTTGTTCTTTTATGTTTTATATGTGTATGCCAATGCAAATGTGAATGTATGTAATGCAGATGAATATGATAATGTAAATGTAAATTGTGCTAACAAGTGTTGTGTGCAGGATGTGATGCAGTTGTGATATCTATATGTATGTGTGAAATGCTTATATGTGGTAATGTAGGTGCAAACTACATGAAATGCAAATGTTTTTGGTGTGTCATTATACTCAGTCATGTGATAGCAGGCTACGTGGACTCGAGAAAGACGATGGAAGTCAATCAAGAAAGGGGGATGAAAGATAGAAGATATGAAAGTGAAAGAGCTTCTTGTGCGTTATCATCATTGAGCATTATTATGGCCAGTAGGCTATGACAATCGAGGCATATGTTCGACCCAGAAAGTCATTGTACCTGTTTGCATGGAGATAAGACAGTCACAAACAAGGAATGCCCCAGTTCATACTAGACTCACAGTGTCCTCATATCCTTGGACAAGTCATAGCATTACTAAAAGACAATCCACAGACAGCAAATGCAAATAGGTGACGATACCCCATCCTCGCCTTTCTAGTCAAAGACATCCTGGAGATAGAATCTCTAGTCAAAGACATCCTGGAAAAGCTAAAAGACATGTCACCAAAAGATAAAATCAAAAGAAAACCAAGACTCGACACCAACATCCACTATAGTCCTCAAGTTTAGTGTCTCTTGTCACTTGTATAAGTCGTATTTGATTGTGGTCACAATGTTCACTTTCACAAAAAGGATAGATAGCACTGATCCATATGTTGTCTGAGTCTGTTGAAAGATTTGATTTGTTGAAGCCCATTGTTGCTGTTGTCTCATTTGAAACTGACTGAATCCATGAAACTGATACTTTATTGCGAAGAAGATGAAACTTTATTGCGGACTGGCGATGCAAATGTTGCTTTATTGCGGATTGTGCGCGAATAGACTGAAGAAAGCTGGAAGAAACTGTACTCCTTGAAACATGTGATGTTCTCAGTTCCACACCCATCACTAGACGTAGGAATTGCCTTAGCCACAGATAGGATTTGATTTATTATGGATGGAAAGGGATGAAAAGGGATGGTTTATTATGAATGGCTTACCAATCTTGGGTAGATCAATAACAAGCCATGATGGGAATGAGTAAGTTTATCGTGAGTGAATAGGTTGTGAGTGTGTGCAAAGTGAAGGATGAAAGTGAATCCTGAAGGAGGGAGGAGCAATGTCTCTACGCATGGCGCTGGTGACCCAGTTTTCACCATGGTACTTGCCCAGGGCGCCACCGAAGTGGTTTTCACTGTTGGACGAAATTATTTCTTTTTTACTTTTTTGATTTTTTAATTTTTTTTGTTGTCACAAGGTGCCTGTTTGCTAGATTTTCACCAAGTAACGATTTTTTTGTTTTTATAATTTTTTTGTATTTTTGAATTTTTTTGATTTTTTTTTTTGTATTTCTGAATTAGGATATTCCAAAGAGCTATGTGTAGAACCTGTGAAGGTGCATGCTATTGATAGGATCCTCCAAAGGTTCACCTTCTGTAGTTGAGAGCTGATATGCACCGGATCCATAGGCTGCTGTAACGATGTAAGGACCAAGCCAGTTTGGTTCGAACTTACCCTTCTTCTCTCTGTCTTGCTGATTCTTGGGATTTTCTCTGAGAACCAAGTCACCTACTTCAAATGTGCAAGGCTTGACTTTGTGATTGTAGCTGCGACTCATTCGTTGTTGGTAAGCCTTGAGATGATTAAAAGCAGTTTGTCTCCTTTCATCCAACAGTTCTAGTTCTTGTAAGCGAGAGACCCTGTAATCTTCATTGTTGATGATGTTTTGCAAAGAGACCCGTAAAGAAGGTAACTCGACCTCAATAGGCAAGATGGCTTCAGCGCCGTAGACAAGTGAGTAGGGTGTAGCTCCTGTAGGTGTGCGGACACTTGTGCGGTAGGCCCAAAGTGCAAGATTAAGTTGGATATGCCAGTTACGGCCAGCGTCATCGACTGTCTTTTTAAGGATTTTAAGAATTTTTTTATTAGATGCCTCAGCTTGGCCATTACCCTGGGGATAATATGGTGTGGAGAAACGATGGGAAATATGGAAGCGGTCATAGAGTTCACGAACATCCTGATTTTTGAAGGGACGCCCGTTATCAGTAATAATGGAATTAGGAATACCATATCGGCAAATGATGTAGTTAAGGATGAAAGTAGCAATTTTTTTCCCAGTGACTTGTGTGAGAGGCACGACTTCAATCCACTTTGTGAAATACTCTGTGGCTGTGATAATGAATTTATGACCATTGGAAGAAGGAGGGTGAATCTTGCCTATGAGATCAAGTCCCCACTGACAAAAGGGCCAAGGAGACGCAAGTGGTTGTAGTTCTTGTGCTGGTGCATGTATGAGGTCTCCATGAATTTGACATTGCTTACATTTCTTGACAAACTGATATGAGTCTTTTTCCATATTGGGCCATTAATATCCAGTCCTGATGAGTTTCTTGGCCAAGGTAGGACCACTAACATGCGGACCACATATCCCTTCATGCACTTCACGTAACGCAATCTGAGCTTCGTCACTTTCTAAACATCTAAGAAGAGTGCCATCTAGACCTCGTCGGTATAGGATATCAGCTAGAATGACATATCGAGAGGATTGGCAAATGAAAGTGCGGTGTTGGTTATTCGATAGATCAGGAGGTAGGATATTGTCGCGAAGATATGTGAATATGGAACCATATAACTGGGATTCGGGACCGACAACGTATATCATTTCAGTAGGAGTGATCTCATATGAAGGAACCAACAGGTTGTCTACCAGGAACTCATAGCAGGTTTCATTTTGAGACAGATCAATCAGTGAAGCAATTGTAGCCATGGCATCTGCAGCACGATTCTGCTCTCTTGGTATCTGCTCAAAATTTATCTTTGTGAAGTGTTGTTTCAAATCATCTACCAGTTGTTTGTAAGGCATTGATTTTTCATCTTTTGTTTGGTAATCATCAGTTGCTTGACGGATGACAAGTTGAGAATCCCCAAAAACACGAAGTTCTTGGATCTTCCACTGAACTGCAATTCGTAATCCAATTGTTAATGCCTCATATTCCGCTATATTATTAGTGCAAGGAAATGATAAGCGGTATGATTTTGGTATAGAATCGCCTTGAGGAGTTATAAAGAGAATACCAGCTCCTGCCCCATGTTGTGTATATGAGCCATCAAAGTATAGTTGCCATGGCTTTGCATGTGATATTGTTAAAATGGATTCATCTGGAAATTCTGAATTTAGAGGAACATCATCTATCATGGGAGCATCTGCTAATTGATCCGCAATTGCTTGTCCTTTTATTGCTTTTCTGTCTACATACTTGATGTAAAATTCACTCAGGATCATTACCCACTTGGCCAGTCGCCTAATAAGTGTAGCTTTGTTGAGAAGATATTTTAATGGATCAATTCTTGCAATTAACTTAGTCTTATAAGTGAGCATATAATGTCATAATTTTTGTGAAGCAAAGACCACAGCGAGACATGCACGCTCGATTGGTGTGTAGTTTAGCTCATATCCCACCAATGTGCGACTGATATAGTATACTGCTTTTTCCTTGCCATCAGCAATTTGTTGTGCTAGGAGTGCTCCCAGTGCTGTTGGAGTAGCTGATATGTATAGTAACAAAGGCTGATCTAGAATTGGTGGCATCAAAACTGGCGGATTCAAAAGATAATCTTTGAGCGTCTGAAAAGCTTGTTGACAGTTATCATCCCATTTGAACTTGATATTTTTATGTAGCAGGTGCTGGAAAGGATTACACTTATCTGCAAGTTGTGCTATGAATCTTCGTATAGACTGGAGTCTCCCTTGTAAGGATCAAAGTTGACTGATATTTCTGGGTGGCGGCATGTCCAAGATAGCCTTGACTTTTGTTGGATCGGCTTCGATTGCTCTTTTAGACACAATGAATTCTAGGAGCTTCCCGGAGGTTACTCCAAAGACACATTTCTTGGGGTTTAATCTTACTTTGTATTTTTCCAACCGATCAAAGACGACTGAAAGTATGTCCAAATGTGTATCTCTGTCTATTGATTTACCCAAGAGATCATCAACATAATCTTCCATGGTTATGTGCATGAGATCATGAAAGATAGTGGTCATTGCTCTTTGATATGTAGCACCTACATTTTTCAGCCCAAAGGGCATGACATTCCAACAGAAAGTTCCCCACGGACAAGTGAATGATGTTTTGTGTTGATCCTCTGGTGCAATCCTGATTTGATTATAACCAGAAAATCCATCCATTAAAGATAACATTTCGTGACCTGCTGTGAGATCAACGATCAAGTCGATATTTGGTAATGGGAAGTCATCTTTCGGACAAGCTTTGTTGATGTCTCTGAAATCTGTACATATTCTGATGCTACGATCTGGTTTACTGACAAGTACTAAATTGGAGATCCATTCGGGATAATCAATTGGGCGTATGAATTCAACATCCAATAATTTCTCCAGCTCTGCTTTGACTAGTAATGCCACTTGTGGATGCATTTTTCTTAATTTCCGTTTCACTGGCTTTGCCCCCGGTTTGACTGTCAAATGATGCATTACCAAATCCGAATCTAGTCTAGGCATATCAGTGTATGACCCTGCAAAGTTGATTTGTCGTTCTTTGAAGAAGCTTATGAATTTTCCCCTTTCGGACTCTGTCAATGATTGAGCCAGGAATATGTTGTGTGGAACTTCCTCTGTACCAATGTTTGTTTTGATAGTCTCCTCTACCAACATGGATGATTTTTCCTCATATGATGCTGGGAGAATGTCAAGCCTTCCATCTTCGAGTGCCTCAGAGAGGTTTTCACCCTCAGATACGTCCTTTCTTTTTACTTTTTTGGAGTCAAATAGCGCCACAGTGTGGTTTTCGCCATAAGACCCTTGATTTGTTCTTATTTTCACATTTTTACGACTGGAAGGTCCGACACCCTCACTAAAATATGCCATGTTGTTGAGTTCTATGGTGTATCCTGCTTTGTGGTCCCCAGGGGGAAGATCATCTTGTATGCCAAGATAGTCAATAATAGCTTCGTCATTTTGAAATGTGTCAAATTGTGCTGGTCCTTCATAATCCCAGTCAATGAGTTGGTGGTGAACAAGGGGAAGGCCTTTAATGTTTTCGGAGTTTGTAGGGCTAAGAGTGAAGATGTGGTTATACTCAGGTATATCGAGGCAATCGTCGAGGTCATCGATGGCACTCTCCTCATCAATTTTGATCGCAAGCGAATCCAAATTGTCATTACTTGTAGTGCCTTCCGGGACAGGTGTCCTCATCCTATGTGATTTCGACCTAGAACCTTGAGACGAAGACTGTGCGGAATCCTTATGGGTTGTTTCTTGACCAACTCTGAACTTTTTATAAAATTCCTCTTCTTCTGTGGGTTCATCTAGCTCTCTGAATGTCTCGGTGAGCTCATAGTCACTGGAGGATTTATCTGAACCCCATTCCCATTCGTTGGAATCTGTGGAATAGTAATCCTCTTGTTGAACTTTGGCAACTTTGATTTGTGATGCCGCTTCTATCCTTTTAGTGTGGGTCTTGGAAGTCAAAAAACCAAGTCCCTTTGAGCGTTCCCTTTTTACAGTTAATTCAGGTTGTAAGGGCTCCATAACGCCTTCTTTGCGTAACCCAAGAGGGCTTTTTCCATCATACCCAAATTTTTGTAGAATCTTGAAGCCTTTGCCATATTTCTCACAAGGTATATTGATCTGATCATTTGTGTCCTCTTCAATGTCTTTGTAGAGCATTTTGTATAAATCTTCCTCTTCTAGTTCACCCCATCTTTGAAAGGTAGTAGGATCCCATTTGAGTATCATGATGGATATTTGTTTGTTAGGATCTGGCCTTCCATATTCTTTCGGAGAGCTCATGACTTGTCATAAATACATGGTCTGATTTAAAGTGTATTCTCCCATGCCTTTGTCTTGAAATTTGCCTTTAAGTTCACCTTGTTTTGATGTCGAAGGTTTCAAAGACTCAGGGTCAATGTATGCCGAAGAAGGAGCAGCCTCACGATTACTGGGAATGATGGTCTCAGTATGTGATCTCAGGTTATTGCAATATATGAACGGATTAGGATCACCATTAACTGTTACCTCGACTCCATTATGAGGAAACTTAATGCATTGATGATATGTTGATGGGACTGCCCTCATTTCATGAATCCAAGGACGTCCTAGCAATATATTGTATGTGAGATCCAGATCTAGGACCTAACAAACCACATCCTTTGTGACTGGCCCAATTCTTAAAGGTAAGGTGACTGTGCCCTTGGATGAGCGCTCTTCATCATCATATGCCTTGATGGTGATTTGATTTGTTGAATTCACAGCTTTATCAGAATATCCCAATTGTTTAATGGTGCTCAATGTACAAATGTTTAGACCAGCTCCTCCATCTATCAGGACTCGCTTTATTCGATGTTTGTGTATGAAGGCTTCAACATGTAAAGGTGCATTATGCGGCTGACTTACGGAGGCGTCATCAGCTTCTGTGAATGTAAGGGAATGTGGAATGGATAGGTATCCCACCATGGCTTGAAACTGGTCCACGTTCAGATCAGTAGGAACGACAGTGTCTCTCAAGATTTTGTCAAGAATAGCTTTATGAGCGGGGGATATGCGTAAGAGCTCAAGTATGGAGATGAGCGTGGGTGTCTTCCCTAACTGTTCTACAAGGTCATACTTAGGTTTGGTTGATGAAGGATTGGTATTTTTAGTAGAGGCACCTGGCAACGTAATTTTACCTCGACGAGTTGTAACATGACATTCAGAGGTAGGTTCGGAAGAAGATCCCACACCTCTTAGAACAATCTTGGGTCTCTGAGGAGGATTCTCAGGATTTTTGTTCTTGATGGTAATAGTAGAGATATGATTGTCCATCGAGATGTGATTAATAGTTGAGTCATAGTTGTAAGGTGCTCTAGTATAGTTGGCTCGATCATCTGTGACTTTGGCTTTTCCTTTGTCATGCTTTGGGAATGGTTCCTTAAACATCTCATGTTCTTGGTTGGATGAGTGTCCCTCAATCTCAATGTCGCCTCTATCAATGAGATCTTGCACAATGTTCTTCAGTCGATGATAATTTCCTGTCTTATGACCCTTGCTCTTATGAAATTCACAATACTCATCATCATTCCACCAATTTGGTTTGACCTTTGGTTCATATGGAGGAAAATCTAGAACTGTGATCACTTTACTTGCCACAAGCTTTTTGAAGACTGATTCAAGTGGTTCTCCCAATGGGGTGTACTTCCTTCGTGATCTAGAAGTTGTTTGAGTATTCACTTGATTGTTTGTAGAACTTGATCCCGAAAAGATGAACTTGGGTCTCACTGTATTGGCATCAACAACACCATCATTGACTGTGTTTTTGTTTTTATTCCAAAATCTTGGCTTGTCTTTTCCTTTAAAGTCATCTTTGTTTTCCTTGAATATCTTAATGACTCCTTGTTCAATTAAGACCTTTTCTGTTGCTAAGCCCTTTTCAATAACATCCTTGAAGGTGGACAAACAAGCTTTCCTTAGATCATAGCCAATATCCTTGTTAACGTTTTGAGTGAACATTTCTACCATTTGTTTCTGTGGGATTTCACAAGAGCATCTGCTAGCTAGATTTCTCCATCTTTGTAAAAATGACGCAAAAGATTCTCCCTCCTTTTGCTTAGTATTGCACAAAGTAGTGACTGAGATATCTATTTCTATATTGTAGGAGAAATGCTGAATAAATGCCTCTGCTAAGTCACCCCATGACTTAATACCAGGAGGTAATTGAGAGAACCATTCCATAGCTTGATCGCCTAAGCTTTGCAGGAACAACCTCATCAAATATGTTTCTTCTGCCGCTACCTCAATGCAGGCTATGAAAAATTGTCGTATGTGTGCCTTGGGGTCTCCTTTTCCTCTATACTTGTCAAATTTTGGCGTCACAAAGTGTGCAGGAAATGGAGGCATTGGAATGCTCTTATCAAATGGATAAGGACATATGTCTCTCATAGTGTATGTCGGTTTTGGTGTACTCATGTCCTCCATTTTCTTTTGTAAATCTCTGATTTGTTGCTCCAAATTGCTCTTAGGGGGAGATCGATTTCTTGTAGCATATCCCATGTTTGAGACACCAATTTGAGGAGGAGCCTATTGCATGTATGGATGATACTGATCATAGACATGTTCATATGGAGGAGGTCTATATTGATGCGGCATATAGGGAGCACTTGGCATAGCTTCATGTTGAGGAACCCCATATCTATTTTGTGCATATATACCATATTCTATAGGCATTTCATGTTCCATTGTATTGCCCCCAAATTTGACATGAGGTTTCCTTGTGTCCAAATTTTGAGCATGCCTTTGAGTATCCACTTGTTTTGATTGATCCATAGCTTGAGCATGTGATTGAGCATATCTATCTGCATAAGGCTTCCATAATGGTCTTCGAAGGTAAGTATCATATGTTTGACCCTGTGTATGTGGGATTTCTGGTTTTTGAAGCAAAGCTGATGGTGACTCAGATACCATATGCGGTCCTCTATTTCCTCCACTATTGGGTCTCCTTTGATCCATGTTGGAGTGAGTTTGTTGCGAGGGTCGGTTTTCCATAAGTTGAGACATGTCAAAGTCATGAGGTATTTTAGCTCCACTTTGTGCCATCATGTGTAAAAAGTACTGTCTATCCCTCTTCATTATCTCTTCAACCAATCTATTGAAATGTGGATTCATAATGGATTCTTCTACATCTGCTGATTGTATTGAAAAGTTGTCCACATTGTCATTGTGTGTAGCATTGTTGTTTGTAGTGTCTGCGTTTTCCAAATTTGGGATGTTTTTATAAACATCCATGTCAGGCAATGTAGTGTGCTCAGGATTGAAAAATAAATCGTTGTCATACTCATAAGAACTCATGTTTGCGGACTCTTGAGATTCTTTAGCTTTTCTCCTAGATTTTTTAAGACGGGTTTCAACCATGAACTAGGTGTTTGACCAAGATGTGAGAGACTAGATGAAAAATGAAAAGAGTATGGAAGACCAAGAGTTGTATGGAGTGTAAATGAGTCTGAGGTGTACTTGCAATGTCCAAAGTGTAAGACCAAGTATGTATGTAGTAGAGTAGGTGTGACTTCCAAAGAGAGGATAGTTTCTCTTGATGAGGTAAGCTGACCTTGACTCTAAGTAAGACCAAATGAGACCCAAAGGTAAGAAACCTTGATGAGGGACCACTTAGCAAAGTGTAGTTGTATGTAGTGTGTTGAAAAAGTAGGATGAGGACAAGCAAGTGACCTTTTGACTCAAGTTGAGACAATTGTGAATGTAAAATGAGAGATGTGAAGCAATGATGGACTGTATGAGACCCAAAGACAGGTCGAATGCTAGATGAAACCTGAAGAAACAACCTAGGAAGCTCAAGTATTCCGAAACTGATTTCTTTTATTTGCTGGACTATAAAAATTTTCAATTCTGGACACAGACGCTTCTGTATACTTCACAGATGCGATTCCCAGACACAGACGTGTCTCTGTTCGACACAGACGCCGCTAGACACACAGATGCTATTATGCCCTTCACAGACGCGCTTAGATGACTCAGACGCAGTTAAAACAGACACAAATGCGTTTCTGTAAACTTCGTGCAATTTTTCCAATCTGTGAAGTTGTTTTGTTGTGACCAAATCTGACTGTTTGACTATTTTTCGTGACAAGAGGACACAATGTTGATGAGGACTCAATGTTTGCAAGTGTTTAGACTCCAAAAGTGTGTTTTTTGATGTAAAATGTTTTGCATACACTTGAAGACACAAAAGACACAATGTTTTGTTGTTTGGTCTTGAATGTTTGAATGTTTAACATAAGACAAGCACAATTCTTATGGCTGGCCAAGACAATAGTTGTTGATCCCACATAGGGTTTTACCCCCGAGGCTACGCTATTCAGAGCGGATACTTAGATGCTTGACCTCACTGGCTCCACCCTCGACACTCACTTCTCGGGTCAGCCAAGCATCAGTCCCCATGAAAACTCCCCATGGCGAACTTTGTATCTCTACTAAGAACCGTATGTGTGTGGGCCGCTACTAGAGGTCCGACCTCCTGCCTCAACAACTAGAAGGATTTGGGATTCTAAAACAAAAAGGTGCTAGTAAGGGCATCCGCTCGTGTGGCCCTACATGCGGCACTTTCAGCTCTGTAAATACAGAAGGCTCCCAGCCGGTAGGGGTTACGCCCTACAAATGATCAAATAAATTTGATCAAATGGGTTTATGGGGAGACATAGTGTCGGTATGAACTAATCAGCACACGTTATTCATAGTTTTCACCATGAATACATTTATTTATAGTGGTTTGGAAGAAGATGGCTTTTCTTTTGCTACCACTTGGGTCATTCTCTTCTCACTAGTAGTCCTAATGACCACACGGGAAGACAGGCCCTCTAAAGATTAAACAAAAAGAGCCTATTGCTCAAGACACAAAAGACAATGATTCAATTTTAGTGCACCAATGGAAGTGTTTGCTAATCTATGAAAACAAGGCACACAATAAAATCCAAAACCCTAGTCAAGGACCTGCAACAAAATTTGTTAGTAGTTTGGGTTGTTTCAAATGATCACCCCTTTCTGCAAGCACACAAGTTAGGTAAATTTTAAAAACCCAAAAGACTTTGTGAAAGAGGGGCCTTCAACAAAAACATTTTTGCTTCCAAAACAAGCTGCACAAACTTAGTTAGCTAGATCTGAAAGGGTTAGTCCAAAAATAAACCATATCTGAAACCCTAAGTGCGAAATCCGAAAATTGAATCAATGAAAAATTTGAAAATTTCAAAACAGTAAAAACACAGACACTGTTACCCACGACACAGACACGTCTGTATGACACAAATGCGGTTATGTGACTCACAGACGCGGTCAAAAATCACAGACGCCCTTATCGGACACAGACACGAGCATAAACAACACAGACGCGCTTATGAAACACAGACGCTCCTATCTGAGACTTGCAAAATAAAATTTGTTGAAAACACAGACGCGATTCCAGATTCCGCAGACGCTCCTAAAACTCAGAGACGCAATCCGAAAGTTCGCAGACGCGGAAAAACCTAAAATGTCGTCGAAAAAAATGTCCGATCTGCAACTTCAAAAACGCAAAATCTGCAACAAAAAGGTTAAATGCAAAGGGACAAGTGTCCCACCGGGCGTGCCAAAATGTGTATGGTGAAAATGGATAACAATAATAACAATATTGAAAGGCTAAATAAATTCAACCACAAAAACCCTAGCCTAACAACAACAAAGATCCACCATAACATATGAAGATTACCTAAGACAATGCAAATAAAACAAAAATCACAAAGATTATACCATCACATGTCCAATAGGGTTTGAATCTCCATTCTTCCTATCTCCATTGATCTTGTTTGATATATTTGCTCTCAGATTTTTATGTGCACAAGAGCTCAACAAAGAACGGAATGTGGTTGCAAGTAGGATCGTAGTGTAGTCAAGTCCTTAAGATTAGTCATTAGGGTTTGATAATGAAGAAGGCATCTCCTTAAATAGAAGACACAATATGAAATGGAGGGATAAGATTGAGAGGTGTAAAAAGAGAGGTCGGCTAAGATTAGAGGGTAGGTAAAAGAAATACCAAAATAATGAAAGAGGTAGGTAGTGTAGGAATTAAGAGATGAATGACATGTGTCATGTGTAGAAAAAGCTAATGAATTAATTAAATAAGTAAAGATTTATTTAATTAATAGAAGAAGTAGGATAATTAAATAAATTAAATATTTATTTAATTTAGGAAAGGGATCATTTAAATAAATAAATGTATTTATTTAAATGAGAAATAAGGCTAGAAGAGGATAAATGAATTAATTAAATAAATAAAGATTTATTTAATTAATAGAAGAATTAAGCTTAGATGATTAAATAAATAAAATATTTATTTAATTAGACATGACAATTTTGGGTGTCTATAGTTGACACTAGGCATGACTCAATTGCATCAATGAGATTTAATGAATTTACAAATCTCAAATCTTTATTTTCTTGTTTATTGTTTGTTTTAGTAGAGAATGCACTCCTCCTTAAGGCACATTGTTAAATAAAATATTTGAGTATCTATAGTATGCTAATACAAAAATTTAAGATTAGCAAACACTTGTAGATATCCAACACAATTTTCCATTGCTTTGTTAAAGTACATGAAATCCACAATCTAGTTATGTAATGAAACCTTCTTTTTTATTTCCTTAAGTACAAAACAAATGTCCAAAGAGCACTACTAGTCTAGGTGCATGAGCTCAACTGGATGATCCATTGAATTTCCTTTCTTTTGAACCAACGGTCTAAAACTAATAGTTCAATTTCTAATCAAAGAGGCATTTTTACAATTAATTCATGTACATTATGAATGTTGCTTCATTTTGCATGCAAAATTTTTAGGACTGTCACAATCTCATAAAATGTAAATCAATTTTCAATTTTTTTAATGGCTCTCCACATACTCCATTCCAAAGCTTCAAGATTAAGATTAGCTCAAAGGGTGAAGACAACTCTGATTGGTGCCTTATTGGCACTCCAAGGAAACTTCCTGGTAAATTCCCATCATGGTTGCCAAGTAGTAAACCGACGTATGAAATCCTAAGAATAGCAATGGAGCCTCATCAAGGCTTAGCAAATGTTATCTAATATGCTTTGATGGATGTCCAGACCCTATCCCCTTTTTGCATACATGTCTACCATGGCAGTGGCAACTATAACATCTAACAAAAACCCCAATCCATAGATGTCCATACTTTATTCCACTCCCATTTTGGCACAGGCACACATGATGTTGGCAAAAGTCGTGGAATTTCACTTTATACTAGCCAATTACCTTTGCTTGAAAGTTTCTCTTGAGCCTTTTTTAAAAATCTCTTTTTGTATGTCTTGCAATTGTGGCATTCCACAAGACTACATTTCATTGAGGTATTCTATCTAAATTTTCTTGATTTGTTTATGCTTTTGCATTTGCATGCATGCCTACAAAATAGAACATTGAATATTATGATCAATCTAATTTCGTGATTACAAGTATTCCTTTTATGTTTGTAACCTCATTAAATTTTGATTTTTTTCTATTAATACTATGCTTGAACTATCTCCTTATTTGTTTGGTCAACCCAATTCCAATGCCAATGCAACATGATCTTAATATTGATATACCACTCAACCAAGAGTTGGAAATAGCATGTATAATCCTATAACTCCACAATAAACCTTAGATGACGCCATTGATTGACTAAATTTTGCCACTCTGTTAAGAAAAAAATAGAAGAAATAAACAAAACCAAAATTGTTCTGCCATTCTTTGACCCGAATTCGTTCTATTGCAACCCTTGTTTACATAACCTTTGATTTTTTCTCACTATTGTTTCAAAACATGTTTTATTTCTTATGTTTGCACAAGTTAGAAAACTTTTTTCAAGTCTTTACTCAGTGTTTGCATATTTTATTTTCAATTTACAACATAACTTTTTCAACTCATAGTTTGATATAGAGGTCATGCCAACCAATGACATAGAAAAGGATGTGAAGTTTCTCCCTTCAAATTGTCCATGTCCTTCCAAACTTCATCTTCTTGTCTCGAGCATAAACAATGATGCCACTATACATGACATTTGATTTGCATAATCACACCTCTAATTTTTTGCATAATAAAAGTGTGGCATTTCCATGCCATAGTTGTTGGTGTGCTGCTAAAATTAGGGTCAATTATAATAAACAAGCACATAAATGAGACAATATAAATGAAATTATCAAGCAAATTGAAAGCTAAATAAAAGAAAACCAAAATCTCCTTTGAGATGTCCCATCTTCCTCTATTTTTTAGGACCTTGAAGGTGTTGAATTTGTTGGCTCTTAATGGAGCAATGACCTCCAAAGTGGCAACTCAAAAGTTGAGTAGCTACTTCATGATAATGCAAGTGATTTATTGCATGATTGATTGATGCATGATTTATCTAAAATAATGATTTAAGCTACATGATTGATAAATGGAAACTAAATTAACATGCTAATATTGAACTGATTGTCAATTATGCTAGATGATTAACATATAAAATGACTATAGTAATGATGTTAAAATATAAGATGCCAGGGGATCTTTATTGCTCCAAAATGAGGGGTATTTATAAGAATTCCAAGGCCAAAACTGAGATGGCGAGAATCAATGGTTTGGATTTGATCTAAAGATATCAAGGGCTAGAATTGAGGAAGTTGGAGAAGAGGTTGGAGGAAGGGACACATATCATCTCTATGGTGATAAGTGTTAAGGAACCTTGCTCATAAGAGGGCAAGTGTCCAAGGGAGAAGAAATGTGGCCAAAGTGCCATGTGTCTCAAGGAGGGGATATCCAACCCACGGGAGGTTAGAATAAAAGAGGTTAGGATGTACAAGATAGGATAGGGTTAGTTAAACCCAAGATTAGATAGAGTGGGTTAGGTTAGGGGGTGGTTAGGCTAGGTGTTTAGAAGTTAGGAGTCATGTGCTCAATTTTAATTTTAAAATTTTAATAATTGAGAAAATGGATAATTAATCTCAACAAACTTGGATTTGTTAATTTTAATTATGGGATTAGAAGAATTGATTTAAATGGAGGGAATTAATTAATTTAGAATTAATTAATCGAAAAGGGAGATGTGAAATGAACTATATAAATAAATCATTTATATTTATTTATAAGTAGATGAATAGGGAGATTAATCAAATTACTTTTGAATTCAATAAATTAGGAAGGGGATTAAATTAAATAACTACTTATTTGATCAATTATATTCAGACCATTTTTAGGTGTATACATTTTGCCCCTCTTTGAAGCGATGTGTGATAATGCATTGGTTCAAAGAAAATTTGATTTGATGATGTTGTTGATATGATTTGATGCAGAGTTGATCTTGATATGATAAACTTTGATTTGATGTGGACTTGATTTGATACGATGCCCCAGACATTGATCGATAGGTTACGATGCGAGGATTCCCCAAATGTTGATTAATAGATGACAATACGAGGATACCCCCTCGGGAGATCAATTGAGAGGATTGACGATTGAATTATTTGGTTTTTTGCGAAATTGATTTCTCAATAAAAAAAAATTTATTCCTGCAACTTTGGTTGATGAAAGTGCCAGTTCTCTAACTACTTTGATGTTTTACTTGATTTGATGATTGAGAGAGTTTGATTTACCTCATGATTGATGAGGGTCAATGATGTAAACTCAAAGATTTGATGATCTGATAGGATGATTTTGATTAACTTCATGATTGATGAGCGTCAATGATGTAAACTCAAGATTGGATGATCTGATAGGGTGAGTTTGATTGACTTCATGATTAATGAGCGTCAATGATGTGAACTCAAGATTGGATAGAATAGATGCATGGCCTAATGATGAATGGGCATCACTGATGGGTGCTCAAAGAGATTGATGGAAATATCCAGTGAGCAGATAGGATAGCAGATCAATTGATCAAAGCGATTGATTGGATAAATAACTAACATTTTATTGATATCCTATTGTATAAATATTTAGATGTACTGATGTTGTTGCATTCGGGGCACTAGCATGACATTCGATTAGGCCGACAACATCTAGAGAGAGTTCTTCTCATCATCCTAGTTGACATTGATATGAGATATTGATCATTTATCTGATTTTGTATACACCATTGATGAGACATTGATGATTCCTACGATATATTTTTGTGATGTATCTTCGAGATTTTTGTGATATCATTGTACATTGGACCTTGATTATTTCTAATGATATGATATGCAGGCGATTCTATTTGCTCTATATGACCTATGAGATTATGGATGCATTTTACTTGCTATGTGATTATGTTGTGAAGCTATTTACATGATGTATACTTTCTATTTGATAATGGATTCTAGATGATGGATGTATGCAGTGTTTACATGATGATGCATGATGATGTTGTATGTACTATGTGATGTATGTACAATGCAATGCTTTCTATTTTTATGATATTTTATGATTTTTACTCTATGCATATTAAGCTGAGATGGATGCAATACCAATTAATTATGGTACATGATTGATATCTGATGGATGTAGTGAAATGATGATCTAAATAAATGAATGAATTATTGGATAATCTATATGAATGATGTCTTATTATGCAATTCTTATATGTGATGAAATGAACTGACTTATTATTCAGGACAAATGAATTGAATCTTTTTGTTAATGTCCAATGTACTCAATCACTTAATAAGAGGGATAACATATGTTTTGAAGCTTTTGGCCTTGGAAAAGATGAGCTCTTTTGATCCCATGCAAAATGAAATGCAATCTACTTTAAGTATGCAATGCTTTGATTGGACCGGTCATTTGGTCATTGCTTTTTGTCATCATTGAGCCTTTAAAATGTGGGAAGGGAGTGCAAACATCAATGGTATAATGGAACCATGATGACCCAAACACTACTTTATTGGGTTTTGATATTGCAAGTTACCACAAGTATCAAGGTATAATTGAACCAAGATGACCTGAGTGTTGCTTGAGTAAAACAGGCAATATTAACCATTCCTATATGCAAATCTGAAATGTCTTCAATGATACTCCGATGATCATGTCCTGAGACAAATTTGCACATTGTTATTGAATAATTTATAGATGGTAGACAAATAAAATATCATGTTCCTTCCTTGTTCCTCTAGTCAAAGACATCCTCTTGTCACTCAGAAATCATGATAACGAAAATCAAGATAAAACAGTTGAACCATTGTTATCAAAGTGTTAAAATCATTAGTCAAAAGATATCATCCATTGATATGTGTTTGCAATGTTTAACTTGATGGTTGATGGTTGATGATTCAATATTGTCTTCAACGTTGGATGTGTCTCAGTTCTCGCTTGACAAGTGTTGCCTAACTATTATTCTACTTATTTGATTAATCTCAAAATGAAATTTTGCCCCTAGCTAGGTTCGGGATTTTGCCCCTACTTTAGAAACAAACTTTATTATGGATATACAATGATGATTTAGACCATGGTGGATGGTGATGCCCGATTATGTACAAAAGACTTTATGATGGATATATATACATGTGATGGATGGATGCAAAAATAAAGCATGAACTCATAGATAGAAGAGCTAGCTGACAGATAGTGCCTGTTACCAGGTTTTCACCATCTATTTGTATTGCATTTTTCCTCATATTTGATTTTTTTATTTATTTTTCACTGTTTTTGTATTTTCTGTTTTTTCACTATTTTTGGATTTTCTGCTTTTTCATTTTTTTTGGATTTTCTGCTTTTTCACTAATTTTGGATTTTCTACTTTTAGACATAAAACTTTTTCAAATGCATTGTGTTGATAGATTCTTCAAACCACTCGCCTTCTGGAGTTGACAATTTATAAGCTCTGGATCCATATGTAGCAACCATCACAAAAGGACCTAACCAGTTTGGTTCAAATTTTCCTTTTTTCTCTCGATCTTGTTGGTTGTATGGATTTTCTCTTAAGATAAGATCTCCCAACTAAAATACTCTTGGCTTGACCCAGTGATTGTAGATTCTTGCCATCCTTTACTGATATGCTTTTAAGTAATTAGAAGCATTTTGGTGACGCTCTTGTAGCAACTCTAGTTCTTGTAACTTGGATACTCTTTGCTCTTCATCTAGAATGAGTCCCTTTAGTGACACCCATAGAGAAGGTATCTCTACTTCAATTGGTAAGATTGCTTCTGACCCATACACAAGGCAATATGGATTTGCCCCAGTGGGTGTACAGATGCTAGTGTGATAAGTGCATGGAGTAGGATTCAACTGAATGTGCTAGTCCTTACCAGCTTCATTGACTGTCTTCTTCAAAATTTTCAGGATTGTTTTATTGGATGCCTTAGCTTGACCATTCCCTTGAGGATAGTAGGGTGTTGAGAATCTATGTTGGATTTGGAATCGCTCACATAGTTCTTCCACATCTTGATTCTTAAAGGGTCTTCCATTATCAGTGATAATGGAGATGGGAATGTCATAGCGACAAATGATATAGTTGAGGATAAAAGAAGCTATTTGTTTTCCTGTCACTGTTGTTAAAGGCACTGCTTCAATCAATTTAATAAAATATTCTAGAGTAGTCAAGATGAACCTGTGTCCATTTGAAGATGAAGGGTGAACCTTTCCTACCTTGTCCAGACCCCATTGAGAAAATGACCATGATCCTACCAAAGGATGTAGCTCTTGTGCTGGTGCATGTATCAGATTATCGTGAATATGACATTGTTTACATTTCTTAGCATATACGAAGGAATCTCTTTCCATAGTGGGCCAATAATATCCCAACAATATGAGTTTCTTAGCTAGCATAAGACCACTTGAATGTGTGCCACAAATACCTTCATGGACTTTGTTTAAGGCTTTTGGATTCATCACGTTCAAGGCACCTAAGGAGAGTGTCATCCAGACCTCATTTATAAAGGGTAGCAACGATAATGGTGTAACGAGCGGATTGACAAATAAAGTTTCATTTTTAGTTTCATGAGAGATCTGGGGGAAGGATATTATCTTTCAAGTAAATATGTGTTGGGCCATAACGTGAGGATTCAGTTCCAAATATATTATAGATTTGTGTGCCAGGGGAATCATGGGTTAGATAAAATATTTCTTCCATTAGGAATTCATAACGCTCTTGATTCTCTTGAGTTTATAAAAGAGATGCTATTGTTTCCATGACATCTGCTACTTTATTTTCATTGCTTGGGATCTGAACAAAAGTGATCTCTACAAAATATTTATTGAAATAATCAACCAGTTTCTTGTAGGGCATCAATTTATAATCCTTGGTTTGGTACTCATCATTTATATGGTTGATAACTAGTTGGGAATCGCCAGAGATATGCAACTTTGTGATATTTCATTCAATGGCCATCTTGAGACCAATGACTAGTGCTTCATACTCTGTAGTATTATTTGTACATGGGAAGCTCAACCTGTATGATTTAGGGATAGTGTGGCCCTAAGGCGTTATGAATAGGATTCCTGCACCTGATCCATGTTGTGTGTAAGAGCCATCAAAATACAGTTCCCAAGTCTTCTTGCTGATAGTGAGAACATCTGCATCAGGAAATTCAATGTGTAATGGAGTATCATTGCGCAAGGGCACTTCAGCTAGTTGATCCACAATTACTTGTCCTTTTATAACTTTTTGATCAACATATTCAATGTCAAATTCACTCAACACCATGACCCATTTAGTTAGTCGACCTATTTTTTATTAAGGAAAAATAAGTTTTAAGGGACCCGAAACCCACTTACAAATCATAAAGAAAAGCATTAGAGAAGCAAGAAAGGACATAACAAAGAAAGAAAGACTGCAAAAGATCAGCACAAAAGACCAGCGAGAAATCGGCACACCTAAAACAAAACTAGAACATCTAGCTGAAAATCTTTATAGTCTCCTTAGCATCCTTGACAAGCATCATCATTGCATTTGCTGCCTCTTTAAGGTCTTTGCTTTCCTGCACCTGTTGATTATCTTTAGTCTTCAACTCCAACTCTTTAGCATCTTGCCTAGTTCTGCGTCTAGAAGAATGCTAGACAGAGCTGGAAACTGGCTCATCATCAACAATCACAGTATCTTTGTTTTGCTTATCCTTCTCGAGGTAGGCAACTAGCAGTGCATTCATTTTTTGGGAAGTCATCTTCATCAAAGCCAAGCTATGCTCCATGATTTTCCTCAGAGCACTCTCAGTTTTTTGAACCTTGTTGTTTATCAGTTCATTATCAGAATCACCCTTTTCTTTGAGAGTCCTCACCACATCCTCCCAGTGCTTCAAATATCCCTTTATGATCTCACCCTCTGACCAGTCAGGAATTTCTTTTTCATCCTCTGCTTCACTATTATCCTCTAAATTTTCCTCTTTTCCTTTATCATTAATTTTCTTAACCACATTATCAATTTATGATCTCACCCTCCGACCAGTCAAGAATTTTTTTTTCATCATCTGCTTTGCTATTATCCTCTAAATTTTTATCTTTTCCTTAGCTAGTCAACCTGTTAGTGTTGCCTTGCTTAGTAGATACTTTAGAGGATCAATCTTGGCAATCAACTTAGCTGAATGCATGAGCATATAATGTCACAACTTTTGGGTTGAAAATACTACTTCTAGACATGTTTTATCCACTATTGTGTAGTTAAACTCATATCCAACTAGAGTTTTGTTGATATAGTAGATTGCTCATTCTTTTCCTACATTGTTGTGTTGCGCCAGGATAGCTCCTACTGATACATTTGTGGCTGAAATGTAAAGAAATAATGGCTTTCCTTCAATCGGCGATGCTAGTACTGGTGGAGTTACCAAATATTCCTTGATTTGAGTGAAGGCTTCCTCACATTTACCATTCCATCTGAATAGAACATTCTTGTGCAATAAGTGAGTGAATGGGTGACAATGATCAACCAATTGTGCTATGAACCTTCTTATTGACTGTAATCTCCCTTGTAGAGAATGCAATTGATTGACGTTCTTCAATGATTCCATTTCCATTATAGCTTTTACCTTTGTTGGATCAACTTCTATTCCTTGAGAAGATATGATATATCCCAAAAGCTTTCCTGATGTGACCCCGAAAGCATACTTCTTTAGATTCAATTTTAACTTGTATTTCTCTAACCTATCAAATATTTTGTCTAGAATTTCCAGGTGTCCTTCTCTGGTGTGGGATTTTGCTAGTATATCATCCACATAATCCTCCATGCAGGTATGCATCATATCATGGAAAATGGTGGTCATTACTCTATGATAAGTAGCCTCGGTATTCTTGAGCCCGAAAGGCATGACGTTCCAATAGAAAGTACCCCAAGGGCATGTGAATTTTGTTTTCTCTTGACCTTCAGGGGCTATCTTGATTTGGTTTTACACTGAGAAACCATCCATTAAAGAAAAAATTTCATGGCCTATTGTAATATATACAATGATATCAATGCTTGGTAGTGGAAAATTATCCTTTGGGCATGGCTTGTTCAGGTCCTTGAAATCTATGCACACTCTGATACTCTTGTCCGATTTTGATATAGGTACAATATTTGACACTTGGTCTGGGTATGCAACTAGTCTTATGAATTCTACATCCAATAGTTTCTTCAACTCTACTTTGACTAGAAGAGCAATGTGAGGATGCATCTTCCTGAATTTTTGTTTGACTGGCTTAGCTCCTAGAGAAACATTGAGGTGATGCATTATGAGGTCTAGAGCTAGTCCTAGCATATCTGTGTATGAGGAGGAAAAGTTGATTTGCCTTCTCTTGAAGAAATCATTGTATTCTTTTCTCTCTTGTTCTGATAAAGATGTTGCAGGATGGAGAATCTTAAAATTCTCTCGAGTACCAATGTTGATTGCTTCTATAGGTTCAATTAGGATAGTTTATCTATCTTGAAAATGCTACGAGATGGTGTCAAATCTTCCATCTTCGGGCGCCTCAAGGAGGTTTTCACTCTCAGATATGCCCTTTATTATATCTTTTGATTGGTTTAATGTTGCCATAACATGATTTCCAGCATTAGACCTTTTTAATTCTTTAATTTCACTTTTGCGACTAGAAGATTTGGCACCCCCTTGACTAGAAGATGACTTATTAGATTCACTGGTGGAATCTCTTTTGGGTGTTATAGGGTCAACGACATTGAGATATATAACTATAGCATAATTGTTTGGAAAGGTGTCAACTTTACTAATTCTGGTGATGTCCTAGTCAATAAGTTCTGGGTGTATTAAGGGTAAAGGATCATTTGATTGGTTAATTTCAAAAACTTCAATGGTCATGACATAATTGTCAAAGTTTGTTGTTGTTTCGGTTGAGTTAAGGATATCACTCTCCTCAAGATACGTTCTCTTGACGATCGCCCTCCGATTGGTCTCAGTGAAGTTAGAATCAAGTTTGTGATTCCCATTGAAGTGGCCTATATTCTAACGTTTGGCCTGCATACGCATGGACTAAATCGACATATACATATTTTGTATCACAAGATTCTTCAAAAGATATTTCAGAATATGTATCAAATTCCCACTCATGCGAGTCAGTTTCATTGCTAGCTTGTAATCTACAGATTTGTTCGCATAGATTGTGGGTTGCTTCTTCTGTTTTCTTTGCCATTGCTTTTCTTCTCTCATATTTAGCTTCTTCTAGACTAATGGTTACTTCTGCTAGTCTGGCTATCAGATCTTCTTGCCTTAAATCAATTTCTTGTTGTTTTTTATTGGCAATTGATTCTTCTTGTTTTCTCTTGTTCTCTTCTTCTTGTTTTCTAGTAGATGCTTCTTCTCTCTGGATTGCAAGTTCCTGTTGTCTTCTATCATGCTCCTCTTTTTATTGTCTAAAATTTGTTTCTTCTTCTGGAGTAATTTGTACATACCCTAGTCTTGATTTGTCTTTAGCCATTTGAGATTTATGTTGTATGGGTTCTAGAAGGCCTTCTTTTCTTTTTTCCACAGGACTTGTTCTAGTGTATCCCATTTTCTATAGGATGCTAAATCCTTTTCCAGATTTTTTTGTGGGTATATTGGTGTTGTGCTCTGTGAAGTGTACCTGTACCTGCAACCACAATGCACTCAATAAATCATTACAAGCAATGGATAGAAGATATAATCAATGAAACATAAAACCATAGCTAATCGACTTATTGCCTCCTAGTAAATGCGAGTATGAATTTTGCTCTCAGATCTTAGTATGCAAATTCCAGTGACTTGACTACACTTAGATGGAGGATTTGAATGCTGAAAATGCATGATCTAGAAAGAATAGCATGATTAAGCTACATGAATTCATGATTATCCTAGCATGATTAAGCTAAGATTTAAGCTAAATTGAGCATGATAACATTGCTAAGAATGATAAACTATAAGCTAGATGCCTATAATAACTGATGCCCTCCTAAATGACACAATGTTAATCTAAGATCAAACAACACAAAACACACAAAGCATTAGCGTTAGTCAATCTAAAACTAATCTAATGAAGGCATTCCAAGAGAGACACTAAAAACATGCTAATGAATCTAACTAAAGAAGTAAAGACAATGAGATATCTCCAACTATCTCTTAGCATGATATTAGCTCCTTCTCCCTTGTTCCTTTCCTCTCCAAGTTCCAAAATAGTGTAGCTCTCAGCAGCTTTTTGCACTATGGATGCTTATTGAGGATTGAGATTGTAGTATAGCTCCAAACATGAAATGAAAAGCTATTTTTATGCTAAAATGATGTATTTTAACCAAAAAGACAAGATTTAGTTATGCTATGCTAAATTCTCTCTAAAATGGCTATAGTCTAAATGCTTACAAGTTTTCAGGATCTGGAGTATCAAGGAATGGGCTCTATTTATAGGAAAAATGGAGCAATGGATGGCCAGGATTGAAGGGTTTAATCAAGGGTCAAGCTTGAAAGTTGGGAATCCATGTGCACAATTGGCACCAATGAAATGGTGACAAATGTCAACATAGGGTTGGGTTGAAAGAAGAGGTTGGAGGCATTAAAGGCCTGAGAAGACCTCATGGTTATCTAAAGGCTAAGAGTCAAGCCTAAATTAGGATTACCCACTGAATTAGGAATTAATCCAAGGATAAACCTTTGTGCAAATGATTAAGAGATAATCATGGTCAAAAGCATTAATGGCCTGATGAGACCTTTGGGTTGGGTAGAGGTTGAGTCAAAACAAATGTTTTAACCATGTGGGAGGGTTGAATTAACCATTAATGGTTATTGGAGACTTTGGGGACTAAGTGGTTGAAAGTTGGAAGCCTTCAATGGTTATCAAAGACTTTGAGGATTTTGGTGGTTGAAGGTTGAAAGCCTTTAATGGTTATCAAAGACTTTGGGGTCTTTGAGAAGTGACTCCATTTTGCTTAGGAATGTGACAATATTTAGGGGATGGATTAGGCTAATTAGGAAGGGGTTAGAAGAATCTAGAAGGGGATTATATTTTTGCAAGTGGATTTGGTGGGTGAGGGAAAATAGGATTTTATTTAAAATAAAAATTCATTTATTTCAAATATGTGTGCAAGTCGCATTTGTAGGAAAATGTAAGTGGGGTGGGGATAATGATTTAAATAAACGTTTTATTTAATTTATTTAAAAGAGGAAAATGGGATTTTAATTAAATAAATTGATTTTATTTATTTAATTAATTGGAATTTGATTTTAATGAATTAATCAAAATAAATTGAATAATTTATTTAATTAATAGAAGAATTTTTGGGGATGAATTAATTAAATATTAATTTAATTAACTGATGGCTAATGGATTTTTAATCAAATAAATACAAAATATTCATTTAATTAAAATGGACAGATTTATGTGACTACAATAACAATACAAATGATGAAATCAAATAGGGGCCCTTATTGCTCCAAAATGAGGTCTATTTATAGGATTTCCCAAGGCTAGGGGTGAGTTGGCATGAATCAACGGTTGAGATTGATCTGAAGATATCAATGGTTAAATTGGAGGAAGTTGGCAAAGGGAGTTGGATTAAAGGGAACACTTAGTGATAAGTGTCACAAAGGTTCTAGAAGATGTTGGATGAAAGGGGACAAGGTGGTAGGTAGAATGGGTTAGGTTTAGGAATGGTTAGGTTTAGGAGTGGTAGAAGTTAGGAGAATTTGAATTTAAAAATTCAAATATTAGGAAAATGACTAATTAATCTCAACAACTCATAAATGATTTGTATTAATTAATTAGGAGTTGGAAGAAATGATTTTGGTGGAGGGAATTAATTAATTTGAATTAATTAATTAAAGGGGTGAAATGAAATGAACCTATTTAATAAATCCTTAGATTTATTAATAAGTAGATGAAAAGGGAAATTTAATCAAATTGCTTAGTGAATTCAATTAAATTGGGGAGGACAGATTAATTGAGATAATTGCTTATTCAATTAATTATCTTTAGACCATTTTTAGGTGTATACAACTGGCATTATTGATTTTCTGTTGAACTTCTTCATCCTTATATAACCATTGTAGCATATCCTTGTCCTTAGTTTCTTCAGATAATGTCCCTGCTCTAACAAAGGCTCCATCAAATATCTAAAGAGGTTTTTGTGGGATTTGTGATTGCGAATTTGTAGGTTTTCTGTAAGATCTTGGGGAATGTGGCATAGACTATAGAGAATACTCTCCCATTCCTTTGTCATTCAGTTTCAATTTCTTATCAAAACTTTCTAAGGTTGATGTCAATAGTTTTTCTTGGGATGATGAGATAAGAGAGATTAGTTCTCTGTTATGAGGAACCGTGGCATCCTGAGCTGGCCTTAGATTGCTACAATACTGAGTTGAACTTGCTAAATTGTTACCTCTTGTCTATTATAAGGGAATTTAACACATTGGTGATATGTCAAAGGGACTACCTATATATCATGGATCCATGGTGTGCCTAGAAGAATGTTATAGGATAAATTCAAATCCAATACTTAACAGACTATATCTCTTTGAACTAGTCATATTCTTAGTGGTAATCTCATTGTTCCCTTAGAGGATCGCTCTTCTTCATCATATGATTTGATTGTTATTTTATTTCTAGGATCCACTGCTTCTTCTGAAAAACCTAGGGCACACACTAAAATCAATGCACAAATATTCAAGCCTTCTCCTCCATCCATGAGAACATGTTTGACGCGTGTTTTATGAATAAGCACTTCAATGTATAGTGGAGCATTGTGGGGATGTTGCAATGACACGTCATTATGTTCTGTGAGTGATAGGGAATAAGGAGCTATAAGGTGTCCCACCATGGTTTGGAACTGATCAACATCAAAGTCTTTAGAGATTGTGCTTTCAATTAGAGCCTTTTCTAATATTTCTTTATGCATTGGTGAGAGATTTAGTAGCTCTGTAATTGATATTTGCGCGAGAGTCTTCTGCAATCGATCTACTATGTTATACTACCTCGAGTTAGATGTTGCATTATTTGTCACACTAGGGAATGTTACCTTAGCCTTACTTCGAGTAATGACATGTGCTAGTTCTGCTAGCATTTTCTCCTTGACGATAATGATGTTTACTACATTATCGTAAGTGTGATCATAGATAACTTTTTCTTTCCCTTTGTCATTTTGAGTATTTGATGTTTCACCTTTTTCATAATTGGGTAGTGGAGTTTTGAAGGCCATATGCGATTCATTTATTTTGTGCCCATCCACTGTGATGACCTCATTGTCTATTAAATCTTGAATAACATGTTTGAGTCTTTGACAATCATTGGTTTGATGCCCTTTGTTCCTATGAAACTCACAAAAATGATTATTGATGTTCTGCAAAAAGGGAAGGTTCGTCAATGATAACAAAACACAAACAAGAATAAAAGCCAAACTGTTAGTGTCAGAAATCACAAACAAAATACTTTCATACACAAGCATATCAAAAGAGATATCAAAAGCATGACAAAATATCTAACTAAGAAGGTAAATATGACGAGGCATCTCCAAATGCCTCCTAACATGCTCTTGACTTCTTCTTCTTTGTTCCTCTCCTCTCCAAGTTCCAAAATAGTGTAGCTCTCAGCAGCTTTTTGCACTATGGATGCTTATGGAGGTTTGAGATTGAAGTATTTGCTCTAAATGTGAATAAAAAGCTAATACTATGCTATTGATACTAAAATGATTTATTTTATCCAAAATGACAAGATATTAGTTGATTATGCTAAAATGCTCTCTTAAAATGCCTATAGCTTAAATGCATACAAGTTTTCAGGATCTGGATTATGAAGAAATGGGCTCTATTTATAGGAAAAATGGAGCAATGGATGGTTGAGATTGAGCAATCTCAACAAGGGTCAGGATTGAATGATTTCAAATCCATGTGAGGGCTTTCAACCCAATCCCAGGATGACAAGTGTCAATGTGAGATAGGTTAAGAGGAGAGGGAATAAGCATTAAATGCTTGACATGACCTGGGAGTTAACTTAGGGGTTAGGGTCAAGGTTAGTTGAATGAATAAATTCTTTATTCAAGGAATAAAGCTTTTATCCAATGGATAAACTCTTGTGCAAAGGCAAAAGGGATAAACATGGTCAGAGCAATAAATGCTTGAGGAGACACATGAGTGCAAGTTGAAATAACCATAAATGGTTGTGTAAGAGCCATTAATGATCATGTAAGAGCCATTAGTGGTTTTGGAAGACTTTGGAGGTTAAATTGTTGAACACATAAAACATTTAATGATTTTCAAAGACTTTGGAGTCTTTGAGAAGTGACTTAAAGTTGCTTAGGAATGTGACAATAATTAGGGGATGGATTAGGCTAATCAGGAAGGGGTTAGAAGAATCTAGAAGGGGGTTAGATTTGCAAGTGGATTTGGTGGATGAGGGAAAATAAGATTTTTAATTAAAATAAAATTCATTTATTTCAATAAATGTGTGCAAGTTGCATTTGTAGGAAAATGCAAGTGGGGGGGGGGATTTATGATTTAAATAAATGTTTTATTTAATTTTTTTAAAAGAGGAAAGAGGATTAAATTGAATAAATAGTATTTATTCATTTAATTGATTGTGAATTTGGTTTAATGAATTAGTTAAAATAAATTGAATAATTTATTTAATTAATACGAAAATATTTGAAGATGAATTAATTAAATATTTAATTTAATTAGCTGATGGCTAGTGGATTTTTAATCAAATAAATACGAACTATTCATTTAATTAAACTAGATAGATTTATGTGACTACATTTGCCCCTCTTTGAAACGGTGCGGTTTATCGCGTCGTTTTAAAGAAAGAGAAATAGGTGTGAAGAGATGCCCCATAAAATTTTCATTTAGTGGGTGGTATGCCCCCTCGAGAGATGGGCCAAAAAATTTTAAAAGATTGGGCAATCTCTTGAAAAAGAATGAAAATTGGCAGGGTGGTAGAAGAGAAAAATTTAGCAACGTGGGTGAAAAATAGAAGAAATCGGGGGTAAAATGGAGAAATGGGAGGCTCGGGAAGTTTACGGGGACCACGACGGTGAGCGGGGGAAAGTTACGGTGACGGTGAAGGGTTTATATGGGGAGAAATGGGTGAAAACATGATCATTTGTTACCGCGACCAGTGTGAAACCAAAGCTCTGAGATTGATTTTTTAGAGGAGCGAGTAGCAGTCAGGATGTCGGTACCAGTAGTAGAGCACCGATTCGAGCAAGTCTGTCAGTTCCAGCGGCCAGACGACTACGGACCAGTGGTATGCAAATTTGAAATTTTAATTTTTATGCATTTTTGTCATGTTTTCTGTTGAGTCGAAGTGGAGTCGGGACAATAGCGCTGAAACTATGTTTTGGCGCTATTGTCCAATTAACTAGCGCTATTGTGCCGCAATGGCGTTATTGAGGTGCTGTTTGAGCACTTTTGAAAATTTTAGCACTTTTGTAGGCTTGTTTAGGTGCTATTGTTTGGTCAGTGCTATTGAGTGGTTAATTGAGTGCTTTTGCTATTAATCAACGCTATTATAGAGTTTTTGTAGCGTTGTTGTAGTTTTGATGCTTTTGCATAGCTGATTAAGCGCTTTTGTTAGGGGTTTAGTGCTATTGTAGAGAAGTAGCACTTTTGTTTGCAAAATAGCACTTTTGTTTGCAAGATAATAGATGCTCTAGTTTGTGTGAAAATCTCCCGATGCCAAAGATGGATGGATAGGGAGGCGAAGTGAGAGTTGTTTTAAACCATAGCAGCCTGATGAGACTTAGGTCATTTAGGATAAATGTCTATTGAAGTCTAGGTGTGCCATGATTGCTTACCTGTTGAGACCCGAAGATACTTGATCAAAGTATTTGTTGACAGTCTAGGTTTAAACTTTAAGAAAGTTTGAAAACAAAACAACTGATGATGATTCATTGATGCCCGTGTGCAGGAGGATCTACGCGTTTTGCAGTTACGCGAGAGACATCGGACGACACAGGGGTTGTGGGATTGGCTGACAAAGACCGAGATCGATTGCATTGCTACGACTGGTTTATATGATGTGATGCACATGCCCGTGATTCGGATGAATCACAGATTGATTACCGCTTTAGCAAAGTGCTGGCACAGTGAGACATGCACATTTCACCTTGCACATGGGGAGATGACAGTGACCCTGGAGGATGTGTGGCGCATCCTGCATATTCTGATTCGGGGGGAGTTGGTTATATATGATAGATCCTGAGGGACTCTAGTAGTACAGAGGTTCTTTGATGAGGATGTACTCATTGATGATGGCTCCATTGCCTGTGAGGAGATTGCTACATTATACGAGCCTTTACCAGCAGTTTTGTCTGGCATTATGGGAGGACTACTATGTCTTAATAGGCGCTCGCATGGTCTGGTTGTCAGATGGGGATAGGTGATAAAGCAGATGATTACAGAGGGGACCCAATTTGCCTGGGGACCGTGTGTGCTGGCGCACCTTTATCAAGAGCTGTATGAAGTGGTATACCGTGGGAGGGGTTCATTAGTAGTGGGAGTGATGCTGCTACATATTTGGGCATGAGAGAACTTACCAGTGACTTGACTAGTGAGTCTCAGATTCTGAGTAGTGGATCAACCGTATATGTTTATGTATAGCGGTATGATGAGTCAGCCCCACCTAGGGAAGTTAGAGTGGTGGCGGCGGGCATTGGATGATCTTGATGGAGTGATATGGATACCCTCTCTGGAGTGTGAGCCCTGGGATGATGATGCTGAGGCACTGCCATATGTATTTATGACCCGATTCCTCATTGGGAGGACCTTGTATCATGTAGAGAGAGAGGTGCTCGGTAGAGTGTTGAGACAGTTTGGGCGGCGATAGGGGTTACCTAGTGATTTGGGAGAGTATGCACAGGTGATACGAGAGAGATATGCATGGGGGCCAGTACTTCCATATGACCAGGCATTGACAGAGTTTCGGATGCTGCAGGCGAGACCTTGGGATGTACGACTGAGGGTGGTGGATGCAAGGGTATCAGATGAGTACATGCAGTACCTGGTGGCTCATCCGATTCTACAGATATCAGATTCGGCGAAGCCGATGCCCGATTTTGAGGATGATAGGGGATGGAGACAGAGGAGGGGAGGTCGAGGACTGATAGCAGGTGGAGGAGGGAGAGGAGATGGTGGGGGTGGAGGAGGAGGGGATGGGGGAGGTGGTGGAGGAGGTGGTGGCGACGGAGGTGGTGGGTTGGGCAGTCGGATCCAGTGGAGAGGGAGAGGCAAATTGCTACTGCGGATATCGCAGGGACCGTTGATGCAAGGAGGAGTTAGATTGGGTGGGAGAGGTATGGAGAGGGAGATACCGATGGATAGAGGGGAGAGAGCCACTGGAGAGGGATATACCAGTGAGGCAGCTATGGAGACATGAGAGGGATCAGGTGGAGATATGCGAGAGCAACTGATAGTACATTTGTAGTCTCGACTTGAGGCATCTGAGACATGGGTGGAGGATTTGGAGGTGGAGGTGACAGCTAGAGATGTGCAACTATTTGCATGAGAGTCAGAGCTGACTGTGGTGCTGCAAGAGAGAGATCAAGCCATGGACAGGGTGATCCAGTTGCAGGAGAGAGTGAGGGTTTTGGAGGGAGTACAGGGACAGGGGCCATCTATGGAGGCATTGGCAAGGGAGGTACAGAGAGCAGGTGGAGAGGTTGATTATTGGCGGGGCCTATATGAGCAGGTGGTACCATCCAGTCAGCAAGCACTGAGCTATTCACATATGCGACAAGCCAGATCAGAGTGATCCTAGAGGATGCAGAGTAGTGGGGGTGTGATGGGTCCTCTATGGAGAGACAGGTCAAGGGGTGTAGGAGCTAGTGGGGGATTGATGGGGCCTCCACAGAGAGATAGATCAGGTGGTGCGGGGACGAGTGGGGGAGCAGGTGGCGATGGTGGTGTGACATCTAGTCAGAGTGGCATCTAAGAGAGCATTTTTGCATATATGTATTTTATTTTTGGACTGTATCTTGGATGGCTCTTGGTAGCCGATTTTGTAGACTTCATTGTACTCTGATACATGAGATGATATATATGAGGAGATCCCATATTTTGATGATATGCATTTGATATGTATGGATGCTATGCAGGATGGTGATTTTTATGATTTTTATGCTTAGATGGATACGTGTACATGTATGCATTGATGAGATGATTCCTATATTCATGTTTTCATGATGATTTATGATGTTGGATACTGACATTATGAATGCAGGTTTATACATGTGTGCATGTTTTGTTTGATGTAATGCTTTATGTATGTAATGCCATGATGATGATGTATGCTTATGATGATTTACGAACAGGATTTTGGTGTTTCCTATTTTGATATAATGATGAGAGAATGATATGCAATGATGTTAATGCAATGTTTGAATGAATGATGCTATGTATGTTTATGCATCTAGATTTTTTTCGATGAATGTAGTATGGATAAACAAAATGTAAAGTACAAATGTTTATATGATAATGTCTAAATGAATGCATATGTATAATGGATATATAAAATGGTATGAACCAATGTTTTGGAAACAAATGGATTTATGATTCTAAATGCCTCAATATGATTAAGTAAAAATGATAATGTGATGATACTGCAACTTGTGGTTTAATAACTACACCTTAATGCAATTAAAAAAGGATAATGAATGCAATGTAAATGAATCCTAAAATGAGCATAATAAGATACTTAATAATGGATGAATGAATGTACCTTTCAATTAATGAATAGATAAGTGAATGTATGCAATGACAAAGGATGATAAAGGATGATAAAATGATAATGGATAACTGATACTAAATGAATGCATAGTAAATGGTTTAATACAATCAAGGACAATTTGATCATATGAATCGAATTATGCAATGTTGCAAATGATTTAATGAAGACTAATGTTAATAAACTAAATGAACTATATGCAGTTTTAATTAAAAAATGACATGAATGTACTTAATGCAAAATGGAACTAAATGTAATGATGATATGACCATGAGGAATGCAAGGTTTTTTTAGACTTTGCATGATGCATTGATGATGTATCAAAGTACTCGGTCGTGATTTGTATCCAAGACCAGCTCAATTTTCACATAACTATTTGTATTAACCTTGTTCATATTTGCATACAGATCATACATATGACTGAGTGAATGGATGGGTGATATGCAATGGAATGCAAGATATAAACAGATGAGATGAAATGATGATCCATAGTGCTCTATTTTCATCATTGAGCTTTAAAATGTTGTAAGAAAATACAAGCAACTTGACATAATGATTCAAGATCACCTGAGTAATTCTTACATGGATTTTGATATAGCAAGTTAATACAAATGAATTGATATAAGGGTCAAGTCGACCAGAGTATTGCTTGCGGAACAAACAAGGATCATCTTCGTTTATGCATGACTTGGATCATCCTCCTTGATCTTGGGCTGATCATATCCTGAGACAAGTTCACACATAAAAGACAAAAACCTTTATCCAAATTGGATGAGGAGGAACCAAAGAAGGAGCATTGTTTGGGTAAGCAAATAGTATGTTCATAAAGAATAAAGAATATGGATCCTTGGTAATGGTTCATGCTCATATGGTCGAGGTATACACTGTAGTCAGCAAGCTGTAGTGATCTATGACTACATTTTGCATAAGATCATGTAGCTTAGTGAACTTCCCACGTAGACCCCATTAGGACATGCCCTAGAACTTCATCGGAATAATGCGCTGAAGAGACACAAACAATGCTGTAAGAACCTGATACATATAAATGAATGAATTACTTCACTAATCAACCAAGTATTTGATAGCTTAACACAATTTTCTTGTCAAAGAAAATGTCATTTTGTCTTTGTTTTGGTAAGGAAGGATGCATCCTTGTTGAAGACAGTTTGATTGTTGATGTTGATTGTTTTGGTCAATTTTGAGAAGTGATCATCATGCGAGTATTTTGCAATGCTTGTTTGGTATCTGCTCAGATGAGTATGTACAAGGTGTTGCCATGTTTTTGTTTGATTTTTGATGTTTTCTGATGTTTTTGGATTTTGTGATGATTGGTTTTGAATGTTTTTGGATTTTGTGATGATTGGTTTTGAATGTTTTTGGATTTTGTGAGATAGTTTTCCAATGTTGATTTTAATGAATCATAAGACAATGTAGAATCCACTTCCATCAATAGGTTAAGGGTATTGCCCCCAGTTTAGACATGACTATGAAAAAGCGGGATGCAAGACGCATGGAGTACTTTCTTAATTGCAAATTAATAACAAGCCATGGTGTTGGACGGATGGATGTATTGTATGAAGTAGAATGTGATTGCAACAAGTCTGAAAGACAATGGAGCCATAGCCTTTACGAGTGGCGCCTGTTTGCTAGGTTTTCACCATCGCACTTACCCAAGGTGCCACCGGAGTGGTTGTTCACCATTTGGATGCATGATTTTTCTTTACTATTTTGATGTTTTTGTATTTTCTTCAAGACATTTATCTGAATGTTTTTGGTATTTTTGCCAGTATATATGGGAGCTGGATGCTCTGTGCAGCTTATGTGTAAAACCGTTTGAGGTGCATGTTGTTGATCGGATCTGCTAGTGGTTCTCCTTTTGACGTAGCCAACTGATATGCCTCGGACCCAAATACAGCAGTGACAACATATGGACCCAGCCAATTTGATTCAAGCTTTCCTTGATGATCTCAATTGGGTTGGTTACGAGGATTTTCTCAAAGAACAAGATCACCTACCTCGAATGTACGAGGCCTAACTTGATGATTATAACTTCTGCTCATGCGTTGTTGATAGGCTTTGAGGTGGTTGTATGCAGCTTGTCGCTTTTCATCAAGTATCTCTAAGTCCTGAAGACGGGATACTCTGTATGCTTCATCATCGATGAGATTGTGCAAGGAAACCCGTAGGGATGGTATCTCGACCTCAATAGGTAGAATAGCTTCCGCACCATAGACCAATGAGTATGGAGTTGCACCTGTAGGGGTTCGAATGCTAGTTCGATATGCCCATAGTGCTGGATTCAATTGAATGTGCCAATCACGACCGGCATCATTGACTATCTTCTTTAGGATTCTTAATATGTTCTTGTTTGATGCTTCGGCCTGACCATTGCCTTGTGGGTAATAGGGAGTGGAAAAGTGGTGTTGGATGTGAAATTTCTCATAGAGTTCACAGACATCTTGATTCTTGAAAGGAAGACCGTTATCTGTGATGATGGACATGAGTACACCATACCGGTAGATGATGTAATTGAGGATGAATGAGGTGATCTACTTGTCGGTAACTTGGGTAAGTGGAACAGCTTCGATCCACTTTGCGAAGTATTCAGTGGTGGTAATAATGAATTTATGGCCATTGGATGAAGATGGATGGATTTTACCCACAAGGTCAAGGCCCCATTGACAAAAAGGCCATGGTGCTGTGATTGGTTGCAATTCCTATGCTGGTGCATGTATCAGGTCTCCATGAACTTGTCATTTTTTGCACTTTCTGACAAAGTAGTAGGAGTCTTTTTCCATAGATGGCCAATAGTATCTAGTGCGCAGGAGTTTCTTGGCTAGCGACGGACCGCTGGCATGAGTTCCACAAATTCCTTCATGTACCTCTTGCAAGGCCTTTGTTATCTCATCTTGTTCCAAACATCAAAGGAGAGTACCATTAAGACTGCGTCGGTATAGGGTTTCGGCAATAATGGTATATCGAGCAGTTTGGCAAATGAAGGTTTTACGTTGGTTATTCGATTGGTTAGGAGGAAGGGTGTGATCACGGAGATAGGTGTAGAACTCACCATACCATGGGGATTCAGAACCGACAAGGCGACATATCATCTCAAATTCAAGGATATCATAAGCAGGGATCCAAAGTTGTTCTACCAAGAACTCGTAGCGTGTTGAATTATGTGGAAGATCTAGGAGAGATGCAATGGTAGCCATAGCATCAGCGGCTTGATTCTGATCTCTTGGTATCTGCTCAAAGGTAATTGTAGTAAATGATGCCTTTAGACTATCCACCATTTGCTTGTATGGCATGAGTTTATCATCCTTGGTCTGATATTCATCTGTTGCTTGTCGAATGACCAGTTGGGAGTCGCCATAGACTTGTAGTTCTTGTAATTTCCATTGTACGGCTAGCCTGAGTCCCGTGATCAAGGCCTCATACTCTGCTATGTTGTTGGTGCATGGAAATGTGAGCCTGTAAGACTTCGGGATGTTGTCACCTTGAGGTGTGATAAACAGAATGCCTGCCCCTGAGCCATGCCTAGTGTATGAACCATCAAAGTATAGTTTCCATGGTTGTATTGTTGTGATCATGAATATCTCTTCATCTGGAAAATTGGAAATGAAAGGATGATTGCCTATGAGTGGTGCATCGGCCAATTGATCCGCAATAACTTGACCTTTGATGGCCTTACGATCTACATACTCGATGTCAAATTCACTTAGAATCATCACCCATTTGGCCAAGCGGCCTGTCAATGCTGCTTTGCTGAGTAAATACTTGAGTGGATCAATCTTTGCAATGAGTTGTACCTTGTGTGTTAACAAATAGTGCCTTAGTTTACTAGCTGCCAAGATTACTGCGAGGCAAGCTCACTCAATAGGTGTGTAATTGAGTTCATAGCCAACCAGTGTGCGAGAGATGTAGTAAACAACACACTCTTTCCCTTCTGCATTATGTTGTGCTAGTAGTACACCCAATGTTGTACTTGTTGCTGATATATAGAGTAGTAGAGGCCGACGTGGATCTAGTGGGATCAACAATGGTGTATTTATGAGATAGTCTTTGAGCATTTGGAATGCTTGTTGGCATCCGACATCCCATTGAAAGCGGATGTTCTTGTGTAGCGGGTGTGTAAAAGGATGACACTTATCTGCCAGTTGTGCAATGAATCTTCGGATGGATTGTAGCCATCCTTGTAATGTCCTTAGTTGACTGATGTTCTTTGGTGGTGGCATGTCCATGATTGCTTTTACCATTGCTAGGTCGACCTCAATACCTTTGCTTGAGACAATGCATCCTAGAAGTTTCCCTGAGGTTACTCCAAAGAAAAATTTCTTTGGGTTGAGTCAAACATGATATTGTTCCAGTCTATCAAATATTTTATCTAATATATCGAGATGACCTTCTTTGATGAGTGATTTTGCTAGTAAGTCATCAACATAATCTTCCATCATAGTATGCATCATGTCATGGAAGATTGTGGTCATTGCTCGTTGATAGGTCGCTCCTGCATTCTTGAGATCGAAAGGCATTACATTCCAGCAATATGTACCCCATGGACATGTGAAGGCTATCTTATGTTGATCCTCTGGTGCGATCTTTATCTGATTGTATCCTGAAAAGCCATCCATGAGTGAAAGCATGGCATGTCCTGCTGTTAGGTCCACTATGATGTCGATGTTTGGTAGGGGGAAGTCATCCTTAGGACATGCCTTATTCAGATCTCTAAAGTTAGTACAAATGCGGATACCCCCTTTTGGTTTGCCGATAGGAACAACGTTGGAGATCCAATCTGCATAATTAATTGGTCTAATGAAACCAACATCTAGGAGTTTCTTGAGTTTTGTTTTGACTAGTACTGCAATCTAAGGATGCATTTTGTGAAGCTTCTGCTTGACAAGTTTGGCTCCTTCTGCTATGGTGAGGTGATGCATGACTAAATCAGGATCAAGCCCAGGCATGTCTGGATATGACCATGCGAAGTTAATCTGGTGCTTCTGGAAGAATTCGACAAACTTAGGTTGTTCCTCTGGAGTTAGAAGAGATGCCAGATGTATGAGGTGAGGAGTTTCAGGAGTCCCCACATTGTATTCTTTGGTTTCTTCAATGAGAATCATTGATCATTCCTGTTGTGTGCTGCGGGGAAGGATGTCAAACCTTTCATCCTCAAGCACCTCAGAGAAGTTTTCACCATTGGATACACTCTTTCTTTTTACTTTTGTTGAATCAAACAGTGCCATGGTGTGGTTTTCACTGGAAGATCCATGTTTTATTGTTATATTTTTGCAGCTGAAAGGTTTCGCATCCGCCCCAAAGTATGTTGTGCTATTAAGTTCTATGGCGAATCTAGCTTTGTGATCCCCACTTGGCAAGTTATCCCTTAATTCCAAAAAGTCAATGATGGCTCATCATTTTGGAAGAGGTCAAGACATGGGGGATTTGGTTGGTTCCATTCGATGAGTTTGGGATGGATAATGGGCATTACTTCATCGATTAGGTTAAGTTTGTTAGATGTATCAGTGAGGGTTAAGACGTTATGGTGAAGGTCGTTGATGGTACTCTCCCTGTCAGAATCAGGCATAGGATGTGACGTAGGGTCTGTGGAAGAAGTTTCCAGCTCAGGAACCCAAGAAGTCTTTATCTGTGCTTCTCCGTAAATAGGGATGTCTTTGCAGGGTGGAGGTGGTGATGTGTCTTCCTCATCTGAAGTGTTAAGCTGTATGGAATCAAATTCCCATTCATGTGAGTTGGTCTCTGAATCACTTTCTAGCATCTGATTACTATACCATACTGGGATGTCCTTTGTGTTAAACACTGCGGGTGTGATTGGTTGATGTACCTTTGTAGATGAAGTGATCGGTGCTGCAGGAAGGATGATGGGGATTAATGAATCCAATACGGGGAGTATCGGTAGTGTTGACTCAATTGCTTCTGCTGGAACTGTTGGTGTTGTATATGCTGCTGCAGGTTCTGATATAGTTGTTGCTGCTAATGGTGTTATTGATGTTATTGCTACTGCTGATGGGTTTACTAGTTTGTTTGGTGGGATGATTGGCATTGTAGATGGTGGTGTTGGGTTTTTGAGCCTCAGTGGGGCAGTTGCGATGGTGTTTGATGCTGTTTTGATAATGAAAGATGTCCTCTTTGCAATAGGCTGATATAGTGGTTTGTTGGGTTTTCCTTTGAATCAGAGCTTAGGTAAGATCTCCTTTTCAAAGCCTCAGCCTGTATTACCTTTGGGCTTTAATTATGGCCGTAGTGGTTCATGTCTTCCTTGTTTGCAAGATCCCAAAGCACTCTAACCATCATAACCCATTTTCTGTATAATAAGGAGGCCTTTGCCATATTGATCCATGGGAAGTGTAGCTTGCGATATATCAGTGGTGATGGGATCTTTATAGATCCATTCCACTAAGTCCTCATCTTGGGTTTCTTCTTCTTGACTCTTTCCAAGGATGAAAGATGTTAAAGCACATGCTGGCATGATCAATGGTTGCTGAAGTAACTATTGCGGTTTACCATGTGTTCTTGGAGAAGTGGGCATTTGTCCCACACAAAAGAGTTGACTCAAATTGTATTCCCTAGGACCTTCCTCTGCTATTTTCATTTTAAGCTTTTCTTGCTTGGGTATAGGGGTGCTTGAACTAGTAAGAGAGGCTGGACTTATATATGATGTGGAGGAGATGGCTTCTCTATTATTAGGAATAGTAATCTCTGGTTGATGGCTGATATTATGACAATATGAAAAGGGATTTGCATCGCCCACGATTGTGATCTCTACACCGTTATGTGGGAACTTGATACATTGATGGTAGGTAGATGGAACAGCTTGCATGGCATGTATCCAAGGTCTCCCTAACAACAAATTGTATGGAAGAGGAAGGTCCAGAACCTGACAGATGATGTGTTTTACCATAGGGCCCACTCAGATTGGTAGTACCACAACTCCTTTGGGTGAATGCTCTGCATCGTCATAGGCTTTGATTGTGATCTTCTTTCAGGGATCCACTGATTCTATGGCATATCCCAATGTTGTGACCAACTGCAGTGTACAAATATTTAGGCCTGCTCCATTATCGATCAATACTTGCTTGATCCTATGTTGGTTGATAAAGCCTTCAATGTGTAGTGAAGCGTTATGAGGTTGTTGGAAGGAAGAGTTGTCACTTTCAGAAAAAGTGAGACAAGGTGATGACTTTAGACTTCCAACCATCGCTTGAAATTGGTCTGTATTCAAGTTTATAGGGATTGACGCCTCTTGGAGAGCTTGATCCAAGATTGTTTTATGAGATGGAGATAAGCGTAATAGTTCTAAAATGGATATAAGCACAGGCGTCTTGTCTAATTGTTCCACAAGATTGTACTGCTTTGGTACGGAGGTGGTGCCTTGTGGAGCTGCCTTTATGGTAACCTTACCGCGACGTGTAACAACATTGCAATTGGAGCTGGGTTTTTTTATGGTTATAGTTGCAATTTGTTCACTGGCATCATACAGGTGATTTACAGTATAATTATATGCAGCTTGTGTATAATCAGTGGTATCAGTGCCTCTCCTGGAAGGTGGAAGGACCCCTTTGATCTTGTGATGGAAGTGGATTGTTGAACATCAGATGATCATTGTTTGTTGTTTTTGGGTCATGCCCTTCGATTTCGATTTCATCTCGGTCAATAAGATCCTGAATAAGATCTTTAAATCTGTGACGATTACTTGTCTTGTGTCCTCTCCCTTGATGGAAATCAAAATGTTCAATATCTCTCCACCATGCAGGTTTGACCTGAGGCTCATAGTTTGATGTTTTAGGTAGAGTTACCAAATTTTGAGAAACCAGTTGTCGCAACACTATTTCTATGGGTTCCCCTAAGGAAGTGTATGTTTGTTTTTGTTTTTGCTGACGAGGTCTAGGTTCATCGTGAGATGTGATGCAACCTTGATTTGAAGGAACAATTGTGTTAGTTTGAGGTGGAGGATTTTGTCCTGCAAATCGAACCACAAGTTGTGCACTTTTGATAGTTCTGGCATCCACAACCCCATCATTGACGATATTCTTGTTTTTGTTCCAGAAGCTTGGTTTGTCACTATTGAAGTGTGGGCAAGGACCATCCTTTGGTTCATTATAGATTTTGATAAGTCCTTTCTTGATGAGGACTCACTCACATTTCAAACCCTTGGTGATCATGTCATTAAAAGAGTCTGTGTCTTTGACATCCAGGTGAAACTCCATTTCTTCGTTTAAGTTGGAAATAAATATTTCCACTAGTTCTCATTCAGGTAACTGAAGAGAATGCCTGCTAGACATTTGACGCCATCGTTGGAGGAATATTGAGAATAGTTCACCTATTTTTTGTTTAGTGTTGCACAGATCAGCCATGGTGATGTCGCGTTCAATGTTATGAGAGTAATGTGCCAAGAACTTCTGAATTAGTTCTTCAAAGGTCCTAATGCCACCTGGTAGCCAGGAAAACCATGATGTGGTTGTTCCTCCCAAGCTTTGGGAAAAAAGTTGCATTAGGTATGTGTCCTCGTATGCCACTTCGAGGCAAGCTGAATGAAATTCTTTGACATGATCGCGAGGATCTCCCTTTCCTCTATATTTTTCGAATTTGGGTGTTTCAAATCCTCGTGGAAAGGGTGGCATATAAAGATTCCTATCAAAGGGATAGGGACAGATGTCATTGAGTGAGAATTGGTTAGTCTTTACACCACTATGAAGTTGTTGGGCGAGATTTTCAACTTGTTGCCGCAACATCTCCATTTCATTTGGAGGAGGAGGTGGTGGGTTACCTCAAGGAATGTTATATCTGATGGGATCTCTACCTCTTTCTTCTTCATGGTGACTTTGTCATTCTGATGCTTGTCTTAATTAGGCAAGATCAAAGTCAGAGGGGAGTTTGGCTCCTTCTTGAGCGAGCTTTAAAAAGTGAGCATCCGCATTGCTCCTGAGTATTTCGTCAAAAAGTCTGTTAAAGAGAGGGTTATGCTGGGCCCTTTCTATTGTTGCAGGAGTAGGAGTACTTGGGTTTTTGTCATTTGCATTTCCTCCAAGTGCTTCTTGAAATTCATTGATATTTTCCTCCTCTTCTTCTTCAATTTCTACTTCTCGTTGCCTTGAGTGTGATCGGGTGCAAGCCATTTTGTTTACCAGTTTTTGTTGAAGTTGAGTGAAAATGATGATGAGTTGTTGATGAAATGAGAGATTGATGGTTGGTGAATTGTGTTGCATGTGGATCTCTAACACTTTTAAGGTAGATGTAACAGAAATTCCTTCTTTGAATTGCTTGTTTGTTTGATAAGGTTTGATGTGATAAGGTGTAGAAAAATCTAAGATGTGTTACAGATTTAACTACCTAGTAATGAGAGGATTCACTCATGAACTAGTTTTATCCTGCGTAGATGTGTCTCTTAGGATGAGCTTATCCTAGATGTAGAAACAATCTAAAAAGTGATGGGATGCATTTGATTCAAGCAATATCTAAAAGAGAACTTAGGACAAGAACCTCTTAATGTTTTGAGAGTTGGAATGGATTGATGATGAAGGGATGATGTATGAGTGAGGTAATGGATGAAATGTTTTAACTTCAATAAAAGCTTTGTGTTACAAATGGAACAAATTCTACCTCTTCCCTTTCAGGCGTTGGTGGCGTTTCTCGAGTTATGTTGTATGTGATACAAATGTTTGGGAAGAAGTTGGGATTAATCTTGCCTCGGTTTTTGTGATAACTCAAAGCTCTATATTGCATAAAAGCTCTACAGTTTAATGAGTCTGAATCAAATTCGTTTGTTTTTCCTTGAAGGTAGAGACACATGTGATGTAGAAAAACTCTATGAGAGACAAAGATTTGTCTATTTAGATAGAAGAATTTCCTCCTTTTGATCAAGGCCTTTGAGCTCAATGGTCTTCTGTTCAAGTTGATGTTCTGATGACGATTCTTCTTTCGCAAGATGTGAAGAATGGTCATAAAGTTTGATTCTTTTCTTTTTCTTTCTGTTCTTTTTGGTTGTTTTGAAAGATGTTTGGTTGGATGAATACTTGTTTTGGAATTGATTTTTTATTCTTCTTTGACAAGAAAACAAAGCAAGCACAAAAACACAAGAATGTTGCCTTAAAGGCACAAATGAGTATGGGTCTAGATCAACCCAATCCTTGGACTTTTTATGACCCTTTCCTTTAAGTGTATTTTAGGTGTTTTTCTTTCCAAAGCCTGAAGCCGGCTCAATTTGTACTTGGTCTTAACTAAAATGAAAACACTTCAAACACTTTGTATCCCGAAGGTCAAATGGCCAGTTGTGATAAATTCAGCCCACATCTTGATATTTCTTCAACTTTGGTACTACATACCTTATGAATCCTGTCGTGACAGGTAAGGATGTGATATACTAAGTCTTGCGCGAATATAACAAATAGATGATCCCTATGATGGGGGAGTCCCCACTTTTATCAAGCCACAAGTGACTTGTCAAAAAGCTATGTTTCTACTCAAGGAAATATGTATGGTGAGTATCTTGGGAGCAAAACCATCTATGCTCTTGCACTGAATTGTATCTCAAATATTCTCAATCAATAGAATGGGTGGGCTACTACTTAAAGGTGTTTAGTCATTTTTTATGTCTTTGAACATAAGTTCATTCTGCAGTGACTCACTTAAGAGCCTTGTAACTTGTGGTGGGGCCCATTTGTCCTATTGGCAAGTTACACTGTAGGAACAAATATATCCAAGACTACAGCTTTTGCTCTCACCTGATTTCTATAGCGGCTCGAAGGATTTACCGCGCGAGGTCGTTCCCAAGAGTGATGTGTCTCTTGGCAGGCCTCTCTTAAAAAGATAAAAATTTGAGTGTTACTAACACTTTTCTCTTGCACCTAGGACCACGAAAGCCAAGGGAGAGGATAGTGTGTGTTAGAAGTAGGACCACTTGACCAACTTTTTGCACAAGTGTGCCAAGCATGAAAAACACTTGTTCTTTTTAACTTGCCATCGCAATGTGTTCTAGCTATTTGGAGATGTTGCTCCAACAATCATGGTGTTCTTTTTAACCTCAAATGCAAAATTTTAAGTAAACTAGAACTTTGAAAATCCTGGTCAACTTAATTTGAAGCACGTATAAAGGAAAAATTGCTTTGCAAAATTTTTGAAACAAGTGGATTATAAGTTTTAATTGCACCAAAAATTGAAGTGTGGATTGTAAATTTTTGCTTAAGTTTGATGCTAGAAATGAATTTATTTTGTTGATTTTAGGCACCAAATGAAAAGTTAAGCCTAAACTTGCAATAAACAAAGTTGTTTTGTTCAATTTTAGAGCACCAAACACAAATTTTGATCCTAAGCTTGCAAGAAAGAAAATTTTGTGTTGTTCAATTTTAAAACACCAAAAAGAAGTTTTTGATTTTTAAGGAAGTTGGTTTTTAGACCTGCACAAGAGACAAATAGTTAGTAAAAACCGAACCTATGGTGGGCTTCCACAAGCCTAAGAATTTTTCTTTTTTCAATTACAGGGTCATTTTTACAACGTTCTGTTACAATAGCGCTACTCTATGTTTAAACAGAAGCGCTATTTAACACAAACGTGCTAAAAGAAGAAAAATGACAGGGAAGACAAAAGCGCTCAAACATGCTCAATAGCGCCAAAACAAGGTCAAAAGCGCTCAAACAATGTCAATAGCGCTGAACTTGGTACAATAGCGCTATTGTAAGAACAATAGCGCTAGAACAACAAGTTGCAATAGCGCTACAACATGATCAATAGCGCTAAAGCGCAACCTGTGTGTCAAATTCAACATTCAAACATGTTATTGGTCAAAAATAAATAGTTTTTGGGTGCTTGGATTCACATTGAGTTCACCAAATGATGCTCTGCAAAAAGGGAAGGTTAGTCAATGATAACAAAACACAAACAAGAATAAAAGCCAAAGTGTTAGTGTCAAAAATCACAAACAAAATACTTTCCTACACAAGCATATCAAAAGAGATATCAAAAGCATGACAGAATATCTAACTAAGAAAGTAAATATGATGAGGCATCTCCAAATGCCTCCTAACATGCTCTTGACTTCTTCTCCTTTGTTCCTCTCCTCTCCAAGTTCCAAAATAGTGTAGCTCTCAACAACTTTTTGCACTATGGATGCTTATGGAGGTTTGAGATTGAAGTATTTGCTCTAAATGTGAATAAAAGCTAATACTATGCTATTGATACTAAAATAATTTATTTTATCGAAAATGACAAGATATTAGTTGATTATGCTAAAATGCTCTCTTAAAATTCCTATAGCTTAAATGCATACAAGTTTTCAGGATCTAGATTATGAAGAAATGGACTCTATTTATAAGAAAAATGGAGCAATGGATGGTTGAGATTGAGCAATCTCAACAAGGGTCGGGATTGAATGATTTCAAATCCATGTGAGGGCTTTCAACCCAATCCCAAGATGACAAGTGTCAACGTGAGATAGGTTGAGAGGAGAGGGAATAAGCATTAAATGCTTGACATGACCTGGGAGTTAACTTAGGGGTTAGGGTTAAGGTTAGTTGAATGAATAAACTCTTTATTCAAGGAATAAAGCTTTTATCCAATGGATAAACTCTTGTGCAAAGGCAAAAGGGATAAACATGGTCAAAGCAATAAATTCTTGAGGAGACACATGAGTGCAAGTTGAAATAACCATAAATGGTTATGTAAGAACCATTAATGGTCATGTAAGAGCCATTAGTGGTTTTGGAAGACTTTGGAGGTTAAATTGTTGAACACATAAAGCATTTAATGCTTATCAAAGACTTTGGAGTCTTTGAGAAGTGACTTAAAGTTGCTTAGGAATATGACAATAATTAGGGGATGGATTAGGCTAATCAGGAAGGGGTTAGAAGAATCTAGAAGGGGGTTAGATTTGCAAGTGGATTTGGTGGGTGAGGGAAAATAGGATTTTTAATTAAAATAAAATTCATTTATTTCAATAAATGTGTGCAAGTTGCATTTGTAGGAAAATGCAAGTGGGGGGGGGGGGGGATTTATGATTTAAATAAATGTTTTATTTAATTTATTTAAAAGAGGAAAGAGGATTAAATTGAATAAATAGTATTTATTCATTTAATTGATTGTGAATTTGTTTTAATGAATTAATTAAAATAAATTGAATAATTATTTTAATTAATATGAGAATATTTGAAGATGAATTAATTAAATATTTAATTTAATTAGCTGATGGCTAGTGGATTTTTAATCAAATAAATACGAAATATTCATTTAATTAAACTGGACAGATTTATGTGACTACAATTATCATTCCATCAACTTGGTTTAATTTTGGGCTCAAAATCTCTTACTTCTAGTAATGTGATTAATTTATTCGCAAGAAGAGTTTTTAAATTTGATTGCAATGGTTCACCAATGTTTGTAAATTTTCTGCACATATTGAGAAAGAATGATTTTGGTTTATTGTTGTTTTCCTGATTACTCATTAGTGCTCTATTTGATAGATTGAAAATAGGTTGTTATGGTTTAACGTTATTATCACCTACTCCATCATTCACAACATTTATGTTTCTTGTCCAAAATTTTGGTTTATCATTATTGTGATTGTTATTATTATTGTTGTTGGAGTTTGAGGAATTATTTCCTTCTTTATAGAGTTTCAATTCTCCTTTCTTAACCATAGCATCCTCAATTTTGAGGCCATTTTCAATCATATTTGCAAAACTAGGAGGACATTGTAACTTCAGTGCATAACTCATTTCACTTGTGAGATTATTGATGAATATGTCTATCTTTTCATGATCTAGTACTGGTCCAGGATACCTGTTGAATAAATGTCTCCATCTCTGCAAGAAGCTCATGAAAGACTCTCCACCCTTTTGTTTAATATTGCACAAATCCAACATAGTTATCTCATGTTATATGTTGTAAGAGTATCGTGAAATGAATTTGTTCACAATTTCTTCAAATGATCCAATCCTAGATGACAACTTAGAAAACCACTCCATTTATTGTCCACTCAAACTTCTAGGGAATAACCGCATGAGATATGTTTCATTGTGAGAGAATTTCATGCTCATTATGCAGAACTCTTTGATGTGATCTTGTGGATCAATTTTCCCATCGTATTTATCATATTTTAGGATCTCACAATGTTGTGGAAATGGTACCATGTTCAAACTCCTATCAAAAGGATATGGACAAATGTCTTCTAAAGAATATCTCTTGGCACTTGTTCCATTTTGCATATCTTGAATTTCTTGTTGTAGGGTTTGTATTTGTTGAGTGAGGTTTAAAAGAGGACCATCGACACAATTTATCCCCGTATCATCATGAGTTCTTGTTTCATCATGATTTCTTCTTGTATCATCACAAGTCCTTGTGTCATCATTAGTTCTTCGTGTGTCCTCATGAGTTCTTGTGTCATCGTGAGTTCTTCTTTTGTCCTCAGGAGTTTTTGTGTCATCCTTCCTCCGATTGAGAGTTTCCTCATTTTGCTCATTATCATTGTGAGTGTTACTTGATCCTTCATTTTTTCTTAAGTTGTTTATGTCAAAATCTTGGGGAATTTTAGAACCAAATTTTGTTAACATTAGGAAGTAATTTTCTTTTCCGCCCTCCAATATTTTTTCTAGGAATTTATCAAATTTAGGATCTTGTTGGATTTCTCTAATGTTTTGATCAGTTATCCCTTCTTCTATTTCATTTCCTTGTGCCATTTCCTCATGATCTTCTACCATTTCAGGTGTTTTTTTTTTTGTTTCTTCGATTTTTCATCTCTGAGCTCTAGTTAAAATGGGCATACATGTGTTTTGAATGCTTTGTGAGGTTTCTATTCTCTATAATGTGTCTCAATAAGTGATCAATTGTTGAGGTAAATAGGATAAATTGATGTGACCACTTCTATTCAGTGATTGAGACAACCTTGATCTTTCTTGCAAGGCCTACGTTCTCAGAGGTTCATCGCCAAACTCATTTCCATGATTGTGTAGATAATGATGATAGCGGTGTAAGAATACGCAACGTTTCAATAAGAGTTTGTGATTGATGTAGAGAAATCTTATCTTTTTCAAGATCACTTTCTGACTAAGCTTCCTCTTTTTCAGATGACATGAAATGGTCATTCAAGTATATGCAAGTTTGTAAGTTTTTTAATCCTAGCTTAGAGTGCAAATTTTGTGATTTTGATATTACCAAGCTTAATAGAAATGATATATCTTATGATGGAGAATGAGGTTAGTCTGATCAAGCGTTGTAGTTTCATGATAAAGGATGATAGATCCTAATGAAAAACTATGTTTGAGAGATCAATTTATCAAATAAAATGTGATGATGCACTTTGAGATGCTGGATCTTGAACTTGTTGGAGATGAATACTTGAAAACCTTAGTGTCTAGTTTTGAATCTGCTTCGACAGAAGATAACCTGACTAAATGCCCTGAGAAGATGACCTAATCTCTATGTTTGATTGTTTGAGAAATGGGTTGTTTTTGTTTTATGGTTTTGGTGCAATTTACCAGAAATGCTGATAAAATGACCAAAAACATTGTTATACTGACTAGGAACGCTGCTATACTGACCAAGAACCTCATGAAACTGACTAGGAACTCTATTCTTCAGACTAAAAACACCATAGAATTGACCAAAAACACCGAGAAACTGACCAAAAATGCTATTATGCTAATTAGGGACTCTAAAGTTCAAAACACTAATGTTTGGACTCAATAGATGGTTGTTTTGACTCAGAGATTTGATTTTCAAACTCAGACAACTAATGTTTAGACCTAGCAAGTGCAAACTAGGAGATCTAGTATTGAAACATGAGCAAGTTGACATTCAAACCAAGAGAGTTGTAGTTTAGACCAAGAGAGTTGACGATTAGACTGAAAGAGCTAAAGTTGAACCAAGAGAGCTGACATTTAGACTGAGAGAGCTAAAGTTTAAACCAAGAACTCTAAAGTTTAGACTAGGAACTCTGAAGTTTAAAATACCGATGTTGCAATTCAGACAATGGTTGTTTTGACTCCAAGAGTTGATGTGTAGACTCAGACAACTAATGCTTAGACTTAGCAAGCTCAACCTTGGAGAGTTAATGTTGAAATATGAAAGAGCTAGCATTTACACCAAGAGAGTTGAATAGACCAATAGAGCTACTGTTAGGACTGAAAGAGCTACTATTTGGACCAAGAGAGCTATTGTTTGGGCCGAAAGAGCTACTGTTTGGACTGAGAGAGCTACTATTTGGACCGAGAAAGGTACTGTTTGGACTAAGAGAGCTACTGTTTGGACCAAGAGAGCTATTGTTTGGACCAAGAGAGATACTATTTGGATCGAGAGAGCTACTATTTGGACCAAGAGAGCTATTGTTTGGACTGAAAGAGCTAATCTGTTGTGAAACTTGTAAACTTGACAATTTGAAGTTTGAGTTTGCAATTTTTGTTGAGTTTTAATGGATGATATCTTGATGTGATTAAAAAGCACAAAAACCAGATTGTATTTGTCCCAAAGGACACATAAAGTGTATGTTCAAGAAGCTCTAACGAAATTCCAAGTTTTCATGGGTTTTGAACAATTGAAAACACACCCTTCAGTCTATCCTAAGGAGATTGGCTTCATTATTAGTTCTCAGTCTAGATGCAGAAATGAGAAAATGCAGAATATGACATTGAAATTATTAATGAAAAACTGAGAACGTTATCAAATTAACCAAAAATGCCATCCAATTAACCAAAAACGCTGCTCTGTTGACCAAGAACGTTTCTCTACAGCCCAGGAACGCTGCCAAAATGACCAAGAATGTTGCAAAATAGACCAAGAACATTAAGACAGAGACTAAAAACATTAAAGTATAGAAAAACACAAAGTCAGAGTTGAAAAATCTCCCATGAACGCCATTTGAGGTGATGGGACGCTAAAACGAAGAGTGAGAAAGTGAATCTAAAACCCGAAAGAGATAATATGTGAGTCAAAAAGAGCTAATTAGCTGGTCAATGAGATTTCCTACAAGCAAACTTGTTAAAGATCAAAGGAACTAGGCCCCATAGTGGGTGCCAATTAATGTGCTGCTAAAATTAGGGTCAATTGTAATAAACAAGCACATAGATGAGACAATATAAATGAAATTATGAAGAAAATTGAAAGCTAAATAAAAATAAACCAAAAGATCCTTTGAGATGTCCCATCTTCCTCTATTTTTGAGGACCTTGAAGGTATTGAATTTGTTGGCTCTTAGCAGAGCAATGACCTCCAAAGTGGCAACTCAAAAGTTGAGTAGCTACTTCATGATAATGCAAGTGATTTATTGCATGATTGATTGATGCACGATTTATCTAAAATGATGATTTAAGCTACATGATTGATAAATGGAAACAAAATTAATAGGCTAAAAGCTATTATAAACATGCTAATATTGTTCTAATTGCCAATTATGCTAGATGATTAATATATAAAATGTCGAAATTAAGAGGAAGGATGTCGTATGGGTGTGGTTTGCAGAGGGTCGAGCTAGGGCATCGATGCCCTAGCTCGTGATCGGGGGTGGTGCAGAGGTTTTTGGGTGCATGGAGGGGTTTGTGCAGAGCAGGGGTGTCAGGGCCATACGGGGAGCAATAGAGGGAAAAGGGGAGAAGAGCGGCAAATTGCGAGTGGGCTCGGGCTGAGCGGCTCAGCCGCCATTCCAAGCAGGCAACGGGCTCCAGCGGGGTTGGGGGCCACGGGTGGACCTCCATCCCGGGTGTGTTGGGGAGGGGTGTGGTTTTGGGGTTTTCTTACTCTTTTGGGCCCCTCTGGGGTATTGGGTGTCCTATACCTCAAGTTTTATGATGAGTATTGGTGGGGAGGCCTCAAAGGCTTAGCAAGTCATAGATTTTCATGTTGCGGTAGGCTCAAAACCCCCATCACAGAGCATGAAGACATTTAATAATAACCTTTTCTCCTCAGACTCAAGGTTTGGTAGTGTCGGTAGCTCTCGTATTTCGAAGATTAATGGTTGCTTGGAGAAATGCAGTGAGAGGCCAAAGCTGATTATTCCTCCTGAGATGATAGCGAAAGATGTCGAATATTTTTCAAAACACTCACTATATTGCAATTTTTGGGGAATGAGGGTTTCTTTGCAGTTCTTGGAAAACTGGGCGCTAAGGACTTGGGCTCCAGAGGGGGAAATGGAGATTATGCTGCTGGCAAATAACTACTTCATGGTTACCTTTAACTGCATGGAGGATCGCAATAGGGTCTTCCAAGGTGGTCTGTATTTTTACAACTAGGTGGGGTTGTTCATCAAACCATGGCATGTGGGGTTTAACCCCTCAGAGGAAGTCCCGAATAGGGTTCCTATGTGGGTCCACTTACCACATTTTCCTATGGAATGTTGTCGAGAAGATGTGCTTCAGATGCTTGCCACTCTGCTTGGAAAGCTAGTGGGATCCTCTATGCAAACCCTAGGGAGAAAGGTAATGACCTTTGCGCATATCTGTGTTGAAATTGATCTTAGTAAAGCTTTGCCATATGCTATAGATATGTGTGTAGGCTCTCATTCTTGGGTTCAACAGTTAGATTATGAGACTTTACCTTTTCGCTGTCGTCTCTATCATGAGTATGGTCATTTACAACGTAAGTGCCCTAGATATAAACCGGTGGTGCGCCAATCTCAACAGTTGGAACCGAGCCAAGATAGGGCTGAAAAAGGGAAAGTTTCTATGTTTGTCAAGGTTGGGGGAACTGATGGTTTTGCCCCAGTTAAGACAAAGAATAGGAACCGAGGACAAAAGAGGCCTTTACAGGAGAGACAGGAGGAGGATACCTTTAACAGATTTGAGGCCTTGGATGGCCTTTTCCATCAGGAAGTTAATCTGGGGTTAACACCATTGGATCAAGGTGCATTAGGGGGGGCTCCAAAAAGAGCAATTGAGGACCCTATTCAAGCCCTGCAAGTGGTTGGAAGCCAGCAAATAGAGATGGATCAACCCGTAGGGGTTCAGTTGGGACTCACTTCTGGGGTTGAGGTGAATTTGGTTGAGGGGGAGGGATCTTCGATAGCTTTGAAATTGGAACTGGCTGGGGCCAAAAGCAATAAGACCTCCACTCATCTGGGTTTACATCAGAAAGATATTAAGAAAAGTGCATCAGAGAAGAGCTCAAAGGTTGGCAGAAAGAAGGATTTGGACAAGATCAAATTGATGGGAGAAAATTTGGTTGAGTCAGGGTCAGTAAAGACTTTGGATTCTCACTTTTCCAATCCTCCAAAATGATTGTGCTTTCATGCAATGTGAGGGGCTTGAATAATGGCCCTAGACAAAAATTTGTTCAGGATATGATTAGGAATCATTCGCCTGATGTCTTATTTCTGCAAGAAACTAAACTTACAGTGGAGAGTATGATGGGTCTAGTGCCAAAGTTGTGGGCTTGAGGAGAGTGTCACTGTGTTGGGGCAGCTGGTTCCTCTAGAGGAGTGTCCTATCTTTGGAACCCCTTAAGGTTTCACCCTGTCTGGTGGGTTGCCTCTCGATCTTCGTTATTAGGAGTTATCACTAGTCTCAAGACTGGAGAATTCATTTTGTTTTCTAACATCTATGCCCCTACTGATCTTTAGGGTAAGAAAAACTTATGGTCTCATATTTCCTGTATACGAAGGCTAGCCCCTTTTCATCCTTGGAGAATGACAGGAGACTTCAATGCTATTCTAGAGCTGAGTGAAAAGAAGGGGGGGTGATGCAGTTGGAACCCTCTTCTTTCCTTTTTCAAGATAATATTTCCTTGTTGCAACTTGTTGACATTAAACTTGGTAATGGCTTGTTCACCTGGAACAATAGGAGGGTGGGAGAGTATTGGATTGCTGAGAGGTTGGATCGTTTCTTGGTTTCTAATTTTTGGATTGGTGGGGGGTGGTCCACCAGCTCGGAGATTCTTGACTGGAGAGGGTCGGATCACTAGCCCATCAAGTTGGTTTCTTCTTCGGCTCAGGTAGCTCGCTCACCTTCATTCAAATTCCAACTTATGTGGCTTTGAGATCCTTCTTTATAGACTCTTGTAGTGGAGTGGTGGAGGAAAGGGAGGCCGGCCTTTGGCACTGCCATGTACTCTTTTGCCAAGCAGCTCCAATTCGTTAAGTTTCAGCTCAAACAATGGAACAGACAGGGCTTCGAGAATATTTTTCAAGCCAAAAAAGCTACCCTAACTGTGCTGAATGGGATCACTAGCGAAATCAGAGAGCAAGGTTTGTCTAAGGAATTGCTCAAGGAGGAAGATAGGGCTGTCAAGGTGGTTGAAGAATGGGAGCTTAGGGAAGAAATTTACTAGAAGCAGAGAGCTCGTATTGATTGGCTGAAGGAGGGCGACAAGAACACTGCTTTCTTCTTCAACTCAGTGAAAGCTAGAAGGCATGGAAATTCCATCCCTGTTTTGGTTAATGACAAAGGTGAACAATGCTTATCCTTGCAGGAGATATCTAGGGAGGCGTCTCATTTTTTTCGGTCCACTCTTCAGGGAGGAATCGCAGGGAGAATCAAGGGAGGAGAACTAGGTGCTCGCTTGCATTCCTTCTCTTGTTGCGGGGGAGATGAATGAGCAGCTTTTGTGTCCTATTTTTTTGGAAGAGCTTGAGAGGATTGTCTTTCACATGAAGAAAGGCAAAGCTCCTGGACCGGACAGGTTCCTAGTAGAATTCTTTCAAGAATTCCGGGATGTTATCAAGTTGGATTTATTGGAGGTTGTGCAGGAGTCCCAAAGGAATAAGCAGATGCTTCAGGCATTGAATGCGACTTTCATTGCACTTATCCCCAAGTGTGAGGGGGCTGACCGGTTAGGCCAGTTCCACTACATCTCTCTTTGCAATGTGATTTATAAGATCATCTCTAAGTTGATAATGGATAGACTGAAGAAGTGCCTGGGGAATGTTATCTCTAAGGAGAAGAGTGGGTTTGTGGAAGGGCATCAAATTTTGGATGGGGTGGTCATTGCTACGAAGACTATTCATTCTATGGCAACCTCCAAGGAAAAAGCTTTGTTTATCAAGTTGGATATGGCTAAGGCGTACGACAGAGTTCGGTGGTCCTTCCTTCAGAAGATCCTCAAGGCGTTTGGTTTTGCTAATGAGTGGATTCAGTGGGTTATGAGTTGTGTTATGACTACTTCTTTCTCTGTGCTTATCAATGGAGATCATACTGAGTTGTTTGGTGCATCTAGGGGTCTCCGTCAGGGGGACCAGTTCTCCCCTTATTTATTCATTCTTCTGGATGAGGGTCTAGGGAGGCTGATTAAGCATAATGTGGGTTTGGGGATTATTCAAGGTTGGAGATGGGGTAATGACTTACAGTCGCAGTCTCATTTATAGTTTGTGGATGACACGACTCTTATGGGGATTTCTCAGATCAGAGAAGCTAATAATCTACATATGGTCTTGGATGTTTATCTTGCGGCGTTTGGCCAACTAATCAATGAGGATAAATCTTCTATCCTCTTTTTCAACACTCCTAAAGCTATTCAACAGAGGATTGCTCTTATCTTGAGATTCCAAGTTGGCTCCCTACCTTTGATTTATTTGGGTATCCCTATCTCTCTTGGTAACCCTCCTAGGGAGTCTTGGCAGGGTATCTTGGATAAATTTCACTTGAAAGTTGAACATTGGACTCATAGATGGCTATCCTTTGCTAGGAGGGTTCAATTGATTTAGTCAGTGGTTCAGGCTCTTCGGATCTATCATTGTATGCTTCATGTGGCTCCTAAGTGGTTCTTGAAGGGTCTGGATGCTCTGGCTAGGCAATTCTTATGGGCAGGCAATCTTTCCTCTTCAAAATGGAGTCTTGTCAATTAGGACTTGGTTTGTAGTCTGAAGCAGTCAGGGGGGCTTGGTTTAGGACAATCTATTCCTTTTGGGGAGGCTCTAGCGGCTAAATTATATTGGAGGTGGTGTGTGGAGCAGGATCGGGGCTGGGCCAGGATTTTGGTCAACAATTATATGCAGAGGGTCCCGATGGAGGAAATCCCTAGATATCCGCTTGAGGGAAAGGGCTCTTTGATCTGGTATACTCTCAAGAGGGGGGATTCTCTCATTAAGACAAGACTCTTTTGGATTTGCAGGAGGGGGGAAGAGGTCCTTTTCTGGAACGACTCTTGGGATGGCTATCCTCCCATTCTTGATCAGTTCCCTAACCTTGGGAATCTGTACCAAAGGTTTTTGGAGGATGGATGGTCAAGGGTGAGTGACTTCAAGGTTTTTTATAGGAGTGGATGTTTGGAGTTGGAGAGGTGGAAGTTTCCTGATGAGTGGTCAGTTGTCGGGATGGAGGAAGAGTGTGCGGAGTTGTAGGGCATTTTGGCGAGTAGGCACTGTAGCTCCCTCAAGGGTAGGGATGGGTTGGCTTGGTCTCCCAATCCTAAGGGTTTGTTTACAGTGGCTAGTGGATATAGGTAATTGTTGTACCGAAGACTTGAGGGAAGAGAGGTGAATTGGTGGAAACAGGTGTGGAGTAATGTGTCTTGGCCGAAATGTAATTGCTTTGCTTGGACTTTGGCTTTGAATAGATGTCTAACCTGGGATAATATCTGCAAGTGGGGATTTCTGGGGCCCTCTATCTATGTTTTGTGTGGTAATGGGGAGGAAGATTCCTCACACCTGTTCTTCATATGCCCTTTCTCTCTATTGATTTGGCATTATTGGTGGGGGGTGTGGAAGCATCCTTGTATCCACATGGATTCTCTGGTGGAGTTCTGGAGTAGTTTGGGCAGACCTCCTATCCTATCCTCCTTCCTTTAGACTATCTAGTATATTGCGCCCATCTTCATTCTGTGACATATCTGGCTCGAGAGGAACAGGGGAATCTTTCGTGAGGTCAGACTATTTGTTCAACAAGTTTGGAATAGGATCATTGCAATGATTCAGGAGACGATGGAATTGAAATGTGAGGTCAATTTTCCTTTGGGCAGAGATGAGACTGATATTGTGAGTAGGCTTGGTCTACAGGAGTTGTCTCCAGCCTCAACTTGTGTCAGGAGAGGTAGACGGGCCATGAAGAAGGTGCAAAGGATGGGAAGGTGGATACTCGCTCAGGATGAGTTTATCAAGATTAACACTGATGGCTCATCTAGGGGTAACCCAGGCCCTGCTGGAGTTGGTGGTGTTGGAAGGAATAGCATGGGGGAGGTTGTTTTCCTCTTTTCGGTGCATAAAGGGTGGCAGTCTAATAACTTCATGGAGGGATTTGCGATTCTTTATGCCCTTGAACGTGCCTGGGAATTGGGACGAAGGAAGGTGATTTGTGAATCGAACTCACAAATTGTTGTTAACTTGTTGATGGAGCAGAAGGTGAGTGGGATTCAGTGGCAGTTGGCAGGGATTGTTCAGCAGATTCTCCAAATTAGTTCTTTAATGGAACAAGTCTCTTTCATCCACATCCCTCGTGAATGGAATAGAGCAGCTGATTGTTTGGCCAAGTGGGCCTTAAAACATGGTAGTGATTGGAAAGTTGAAGGTTGGGAGCATCTCTCCGGGGATTACTGTTAGGACTTGCAAAAGATTTTTACTAAGGACATGGTTGGGTATGAAGTTGGATGAGTTGGGGTTGGTTTGGTGGTTCCTTCCTGGAGCCTTGGGGCTCTGGGTCTCTATGTAATTCTTGTCTCTAATTTTCAATAAAGTTTTTATCCCTTTATTCAAAAAAAAATATATATAAAATGCATATAGTAATGATGCTAAAATCTAGGATGCCAGGAGATCTTTATTGCTCCAAAATGAGGGGTATTTATAAGAATTCCAAGGCCAAAGTTGAGGTGGTAGGAATCAAGGATCTGGATTTGATTTGAAGATATCAAGGGCTACTATTGAGGAAGTTGGAGAAGAGGTTGGAGGAAGGGACACATGTCATCTCTATGGTGACAAGTGTCAAGGAACCTTGCTCATGAGAGGGTAAGTGTCCAAGGGAGAAGACATGTGGCCAAAGTGCCATGTGTCTCAAGGAGGGAATATCCAACCCATAGGAGGTTAGAATAAAAGAGGTTAGGATGTGCAAGATAGGATAGGGTTAGTTAAACCCAGGATTAGATAGAATGTGTTAGGTTAGGGGGTGATTAGGCTAGGTGGTTAGAAGTTAGGAGCCATGTGCTCAATTTTAATTTTGAAATTCAAATAATTGAGAAAATTGATAATTAATCTCAACAAACTTGGATTTGTTAATTTTAATTATGAGATTAAAAGAATTGATTTAAATGGAGGGAATTAATTAATTTAGAATTAATTAATAAAAAAGGGAGGTGTGAAATGAACTATATAAATAAATCACTTAGATTTATTTATAAGCGGATGAATAGGGAAATTAATCAAATTACTTGTGAATTCAATTAATTGGGAAGGAGATTAATTAAATAATTGCGTATTTGATCAATTATCTTCAAACCATTTTTTGGTGTATACATTTGGTCATGTTTCTCATGGGTTCAAATCTCAAGATAAATAAAAAATTGGGCTTCACTTCCATGCTTCCAAATTTGGAATAGTAGGAAGACTAGCAACAAGTGTGGATTTCTTACCTAGTAAACCATGGAAAAAGATGAAGATAAGTTCCATTTTTTTCAAATATAAGTTTTATCTTCTCCAAAAATAGTTACTTTTATAATTTTGATAGGAAAAACATTTTTTTATAAAAGTAGAATTTTTCAAATGAGATTTTTTTTTAAATGGAAAATATTTTTTATTTTATGATATTGTAAAATAAGTTATTACAATGCATAAAAAATTTAAAAATAAAATTTACAAACCTTAGAATAAATCATAACGTTTAGTAAATGATGTCTTTAGTTCATATTTATTGTTCAAGCTATCACAATTTAACTATCACGTCTAACATTTTTGTAACAAGAGTATTTGTGGCTTAGTCACTATAAATTACCAAATGAGAAATAAAAATATTTTTTATGTTTTATTGTGTCTGTTATCCATTCATTACTATCATGAGACATAAATTATGATAGGAAGTAGGCAATTATTGTTCATAAGCCATATCCTTTTCATTTGTTGGCTAAGTGCCAAATAACTCTCTACTTTCACATGCTTTTAACATTAATTTCATGCATCTCCAAGTAAATCAAAAGAACGAGCTTCTTCCATGTATTGACTAATATATTAAAAGGGCAAGCATATTGAAAGGTTTGGTACATTAGTTTTGTGGTATATAAAAAAGGAAACCTATCGGGGTTAAGTTATGAGATGTTGTGAATTGCAATTATCTTTGAGAATTATTGGTAGAACTTGACTTGGACATATTTGTATAGTCTTTGTAATCATGTCCACGTAATACAATGAGGACATTTTATCCTTGCAAATTAATGTCAATAACCAACAAGAAGCAAGAATAATATTTTAATTTTAATATCAATAAAAGCCTTTATTTTTGTTACAACAAGAAATCAATAGATTGGTAGATTAATTATGAGATTAGATATCTAGTGTCTCAATAAAGAAGAAAGATGTTGTCAAGAACAATGTTTCTTCTTCACATAGTTTAATTCAAAATAATGGTAAAGACGAAAGGTTCTTGAAAAAAGTGCTCAACCCCCTCATGTGTCACAAGACAAGGTTGTTTTGTCTAAATAAAAAAAGTGTATTGCCAAAATCCATCATGAATATAATACATGCTAGTCATTCTATTCTTGAATCTCCAAAATTTGTGTGAATTTGGACAATAATTGTGTGTAAAAAATTGTGAATGTAAACTATTGAAAAGATAAACTAAATAATTAACAAACACATATTTCAACCACACTCAAGAATAGGACGCTAAGAAGGAAGAAAAACTAAATAAACAAAAATTAAAGTGCAAACTCCATATTCCTCCTTCGATTTGATTGTCCCTTGATTTGATGTGTGCTTTCTATATGGTAGATACTTGATTGTGCTCCATGATAGTAAATGAAAAGATGAAAACTAAGCAAGATGTGATACAAAATGCTATGCTAAATGGATGTGATCATGCAAAAAGATGAGTGAGCATTTTTGCATTATGAGAGTATGAAAATGAAAGTGGATAGCTAAAATGGCATTATAACAGTATGAGAATATGAAAGTGGATATCTAAAATGGCATTATAATGGTATGAGAATGTGAAAGCAGATGGATTGTGAAGGAAAATGGGGGGTTTAAATAGGCTTAAATGAGAGATGGAGAGGCATGAGAATAACACGTCAAAGGAATGGCATGTCCTTGAGGACACATGTCCATTTGGGAATGAGACACCCAAATTAGAAGGTTCTATTCCAAAAGAGATAACAAAACCATGATGTTCTCATGTTTGAAGAAATTTGGGACATTTTCCCAAATTTTAGGAAACTTCCCCAAATTTTAGGAAATTTGAGATATTTTGGGAATGTGCATACATATGGAATGTGAAAGAAGTTGGAAGAAATAATATAACGATGACTAAAACCTAAGGCTAATTAATAAGTTAAGTTAGAGGAAGAATTAGATGGGGGTTAAAGTTAGGAGACATGTGAGGAAATAGAATTAATTTAAATAGTTAGTTACATTATATTTCCATGACTTAGGCTATTTAGGAATACACACATATGGAGTGGAAAGGAGGTTGGAAAGGATAAAAGAATTCATTTCCAAATATTAGGATATTTAAGAATACACACATGTGGAGTGGAAAGGAGGTTGGAAAGAAATAAAAGGATTCATTTCCAAATATTAAGATATTTCTAAATATTAGGATATTTAGGAATACACACATATGGGGTGGGAAAGTAGTGGGAAGAAATAAAAGAATGACTGAAACCCAATGTTAGTTAATGGGTTAAGTTAGAGGAAGAGTTAGATGATGATTAAAGTTAGGATGCATGTGGGGAAATATAATTGATTAATTATATGAGAGAATTTAAGAGGAAAAAAATCAACATGGATTAAATAATCAAACTATGCATTTGATTTATTTAATAGAAGAAGGGATCAAATTTAATTAATTGATTGATTCATGATTGTCAAATAATTAATTAAAGGAGGACTATAGCATAATTAACAAAATTAATTAACTAGAAGGAGGGAACACTAATTAATTAAATAATGCGTAATTATTTAATCTAAGAGCATTTAGGATAGCTAAATTAAATTAATCAAATTTAGGTGTCTACGATAATAAAACCCAACAAATATCACATTGGTCTAAGGTATATATCTATTATAAATATTTATATGCTAGAATAGTTCAAACCTATCAATTTTGTGTCTAAAGATATTTGAAACTATGGTCAAGATAAGTCTTAACTACTTGTTTAGTCCCATGAAATTAACAAATTGCTAAGACAATCAAAATTAACTTGCACTAAAATTCATCAAGTTCAAACATGTTGTCATTAATGGCATTGAGGCCATATCTCCACTAATTATTTTGGTCTACATCCTTGTCTATAATGTGGTCAATGCACACATTTCGCAAAATTATGTTATCTTAGATATTAGCATGTAAAATAAATGCAACATGTGCATTTACAAAGACAACCCATTCCAAATTGATAAACTAAGGTTCTCTTGTTATCAATTTTTTTAAGGAGAGTCTAATCCACCATGTTAGATAATAGCCCATTTACTTTTAGCATGAATATTGTTGATCCACTTGATAATAGTCAATTTTATAATATTATTGAGAAATAATATGAAAGCTTGTTAAACCTGTCTACTCGTGGCATAGATGTCAATGTAATTGATGAGGATCTCAATATTACAAATATTATTAATAATTATATTATAAGAGACAATCTACTAAAAAAATTCTCATAGAGGATAATTATGCATTGAGTGCTTGTGATCTGCCACTCTTATTGGGATATTGATTATGAGCATGTTGATACTAACATATATGTAGCTTAATATAGATTATTTGATATTACCTCTGGTTGATTATACTTTTTCACTTGAGTTGTAATTTGGAAACTCGAAAGGGCTACTTACAAACTCTTATTATTGAGTTAAAAAATTAAAAGGTTAGCTTAACATAAATACTCATAATAATAAAAAATGAGGGGTTATGCATCTATCTACGTAGATTTATGTACAAAGTTCTCTTGATAAGGAATAATACTAAGATTTGGATTTTAAAATCTCCAAGCATGGTACTTAGAGATTTCTCATATTGTGCATTGAGGATTTGTCATTGCAACAAAATGTAAACTACAAGATATTGCCGCTTATCACCACAACATCTTAGTAAGTAATGTTCAATTCAATATTTGAACACTTAATATTATCTCTTTGTTATGGTTTATAATAACTATGAATGGAGTGAGATCATCATGTGCCTTCATTAAATATATGTAGTTTTTCTACACAAGAATATTTTTTGTATCATGTGTCTTCATTTGAGAACATTATGGATGGAAAGTAGCTCACATTTTTGTCTTGATAATAAGTTAGGTCATTCAATGCATGCTTCAATATACTTTTGGGTTACTCATGGGTGTAATAAGCCTAGATTATCTAGTTCTCAGGCCAAATGGTGTTGCTACAACACATTTTTGGGTTACATGGGTACAATTAGCCTAGGTTCTCCAATTTTCACTCTCTTTGGAGAGAGAAGTGAAAGCCAATATTTGAACTATATTCTTATACAAATTTATTATAATTCAAAATAAAGAAATGGTAGTGATTCACAAATTTCACAACAAAAGCTTGTAGTATTCAAAATGGGATATAACATCATGAATGATTGACTTGATTTAAGAAAATTTTAAAAATTAGTTAACAAGTCAATATCTTAGATATAAAAAATCATCCTTGAAACTCCCATGCTATGTCATTGAGATCAAAAAAATCACCCACATAGCTTGCGTGAGTAACAAAATAATCCAACACATGGTCAACAGTAATTTGCTCATGTGGTGAGAGAAACAAAAAGCACCGTGGGAGAAAGGGAACATTTGTCATGACTCTAAATAAGAGTGACAACTAAACCTTGAGGCCATATAGTCATTGCCCCAACCATATTCACTATTTGATAAGGCTCTATGAAATAAAAAAGACATACTACCACTTAATAAGACTCCAAACTACCTTTTTATAGTGCCCATCCCAACTATTATAATGTAACTTGAAATAACTCACTAAAATATAAATAAGAATAATAAACTCTATATGCATCATAGTGACATTTTAGATTGTGGCAAAAATAACTGACTATTCAACACACACACACACACACACAAATACTAAAAGCAATACAAATTGCTCTCAATAATGATTTCTATAAAGGCTTGCTTTGAAGGACATATAACAACTATATAAATGCTCGTAGCATTGTTATCAAATAAATTTGATTGTTATACGTGTACTTGTAATAATATAAAAATCCCTACAAGGTTACTATAAGTTGTTAGAAGCAATCAAGAAGGAAGACTGAGAGGAGGGGGTGAATCAATCTTCATCAGAAAACAAATAATCAAACACCAAAGCATAAACTGATAAACTGTAGCAAATGAAAGATAAGCAAACGAACAACACAACACACAAAACCAATATTTTTGACGTGGAAAACCTGGTTAAGGGAAAAACCACAATCGGAACCCACCCACAATAAGATGATACTTTGCAGTAGTATGTGAAAATATTACAATGGGGAATGCACATGCATTCAGGAACATTGCCTAAAAGATATATGACCACAAGGCTCTAACCCTCAGGGAAGTCTCAATGACTTACAAAATGAATCGAACTACAATCCGAAAGAAATGAACTGCAATAGTAGCATCTACATATGCCTGATAACAGTTCTGGTTAAGCACAGTTGTTTGCTCTGCAACACCGATCTCACCATAACACTCCACTGAATGATATGTCTCCTTTTCGCACATACAAATCTCTCTGATAATGTAGACATCACACCAAAACCTAAATTACATAAGTATATTACCTATATATACAAATCATCAACCTTGATAGCAAGGTCGGCTAAACCCTCAACTCACAAATACAAAATTACATTACATGATACAAAAATCAACCACCAGATCAATATTATGATTTACATTACATAGCATGGACCTAATTTAAATTCTCAAATGATCATATCCATTAGAAATCGCGCTAAGATCAACCGCAACATGTTACACCACCAAAGATACCACATAACACACAAATCATCACTGGTTGATAGAAATCACCAAAACTCGCACAACAATCAATGCAAATCACCAAAAAAAATAGGACATGATTAGGAAACACCAGAAAACATGTTAGAATCATCCAAAACAGTTGCACCAAATCCACCTTTCAAATCTTCATCAATCAATGACTCAAAGCTTAAGAACACAACCAAACACCAATTGTCACAAAGAAAGATAACTTGCGGGTCACCAAATCATGAACCATTTGAAATGAAGATACACAAGATCATCCCAAACAACATCCCAAAATCTCAGCACAAGATCTGATCATTTCGGAATATACCGGAGGGAATACCAACAGGAACACCAACAAGAAACACCAGGAACCGGTAAACAAAGAACAACAAACCGGATCATTAAATCTTCACATGCTCACCGGAAAAACACACAAGAATATGTTGACATCAATGACAAAAATATATCCAAGTCCAACAACCAAATCCAACAGACTACAACAATATCCCAACAATCTCAACAATCTCCCCCTTTGGCATTGATGGCAACATATGAATATGAAAAATAATCAATGTAAAGAAAGAAGATATCACCAATAAACTCCCCCTAAGATCATGATAGATAATGTAGTTTTTCACATGATCTCTCCCCCTTTGACAACAATGACAAAACTCTCCAAAAATAGAAAACCAAACATGTTCTCCTCCTTTGAATAAGAAACACAAATCTCTCTCCACTAAAACACAAAAACATGAATCTGTTACAACCAAATCAACAAACTACTCCAGCAGATGAGAAACACTAACACATCAATCCGGATAAGAAGAATAAGGCTTTGAAATCCACCAGATCAATGAAAATCAATGCATCTAGTTCTCATCAAGAGGGGTGGTTACCCCTAGCTTATTTCTCAAATAGACAAATGTATCTGCAGGCAAAGGCTTAGTAAAAATATCAGCAATTTGTTCCTTTGTAGATACATATTCCAGCTTCACCTTCTATTCACTAACTTGCTCCCTCAAGTAATTGTATCTGATTGATATATGCTTAGTATTTGAATGTTGTACCGGATTCTTTGACATGTTTATAGCACTGAAATTATCACAGTATATAATAATAGGCTCATCATAAATAATTCTGATATCTTTCAACATTTGTTTCATCCAAACTATCTGAGTACAATTACTAACAACAACAATGTACTCAACTTTAGCAGTAGATAGAGATATTGAGTCTTGTTTCTTGCTAGCCCATGAAACCAACATTTTACCCAAAAAGAATGCTCCACCGGCAGTACTCTTTCGGTCATCTACATCACCTGCCCATTTTGCATTAGTGTAAGAACACAACATAAAATCATCTTTCTTAGGATACCATAAACCATAATCCACAGTTCCCTTAAGATATCGAAATATTCTTTTAACAACAGTAACATGACTTTCCTTTGGATCAACTTGATATCTAGCAGCCATACATACAACATGCATAATGTCGGGCCTAGTCTGAGTAAGATATAATAGTCCACTAACCATAGATCTATACAAAATCTGATTAGCTTTAGGAGATTCATCATTTTTAGATAATTTACAATCAGTCACCATAGGAGTTCCAACTGGTTTGGAATCATCTATTCCAAACTTCTTCAACAATTCCTTCACATACTTGGTTTGAGATATAAAGATACCTTTTCTGTCTGTGCAATCTACAAACCTAAGAAAAATTTCATCTCACCAATCATAGACATCTCAAATTCTTTTTGCATATGACCAGCAAAATTCATACTCATATCATCATCACCACCAAAAATAATGTCATCAACAAAGACTTCAACAATTAGAATATTATCATTTTCAATTTTAAAGTACAAATTACTATCAACAATACCCTTAGTGAATCCTAATTTCAACAAGTATTTATCCAATCTAGCATACCAAGCTCTAGGAGCTTGTTTTAATCCATAAAGTGCTTTCTTCAACTCGCACACCATATCACCATCATCCGACGGTGAAAATCCATCAGGCTGTTCAATGTAGACTTCTTCTTCTAGATCACCATTCAAAAATGCAGATTTGACATCCATTTGATATACCTTGAAATATTTATAAGCAACATAAGAAAGCAACAACCTAACAGCTTCAATTCTGGCAATCAGAGAAAATTTTTATTCATAATCAATTCCTTCTTGCGGTGAATACCCTTTGCAGGCCAATATTTTTTACTACTTCGTCGGCTTCATTCAATTTATTTCTAAAAACTCATTTAGTGCCAATAGAATTTTTATCCTTAGGTCTAGGCACAAGTTCCCAAGTATTATTCTTTTCAATCTGATCTAATTCTTTTTACATGGCCCTTATCCAATTCTCATCTTTACAAGATTGAACAACATCTTTAGGTTCAACTTTGGATATCAAACGTACCTCTTATGCAACTAACCTTCTTCTAGTCATCACACCTTTATTCTTGTCACCAATAATCTGATTCTCAAAGTGATTTAATATAACATACCTCAGAGTCTTCTGATTCTCAAATTCCTGCACATCATCACCAGTAGCAACAACATCCGGATTAACAATCTCTGTCTCTACTGAATCATTCTACTTAGGTTCTTAATTCTGAATAGGATCTAAAACAACATGCTGACCTTTATCATAAACTATGATCTCCTTTCCAAGGTTCTCATCGACCTTCACACATGCACTCTCAACAATCTTTCTCAATCTCTTGTTATAGCACCGGTAGGCTTTACTCTTTGTGGAATATCCCAAAAAGATACCTTCATCACTTATAGCATCAAACTTTCCAATATCCTCATCTCTCTTGATATAACATTTGTTACCAAAAACTTTAAAATATTTCACAATAGGAAAATGACCAAACCAAAGCTCATAAGGGGTCTTATCGATATCACCTTTGATATAAACTCTGTTAAATTTGTAGACTGCAGTGCTAATGACTTCTCTCCAAGAGATCTTCAAAACATTTCCTTCAATCAACATAGTCCTTGCAGCATCCAAAATAGTATGGTTCTTCCTTTCAACAACTCCATTCTGTTGTGGGGTTCTAGGAGCAGAAAGTTGTCTTCTTATTCCATGTATCTCACAGAAAGAATTGAACTCATTGAAACAAAATTCTCCACCTCTATCAGATCTTAGACACTTTAGCTTCAATCCGGACTCAGTTTCAACTATAACTTTGAATATCATGACTTTCTCAAATGCTTTTGATTTCTCCTTCAAAAAGACAATGCACATCATCCTGGAATAATCATCAATTAGCAACATAAAGTATCTATCTCAATGCACACTTCTAACATTTGTAGGTCCACATAGGTCAGTATACACAAGATCCAACAATCCATCTAATGTATACCATTTGTTCTTGAAAAAAATTCTTGTTTGCTTACCCAACTGACACTCCTTACATACTGGATTAATAGGTTTAACAATCTTAGGCAAATCTCTAACAGCATGTGTAGAACTAATCTTGATCAGTGAATCAAAGTTTACATGACATATCCTTCTATGCCATAACCAACTCTCATCTATCTTAGCAATCAAACAACTTTTCTCACTTGCATTCAAATGAAAAATGTTTCCTTCAGTCTTAGTCCCAAATGCAATCTCTATACCAGAGGCATTCAAGATTTTGCATTTACCATCCTTGAATTGCAGATCATAACCCTTGTCAACCATCTATCCAACACTGAAAATATTATTCTTCAAACCTTCAACATACAAGACATTATTAGTGTTATGCTTACCATCAAAATAAATATAACCTCTCCCATGGATTACATAGGCTTTGTCATCTTCAAATCTGACTATTCCACCATCATACTTTTCCATGCTTACAAATTTTCTTTTTTCACTGATCATATGATGTGAATAACCGCTGTCAATTACCCATATACTCTTTTCTTCAACTTTTGCAGCCAAAGCCTTTTCTTCAACATGACAACTAGTGGAATCAATAGGCACAGGTCTATCTTCCTTAATGACAATAAACACAACTTCATCTCCTTTTCATTCTTCATCTATAACACCTTCATCTGCAATATAATAACAGTTCTTCTAGTTCCTAAACTTCCAGTGAGATTTATAAGGCTTAGCATACTTCGCATGCTTCTCATATCTATCATTCTTATCATACTTATCAAACTTATCATGTCTGTCATACTTAGCTATTCTCTCCAGACATTTAGAAGCAAAATGTCCTATCTTATTGCAAGTAAAACATTTCAAAGGCAACTTTCCATCATACTTACTGATACCTTTAGGCAATCTCCAGGCAATCAATGCTTCAAGCTCATCAAGATATCTCTCTTTCTCTGAAATCTCTCTTCTTTCTCTTTCATACCTGGATATCCTGCATTCATCAAGATCATACTTCTTCTTATCGGAGACATATGTTGATGCTTTAAATGCTATCTAAAATTTTTCATGCAATTCTCCAAATTCACTCAGCTCAAATGCAACAAGTTTTCCAACCAACCTATCTCGTGTTACTGTAGTTACACTCTGGATCTCATCTATAGCAACAACCTTATGTTTGTAAGCAAGAGGTAAAGATCTCAACACCTTAGCAACGATCTCATCTTCATCAATCTTCCCACTGGCACATCTGATACCAACGACAAACTCATTCAACTTAGCCATGTATGAATGTATGTTCTCATCATCTCCCAACTTCAATGTCTCATACTTTCCTTTCAAACTCTACAACTTAGCAACTTTTACTTGACTATCACCTTCATACAGGATCTCAAGCTTCACCCAGATCTCATGTACGGTCTAAAGTTCCATTACATTTGTCATTTCAAAATCAGTCAGGGCACCGATTAATGCTTCCTTCACTCTAATATTATATTCAAATTCCTTAACTTCATCAGGAGTGGATGGTCCATTATGAGGAACAACATAGACATTCTTAGTAATCTTCCAATAATCTTCTCCAAGACATTTCAAGTGCACCTCCATCTGATTCTTCCACATAGTATAGTTGCTTCCATCAAACCTCAAATTGTCCTTCTTGAAAAGAATACCTTGAGTTGCCATCTTGGATCTCCTCAAGTGATTAAGCTTCTACCGGAGGATCTAGCTCTGATACCAATTATTAGTAGCAATCAAGAAGGAAGATTAAGAGCGGGGGTTGAATCAGTCTTCACCAGAAAATAGATAATCAAACACAAAAGCATAAACTAATAAACTACAACAACTGGAAGATAAGAAAACAAACAACACAACACCAAGATTTTTGACGTGGAAAACCTAGTTAAGGGAAAAACCATAGTGGGAACCTACCCACAATAAGATGATACTTTGTAGTAGTATGTGAAAATTTTACAATGGGGAATGTACATGCATTTAGGCACACTGCCTAGGCTCACAACCCAAAATATATATGCCCAAAAGGCTCCAACCCTCAAGGAAGTCTCATTGACTTACAAAATGAATAAGACTACAACCCAGAAGAAATGAACTACAATAGTAGCATCTACATATATCTGATAACAATTCCGGTTAAGCACAATTGTCTATTCTACAACATCGATCTCACCACAACACTTCACCGAATGATATATCTCTTTTTCACACACACAACTCTCTCTGATTTTGCAAACATCACACCAACATCTAAATTACATAAGTATATCACCTATATATACAAATCATCAACCTTGATAGCAATGTTGACTATACCCTCAACCCTCAACTCATAAATACAAAAAATATATTACACGATACAAAGATCGACCACCAAACTAATATTATGATTTACATTATATAGCATGGACCTAATTCAAATTCCCAAATGATCATATCCATCGAAAATCACGCCAAGATCAACTGCAGCACGTTACACCACCAGAGATACCGCATAACACACAAATCATCACCGGTTGATAGAAATCACCAAAACTCACACAACGATCAATGCAAATCACCCAAAAAAATAGGACATGATTAGGAAACACCATCAAACGCATTAGAATCATCTGGAATAGTTACACCAACTCCACCTTTCAAATCTTCATCGAGCAATGACTCAAAGCTCAAGAACACTACCAAACAACAACTGTCATGAAGAAAGATAACTTGTGGGTCACCAAATCATGAACCGTCTAAAATGAAGCTACACAAGATCATCCCAAACAACATCCCAAAATATCAGCACAAGATCTGATCATTCCAGAATATACCGAAGGGAATGCCAATAGGAACGCCAATAGGAAACGCCAGGAACTGGTAACCAAAGAACAACAAGCTGAATCAGAAAACATTCACAAGCTACCCGAAAAAACTCGCAGGAATATGTTCATTAATGACAACAACATATCCAAGTCCAACAACCAAATCCAATAGACTACAACAATCTCCCAACAATCTCAACAACTCAACATAAGTAGCATTCACCTTGTTGCAAGTGAATTTAATATAGGCTAAAATATAACTTATTTGATATATAGACTTTCACAACTAAACATTTAAACAATAAGTGGAAAGGAATGGGAAAGGATGTGGTGGGAGAGAGGGTTGTGGTGAAGGTTGATAGTGACATCCTTGAACAAGGAGGAATTAAAGGTGTCAAATTTAGCTTGCACAACACCCAAGTAATGGATAAGATTGTGATATTGCTATCAGGATTCATCTGTGTAGTTTTGAGTCAAACTCATTGACCCATGATTCACAAGTAGTGGTTCACAAGAACCCATCTCTTGTGAGAATGAATGGAACACTTAACACTTATTAATGGGTTCTGTAGACACTGAAAAATGTCTTTTCATCATGTACTAATTATTCATTCTAATTAATTAAGTAATTCTTTAAATTATTTAATTAAGCTAATTAGTCTTCTAAACTGACTCAATCATCATTCTTCATCTTATTAATGATCGAATATCTATTCTCTAATTAATTAATCAATCAACCCTATCTCAAATATTAATAAAACATTATTTATTTAATTAATTATGATTAATTTCTTAATTAAATAATCTTTATTGTTTAGTTAATACCATTTCTAATGTTTAAATAATTTCATTTAAATTATTTAAATTTATTTATTTATTCCTCCAATTCCCCAAATTCAAATTTCAATTAATTTCATCTAATTCCAAATCTAAATTTCAATTAATTTCATGTGCATTTCAACATTCGAAAGTCCAAATTCAAATCCAAATTGAAAATGAAAATCAAATTCAATTCCAAAATCCTGCAGCACATGTTGAAATCATAATCGATTAATCAAATCAATTAACTCTTAAATCACCCCTTTTCACTCCAAATCACCTTTTCTGACTGATCAATCAATCCACTTATCTCTCCAATCAATTTAGTCCTCTAATCCATGTATTTAGTCAACTAGCTACTCTATTCAGTCTACAGGTTAATCAATTGAGTTCACTCTCCAATCAACCCTGTTAACAGACCAATCTATTGAGTTAATAGATCTATCTAAATCAGTTGACTATCAATCAGGACTTGAGTTCAAATCCTCACCCCTTCTGTGTTGAAAATCTATATAAACAACATCACTTTCACAAATCAGTCTAGATCAAACTCTTCAAAGCAATTGCCATCTTATGCAGGAATTTTAGTGTAATACCTAAGAGCCACCCACGTAATTTCATAGAAGAACAATGGAAGTCACAATGTAGGATGAGGGAGTTTCATTTACTTGAATTTATTCTTATCTTGTGTTAATTCTATTGGTTTATGTTTGATTATACTTGATTAGTTAGAGATTTGTAATCGTCTTTACCCCCTAATCAGATTTATAAATTTTTTTATGATATTCAAGCATGAGTACAATTGGTGAACCCGACGTGAAGCAACCTTCTTATAATTTTTTTGGTTTTTTTTTAGGCCTTGTATGGAACATAATTTTGTGATGCGCAATTGTAGTTATAGCAATTCACATTTGGTCATTTTGATGTGTAATTGTCATCATATTAGTTCGCAATTGTAGTCATTCTAATTTGCAATTGTTAATTCTGATTTGCAATTGTAAAAGTAGGTCAAATTTTATTTTTGTTTGTTGTTTCTACTTTTCTGACATTTGTGTTGCTAACCCAGAAAAATCTTGCAATTTTGGAAAAAAATATTTTTTATGCATGTTCCTAACCCAATTACTGGGTGACATTCAAAATTTTAGGTATTGGAAAAAGAAAAGAGAATAGAAGACAACAAAAAGCCTATCAGAGTCTTGTGAAGGCAGAAAGGAAGATCCAAGAAATCGAAGAAGAAGAAGCCATAACCTGATACCACAAGAATATACATGGATTCCTTGCTAAATTTGATTTCTTTGATGATATTGAAGTAATAGCCCGAGTCATCTGGAGTGATATGCTTGCAAACTGATTTACCTCTTCTATCTTTTGTCTTTGTCATACTGTGTTTAAGTAATTCGCAATTGTTCAGATTTATGTTTGCACTTGTGCTAATAGAAATTCACAATTGTCTTGACAAGAGTTCGCATTTGTAGTTAAATTAGTTCTCAATTGTGTAGCAATTGGTGTGCAATTGTTAGGAGTCAAACAAGCATTATTGTTCTCGTTTGTCATAAATATGTCCAGTATTCACAGGACAAAGAAGTCAAAATTGTAATCAAAGAAAAGATTAGGCTAGAAAGCCCACTATGTGCTAACCATCTCATGTTTTCTTGCAGGAGGCTGGACTTAGATTAGCCGAATCTTTCCTTTTGGTGCTTTTAAAAAGAACAAACAAACAACCTACTTTCTTATCTTTCCTCATCATTGTAATATTGGATAAAAAGAGCATCATGTCTTCTTGGAGCAACATCTGCATCTAGCTTAGACAATTTTGCAATGAAGGTTTAAAAAAAATCCTTGTCTTTTGTGTTTGTGAGGTGATAGGTATATGCTCTCCCATTTTCTAGGCGATCAAAAAGCCAGATCCATCTATTTTATACTTTCTGTCAATTCTGCATTAGGGTACACCTTTAGCAGGAATGCCCTCCCGAGAAGCCCATAAGGACGATGAGAGGGGAACAACCTAAAGTGGTAACGGCTAACGCCAAGTATTATGAACCACTATAAAATAAATGTGTTTGCAATAAAAATTGTAAGCAATAGGTGTTGGAATGGCATAACAATGATTAAATTTGCTGGATCTATGCCCACCTGAACAAAAGATTGATTAAACACCTTAGAAATTAGAAGCCCAACTAAGTCAGTAACCAAACACTTTATTATCATAGTGCAAGGGTGGTGAAAAATCTGCCACCAAGACACTCACCATATATCTCCCAGGATAACGAGTCAATTGAGGAGTGATCCTCTCTAGTTTAATTTCCAGACAAAGGCAAAAAAATGGGCACAACTTAGTGTGTGACAGGGTTGTTTAAGCTGACGAAGTATCAAGATGTGGGTTGTGGTAATATTTATGACCTTTTGACCTTAAGAGAGTTTGGTTGTTGTGCAATTGATTGACCAATTACAATGAAAACAAAATGGGGTTTTGAAAAAGACTTCAACTTTCATGGGGATTTGAAAAAGTTCCTTAAACAAGTATTCTTTCCATTGTTTTTTTTTTTTTATTGTGTCTATTGTGTCTTTGCTACATTATCAAACATTTCAAATTGCAACAAAAACCAATTTTTTCATACCAACATCAATCAAAAGTTTCTCAACTCAACAATCAAGAGTCAAAAATTCAAGAGAACAACCAAGTGTTTACATCCAACAAGCTCAACAAATTTTGCCAACATTCAAGAATATGGAAGAAAATGGTGCTTCATGTGATCATAGGTCCTCGCACATATAGGGAATTCATAGTTTAAGTTTTCCATCCACGTCTTGCATAAATCTTCACAATTAGGAGAGCAAAAGTCCATCATTTGCTTTCAAATTAGATGAGTAAAATTTTATCATTCACACTCCTCTTAGGATAGAGTCCTTACATTACACATCTTAGTACCCAAATTAGTCTGCATAGTCTTCATTCATCATAGTCCTTTTCATCATAGAATTCTTAAGAACATATCCTTTGCATGGGTCTGAAAGGAGACAGTGATTTTCCATTCGAACAACCCAATCTTGGACTAGACAATGATCAATTAGAGATAATTGATGGTTTGGACAACCTTAATTGGGAAGTAAGAATTGATCTCTCACAATATGAAGAAGTATAAGCATTCATAGACAATAAAATTCGGAAATCTGTCCGCCTTGATACAAAGTTAGCAAAAGAAATCAAGGAACAAAGAGAATAAGAAGAATTTCGACAATTTGTAAAAACACTTATGGCAAATGTTCCTCACCAGTAATCTTAGTAGGGTGTCATCATTCATAGATTGCATACATAGTTAAGTCATAAGTTTTTCATCCATATCAATCTACCATTTTTATTTATAAGATCATAGTGATTCATAGAGTGTCAAGATCACATGACAACAACAAGATCAAAAAAGGCAAAAAATCAGATGTATCCAAACATTGACCCATACTATAACCCAACTTGGAACATGAACACACTTGGAAGCTCAAGTTATCAATCAAGAAATAGGGCTTTGATACTAACAGATCCCAATAGATTACAAACAATAGAGGAACTGCAAACATGGTTAACACGAGGAAATAGAGGCAACTCAACAAGACCCTCAAGTCTTAATGTCAATCAATGCCCTTATCAACAAAAATAGAAACAAGTATCTATCTCTCTTAATTAAAAATGGAGCAAAGATACCTCCTAATTTTGAAATCTCCACAATAATGCCACCAGGAGTGACATTGAACCTAAATGTGACACAAATTTCCAATGCATCTACAACAACAACTTCTACAGAAAGTGTTGCTCCAAGCACACAAATGGCTCCAACTCAATTAAACACAACACAAGCAACCATAAGTTATACACGGGTTACTTCAACAAGGTTCCAATCAATGCCCATGTTCAACTCACAAGCCATTGGTACTCCACAAGCAACTACATTAGTATCAATCAGATTTACAACTAGTAGCCAAGGGATACAACATGGACATACCAATCCCTTTGGGTCCATTCAGGCTAACACAATGCCTTAGTTTACCTACTTCACATCACCTGGTAGTGGTTTCTATACAGTGCAAATTCAAGCATCTTCAACAACACCAGTATACACCACCACTTCACCATATGTTGCAAACATATATACATCAGGCATACCCTTGACACAAGCATAAGTTTTGACTCGGCAATTCCAAAACTTACAAAAGCAAATGGTGAGCATGCAAGCAAGCAAGGACAAGAAAAGCTACACAATGGAAGATCTCATGTCTTATCCCTATGATAGATATCTATATATGCCACCCTTTCCTCCACACTTTGAGACACCTAAGTTTAATAAATACAAAGGAAAAGGTGATCCAAGGGATCATATAAGATAATTTTTCACATCTTACATAGAAGTGGCACATGAAGACGCATATCTACTAAGACTATTTCTCAAAAGTCTTGGAGGGCCCACATTAGAATGGTTCTCACATCTACCTCCTAAAATTACTTCATGGGGAGAGCTATTAGAGTTGTTTATCTCAAACTTCTCTCATAATATAGATAATCCAGTGAGCCTGATAGATTTGTGCACCACGAAGCAGAAAGAAACAGAGACGTTTGCTATATTCTTGCAAAGATGGAGATCATTGTATCAAAGGTATCCAAGTAATATACCAGAGGAAGAACAAGTAGACATATTCAGTGAGAATCTCCTTCCTGTGAGATTTTGCCAAGATCTAGAGGCAATGGAAACACAACTAAAAGAGAACAAAATAGATGATAAGAATAAATTGTATTCTATCAAGATGCAAAATGTGATCAACTGGATCATTGATTGTTGAATGATTTCCCATACAAATGATGTAGATGGGCCTTCTTATATAGGAAAGGCTAATGGATATGTGAGCACACAAACATGATATGTGGCTCAACAAGAAACAAGGGTAGGTAGGAAATAGGTGTGGGTAGGTAGGAGAAACAATAAAATATTCCACATGAGGTGGATTGTAACAACAAGATAAGATCAACACCATAAAATGTGGAAATTCTCCTACACACACTATCCCAATGTGGCACAAACACCCAAGTGTCTCATACCCAAACTACTATGATATGCATGTACCTAAGTAAAATTAAGTGTAATAATATCCATGATGAATAATTATTTACACCAACACCCGCCTTAAGTGCAACTTAGGGGAATGCACTAAAGTCTACAATGCAAGATGGGTCCTGACTACAAGGCCATGTTAGGTACCCATGTACAAATGCAAATGCAATCTCCCATAAATGGGGAAAGAGAGAAAAAACCAATGGGAAAAAACTGTCCCCCAAAAGAGAGATGATGAAAGCACAAAATGCTCTCAATGATGAATAAGAGAGAAGAAGAGACCATGAAGCCCCCCCTCAATGTTGAATCTCTTGCAAAGACAGTCCAATGATGTTGACCAAAAATACCTCCCCATAAGGAAGAAAGAGAGCCTATGTTGCACCAATAATATCAAAGTGTGACAAAACCAAGTACCAAGTTGATGACGATGAATCACTTACTGCAACAAAATGAAGATCAAGCATGGAGACAACTTGCTTTGAGCATCATCTAGATACTCATAAATGGCAGAAATATTGGTATAATCCAAGTCTCATGGGAGCCATGCACAAATGTGTACAATCTAAGTCTCAACCAGAGCCATGCACCAAGTCTCACAAGATATTCCTAATCTATGTGTACAAGAGGATTACATCAAATAGTCAACAATGACAAGATACAAAGAGGTGTGGCACTTTATGATAGTGTGAGTACAACATTGCTTAAGCAAAAGCATACATCATGATAAAAATATTCAAATGTGGAAACATGAAAATGATGCCACCAACAAAGAAGCCATGTAGAATACTGCAAATGAAGATGCCTCCGAATGGAATTTCACCAAGAAATATAAATGAACAACTGACCCCTCATAAAAAGATCATGTTGGCACTTGTAAATAATGGCAAAGTGGACTTCTAATTTCAATGATTACAACATCTCAAAATGATATATAAGAGACTTCAACAAATATTGCTAGTGATCTAAACTGAGATCCAAGCAAAATACAAGTACCAAATAGGCCAAAAATGACCAAATAATGAAAGTACATTTTTTACTCAAAATCACTGCAAACTAATGGTTGATTATGAAAGTAGATGAAAAATTATGCACTTAAAAAAAAATGACACCTGAAAAAGAGTCCATATGAGCCCAAACAAAGCCTCCAAAGTTGAAAAAATTGAGATTTCATGATTTCTGAAAAACTTATATCCGAAAAATAGAAAACTCTTGCACCACTGCACAGATTACGAAATTCTACCCCAAAACAAAAAAAATTCTCAAAAAAAGAGTCCAGATGAGTGAGATATCACTATTTGAAAATTGTCTACAAAATTATAATTTCTGGAAAATTTCTGCTGCATCTTCAAACTTCAAATGCGTCTAGATTTGGCCTCTGAAGTCCGATTTAGCTGAAACAAAAGGCAAAACTGGCTTTCTTGGACATTTTCAATCCAATGGTAACCTCAGATTTGACCCAACAAGCTCCAATAATAACCTACAATAGAAAGCTCCAAAATGGAAAAGCCCAAATTTCTCTCAATTGGCAAACCAATGACACTCTAATGGCTCTAATACCATGTGAGACATGGACCAACTCTGATACCATGTGAGATTTTTCCAAGATCTAGAGGCAATGGAAAATACAACTAAGAGAGAACAAAATAGATCATAGGAATAAATTGTATTCTATCAAGAAGCAAAATGTGATCAACTGGATCATCAATTATCGAATGATTGCCCGTACAAACAATGTAGATGAGCCTGCTTATATGGGAAAGGCTAATGGATATGTGAGCACACAAACATGACATGTGGCTCAATAAGAAATAAGGGAAGGTAGGAAATAGGTGTGGGTAGGTAGGAGAAACAATAAAATATTCCACATGAGGTGGATTGTAACAACAAGATAAGATCAACACCATAAAAGGTGGAAATTCTCCTACACACACTATCCCAATGAGGCACAAACACCCAAGTGTCTCATACCCAAACTACTATGATATGAATGTACCAAAGTAAACTTAAGTAAAGTGTAATAATATCCATGACGAATAATTATTTATACCAACACTTCCACTAGTCAAATATCCTTTGCAAATGCAATGTTTTGATACATTCAATGATATCACATAAAAGGTCTCAAGTGTGAGAAGGGATTGTTGAAACAAGGTATCATTAAAAATAGTAAAGATGCAAGAGCACCCAACAATACAAGTGTAGGTAAACTCAAATTTTGGTCAAGGAACAAGAACGTTACAAATGATGGTGTGGTTGATGCAAGAATGGTCAATAGAGCTCAACCCACACTATCATTACAAGGAGAAAACCAAAATGTGAATCAGTCACAAGAAAATGATGCAACTACAACCACTACCAATAAGGTCCAATCTAATATAGTTAGATGTCCGAGAAATATGGCACCAAAGAGAAATTTCACACCTTTGGTTGAACCTATTGAGGCCACTCTAAAGAAGTTGATACAAACGAACATAATAACATTGCCAGAATGAAGACCATATGAACCAGGCCCATTCAAACCAGCCTAGTGGAATGACAATTATTTCTATGATTATCATAGCTCCAAAGGACACAAAACATCTAGTTGTTACAAGCTCAAGAATCTCATCTAGGATCTGATAGATCAAGGTGATGTAATAGTAGATACAAATAAAAGATCAACAAACCAAGCACGTATCATATACAAAGATCCTTTTGTGAAGCATAATAAAGGATCATCTCAAAAATAGGTCCTGGATCATGTCAAAAACAAAAGGATTAAGACATATCAGCTCATTCTCTAACTGATAGCTCTGAAATGTGTCCTATTTATCAAATAGAAGCTCAAGTTGTGCCCAAACTTCCTGTGATCTATTGCAAGACTCAACAGGAAACAAGAGATCAAGAGAGATACTCATACAAAGAGTGCCAAAAGCCTCATCACATCTTTTGAACTATTTCCTCTTTTTTGCAACACCCGTCGGTTCACGTTATGTACCCATGGTGACTCGATACAACCCTAACTTCTTAAGAGTGATCTCCATGTGAGAATTCCACTCGAGAAAATTAGAAGAGATAAGAAGTGGCATGTTGATTTTCTCCATGATGCTAGAAAAAGTACAGATTTGAGACAAGAAAAAATATAGTAATAGAGCCAAAAAATCATAACAAAATTTGTCTGAGAACAAGAATTGCGGAGCTCGGATCATAGGAAGGCAGAATAGGACCAGAAAAAGAACTATTGACTTTGGAAGGAAGATAAATAAATTTGGTAAAAAATATACCAAAATAGACCTAAGATCTATATAGAGCTTTGAATCATCTTTCTGGTGATATTTTGTTTGTGAAAAATCAAGTGCGGATGCACAAGATATGCCCTCGGGAGTGCAAACAACTTTTGAATTCAATTGGCAAAAAAACCTACAATATGAAAAATTTAGAAAAAAATACCTCCACCTCTAGATTGTTCTTGGAATCATGTTTTTGACAATGTCTTTTTTTCTCAATTTAGACTCCGTATGATGAAGTTATGAGAAAAATACCAACTTTTGCTTTGTAATACTTAAAGAAGGCTAAAAATAGATAAATTTGACTAAATTTAGCGAAACACCAAATTTAGTGGATCTGCTAAAAATGTCTGCACACCAATGACATCAACACTTCTAGAACATAATTGTTTTGGTGGAAAATGTAGGACGTACCTTCCTTTGACTTTTTTTTTAACACCATTTTCAAAACAATTAACCTCCAACAGAAAAATTGTCAAAAACAAATTTATTCTTTTTGGGAACTTTCCCAAAAAAATTTATGCATGAGTCTAATTTTTGACTTGATTATCTTTCCTACTGATTTTATGATGCACTACTAGCGCACATGTAGCTGGTACAGTCATATGGATTTTTGTGCCTCGAAAAGTGTGCCAATGAAAAAATCATAAAAAAATTTTGACCTCTGATTTTGACGATTTGATAGACTATTTAGAGGTTTTCTGCCACTGCGGATGCAATGGTGAAGTAAGTTTGGGCTCAAAATGCCTCAAAATTCCAGGTACCCTCTGGATCTAGAAACACATAAAATATTCAAACCCTCGCAAATCTAACGTTGTGTATCTGATTTCACTGAAACAAATAGACATCAAAAGGACAAGACAATATGGCCAACAACACCAAGGTTGTATACAATTATACAATCAATGCAATTAGTGAAGGGGAGACAATGGTCGCAACCATCTCCATAGACCCTAAAAACAAAGAGGTTCAAAACAACCAAGTTTGCATGGTTTCAGACAATTGTCCAACAGACAAAAGCAAAGATTTACCCCTTATACATTCACATATAATTGATTGTGGGCAAGAGGACTCACCAAATCTAGACTGTTTCAAGAATGACGAAGCTATTGCAGAATTCCTTGGTTTTAGAGAAGGGTTTCCCTATGGGGATCATAAGGTGAGATTTGTAATTGACTTGGAGAAAACCACATACTTTGGCAAGGCTAGCTCGTCCTCGAATCCAAATGAATAAGAGGAGACATAAATAATGACTAGAGGAAGACTGGATGATCTTCCCATTGATAGAGAACAATGAACACTTCTTATGGAGGAAAAAAAAGAAATCAACATTGGAGATTCAGAAAATATAAAAAAGATTCATCTAGCAAAATCTCTCAACCCTGTGGAGAAAGAAAACTTCATCAACTTCTTCAAGCAAAGACCCATCAACTTTGCATGGCCTTATGCAGATATGCCAAGATTAGACCCCGAGTTGGTACTACATCACTCACCTCTCTTACCAGGAGTAAAGCCATACAAGCAAAAATTGAGAAAAATGCATCCTCATATAGCCTTACTAGTCAAGATCAAATTGCAGAAACTATTAGATGTGGGCTTGATCAGACCTATCGATTATGCAGTGTGAATTTCCAAATTAGTCCTAGTGACTAAACACTCTGGGGGCATCTAGATCTATATAGATTTCAGAGATCTTAACAAGGCTTGTCCTAAAGATGATTTCTTGCTCCCAAACATTGACATGATTGTAGATCTTACAAAAGGGAATGAAATGCTATCACTTATGGATGGATTTTCTTGCTATAATCGGATCAAAATAACACCTGAGGACCAAGCTAAAATAACATTCATATGTCCTTGGAGTGCCTACTACTGGAATGTAATGCCCTCTGGTCTCAAAAATGTGGGAGTAATGTATCAAAGAGATTTGACCACATTGTTTCATGATATGATACATGATTTCATGGAAGAATATGTCGATGATATCCTAGAAAAATCATAAACTAGAGCAAATCATTTAGAGGTCTTGGCAAAAATATTCAACAAATTAGAACAATACAAGGTAAGGTTAAATCCAAAGAAGTGTGTGCTTGGTGTAACAGCTAGAAAGTTGTTATGGTTCATAGTATCAAATAGAGGAATAGAGGTAGATCCTACAAAGGTGAAAGCCATCTTAGAAATGCCAACACCAACAACACTTAAACAACTCAGAAGTCTACAAGGTCGACTTCAATTCATTCGACACTTCATAGAACAGTTGACAGATAAGTGTCACCCATTTCAACACCTTTTGAAGAAAGGTGTTACTTTCAAATGATCAGAACAATTCCAAGAGGCATTTCAAGCTTTAAAATATTATCTATTGACCACACCCGTTTTGATACCACTAGCTCATGGAAGACCATTACTCTTGTATATATCAGCTACCAACTCAACTTTGGGTTCTCTTTTAACACAACACGATGATCAAGGGAAAGAACGAGCAATCTACTACATTAGTAGAACCCTTGTAGGTTATGAATTGAATTACACTACTATTGAACGTGCATGCATAGCAGTGGTCTTTGTATCCGAGAAGTTAAGACATTACATGATCAATCACAAGATTCAACTCATTGCAAAATTCAATCCACTCAAGTACCTTTTAACCGGATCTGCACTGACCAGAAGGTTGGCCAAATGGGTAATGATCCTTAGTGAATTCAACATTGAATATGTTGATAAGAAAGCCATCAAAGGGCAAATAATTGAAAACCAATTGGCAGAAGCACCAATGATAGAGCACCATGTTGATAGACTTTCTAGATGAGTTTGTCTTTACAATCACAATATCTAACAAATGGAAATTATTCTTTGATGGATCACATACAAACCATGGAGCAAGGGCGGGAATTATTTTTATCATGCCTCAAGGTGATTCTATTCCTAAGTCATTCAAAATAAGCTTCACATGCATAAACAACATACTTGAGTATGAAGCCTTGGTCATAGGACTTCAGACAATGGTACAATGGAAAATAAAGGACCTACAAGTATATGACGACTCTCAACTCATTATAAATCAGGTAAATGATGATTATGAAACCAAATATGACAAGCTGACACCTTATATGTAGTTGGTAGATGAATTGAAGCCATATTTCACCTACATCACATTTAAGAAAATCCCTAGGGCACATAACTGAGCTATGGATGCAATGGCGACTATGGGATCTCTCCTTGACATGCCAAATAATGGAACTTAGTTTGAATTCATATTGGAACAGCTAATGGTACCTTCATATGAGATACCAACTTCAAAATATGTTTGTGCAATAGTAGGACTTGAATCTCCTTGGTATCAAGAGATAAATGTGTATTTACGTGATCAATATATGTCACCTAACCTTTCATCAAATCAAAGGAAGACTTTCATAATACAAGCCTCTAGATACACACTCACTACAGATACACTATACAGAAGAGGTTTGGATATAACTCAGATGTCTCAATGCCAATGAAGCACAAGTAGCTCTACAAGAAGTTCATGATGGCATTTGTGGCTCCCATGTCAATGGCCCAGCTCTAGCTAAAAAACTCTTGAGAACAGGCTATTACTGACCGACAATGGAGAAAGATTCATACAAATATGTGCAAAGATGCAGACAATGTCAAATCCATGGAGACCTAATCCATGCACCAACACAAGATCTTCAACCAATAACAACACCAAGGCCATTCTCACAATGGGGACTTGATTTAGTAGGGAATATCAACCCTTCTTCATCTAATGGACATAAGTTCATTCTCACTGCCATGGAATATTTCACTAAATGGGTTGAAGTAATCCCTATGACCTACACTATAGGCAAGCAAATAGCTAAGTTTATTCTTAACTGTATTATCTACCTATATGTAATACCAATGATCATTGTAATGGATAATGGTAGACCTTTTAAAAATTACGAAGTGGCAGAACTTTGCGAATAGTTCCATATTCAACACCATTTTGCAACTCCATATTATCCTCAGAGCAATGGTCAGGCATAAGAAACAAACAAAACAATCCTAAAAATTCTGAAAAAAGTTGTCAATGAAGTAGGCCGAGATTTGCACATATAGCTTAATCTTTCTCTATGGGCTTACAAAACATATGTACGCACAACAACAGGTGCCACACCGTACTCCTTGGTATATGAAACAAAATCTATTTTTCCTATTGAAGTGGAATTACCATCACTGAGGATCTCTTTAAAGAATATCATATCTGATGAAGATCACAGAGTTGCAAGGTTACAAGAGTTGGAACTCTTGGATAAAAAATATAGATTTCCCTGAATCACTTACAAGGATATCAAAATAGAATGCATAGAAGCTACACTAAAAGAGTGAGACCATGTCACTTTGAAATAGGAGACGTCGTCTTGAAGGAAAACCAGAGAAACTTGGTGGAGCGAGAAAAGCCAAGAAAATTTGAAGCAAACTGGCAGGGTCCTTTTATCATAACATGAGTAGTTGGAAATGACGCTTGTCATTTAAAAACAATGGAGGGAGATCCACTCCCCGAACCCATGAACAACATACACCTAAAAAGATATTACATCTAAGGGATGGGTTCATTTTAAATTTTCAAGTACTGCATTTACATATTTCTTTACTGCATTTCATCACATATCTCTATTTTAGAGTGCATCATATTTGCATTTCATATTGCACAACATCTAGCTACATATCATTATTTCTTTCACATATATATGCATCAATAAACAAGTCGATTGTCTGAATCATTCACCTGTCTACGCTAAAAGGAGTGAAGGTTGTCTCATTTCCTAGATACTTATTCATGAAGTCTTTAGGAGGTCTTTAGTCATTTATCTTCAACATCACCTTGTGATTGAGCTTTATCCATGGTTGAGTAGAGGTTTCCCCATTGAGCCTTGTTACCCAAAATCTATCAATTGCTATATCTCACACATTAATCAATAGCTCTACGTCATTATAGATAGCTAGTTGGTCATGTGGCTAGTGAAAAATCCAATATTCTGCTTCAGCGTCGTTGTAATTGTCATACACAAGTAAGTTTCATTACTTACAAGTCAAGGCAAGAAAATAAAAAAGAAAAGTTATGCCAAATATCCATCCAAGGTGAAATACCACGGATATATAATTGAAATATCATGCAAAAATGTGCAATAAAGCTTGACTAAGGAAACATACAAGTAACTCCATTAGGGTTATGGATGCATGTTGGCAATGGAGCAATATTCGACAGATTACAATGTATAACCTCATCGGAGCCCTAAAAGCTTGCTGGCAGTGAGGCTCTATCCATGATGCTTTTGAAGTCAGAATAACTCACATAGCTAGTCACATAGGATTCCAAGGGTCTTTGATGGTTATAAGAGTTAGAATGAACTCAAGTGCACACACATGGGCAAAAGGGGATCAAAGTTTCAAGAATTGATGGAGAAGTTTTCCGCACCTCCATTCATAAATCTTGATTACATAGTGTGTTAAGATTAGATGATCTAAAGTCTTATGAGAATGGATTGAGCTCCTATCTCTGAAACGTTTCACACCTTTAATTTAAATAAATGCATTTCAGAATGAAAGACACATACACTCACCCTTGTTTGATTATGAACTACATATTCATTTTGCATACCGTATTCGTGTAAGTCATATCAAAAATTCATTGTCTCCATATGGATCTGTACAGCGAAAAATCGCAATCGAACCGTAGTTGCTCTCCCCTCTTCCAACTCTGAGGAGAGAGAAGGGAGGTTGCTAGGGTTGATGGTTTTCACTTAAGGGAGAGACTTTACATTCAAAAGAGGGGTTGAAACCCACAAGATCCAATCCCACACAATGCAAGATTGGATGCTAAATGCATGTCAAGGGTTAAGACAGCAAGGCTACCCTCTTTTGTAAAGAATGTGCATAGAAGAATTAAGCTAGGAATGCATAGAAAGTGATAAAGATTCACTTATAAACTGAGATAGGGTTATAGTATGAAGCTGCGGACCTGGAATTAGTAGTAAAATGTCAATACGGCGTTGTCCTGCAAATTTGAGCAAAAGTTGTCGGGATGATGGCGCCCGGCGCCACGGTCCTCCGAAAAATCCGTGAAACGAAGGGGGATCTATTCGCCTCTGCACAAGGATTCCAGATCTTCAATTTCAGCCACGTACCTGCAACCTACACACAGAAAAGAGAAGACGATTGGGGGGTTAGGGATTAGGGGTTTGCCTTTAGGTCAAACCCCGGTTTTGGAATTAACCAAGAAATGAGAAATGCTGTAAATGTAAATGTCTGTAATGTAAAACAAGTACTAATACCTTGTTGTAAGGATGTTTGTATCCTTATGTGCGAAGGTATAGATGTTCTTGTTTGTTGTATGTTGTATGTTGTATGTAGTAAGTGATCTCCTCTTCAATGGTTGAATCCTTGTCTTGAATGCAACACTTAGCCTTGAATGGAGACTTAGAAGGAATGCTTGAATGCTTGAGTACTTGAATGTTTGAGTATAATTTCCACGCTTGTACACATATCCTCTTCATGCCAAATGAGAGAGAAAAATGCAGTTTATATACTTGCCAATTAGGGTTAAAAGACTGATTTTCCCGACCTTAGGCCGACCAGAAAAGTTAATTTTCCAATTTGCAAACAAAAAGACCCGAGACCCCATAGGAGACCGGGCCCAAAATAGGCCCAGGGACTAGGGCCCTGGGCACCATGGTCCTGGGGGACCAGGGCGCTGGGCACTCTGGTCCCACCTCCTGGGACAGCAGGGTGCAAGGAGGTTCAGGCCAGGGTGCTTGAAAAATGCAGTTTTTAGTGTCATAATCAGGTTTCGGGGTCTCCATTTAGGTTGCGTGTTGTGTCGCCATCGTGAAGACCGAAATGCAGTCGAAATTGCAGGTGTCGCAATTTTAGGACGCTACATTTAGCCCCCACTTTAGCGGGATTATGTATGCTCATACTTCCGGTAAAGTACAAGGAAACAACATTGAAAGACTTTCACCATGTCAAGGAGGCAAGACACACCAAGCCCCCAGTGGACTAAGGATCTTATGACTTCGATTGACAAAGTAAAAGGGAAGATCACGAGGGAGAACCATGACTGTCAGTAGTAAGGTTCCCTCACTATGAGTCATGCAAGAGAAATACCAAAAATTTTCAAGACAAAGCTAAGTTCGCCAAGAAACTTTCAAGTATCTCGAAAGGATAGACGGGGTGTATGCCCCCCTACGTTAAAGCGATCGCACATGCCTCAACGGGCGTGATTGTTTTAACGTAGTGATACACATAAGAAATGAGAAAGGAAAGGAGCACGTTATCACAAAGATTTAGCCCCCAAGTGTGAGATAAACCCAAGGATAATAGACACAAAGCACAAAGCACGAGGTGACTTCGCTTTCCTCGGGGTCAGTATGTTGTATGATAATTCATGTATATATCATATGTATGTATGCATAATTGTTCTTCATTCCCCAATCAAGGAAGGTCACCTAGAAGAAGGGAACACATGTGTCTTTTGAGTCAACATGAGAGAGACCAAAAGAGATCTCAATGCTTTGCATCATCCTCAACTAGACAACACTAAGGACAACAAATAGAAGAATGAGAATAACACATAGAAGAAGTAACAAAAGAGAAGAGGAGAGAATCTGTTATGCTAATGTAACTAGTCTAGCACGTCATCTACCCCCCGATCTTGCTGATCAATGTTTCGGGAAGGCAGGGAACACACTAGAGGAGGAACATCCAACACAGCAGATGGAGCTATCACAAGATCCAAACAAGGGCTATGTTCATGTTCCAAGCCACGTTGTTCTTGTCTAGGAGCTAGGATAAGTGCTTTAGAAAATTCTTTAGATAGATGGTTATCAATATCAACAAGTTCATATTCACTGTCAGAAGCAAGAGGAGTAACATTTTCATCATGAATAACATTTTCATCTATATCATCATCAAGATTTATAAAAACAGGATCTTTAACTCACACAGGATCAAGACCATCATGCATCTTATGTTTAGGAGATTTTGGAGAAAATGGAATAATGCTTGTTGAAGGTGTTTTTGGAGATTGCAAAGTTTGAGAAGCGGCTGCTTGAGCCCTAAGACGACGCTTTTGTCGGCGTTCACGTGCAGAACGATTTCATCTAGTCTTAGTAGGAAGTGGAGAAGATTGAGGAGGAGGAATGTTCTCATCCTTATCACTTGGGTGTTTAGGTTGTGGTCTCTTAGGCTGGATAATAGGAGAAGAGCAAGGTCTCTTCTCTCTATAGAAGGAAGGAGGAGGAACTGCTCCATATAAAGGAGGAATTTTTGGTTTAGGAAGGAGACCAAGTCCATCATGACGAGGAGGTATAGGTCTACTTTTAGAAGGTTTATTAGGCATAGACATAGTCACATCCATAGGGATGGGTTGAGAATCTTCTTGAGGAAAGACATTAGTTTTATCTTTCAAAGGAAGAACTTCCTTCTCAAGAATGATAGGAATATCAAGTTTGGGTGTTCTAGGTTCACTTAGAGATAGGATCATATCTGTTTTCCACTTTTGATAAGATTTGAAAAGATGATCACTTTGCGGAGGAAGAGACTGGAATTGTTTAGGCCAAAAGTAATCAATAGGAACGCTAGAAGTTCTTTCAGCTGGTTTAAAGAGACTATGATTGACAGTAACAACTTCACCATTATGGGGAAATTTCAAACACTTATGAATAGGAGAAGCAATAGCTTTCATGGAAGATAGCCAAGGATAGCCAAGCTTCACATGAAATTGTTCGGATGAAGGAATAATAGCAAAGTTCACATCAAGGGATTTGTTATGGACTTCAATAGGCAATGTAATAGAACCAATTGCAGGAGAAGAAAATGCATCAAATAATTTCACAACCACATTTGTTTTGTCATAGATCACTTGATTCAATTACAAAGTAAAAAGAAATTCTTCAGTAATAATATTAACCATGCACGAAGGATCAATAAGCACTCCACGGCAAGGTGTATTCTTGACTTTTGCAACTATGTATAAAGGACCATCAGGTGCCCTAATGGTTTCACTAGAATCAAATGTGATGGAAGGTTCTTTAGGGATTTCTTGCTGCTCTACAAAGTTAATCACATTCGGAGTCATAGACACAAGACCATCAGATGAGAGAGAGGAATCATTAGCCTCAATCGCATTAGAGGTATGAGATGGTAATGGATCAGTAAAAATCTGAAGATTTTGGTTAGGAGGAGCTACAAATGTGTTGCCTTTATCATTCACTCCAGAAAAAGAAATAGTATTATTATCAATCAAATCTTGAATTTTACCCTTTAAAGAAAAACATTTTTCAGTATCATGCCCAGGCTGACGATGAAATTGACAAAAAGCTTTGTTATCAAAATAAGGTGAATTAATCTTTGCAGGATCAATTTGCCTTATAGGAGGAAGAGTAAGCACATTTTGTTCCAATAACTTATTCATAATACTATGCAATGATTCATTCAAAGGAGTATACTTTCTTTCTTTCTTGAAAAATTTAGAAATAGGAGGCACACCTGATGCTGCATTCACATTGTTGTTGATGATGTTTTCATTGAATTTGATGGAATCTCTGTTCGGTTTAAACTTCCCAAATGGTTGTTGACTGCTATCACCCTTATCACTCAGAGCCATAGGATGTGATTGTTCCATTTGACTCACAGTCAGTTGATAATTGTGAAGAGTTGCACACAACTGTTGGAAAGAAGTAAACTCAGAAAACAGAAGTTTGTCTCGAATATCTTTTTGTAAATTAGAAATAAATATTCTTTGAATATCATTGTCAGGCACTGGAAAAGAAATTTGAGCATACAAATGCTTATATCTACCAATGAAATCAGTCACTTTTTCTTTAACACCTTGTTTACAATGCATTAAATCAATCAAAGTAACTTTAGGACTTATATTGTTTTGAAATTGTTGAATGAAAGCATTTGCAAGTTGTTCAAAAGAAGTAATAGAATAAGAAGGCAATGAGCAATACCATTGTAGGGCTTTGTCTCTTAATGTTCTAGTAAACAGTTTTGCAAGCAACCTTTGGTCATAAGCAAAATCGGTACAAATTGTTTGAAAGGTCTTAACATGTGTTAGAGGATCTCCTTTACCATTATAAAGCTCCAAATGCGGGATTTCAACATGTTTAGGAGGGATAGCTCGAACAATGTCAAGAGAAAGTGGGCTCGCAACATCGAATGTGGGCACACTAAACTTAGATTGATTCATAGAGGCAATTTGTTGCTGTAAAGAAGAGACAGTTTGTGCAAGATTGTTAATGGTCGCTTCAGTCGAAGAATTCATATTAGGTGTGTTAGATTGAGATGGAGGTGTTATGTTATTGAAAGAAGGTAAAGAGTAAGGTGGTGGGACTCTATGATAGTCAATCATAGGGGATGATTGGACAAGAGGAACACTACAAGGAGGAATGGAATGGTTGAATGAATTGCCCCCTTGCGTCAAGTTTATTTGTGGAGATGTAATAGGAACACTCATTGAAGGAATGAATGAAGAAGTCAGATTAAATGAAGGAAGAGGATTGATTGAAGAGGGAGGATTGCCCCCATGACTAGTGATCACAGGGGGAATGTCTTGTATAGAAGTAGCCATTATGTTTGATGTAAAGGTAGGTATGCTAGCAATAGAAGTTGTCAAAGGAATAGAATGATTAACTTGAGTGGGAGGTTGTGTATAACCTAAAGTTTTAGCACAACTCTTTATAGGCATCACATTCGAATCCACAATGTGTGCAATACCACGCAAAATATCAATTCCATTCTTATCACTTTGAAGCATATGCTTTAAACCCTCAATTAAAGGAAGAGCTTGACTATCGGGATACTCATGAGACATCCATTGGTGAAAATCATCAAATTGATTATCCAATTTCGAAAGTTGTTCAACAGAAACCTCATGGAGAGCTTCTTCATCATTAGGAGGATTAGAGGAATTACCCATGTCCTCGTTAAAAAGGCTATTCAAATTAGGTTCCATCTCCTCAGTAATTAAACCTCAGAAAGACTTAATTCTACGGCTTCGTCTAACAGGAATGGTGTAAGTAGGGCTTATTGTTGTAAAACTCATGCACTAGAAAGGAAGAGAAAATTTTGAATTTAGAGGTAGCAATTTTCAGTAAAATCAGCCAATCTTCTAGATTTAAGCTGTTAAATGCAATCACGACAGTCTCCTGAAATTTCAGAAAAAATGTCAGGGACCGTGGCGCTCGGAGTGCACACGGTCCCTGCAACTTTTTTCGAAATTTGCAGGGATGAAAGGTATGATGATTTTAGAGCTGATCTGAAAAAATTGAGTGATTTTACGATCTGTAGATAGGCCAAATTAAAGTTGCAATCTCAAAATTGAACCCTATCCAGATTGTCGAAAAATGCAAAATTTGAATTTTGAAAAAGAGAGGGAAACTGAAATTTTGAATTTTATGATTTTAGAGGGAATACCAAAAGCAATGCAAGTTTTGAAATTCAAAAATTGACTCAATTTCACGCAAAATTCAATTTTGAAAGCGGAAATCAAAGTTGTTATAATTAAGCACTTAATTTCAAAAGTCACAAATTGCAAGAATTTGAATAAAGCACTGAAATTTCGAATGAATGTAAACACACTTTTCAGATTTAGGACAGTAAGAACACAATTTTGACACAAAATTTCAATTTCAATGATTTTTGAATGATTAGGAGCCTTAAACCAAGCAATCACAAGACCAACTTTGACTGTAATTTTGAAAGTGTTATAATTGATAAAATCAACCAAAATTCTGGATTTTAGCAGGAAAATACAGTAAGATCTTGCTCCCGAAATTTCAGAAAAAATGTCAGGGACGATGGCGCTCGGAGTGCACACGATCCTCACAACTTTTTTCCAAATTTTCAGGGATGAAAGATATTGTGATTTTATTGCGGAATCCAAAGTTACAGCTGATTTGGAGATGTTTTGATCAGTGAAATTGTCGGACAAAGTTTGAATCAAGAGGGTTTCAAAAATTAGGGTTTTGACACTTAACCACTTAATTTTCAAAATTAAAGCACAAATATGAACTGATAATTTGTAATAGAAGAGCGGATCTGAAGCAAGCATTAACAATTAAACATTTCACAAGTTCAATTACTAAAAGAAAATTTTAGGGTTTTTATGCAATCAACCTCTAAAATTTGCAAAAGATCAAACATGGAAATGTAATCAAGGAATCCAATTTTCAAATCTAACCATGAATAATCAGAAAGGATGTTCACGTCGGGTTCACCAAAATGTAAAGCGGAAAATCGCAATCGAACCCTAGTTGCTCTCCCCTCTTCCAACTCCAAGGAGAGAGAAGGGAGGTTGCTAGGGTTGATGGTTTTCACTTAAGGGAGAGACTTTACATTCAAAAGAGGGGTTGAAACCCACAAGATCCAATCCCACACAATGCAAGATTGGATGCTAAATGCGTTTCAAGGGTTAAGACAGCAAGGCTACCCTCTTTTGTAAAGAATGTGCATAGAAGAATTAAGCTAGGAATGCATAGAAAGTGATAAAGATTCACTTATAAACTGAGATAGGGTTATAGTATGAAGCTGCGGACCTGGAATTAGCAGTAAAATGTTGATACGGCGTTGTCCTGCAAATTTGAGCAAAATTTGTCGGGACGATGGCTCCCGACGCCACGGTCCTCCGAAAAATCCGCGAAATGAAGGGGGATCTATTCGCCTCTGCACAAGGATTCCAGATCTTCAATTTTAGCCGCGTACCTGCAACCTACACACAGAAAAGCGAAGAAGATTGGGGGGTTAGGGATTAGGGGTTTGCCTTTAGGTCAAACCCCGGTTTTGGAATTAACCAAGAAATGAGAAATGTTGTAAATGTAAATGTCTGTAATGTAAAACAAGTACTAATACCTTGTTGTAAGGATGTTTGTATCCTTATGTGCGAAGGTATAGATGTTGTTGTTTGTTGTATGTTGTATGTTGTATGTAGTAAGTGATCTCCACTTCAATGGTTGAATCCTTGTCTTGAATGCAACACTTAGCCTTGAATGGAGACTTAGAAGGAATGCTTGAATGCTTGAATGCTTGAGTACTTGAATGTTTGAGTATAATTTCCACACTTGTACACATATCCTCTTCATGCCAAATGAGAGAGAAAAATGCAGTTTATATACTTGCCAATTAGGGTTAAAAGACTGATTTTCCCGACCTTAGGCCGACCAGGAAAGTTAATTTTCCAATTTGCAAACAAAAAGACCTGAGACCCCATAGGAGACCGGGCCCAAAATAGGCCCAGGGACCAGGATGCTGAGCGCTCTGGTCCCACCTCCCGGGACAGCAGGGTGCAAGGAGGTTCAGGCCAGGGTGCTTGAAAAATGCAGTTTTTAGTGTCATAATCAGGTTTCGGGGTCTCCATTCAGGTTGCGTGTTGCGTCGCCATCGTGAAGACCGAAATGCAGTCGAAATTGCAGGTATCGCAATTTTAGGACGCTACAGGATCATCATGTTATCATCATAGGTCTGCATACTTGGGGGCATAACTAAGAAAATCCAAACAAATTGAAAAATCAAAACTACACAAACATTTGCAAACATAGAATATCCAAAACATCGAAAAATATCCTGATAAAAATCCTAAAAATCAGATAAAGTCCTGAAAAAATCTTTAAAATTGGAAAATGATCCTTAACAATATCAATAAAAAATATTCAGATAAAATCTTAAAAAATCCAAAAACATTTGCAAAACACAAAGAACTTAAAAATCGTAAAAAGTCATGAAAAACCCCTAAAAATCAAAAAAAGACCTTGAACAAATACCAAAAACATCCAAAAACACCAAAATAAAAAACATTCTAAAATGATCCACCAAACCCTAAACATCAAAAAATCTCTTCAAAATGAACTAAAAATAAAAAAATCAACCAAAACTTGCAATAAATTGTATTGTGAGAAACAAATACCCTAGCAGATGTCCAGCAAACACTTCCTGTGAAGTTAAACAAAGGATATAGCTATCTTATCAAAAATTTGCAACCAAACTGATCAAGTCTTATCAATCACCGATATCCAAATCAACAAAATCATTATCATGTCTTAGACAGAATCATATACACTCGAAACCAGACAAATTAGTCTTAAACAAGGTCCAAAACTTTTGAAACCAGACATTATCAACCATCACATCAAACAAATAAAAGCAAAGGCACAGTCAGTTTTGTTGCTGAGTTTTGTCTAAATTGGTTTTTATCTTTTATCAATTGGCAAAGATCATGTTTCTATGCTACTCAAGGATTTCCAAAAAGTGACTAGAGGAGCCATGATGGGTATGATCCCTTACTTTGTTTGTTGTTTTGTGGTGTGAACCAATGAAGTTCTAGGGCAATTGCTCTAGTGGGTGTCTGTGATAGGATCATTCAGCTTGTGAATGCCACACATACCTTGACCCCTAGCATAATTCCCATAATGGAGGGTTCATTCCTTGTCTGCTACGTGTTTGTTTCTTGCAATGAGATATCTATACATCCTATTTCCTTATACCTTGGTGTACTAAGATTCATTCTTAATAATAAGGCTCAATGGTGATAATGTATTTCACTACGAATAAAGGCAAAGAAGACTACTCACCACTACCATTCCTATCATATCATATCAATTTTACTTTCAAGATAACATGATTGATCGTCATTTTCTACTATCTCTTCATCATGTAATCCAAATCTATCTTTCTTACTAACACTTCTTCAAGAGGCCCAATCAACAATGTATTTTGTCACAACAGAAAACATTCCTATAGGTTACATATCATTTTAAGTTCATTTACCATTAGTTATATTGCACTTAAATTCATGTTACTTAAATTCACTTGCATTATTACTCAAAGTTAATTCATTAGATTCATTTAGATAAATATCATATCATTTTAGACTCATTATCATATAGAAGTATTAGTTACACAACCATATCATCACATTGCTTAAAATAGAAATCACTAGAATCATAAAAGGCATCAAACACACATAATACACCATATATACACATCATATAGAACCACACATCATAGAAATAACCAAGGCATGTAGAACGTTGCCAAAATGCATATCATATATATCTCAAAAGTGTCAAGATATATCATATCAATTATAAGACAAAGTGTCTCAACCGACACTGCCCATATCCCCAAGTGGATCCTGTATGTTCACTCCTGCCCCAGGATGACCCGATGATGCCCTAGGAGGACACATCATGCCTCTATTGCTCATCTGTCGAATCATGTCCCTACTAGACCTACTCTGAGATCTAAAAGCTTGATAGCTAGGCCACCTTTGATCCTCAAGAATGACTCTCTTGTATGCATGTTTGTAATATATAGCCTCCTAACCAACAGTGAAAAATCTACCTAACTGTCTCCATTCATCGGTCCTTGGGCCAAATAACTGATCACATGCATCCATAAACACATGTTCTCTTCGCACTACATCATCTTGCTCTTACTGGAGATGATATCTATCCTCAATAGCCCTATCCCTCTCTCCCATAATATGATCTCTCTCTACCTCTAAAGCACCACATGCTCTGCGGAAGTGCTCCCTATCATCCAACTGACATTGTCACAATATGACAACAAGATCCTCTAAGCTCCTAATTTGTGCTCCTCCTCACCCTCCTCATCGCCACCTCCCACTGTAGCTAGCACATCTCCAACTTGGGGAATCTCAATGTCCTGCCCACATCCATCCCCACCATCACTCCCCCCACTACTAGATGATCATGTCTCAGAATCATCACTCTCACTCCCATCCCGGTCAGAGCTACCCATAGACTCAGTATCTCCATCGATGTCTACATCACCCTCACTATCCTCTCGCTTTGCCTCTATTGCTGCCAGTGCTGCAATCAAACCAATTTGACCTCCACCTCGTCCTCCCCCTATCTTGACCTCCCTTATCTCTCCCTCTCCCTCTCCCTCTCCCTCTCCCTCGACCTCTCCCTCCATGTGCCCTCTTGTGTTGAATCTATTGAGGAGAGATAGGAATTGTAGGATCTGTCAAAGGTACTGGTAGATGATGTACCCACCAAGAATCATACTGCGGTGAGGCCCCAGAATCTGCAACATCGACAGACCAACCCCACTATACCTGCTAAAGAGAATCAAACTCTGCAATAGAAACATGAGACTGTATACAAGCCCCCCAATCTCTGATCTCTCGACAAATACGAGCAAAAAAAGAAGTAACATCAGGAACCCCCTGTACCTCCCCAAATTGTCAAAGTACACAACCAAGAAGATGAATATCAATAACCCTATGAGTTCCAACATCTCTCCCAATCAAATATCTTTGCTACCAATAATATGGCAAATGATGCACATTGTCAACCCAACTGGGGAAATCAAGATATGGTCTCCAAGTGAAATACTATAAAATATCAATCTGGTGTCTCCAGTAAAGGGTTTTCCCTGACGCCCTGTGCCTAATACCAGTTGTGTATCTGTAAGCATAAGGCTCCTCAACACCAAGATTAGCATGAATAAGTCGAAAGATAGCTATGTGCTCCTAAGCCCATACCTGGAGCAATGTGATCTTGCAACCGATGGAATTTTGTCCAAGATAAACAACTCAATACATCTGATGGTATAAAGTGGCTAATAAACATGGACCCCAAGTAAATACTCATTTGTGTATGATCATATCATGGATGACTCTACTCCAACCAATGGGGAATCCATGTGTCCTCCTATCAGGAATCAGAGGACCGACTACAATACTACATAACACGACAATCAAATCATCGTAATCCAAAGCATCCCACGAGATATCATATCTACCCCATATTTGTAGATCCTTCTTAGTGCACTCAAATAGATCGCATAAACTACGAATATCATCTCTGCGACCAAATGTAACTCTAGCACCAAATATTGGAACATGAAGGATACACCACACATCCTCCAAGGTAATTGATGCCTCTCTTGTTGGTAAATAAAAAGAACAAGTCTCCGAGTGCCACCGCTCAACCCAAGCAGTGATCATGGCCCTATTGGTCGTAACCTCTGGAAGATGAAGGATGTGATATAATCCCAAAAGCCTAATCAAGGTAACATCCTCCTATGACAACTCATCTTGTCGATCAAGACCATCAGGCCTCAGTTGTCTGCCTATCAACACACGGAAGTTCTCCTGCAAGTGAAACATGAGAAAATATCATAGAATTTATTCACACGACAAAAATCATATCAAGTGCTTTGGAAAAATTTCATAATCAACAAATGCGAATTGATATTTACAAATGTGTATCAACAACATTCAATTGCAAACCAATTACATCAATTGCGCATTAAAATTTATAATTGTGAATCACTTAAAGCAATTGCACATCAGAATTTACAAATGCGAATTATTAAAGGCAATTGCACATTCAATAAACAATTGCGCATAAATATGAACAATTCGCATTAATCGAAATACAATTGCGTATAGGATAAAAAAAATTATCTCTGACATCGAAAGGAAAAATAGTGGAAAACAAGCAAAAATGAGCAAAATATTCGAAAGATGCCTCCAATGTTGAGCGGTCTCTGGTATGAACGCACTCTATCTGACAAGTGCAACCTCGCTCTGTGGCCCGCCATCATGCTCCAAATTCACTGGAAAGCACTAAAATCAAGAAAATCTCCATAAATCAAATGAATACAAATGATCAAATTAAAAGGGCTAATTCACTATTTATAGCCAAATTTAGGGTTTTTACCTCTCCAACGGTCGCGGTCCCCTTGAACTTCAATGTACATGTAGCATAGTCAAACGAACTTGAAATCGCACGAAACTTCACATGATTTCTCATTACCATGGTATCAAAAAAATGGTCTCCGTTTCATAATTTTTTGAGCACTTTTTCTAAGGGGGCATATTTACACTACAAAGCATCATCGCGGCATATACCGGGGCATAAATTTTATTTTTTCTTTGAAACATCATTTCGACATTGTGTCAAAGAGGGGCAAATGCAGACACTGAAAAATGTCTTTTTCATCATGTACTAATTATTCATTCTAATTAATTAAGTAATTCTTTAAATTATTTAATTAAGCTAATTATTCTTCTAAACTGACTCAATCATCATTCTTCATCTTATTAATTGTCGAATTTCTATTCTCTAATTAATTAATCAATTAACCTTATCTCAAATATTAATTAAATATTTTTTATTTAATTAATTACGATTAATTTCTTAATTAAATAATCTTATTATTTAATTAATCCCATTTCTAATGTTTAAATAACTTCATAAATTATTTTAATTAATTAATTTATTCCTCCAATTCCCCAAATTCAAATTTCAATTAATTTCATCTAATTCCAAATCTGAATTTTAGTTAATTTCATGTGCATTTTGGCATTCGAAAGTCCAAATTCAAATTGAAAATGAAAATGAAATTCAATTCCAAAATCCTACAACACATGTTGAAATCATAACTGATTGATCAAATCAGTTAACTAAAATTAACTCAGTTAACTCTTCAATCACCCATTTTCACTCTAAATCACCTTTTTTGACTGATCAATCAATCCACTTATCTCTCCAATTAATTCAATCCTCTAATCCATCTATTCAGTCAACTAGCTACTCTATTCAGTCTACGAGTTAATAAATTGAGTTCACTCTCCAATCAACCTTGTTAACATACCAATCTATTGAGTTAACAAATCAATCTAAATCAGTTGACTATCAATCAAGACTTGAGTTCAAATCCTCACCCCTTCTGTGTTGAAAATCTATATAAACAACATCATTTTCACAAATCAGTCTAGATCACACTCTTCAAAGAAATTGCCATCCTATGCAACAATTTCAGTGTAATACTTGAGAGCCACCCACACAATTTTGCAGAAGAACAATGGAAGTCACAATGCAGGATGAGGGAGTTTCATTTACTTGAATTTATTCTTATCTTGTGTTAATTATATTGGTTTAGGTTTGATTATACTTGATTAGTTAAAGATTTGTTATCGTCTTTACCCCCTAATCAGATTTATAAATTTATTTTATGATATTCAAGCATGAGTACAGGTTCCATTCATTCTCATGAGAGATGGGTTCTTGTGAACCACTACTCGTGAATCATGGGTCAATGAGTTTGACTAAAAAAATACACAGTTGAATCTTGATAACAATATCATAATTTGACCTATTGTGGAAAATATCTCCTACTTATCAATGGATAATATGTTGTAATACAAGATTATATGTCATCGCAGTTGGGTAAGGCAAGGAATGAAATTAGAAGGAAGAGACATTGATAAAGGAAAGGGTATAAAATGGTTTTCAAGTTGGGAAAATACAGGTGGCTAGGAAATAACATGGATGAAAGTTTGATAAGGTGTGAAAGAAGTGAATTTATATGTGTTCAAGTATGGGAAAGTAGGAGGAGTATAGAGGGAATTAGAGAAAGTATAGGCATTGGTGGAAGGAGGAGGTTGGGATAGATGGGTGTCAAACCATTATTAATGAGAGAAATCCATTAATGGATACTTTTTTAGATATTTTTGGTTTACACCCTTTATCACAATTTTTGTATCAAACAAATCCGTTGGCAAAAATAATTCATAGTAAAAAAGTAAGCTCTTTAGGCTTCAAAGGATTGACAATTCAAACATCTACTTTTTATACATGGGATATCCATTTGTTGGGAGGTGGTGTGAAAGAGAGGGATGGCATGTGAAGTAAGTGGATAGTAGTGGGAAGGATGTTGGAAGAAAGACAAAAAAGTAAACGAGGATTGAGTATGTGAAGAATGAACCTCACTTACAATATGTTTTATGCCCTTAAGGATGTCCACACCATAAGAACTAGAGATCAATAAGATGTTGGGTTGAAGTCACCAACTAAAGAGGAGAAATTAGTTCCATCTTTTATGCAACCCATTATATCATGAAGAATTTGGAGTGTGAATGTAATAATTTGGCATTTTCCTCGTTTAATCTTTTCACAATGTGTATCATGGTAAAAAATGTCCTCCTCATTATGGGTTAAGAGTTAAGGCATGATTAGTAGCGAGAAGATGAAATTAGAAGGAGAAGGGTTAAAGTGAGGACTACAATGTGAGAAAAAGGTGTGAGAAGATGAAACACACTCAAGGTAAATTATTGGGAGAATAGCGATAACAATGGGGTGGGTAGGGAAGAAAGAAAGGAAAAGGTTAACCTTAACAATGGATAGAGAAGGATTAAAGCACAATAATATAGGTGAAATGCAATAAGATTTATAATGCTTACATTGTGAAGGAGGCTAAGATATTTTGAGTTCACTATTGATTGAGTTCTTAGAAGTGGTACTTGTGTTCAAGGTGAATTTGGGGTTATTTGTTTGTTTGTCTTATTTTTGTTATCAATTTTTATTATTTTTTAATTTTAATTTTTATATATTCAAACAATGCAATGAAATTTTTACAAATAGAATGACAACCAACAAGCTACCAAGCAAACAATAGTTTATTTTTGTGATGAATTTTTGTTATTTATTTTTATATATTTTAAGTTTTTGGGAATATGCAATAAGGTGTAAAAAAATTTAAGTTCACCAAAATGTAACTAAAAATAAAACATTCAGTAAGTTGTTTTCTTTTTATTACTACGTATGCTCATATATCTAACAATATAACATGAAATAAAGTATTAAATATATTCAAATTTATTTTAGAAGAACAAATAAAAGTCGAGATTAAACTAGCATGAGATATAAAAATTACAAGAAAAATAAGAGGTGATGAGAGACATGTTTTTTTTTTTGTTATTGTGTGATTTGTTGAAAAGTCATGGATGAAGATTACATTATCAAATTGAGACAAGAATTTACAGTAATTTTATAGCATTTTGTTAGACTAAATCATGCATAAAGTCACGGATGAAGACTAGATTATCAAAATGAAACAAGAATTTATAGCATTTTGTTAGACTAAATCGTGTATTTCTATGTCTACCTCTATGTGTTGGTGTTTGAGACAATACACTAGTGTCTTGAATTGGTGTAATCCCATACACAAATCCTTGTGTGTGTCAACATCCTTAGGTCTTGATACAATACCTATTAGAGCTTAAGATGAGAAAAACAATGTTTATTGTACATTTAATAGTCTACCTTAGTTAAAGCCCTAGTTTGATCCAACAAATATAATATGAACAAGTTTTGGAATGCGTTGCCTAACTGTAAGTGATTGTAGCCATGAATGTAGGGGTACTTCAATAATAGAGGAAGACCTTTAGACGTCTAAAATTAATTAAATTAATATTTAATTAATTTAACATTTTTTGCATAATTAATTATATTAATTATGTTAGTCCTCTTTCTTCTTAAAATTAATTAAATTATATTCTAATTAATTTTATCACTTCAGCCTTGTAATCAATTTATTGATTATATACCATTCTTCTAAAATTATTTCAATCCTCAAACCTTAGCCAATATTTCCTCTAAATCCTAATTAGTTAATTAATCTAATTAATTAGCTAATGCCCTAATTCATACAAGCCACCATCCTAATCCCCATCACTTAGCTTAATTAATTCTAGCCTAATCATGATTAACATTTCTTCCAAATTTTTATTCCTCCACTCATTCTCTCTCCTCATGTCCCATCCTCCTAACTTGCCCACTTGCACTCTAATCCTTCACTAACCCACCTAATCACTCCCCTTAATCATTTACACATCCCTTATCACCTTGATTAGGGATGGGTCAACTATTTTCCATAAATGGCTTTCTCATCTCATCCTCCAACCTTAAATGCCACCCACTTTTGTCTATCCAAGGAATGTCAAATCCCTTGCATCTCTCCATGCCCTCTCTTTGCCTGGAATTTTTAATGCCTTTTATCCTTTTTTCTCCCCACGCTTCCTCTTTCTTGGGAATTTTTAATTCCTTTCTTCTCTTCCCAAGGTACTTGGTGAAATCTTCCCCATGTACTCGAGAAGTATGGAGACAAGAAATGCCTTTATGGAAAATCTCTTGGATCTCCCCCTTGTCCTCTCAAATCCTCTCCCACTCATATGAAATCTTAGCCCTCCATTTCTTTTCAATCTTGCCCATCCATTTTGGGCCCCTCTAATCAATAAATTAGAGTCTCCTCCCCTCACAAATAAATCCATCATTTTCATAGTGTTATGTAGTCAAGTTGAGCCATAAAATCATCCATAACACCCTTATCATGCTCAAATATTGTCACACATAATCCTTCATTCACCATCTAATATCACCCTCTTGTTGTGTAGTGGAGAGAAATCCACATTTCCTCATCCTAAGGAGCAAATCAAGTGGACATCAAGGGTGCATTTCCACTTCTTGCTCAATTGGAGGAGGTGAAGAAAGAAGGCATATATTGGTTATTTTGTACATGCGTTTATATTTTATTGTGTTTTATTTCATATTGCATGCACTTAATCTTGCTAGCTTGCTTTTCCTCACGCTCAAGACCATTGCTTACAACTTTTTAGGAAGATCTAGATGATTGACAATAATAACTAGTTCTAGAGGTCCACTGTGAAGATAGATAAGTGTTAAACATGTTTGTTAGCTTCCATTTTTGTCAAATTATGCTTAAATAGTATTTATAGGATTGTTGGAAGCAAATTAGGGCTTAGGGGGCATGAAAATGAAAATATATGAGTGAGATACAAAAGTTTGAATTTGTGAGACTTGAACACATGCCATTATCCAAAAATAAATAAAAATAGAGAGAGATAAAGAGATGGGAAAATAGAAAGAACTAGAGATAAACAAATAGATATGGAGAGAGGGTGAGAGAAATAAGAGGAGATGGAGGGAGAGATAGACATATATTGGAAGAGAAAGAGAGAGATATAGAGATATACAAGAAGAAAAAGAGATAGGGGTAGAGATAAAGAGATAGATAGGGGGATAGGGAGGAAATGAGGGAGGGAGAGATGGGGAGAAATAGAGAGGAGGGTAAGATAGAGAGAGGGAGGTCTCAAGGAGAGGGAGAGATGGGGAGAAATAGAGAGGAGGGTAAGATAGAGAGAGGGAGGGCTCAAAGAGAGAGAGAGAGAGAGAGAGAGAGAGAGAGAGAGAGAGAGAGAGAGATAAATTGATGTAGAGGGATAGGGAGAGACATAGAGCATAGATATATTTGTATAGAAAGAGAGAGATATAGGAGCAAGAGAGAGGTCAAGAGAAATTGAGAAAAAGAGATATCATACAAGAGAGATGGAGTGAATAAGAGAGACAAAGAGGTGGAGATAATGATATATAGATACATAGGGGGAATATGGAGATAGAGATAGAGGAGGCAAGAATGAGAGAAATAAGGTGACAAAGACAAGTAATAGAGCTAGAAAGATTTAAACTTTAGAGAGAGATAGAAAAGGATAAAGATGGAGAGATAGAGATGGATATAAGGAGGGGGAAATGGGTAATGTGTGTATGCATATTAGAGAGAGAATAAGTAAAGGGATATAAAAAGGGAGTGATGGGGAGAGAGGGAGAGATAATATGGAAAGAGGGAGAGAGAGTGAGGGATATATAGGGATACAAATAGATAGAGATAGGATAGAAAGGGGAGAGAGTAGATATAACTTGTAAAATATAAAGGGGTGAGAGAGAGGGAGATATGGAAGGAGAGAAAATAGGGAGAGGGATAAGTAGAGATAGAAAGAGGGTAACAGTAAGCAAGGGGGGATAGAGAGGTAAAAAGATAAAGATTTAGGAAGTGATATAGGGAGAGGTAGAGAGGGATACAGAGAGAGTAGGAGAGATGAAGGAAGAGGATTGTATACGATATAGAGATGGAGATAGAGATGGGGAGGGATAAATAAGGAGTGTGTGTTTGTGTGAGTGAGATAGATATAGAGATAGAGATAAGGAGGGAGAAACAGTGAATGTGTGTGTTAGTGAAAGAGATATGGAAATATATAAAAATACGAAGAAATGTATATAAATAGATAGAGAGGGCGAGAGAGGAAGAGAGATGATATAGAAGTAGATACATATAAAAAGAGGGAGTGAGAGTGAGAGAGGCAAAGATAGAGAGAGATAGTGTGGTAAGGATAAAAGGGGAAAAGAGAGAGATATAGGGAGAGGTAAAAATATATAGATACAAGAGAGAAAGATATAGATGGAGTTAATAATGAAATGACATGCTACCCTCAACATAACTTGCCAAGAACACATGCTATCCTTAAATTATTAACATTAAATGAGTAAACAAAAGTTAGTTGCTCTCTCTCTCTCTCTCTAAATGTTTAACTTATGTTTTAAGCTGGAATATATTCTATTATAGAAACTAAAATTAAATTCAAATATAATTATTATACGATAAATAAAATTCTAATAAGGCAAAATATATAAATTAAATTAATTCTAAGATCTTTTAATTAGTATTTGTAATTCCATAAGAATAAATTGGTAATTAAAATAAAATTTCAACTTAATAAAAATCAAACTTTAAAATAAAAAGCAGAAGAATTAGAATAAATTAAAAAACAAGATACAATATCTAATAAAAGAAGATAACATTTGATGCTCTGCAAAAAGGATTAGAAAATCTGTTTGATGGCAACACACACAAGAGCACAAGAAACAAGCGTTAGTGTTAGCAACAAAAGATTATCCTAAATAGGCATATCAAGAGAGATATTAAGCATGAAATAGAAAGCATACAAACATAGAATAGATAAACTATACTCCTCCAAATGCTAATCAAGATGCTCATAGTTGCTCCTCCCTTGTTCCTCTCCTCTACAAGTTCCACATGAGTGTAGCTCTCAGCTTTTAGCACTAGCCATGGATGCCATATGGAGATTCAAGATGGTTGAATATGATAAACAAATGCTATGCAAGTGTAGATAGTGATGCTATGAAAAAGCTCTATGCTAATACCAGTATAACAACAATACTCTAATGCTTTTTTTTTGCTTGAGGAGAAAAGTTCTATTTATAGAAGAAATGGGGAAATGAAGGGTTAAGATTGAGAAATCTTAACAAGGGTTAGGATTGAAAGATATTCAATCCATGTGAGACTTTCAACCCAATCCCATGTTGACAAGTGTCACCATGAGGAGGCTTGAGAGGAGAGATAAGGAGCATTAAATTCTTGAGGGGACATGATGGTTACCCTAGGGGGTTGGGTTAGGGTTAGGTTAACGGATATTCCTTTTATCCAAGGGATAAATGAACGTGCAAGGGTTAAATGGTTACCTTAGTCAAAAAAAAAATGCTTTGAAGAGACCCATGAGTCAAAAGGATGGTTAAGTTAGAGGAAAGTCTCTAACCAGAGGTAAAAGGTGAGTTAACCATAAATGGTTATGTAAGAGCCTTTAATGGTTTGGAAGACTTTAGAGGTTAACCATTTGAAGACATAAAGCCTTTGATGGTTATTGAAGACTTTGGAGGTTTTTGAGAAGTGACTTCCTTTTATTTAGGAATATGACAATGATTAGGATAGGATTAGGCTAATTAGAAGGAGTTAGAAAAATCTAGAAGGGGGCTAGGATTGCAAGTGGGTTTTGTAGGAGAATGCAAGTGGGAGGAATTTTGGGATTTTCAATTAAAATAAAATCATTTATTTTAATTAAATGGTGTAATTTGCATTTGGATAGATATTTAAATAAATATTAATTTATTTAAATGTGAATGTGAATTTTGGATTTAAATAAATCTTAATTTATTTACATGAGAAAAAAGAAGATAAAGCATTTAAATGCTTGAAGACTTTAAGGGAAACTTTTAAAGGCTTAAGAAGACTCTAGAAAGAAGTCATTAAGTTTGAAGACTTTAAGGGAAACCATTAAAGGCTTGAGAAGACTCTAGAAGGAAGCCATTAAGTTTGAAGACTTTAAGGGAAGCCATTAAAGGTTTCAAGTGGGTGAGGATAAATAGGATTTTAAATAAATTATTTATTTATTTAAAATAGTTGTGCAACTTGCATTTGTAGAAAAATGCAAGTGGGTGAAGGATAAAGGTGATTTAAATAAATGTAAATTTATTTAAATGTGAGAGGTGGGATTTTGGGGGAATTTAAATAAATATTAATTTATTTAAATGTGAGAGAAGATTTAATTAAACAAATATGATTTATTTATTTAATTAATGGTCTGAATTTGGTTAAGTGAATTAAATCAAATAAATTGAATAATTTATTTAATTAATAGGAGAAGAGGGTTAAGATGAATTAATTAAATATTAATATAATTAATTATTGATTGATGGTTAAATAATCAAATAAATACTAAATATTTATTTAATTAAGTGGACATATTTATGCGTCTACATTTGCCCCTCTTTGAGATGGTGTGGTTTTATTGTGTCGTTTCAAAGAAAGAAAAATAGGTGTGAAGAAATATGCCCCATAAATGTTAATTTAGTGGGTGGTATGCCCCCTCAAGAGATGGGCTGAATTTTTTTGAAAAAGCGGGTGATCTCTCGAAAAAGAACGAAAAGTGGAAGGAAGGTAGAATAAAAGAAATTAGCAATAACAGTGAAAGAATGGAAGAAAATAAAGTGAATACAGAGAAATGGCAAGCTAGTGAGTACCCGTAGGTTATGCAGGAGATACGATGAAAATGTGGTGTTGTGTTTTTTATTGATGCTATATAATTGATCAAAATGGTTGGACAATCTAGTGCAATTGGTTAAACTGCCCCGATCGAGTCAAAGCGTGACAGTTGACGTCAGTTGTTCACTTGGACAGGATAAAGTCTGAGTAAGTGAATCAAAGTGACCTGTTGTGACTTAGACAATTGATGTAATTGCCTGATGAAGTCAAGGTATTTGAAGCAAAATACTCGTTGAGACTTAGACAATTGATGTAATTGTCTGTTGGATTGTGTTTGATTGGTTGATCAATTGATAGTGTGTGTGTGATGGATGGTTGTGATGAATCATAGCAGCCCCGTTGAGACTAGGTCATTGTGATAAATGCCTGATGTAGTCTAGGATTACCATGATCAATTACCCGTTGAGACCCAAAGATACTTGATCAGAGTATCTGTTGATAGTCTAGGTGTGTGTGAGTCGATGTACCGGTGCAGATAGAGTAACTTGATTGATTGGGTTGATGGGAAATGATGTAGGGTATGTGATGCTGATTATCAAAATGAGGAGGGTGAAGGGGGGTTCGATGTTAGATAGAAGAAATGGAGGACCTGTGACTCATTCCCATGGAAGAAAAGGAAAATAGAGTATCCATTGTCATTAGTATGTATGCATGATATGCATCTATTATGAATGTATGGATGGATGGAATGCAATAGAATGCAATATATACAGATGAGATGGAATGACGATCCATAATGCTTTTATTTTTCATCATTGAGCTTTAAAATGTTGTAAGAAAATACAAGGAACTTGACATAATGATTCAAGATGACTTGAGTATTCCTTACATGGATTTTGATATAGCAAGTTAATACAAGCAACTTGATATAATGGATCAAGTTGACCTAAGTATTGTTTGTAGAACAGACAAGGAGTATCTCCTTTCATGCATGAATTGGAACGTCCTCCTTAATCTTTTGTCGATCATATCCCGAGACAAGTTCATACTGTAGTAAGAGATAAACCATTATCGAGTTTGGATGAGGCAATAGGGACCAAGGATGGAGCATTGTACCTGCAATTAAACAACATAAATAAAGAATAAAGAATATGGACCCTCTATAATGGTTCATGCTCATATGGTCAAGGTATACGTTGTAGTCAACAAGCCATAGTGATCCATGACTGTATTTTGCATATGATCACGTAGCTTAGTGAACTTCCCACGTAGACACCATTAGTACATGCCCCAGAAGTTCATCGGAATAATTTGCACTTGACATACAAACAATTCTCTAGGAACCATCCCAACCACTGTAATCACTTGTGGATATTCCAGAGTAGCATAGGAACCTGATATGAATGAATAAATAACTAACAGACCGACCAAGTACTTGATAGCTTAAACAAAAATTTCTTGTCAAAGAAAAAATGTTATCTTGTCTTTGTTTTGGAAAGGAAGGATGCATCCTTGTTAAAACAGTTGGTGTGTCGATGTTGATTTTTTGGTTGATGTGATAAGTGGTCATCGTTTGAGTGTTTCACAATGTTTGTTGATATCTACTTTGAAAAAATGTATGTACAATGCGTTGCCATGTTTTTGATTGATTTTTGATGTTTTCTAATGTTTTTGGATTTTTGTGAGAGTTTTGAATGTTTTTGGTATTTTATGAGACATTTTCGAATGTTTTTAGTATTTTGTGAGACATTTTCGAAAGAAGAATTCAATGAATCATAAGTAATGCAAAAAATCCACTTCCATCAATATGTTAAGGGCATTGCCCCCAATTTAGACATGATTATGAAAAAGTGGGATGCAAGAGGCATGAAGTACTATCCTTGATTGCAGATTAATAACAAGCCATGGTTTGAATGATGGATGAGTGGATGCAATGAATGGGATCATAACAAGTCTGAAAGACAAATGGAGCCATAGCCTTGACGAGTGGTGCCTGTTTTCCATGTTTTCACTATTGTACTTATCCAAGGTGCCACCGGAGTGGTTGTTCACTGTTTGGATGCATGATTTTTCTTTACTATTTTGATTTTTTATTTTATTTTTTTATTTTTTTTGTATTTTCTTTAGGACATTTATCTGAATGTTTTTGGTGTTTTCCTGGTATGTATGGGAGTTTGATTCTTTGTACAACTTATGTATAAAACCTTTTGAGGTGCATGTTGTTCATTGGATCTGCTAGCGGTTCTCCTTCTGAAGTAGCCAATTGATATGCCCCAGACCCAAATACAACAGTGATAACATATGGACCCAGCCAGTTTGATTCAAACTTTCCCTGATGTTCTTTGTTTGGTTGGTTACGAGGATTTTCTTGGAGAACAAGATCACCTACCTCAAATGTATGAGGTCGAACTCGATGATTATAGCTTCTACTCATGCGCTGCTGATAGGCTTTGAGGTGATTGTATGCAGCTTGTCATTTCTCATCAACTAGCTCTAAGTCTTGAAGATGTGATACCCTGTAGGCTTCATCATCTATTAGATTATGCAAGGAAACCCGTAGTGATGGTATCTCAACCTCAATAGGTAAGATAACTTCTGCACCATAGACCAATGAGTAGGGAGTTGCGCTTGTAGGGGTTCGAATACTAGTTCGATATACCCATAGTGCTGGATTCAATTGAACATGCCAATCACGGCCGGCATCATTGACTGTCTTCTTGAGGATTCTCAATATGTTCTTGTTTGATGCTTCGGCCTGACCATTGCCCTGTGGGTAATAGGGAGTGGAAAAGCGGTGTTGGATGTGAAACTTCTCACAGAGTTCATGGACATCCTGATTTTTTAAAGGAAGACCGTTATCTGTGATGATGGACTTGGGTACACCATACTGGTAGATGATGTAATTAAGGAATGAATGAGGTGATTTGCTTGTCGGTGACTTGGGTAAGTGGAACAACTTCCATCCACTTTGTGAAGTATTCGGTGGCGATAATAATGAATTTGTGGCTATTGGATGAAGATGGATGGATTTTACCCACAAGGTCAAGTCCCCATTGACAAAAAGGCCATGGTGTTGTGATTGGTTGTAGTTCTTGTGTTGGTGCATCTATCAGGTCTCCATGAACTTGGCATTTCTTGCATTTTCTGACAAAGTAGTAGGAGTCTTTTTCCATGGATGGCCAATAGTATCCAGATCATATGATTTTCTTAGCTAGTGACGGGCCACTTGAGTGAGTCCCACAAATTCCTTCATGTACCTCTTCCAAGGCCTTTGTTATCTCATCTTGTTCCAGACATCAAAGGAGAGTACCATCAAGATTGCGTCGGTATAGGGTTTCAGCAATGATGGTATATTGAGCGGTTTGGAAAATGAAGGTTTTACGTTGGTTATTCAGTTGGTTAGGAGGAAGGGTGTGATTGTGGAGGTAGGTGTAAAACTCAGCGTACCATGGGGATTCAAAACTGATAAGGTGACATATCATCTTGGATTCGGGGATATCATAAGCAGGAATCCAAAGTTGTTCGACCAAGAGCTCATAGCGTGTTGAATTTTTTGGAAGATCTAGGAGAGATGCAATAGTAGCCATAGTGTCAGGAACTTGATTCTGATCTCTTGGTATCTGCTCAAAGGTGATAGTTGTAAATGATGCCTTTAGACTATCCACCATTTGCTTGTATGACATGAGTTTGTCATCCTTGGTCTGATATTCATCGGTTGCTTGTCGAATGACCAGTTGGGAGTCACCATATACTTGTAGTTCTTGTAACTTTCATTGTATGGCTAGCCTGAGTCCTGTGATCAAGGCCTCATATTCAGCTATGTTGTTAGTGCATGGAAAGGTGAGCCTGTAAGACTTCGGGATGCTGTCACCTTGAGGTGTGATAAATAGAATGCCTGCCCCCGAGCCATGCCTAGTGTATGAACCATCAAAGTATAGTTTCCATGGTTGTGCTATTGTGATCATGAATATCTCTTCATCTAGAAAATTGGAAATGAGAGGATGATCGCCTATGAGTGGTGCATCGGCCAACTGATCTGCAATAACTTGTCCTTTGATAGCCTTACAGTCCACATACTCGATGTCAAAATCACTAAGAATCATCATCCATTTGGCCAAATGGCCTGTCAATGCTACTTTGCTGAGTAAGTACTTTAGTGGATCAATCTTGGCAATGAGCTGTACTTTAAGTGTCAATAGATAGTGCCTCAATTTAGTGGTTGCCAAGATTACTGCTAGGCAAGCTCGCTCAATAGGTGTGTAATTGAGTTCATAGCCAACCAGTGTGTGAGAGATGTAGTATATAGCACATTCTTTGCCTTCTACATTGTGTTGAGCCAATAATACACCCAATGTTGTACTTGTTGCTGAAATATAGAGTAATACAAGTCTGCTCAGATCTGGTGGGATGAACAATGGTGTATTTATGAGATAGTTTTTAAGCATTTGGAATTCTTGTTGGTATCTGGCATCCCATTGAAAGCAGATGTTTTTGTGTAACAGGTGTGTAAAGGGGTGACACTTATCTGCTAGTTGTGCAATGAATCTTTGGATGGATTGTAGTTGCCCTTGTAATGTCCTTAGCTGACCGATGTTCTTTGGAGGTGGCATATCCATGATTGTTTTGACCTTTGTTGGATCGACCTCAATGCCTTTGCTTGAGACAATGTATCCTAGAAGATAATGTATCCTAGAAGCTTCCCTGAGGTTACTCCAAAGACACATTTCTTTGGGTTGAGTCGCACATGATATTGTTCCAGTCTATCAAAGATCTTCTCTAATACTTCCAGATGACCTTCTCTTGTGAGTGATTTTGCTAGTAAGTCGTCAACATAATCTTCCATTATGGTATGAATCATGTCATGAAAGATGGTGGTCATTGCTCGTTGATAGGTCGCTCCTGCATTCTTTAGACCAAAAGGCATGACATTCCAGCAGTATGTGCCCCATGGACATGTGAAGGTCGTCTTATGTTGATCCTCAGGTGCAATCTTTATCTAGTTGTACCCTGAAAAGCCATCCATGAGAGAAAGCATGGCATGTCCTGCTGTTAGGTCCACTATTATGTCGATGTTTGGTAGGGGGAAGTCATCTTTAGGACATGCTTTGTTCAAATCTCTGAAGTCAGTACAAATACGGATGCCCCCATTTTGTTTATTGACAGGCACAATATTGGATATCCAATCTACATAATCAATTGGTCTAATGAAACCAACATCTAGGAGTTTCTTAAGTTTTGCTTTGACTAGTACTGCAATCTGAGGATGCATCTTGCGAAGCTTCTGCTTGACAGGTTTGGCTCCTTCTGTTATGGTGAGGTGATGCATGACTAAATCATGATCAAGCCCAGGCATGTCTATGTATGACCATGCGAAGTTGATCTGATGCTTCTAGAAGAACTCTACAAACTTAGGTTGTTCCTATGGAGTTAAAAGAGATGCCAGATGTATGTGGTGAGGTGTTTCAGGAGTCCCCACGTTGTATTCTTTTGTCTATTCAATGAGAATTATTGATCTTTCCTGCTGTGTACTAGAGGGGAGAATGACAAACCTTTCATCCTCAAGCACCTCAAAGAGGTTTTCACCATTGGATACGCTCTTTCTTTTTACTTTTGGGGGATCAAACAATGCCACAATGTGGTTTTCACTGGAAGGTCTATGTTTTATTGTTATATTTTTGCAGCTGAAAGGTTTGGCATCCGGCCCAAAGTGTGTTGTGCTGTTAAGTTCAATGGTGAATCCAACTTTGTGATCCCCACTTGGTATGTTATCCCATAGTTCCAAAAAGTCAATGATCGCCTCATCGTTTTAGAAATGGTCAAGGCATGGGGGATTAGGTTGGTTCCATTCGATGAGTTCAGGATGGATAACGAGCATTACCTCATCGATTAGGTTAAGTTCGTTAGATGTATCAACGAGGGTTAAGATGTTGTGGTGAAGGTCGTTGATGGTACTCTCCCTATTAGAATCAGGTGTAGGATGTGACATAGGGTCTGTGGAAGAATTTTCCAGCTCAGGAACCCAAGAGGTCTTTATCTCTGCTTCTCCATAAACAGGGATGTCTTTGAGAGGTGGAGGTGGTGATGTGTCTTCCTCATCTGAAGTATTAAGTTGTATGGAATCAAATTCCCACTCATGTGAGTTAGTCTCTAAGTTACTTTCCAGTAGTTGATAACTGTATCGTACGGGGATATCCTTTGAGTTAAACATTGCAGGTGTGATCGGTTGATGTACCTTTAGAGGTGAAATGATTGGTGTTACAGGAAGGATTATGGGGATTAATGAATCCAATACAAGGAGTAATGGTAGTGTTGACTCTCTTGCTTCTGTTGGAATTGTCGGTGTTGTAGATACTGTTGTTGGTTCTGATTCAGTTGTTGCTACTAATGGTGCTATTGATGTAATTGCTGCTATTGATGGGGTCGTTGATTTGATTGGTGGGATGACTGGCGTTGCAGATGGTTTCGCTGGAATTTTTAGCCTCAATGGGGCAATTGCTATGGTTTTGGGTGTTGCTTTTATAATCAAAGGCTACCTCTTTGTAGTAGGTTGATATAGTGGTTTGTCGGGTTTCCCTTTGAATCTGAGCTTAGGAAGGATCTCCTTTTGAAAGCCTAAGCCTGTGTTATCATTGGGTTTTAATTCTGGCTGCAGTGGCTCATGTTGCCCTTGCTTACAATGCCCTAAAGCACTTTGACCATCATATCCCATTCTTGGCATAATGATAAGGCCTTTTCCATATTGATCTGTGGGAAGCTTAGCTTGTAGAATGTCGGTGGTGATAGGACCTTTATAGATTCATTCTGCTAAGTCTTCATCTCTAGTTTCTTCTTCTTGACTCTTTCCAAGGATGCATGGTGTCAAAGTACATGTTGGCTTGATCAGTGGTGCTTGAAGTATCTGTTGAGGTTTTCCATGTGTTCTAGGAGAAGTGGACATTTATCCAACACAAAAGAGTTGGCTTAGATTGTACTCTCCAAGACCTTCTTCGGCTATTTTCATCTTGAACTTCTCTTGCTTGGGTATAGTGGTGTTTGAACTGGAAAGAGAGGCTGGACTTACATATGACGTGGAGGAGATGGCTTCTCTATTGTTGGGAATGGTAATCTTTGGTTGATGACTTATGTTATGACAATATGCAAAGGGGTTTGCATCGCCTAGGATCGTGATTTCTACACCATTATGCGGGAACTTGATACACTGATGGTAAGTGGATGGAATAGCTTGCATGGCGTGTATCCAAGGTCTTCCTAACAACAAATTGTATGGTAGAGGAAGGTCTAGAACTTGACAGATGATGTGTTTCATCACAGGGCCCACTTGAATTGGTAAGATCACAGCTCCTTTAGATGAATGCTCTGCATCATCATAGGCTTTGATTGTGATCTTCTTGCGAGGATCGACTGATTCAATTGTATATCCCAAAGCTGTGACTAATTGTAGAGTACAGATATTCAGGCCTGCTCCATTGTTGATCAAGACTCGCTTGATCCTGTGTTGGTTGATAAACCCTTCAATGTGGAGTGAGGCGTTATGAGGTTGCTGGAAGGATGTGATGTCACTTTCAGAGAAAGTGAGACAAGGTGATGACCTTATATTTCCAACCATGGCTTGGAATCAATCTATATTTAGGTTTGTAGGGACTGACGCCTCTTGGAGAGAGTGATCCAAGATTGTTTTATGGGATGGAGATAGGCTTAATAGCTCTAAGATAGATATTAGTGCGGACATTTTGTCTAATTGGTCCACAAGGTTATACTTCTTTGGGATAGATGTGGTACCTTGTGGAGCTTCTTTTATGGTAATCTTGTCGTGACGTGTAACAACATTGTAGTTGGAACTGGGATTTTTGATGGTAATACTTGCAATTTGTTCACTGGCATCATCTAGATGATTCATAGTGTAATTATACACAGCTCACGTATAATCAGTGGTATCTGTGTTTCTCCCTAAAGTGGAAGGACCTCTTTGATCTTGTGATGGAAGCATATTTTTGAACATTAGATGATCATTGTTTGTTGTCTTTGGGTAGTGTCCTTCGATTTTGATATCACCTCAGTCAATAAGATCTTGAATAAGATCTTCCAATCTGTGACAATTGCTTGTCTTATGCCCTTTTCCTTGATGGAAATCACAATGTTCAATAACCCTCCACCATGAAGGTTTGACTTGAGGTTCGTAATTTGATGTTTTGGGTAAGGTCACCAGATTTTGAGAAACCAATTGGCGTAACACTGTTTCGATGGGTTCCCCTAAGGGAGTGTATGTTCGCTTCGGTTTAAAATTTTGTTGACGTTGTCTGGGCTCTTCTTGAGATGTGTTGTGGCCTTCATTTGGAGGAGCAACTGTGTTATTCTTGGGTGGGGGGTTCTATCCTGCAAATCGGACCATAGGTTTTGCACTTTTGATAGTTCATGCATCCACAACCCTGTCATTGACAACGTTTTTATTTTTGTTCCAAAAGTTAGGCTTGCCACTATTGAAGCGTGGACGAGGGCTATCCTTTGGCTCATTGTAGATTTTGATAAGTCCTTTCTTGATGAAAGCTCGCTTACATTTTAAGCCTTTGGTGATCATGTCATTGAAAGAATGTTAGAACATAATGTTATTAGGGATCACATCCTTATAACATTTATATATAATGTTCTATTATAAGGTTATAAAACCTTATATATTATATTCTTTATAAGCATATCCCATTTGAAATAATTATAATCTAATAACTATTAGATTATTAATTATTATGAGTGGAGGTTATTGAAAAGGTGTGACTAGTGAAGTCACCCTTCCTCCTATATTTAAGGAGGTTCTCTCTCATTTGAGAGGTGTGTGAATTTGGAGCTTTATGGTGAGTTGTATCACTATGCATATGAGGTATTATTGGCCATGTGGAAGTATTGGAGGAGTGTCCCCCAATTCATGTCTATTTTATTATAGACTATATTTGTAAGTGTTTTAATTAAATGATGCTTTATGGGGTTTTTTACCCGAAAGGGTTTTCCCCATGTATATCTTGTGTAATGTGTACATTTTGCGTGTATGTTTCATATTTCATTTACCTTATAATCTTGTTTATAATGATTAGTATCCTTAGATCCTAATTTCTAACATGGTATCAGAGCAGGTTAGGCTAGTACTAATTATTTTTACAGGTTATACTAGAAGACATATAAAACTGGATGGAAAATGTATTTATGCTAAATCAACACACATGCAAGGCCAATTGTGCTATGTATTTAGTATGCCTTCTCCATTCATTTAAATTCAATTTATGAAGGCCAAGTAAGGAAATTCTAACTACTCTTTTTTATGAGTGATATTTTTCAAAAAAATTAATGTTCACATAGCATAAGATTGTGAAGTATTGCATATATATTTTAATAACATCAAATTTCAGAATCTTATTAACTCAAAATTATTCCCTTATAAGAGATGTGCATAGTTACAAAACTTTTTTTTAGTGTCAATTGTATAGAAAGTTGTGCTTTAGTTACTAGATCAAGTACTTTAGAAAGTTGGATGTTGTTTCTCTTTAGAGAGATATGTGAGATTATAAATTATCAAAAAATAGCTTGATATAATGCTTAGAAACCTGAGTTTTTCATTTGTTTAACCTTAAAATTGAATTCATGAAGTCTTTTATTAAATTTCATGTCCAAAAAATTATTTTTTCAACTTATAAAAAGAAAATAAAATTCATAGCTCTTGAACATGACATTTCAAGCAAACACCATTTCACTTGCAATTTGATCACAATTGATATAAGGTCATCGTCATTTTTTCTATGAAAAATATATATTACAATATTCAATCAAAATTATAATTTATCTTTATATTTAAGTTTGTTAAGTATGAACTCAATCAAACCATTATTTAAATAAAGAGTCCTTAAATGAAATCTTTAAATAAGTCAAAATCACTTATTAAAGCCTTCATCTGTGTCAATTTCTTATCTTCATAAAAGTTTGTATTACTCAAGGAACTAGTACTCATCCTTATAATAGTAAAAAAGGACTCTCTTTGCAACTAATCGAATGTAAATAAGTCACGACCTTTGGCATGATATTGTTTAACATATCAATTGATGCCTATCCAAGTAGATAATCGTTTGCCAGTCAAGCACACTCTGTAGTGTGTGTATTATAAATTCATAAGAAAATTAAAGTAGTTAATTGAAAACATCAATTTTTTTGTTCTATGTTGGTTTTGCTCATAATGTCAAACACATGGTTCTCGTCATAAAGACACTCCTATAAACCAGATGATATTAGCTTTTTTCTTTGAATCAAGGAAGTCTTTGAAAGTCACCAAGGATATTAAGACACCAAGATTTTCTTCTCTAGATGGCAAAGAGACTACTTCCATAATTAAGACACCAAGATTCTCTTCTCTTCTCCCCATAACTTCCATTTTTAAATTCCATTGTATAGATTTTAATTGAGTTGGCCATTAAATTGCTGCAACCAGTTTCAGAAAGATCTGCACCCTTGGGTCTTTTTGCTATGGGTTGAAATCGGTCCTTGAATTTGTAATTCATCTTTCTCTGTGAATGCTTTCTTTTGGAACCCATTGTAAAGCAGTGCTAGCAAGTAGGGCATTGAAACCTGGGCTGAAGAAATCTACATTTCTTCTTATTATTCAGATAGCGAAACCTTGCCTCTACAAAATTGCAATGGGGACAAACAATTTTGCAAGACTTGAATAGAGAATTTAATACATCCCGAGCCTCCTCTGGTAGCTCCCAAAATTGAACCTGTAAATTTTCTTTAAGAAGGTATAATAAATTGAGAGGATTCACAAATAACTCCTCTTTCAAATTCTCTATGATGCATTGCAGCCCTTCCATGACCCTGTGAATTTTGAGTGCCTCTTCTATAGAAAAGTTTTTTAGACTCTTGCAATTCAAAGGCACTCATTCAATATGGACAGACTAAAGAGAAAATATTTTTAACATTAATGATAGAATACACTTTCATGTATGGAAGCGAGTTTTTCATACTAATTTGTCCAATAATCTTGAACAGATATACCATAATTGTTTCATCTCTAGCATCTATTCCATAATGATCTTAATTGGCTATATTGAGAAATATTTTATTACAATGAGACCATTTTTTGTGGGGATCTTTTATATCAAATGACTCCTAAATATGAGTTCAAAGTCAGGGACTCAAAATGTTAATTTCAAAGCTATTTTTATCTTCTAGGGATCAAAATACAGTGGATTGTATAGTTCCACTATATGGAAAAAGGAATATATGTCAAAGTAGAACCATTTTTTTCTTCTTAAGGGATTTCTTTTTCTTTTTTTGTATTGACATAAAATAGATCAACCTTCTTTTGGAGATCAAAAATATTTTTCATAAATTTTATGGGGTGAATCTTCTATATCGACCACATTATATATGATTATATATGATCCTTGAATACATAGATCATAAAACTTTGTATTAACAAAACCCTCTAAGTTCAATCTTAATCCATACAAGAAAAGAGACACTTGGTGACACATTTGGATGATTCTAAATAATTAATGAATCTATGCAAAGAGTTTTATTTAGAAATTGGTGAACATTTAAGTGACCCATGGTAACAAGGTTTAAAGACATTTTATTGAGAATGTATGTTAAAAGAGTAATCTTTTTTAGCCTCATACTTATAACTAGATATTGATAATTTATATGTACCAAAGTTGATATAATCTTTTGAAACAAATTGGACCCTAAAGAACATAGGTGGTCTACACAACCATCTAATGAGGTCACTATTTCTCTCAAAGAACTCAAAACTCTTGTTATATTAAATTTGACAAATTAATTTTTTTCTTCACTAAGATATAAGGATGAAAAGGTGAATATAAAAAGTAAGAAAAAAGAGTTTCAAACTTTTGCACATCCATACACAAAGAGGATTACATAAACCTTTCAAAGAATCTTTTGCTAATACATTATTTTATTTTATTTTCTTTCCTGAGTGTTACTTTAGTTAACATTTTTTTATTATCTTTCGAGTATCCTCTACATTTATTAGGTGTAAAGCATCTATTTATAATGGGTGGCTATCACCCTTATAAACTGTTTGGGGAGAAAACCTAGAAAGGATAGCTCACCCGTTGCCTAAAATTTTCTATGGATCATTACTATATGTAGTAGCATGTCTATTTTGTATTTTTTAAATGAGACAACTAATCGTTCATGCTTATTCTCATGAAAATATACATTGATCTCCTTGCATATTGGACTATATTTTACATTTATGAGGAATATTATATGATCTTTGGCAAATGGAAAATGCAAACTATTATGTTCTTTCTTTGCACCAAAAATCAAATTTAATTGTTTACTATGTTACTAACTATATTGTTTCTTCTATGGCGAGGTTATGCCTTCAAAACATATGGTGCAAGTGCTATTACATGGATGTTGCAATACTTTAATAAGAAGACTATCTTCTATGTGTCTTTGAATCAAATGGACAAAATATGAATGTAGCTCTTAAAGAATCAATATGGCCTTGAAAATTTATGGAAGAGTTCCATTTGGATACATATGAAAGTACCATATTACTTGAAGTTACTTTACTCTTTCTAGAGAATATCATTTCTAAAGATCAAAATGAACATTGAAGATCATGGGCACCTCACTCAAGCGAAAGCATTCTATAATAAAGGCACCTTGAAAATCATGGGCACCTCACTCAAATGAAAGTATTCTATAATAAAGGCACCTTGAAGATCATGGGCACCTCACTCAAGTGAAATCATTCTCTAATAAAGACACTTTGAAGATCATGAGTACATACTATATATTATAATTTTAGCCATCACTTTGAAATCCTCTATGCAGTGATTGGCTTTGAGTTGATGCCATTAAGGGGGAGTGTACATGACACCACCTAGTGGCTAAATCCTAGATTTAAGACCTAATAGGCATAAGACCTTTAGGCATTATATGCTCCAAATTTAAATAATGCCTGGCCTTAGGTGATGCCATTGAGGGGGAGTGTGCATGTCAATGACACCACCCAGTGGCTAAATCCTTTATTTTTTTAAGTCCTACAGGCACAGTATCGTAAGACCTATGGGCAGTTTTTTTTAAGTCCTACGGGCATATTGTAAATTCTTCTCCTTGTAAATCTTCCACTTGTAAAAGCATTGTATTAAGACCTATGGGCACTATGTAAAGAACCTGGGGAGAGGCTAATTTGAGGGGACCGCGGCTCCAATATAATTTTTTTAAGACCTCACAACATCATTTTTAAAACACTGGGATTATAAATTATGACAAGATGACTTTCATGTAGTCTGGAATGCATGATCTTCATGTTGGCATATATTTGTGTCCCTGTTTATCGTTGTCAAAGAAGACCTACGTTACTGGGGTGCTTCATTTTTTCTTCTATGGAAATTGACATGTGATCCCCTATTAACATTAAGGGGGAGTGTTAGAACATAATGTTATTAGGGATCACATCCTTATAACATTTATATATAATGTTCTATTATAAGGTTATAAAACCTTATATATTATATGCTTTATAAGCATATCCCATTTGAAATAATTATAATCTAATAACTATTAGATTATTAATTATTTATGAGTGGAGGTTATTGAAAAGGTGTGACTAGTGAAGTCACCCTTCCTCCTATATTTAAGGAGGTTCTCTCTCATTTGAGAGGTGTGTGAATTTGGAGCTTTATGGTGAGTTGTATCACTATGCATATGAGGTATTATTGGTCATGCGGAAGTATTGGAGGAGTGTCCCCAGGTTCATGTCTATTTTATTATAGACTATATTTGTAAGTGTTTTAATTAAATGATGCTTTATGGGGTTTTTTACCCGAAAGGGTTTTCCCCATGTATATCTTGTGTAATGTGTACATTTTGCATGTATGTTTCATATTTCATTTACCTTATAATCTTGTTTATAATGATTAGTATCCTTAGATCCTAATTTCTAACAAAGAATCTATGTCTTTTATGCCTAGGTGAAATTCCATTTCTTTGTTTAAGTTGGAAATAAATATTTCCACTAGTTCTTATTCAGGCAACTGAAGAGAACGTCTGCTAGATATTTGACGCCATCGTTGTAGAAAGATTGAAAATAATTCACCTGGTTTTTGTTTAGTGTTACATAGATCAGCCATGGTGATATCATGTTCAATGTTGTGTAAGTAATGTGCCAGGAATTTCTGAATGAGTTCTTCAAATGTCCTAATGCCACCTAGTAATCGGGAAAACCATGATGTGGTTGTTCCTCCCAAGCTTTGGGGAAAAAGGCGCATTAGGTACGTATCCTCGTATGCCACTTCGAGGCAAGCTGAATGGAATTCTTGAACATGATCACGAGGATCTCCTTTTCCTCTATACTTTTCAAACTTGGGTGTTTCAAACCCTCGTGGAAAAGGTGGCATATGAAGATTCCTATCAAAGGGATAGGGACAAATGTCATTAAGTGAAAACTGATTAGTTTTCACACTACTATGAAGTTGTTGGGCGAGATTCTCAACTTGTTGCCGCAACATGTCTATTTCATTTGGAGGTGGAGGATTTCCTTGATGAAGGTTGTATCTGACGTGATCTTGACCTCTTTCATCCTCATTACGACTTTGGCATTCTAATGCTTGCCTTAGTTGTGCCACATCAAAATCAAAGGGTATTTTGGCTCCCTCTTGAGCAAGTCTTAAAAAGTGATCATAAGCATTGCTCCTGAGTATTTCGTCAAAAAGTCGATTGAAGAAAGGGTTGTGTTCGCCCTTTCTATTGTTGCAGGAGTAGGAGTACTTGAATTTTCATCATTTGGGTTTCCTCCAAGGGCTTCTTGAAATTCATTGATTTTTTTCTCCTCTTCTTCCTCAATTTCTTGTTGTCTAGACCTTGATCTGGTTTGAGCCATTTTGTTTACGAGTTTTTGTTGAAGTTTGATGAAAATGATGATGAGTTGTTGATGAAATGAGAGATTTATGTTTGGTGGAGTGTTGTGCATATGAATCTCTAGCACTAAAAGTAGATATTACCAAAGTCCTTTCTGGAATTGCTGCTTGTTTTTGATTGACAATGTTTGGTGTGACAAGGTTTAGAGGGATCTGAGATGTGTTACAAATTCAACTACCTAGTAATGAGAGGATTCACTCAAAGACTAGTTTTAACCTATGTAGAAATGCCTATTTAGGATAAGTTTATCCTAGATGTTGAGACACTCTAAAAAGTGATGTATTGTGTTTGATTCAAGCAATATCTAAAGAGAACTTAGGATAAAAACCTCTTGATGTTTTGAGAGTTGAAGTGGATTGATGATGTGTGAATGAGATAATGGATGAAATGTTTAACTTCAATAGAAACTTCATGTTACATAAGGAACAAACTCTTCTTCTTCCCTCTCGGGGGTTGGTGGTTCTTCCCGAGCTATGTTATATGTGATACAAACATCTGGAAACAAGTCAGGGTTGATCTTGCCTCCTTTGTTTTTGTGATAACTCAAAGCTCGATATTGCCTAAAAGCTCTACGGTTTAATGACTCTTGATCAAATTCATTTGATTTCCCTTGAAGATACAGATGCATGTGTCGTAAAAAGGCTCTATGAGAGACAAAGATTTGTCTATTAAGATAGAAGAATTTCCTCCCTTTGATAAGATCCTTTGAGCTCAATGGTCTTTTCTTCAAGTTGGTGTGTTGATAAAGATTCTTCTTTCTCAAGATGTGAAGAATGGTCATAGAGTTTGATACTTTTGTTGTTTGATTTTGATCCTTTGTTGGTTTCTGAAAAATGTTTGTGTGGATGAATACTTGTTTTGGAATTGATTTTTGATTTTTCTTTAACAAGAAAACAAAGCAAGCACACAAACACAAGAATGTTGCCTCAAAAAGGCACAAATAAGTATGGGTCTAGATCAACCCAATCCTTGGAATTTTTATGACCCTTTCCTTTAAATGTATTTTAGGTGTTTTCCAAAGCCTGAAGTCGGCTCAATTTGCACTGGTCTTGACTCAAAACGAAAACATTTCAAACACTCTTTATCCCTAAGGTCAAATGGCCAGTTGTGATAAGTTCAGCCCACATCTTGATATTTCTTTGACTTTGGTACTACATACCTTATGAATCCCACCGTGGCAGGTAAGGATGTGATATACTAAGTCTTGCACAAGCATAACAAATAGATGATCCCTGTGATGGGGGAGTCACCACTTTTATCGAGCTACAAGTAACCTTTCAAAAAGCTATGTTTCTACTTAAGGAAATATGTATGGTGAGTGTCTTGGGAGCAAAACCTTCTATGCTCTTGCACTGAATTTATCACAAATATCCTCAATCAATAGAATGGGTGGGCTACTACTTAAAGGTGTTTAGTGATTTTTGATGTTTTTGGACATAAGTTCATTCTGCAGTGACTCACTTAAGAGCCTTGTAACTTGTGGTGGGGCCCATTTGTCCTTTTGACAAGTTACACTGTAGGAACAACTATACCCAAGGCTACAACTTTTGCTCTCACCTAATTTCTATAGCGGCTCGAAGGATTTACCATGTGAGGTCATTCCCAAGAGTGATCGATCTCTTGGCAAGCCTCTCTTAAAAAGATAAACTTTAAGTGTTACTAACACTTTTCTCTTACACCTAGGACCACGAAAGCCAAGGGAGAGGATAGTGTGTTTTAGAGGTAGGACCAATCGACCAACTCTTTGCACAAGTATACCAAACACAAAAGACACTTGTTCTTTTTAACTCATCATTGCAATGTTATATATTTGCTACTTGGAGATGTTGCTCTAACAACCATGGTGTTCTTTTTTAGCCAAGATAGCAAAATGAAGTGTTCATTTTATCCAAGATTGCAAAATGATTGTTCTCTTTTAAACTCGAAAAATAACAAGTTGATCATTCTTTTTAGCCCATATTGCAAGATGTGAATGTTTGTTTTATCCAAGATTGCAAAAAAGATAGTTCATTTTAATCCAAGATAGCAATGTGATTGTTCTTTTTAAACTCAAAAAAATAACAAGTTGATTGTTCTTTTTAGCCCATATTGCAAGATGTGAATGTTCGTTTTAGCCAAGACTGCAAAAATGATAGTTCATTTTAATCCAAGATAGCCATGTGTGTGTTCATTTTTAGACCAAGATAGCAAAATGAAGACAATGTGAATGACTATCCTAGGATTGATCAATTTTTCCAATTTAGAACATGTTAAGGAAAAAATTGCAAATTTGACACTTTCAACACCTGCAACAATATGTTAGAAAGACGCTCCTTATGTCCTACACAAGATGTAAACCCAAAATTAAATTAATCATATTAACACAAATCACACTAACAAACAAATTAGATATAAATTAATAAAACTAATTTAAATCTAATCGAAAACTAAATGAAAGACTAATTTAAAATCTAAATTAGATCTAAATGAAAGACTAATTTAGAAAAATCTTGATTTAAAGACTACTTAAAAAAAATCTAATTTTAAATAAAAACTATTTTAAGAAACTTAAAAAAAATCTATTCTAAAAGACTAATTAAAAAAAATTAAAATTTAAACAACTAATTTAAAAGTCTACTCTAAAACAAAAACCATTTAATAAAAAAAAAAAAACTCTAAACAACTAACGAAAAAGGCTTATTCAAAAAAAAAAAAAAGCTAATTTAAAAGCAAAATTCTATTATTTCACGTCGGGTTCACCAAATGATGTTTTGCAAAAAGGATTAGAAAATCTGTTTGATGGCAACACACACAAGAGCACAAGAAACAAACGTTAGTGTTAGCAACAAAAGATTATCCTAAACAGGCATATCAAGAGAGATATTAAGCATGAAATAGAAAGCATACAAACATAGTATAGATAAACTATACTCATCCAAATGCTAATCAAGATGCTCATAGTTGCTTCTCCCTTGTTCCTTTCCTCTCCAAGTTCCACATGAGTGTAGCTCTCAACTTTTAGCACTAGCCATGGATGTCATATGGAGATTCAAGATGGTTGAATATGATAAACAAATGCTATGCAAGTGTAGGTAGTGATGCTATGAAAAAGCTCTATGTTAATACCAGTATAACAACAATACTCTAATGCTTTTTTTTTTTGCTTGAGGAGAAGGGTTCTATTTATAGAAGAAATGGGGAAATGAAGGGTTAAGATTGAGCAATCTTAACAAGGGTTAGGATTGAAAGATATTCAATCCATGTGAGACTTTCAACCCAATCCCATGTTGACAAGTGTCACCATGAAGAGGTTTGAGAGGAGAGATAAGGAGCATTAAATGCTTGAGGGGACATGATGGTTACCCTAGGGGGTTGGGTTAGGGTTAGGTTAATGGATATTTCTTTTATCCAAGGGATAAATGAATGTGCAAGGGTTAAATGGTTACCTTAGTCAAAGAAATAAATTCTTTGAAGAAACCCATGAGTCAAAATGATGGTTAAGTTAGAGGAAAGTCTCTAACCAAAGGTAAAAGGTGAGTTAACCATAAATGGTTATGTAAGAGCCTTTAATGATTTGGAAAACTTTAGAGGTTAACCATTTGAAGACATAAAGCCTTTAATGGTTATTGAAGACTTTGGAGGTTTTTGAGAAGTGACTTCCCTTTATTTAGGAATGTGACAATGATTAGGATAGGATTAGGCTAATTAGAAGGAGTTAGAAGAATCTAGAAGGGGACTATGATTGCAAGTGGGTTTTGTAGGAGAATGCAAGTGGGAGGAATTTTGGGATTTTCAATTAAAATAAAATCATTTATTTTAATTAAATGGTGTAATTTGCATTTGGATAGATATTTAAATAAATATTAATTTATTTAAATGTGAATGTGAATTTTGGATTTAAATAAATCTTAATTTATTTACATGAGAAAAAGGAAGATAAAGCATTTAAATGCTTGAAGACTTTAAGGGAAACCTTTAAAGGCTTAAGAAGACTCTAGAAAGAAGCCATTAAGTTTGAAGACTTTAAGGGAAACCATTAAAGGCTTGAGAAGACTCTAGAAGGAAGCCATTAAGTTTGAAGATTTTAAGGGAAGCCATTAAAGGTTTCAAGTGGGTGAGGATAAATAGGATTTTAAATAAATTATTTATTTATTTAAAATAGTTGTGCAACTTGCATTTGTAGAAAAATTCAAGTGGATGGAGGATAAAGGTGATTTAAATAAATGTAAATTTATTTAAATGTGAGAGGTGGGATTTTGGGAGAATTTAAATAAATATTAATTTATTTAAATGTGAGAGAAGATTTAATTAAACAAATATGATTTATTTATTTAATTAATGGTCTGAATTTGGTTAAGTGAATTAAATCAAATAAATTGAATAATTTATTTAATTAATAGGAGAAGAGGGTTAAGATGAATTAATTAAATATTAATTTAATTAATTATTGATTGATGGTTAAATAATCAAATAAATACTAAATATTCATTTAATTAAGTGGACATATTTATGTGTCTACAACATTAAAAGGCATTGTTATCAAAATAATATAGTAATAAAAGAAAGATACTAATTCAAAGTGTAATTATTCTACAATAATTTTAATTTTATTTTTTGATAATTCACAACAGCAACGATATTATATTAATAATAATACAAGACTTTTACAAAATACTGCAAATGCAGTTCACATCTGCTATCTATAACCAGATGCCTTATTTGGCACCTTCAGATTGCTAAGCAACAACTACTACCATACTACAAACAATCCTTGATCCTACCACCAATAATTAGGCATGAGAATCTAAACAAAATTCATGCTAGCTATTACAAAATAGGAGAGTCTATATCGTAGCACCCTATATGGCACTTACAGAGATCTATCCTACCACAGTCAAAGTATAGATACCTAAACAAAATCCATACTTTCATATCTTCAAAAAAGCCAAAAACCGAACTAGGCCTTATCTAAAGAGGAGCCCCTAGAAGCTAGACCTTGTTTCTTGCCTTTGTGTCTCACCTTCATTGTGCTCTGACCAACATAAACACAATCCCCTTGTGGGGGCAAAGGCTATTTGGTAGCACAAAATCACCTCCCTCTGCAACTCAGTTTGGTTGGGCTTGTCGTGCCATTTTTTCATCATGTTGTGGGATCTCCACTACCTCCTCCTCCTTTCTAGATTCTACCATCTCAGGGGTCCAAGGAACGTAACCTTCAACAAGCATATAATTCTTCCACCAGTCAGAAGTTGCTTTTTGATTGAGCCACATTTGTAGAAATTCAATATTCTGAGCAATACTTGATTTCTAAGATCTTGGAATTAATTTAGTTTGTAATAATTAGGATTTTTCTATCTAATTTTTCTTGGAATCCTCAGCTCGGGTATGGAGCCTTCATCTCCTCATTGACATTATCTATTGCCAAGTTTAGGTCACCCAAAATCTCTAATCTTTTTTCAAAAAGGGAACGAGGGCGCAACATAGAAGATTAGCTTCAATTTTTTGTAAATCCATCACCAAAAGGATGGAAACAAACACCGCAAGGATGTCTGTGTTAACCAGTTAGTGATGCTCAGTCTCAATAAATTCATCCCCCAATATTCGTCTTGCGACTTTTTTAACCAGGTCATCATTTGATTCTAGAATTTCCCTCCATCTCTTGTCCTTAATGGGTCCAAGAAATGATATTTGTCAATTCTCCAACAAAAGGCGTAGAGTAGACTCCATGAAAAACTAGTCGAACTCAACGTGAAACCAAATTTCTTCTTGAAGCTTCTTTTGCAAGCTTGCTATTAAAAGCTTTTAGCCTAGAGCATGCCTAGAGAGAGACCATCTCGCAATGATGAGAACAATCAGGATTCAATCATACACATGTAACACCTTTATCAACTTGCCAAATTTGAAGTTCAAGCCAACTTGAAAAATCAATCTGCAACCTATAAATCTTGATTAAGATTGAGAATGATTACCACATACATCTCAATTAATGTGAGTTTTATATCAAACCTTAGCAATACCATATCGTGGATATAACATGATGTTGGCATGTGTGCAAAGTATGATGACTTGATGACATTGTATGTTGTCATTGATGTCAATATGCTGAGGAGTGAACCGGTTTATTAAAGTTAAGCAACTGGCAAAGAGAACAGGTATAATGTTGTGAACTGGTATATGTGCAAAAGGTGAAGTGGTACATTTGTCCAAGTGAACCGGTATATGTGCAAAAGGTGAAGCAGTACGTTTGTCCAAGTGAATGGGTATATGTGCAAAAGGTGAAGCGGTACGTTTGTCCAAGTGAACTGGTATATGTGCAAAAGGTGAAGCGGTACGTTTGTCCAAGGGAACTGGTATATTGAAAGGTGAACCGGTATATGGAATGTCTTCTATCAAGGTTTAATATGGTATGACTATCAGTTGGTAGTCTTAGCTTTAGGGTTTCCGATTGAAGTGTTTCGAGCCTGTGTGATTCAACCGATGATATTGTGTGATGAGCTAGCATTGTAATAGAGATCAGATCATGTTGCCATGTCAACCTCGTGCGCATGAAGGATCTTGCGTGAAGGAGATTGATCCTATCTACCTCGGGAATGTGCGTAGTCTCTGTAAACGGTGGAGAACGCGTGATGGGTTATCGCCTCCATGAAGCGGTGAAGAACGAATGATGGAGAATGTCTTGAGATCTGTTCAAAACTGTTGTATTCAAATGCAAAGTGTTCAATGGTCAGGATTGTACCGAATGAATTGCTCAACCTAAATGTTTAGGGTTTAGGGTTTATGCTACCGACCTATCTATTTCCTATAAGGTCGATGTTGTGTTTCATGTTGAAGTTGTTGGCAAATGTTGTGTGTGTATCTAAGTGCAAATATACGTGATTCTTGCTAGACCAAATAAGAGAATTGATACCTGCAGAATGTGTATGCAGAAGGAAGGAACTAAAGCGGATTTGCATTGACATTGAGTGTTATTACTAGATCATTGTAATACCTGTTGATCTCTAACCACCTCAATAGTTGGAAAATCCCTTAACATGGTAGCTTTAACAAGGTGACTCAAAACCATTGAGTTCATAAAATCCTCTAACAAGGTAACCTTTGATAGGGTTTAACCCTTAACCGAGTATTCTAGCCATCCCTTAATCGGGTGATCCCTAGCAGGATCGGTTCCTAACAGAACCTGTTGTAACAGTCTTTAACCGGACTAGGCTCCTAACAGAGCGGACTTCTAAATAGTTCAAAAACATCTTGTGGGTATTCATCCCCACTATGGTTTTTCCCAATTGGGTTTCCACGTGAAAAATATGTGTGTCATGTGTGATGCCTTTTTGATGTGATGCTTTGTTATTTTCTGTCAAGAGGTGAATCATGTTGATCTAGTAAGTTATTTGTATCTCTGATGATAGATTATCTGTTTATGCATAAGGATAAAGTGGAAATGAGGGAGTAGGTTGTATGGTAAGCTAAGTTCGCATTGTGTTTAACCGGTAGTAATCTGGTTCAGACCGGTGTTAGTGATTGCCAGTCAAGTTCACTATTTGGAGTCAAACTAGTTTAGGAAAAGTTTTTGTGTCTGTACTGATTCACCCCCCCTCTCAGTACCAGTTTGGTACTCACTATTCATCATTGAGTTATCACATGAGAATCACGTCCGATCTATATGGCATCAAGAGTTAAGCTGGCTGCCACATCATTCATACCTAAGTTTTCTCCATCCGCTCCTCGATTGGCTAGTTTGTCAGCTGATCCATTAGCCTCCTGATAGATGTGGTTGACTGTGAAGTCTTGGATCAAGTCTAGGATTTCAAGAGCATGATCAAGAAGGCTCCCAAGTTTGTAGTTAGGGATATCTCTTGTTCTCCAACATTGATGAGAATTGTCGAGTCCCCCTCAATTTCCACTTTTGAAATGCTTAGGTGGTTACATAGTAAGAGACCCCCAATCAGACCTTGGAATTCAACAAAGTTATCAGTGGCCCGTCCTAAGCAAACTGATTTGTATGCAATGATTTTTCTCTCCCATGAATGAAAGATGCACCTGACACCTGACATTCCTAGATTTCCTCTAGAGGATCCATCGAAGTTGAGCTTATACCATCCATGCTTTGGCTTGGTTCATTCACAGACTCTTCTCACTTCTTGCTTATCCTTACTATTTATGTTGAAGAAAGGGGTAATACTTAGACCTTGCTAGTTCTTCCTCATCAGATTATCCCATTATGAGAATTTGTACTCTTTCCTAAAATGTTTCAAATTTCTACTATTTACAACTTCAACTATGGTGACCTCTATTTTGCTGAGGAATCTGTCAGCCTCTAACTATTTTCCTTTAGAAATTATTCTTTTCCCTTATTTCCATAGCTCCCATATCAAGATAGAGGGGCCAATAATCCAGAGATTGCCAAATAGACTTGACTTTTTAATGATTGGTCACCCTTTGAACCATTGTAGAATGTTGAAGGACAATGCAAATGACCATCCTAGCTTGTTGATAAGCCACTCCCAACAATGTTGAACATATGGGCAGGTTCAAAGTAAAGGATCAAAATTTTCTTCTACCATTTTGCACAAAACACATCGTGGTGGGCCTATAAAGCCAATTTTCTTGAAGTAATATGAAGTTAGTATTCTACCTTGGATGGTAGCCTAGGCAAAGGCTCCTACTTTTGGTAAGCAAAGTTTTTCCCAACAAAGAATGGTGGGAAGGTCATCCCTAATTTGTTGAGCCTCATTGTAAACCACATGGAAACCATCCTTGGAGTTGTATTGGCCATCTTTTGGTTTAGCCCATATAACCTTGTCACAGCCTTCCCAGAAGAACAAAGTCCTAGATGAGAGAATATTATTCAAAATGATCCCAATCAACCCAACTCATGTGAGCTGAGAAATCCTTCCATCTCCAATGCAGAGGAAAGTGAGAGGCATCCAAATCTACATAACAATGAAGGGTTGAGCCCCAATGTTGAATAAAGAAATCCTTGAATGCTTTGGTGTCCATCAATTTATCAATTTGGGAAAGCCCTCCCCACGAGTCTTTCCAAAAGAGACCAGACCGCCATAAAAAAATGTCCCATGGCACATGATGGAGAAGCAACTTCCTACTATTCAAGATGAAGTTCCATATTTTGGATCCTTTTAGAGGGTGTGATACTCTAAAGGTCTCTTCTTTATTGTTTGAGTTTAAATACTTCACCTAAATGACTCTTACCCACTTGATATTTGGCTGAGAGTAAATTTTCCAAGCAAGTTTTGCTTCCAGAGCTTGATTTTGCCATATCAAATTTTTGATGCCTGCACCCTCATCTTGCTTAGATCTACAAAGTTTCTCCTAAGAGATTAAAGCTACTTTCTTCTTTTCTAAGATTCCTTTCCAATATAATTTTCTCATATTTTGGATTAGTTTTTTATTGGCCCCAATTGGGAGATCAAGATGTGATAGCATATAGATTGGCAAGACTCATAAGACTGATTTGAGAATCACTAATCTCTCGATCCAATATATCCATTTCCCTTTCCATGAGGATAACCTTCTTTCCATATTTTCATTGAGAGGTTCCCACAATTTAGAATTTTGATTTCCACTATCTAAAGGAATTCCTAAGTATGTGTAGCGTCCTAAAATTGTGACACTTGCAATTTCGATTGCATTTCGGTCTTCACGATGGCAACGCAACACGCAACCTGAATGGAGACCCCGAAACTTGCTCACGACACCAAAAACTGCATTTTTCAAGCACCCTGGCCTGAACCTCCTTGCACCCTGCCGTCCCGGGAGGTGGGACCAGAGCGCCCAGCGCCCTGGTCCCTCAGGACCAGGGCACCCAGCGCCCTGGTCCCTGGGTCCTATTTTGGGCCCGGTCTCCTAAGGAGATTGCGGGTCTTTTTGTTTGCAATTTGGAAATTACATTTCCTGGTCGGCCTAAGGTCGGGAAAATCAGTCTATCAGCCCTAATTGACAAGTATATAAACTACATTTTTCTCTCTCATTTGGCATGAAGAGGATATGTACACAAAGCGTGGAAACTATACTCAAGCATTCAAGCATTCAAGCAATTGATCATTTCAAGTCTCCATTCAAGGCTAAGTGTTGCATTCAAGTCAAGGATTCAACCATTGAAGAGGAGATCACTTACTACATGCTACAACCTACAACAATACAACAACATACAACATTTAAACCTTCGCACATAAGGATACAAACATCCTTAGAACAAGGTATTAGTACTTGTTTTACATTACATACATTTACATTTACAGCACTTGTTCATTTCCTGGTTAATTCCAAAACTGGGGTTTGACGTAAAGGCAAACCCCTAATCCCTAACCCCCCAATTGTCTTCGCTTTTCTGTGTGTAGGTTGCAGGTACGCGACTGAGATTGAAGATCTGGAATCCTTGTGCAGAGACGAACAGATCCCACTTCGTTTCGCGGATTTTTCGGAGGACCGTGGCGCCGGGCGCCATCGTCCCGACAACTTTTGCTCAAATTTGCAGGACAGCGCCGTATCGACATTCTGTTGCTAATTCCAGGTCCGCAGCTTCATCCTATAACCCAAACTCAGTTTATAAGCGAATCTTTATGACTTTCTATGCATTCCTAGCTTAATTTCCTTAACAACATTCTTTACAAAAGAGGGTAGCCTTGCTTTCCTAACCCTTGAAATTCATTTAGCATCCAATCTTACATTGTGTGGGATTGGATCTTATGAGTTTCAACCCCTCTTTTGAATGTAAAGTCTCTCCCCTAAGTGAAAAAAACCATCGAATCCTAGCGAACCTCCCTTCTCTCTCCTCGGAGTTGGAAGAGGGGAGAACAACTAGGGTTCGATTGCGATTTTCCGCTTTACATTTTGGTGAACCCGACGTGAACATCCTTTCTGATTTTTCATGCTTAGATCTGAAAATTGATTCCTTGATTACATTTCCATGTTTGATCTCTTGCAAAATTTTAGAGGTGATTGCATAAAAACCCTAAATTTTCTTTTTAAACATTGAACTTGCGAAATGCTTAATTGTTAGTGCTTGCTTCAGATCTGCTCTTTTATTACAAATTATCAATTCATATCTGTGCTCTAATTTTGAAAATTAAGTGGTTAAGTGTCAAAACCCTAATTTTTGAAACCCTCTTAATTCAATCTTTGTCCGACAATTTCACTAATCAAAACATCTCCAAATCAGCTGTAACTTTGGATTCCGCAATAAAATCACAATATCTTTCATCCCTGAAAATTTGGAAAAAAGTTGCGAGGACCGTGTGCACTCCGAGCGCCATCGTCCCCGACATTTTTTCTGAAATTTCGGGAGCGAGATCTTACTGTATTTTTCTGCTAAAATCCAGAATTTTGGCTGATTTTATCAATTATAACACGTTCAAAATTACAGTCAAAGTTGGTCTTGTGATTTCTTGGTCTAGGGCTCCTAATCATTCAAAAATTATCGAAATTGAAATTTCATGTCAAAATTGTGTTCTTACTGTCTTAAATCTGAAAATTGTGTTTGCATTCATTCGAAATTTCAGTGCTTTATTCAAATTCTTGCAATTTGTGACTTTTGAAATTAAGTGCTTAATTACAACAACTTTGATTTCCGCTTTCAAAATTGGATTTTGCGTGAAATTGAGTCAACTTTTGAATTTCAAAACTTGCATTGCTTTTGACATTCCCTCTAAAATCATAAAATTCAAAATTTCAATTTCCCTCTCCTTTTCAAAATTCAAATCTTGCATTTTTCGACAATCTTGATAGGGTTCAATTTTGAGATTGCAACTTTAATTTGGCCTATCTGCAGATCGTAAAATCCCTCAATTTTTTCAGATTAGCTCTAAAATCATCATACCTTTCATCCCTGCAAATTTCGAAAAAAGTTGCAAGGACTGTGTTGCACTCCGAGCACCACGGTCCCGGACATTTTTTCCGAAATTTCGGGAGACTGTAGTGATTGCATTTAACAGCTTAAATCTGGAAGATTGGCTGGTTTTACTGAAAATTGCTACCTCTAAAATCAAAATCTTTTCTCTCTCTCTAGTGCATGAGTTTTACAACAACAAGCCCTACTTACACTATTCCCGTTAGACGAAGCCGTAGAATTAAGTCTTTCCAAGGTTTAACAACCGAGGAGATGGAACCTAATTTGAGTAGCCTTTTTAACGAGGACATGGGTAATTCCTCTAATCCTCCTAATGATGAAGAAGCTCTCCATGAGGTTTCTGTTGAACAACTTTCAAAATTGGATAACCAATTTGACGATTTTCACCAATGGATGTCTCATGAGTATCCCGATAGTCAAGCTCTTCCTTTAATTGAGGGTTTAAAACGCATGCTTCAAAGTGATAAGAATGGAATTGATGTCTTGCGTGGTATTTCACATATTGTGAATTCGAATGTGATGCCTATGAAGAGTTGTGCCGAATCTTTGGGTTATACACAACCTCCTACACAAGTCAATCATTCCATTCCTTTGACAACTCCTATTGCTAGTATACCTACCTTTACATCAAACATAATGGCTACTTCTATACAAGATATTCCTCCTGTGATCACTAGTCATGGGGGCAATCCCTCTTCTTCAATTAACCCTATTCCTTCATTTAATCCAACTTCTTCGTTCATTCCTTCAATGAGTGTTCCTATTACATCTTCACAAATGAACATGACGCAAGGGGGCAGTTCATTTAACCATTCCATTCCTCGTTGTAGTGTTCCTCCTATCCAATCATCCCCTATGGTTGACTATCATAGGGTCCCACCACCTTACTCTCTACCTTCTTTCAATAACATAACACCTCCATCTCAATCTAACACACCTAATATGAACTCTTCGACTGAAGCGACCATTAACAATCTTGCACAAACTGTCTCTTCTTTACAGCAACAAATTGCCTCTATGAATCAATCTAAGTTTAGTGTGCCCACATTCAATGTTGCGAGCCCACTTTCTCTTGACATTGTTCGGGCTATCCCTCCTAAACATGTTGAAATCCCACATTGGGAGCTTTATAATGGTAAAGGTGATCCTCTAACACATATTAAGACTTTTCAAACAATTTGTACTGATTTTGCTTATGACCCAAGGTTGCTTGCGAAACTGTTTACTAGAACATTAAGAGACAAAGCCCTACAATGGTATTGCTCGTTGCCTTCTTATTCTATTACTTCTTTTGAACAACTTGCAAATGCTTTCATTCAACAATTTCAAAACAATATAAGTCCTAAAGTTACTTTGATTGATTTAATGCATTGTAAACAAGGTGTTAAAGAAAAAGTGACTGATTTTATTGGTAGATATAAGCATTTGTATGCTCAAATTTCTTTTCCAGTGCCTGACAATGATATTCAAAGAATCTTTATTTATAATTTGCAAAAAGATATTCGAGACAAACTTCTGTTTTCTGAGTTTACTTCTTTCCAACAGTTGTGTGCCACTCTTTACAATTATCAACTGACTGTGAGTCAAATGGAACAATCACATCCTATGGCTCCGAGTGATAAGGGTGATAGCAGTCAACAACCATTTGGGAAGATTAAACCGAACAGAGATTCCATCAAATTCAATGAAAACATCATCAACAACAATGTGAATGCAGCATCAGGTGTGCCTCCTATTTCTAAATTTTTCAAGAAAGAAAGAAAGTATACTCCTTTGAATGAATCATTGCATGGTATTATGAATAAGTTATTGGAACAAAATGTGCTTACTCTTCCTCCTATAAGGCAAATTGATCCTGCAAAGATTACTTCACCTTATTTTGATCATAAAGCTTTTTGTCATTTTCATTGTCAGCCTGGTCATGATACTGAAAAATGTTTTTCTTTAAAGGGTAAAATTCAAGATTTGATTGATAATAATACTATCTCTGTTTCTGGAGTGAATGATAAAGGCAACACATCTGTAGCTCCTCCTAACCAAAATCTTCAAATTTTTACTGATCCATTACCTTCTCATACCTCTAATGCGATTGAGGCTAATGATTCCTCTCTCTCATCTGATGGTCTTGTGTCTATGACTCCGAATGTGATTAACTTTGTAGAGCAGCAAGACATCCCTAAAGAACCTTCCATCACATTTGATTCTAATGAAACCATTAGAGCACCTGATGGTCATTTATACATAGTTGCAAAAGTCAAGAATACACCTTGCCGTGGAGTGCTTATTGATCCTTCGTGCATGGTTAATATTATTACTGAGGAATTTCTTTTTACTTTGCAATTGAATCAAGTGATCTATGACAAAACAGATGTGGTTGTGAAATTATTTGATGCATTTTCTTCTCCTGCAATTGGTTCTATTACATTGCCTATTGAGGTCCATAACAAATCCCTTGGTGTGAACTTTGCTATTATTCCTTCATCCGAACAATTTCGTGTGAAGCTTGGCTATCCTTGGCTATCTTCCATGAAAGCTATTGCTTCTCCTATTCATAAGTGTTTGAAATTTCCCCATAATGGTGAAGTTGTTACTGTCAATCATAGTCTCTTTAAACCAGCTGAAAGAACTTCTAGTGTTCCTATTGATTACTTTTGGCCTAAACAATTCCAGTCTCTTCCTCCGCGAAGTGATCATCTTTTCAAATCTTATCAAAAGTGGAAAACAGATATGATCCTATCTTTAAGTGAACCTAGAACACCTAAACTTGACATTCCTATCATTCTTGAGAAGGAAATTCTTCCTTTGAAAGATAAAACTAATGTCTTTCCTCAAGAAGATTCTCAACCCATCTCCATGGATGTGACTATGTCTATGCCTGATAAATCTTATAAAAGTAGACCTATCCCTCCTCGTCATGATGGACTTGGTCTTCTTCCTAAACCAAAAATTCCTCCTTTATATGGAGCAGTTCCTCCTCCTGCCTTTTATAGAGAGAAGAGACCTTCTTCTTCTCCTATTATCCAGCCTAAGAGACTACAACCTAAACACCCAAGTGATAAGGATGAGAACATTCCTCCTCCTCAATCTTCTCCACTTCCTACTAAGACTAGACGTAATCGTTCTGCACGTGAACGCCGACGAAAGCGTCGTCTTAGGGCTCAAGCAGCTGCTTCTCAAATTTTACAATCCCCAAAAACACCTTCAACAAGCATTATTCCATTTTCTCCTCAGCCGGAAATTGAGCCGAAATCTCCTAAACATAAGATGCATGATGGTCTTGATCCTGTGCGAGTTAAAGATCCTATTTTTATAAATCTTGATGACGATATAGATGAAAATGTTATTCATGATGAAAATGTTACTCCGCTTGCTTCTGATAGTGAATATGAACTTGTTGATGTTGATAACCATTTATCTAATGAATTTTCTAAAGCACTTATCCTAGCTCCTAGACAAGAACAACGTGGCTTGGAACATGAACATAGCCCTTATTTGGATCTTGTGATAGCTCCATCTGCTATGTTGGATGTTCCTCCTCTAGCATGTTCCCTACCTTCCCGAAACATTGATCAGCAAGATCGGGGGGTAGATGACGTGCTAGACTAGTTACATTAGCATAGCAGATTCTCGCCTCCTCTCTTGTGTTACTTCTTCTATATGTTATTCTCATTCTTCTATTTGTCGTCCTTAGTGTTGTCTACTTGAGGACGATGCAAAGCACTGAGATCTCTTTGGTCTCTCTCATGTTGACTCAAAAGACACATGTGTTCCCTTCTTCTAGGTGACCTTCCTTGATTGGGGAATGAAGAACAATTATGCATACATAGATATGATATATACATCATACTGACCCCGAGGAAAGCGACGTCACCTCGTGCTTTGTGTTTGTGTTTATTATCCTTGGGTTTATCTCACACTTGGGGGCTAAATCTTTGCGATAACGTGCTCCTTTCCTTTCTCATTTCTTATGTGTATCACTACGTTAAAACAATCACCCCGTTGAGGCGTGTGCAATCGCTTTAACGTAGGGGGGCATACACCCTGTCTATCCTTTCAAGATACTTGAAAATTTCTTGGCAAACTTAGCTTTGCCTTGAAAATTTTTGGTATTTCTTTTGCATGACTCATAGTGAGGGAACCTTACTACTGACAGTCATGGTTCTCCCTCGTGATCTTCCCTTTTACTTTGTCAATCGAAGTCGTAAGATCCCTAGTCCACTGGGGGCTTGGTGTGTCTTGCCTCCTTGATGTGGTGAAAGTCTATTCAATGTTGTTTCCTTGTACTTTATCGGAAGTATGAGCTCACATACTCCCGCTAAAGTGGGGGCTAAATGTAGCGTCCTAAAATTGCGACACTTGCAATTTCGACTGCATTTCGGTCTTCACGATGGCAACGCAACACGCAACCTAAATGGAGACCCCGAAACTTGCTCACGACACCAAAAACTACATTTTTCAAGCACCCTGGCCTGAACCTCCTTGCACCCTGCTGTCTCAGGAGGTGGGACCAGAGCGCCCAGCGCCCTGGGTCCTATTTTGGGCCCGGTCTCCTAAGGAGATTGCGGGTCTTTTTGTTTGCAATTTGGAAATTACATTTCCTGGTCGGCCTAAGGTCGGGAAAATCAGTCTATCAGCCCTAATTGACAAGTATATAAACTACATTTTTCTCTCTCATTTGGCATGAAGAGGATATGTACACAAAGCGTGGAAACTATACTCAAGCATTCAAGCATTCAAGCAATTGATCATTTCAAGTCTCCATTCAAGGCTAAGTGTTACATTCAAGTCAAGGATTCAACCATTGAAGAGGAGATCACTTACTACATGCTACAACCTACAACAATACAACAACATACAACATTTAAACCTTCGCACATAAGGATACAAACATCCTTAGAACAAGGTATTAGTACTTGTTTTACATTACATACATTTACATTTACAGCACTTGCTCATTTCCTGGTTAATTCCAAAACCGGGGTTTGACCTAAAGGCAAACCCCTAATCCCTACCCCCCCAATCATCTTCACTTTTCTGTGTGTAGGTTGCAGGTATGCGGCTGAGATTGAAGATCTGGAATCCTTGTGCAGAGACGAACAGATCCCACTTCGTTTCGCGGATTTATCGTCCCGACAACTTTTGCTCAAATTTGCAGGACAGCGCCGTATCGACATTCTGCTGCTAATTCCAGGTCCGCAGCTTCATCCTATAACCCAAACTCAGTTTATAAGCGAATCTTTATGACTTTCTATGCATTCCTAGCTTAATTTCCTTAACAACATTCTTTACAAAAGAGGGTAGCCTTGCTTTCCTAACCCTTGAAATTCATTTAGCATCCAATCTTACATTGTGTGGGATTGGATCTTATGAGTTTCAACCCCTCTTTTGAATGTAAAGTCTCTCCCCTAAGTGAAAACCATCGAATCCTAGCGAACCTCCCTTCTCTCTCCTCGGAGTTGGAAGAGGGGAGAACAACTAGGGTTCGATTGCGATTTTCCACTTTACAGTATGAACATGGAAGCTTGCTAATCTTGAACCTCATTTGATTGGCTATCTCAAGTTCATCTCTTGGGTCCATGCTAAAAAAGAAGATATCAGATTTCTCATTGCTCACTTCTTGGCCTAAGGCTTTTTCATACTGATTGAGAATCAACTTGAATTATTGAGCCTCTTTTTTACAACCCAAACCCATCAGCAGGGTGTCATCTACAAATTGTTGATGAGTGCATGGTTCTACTATAGTGGTGATTTGAATGCTTGCAATCTTGCCTAGTCTTTTTTATTATGAGATGCTCCTTCCCAAAGCCTTTGCCATGATTATGAATAGGAAAGGGGATAATGGGTCCCCCTATCTCAGACCTCTAGAGATTTTGAAGAATCCTTCAGGTGAGCCGTTTACTATCACAGAGAAGTGAGGAGTAGATATGCAAAAGAAGATCCAATCTATCTATCTTTTATTGAAGCCAAAAGCCTCCAAGCATCTGCACAAGAAACGCCAGTCAAATTTGTCACAAGCTTTCCTAATGTCCAGTTTGATAATCATACTAGGCTTATTTTGATTTTGAATTGAATGTATGGCTTCTTAGGCTAGAATTGTGCCATCTAGAATTGATATACCAGTGACAAAGTTGGTTTGTTAATTTGAAATAATGTTGGGGAGCACCTTTTAAGTCTGTTAACTATAACTTTAGCTAGTAGTTTGTAAATCATAATGCACAGAGACATGGGCCTAGATTCTTCCCACCTTGAGGCATTCTCTTTCTTTGGGGTGAGGGCTAGACAGGTGTTGTTGATCTCTTTTAGGAATCTCTCGACCTTTTGAGCTGCTATTAGTGCTTCCACCACATCATCACTAATGATATTCCAACATTTTTTATAGAAACCAGCTGGGAAGCCATTTGGAACTAGTGCCTTATCCATTTGGAGCTGGGAGAGGGCTTCTTCTACCTCAGACCTGGATATTCTTTCATTGAGCATCCAATTCTGCTCACCAAATACTAGCTTAGGGATGAATTAGATGCATCTTCTTTGATTGGCTATTTTTGAACCCTCTAAGTTGTTGAGAATATTTTTGAAGTAATCAACAACACTTTCTACTATCAAGGTAGGGTCTTCCACTATTGATCCATCTTCCTTGTATATTATATTAATTTTGTTTATAGCTCTTCTTTGCTTGACCTAGTTATGGAATAATTTTGAATTTTTGTCTCCATTCTCAAGTCAAGTTTCCCCAGATTCTTGCTTCTAAAATATTTCTTCCTTAGCTAAGATGCCTTCATAAATTCTTGCAAGAGATTTTTCTTTAGGATAAAGCTCTCCTGGTCCATCCATCTTGAGAACTTGTTCATTCAAGGCTGACATCTCATTTCTACTCTTATCTTTTTCTAAGAATATATCCTTAAACCGCTCTCTATTCCATTTTAGAAGTTTATTTTTGGTGGCTTTGAGATTAGACATAAGGCGAAAGAATTTTGAGCTTGAAAAATGATCCTCCCTCCACCAGTGCTGAAACCTTTGTGCTTTAGCCACATTAACTCAAATTTAAAAGGAGACCATCGAGGTTTCTTATCTCCCAGTATTTCTAATAGGATTGGGTAGTGATCAGACCCTGGCCATGGTTAAACATAGGCTTTAGGGTCAAAGGAGAAGGTGGATAAGTCCCCCTTAATGAAGAACCTGTCCAAATTCTCAACAATTTGACTGAATCCTAGCCTCCTATTGTTCCAAGTGAACTCTCCTCTCACAGTCTTAATTTCAAGTAGATTATTCCTACAAACCCAGTCATTAAAGTATTCCTGGGATTGATCCATCATTTCTAAGCCACCCCTTTTTTCGGACAAGTGTAGGATGGAATTGAAATCACCTCCCAAAATGATGTGGCAACCTAAAAATCTTGTTAAAAACCCTCCAATTTCTATCAAAAACTCTCTTTTTCTTATGGTGGGAATGGAGCCATATACATTAATGAACACAAATTTCAGATTACTATCGAGGAATTTGAAACAACCCCCTACCAATGCCTTTCAGCTACCACTAGCTCAAAGCTTGCAATATTTATTCTTCATAGAATGGCCAAACCCCTAGATGCACCATCTGCATCAACTGCCTCTGCTTGCCAGGGACCAAGTCTAAATGTGAATCAAGCCACATCTTTGGCTTTTAGTTTTGTTTCTTGAAGGAGTAGTATATCAGTTTGTATTGATAAGCACTTGTGCTTGACCAAGCGCTGCTTGTTAGGGGCTCTAAGACCCTTAACATTCCAAGACAATATTAAATGCTCTTGGGGAAGGGAGTTTACCTTCCCCCGAGACAAAAGAGTTGTTATCTTCATTTGCCCTGTTGGTTCCTTTTTATGCTGAACAACAAGATCAACAACCAGTATAATCTACAACCAAAATTTGAAAGGTAGCTAACCTCAACTATAATTTCAAAAGACCGACTGGACCAACTTAACAAGGATATTAATCCTTCTTCTCTTCAGGATTTGCAAGGCCTAGGTGGGTTTACTTGTGATGCACTTCAAATATAGTCTAAAACTCACACACAACATCACCATTAAAGCAAAAATCTTAGACATAGCTCAACAATAAGGAAAGTGCTGCAAACTAGGTACATTCACATTGACTCTCAACTACATTTGAGTTTGAGATAGGTGGAACACTACTATAGAATAGAAAGAAAAAGATATTCTGATTTGATTTTAAAATTGTTGCAAGTAACTTCTAGCTATAACAGATCAATGCCTCATCCCGGGCATAGAGTCAATACAAACAACCACAAATGGAATCCAAGCTGCACATCAAATTCATCGAAAAGATATCCCTATATTAATGCCTGGCATTAACACATTCTAAATTCAATCAAAGGATCATACATATCCAAGCATTGACCCAAATCCAAAATGATTGTTCACAAAATTTAAACTCTTCCTTGAAGAGTACCTAAGAACACCCATTACATTCTCACTTTGAGAGGATAAACCAAACTCCCTTGAAGACTAGATTTATTGAAATTGAAGAATGCCTAAAGACAATCCAATGTAAATGTATATATGCCTTACATATATATGACCCACAACTAAGAATTTACAGCTAAATGTATCTATTGAATGACAGAAGAATGGGAACATCAACAGTTACAACCAAGAAAGTTAAATGCATAAGACTGGAACCCCCTCTTGGAAATCTCCTTTGGAGAAATTATCCAAAAAAAATGGAACTGGGAACCCTTACAAATGAGAATAAATGAGAATAAGAAGAAGAGGGAAAAGATCAGATTTTCATCACAACTTGCCAAGTGTCCTCTCTCCCCAACTAAAAAATTCTTTGCATTATGCCTGAGGAAACCGCTCTCAAAATATCTGATATTTGTTAAAACCAATAACAAAACCGAATTCCCCGTTCTGAGAGCCAAACAACCTCTTGTCAAAATCCCTTAAGCTTTGACACTAAGAATGTGTGTGGCATTAGTTTTAAATACAAAAGAGTCCCTCCCCACTACCAATGTGGGATAAATGGTTTTACACATCCCTGGCATCTACATTCGCCTGGAAGCTTCTGAGCATTTGCTTAAGGTTTTTTGTTTTAACACCACGCAAGGAGGATTTAGGCTTAACGCCTACCAATGCATTTGGTTTGAAACATTTCCTTAAACCTTCACACCACACCCACGCATAGGAAAGGAGGAGTCAACAAAGGTTAGGAATCTAGTTTTTACACCTGCAGATTGCATTCGCTGAAGATTTCAATGGCTTTTTCAACCATGCGAGGGAGGAGGGAGGCTCCACACCTGCATGTTGCATTTGTTTGAAAACTTTTAAATTGCCTTTGACTCACGCCACATAAAGAGTTTGGTTTACACTTGCCAATCTGCATTTGTTTGAGGTTTCAACGTGGTCTATTCACCATGCCATCTGCATTCTGATGAAAGATTCATGACTCTTGCTCCAAACACCATTATACCACGTGAGGGGAGATTGGATCTACACCTACCAATTACATTTTGTTGAATGTTTCAACTTTTTTCAAACCACGCCAAAGCCATAGCTCACGACAAGGGAGGATGTTGGCAGAGGTCGTGGACTTTGGGTCTACACCTGCCAATTGCCTTTTGCTTGGAGTTTCTTCCATTGATTGGATTTGTTGAGAGTTTCATGGCCCACGTGACCCCTTGCATTTGCTTTAGAGTTTTCAATGCACTCCCCAGACGTCATTGTAGGGAGAAGGAGCTGCCAAAACATTTGTTTGAAGGTTTATTGCCTGCAAATTGCATTTGGTTGAAAATTTCATGTCTGCTCCAATATCATTTGTGACTTTTATTGCATCCTCCAGTCCCAATACCTCTATTACTTGTTGCAAATTAGCTTTTGTGATCTGATAAGTGTATAGGAGAAGTGATTCTTTGTCCCTCCCAAGTAGCTCATGTCTACTTTCATGCTCAAATTGGCCTTCATCATCATCACTCTTATCACGTGTCTCGTGATCACAATTCAAATTTAAATGTTCTGAGATTCTCTTAGTGAACCAAGTCGCCAATAAAATTAATACTGCAAGGGCATGAGCCAAATCAGGCCCCAAAGTGGGCTCGACTATTTTTTTTTTGTTTTCATGCAACTGGCCCTTGAAATGCCTTAGGCACCTTGAACATACCTCTGGAGTTGATCAACACAATTTTTTGATCATTAAAACGAGTTTTGCAACTCACTAGCAACTGTGCCACATTTTCGCATTTAAACCCAAAGATGCATTTTAAAAACTAGTTAGAACACCTTTTTGGACCTCACAAACTGATAGGCGTACTGTCTGATATACTGACATTCACTCTACAAAACCATTTCTCAAGACGAATCCCGAGTGAAGAAATATTAATGGTCAAAGACGACCATTTGGCTCTGTCAGCACTATGAACCTAATAAAATCAATGTGCAGGGACCTCAAAGTGCACACATTAAAAATATCAAATAGTCTTCGTAGATCCCAAAATCTGGGGCATAGATACTTTGAAGTACAAGGAAGACCATGGAATGTTCAATTTGACCGGAAAGCTGATAGGGTGCAAATGGTGAGCTCATGGAAATAACCACTTTAACAGATGTAACAATGAAAGTGCAAAAAACTCAAAAAAATGGCTCAAGAAACCATCTTGGAAAACTGATCAAACAAATTGGTAGGAGTTCAAACTGGAAACATAGCTTGTCTTTCATACTAGCAATACCCTGGAAGAAATATTCTGATATGACACTCATCAGGGCATCTTTTACACATGTGCAAAGTGGGGCTCTGACTAGCTGTTAAAACAGGGAATTATGCAAATAGTACAAACTGCAAATGGATTGGGCTTGCCAAACTGAGCAAATGGATTCATAGGGACTTGAAATTTGGCATGTGAACTCACCTATATGCCTACAATTAATGCACTTTGAATTTCAACATGACGATCAACTAGTCATGAAATGAAAAGACTCAAAGTAGGCCACTTAGTAAAATTTGAATTTGTGCATAGAACAACTTTCAATCCACCCCTTGAAATGGGTACTTGACAAACTGATCTAAATTGAAATCTGAAAGTTGTAAAACACTGCATGCGATAAATGAAAGGTGTAGGACACATTTCCCAAGCCTTACCCCTTGATAATCAATTGGCTCCATTTTACATGCCCTCAAAGTAGACCTCTCAGGTTGATTCATTAGGTGGTCATTTGAAAGTGCAAATGCAAAATTTTGAAATAGGCCTCTTAAAATACCCAAATTTAATGAGTCCCAACATGCCCCTCTACTTGCCCATCTAGAGTTTGAAGCTCTAAAAAAGATTTGTTACCTCTTTTGCATGGGGTATATTTGCCACAATCAAGCAATTTTTTAGAGGACAAATCCTGATCAAGACCCAAACCAATATCAGGGTGATCTACATTCTCAACGTGTACTTAAGAAGTAGTCTCTTACAAGCCCCCTTCATTTAGGTTATCTCGCTCCCTAATTTTTTGAATTAGGGCTCGTCTCTCAATTTATCTCTCTTCTTCATCCAGGTTTCCATTTTTAGTGTCCTCCACAAACTCAGTTTCCAAATCTCTTGGAATATGTTCCTCAAAGCCAATTTGATTATGTGTGAATAATGGATTACTTATCCATCTTGCTGCATCTGATTGGTCCTGTTGAGCCATTGCTGCTAGATTGTTGTTAATCTCATCCCATAGGGATTCCACCTCATGCTCAGATGCACTAACCATTCTTTAACCTTGAGATCCTTCTACCAAGATTCATTTTCCAAAATTGAAGTATTATCATCTCCATTGTTGACAATGATGGTGAAGGATGGTTGAATTTCCTCTCTACTTACATGTTGATTGTCATGAGAAGGGTCACATGGAGCCCTCTTAGAAACAAGAGATTGGGATGATATGTTTTAAAAATAACATTGGTATTCTGATCTCCTAGATTTCGAGGCTTTGTTTCAATACACTCACCTATTACTGCTTCAGAAGGCGAGCACAGTTTCTTATCACTCAAGTTATTATTCTTCTGCTAATTAGCCATTGAGGGAGTATTTTCCCATGTCCTACCATCCTCCCTGAAGGTGATATCTATTGCTTTTCCTTTGCTCATCAAGTATCTAGTAATGTAGCTCTTGCGAATGATGCATTTGCCCCATGTGGATTCAACTACAATCCTTTGGAACCAAGATCCTTTATCCATTAGAATTTCCAGATTGTCTAGATATTTAAAGTTCATATCTAGATCGATCAAGATCTTCACCATCCCATATCTCCCTAAATATAAATCTTCTTCATATCTGATTACTTTACCCAGGGGGTTCCCAATTTTTTCTATTACTTTTGTACTCTAGTATTTAGGTGGGAGATTACCTAGGGTTACCCAATGTGGGAAACGAGTTGGGTAGTGAGCCAAGAGATTGAAATTTGGCTCCCAATCCAACTTATAAAAGCAAAAACCCTAAAAAAATATAGGTTCCTTGTGAAGAATTTTCCATTTTAGGTCTTTGTTTATGCACTCAAGAAGAAAAAAACCTGCAGCTATGGTTTTGATACATACGCGGTCTTCAAAATTGATCTTGAACCAATCCAAAATTTGTTGAATTGGGGTATCCTTGCTTGTCCACTTGATGAATAGTGCATAATTTCTTAAGTGATCCCTGCATGCTTGAAGGTAGTATGAGGATATCGAGATCAACTTGCTCTTATCCAACAACGAATAAGGTTTGTTGTTCTGGATATTAGGGGAGGCTTACCATTTCTTGCGGATCCCCATTTCTTTTGTAGGGGTGGCCTTATTGAAACAAAATTCCCAATCCTCCCATGCCAAGGATCCTGCCTTCCATTTTGACCCACCTCCGATCTGCCTGGAATCTCCTTTTGTGGCTCGAATCTTATTGTTGGGACATTCGTGGTATTCCTTCCTGGCTACAAATTTACTGTGATTCTTATGTTTCCATTGGTTGGAATTGTCGTTGCGTTGGTAGATTTTTTGCTGAGAGAGATCAAATTTGCCCTAGAGAGTACATTGAACCTGCCATTGACTTGGTCTGCATTGATCTATCCTTCCAGGCTGCCTTGCAAATCTTTGTCGTTGCTAAAACTTGCGAGCCATTTTTCTTGATTATTTTCTCAATAAATTTATGTGATGTTAATAATGTAGTGCTTTTCTACAATGATCTTAATTTTAATAAGACAAATAATTATATATTAAATTAATTTTAATATTTTTTAATTATTATTTGTAATTTGATAAAAATATATAAATAATTAAACTAAATTTTAAATTTAATGTAAAATTAATCTAATAATAATAATAGTTAGAATGAATGGGACCTTCTAGATATCTTAGAGCCTATTAATTGGCTTCCCCAAGGCTCGGTCTCATGGTCTGGAAAAGTTGAGTACTGGTCACAAATCTCTGAGTGTGAGAGAGTCTGATATTGTCTTAGCCAATGGCATACTCCGGCAACATTGGGTGCATGAATTGTGAGGAAACACTTGATGCCCAACTCCGCAGCCTGTTTATCACAGAAGAGCATGCTTATGAAGCGATTAAGGGTCTAGTCAAGATAACTCTCAACTTTGAGTGTCATTGGTGTGATTCCAATGTCTATGAAGCTGTTGTTATGCCTCTGGTGGATGTCATCGAGTATAGGGAGAGAGCTGTGGAGATGCTATGTGGTTTTGTTAAGCCTGTCAATGGGAACTGCATCACCAACTCCATTTTAAGTCTGTCAGAGGATGAATGGATTAGTATCCTAAAGACACACTTTCAGCCGAATGTATTCCTACCCTCTGATTCTAAGGACGATGAGGAGGAAAGTGAGAATGAAGAGAGTGAGGAGTCCAATGACAGTAAAAGAAGCAGGGCAGAACGTAAGCGATTGGAGAAGGAAGAATTAAAGGAATTGATGAGGACATTCGGTGAGAACGCTTGGGAAGTCTTCAGGTGTGCCATGCTGAACGGGAATATGGCTCCATTTTGCAAAGTGACAAACTCAAAAACTTGGTGGTTCTCAGCTAGAGCAACAGAGTCTGTGATCAATATTGGAGAGTTTGCACGGGTCATCATGCAGACTCTTAATGGCAGTGCATAATTTGTATCAGGATTGTGTCTGGTTCAAGCTTCGGGAATATGTATGCAGGGGGTCGAATGGGTAGTAAGGTAGATTGTAGGGTTGTTAGTTGGTAATTGTTTGTTTAGACTTTGTTTACAGGGGGATGGATGGGTGGAAAGATAAACTATGGTCCTGCTATCAAGCTGATGTTTTTTTGTAACTTTTTGAAATTAATACAAGGGTGCTATCCCCTTTAATGATAGCTCTTACCATTAAAAAAAAAAAAATAGTTAGAATAAAGCTATTTTTTTTAAAAAAAAATCTTTTTTGTTTTAAAACTTAAAAAAGAAAGATAACAAATCCTAATAAAAAAATGATATTAAGTGATTTTTTATCAAAAGGAAATAATAAAAGAGATATTTTTTATCAAAAGAAAATAATAATATTTTTTTTAGATTAGTAATATTAAAATATATAATTTTTAAAATTCTATTATAAAAGATTTTCTTTTAAAAAGAAAATTAATAAAAATTTAAGTAATTGAGATTAATTCTATAGTCTTATATCCTTCTTTTATTAACCATTGATTTCAAAAATTAGATGGCTGAATTTATATAGGAATGCCTTAGGCAAAATCAAAAACATAAATAAAACAAATTTGTATTGTATGAAAAATCATATGAATAAAAAATTAAGTATTTAAAAATTAATTAATATATATATTTTAAAAATAATCAAAATTATAAACACTATAATGATTATAAAAATAAAAAAGTATACAGTTTTCAACGTTAATATAAGGAATTACCTAACCTACTCCTTAATGAAAAATTATTTGTCACCTCAAATTGCCTAAAGGTCCGGAGAGAAGAGAGGGATTTTTCTGTTAGCCAGAATTAATTTATTTTGACCGTTATCTTAAAACCTAGGACATTTGACGTGTGGACTGTGCGATTTCATCCACATCACTCATCATGCCTGTTGTGTGTCATTAAACGCGTCAAGGGTTAGTTTACTGGGCAAGGTTAACTTTTCATGCTTAGGGTTAGGGTTTCGTCGAGGCTTATAAATTGGTAAGAGCAGAATCTTTTTTATTTGCCTATTGTAGTTGTGGGCTTTTAAGTTATAGTCGATGGGGGTTTTAAAAAGCTTTTTAACCTTAGGGAAGTAGCAGCAATGGGCCGATTGGAAAGGCTAATCTCTGTAACGTATTTGGTCAGAGTAGTCTTTCCAATTCCGCCCATTCTTGCTAATTCAGTAAGACGGCCAGATGCAAGTTTTTCGACAGGCGGTAAGTATTTTAACCTATGGATTTTTATTGCCTGTATCTGTCTATAGGTTTTTTTGTCAGTCTGTAAGAAATTAGGAATTCTACATAAATGGTATGGTTGTCAGGGCTAGAAGTCATGGTTTGTAACGGAATCGTAGTGTTTTTGTCATGGTTGAATTGGTATTGAAAGTTATATGGGTTCTGTATAAAGTCACAAACAACCTGTTTTCTGTGTTTCTTGATTTTTCCGAAAGAAGATAGGAGTGTATTACGATAAATTACAAATTTATGTCTTTAAAATAAAGAGATACGATGGATAACACGGGGAATATGAGCTTAAAAATCTGAAACGTCCTCCACAATATTGACTGTAGAATGTTAATTGTGGTTGCAAATATAATATGTTAAAGATTATCATTAATATCTTTAATTTATTATTTTAACTAGGATCTGTTATGGCATATTGATGAGACTTGTACTCTAAACTCCTCTAACGGCCTTCGCCGGATCGTTCGGCCTATGCACGGCAGCGATTACTTAAACATTGGAGTTTAACTTGGAGTACTTATGGCGTGAAGCTAGTGTTGTGGGTGTAATGGCTTAGCAATTTTGGTGGAATTCGACTTGGCCAAGGTCTGAATATTTTACAATATTTATAGTGGAATTACCCTAATCTATGTTACGAGTTCTCTGCAGCATTTTTTGAATAATATAGGTGAAATGCAATAAGATTTATGATCCTTTCACTGTGAAGGATGCTAAGGCTTTTTGAGTTTACCGCTTGATTGAGTTCTTAAGGCGTGGTAGTGCGTTTGGTGACTTTGGGATTATATGTTTGTTTGATTTGTTTTTGTTATTTTTTAAAATTATTTATTGTTTTTATTTATCATTTTTATTAATTAGATCAATGCAATGAAAATTTTACAAACATAAAGACAGCAAAGTAGCTACCAAGCAAAAAATAGTATATTTTATGATGAATTTTTGTTATTATTAAAATTCTGGAAAAATGCAATTAAGATGTAAAAAATTTGAAGCTCCCCAAAAATAAGTTTTGGAGTGTGTTGCCCTAGCTTGATCCAATAAATGCAATATGAGTAAGTTTTGGAGCGTATGCCTAAGTGTAAAATTGTTGTCGCCATGAATGTTACTTTTGTAATAGGGAAAGATCGTTGCTTGCAGTTTTAGAGGATGTTCCAGATGATCGACATCAATAACTAGTTCTTAGAGAACCAGTTCTAGAAGTCCAATGTGAAGATACATGTTAAAAACATGTTTGTTAACTTTCTTCTTAGTCAAGCTTAAATGGTATTTTTTAGGACTGTTTGGGCTTAGGGGCTATGGAAACTCAAATATATGAGTAGGAAGCAAATTTGTAAGTTGTGATAAAAAAATAAAGGGGTGTGTATGAATGATACTTTTGTAATAGAGGAAGATCGTTGCTTGCAGTTTTAGAGGATGTTCCAGATGATTGACAGCAATAACTAGTTCTTAGAGGTCCAGTTGTAGAAAGTCCAAGGTGAAGATAAGTGCTGAAACATGTTTGTTAGCTTTCTTTTTTCGTCAAGCTTAAATGGTATTTTTTAGGACTGTTTGGGCTTAGGGTCCATGGGAATGGAATTGAAACTAAAAATTGAAGTTGTGAAACATGAACACATGCTCTTGTCAAACGATAAATCCTAACATGTATATATTTTGAATGATTCTAAATTAGAGAGCATAACTATAAAAAATATATATTTTAATGGAAATTATATATTTTTATATGATCAAAATTATAAACACTTTTATGTTCATATTCTGAACTCTTATATAAATAAGAGAACAGAACTAAAACAAACTTACATTTTAATGGGTGTATATTTTTTAATAGTCAAAATTATAAAAATTATACAGTTTTCTATTAATCAAAATTCTAAACCCTTAATTTTAAAATTAAAAATCATACAATTTTCCCTGTCTAGATTTAAAACAATCAAATTATTAAAAATCATACAATTTTCCCTGTCTAGATTTAAAACAATCAAATTATTTGTCACCACAAATTCCCTAAAGCCAGAATTAATTTGTTTTGACCGTTATCCATGACATTCAACATCGTGGAATTTAAAAACCGACTGCATTATTTCATCCACGTCACTCATCGTGGCTGTTGTGTCATTAAACGCGTCTAGGGTTAGTTTACTGGGCAATGGTAGCTTTTCATGCTTTGAGTTAGGGTTTACTCGGTAGAATTAGGGTTTCATTGAGGCTTATAAATTGGAAAGAGCAGCAGCATTTTTATTTGCCTATGGTATTAGTTGGCATTTTTATTTCGAAAAGCGTATAACCTTAGGGCAGTAACAGCAATGGGCCGATTGGAAAGACTAATTTCTGTAACTTATTTGTTCAGAGTAGTCTTTTCAATCTTGTCCATTTTTGCTAATTCTTTAAGACGTCCAGATTGCCTATGGTATTAGTAGGCATTTTCATTTTGAAAAGCGTATAACCTTAGGGCAGTAGCAGCAATGGGCCGATTGGAAAGACTAATTTCTGTAACTTCTTTGTTCAGAGTAGTCTTTTCAATCTTGTCCATTTTTGCTAATTCTTTAAGACGTCCAGATACATGTTTCGACTAGCCGCAAGTATATCAACCTATCGATTGTTATTATCTGACTTGTTTATGTATTTTTTTAGGTCTAAGTCTTTAAGAAATTGGGAGTTATTTAAAATTGAATGGTATGATTGGTAAGGCTAGATGTTATAGTTTGTAACGGGATCTTAGTGTTTTGTATCTGTTTGTGTTTTTAGAAATTGGGAATTATATATGAATGGTATGATTAGTAGGGCTAGAGGTTATAGTTTGTAACGGGATCTTAGTGTTTTTGTATCTGTTTATGTTTTTTTTGGTAGTCTGTAAGAAATTGGGAATTATATATGAATGGTATGATTAGTAGGGGGTATGATTAGTAGGGCTAGAGGTTATAGTTTGTAACGGGATCCTAGTGTTTTTGTCATGGATTAACTTGTCTGGAAAGTTATATAGGCTTGTTACCTAAAGTCGATCTATTTCCAGTATTTTTTAATTCGTCCGAAAAAAGACGAGAGTAATTGTCATATCTTACAAATAAGATCTTTAATATACTATTTAAACTAAGATCTGTTATGGCACGTTGACGAGGCGCGGCAGTGAACCACGACATCAGGAGTCCTTATGGCGTGAAGGCAGTGCGCTGCTTGGATGCCTAAGGGTTTTCTTAAGGCAGTGTTGTGGGTGTAATGGCCAAGCAATTTTGGTAGAATCCGACTTGGACCAGGTTTGAATCCTTTGTATTGTAATTAATTTGCTGACACTAAATAATAATATTGAAGTGGATTTGACCCAATTTGTGTCTATTATTCTCTGCATCATTTCTTGTCCGTATACTTTTACTGTGCATGGAAATTATTCGTTAAGGCATGGTTTACCTGCCTGCTCTTCTCGACTCGACCTCATAGGTCGAGTGAGCCGCACCTGTTAGCTTCGCACGGAGCTGCTGAGGGGCTCCGTGACAGAAGTCTTAAGTAAACAAAGTGCCTGAGAACAAGTTTTTTGAAAGTAGAATAATATCTTTGACCAGTTTTTTCTCTTATAGTTTAATTAATGTTTTTAGTCCTGAAAACATGCTGGTTTAAAGTTCAATTATGTTTCTATCCTAGTGGTTTGATTGGAAAAGGTGGGGATAGAATTACGAGGCAGGGGGTTAGAATTGCTCTAAAAGGCCGGGGTTAGCCTTAGCATTTACTCTTAAAAAAGTAGCGGGTTAGAATTTTTAGCTGCTGAGGGGCTCTGAGATAGAAGTCTGAGAACAAGTTTTTGAAAGTAGAATATCTTTGATCAGTTTTTTCTTATAGTTTTAGTCCTAAAAGTTCAACCTAACCTAGTGATTTGGAGGAGTGGAAAAGGTAGGGTTAGAATTGTCTAACCTAGTGATTTGGAGGAGTGGAAAAGGTAGGGATAGAATTGTGCGTGAGGCAGGGGTTGAACGCAATTGTGCTCTGAAAGGCAGGGGGTTAGAATTGCTCTAAAAGGCTATGACAGCCTTAGCTAGCAGCATTTGCTCAAAAAAAAGAAAGCAGCATTTGGTCTTTAAAAAGGTGACCTTGCAGCATTTGCTAAAAAGTTAAAAAAAAATAAATAGCGGGTTTCTTGTTCTAGACCTAGCAGCATTGCTTTAAGAATTGTTCTTGTTCTAGACCTAGCAGCAATGCTTTAAAAAAGGCAGCTGTAGCTTCACATGGAGCTGTTTAGGGGGCTCTGTGATAGAAGTTACTTAAAGGTGTATTGCAATCATATTGGTTAGATAAAATCCTTAAAAAGATAAGGGGTTAGAATTCCAAAAAAAAATTAGAGGTCGGATTAGAATTGTCAATATGAGGTAGGGGTTAGAATTGTCCTACATTAAGGTATGGGTTAGAAATGTCTTAGCAAGCTCCTACATTTATTCTAAACTTAGTTCCTACATTTAAAAAAAAAATAGGGGTTAGAACTGTCTACCTTCACCTCTTAAAAAGGTACGGGGCTAAAGCTCTAAGAAAAAGTAGAATTGTCCTGCTCCAACATTCACTCTTAAAAAAAAGTTAGGGGTTGGAATTGTTCTAGTTTCAGCAGCATTTATTCTAAATTCACCCTAAAAAAAGTTCAACATTCACTCTAAAAAAAGTAGGGGTTGGAATTGTTCTAGTTTCACCCTTAAAAAAATAGGGGACTACAACTGCTACCTTAGAACTGTCTGTACCCCAGCTCTTAAAAAGGTAGGGGTTAGAACTGTGCTAGCTAAAGCTCTAAGAAAAGGTAGAAAGGTAAGGTACAGCTCTTAAAAAGGTAGGGATTAGAACTGTGCTAGCTAAAGCTCTAAAAAAAGGTAGAAAGGTACGGGGTTAGAACTGTGCTACCTAAGAAAAGGTAGATTCAACATTCACTCTAAAAAAAAAGTAGAGGTTGGAATTATTCTAGTTTCAGCAGCATTTATTCTAAATTCACCCTTAAAAAAAGTAGGGGATTACAACTGCTACCTTAGAACTGTCTTTATTCACCCTTAAAAAAAGTAGGGGATTACAACTGCTACCTTAGAACTGTCTTTACCTTAAGCTCTTAAAAAAGGTAGGGGGTTAGAACTGTGCTACTTAAAGCTCTAAGAAAAGGTAGCTGCCTTTTTAGGGGAATACAACTGCTACCTTAGAACTGTTTTTACCTTCAGCTCTTAAAAAGGTAGTGGGTTAGAACTGTGCTAGCTAAAGCTCTAAGAAAAGGTAGCTCTTAAAAAGGTAGGGGGGTTAGGGGGTTCGAACTGTGCTAGTTAAAGCTCTAAGAAAAGGTAGCTACCTTTTTAGGGGAATACAACTGCTACCTTTGAACTGTTTTTACCTTCAGCTCTTAAAAAGGTAGTGGGTTAGAACTGTGCTAGCTAAAGCTCTAAGAAAAGGTAGCTCTTGAAAAGGTAGGGGGTTAGAACTGTGCTAGCTAAAGCTCTAAGAAAAGGTAGAATTGTCCTGCTTAAATAAAGGTAGCTACATTTATTCTAAATTCACCCTAAAAAAAAAATAGGGTATTACAACTGTCCTAGCAAAATAAATTCACCCTAAAAAAATGGTAGGGGATTACAACTGTCCTAGCCTCAGTAGCATTTATTCAAATTTTGTATTCAGTCTCTTTCTTTAATATGATGACCCCCGAAAATAAACATTGTCCGATACTAGTAGAGAGTTAGAATTGTCCTAGCGTAGCAGCATTAGCAACATTTACTCAAATTTTTAGTAAGTCACATTCCTAAATAGCTCCCCCACCCAAAATAAGAGCTTTACTCATTTTTAGGAGTTCCCTTCCTCAATAGGTCCCTCCCAAAAAAGAAAAGAAAAAGCCAAACTATTTTAAAAACGAGCTATTTTTTTTCTTCTAAAAATAGCAGTTCTGACTGCAAATTCAAGGTGGTGGTGCTCTACAAGTTTTATTAATCAAATGAAATCAAGGTTTTTCTACAGAATATTTACAGAATATTTATGATTAGGCGATTGGAAAAGGATAGTAGGAATGAAGAAAAAAATAAAAAAATAAAATTCAATTCTTTCTTCCTACCCTCACTTATTGATTGTCCATCCCACATTTAAGAAAATGATGAAAACCGATTTCTCAACTGTGCAACTAGAAGTCGAGTAAATTGATCATTACCAGGTAACATATGGTTGTCATACTTTACAAAATGCTCTTAATTTGGCGCATGCTTAAATTTTAATTTATTTAACAACAGGTCAGGGATCTCCCTCCTGAGGTGGGGGGAGCCTGCACTCAAAATTTATCAGAAATTTCCACGGAGTTGGGTATTGTAGAGATATAATGTGGCGACAAGTATTTACACTCCTTATCAGCTATTTGCAGCCGTCATAGCAGGATATGGATCGACATATTTATGGGGTTACCTAGCAGTATTTATCAGTTACCTGGATTCTGTCTGACATTTCTAGAAATTGGTTCTTCAATTAGAAGAGAGTGCTTTCAACTTTTAAGGTTAGCATTTCCATATAAGAAAAGCTTGCTCTCAACTTAATCGCATTCAGCGAATTATTTATAGGCCAAATGGAACGTGCAAATATTTTGATATTTCTTTAAGAGAATATGCAGGAGGAAAACCATTTCCCCATGTCGAATATAGTGAAACACACCCAATCCAAATTTCTAAATATAGCGAAACACAACCGATACAAATACCCTAAAACTGGTTACCATTCAGCAGTCCATATCCGGTCGTATTTTGGATATTTGAGACGAGAAACACAACCGATACAAATACCCTAAAACTGGTTACCATTCAGCAGTCCATATCCCGTCGTATTTTGGATATTTGAGACGAGCTGGGGCAAGACAAGTTTACTGGAAGTGGTAACACTGTTTGATAGCTCTGTCACCAGACAAATTTGATAGACGTCGTTTTGCAATATGAGTTGAATGTGAGATGACGAGGGAGCAAGCAACTTGCCCAAGCCAACAACTACCATTTCGACGAGCTGCGGCAAGACAAGTTCACTGGAAGTGGTAAGACCGCTTAATAGCCCTGTCACCAGGCAAATCTGATAGATGTTGTCTTGCAATATGAGTTGAACGTGAGATGACGAGGGAGCAAGCAACGCGCCCAAGCCAACCACTACCATTTCTACATATTATGCAGTCCTAATGAATGACCAGATATTTTGTGATTTTGTTCAATGCTTATTTAACTGTATACGGAGGGGAACCGATGAAGGAAGAGATCTAAAAGATATGCTCTATGCAAAAGAAAGTTGTCACCTTGATTCCCTCTCTAATGTAGGAGCATATCTATTTAGATATCTAAATAGGAGAGTGGGGTTCTGAAAATATCATGAATTTCCTCTCCACCTCACTATTGTAATTTCACACATTGACGTTAGAATTTGTTTCGTCAAATCCCAACAAAAGATGGGAAAGTATTTTGATTCTATGGCAAAGTGTATCCAACCTTTACTATGGATGATGTTTCTAGCAACCCATCAATTTCATTCATGAAAGCCCAACACGAAAAATGGAACCCATTTGTACTGTATGTCCATGTACGTCCATGCATGAGAGACAGATTCCATGGGATAAAGGCATATGTGGGTTTCTCATCCATAAAAAAAGCTTCTGCCATTTTGTATAGAGTTTGGCCACGAAGGGGGCTTAGAGTGACCTGGTTTAGCAATTTTTCATCTAAATTGCACACTTTATCTCTAGACCAATTCATTCATGAGAAGAAGGAACACTTAGAATTTAGTGATATGGTTTAGCAATTTCTCATCTAAATTGCACATTTTATGTCTGTATATGAATTCATCCATGTCATTCATGGAGTAAAATATTAAACTAGCAATTGCATCTTGGTGTGCAATGGGTACGCCGAAGAGAGATGGAAGTTCGATTGGGAAAAAATTGGTCTATTTTATGTATAAATGTGTAGTGCATGATGTCAATTGGTAGGTCATTGAGAAAATGTTGTTTGTGCAACAACTTCCTTAATAGACAAGTGATAGCTTCAAATCTACTACGCATCCACTTACACGGATCTAAGCATGACTAAAAGAAAAGCTTTTAATTAAGAAGAAAATCAAGTACATCACCAATAAGATAGAATTATGTTTTCAATGGTGAGAAAGGGAGAGAGAGGGAGAGAGAGAGGGAGAGAAAGGAGAGATGGTGAGCGATGAATGAGGGATAGGAGTAAGGATATAGAGATAGGATCAAGAAATATATAGAGAGAGGGAGACATGGGAAGTGATATGTAGAGAGAGATAGATAGGAGGCATGTAGGGGTAGGGAGAGATGTAGAGGTAATGTGAAAGAGATGGGAGAGAGATGGAAGAGTGAATATCGAGATACATATGCAAAAAGATGTAGATATAGAGGTATTGGAAGAGGAAGAGGAAGAGGAAGAGGGAGAAAGATAGAGATGTTTCCTCTATGAAGTGGAACAAGTTAATTTGTTATATCAATGGCTCTTCCTACTCCAAAAGAGATGCAAGATGATATGAATCATGTTGGTTCTCTAAGTCAAGGTGGATCACACAAAGACTAAGTTCATGGATCTATGGTTCTTTGTTATCCTGCCCATGCCATGAGATTTGCCTAATATCTCTTGCATTTTATCATAAATGTTTATAACTCAGTACATGACAATGTCTAATTGATCAAAAAGACGACACTTATTCAAATGGCAATATTAATATTATATTTAAAGTGTTGGTGAGAAATTAGGTAATTAGTTTAAGCATGGTCTTCATTGACTTGTTATATAAAACTCTTATAGAACTTTAGACTTTGTATGGTAAATATTATGTCATTCAAATTATATATTTGTGTGTATATATATGTGTGTTAGAGAGAAAAAAATATAAAGATGTTTTGAAAGTCAACATTTCCGCATATGAATGATCCAATTATGCCTCGCTTAAATATAAGTAAATGTTAACAATGTCAAGTCAACCGAATGATGTGCCCAAATTGAACCCCTTATGCCATGAAAAAAAGATTGGAGCCACAATTCATACTTTTAGACACAATTGAATAGAGGCAAACAAAAAAATAATCACCTTAGCTTTGGAGACGACTTTCACATCTACAAGTTGCCCTTTAAGCTCGCCTTTCCGAGCCTTAGCATAGCAGGTGTGGCCAAAATGGCCACAGCTGATCTCGTGGCCCAATTCATACTTGGAAGTAAAATTCTTATTGTAACCAAAACTCTTATCCAATGACCGCTCACTCTCTGCCTCGTCCTCCATATAGGACCATTCTTTTGTTGCTTTGGCGCCCCTTGCCGCTTAACGAGCGAGGACTTGATGTGTTTGGCGGGAGGAGAGGGAAACGGGCGGCCAAAAAACCTTCATCACGCGCTCCGAGTTGCTAAAGCATTGCCAATTTAGACACACTTTTGGCCACAACTCTGTTCCTATGACTATTTAGTTGATACCACTAAATTTAGCCGAGAGGTTGGCCGCCAATGTGGAACAGTCTGTCTCGTCAGATGGCTCCACTATTTCTATTTCCACCCTTTTTAACTACGCTCTAATTATGAATTTACTTAACTCTTAAGTCCCTCGTGTTTCTACTTTCTATTTTGAAATGTGGCTATATTTAACTGGACTGCGCGGGGCTCACCAACATGCCAACGATATGCTAAAAATCTCTGGCAACTTGACGAAATTTCAAATAGGAAACAATGATAAGTACCCACAACTTGTCGGAGAACAAACCACAACAAACGTTGTACAACTATCGTAGTAATCTATTAATATTGAAGGTTTCTGACAATACGTGACCAAGTAGACATTAGTTGCTTAGTACATAAATTTCATTCGTACTTCCGACATTATGGTGGATGTGAAATGGCAAGTAGGACAATCATTGAGAACATAAGCGGATGACTAAAGTTGCACCCGATAACAATTTCTAATTTTCGCATGCCTGCATTGTCATCGCTGACAGGGATGTGACAATACATTCAACTCAAAATGCAGGATCTGTCTCTGTAAAGTAGCAGTAGCACTGCCTATGTACCCGCCTGCGTTAACTAATTCGCGTGAACGGTGACGATCATCCTGATCGTCTTGCAGGGCTTCACTGACCACGTCCACCATTGATGGACAAAATAAGTTTGGTCCATTTCATATAAGGAGACACCTTCAGCGTAATTATGTAGTTTCAATGAGAGAATTCTTTTATAGTCAACAGTTCCCCATATATAGTTGGTAGAAGGAACACTTTTAGAATCTAGTGCCCTGTTTAGCAATTTCTCACATAAATTGTACACTATCTTTATACCTATTCATTTGTATCATTCATGAAGTAAAATATTAAATTATGTAGTAGTTTCAATTAGAAAGATTTGTTTATAATCCATAGTCTATGATGTTCTATTGATTAATTAATTTTTATTATTTAAAAATAAATATATTATTAAAAAAATGGTTGGGTAGAAGGAACGCTTTTAGAATTAAAAGATAAAATATTGGAGAATAAAATAAAATATTCTTAAAAAGTGTTGCAGTCAACATGCATAACATGCAAATTATACTGAAAAAGACAGATAGGGATAACTTAGACTAACTATGCCGATACCATGTTGTGTGGATGAAATTGCTATCGGCATAAGTCATGTCGATATCGGGTTGTGTGCAGAATATCGGGATAGCAATATCGATCATGGAGTTTGTGCTACACATCGAGATAATTGACAAAGGCGGCATAACGAGTTTGTGTTATGCTGACAATGCAAACTACTTCGACATTGTTGTGTTGGAATAGCTATGCCGACTAGGAGATCAAGGGTGTGTTTCTGAGTGGTTATGTCGATGATTGCTCAGGTTGAGTCATTGAAATAAGGTTGTATTGACGGGTTAGAGTTCAAATGTTAATCAGATAGTGTTAACTATGTCAATGGGGTTTGTCATTGTGGAGTTGTGAGTTTGAAATACCTATGTTGATATTGAGAAGATAACAGTATGTCTTCGGTATAATTTGTTATGTTGATAGTGTAGACTATTTCGATGATGATAGTTTTGCACGATGATTTGCGATTGGGGTAACTTATGTTGATAAGGTGTGTCAACATGGAGATTACATTTTGGGATAGCTTATGGCCATAACTAAAATCAAAGGTAAGGAGTTCATCGGGATAGGTTGTGAAGGTGAAGTAAGTGATAGTTGTCTGTCCGACAAAGATTGTTATGCCAATGAAGGGACAAAGTAACCGATCGATATAGTCAACCTGATACTTGTAGCATAACGTGAAGGTTAGTGACTACATGGAAATCAGTTGATCTGGGTAGCTTGATAGTCCATGTGGACGATTGACTTGGTTTGACCAAGTAACTTGGATGCAAATTGAGGAGAATTTGAGGACACATTGCATGCTGACAATCACAGGGATGATGTGGCGCGTGGAGTCGCAACGATGACGATTATTAAGTCAACCTGGTTGAATCTTGTAGATCTATGACTTGGATTCAAAGTTGTTCATGAATACAGGTTGGCGCATCTAGAAATTTGAATTGTTTATTGGTCAAATACAAACCGATCGTGGGGCATGACAATGAGGAAGAACAATGTGTGTTGAGTTATGATCCAACTGACTATTTGGAGGTGATGAGTGCTTTATGAATTCAACAATTGACATAGCGGTTGTAGTTTTTGAAAAGAAGCAGAGAGAAAAATCAGATGAGATAATTTACAGAAGAGAGACAGGAATTGAGTAGAAACATAAGGTAGTTTTGGAAAGACAAGAAGGCAGAGACAAAGAGACAAAGATGAAGTATTATTAAGGTACATCTTTCAGAACAAACAGATAAGTGTTACAAAACTCATTCGTAACAAGGTTTCAATAATTGTAATAAACTGCTAATTGAATTATTGTGATATCTCTGAGTGGGTGCTCAGAGCAGGGGTAGGTGCTCGTAGAGTTGGTGCTCAAAATTGTAGGGGTTGGTGCTCCTTGGGTTGGTGTTTTAAATCTTATTGTAATCGTGATTTACTTGTGAAGTTGGATTGAAGCAGTAGACTCCAACAACTATATTATGCTATGTGTGTATGATTCTGGTTTTGTTTTACTTGCACACACTCTAGATTGAAGTTTTAGATTACCATTGATTTACCACCCCTCTCAGTGTAAAATTGTGTTCATCACTCCCATATTCAATGTTTCATATGTGACAAGTATGGTCACTTGGTTAAAGATTGTCCAACAAGACTAAAGCATCATGCCTCTACTACAGATGTGAATGATCTCTCTCCTTTGAAAGAGTCTAGAGATATTTCAATTGGATTTCTATTCATCTCTGCCCTATCAAGCAATGTTCCAACAGCACATGGTTGATTGACAATGGCGCTTCACGTCACATTCTAGGGTATAAAGAACATCTTTCAGATTTAGTAGAAATAGAAACTCACCTTCAAGTAATAATTGGAGATGATGCTTGCTATTCAGTAAAAAGTGCTGGAAACACCTCTCTTCACCTAGATTCTGGTATCCCTTTTCATTTGAGTGATGTCTTGTTTGTGCCAGGAATCAAGAGGAAGCTTGTATCAATTTCAACTTTAGAAGACAAAGGATATCAAGTTGCATTTTATGAGGGAAAAGTTCTTGCTTGGCCAAAAAACTCTAGCATCAAAACAACCCGAGTGATTGGTGTTTGTCAAGAGACTCTACATAGACTTTGCATTCGTCCAATTCAAGCATTGATGCATGATTCCTTCAGTTCAAGTGAGCTATAGCATAGGAGGCTTGTTCACCGTCATTTCAGAGCTCTTCCATCCATGGAGAAGATGGTTATCGACCTTACAAAATCCAGTCAGGAGCATGATGGTACTTGTAGAAGATATGCAATGGGTAAGAATACTACGGATCCTTTTCATAGTAGTGAAGTAGATCAAAGTGTATTTAGATCTAGTTCATTTTGATTTGTGTGAGTCAATGTTTGTGGCATTCTTAACTTTCATTGATGACTACTCTAGAAAAACTTGGATTTATTTTTTGAAGTCTAAGGAATCTGAAGAAGTGCTTGAGAAATAAAAGTATTTAAGACTCAAGTAGAAAATTTGTTAGGTAAAAGGATGAATGTTCTGAGATTTGATAATGGAGGAGAATACAGTTCTGGAAGCTTCCATAATTTCTGAATTGAGGTAGAGATTAACAGGGAGTTTTGTGTTCCTTACAATCCCTAGCAAAACGGAGTTGCAGAAAGAAAGAGTAGATCCATAGTTGAGGCAACCAAAGCTATAATCCACGATCAAGACTTACGAACCTTCATTTGGGTAGAAGCATCCAAAACTGCAGCGTATGTTTAGAATCAGAGCTCTCGTTGAATATTGGAAAGCATGACTCCTGAAGAAGCATTTATATGTGTGAAACCTGGGGTTAGCCATTTGAGAATATTTGGTTGTCTTGTTTACATTCATGTGCCTAAAGATAAGAGATCTAAGTTAGAACCATTTGACAAGAAATAAATTTTTGTGGGTTACAATGAATCTTCAAAAGCTGACAAGATTTACGTTCTTGGACAGAAACAAATAGAGATAAGCAGGGATGTTTCTTTTGAGGAAGAAGATGTATTCAAAAGATCTAAAGGTTCATACATGGAGATAGATAATCAAGACCAAGAGACCCATTAGGATATGGACGTTGATCATACTCCCAAGATTCAAAGGGAGTCTATTGAACCTGAAGAGGCTATTGATCCAGTCGAGCCTTTGGAACCTATTGATAGTCTGAGAGATATTGCCATAAGTCGAAAGAGACCTCTATGGGCTAGACAGACTATGCAAAATGCAGAGAAGTATGCAGCCCCTAAAGGCACATTCAGAGAAAGCAAGAGACCATAGAAGTTTCCTGGCTATGTAACATTTATGAGTCACATTATTGAATTTGAACCTTCCAATATTGAGGAAGAATTAAGTCAACAAGTATGGAGAGATGCTATGGCTGATGAATATCAATCTATTATGAAGAATGGTGTTTGGGACATTGTACCGAGACCTGAAGGAAAATCAATTGTATCTTCTAAGTGGCTTTTCAAGATCAAGTATGCAATTGATGGAAGTACTGAAAAGTACAAAGCAAGATTTGTGGCTAGAGGATTCTCTCAAAAGGAAGGAATAGATTATGAGGAGACATTTGCTCCTGTTGCTCGTTATACATCCACAAAACTATTATTGCTATTGCTTCAGCTAAAGGATGGAAGTTACACCAAATGGACGTGAAGACAATATTCCTTAATGGTGTGATTGAAGAAGTGCACATTGAGCAACCAGATGGGTTTGTGATTCATGGAAAGGAATCTCATGTGTGCAAATTGAAGAAGGCATTGTATGACCTTAAATAGGCACCTCGTGCTTGGTATGAAAGGATTGATCGATACCTGATGAGCTTGGAATTCTCCAAAAATGATGCAGATTCAAATCTCTACTTCAAGGTAATTAATGGTGAGGCTATAATATTGGTTCTTTATGTTGATGACTTATTCCTTATTGGAGAAGAACATCTCATTGCCAAATGCAAGGAGTTAGTTTTTGAGTTTGAGATGAAGGATTTAGGTCTTTTGCATTACTTTCTAGGATTGGAGATATGGTAGAGACCCAATGAGATTATTCTAAGTCAAGGGAAATACACCATAGATATCTTGAAGAGATTTGGGATGATGAACTGCAAATCTATGTTTACACCAATGGAAACAAATTTGAAGAAATTGAGTGAGTCTGCAACTAGTTTAGATCTAATAGATCCCACCATGTACACGTAGTTGATTGGATCATTGATGTATCTAGTCTATACTAGACCAAACATTTTCTATGCTGTGAGCGCTTCCAGTCAGTTCATGTGTGGCACAATTGGATATGGCTTGAGATATACTTCCAATATAGATCTAATGTTACAAGGCTGCTTTGATTTTGATTGGACCGGAAGCGTATGTGACATGAAGAGCACTTCTGGATGTTGCTTTAGGTTGGGATCTGCGACGATTTCCTGGTGTAGCAGGAAGCAGCCTTCAGTGGCACTAAGCACTGTAGAGGCAAAATATATTGCAGCATGTGTAGCAACTCGAGAAGCTGTGTGGCTTAGGAAGCTCCTTGCAGGATTGTTTGGACAATAATTGGAGCCAACCGTTATTCATTGTGACAATCAAAGCTGTGTAAAGCTATATGTCAATCCAGTGTTTCATGACAGAACAAAACATGTGGAAATCAAATACCATTACATAAGAGATATGGTATTTAGGAAAGCTATTCAACTGAAGTATATTTGCATTGATGATCAGACGACTGATATTCTCACCAAGCCTCTCCAGAGTGAAGTTTGTACATTTTTTAGACAAACTTGAAGTTGTGGAGAATAAAGCCCTTGTTGAGAGGGAGGCTCAACATCAGTGATTTGTGTTGTCTTCTATAATGCATTTTTCTCTGAGACGGAGAAATTTGAGGTGAAAGCCCTTGTCCATCTCTGAGATACAGATGTGGTTCTATCCACCCTCTGGGAGTAGCCATGGTGGATGCCATGTTGAGAGACCCCACGACAACATCACGTTGAGAGACTCCATGATGAATCCTTTGTACTTATGTTTTCCACACAGGGGAGTAGCCATGGTGGATGTCATGTTAAGTGACTCCATAGGGATATCACGTTGAGTGACTCCATGATGAACTTTCTTCCACAAATGGGTGTAGTCATTGTGAGTGTCATGTTGAGAGACTCCATGACATGGATATTTGGAAAGATACCTCCCTAGCTAAGAGGGACTGTTGATGTTATAACAACAAGAGTTCTCTTTCCCCTGATTGTTGGTTTAACTATTATTAATACCGTATTCATTGTTGTCTTGTATCAACGATCTCATTATTGTTATTCCACTAACTATAGTTAATAGTTTGCATGTTCGATATTCTACATAAGGATTCTTTTAGTTAGTATCCATTTGTTAATGGATGATTAATAATGGTTGTCTATTAGGTGTTAGCGGATTGCACCCCTTCCTTGACGTGTCGCTCCGATTTGGGTCATGACTTTTCATGTCTCTTGAACTAGTATTTTATCCCTTCTATCGAGGGCATTAGGATATACCATCAGTGAGTGATATGTTGTTCTTATACATGCGATGCTTGTGAATGATCTGTTGTGTATATTTGTGTGATGCCTGAGAAATACATATGTTGTGTGGTTCATAGAAAATATTCACTGTGCACATACATGTGATCTATGTGGATTATGTGCTATACTTATTCACCTAGCAAACACAAATAACCAAATTAATCATATTGGAGGAAATTAGTGTCTAAGGGAAAAATCGATATCCTCAACATATTGATATATTGCTTCAGATTAATACAAAATAAAAAAATATTAATTCTATACTTCTGCCTATTTAAGTTTTGATCCAAAATTTAACAAAAAGAAGGAACACTTTTGAAGTCTAGTCAAAATAATATAGAAACAAAAGACAAGATAAAATATTATTTAAAGTTGAAGTAAACCAAATATCACTAAATAGAAATATTCAATTAGTACAAGTTAATCTAAATAAAAATAAAAGAAAAGTTTAATTAGCCATAACATGACATAAATATACGTGGTAATTGATTATATTTGAGAATTATTACATATATATTTAATATTTTCCTTAAAACACCATCCCTTGTATAACTTAAAAAATCTTACTTTATTAAATATTGGATTTTGCTATTTCAAACCTCTAAATAATACTTGGCAAGGTTAATTTGACGGATACCTATTTTACCAATGATTAGTAAGTGTGCCCTAGTTTTGGTTGACCACAAATCTTTGCATATCACTGGATTGGGTAGATCTAATCTGTATAGGTCTAGCTTGGTTCTAGGAGAAAGGAGCTAATACGTGTGCGGGGTCATAAACGTGTGATGGTATTGCAGTGGTTCCACCCTACATAGAAACCAAAGTCCAAAAAATAGATTGCCATGTGAAAGACTATTGACACAAAACAAGCCCACCATACGTAACTACACCGTACAACTAAGACCACACATGCTTACAATTAGATGCCCAAATTCACACATTTGTGGGCCATTTGTCCCATCTATCCAACTCTACAATGCACCAAATGGTCACCTCAACACACATCTATTGGTCACTTCACTACCTCTCCTACCTGCATCCACAACAAAAAAGTGTAAGACCACTATTTTCCATTAAAATCCTATCAACTCAGACATAAATGTCGAAATTAAATTGGCTCTGCAAATGCAATCAACATTCTAAATTTGAAATGACAAGAGTACAGAAACTAAAGAGGCCACACGAACAAGTATTGCATTTAAATAATAGAAAGAGCAATGAAATTATATCATTTGAGTCACAAAGAAGACATAGAAGGCATCAAAGATGAGAAAGAAGACACATAAGGCATCAAAGAGTTCTAAGAAGACACAAGAAGCACCCAGGTATTTATCTTCTTCCAATGTATAACTGGACTTATTGTTAAACCCTTTCTTCCTCCTTTACATTATGAAGGAAATTGTTCATTTCTTTCCTTAAGGAAATGTTCTACTTACTGTTTCCTTGATCTTCCAATATTGCCCTGTTTACTTTTTTAAAGTCTATCCATCAATTTTATTAGTTAAAGCCTTCTTAATGTTATACAATCTTCACAAATTGTTCTTTGTTATTTCCTTCAAGTTGATATCCCTTAAACCCTTATTGTTTTACATTGTCACGAATTATTTAGTTCCAATACACCATTATTGCTTCATTTCCTTTTCGGTTTACTAAACCCTTATTGTTTTATATCCTATTTAAACCCTTCTTACTGTTTTACGATCTTCATGAATTGTTCTCTATTATTTCCTTCAAGTCGATATCCCTTAGACCCTTACTGTTTTACATTGTCATGGTTTATTTAGTTCCAATACATCATTATTGCTTCATTTCCTTTTTGGTTTGTTAAACACTTATTGTTTTACATCCCTCATGGGTTTTTTAGTTCCTTTCATCCATTACTTACCATTTCACTTGACTAATTACAATCTTCATTTTCTTATTTATGGTTTATTTAGTCCCTTAAACCTTCATTGTTTCAAGGAACTGTCTTTTATATATCGTTTCCTTCATTTTCAATGTTAGTTTTTAGTTTTCTAAACCCCAACTATTTTCAAGTTCTGATGTTCATTCGTATATGTTCATTTCATGTTCTGTTGTTTCCTTCAATTTCATTTCCTTTATAGTTTATGCTTACCCTTATTGTTTTACTTTTTCGTGGTTTATTTAGTTCCCTTCACCCATAACTTACTATTTCAGGACCTTAACAAATTACAGTATTCATTTTCTTAATTGATCATGGTTTATTTAGTGCCTTTAACCCTCACTGTTTCCACAAAATGTCATTTCTCATGAATTCTATGTATGCTTATTTATTTTTTGTTCTCAAGTTTCGCTTACTGTTTTCAAGTTTTGATGTTTATTCCAATATGTTCATCTGATGTTTTATTGTTTATTTCATGTTCATTTCCAATTGTGTTTTACAAACCCTTACTATTTCACATCCTAATGGTTTATTGACATCCTTAATCCCTTTCTATTTCACGTCCTTAACATTTTACATTTTACATTTTTTTTTATGTAGTTGTGGTTTATTTTTTTACTCACAGTTTCAACAAAATGTCCTTTTCTATTGTTTCCTCCATGTTTAGTTTATTTTTCAGTTTTCTAAACCCTTATCGTTTTCATGTTCATTCCAATATGTTCATTGATGTTCTACTGTTTCCTTTACTGTTTTACATCCTCATGGTTTATTTACCTCCTTCACCCCTTTCTATTTTGCATCCTCATGATTTATTTACTTCCTTACTGTAGTAGATTCCAATATGTTCATTTATGTTCTATTGTCCATGCATCACTATCTGTATAAAAAAACATAATGGGACCATACTTCTTTTGGTCAAGCTTCACTATCATTATACACAAGTTGTTGTCTTAAAATTTTAAAATTCATAGCAGTTACTCATAATTGTTAATTGTGCCATTTTATAGTTACCCATAGTCAACCATGTCGATTCTACTTATTGTTTGCAGATGAGGAAGGGAGATTGGATGGTGAAGCCTATTAAAAAGAAAAGAGCATCAACAAGGTTGCCTAGTCATAAAAGGAGTCACATTCCCCCAGACACTGAAAATGTGGACCCAGTTGTGATAATTCACAACCTGTAGCACTAGCATGGGAGGCTAGTCCAACTCAGAGGCCACCAAAAGTTATGTTGCCACAAAAGCAGTGGTCTACGGTTGACATGAAAGGGGCACTGGAAGATGTTGAGGATAAGACATGTTGGTCAAGGCAACATAAAAAAAATGGGTCATCCCAACAGTCAGGCAGTGGAGATGGAAGCAGTTGGACATGGACTAGAGATTGTCAACTTGAAGGCAGCGGTCGCTCAAATTTGTGAAACTAGGCCCAACCCTTTCAAAAATAGGCTTTCTGGGAAGTCTTGGTGGTCAAGTTTTAAGGCTCGACATTCGAAACTCACATTGTGGATTGCTAAAGGGCTTAAGAAAGATAGGGTATTGAACCTTAGATATGATGTTGTCTCTGCTTTCTACGAGACATTGTCCAAAACATATTTTGCAAATCCATATGGTCCTACTCATATGGAATTGTGATGAAACAAGTATCCAGGCAAGCAAAAATGGGGCCATGAGGGAGATGGCTAGAAAAGGAAGTAGGAGTGTCTCCTACATTATTCTTAAGGGTCGAGAATGAATCACCATTCTATGTTGTGTTAATGTTGCTAGCTAAAGCATTCTAGACTTCTACTTGTTTATGGGAAAGAGGTAGTTACATGATTACATCTCTAACTACGAACCGGGTGCTTGCATGGCACCCCAGCCACATGCGTGGATGACAAAGGAACTCTTCCTCGTTTGACTGCACCATTTTGTACGCTCTGCTCCAGGGGGTGTTTCAACCACCAACATACACTTGTTAATTTTCGATGGTCATGGTAATCATGTCGCACTCAGAACCATCCACGAGGCAAAGTTGCCAAGCATTTGTCTACTAACATCATAGGCTCACACATCTCATAGACTTTAGCCCCTCGATGTCAATGTGTTTTCTCCTTTTAAAACACACTTCAAACATGAACGAGCTGGCAAGATTCTCCAATGTAGAAATCAAGAGGGAAAAACTGGTTGAACTAGGGAACTGTAAAGCGGAAAATCGCGAGCGAACCCCAAGTGTTCCCCCCACCACTCCGAGGAGAGGGGAAGGAGGTCACTAGGGTTGACGGTTTTCACTTAGGGGAGACTTTACATTCAAAAGAGGGGTTGAAACCCACAAGATCCAATCCCACACAATGCAAGATTGGATTCTAAATCAGTTTCAAGGGTTAAGACAACAAGGCTACCCTCTTTTGTAAAGAATGTAGATAGAAGGATTAAGCTAGGAATGCATGAAAAGTGAGAAAGATTCACTTATAAATTGAGATAGGGATATAGGATGAAGCTGCGGACCTGGAATTAGCAGTAAAATGTCGAGACGGCGCTGTCCTGCAAATTTGAGCGAAAGTTGACGGGACGATGGCGCCCGGTGTGCACACGGTCCTCCGAAAAATCCGCGAAACGAAGGGGGATCTGTTCGTCTCTGCACAAGGATTCCAGATCTTCAATTACAGCCGCGTACCTGCAACCTACACACAGAAAAGCGAAGACGATTGGGGGGTTAGGGATTAGGGATTTGCCCTTAGGTCAAACCCCGGTTTTGGAATTAACCAAGAAATGAGAATGCTGTAAATGTAAATGATTGTAATGTAAAACAAGTACTAGTACCTTGTTGTAAGAATGTTTGTATTCTTACATGCGAAGGTGTAGATGTTGTTATATGTTGTATGTTGTATGTGATCTCCTCTTCAATGGTTGAATCCTTGTCTTGAATGCAACACTTAGCCTTGAATGGAGACTTAGAATGATCAATTGCTTGAAGGAATGCTTGAATGCTTGAATATCGTTTTCGCCTCCTTTTCATCTTACCAAAATGGGAGAGGAAATGTAGTTTATATACTTGTCAATTAGGGTTAAAAGACTGATTTTTCCGACCTTAGGCCGACTTGGGAAGATTATTTTCCAATTTGCAAACATAAAGACCCGAGACCCAAAAGAGACTGGGCCCAAAAATAGGGCCAGGGACCAAGGTGCCATGGTCCCACCTCCAGGGACAGCAGGGTGCAAGGAGGATCAGGCCAGGGTGCTGAAAAATGCAGTTTTTGATGAACAAGTTTCGGGGTCTCCATTCAGGTTCAGTGTTGCGTCGCCATCGTGAAGACCCAAATGCTGTCAAAATTGCAAGTGTCACAATTTTAGGACGCTACATTTAGCCCCCACTTTAGCGGGAGTATAAGCGTACGCTCATACTTCCGGTAAAGTACAAGGAAACAACATTGAAAAACTTTCACCACGTCAAGGAGGCAAGACGCACCAAGCCCCCAGTGGACTAAGGATCTTACGACTTCGATTGACAAAGTAAAAGGGAAGATCACGAGGGAGAACCATGACTGTCAGTAGTAAGGTTCCCTCACTATGAGTCATGCAAGAAAAATACCAAAAATTTTCAAGGCAAAGCTAAGTTCGCCAAGAAATTTTCAAGTATCCCTGAAGGGATAGACGGGGTGTATGCCCCCTTACGTTAAAGCGATCGCACACGCCTCAACGGGGGTGATTGCTTTAAGGTAGTGATACATATAAGAAATAAGAAGGGAAAGGAGCACGTTATCACAAGGATTTAGCCCCCAAGTGTGAGATAAACCCAAGGATAATAGACACAAAACACAAAGCACAAGGTGACTTTGCTTTCCTCGGGGTCAGTATGCTGTATGATAATTCATGTATATCATATGTATGTATGCATAATTGTTCTTCATTCCCCAATCAAGGAAGGTCACCTAGAAGAAGGGAACACATGTGTCTTTTGAGTCAACATGAGAGAGACCAAAAGAGATCGCAATGCTTTGCATCGTCCTCAAGTAGACAACACTAAGGACAACAAAATAGAAGAATGAGAATAACACATAGAAGAAGTAACGAAAGAAAGAGAGGAGGAGAGAATCTGCTATGCTAATGAAACTAGTCTAGCACGTCATCTACCCCCCGATCTTGTTGATCAATATTTCGGGAAGGTAGGAAACATGCTAGAGGAGGAACATTCAACACAGCAGATGGAGCTATCACAAGATCCAAACAAGGGCTATGTTCATGTTCCAAGCCATGTTGTTCTTGTCTAGGAGCTAGGATAAGTGCTTTAGAAAATTCGTTAGATAGATGGTTATCAACATCAACATATTCATATTCACTATCAGAAGCAAGAGAAGTAACATTTTCATCATGAATAACATTTTCATCTATATCATCATCAAGATTTATAAAAATAGGATCTTGAACTCGCACAGGATCAAGACCATCATGCATCTTATGTTTAGGAGATTTTGGAGAAAATGGAATAATGCTTGTTGAAGGTGTTTTTGGAGATTGCAAAGTTTGAGAAACAGCTGCCTGAGCTCTAAGACGACGCTTTCGTCGACGTTCACGCGCAGAACGATTTCATCTAGTCTTAGTAGGAAGTCGAGAAGATTGAGGAGGAGGAATGTTCTCATCCCTATCACTTGGGTGTTTAGGTTGTGGTCTCTTAGGCTGGATAATAGGAGAAGAGGAAGGTCTCTTCTCTCCATAAAAGGAAGGAGGAGGAACTGCTCCATATAAAGGAGGAATATTTGGTTTAGGAAGGAGACCAAGTCCATCATGACGAGGAGGTATAGGTCTGCTTTTAGAAAGTTTATTAGACATAGACATAGTCACATCCATAGGGATGGGTTGGAAATCTTCTTGAGGAAAGACATTAGTTTTATCTTTCAAAGGAAGAACTTCCTTCTCAAGAACGATAGGAGTATCAAGTTTGGGTGTTCTAGGTTCACTTAGAGATAGGATCACATCTGTTTTCCACTTTTGATAAGATTTGAAAAGATGATCACTTCGCAGAGGAAGAGATTGGAATTGTTTAGGCCAAAAATAATCAATAGGAACGCTAGAAGTTCTTTCAGCTGGTTTAAAGAGACTATGATTGACAGTAACAACTTCACCATTATGGGGAAATTTCAAACATTTATGAATAGGAGAAGAAATAGCTTTCATGGAAGATAGCCAAGGATAGCCAAGCTTCACACGAAATTGTTCGGATGAAGGAATAATAGCAAAGTTCACATCAAGGGATTTGTTATGGACCTTAATAGGTAATGTAATAGAACCAATTGCAGGAGAAGAAAATGCATCAAATAATTTCACAATCACATCTATTTTCTCATAGATCACTTGATTCAATTGCAAAGTAAAGAGAAATTCTTCAGTAATGATATTAACCATGCACGAAGGATCAATAAGCACTCCACGACAAGGTGTATTCTTGACTTTTGCAACTATGTATAAAGGACCATCAGGTGCCCTGATAGTTTCACTAGAATCAAATGTGATGGAAGGTTCTTTAGGGTTTTCTTGCTGCTCTACAAAGTTAATCACATTCGGAGTCATAGACACAAGACCATCAGATGAGAAAGAGGAATCATTAGTCTCAATCACATTAGAGGTATGAGAAGGTAATGGATCAGTAAAAATCTTAAGATTTTGGTTAGGAGGAGCTACAGATGTGTTGCCTTTATCATTCACTCCAGAAACAGAGATAGTATTATTATCAATCAAATCTTGAGTTTTACCCTTTAAAGCAAAACATTTTTCAGTATCATGCCCAGGTTGACGATGAAATTGACAAAAAGATTTGTTATCAAAATAGGGTAAATTAATCTTTGTAGGATCAATTTGCTTTATAGGAGGAAGAGTAAGCACATTTTGTTCCAATAACTTATTCATAATACTATGCAATGATTCATTCAAAGGAGTAAACTTTCTTTCTTTCTTGAAAAACTTAGAAATAGGAGGCACACCTGATGCTGCATTCACATTGTTGTTGATGATGTTTTCATTGAATTTAATGGACTCTCTGTTCGGTTTAAACTTCCGAAATGGTTGTTGACTACTATCACCCTTATCACTCAGAGCCATAGGATTTGCTTGTTCCATTTGACTCACAGTCAGTTGATAATTGTGAAGAGTTGCACACAACTGTTGGAAAGAAGTAAACTCAGAAAACATAAGTTTTTCTCTAATATCGTTTTGTAAATTAGAAATAAAGATTCTTTGAATATCATTGTCAGGCACTGGAAAAGAGATTTGAGCATACAAATGCTTATATCTACCAATGAAATCAGTCACTTTTTCTTTAACACCTTGTTTACAATGCATTAAATCAATCAAAGTAACTTTAGGACTTATATTGTTTTGAAATTGTTGAATAAAAGCATTTGCAAGTTGTTCGAAAGAAGTAATAGAATAAGAAGGCAACGAGCAATACCATTGTAGGGCTTTATCTCTTAATGTCCTAGTAAACAGTTTTGCAAGTAACCTTTGGTCATAAGCAAAATCGGTACATATTGTTTGAAAAGTCTTAACATGTGTTAGAGGATCACCTTTACCATTATAAAGCTGCAATTGCAGGATTTCAACATGTTTAGGAGGGATAGCTCGAACAATGTCAAGAGAAAGTGGGCTCACAACATCAAATGTGGGCACACTAAACTTAGATTGATTCATAGAGGCAATTTGTTGCTGTAAAGAAGAGATAGTTTGTGCAAGATTGTTAATGGTTGCTTCAGTCGAAGAGTTCATATTAGATGTGTTAGATTGTGATGGAGGTATTATGTTATTGAAAGAAGGTATTGATTGAGAGTAAGGTGGCGGGACACTATGATAGTTAGTCATAGGAGATGATTGGAAAGGAGGAACACTACAAGGAGGAATGGAATGGTTAAATGAATTGCCCCCTTGTGTCATGTTCATTTGTGGAGATGTAATAGGAACACTCATTGAAGGAATGAATGAAGAAGTCAGATTGAATGAAGGAAGAGGGTTAATTGAAGAGGAAGGATTGCCCCCATGACTGGTGATCATAGGCGGATTGTCTTGTATTGAAGTAGTCATTATGTTTGATGTAAAAGTAGGTATACTAGCAATAGAAGTTGTCAAAGGAATAGAATGATTGACTTCAATGGGAGGTTGTGTATAACCTAAAGTTTCGACACAACTCTTCATAGGCATCACATTCGAATCCACAATGTGTGCAATACCACGCAAGATATCAATTCCATTCTTATCACTTTGAACCATACGTTTTAGACCCTCAATTAATGAAAGAGCTTGACTATCGGGATACTCTTGAGACATCCATTGCTGAAAATCATCAAATTGGTTATCCAATTTCGAAAGTTGTTCTACAGAAACCTCATGGAGAGCTTCTTCATCATTAGGAGGATTAGAGGAATTACCCGTGTCCTTGTTAAAAAGGCTATTCAAATTAGGTTTCATCTCCTCGATAATTAAACCTTGGAAAGACTTAATTCTAAGGCTTCGTCTAACAGGAATAGTGTAAGTAGGGCTTATTGTTGTAAAACTCATGTACTAGAGAGGGAGAGAAAATTTTGAATTTAGAGATAGCAAATTTCAATAAAATCAGCCAATCTCCTAGATTTAGGCCATTAAATGCAATCACGACAATCTCCTGAAATTTCGAAAAAAATGTCAGGGACCATGGCGCTCGGAGTGCACACGATCCTCGCAACTTTTTTCAAAATTTGCAGGGATGAAAGTTATGATGATTTTAAAGCTAATCTGAAAAAATTGAGTGATTTTACGATCTGTAGATAGGCCAAATTAAAGTTGCAATCTCAAAATTGAACCTTACCAAGATTGTTGAAAAATGCAAAATATGAATTTTGAAAAAGAGAGGGAAACCGAAATTTTGAATTTTATGATTTTAGAGGGAATACCAAAAGCAATGCCAGTTTTGAACTTTAAAAGTTGACTCAATTTCACGCAAAATTCAATTTTGAAAGCGGAAATCAAAATTGGTGTAATTAAACACTTAATTTCAAAAGTCACAAATTGCAAGAATTTGAATAAAGCACTAAAATTTCGAATGAATGTCGACACACTTTTCAGATTTAGGACAGTAAGAACACAATTTTGACACAAAATTTCAATTTCAACAATTTTTGAATGATTAGAAGCCTTAATCCAAGCAATCACTAGACCAACTTTGACTTTAATTTTGAAAGTGTTGTAATTGATGAAATCAGCCAAAATTCTGGATTTTAGCAGAAAAATACAGTAAGATCTAGCTCCCGAAATTTCGGAAAAAATGTTGGGGACGATGGCGCTCGGGGTGCACACGGTCCTCGCAACTTTTTTCCAAATTTTCAAGGATGAAAGATATTATGATTTTATTGCAGAATCCAAAGTTACAGCTGATTTGGAAATGTTTTGATCAGTGCAATTGTCGGTCAAAGGTTGAATCAAGAGCGTTTTAAAAATTAGGGTTTTGACACATAACCACTTAATTTTCAGAATTAAAGCACAAATATGGATTGATAATTTGCAGTAGAAGGGTAGATCTAAAACAAGCATTAACCATTAAACATTTCGCAAGCTCAATTACTAAAAAGAAAATTTAGGGTTTCTATACAATTAACCTCTAAATTTTGCAAAAGATCAAACATGGAAATGTAATCAAGGAAGCCAATTTTTTAGATCTAACCATAAATAATCAGAAGGGATGTTCACGTCGGGTTCACCAAAATGTAAAGCGGAAAATCGCGAGCGAACCCCAAGTGTTCCCCCCACCACTCCGAAGAGAGGGGAAGGAGGTCACTAGGGTTGACGGTTTTCACTTAGGGGAGACTTTACATTCAAAAGAGGGGTTGAAACCCACAAGATCCAATCCCACACAATGCAAGATTGGATTCTAAATGAGTTTCAGGGGTTAAGACAGCAAGGCTACCCTCTTTTGTAAAGAATGTAGATGGAAGGATTAAGCTAGGAATGCATGAAAAGTGAGAAAGATTCACTTATAAACTAAGATAGGGATATAGGATGAAGCTGCGGACCTGGAATTAGCAGTAAAATGTCGAGACGGCGCTGTCCTGCAAATTTCAGCAAAAGTTGACGGGACGATGGCGCCCGACGTGCACACGGTCCTCCGAAAAATCCGCGAAACGAATGGGGATCTGTTCGTCTCTGCACAAGGATTCCAGATCTTCAATTACAACCGCGTACCTGCAACCTACACACAGAAAAGCGAAGACGATTGGGGGGTTAGGGATTAGGGGTTTGCCCTTAGGTCAAGCCCCGGTTTTGGAATTAACCAAGAAATGAGAATGCTGTAAATGTAAATGATTGTAATGTAAAACAAGTACTAGTACCTTGTTGTAAGAATGTTTGTATTCTTACATGCGAAGGTGTAGATGTTGTTGTATGTTGTATGTTGTATGTGATCTCCTCTTCAATGGTTGAATCCTTGTCTTGAATGCAACACTTAGCCTTGAATGGAGACTTAGAATGATCAATTGCTTGAAGGAATGCTTGAATGCTTGAATATCGTTTTCACCTCCTTTTCATCTTACCAAAATGGGAGAGGAAATGTAGTTTATATACTTGTCAATTAGGGTTAAAAGACTGATCTTTCCGACCTTAGGCCGACCTGGGAAGATTATTTTCCAATTTGCAAACATAAAGACCCGAGACCCAAAAGAGACCGGGCCCAAAAATAGGGCTAGGGACCAGGGCACTGGGCGCCATGGTCCCACCTCCAGGGACAACAGGGTGCAAGGAGGATCAGGCCAGGGTGCTGAAAAATGCAGTTTTTGATGAACAAGTTTCGGGGTCTCCATTCAGGTTCAGTGTTGCGTCGCCGTCGTGAAGACCCAAATGCGGTCAAAATTGCAAGTGTCACAATTTTAGGACGCTACAAGAACAAATCATTGACAAAAACTCTGATGGTCTCAAACATAAAAGTGAGATTCAAGAGGACTAGGATATGACCCCTCAATCCCGATGCAGTCATTGAGGACATGTAACCCAACAACACAATCAAAACTAATTATGGTGAGGATGCTTCTGCGGTGCAAAACATACTTAGCCTATCAGGAGTTGTTGTTTCAATAGAAGAAGTTGCAAAAAACATTGCTCACAACAATCAAACTGTTTCAAATGCACAAACAAACACTAATGAACTACCTCAACACATGGTTGAAAACCAGGTTGACAATAGTGGGGACAATCTTAGTCTCCTCTCTGAGCCAATATCACTTTCTTAGGTAGTCAAAAGGGCCATTAATCTAGGTATTGACATTGAGGGCCAAAATGAACAGGGGACTTTTAGTTTCCCATGACCACCACCAACCCTCCCATCAAAGTTGGTGCATTAGTATGTTGATTATGCATTTGATGCATAATGTACACAAGAAACAAAAGTAGGTGGCAATGACGTGGAGGCTAGCATAGGCTCCCAAGATAATGACACCCCACCTTCTCAATCAGAAACATTAATCAACAGGTTCTTAAAATTGCCCGTGCACATTATCAACCAAAATTATCGAAAGGGGGTTGATAATTGTATATGGTTGAGCTACCAACCTCAGCTATTAACATCAAATGAGTACATGAACCTTGCAATGGAACAGGACCAAAGGAAGAGAGAGCTTGAGGAGATCAAAGTCCAAAAGAAAGAATAGAGTAAGGAGAATAAGGCAACTTGTCTTTTGGCAAAGGAACAAAAGGAACATGACAAAATAGAAAGGGAAATTGCATGTCAAGAAAAATGAAAAGCAAAAGAGAACTGCAGAAGAGGGACAAGGAGGCCATAAAAGAGCAAGAGAAGGCATTAAAGGGGAAAAGAAAGGGCCATCCAAGATAAGGCAAGGTATTTGGCAAGTAAAAGGCAGTTAACCGGTACATCCACTCCAACCACTCATTTGCTCGAAAACCATGGTATAATGTGGGATATGATTAACATAAACATCCCCAACTTTACACATGCATTGAACTATCCAACTGACTCATTACACCTTGAATTATCTTCTCCTATGAGTTTTGTTTCAAGAATTCCACCATCAATTATGAGAAGTGAATATTACAATGCAACTCCAAGTCAAGTAAGTAGCAGTGGATATGGCAATCCAACCCCAAGTCAAGTAACTAGCACTCAACTACCAACATCAAGAGTTGAGAAATTGGTTCCCATTGCATCCTCAAGGGTCCAACTTGCATCAATCACTACTTCTTTTCCTATTCGATTTAATTGAAAGTGGACAATGTCATAGTTTTTTTGTTTTTGTTTTTTGATTTATATTGTGGACAATGGACAATGGACAATGGATCCATCCTTATTTTTGTTGGTTTTATGACTTATACTAGCAGATGTGAACTACATTATGTGTTATAAATACTACAATAGTGCAAATATGTGTTATCAATGCTGCAATAATACAATTATGTGCTATCAAAACTAAAATAGTGCAATAATGCGACATCAATATTGCAATTATTTGTTGTCAATACTACAATATTGCAATAGTGCAACAAGGGTCTTATCAATATTGCAAAAATGCATGGCCACCTTATTCACCAACTTGTCTGCATTTATTACCCGCCATCACTCTATATTCCTTCTCCCATTTGCATTAACTCTACGTTAATTCTCCTTACTGCCACCGCATGGGTCGACTTTATCGATCTCTAAGTCATTGAATGCACTTGTTTTGACATCTTTAGATGCCAACTTTCCTTCCATTTTCTTCTAGTTATTCTGGAGTCTTTGATACATTATAGACCATAACGTGTTCACTTGGTGTCTCAAAACATGCTCGCCTTGGTTATGACTCTTCTTTCTACCTCAATGTTGGCTACCACTCTCCCTTCCACCTCGAAGATACCAGTGGCCCTCGTTCTTGGGCAATTGACATCCATTATCAATCAATAGTATAATGAGAACACACAACCATTTGAAGGTCTTTTGGTCTTGATTTGCGCTGTAGAGCTCACCCATTCATTTTGAATGGTTGAGTGCAACATAATTTAGTAGTAAAAGGGTTTCATATAGAAGCATGTCCTCATTGCTAAGACTGAATATCAGGGTGGATTGTGATTTTGTATAAGAGAAATTTAGTTGGCAGTGTTGACCAAATGTCTATAAGTGTACAATTGAAATAAATTTTGTTGGCATGTTTAGGACCCCACACACGTATTGACTCATCTCCCCTAGGAATTTACAGAGCCATGTCTATACAATGTCCTAAACTATTGTCACTCTTATTGTTATGTTGGCATGTTTAGGAAATACAATGGTATGAAACATTTAAAATGTAAATATGAATGAGAATGATATGGAACATAATGATATGAAATCTATAAATATCAGTAAGCTATTGTTGGCTTGATGATGGTGATATAGTTGTAATAGGTTGTTTGATGGATTTATTTGTGTTGTCATTTGATGGCAACCGTGTTTGTTTAGTCATCTAGACCAACTGGTATAACCTAACCGGTAGTGGAATTAGTTAGATAGCAAAACTGCTAAGTTGTTGTCAACCGGTGAATAGGAACAAAGCAATGATCAAGAAACTGGTACAAACGATTAGAGAAGAGTTAGACATTGCAGTTTTACAAGAGTGTTGGAGACAGGAACATGCACCTATGTTCCAAATTGCATCAACTAATTCAGTGTATTGAGCGATTTATGATGGATTTGTCAGTCACAGTTAGGAAGAACAAAGAATCGATATAGCAGAGTTAGTTTGATCAGTAACCGATAGACTTATTGTTATGTTTTTAAGTTATGAATTATTTTTCTGACAAAAGAAAAGTGTAATGAGTGGGAAAATGTAAAAGGTGACTAGATTCAATGAACCTAAGGAATTGTTGCAAGGTTCTTAATTGACTTAACATAGTTGTTTATAAGGAGATATAAGTTGTATGATTTTATGTATCAAGAGTGAGAATTTGATCGTGCGATTGAAAGAAAAGTTAAGTTTTGATGTTTAGTCGGTGATAGAAGCTGAGTAGAAAGGGATCTAATCAAGCACAAAGGTGCTAACTTCAAATCAGTTGAACTTGTTGTCTTCCTAACAGTTGCAACAAGAAAATCCTCTAACAAGGTCACTCCTAACAAGGTGCGATAGGATCCTAGCAGGTCCAAAGGTGAAATTATCTAACAAGGTGACACATTAGCTTGTGTTTGTAAATCCCACTAACATGGGTAGCTCCTAACAGGGTTGGGTCCTAACAAGCCTTATTGTATAATTCTTAATTGGGCTAAAACACTCTTAACCGGGTGTGCCCCTAATAGGGTGGTTGTATGACCTTACTCGGTCAAATCTCTATACTGCAGTTAAAAGATCCTTGTGGGTACTAATTCCCACCATGGTTTTTCCCATTTGAGTTTCCACGCGAAAATCATTATGTTATGGTTTGCATTCTTTATTGGATGTTTGCTTATGTGGTTATATTTCTTGTATGCTTATTGTTTTTCAAGTTGGTGAAAGTAGTTATCAGATTTATTTTTTTTCTTGCACTGATTCACCCTCCCTCTTAGTGCCTTATAAGTTTATCAATTGGTATCAGAGCCACTAGAGAAGACTAAAGAAGTGCAAAAAGATACACAAGATGTTGAGCAACCTATAGAGCCATCGTTGAAAGAAGAAGAACAAGAGCATAAAGTGACCCATCGGTTACTTACCTCAAAGAAAATCATTGATGATGATGAGGATGATGATACAATGGCCATCCAAGGGCCAATACACACGAATATGTTGAGTCCAACAAAACTGATGGAGATTGCATCTGCTATGCAATCCAAGGCCTAGAAGAAGATAATGAGAACTCAGAGGAGATAAGCTCAAACTATACAGACTGCAATTGACATATTTTCTAGTATGTTATCAGAGACTAATACTGATAGTCTCACAACTCCCATTGAAAAACTGGACCACTTGGTCACCACAACAAGGGAGCAAATGAAAAGTCTTGGAGAGGCTGCTCTACATAATGTAGAGAAAGAATATGAAAAGAAAAGAATCGAGACATTGATCAAGGCAATTGACAAAGACAAAGAAGGTCTTACTTTGAACATGGATCAAATCAAAGAAGCTTTGAAGAGTGGAGGTAAAATTCTTTCTACAATTTGCAAATTTTCATTGTTTTTTGATGATCTTGATAAGAAGAGAAAGGAAGCCCAACATGAGCTAAAGAGTTTGAGTGAATCATTTGATCCCTTAAATGATTCAACAACAATTTTTGGTAGATCTTTCATAGTAACAAAACATAAGATTAAGGCATATGAGGCATAATAGATCAAGCAGACTACATCATTGCAGGAGTTACAGACTCATCTAATCCCCAAATTAGAAATTTTGCAGAGAGGATACAAAGAGACAAAGGCAATTTTGACTACACTTGAAATGAGTACACTTGATGCTATGGAAGAGCTTGCATACCAAGTCCAAACACACATTGAGATTACATCTACTCTTTTGGAGACATGGGAGAATGATTTGAAAGTTTTTAAGACTAATTTTGCTGATGTTTTTCTCAAAATATAATTGTAGACTTTTGAACTCTTATACATTTGGTAATGCAAATTTTGGTGTGTTGTATTCATTTCTTTCAAATGTATTTGCTTACCTTTGTCATTGTTGTTAAAGGGGGAGTAGTATACGTCAGTCAAGTTAAAATTTTGTAATAGCATATAATTGCTAAGGGGGAGTTATGTATTTGAATTGAGTCGTGATTGTTGTAATGTGATACTTCGACAAAAAATTTCTTAAGTGTTGCCATCAATGCCAAAGGGGGAGATTGTTGGCTTTATGATGATGATATAGTTGTAATAGGTTGTTTGAGGACTTTATTTGTGTTGTCATTGATGGCAACCATGTTTGTTTAGTCATCTAGGTCATCTAGACCAACTGGTATAGCCTAACCGGTAGTGGTATCAGTTAGACAGTAAAACTGCTAAGTTGTTGTCAACCGGTGAACAGGAACAGAGTGATGATCAAGCAACTCATATAGATGATTGGAAAAGAGTTAAACGTTCCAGTTTTACAAGACTATTGGAGATGGGAACATTCACCTATGTTCCAAGCCGCATCACCAGATTTAGTGTATTGAGCGAGTTATGATGGATTTTCCAGTCACAATCAAGAAGAACAAAGAACTGGTATAACAGAGTTAGTTTGATCGGTAACCGATAGACTTATTGTTATGTTTTTAAGTTATGAATTATTTTGCCAATAAAAGAAAAGTGTAATGAGCGGGAAAATGTAAAAGGTGACTAGATTCAATGAACCTAGGGAATTGTTCCAAGGTTCTTAACCGACTTAACAAAGTTCTTTATAAGGAGATATAAGTTGCAGGATTTCATGTATCAAGAGTGAGAATTTGATCGTGCTTTTGAAGAAAGGTTAGGTTTTGATGTTTAGTCGGTGATAGAAGCTGAGCAGAAGTAGATCTAATTAGGCATAGATGTGCTCACTTCAGATCAGTTGAACTTGTTGTCTTCCTAATAGTTGTAGCAAAAAAATCTTCTAACAAGGTCACTCCTAACAAGGTGTGGTAGGATCCTAGCAAGTCCGAAGGTGAAATCATCTAACAAGGTGACACATTAGCTTGTGTTTGTAAATCCTAGTAACATGGGTAGCTCCTAATAGGGCTAGGTCCTAACAAGCCTTATTGTATAACTCTTGATCGAGCTAAAACACTCTTAACCGAGTGTGTCCCTAACAGGGCGGTTGTATGACCTTAATCGGTTAGATCTTTATATTACAGTTAGAAGATCTGTGTGGGTACTAATTCCCAACGTGGTGTTTATCATTTGGGTTTCCATGTGAAAAATCATTGTGTTATGGTTTGCATGCTTTGTTGGATGTTTGCTTATGTGGTTATATTTCTTGCATGCTTATTGTTTTTAAAGTTGGTGAAAGTAGTTATCAGATTTATTAAGTTTTTACTTGCAATGATTCACCCCACCCCCCGTACCTCGCTCTCAGTGCCTTATAAGTTTATCAGCTACTACACTGTGCACTTGTACACAACATTGAACACCAAGATGAAGACATGAGATAAGATTCACACATACACAACACAACCAACAACATAAACTAAATAAACCATGAAAATATACACATAAGTTAAATAAACAAATACACACACACACACACATACATGTACATGTACATAAATACATGCATATAAATGTATATGCATAAGAAAGTAAATAAACCATGACAATGTAAAGCAACAAGGGTTTCACAAACTATGAATGTTTACATACACTCCCCTATAATGAGGACTGCAAGAGAGACACTACATTCTGTGCAAATATTTTTAGTATTAAATTATGTTGCATATCTGCAATTCAGTTTGAATTGGTAGAATGTAAGATAATTCAATACTAAAAATGGTTTCATATGATGTAAGTATGTTAAACATAATTCAATAAAATGAAACATAATTGAAAACTAATTCAATTCCAAAACTAAACCATGAGGATCCAAAGCATTAAGGGTGTCACACATTATGAATGTTTACATACCCCCCTTAATGAGGATGCAAGAGAGATACTATATCATGTGAAAGCTTTTATAGTATTAAATTATGTTTTTGATTAAAAAAGAAACGTTAACTAGGGCGCTAACCCTTTATATAGTCAAAGGCTATCAAAATTAAATAGACCAAATAGGGGTGCAAACCCCAGAAGAACAAAGTTGGAAAGGCCAAACCAACTTGTCAAACCATCAACAACCCAACCCAAATCAAGAGTGGGGAGAAGAACTTGAAACTTGACAAAGGGGGGGTTGGGAAAATGGGTTAGATTTTTCTTTCCGACTACGACAAACAACCATCCAGGCAACACTATCATTGGGAAATTTCAAAGAAGAATCAAGCGGGGAAGATCCCACAGATTCACTACCAAACTGTTGTTGCAAAGCGACAACAAGCTGTTGCAACAGAGCAATAGCAAGAGTAGAATCGCTAGGAGAAGAGCGAAGGTGAGGAGCAAGAGCAATGGGTGTAGGAACCAAAGGGGTGAAAGGGTCCGCAACTGCAGATCAACCAGGGCTTCATCAACAGTAAGGGGCACCTCATCATGAGAGGAATCAACCGAAACAGAATCTGAAGCATTAATCGTCAAGTGGTCTTCCATAGCATCCTTCCACCAAGTAGCAACACCTCTGCGAGGAGAGAGAGAATAGTCCAAAGCAAGGTGATCCATTGAGAAGCAACTTCAACAACGAAAAGGGAGGCCCTCATAATCCAGTGGTTGAATCCATGGCCTATCCCCAACCATAAGAACCACATACCTGGGGAGAGCCAAAGATATGTCAACATCAATTAATAGGCGAGTAAAGGTAGAATGACCCATGGAGAACGTGGCATCATCAACCTTCAAGAAGCTACCAATAGAGTTACCGATGGCCTCAAAACAAGAAGGTTCCCAGAAATACAGGGGGAGATTGAGGAGGCGGACCCAAGCCGGACAAACAGAGAGAGATTCAGTAAGGGGGTTGAAGAAAGGAGTCTAGGGCTTAATAGAGAGAGTGTGATCCCTCCAAGTCCATAGCTTACCCAAAATCAAATCACGATCATGAGTAAAGGTAAAGGAAGCAACGAAAAAACCCTTAACACAAGGGAAGAGCTCAATGCCATAAGAAACAAGAGGCTTCCAAGAATCACTCACCCAACAATGAAGGTTCAGGAGAGAAGGCCAAAACCTAGTAAATCTGCAGACCACAACACTGTGTTGATAGAAATCAACATTCCCCATAACCTCTTGACTACAAACCACAACACGAGAGGTCTTGGTACAAGGAAGAGGATGAACCCCCTTAGAAGGTTGGACAACAGATTTAGCCACATGGACAAAGCTACGCTTTCCAACAAAGGGCCTGAGTAGAGCATCATCACCTTGAGCATCACCAATGACATCAACAAGGGCATGCAAATCCAAAACTAGGTCAGAGACACCAATCGTGGGGGACCCAACACGAAAACCCCGCATAGAGGGCATGGGTGTAGAGGGAAAAGAGCCTCCATCAACAACCAAACACTGCACTGGGGGAGGCAGAACAAGGTCGTGAAGGCTAAAGGCACCGACATGAGGAAGGCTCGACAAGTCCAAGGACCCAACCAGAGCCCCACCTGGTAGAGACCCCCGAAGTGCAGAGGCCAATAGAGCAAGGGAAGGAGCCGATAGAGCCACGAGATCATCAATAGGAGGGTAAGCATGAGGCACAAGTGAGAGCAAAGGTAGGTCGCATGAAGTAGAGGAGCACCAACCGTTGGAAAGAGTGGGAGCATCCCTTTCAAAAAAAAAAGTATTAAATTATATTGCATATCTACAATTCAATCTAAATTGGTAGAATGCAACATAATTGAATACTATAAAAGGTTTTGTATGATGTAAGGATGTAAAATATAATTCTACATAATGCAACATAATTGAATACTATGAAAGTTTATTATGGTGTTAAGGATATAAAACATAATTCTACACAATGCAACATAACTAAATACTAAATCAATTCCGAAATATTTAAATCAGTGAGCACTTGTAGACAACATTGAACACCAAGATGAAGACATGAGAAAGGATGCACATGTACACAACACAACTAAATACTAAATCAAAATCGAAACATTTAAATCAATGAGCACTTGTAGACATCATTAAACACCAAGATGAAGACATGAGAAAGGATGCACATGTACACAACACAACCAACAAGAATTGTAAAAAAAGAGATATTGTTGTCCAAGTTAATTTGAAATGAGATAGGATGCACCATGAGGATGTACATGTATGCATATGTATATGCATGATATACATACATACATACACATACATATACATGTAAATGTACATATATACATACATATAAATTTATATGTATAAGAAACTAAATAAACAATGCAGATGTAAAGCTATCATGTTCTCTAAATTTGTGGGTTCTTGTGGACCTTTCAAGATAGGGTGTGCACATAAATGCTCTTGGCCCATACAAACTATATACAAATACAAATATACACACACATGTACATGTATATGTATAGATAATGTCACATTGCAAGAGTATACACAAAGAGACACACATTTGTCACTCTAAGGAAGAGTGTGAACACATGTTTATATATATGGCTAGAAGGGGATTCAAAGGCAATTTTGAAAGCAAGAGACCTTCAAACTGATATTTGTTGCAGTCCACATCCACATGAGTAGACAAACTAGAAACATTGTTTTTTTGAAATTGGACACATTTGCCATGTGTTCCTACCTGATTAGTTGAAATTGTCAAAAAACCTCCAAAATTGTGTGTTGAATGAATCGTCGGAAGCCCGAACCTGTCAACCTGCCTCTAAAACATCCTAAAGCTAACAGGGTGGTTGCGTGGCATCCGAACACATGGCCACCTTTATAACCAACATGAATTAGAATTGCATTTACAATCGAAGTTCGAATTAGAATTGGAATTGAAAATGGAATATGAATTGGAATTTATACATGTACAAGTACACATACACAAAAATATACATACATACATACATACATACTATTGGGAAGTTTGTTGTAACAGTATGTTGTCATTGATGTCAACATATTCTCCTGTGTATTCTAGTGTTGCAGTCAGATTGAATGAGTTGGTTTAGCTTGTGTGTTGCAGATGAGCGGATGTGGATTAAAGGGTTTTTGGTATGTTGTCTATAGATGGTTCATTCTCATTTGCAGAGGTCCACATGTTGATTTGATCGGTTTATGAGGTATGGTATTGTGGATGTTGTTCAATTGTTCATGTTATTTAGTATCCCGACTTGTGCTTCGTATTACTTCAAAATTATAATATTTTTAGTTGCAGATGTGTGGGTTGTATTATGGACGTTGATGTGTGTCCTTGGTTTGATTGGTTCATGATTTGGAAATCCACAAATGAATCTTTCAGGTTGACAGTCTGTTATGTTGGTGTTCTTGAGCTCTGGTAGAGAGATGATGATGATTCTAATAATTTGAGTTGTTGTGGTTGTTGTGGTGCAATTCCTATTGCTTGTGAAAGTTTCTAGATTGTGGTCTATGTGTATTGGTAGTCTGCATTGATTATTGTGCATGTTATTGAATATTTTCTTTGTCCAATGATGTTCTTCATGTTATGCGACATTCATATTGTTGTAACATGTTGCGGATGATCGAGGCATAATTGTTGGAGGTGTTTCATATTTGCGGTGGTTGTTTAGGTCCAAACTATGTCTTAGCCAACATTCTTTTGGTCTGCATGCATTGTTATAGTGTGTGTTGAGATGACCTATATTTCATGGGTTGATGACTTTGTATAAATGAATGTAATAATCATTGAGATGCATCATGCCATGTGCGAATATTATATCAATCATTCAGTAGCAAGGAAGTTGTGTGAAGAAGTGTGTTACAAAGAAGATTTGATAGTGAACTTAATCGGAACTGTATTGAGGCATATGAAGATGCTATTTTCATAGTTCATGTAATTCAGATTATTGTCCGAATTCTTTTGTAAGTCAGCGAGACTTCGTGTAAGGCAGTGAACCTTCCCTAAGGGTTGTAGCCCTTATGGGTTTCCTATTGAGCAATGAGCTCTAGGTAGTGTGCCTGAATGCATGTGCATTCCCCATTGTAATATTTCGCTTACTTCTAACAAGGTATTATCACATTGTGGGTAGGTTCCCACCGTTGGTTTTCCCTTAACCAGGCTTTCCACGTCAAAAATCTTGGTGTTATGTGTGTTATTGACGTGGTGTTGTTTCATGTTTTTAACTGTTAATTATCAGGTCTGATTTGTGGTTTAAGTTGTAGTAAGTTTTTGAGAAAACTGATTCACACCCCCCCCCCTCTTTGTTTGTTGCATTGTTGCCAACAATTGATATCTGAGCTAGATCCTCTGGAAGAAGCTTGACCTCTTGAGGAGATCCGAGATGACAACCTTTGCTTTCAAGAAGGATAGCCTAAGATTTGATGGAACAAACTACACTCTCTGGAAAATCCGAATGCAATGTCATTTGAGATGCATTGGAGAAGAGTACTGGAAGATTACTAAGAATGTATATAATGTTCCTCAAAATGGTCCTACTACACCAGATGAGATAAAGGAAGAAAAATTCAACATTAGAGCTAAGGAAGCATTGTTGAGTGCCTTGTCAGATTTTGAAATGACTAATGTGATGGACTTAGAGACTGCTCATGAAATCTAGATAAATTGGAGATCTTGCATGAAGGTGATAGTCATGTAAATATTGCTAAGTTGTAGAGATTCGAGGGTAAATATGAAAACTTGAAGATGAAAACATTACTTCTTTTATGCAAAAAGTGAATGAGCTTGTGTGTGGAATTAGATGTGTCGGTGGAGTATTAGAAGAATCTAAGATTGTTGCTAAAGTGTTGAGATCCCCTACAAACATAAAGTTGTTGCTATTGATGAGATTTGGACTGTGACAAATGTGACAAGAGACATGCTTATTGGTAAACTTGTTGGTTTTGAGCTGAGTGAGTTTGGAGACTCTCTTCCTAAGACTAAATCTGCATTCAAAGCTACTATTTTCGAGAAGTAGAGATATGATCCAAGAGAAATTTATACAAGAGTATCCAGATGTGAGAAAAAAATGGAAGATGAAGAAAGAGAGCTTGAGGATCTTGAAGCACTTATTGCTATAAGATTGCCTAAAGGTGCCAATAAGTATGAAGGAAAGTTACCTCTTAAATGTTTTTCATGTAATAAGATAGAACATTTTGCATCAAGGTGTTCGAAAAGAGATATAAATCCTAAGAACCCATTTAAGCCATATAAGCCTAAATATAAAAAGAAGTGTTATTATGCTACTGGTGAAGGTGTGACAGATAATGAGTCAGATAAGGGAAATTCAGGAGATGAATTTGTGCTCATTTCTATCAAGGAAGATGATCATGTAACTACAAATTCTGCAAGCTGCACTAATGAGGAGAAAGATGAATGGGTAATTGATAATGGTTTCTCTCATCATATGATAGGTGAAAAATGTAAATTTGTAAAATTGGAAAAGTATGATGGTGGTATAGTAAGATTTGGTGATAACAAAGCTTGTGTAATCCATAGTAGAGGTTCTATTTCTCTTGATGGTAAGAACAATACTGTTGATGTGTTGTATGTTGAAGGTTTAAAGCATAATCTTTTGAGTATTGGTCAAATGGTTGATAAGGGATATAACTTGCAATTCAAAAAATATAGATGTGAGATCTTGAGTAGCTCCAGAACTAAGATTGCATTAGGTACAAAGACTAAAGGTTTTATCTTTCACTTGAATGTTGGTGGTAAAAGTTGTTTGATTGCTTAGGTTGATGAAAGTTGGTTATGGCATAGAAGAATGTGTCATGTAAATTTTGATTGTATGGTTAAGATTAGTTCCACTCAAGCAATGATAGATCTACCGAAGTTAAAGACTTCTAATCCGGTATGTAAGGAATGCCAATTAGGGAAGCAGACAAGAGTTACTTATAAGAGAAAACAATATAATTTTAATGGATTGTTGGATCTTGTACATACTTATTTGTGTGGTCCTTCTAGGGTGAGAAGTTTGAAGGGTAACAGGTATTTCATATTGTTGATTGATGACCATTCAGGAATGATGTGGGTTACCTTCTTAAGGGAGAAGTCTGAAGCATTGGAGAAGTTCAAGATTTTCAAAACTAAGGTTGAAACTGAGACTGGATTGAAGTTGAAGTGTTTGAGATCTAACTGAGGTGGAGAATTCACTTCCGGCGAGTTTAATGCATATTGTGAAGAGAATGGAGTTAAGAGACAATTATTTGCTTCTAGGACACTACAACAAAATGGTATTGTAGAGAGAGAAAGAATAGAAAAAATCAGTAAGATGTTAGAACCATGATGATTGAAGGAAATGTTTCGCATGTGTATTAGAGAGAAGCCGTGAGTACTACAGTATACACTCTTAACCAAGTAAATGTCAAAGGTGATACCGGTAAGACTCCTTATGAGTTATGGTTTGATCATGCCCCCATTGTTAGACATTTCAGAACTTTTGGAAGTAAATGTTAGATAAAAAAAGATGAAGATCTTAGAAATTTTGATGCTAGATGTGATGAAGGATTTTTTTTTGGTTATTCTACTAGAAGTAAGACCTACCGATGTTATAATAAAAGATTGAGAAAGATTGTTGAAAGTGCTAATGTGAAGGTTGATGAAGGAAATGAGAATCAACCTAGATACGTCGGATATGATTTTGATGATCGGGATGCTAGTTCAGATAAAGGAAAACAAGTGCATACCAAAAGTCAAGTAGGTTCAAATGCTTGTGTAGAAGAAAGAGTTCAAGAGTCTGAAATTCAAAAAAAACCGAAAACTCTCAAGTATGTGAGGCTGAATCATTCAGAAAATCAGATTATTGGTGATAAGAAAAAAGGTGTGTTGACTAGGAGAAGATTTGCTGAATAAATTTGTTTGATTTATAAGATTGAACATAAAGATGTTGATGAAGCATGTAAAGATGAAAATGGGATTAAAGCTATGGAAGAAGAATTGAATCAGATTGAGAAAAATGATATATGGATTCTTGTTCCTAGATCAAGGATAACAATGTAGTTGGAACTAAATGGGTATTCCAAAATAAGTTGAATGAACATGGTGAAGTTGTTTGAAATAAAGGTAGACTTTTATGTAAGGGTTATTCACAGGTGGAAGAAATTGATTATGAGGAGACTTTTGCTCCGGTAGCTAGAATTGAAGTTGTTAGATTATTTCTTGCCTATATTGCTCACAAAGATTTCAAGGTTTATCAAATGAATGTCAAATCAACCTTTCTTAATGTTAAGTTGGAAGAAGAAGTCTACATTGAGCAAAGCTGACAGATAAAAAAGACATGGTTTGTCGGTTAAAGAAAACATTGTATGGATTGAAGGAATCCCCTAAAGCCTGGTATGCCAGATTGGATAAGTATTTGATGAAGCTTGGATTCAATGAAGGTGATGTTGACAGTAATTTTTATTTCAAGATTGATCAGAATAAGATTTTGATTGTTGAAGTTTTTGTTGATGACATTATCTTTGGAGGAAATGATTACTTATGTAAGTTCAATTTGCTGAAGAGATGCAAAATAAATTTGAGATATTTATGATTGGTGAAATGAAATTCTTTATGGAATTGAAAATTACTCAGTTGGATAAAGGTATTTTCATATCTCAGTCCAAGTAAGTGAAGGAATTGTTGAAGAAATTTGGTTTTGAGGACTCTAAACCAGTTTGGACACCTAGGGTAACTAGATGTAAGTTGATAAAGGATGACGATTCTCTGAAAACTAGTCAGACCAGATGATTGGTGGATTGTTATATTTGACTCTAAATAAACCTGATATAATGAATGTTGTGTGTCATGTTGCTAGATTTCAAGTTGATCCTAAGGAATCTCATGTTACTGCTATAAAAAGGATATTCAAATATTTGAAAGGGACAGTTGATTTTGGTTTGTGGTATCCTAAGAATGACGCCTTGAGTGCTTTTACAGATGGTAATTGGGTAGGTAATGATGATGACTGGAAAACTACTACTGGTGGTGCATTATTTTTGGGTAAGAAGTTGGTCTCTTGGACAGGTAAGAAGAAGGATTCTATTTCCTTATCTACTGCAGAGGTTGAATACATTGCTACTGCTAGCAATTGTACTCAGGTAATTTGGATGAAGCAGATGTTGAAGGATATAGGATTTATTTATGATGAGCCTATTGCTATATACTATGATAATTCAAGTGATCAATATTTTAAAGAATTTGGTGTTGCATTTTAAAACAAAGCATATATCAATCAAGTTTCATTTCGTGAGAGAGAAGGTGAATGAGAAAGAAGTCAGATTTGAGTATGTATCTACAAAGGAACAGATTACAAACATATTTATGAAGCCTTTGCCTAAAGATACTTTTGAGTATCTCAAAGAGAAGTTAGGGTTGATTGCCCCTCCTGAAGAGAATTAAGATGCATAGTTTTGCATCAGTCTGGTGAACTTCATAGAGATAATTTATGATCTAGATTAATGAGTAAGGCTGCTACTCAGGGGGAGTAGCCAGTGTTGATGTTCAATGGTTCATATGTACAAATTTGTGAAGCTAATTCAAAAGGGGAGATAATCTTGATTCTTGAGCCTTTGTCATTGATGTCAAAAGGGTAGAGAAGAGCATGTGAAAAAATCTATGGGAGAGAAGAGCATTTTGAGATTTGTGATTTGAGTTGTTTGTCTAAGGGGGAGCTGATCCTTGTGATTTTGAGGGAGATTGTTGTGAATTGATTTCTTTCTTTGTATTGATTGTTTTTCACGTTCATATGTTGTCATCAATGCCAAAGGGGGAGATTGTTGGGAAGTTTGCTGGAATAGTGTGTTGTCATTGATGTTAACATATTCTCATGTATATTCCAGTATTGTAGTCAGATTGAATGAGTTGGTTTAACTTGTGTGTTGCAGATGAGTTGATGCAGATTAAAGGGTTTCTGGTATGTTGTCTGTAGATGGTTCATTCTTATTTGCAGAGGTTTACATGTTGATTTGATCAGTTTATGAGGTTTGGTACTGTGGATGTTGTTTAGTTGTTCATGCTATTCAGTATTCCGGTTTGTGCTCTGTATTGTTTTGAAATTGTAATATCTGCAATATCTTTAGTTGCAGATGTGTGAGTTGTATTTTGGATGTTGATGTGTGTCCTCAATTCGATTGGTTCATGATTTGGAAATCTACAAGCGAATCTTTCAGGTTGATAGTCAGCTATGTTGGTGTTATTGAGCTCCAGTAGAAAGATGATGATGATTCTAGTAATTTGAGTTGTTGTGGTACAATTCACGTTGCCTGTGAATGTTTCTAGATCATGTTCTATGGGTATTGGTGGTTTACATTTATTATTGTGTGCATTATTGAATATTTTCATTGTCCGATGATGTTCTTCATGTTATGCGACATTCATATTATTGTAGCGTGTTGCAAATGATTGAGGCATGATTATTGGAGGTGTTTCATATTTGTGATGGTTGTTTAGGTCCAAACTATATCTTAGCCAACATTGTTTTGGTCCGAATGCATTGTTATAGCATGTGTAATTATATTTTTGTAACATGTAGCATGTGTTGAGTCGATCTATATTTCATTGGTTGATGACTTATATAAATGAATGTAATAATCATTGAGAGGATGTGTGAATATTGTATCAATCATTTAGTAGCAGGGAAGTTGAGTGAAGAATTGTGTTGCAGAGAAGATTTGACAGTGAGATTAACTGAAACTGTACTCAGGCATATGGAGATGCTATTTTCATAGTTCATGTAATCCAGATTGTTGTCTGAATGTTTTTGTAAGTCAATGAGCCTTTTCTAAGGGTTGTAGCCCTTCTGGATTTCTTGTTTGAGCAGTGAGCTCTAGGCAATGTGCCTGAATGCATGTACATTCCCCATTGTAATATTTCACTTACTCCTAACATGGTATTATTACAGTGTGGGTAGGTTCCCACTGTGGTTTTTCCCTTAACCGGGTTTTCCATGTCAAAAATCTTGGTGTTATGTGTGTTATTGATGTGGTTTTGTTTCATGCTTTTAACTATTAATTATCAAATCTGATTTGTGGTTTAAGTTGCAATGATTTTTTGAGCAAATTGATTCACCTCCCCCTCTCAGTTTGTTGCATTGTTGCCAACACATAGATACATAACACTATCTACAAATGATGACATTTCCAATTGTAATTGAAGGTAATCAACAATGTGCAGAGAATAAAAAATGATGATTTCCAATTTTGATTCCTCATAATCAAATAATTGCAGTCAATCACATGTGATCATTTCCAATTCCAAGATGACTAAAAAGCAGAATTCGTGAACCTCGATATCAAACAAAAATAAGAACAAATACGGATCTAGATCTGCACAAATATTTAGGGGAAAACAATAATATAGGATACCTAGGAAAATGAGAAGCATAAGGCATGATGGAAGGATTGGATTGAAGTCTCTAAAAGGCTAAGATTAGAAAGATGAAACAAGACTATTACAAGACACATCTGCAAAAATCCACTTGTAGATTGATTGAATCCAATTCAAGATTTGTGTGGACAATGGATCAGAATGTTATCATTCCACGTTATCTTAAGGTAAATGTGCAAATAAGGTAGGCGAGCAATGACACATTATAAATTCAAAGGAAACAAGTGGAGGAAACAAACAAGAGTTAAAGTAGGGGTAACTATGAAGAAGCCCATAGCACAAAAAATGACATAAGTATTCATGATCAAGTGAATATGTGCGTTGCAAGGGGTTAACTAATGAGATCCCTGAGGAACAGGTGGAAAGACTATTTTAGAATGGGGAGGAGAAGGAGAAAATGATAGTGATCAAGATTCTGGGACCAAATTTCTAGTCAAATGGGAACATCCATGATGGGCAAGTTTATGAGAGTTTGTTTGATCCCATAGTTTAAATTATGGGATATGCTATTTACGCATATGGAATTGTTGATCATATGGTTAGACATGGAAATGCTGAGGGTGTGAAGATGGCCTTGGAGACACTGGAAACTGCTCTGAATCGGGTGTAACGGTGGCATATTTTGATGTCAATGTCGAAGGGAAAAAAATAAAAATGGCAAAGGCTTGGAAGCTATTAAAAAATGGAGTGGGCAAAAAGTACAGTTTGGATGAGTTCAATGCTTTTATGGATGCAAACAAGGATGCACTCCTTGAAGAAATGGTAGGTTGACTAAAAGAAATAGGGGAGTGTATTGAAGGCCTCTATCACCGAAATCCCCATATCTTGAGGTTAATCGTATGTTATTTATTTATGATATGAATGAGTGGCACTTGTTAGATTTATTTATTGTGAACTCTGAAGTCTTTGACTTTTTAAACTGTTAAACTATATGGTAGTTATATGTTTATGGTTGGAATATTAATAGTTTATGTAGGCCTTTAAACCCTTACAACATGGTTGAATACATTGTCACTGGATCTATTTGTATGTAATCTTTGTGTACTTGATGTTCTATTTTTTTTAAATCTTTCTTACAAGGACCATGTGAGCACTTGATTGTTATAGTATCTTGCTATCCATGATGGAAAAATACTAATACAGTTTAATTTGTTCTATTATGTTGTAATGTTTAAAATCAATAATTGGGTTCATATACATTCTGTGCGAAAAATATATATTTTCATGCTCCTATATTCAAATTTTCATCATGGATGAGAACATATGGTTAGGGTTTGAGTTCTATTAGGATTATGGTTTACTATTATAGTCATTTTCATATTAATATAATAGTTATAGTAAATTGTTATAGTATCTTGTCACCCATGAAGGCAACATACTAGATAGTTTAAATTTTTATATTATACTGTAATGTTTGAAATCAATAACTGGGTTCATATACATTCTGTGCGGAAATATGTAGACTTCATACTCCTACATTCAAATTTCCATCATTTTAATATTAATAGTTTACTATAACAAAGACAGTAATCTATTATAGTATTTTTTGTATTATGTTCTAATGTTTAATAGGAAATTAAACTATATAATGTTTATCGCATAAATTTCCCACAACCTGTAAAATTGGTGGTTTGTTGTTGTATTCAAAAGTTGGAAAGTTATGCCAAATAGATACAACAAATGTAAAAGATAATATTTTTGATAAGATATTAAAATGAAAACCATGTGGAGACTGAAAGGATAATTTTTTTTATAAGATAATAAAATTTATCTACATATAAATATATTTATTTAGAATTTTATACATTTGTGTTATACCAATGAAGCTTGAATGGAAGAGTACATTTCCCTTTTTGAGATATTTATGTTCATGAACACATATTTTAGTGTTCAAAAACACAACCCCCCCGCAATTTTTTTTATTTTTTTTGGCAAAGATGGAACCACGACAAATGAAACAAAAAAATGTTAAAGAATATGTAACATTACTATATACAGATCAATAGTCCACAATTATAGAGGATATTATAGTTTACAATCAAAAAATTATGATGTTTTGGCTAAACATTAAACCCTATGAATTGAATAACGGGTAATGGAATGTCATAGTGAAAAATAATCGTCACTACGATCGAATACAACAACAAACCATATATTTTACAACAAATAAACCTAAATTTCACAACAAACCACAAATTTAACAACAAACATCGAAATCTACATAAACTAGAATACAAAAGTAGAAATGGTCAATGGAAGGCCTTAGTGAGGATTATTCCTAACCTGGGTCAAAGACCACAACCCTAAATCCACCCCTGTGAGCACCATGACTGCCTTCAAATCCTCTTGTAACTACCATCAAGAAGGGAAGTGGAGGAAGCAACCACAAAAAATAATAGCAAGATTTAGAAACAAAAACCTTTCAACAATCATTTAAATCAAAGCACTTGTCAACAGTTACCTTTAAACTCCCAAGTACAGGGAAAAAACGTTGAAGACATGTTCCATTCCCTTTGCCCGACATGCAGTGAGAGTGGTAGCAAACGCTAAGGTAGAAAGCAGAGCCGTAGCCAAGGTGAGCATGTCCCGAGACACCGAGTGAACACATGATGGTTTGTAATGTGTTGAAGACTTGAGAAGAAGTGGGAGAAAACTAAAGGAAAGTTGGCATTGAAAGGCATCAAAACAGGTGCATTCAATGACTTTGTGTATGAAAAACCCAAGCTATATGGTGGCAATAAGGAGAAGTGATGTAGAGTTAATGTGAGTGGGAGAAGGAATGTAGGGTGACGATGAGCAATAAATGTAGACAAGTTGGTAAATAAGGTGGCCATGTGTTCGAATGCCACATGGCCACCCTATCAACTATGAGAGGTTTTAGGTGCAAGTTGTTGGGGCGGGGCCTCTTGTGTTTTGATCAGTGCACAATTTTGATGGGTTTTTTATAGGTTGGACGAATCGATGAGGAACACATGGTAGATGTGTTAGATTTTGAAAAAAATAGTGTTTTTAGTTTGCCCACTTAGATGTCGAGGTAGACAGCAAAAAAAGGTTGTTTAGGGTCCACGTGGCACTCCACATGGACTTGTCAAGTTAGGGTGCGCATGTATTGACACCTCTCGCCTAGTGTTGTTTTCATATCAAGTTTTTCATAATCAAATGTGAAAGGATAGGAATGAAGCTTGAGTTGTATAAAAAATAAATAAATAAATAAATAAATAATCATGGTATGTTTTTAACACCCTTTTGAATGGCATCATGTCATGTTTTTTCAACTAAAGATTGGGTTTTCTCTTTCTTTTCTTCTCTTGAAACAAAGATAAGACCCTACTGATTCAAGACCTCTCCTCCATTATCAATTTGCAGAGAAATTAATGCGTATTATTTAATATTATAACATAGTTATAATGAATGCATGTTTTTAATTATTTGTATTTTATAAAAATGGACTTAGTAGTATAATATTAAAAAATAAATTAATATATTTTCAATAAAAAATTTAAATAGATGTTTTAAGGATGATATTTCTTTGTGTATTTTAAATAAATATATTTAGGATATCTATGTTAATAAATATATTTATAATATATAATATTTATATTTATTATATATATTTATAATATAATATATATGTATGTATGTATTCAAAATATTTTTAATAAATATTTTTCGAAGCAATAAAAATGAAGGCTTATAATAAAATTTTGAAAGAAAAAATTAAAATCGTTTTAAGTGAACACTTGTAGTAATAAATTACTATTTTTAATATTTATTATTTATGTTAAAAAAGAGTTCTTTTATTTATTTTAGAGTCATTTTATTCACTTAATAGTTATTTTATGATTTACGTTTTAAATTTTATTATTTTTGTATATAGATTCTATAGTTTTTTTCTATGATAGGTTGCTTTGGAGAGAATCTAAATAGTCATATCTTTAGAATACATGTGAGATTCCAAATTGGAATGTCAATTATGAATTTATGTCATATGACAAGATTAACATACATAGCTTCATGAATCAACTATGTGAACTTTTTTGCTTGACGTTTTGGATCAAACTCCATGGATTTTGATCCAAAATGTCGAGCAAAAAAATTCACATGGTCAATTTGTGAAGCAATGTATGTTGACACTATGGCTTGTGGAAACCATATATCTACAATATGATGAGCTTTATAAAGGGTTATTTTTAAAATGTAGGGGTAGTATAGATTTTTACAATGGAATTTTGGAATTCTGTTTAGTATATTCTTTATTGTGAATTATTTTATTTGATAGGTTTCTACCTTACTAGAGTAGATTCCTTTCTAATAATCTACAAAAGCTAATACATCCATTGAGAAATTACATTGACTCCTTTGCTCAATACATTAATCCTCTCTATTTGAGAGGCGAAGAACAAATATTTGTTTAAGCCTATAAAGTTGGCAAAGGGGGTAAGTGAAAACTCAATACATTAATCCTCTCTATTTGAGAGGCGAAGAACAAATATTTGTTTAAGCCTATAAAATTGGCAAAGGGGGTTAAGGGAAAAATCCTCTAGCCCTTCCTTGTATAGAGTAAGTGTCTTTGCCATTTTCTTCTTTCTACCTATTGCCTCCACATCAAACACATCAGCGAAGAACCCACTGCTGGAATTAGGAGAGATTGGATCCAAAACTACAATTATCCCTTCCTTGTAACTTTCTAGCATAATCATATGAGCTAGTCTAGAGGCCTTATAATGCCTTCCAGTTGCTTACATGAACACTTTAAAGAACCTTTGGGGGACCTCTCCATCGTGTTTGTGCTCTGTACATCAACAAATTCACAGCCAAGAACATTCTTAATCGCCAACAAAGGGAATCGTTCTTCAACACAAATAGTCATCTTTCTACCTATCGCCTTCACATCAAACACATCAGTGATGAATCCACTACTGGAATTAGGAGAGATTGGATCCAAAGCTACAATTACCCCTTCCTCGTAACTTTCTAGCATAATCATATGAGCTAGTCTAGAGGCCTTATAATGCCTTCCAGTTGCTTACATGAACACTTTAAAGAACCTCTGGAGGACCTCTCCATCGTGTTTGTGCTCTGCACATCAACAAATTCACAGCCAAGAACATTCTTGATCGCCAACAAAGGGAATCATTCTTCCAACATGAATAGTCAACCCAACTACCTGTCAATTTCCTCCTCTGGGCATAGACACACCACTCCAAAGTAGACCCTCCTTGCCATTATCTCCTACCCTAATGCTTCACTAACAATGCCTCTTAGAAGAAAGAATGGGAGATATGCATTTATAAATAGATAGAATTATGTAGAAATCCAATTCAAATCGCCACTAATTGAGGCTTTACTCCTTTTGGCCAACTAATTTGGGAATATCTACGGGTTGTTGAAGCATATCTACTCGCCAAATCCCAATTACGATTGATTGTACAGAGAATGAGTGATATTTAGACAACAAGAGACTGAAGGAAAGGACTTCCTCTCTCATCAACAATACTACACAATCTGTGATCAATCTCCATTATGTCAAAATTAATAACTTCCATCACTTCTTCATTGATCTCCGCCATAGACCAAATCCTTTCCTTTTTAGCTAATTCCACTCGCATAGTAGCCAAGATATCAGCTACTTGATTAGCCTCCATATATGTATGCAATGTAGAAAAATTTTCCATCCCATCTAGATATTTTTTTGATAATCTTCGGCCATCTCGTTAATTTCTAGTTCTTAATTTCATTTTTGTTTACTGCATTGATACAAATAAGAGAATCCCCTTCTATATCTACAATATTTATACCTTTATGCTTGCATAAACTCAAACCACAAACCAACGCCTCAAATTTGACTTCATTATTTGTGGTCGTACCCACCTTCCCATCCAAAGCCCACACACACTATCCTTTATCATCTCTGATAATACAACCAACTCTTATTGCTCTTGTACTATCTCGAGCAATTCTGTCAAAATTTAATCTCAACCTCCCTTGATCTGGGACTTTTAATTTAACATTTTTCCTATCCGCTCCTTTACTTGGGACCAATGTTGATGGCAGTTTTAGTCTTTCTCACTTCCTCTAATTTTTCAAATCCCAAGTAGTAAAGAAAAGATTCTTTTTGAATTTTTGATTTGAGTTAGCCACCTCACAAATACCTCCCTCTATTTTAGCCATAAATTCCCATGTCAACATTCCCTTGTCTTGAAAAATTTGTCTATTTCTCTCCTTCCATGAGTGCCAGACCAACATAGATGGAGCTATGATCCATACATCACTCCAAGTATTCTTTCTATATCTACTTGACCATTCTTGCAGAAAGTTTAAGAGAGAATTTTATCTGGCACACATACATCCCAAAGACGAAAGTAGTTATTCCCAACAAGTTTTAGCGTAAGGGTAGGTCAAAAGAATGTGATTGGCGGTTTTGCTATCGTTGTAGCATAAAGGACAAATACTTGGGCCATGGATCCTGATTAGTTGAAGCCTATCCCTTGTCAAGATTCTATTATGCAATTCCACCCATGATAAGGCTCCCACTTTTGGGAGTACATACAAATGCCAACACAATTGCCTTAGCCTTTTGGAATTAATGGTTACCTTAGTTTGGATATGGTAGCTGATTTCCACTGAATAATTAATCAAAGATGCTGCACCCCAGAATAAATCATTTGATAACATAATATTTTTGCTTTGCAAAATAAACTTTATTGCTTCAATTTCACTATCTGGGATACCCATTCTATCAACATCAATCCAGGATTAGTTGTCATTTAATCAACAACTAATTCCCCACATCTATCTATCACCCTAAGTATCCACTCCAAATTACCCAACACGCTAGGTATCGCTTCCCCACTATTCCATGAACTTGTCCAAAACTTCAGTTTTCTGCCATTACCAATCCTCCAAGATATATGGCTGGTAATGATATGCCAACTTTCCCACATAAATTTTCATATCATTGATCCCCCCATTGAATTTGCTAAAGTAAATATTCTTTGTGGCTCATCCTAATCTAAGTATTTTCTCCTAATGATCTTATTCCATAATATATTTGGTTCCTTATATATATTTAAAATTAATTTTGCTTCTAAGGACCTGTTCTGCTTCTTCATTCTTGTTAGATCCGCTCCCCCTACTTCCTTGGACTGACATACCTTGCTTTCTTCCCAACTCCCTTCCCACAAAATTTCTTAATGATTCTTTCCAAAATATAATTGGCCTTATTGGTCATCTTAAAGCAAGACATCGCACAAGTAGGGAGTGTTGCCAGTACCGATTTTATCATTAAAATCCTTCTTGCCAGAGACAACCACTAGTTTTTCTAAGAGCAAATTTTATTTCTACAATTCTTGATGGTCTCTTCCCAATGTATAGTTCTACGTCTCCCATTAATCAATTCCCCCCTAGTACTTCAAAGAGAGACTCAAGCAAGCAAATCCCAAAAGGTTAGCTATCCTCTAACAAGTTTTGTTTCTGATTTTTCAATATTTAGAGTTTGTCTAGAGGCTAAGGAATATTTCTCAATAGCTTCCCTAATAACTTCTTCTTCCCTCATCGAAGCCTCTCCAAAAAGAATTGTATCATCTACAAATTGGGAATGAGATAGAATGATACCCTCCATAACCTGAATTCCTTTCCAAAACCAATTATCTTTCAACTTTTTGAAATATCCTCCCATAGCTTCCACCATAGTCACAAACAAGAAAAGAGAAATGGGATTGCCTTGATGAAGCTCATTAGTTGCCTCCAAAAAACTGCATAATGATCCATTCGCTAACACAATAACACGGAGAGGAAATGCATATTCTAATGGTTTTAATCCAATCATCATCAAAACCAAATTTCTTCATCATTGTAAACAAAATGTCCCAATTTACTTTGTCTTAAGCTTTGTTAATATCTAGTTTGATGAGCATACCTTTAATCTTTTGATTATTGATCGAGTGAACAACTTTGTTTGCTATGCTAATGCTGCCTATTATTTCTCTACCTTAAAAAAGCCATTCTGCTCTTCTAAAATAATCTTTTCCAATATCTTCTTATATCTATTAGCCAGAGCCATTGTAATAATTTTGTAAATAGTGTTGTAGAGGGATATAGGTTGATAGTCCCCAAAATTAGTACAAACCTTCTTCTTAGGGATCAATGTTATGATTGTATTATTTAAATCTTTAACAAATTTCTTCCTCGTTTTGCTATCCTCCACTAGCTTTAGCACATGCGAGCCAATAAAATTCCAACATTTTTGATAAAATTTCGCTGGAAAACCATCCAATCTAGGTGTTTTCTCTAGGTGAAGTTGAAAAGTGGTATTTCTAAGTTCTTCCAAAGAGAAGGGCTCCATTAACATCCTATTATATGCATCTCCGATGTACGTTGGGATACAATCCAAAAGTTTCATTCCATCTACAAAAGTCTCACTAGCATTGCCTGAAAAGAGCTCCGAGAAGAATAAGACTGCTTTCAATTCAATCGTTTTTGGTTCCCTAACTATGTCTCCCTCTTTAGAAACAATTTCTACTATTTTATTCCTATATTTTCTAGTTTTAACCGAATCATGAAAGAACTTCGTGTTAAGATCTGCAATTGCCAACCAATTATCCCTTGCTTTGAATGAATACAATTCTTCCTTGGCTAAGAGTTTTTAATGAATTCGCTTAATTCTTTCTCCTTCTTGTAATCTTCTTCAAACATTCCCCATCATATGAATTTTTTGTTTAGCTCTTCTAACTCGCTTCCAATTTTTTCTTTTTCATAAAAAATGTTTCTAAAAACTTCTATGTTCCAAGCTTTTGAATTTTGCTTTAAGTAGTTAATCCTTTTCATGAAACAAAAAGAATTTGTTCCTCTAAAAATATCTCTTTCTTTCCACCAAACTCACAGTGTATCTTCCAACAATGTATCCCTCCACCACATATTTGAAAATTTGAATAAAACTTTAGTTGGCCTCCCATTATCTTGAATACAATTCTTCCTTGGCTAAGAGTTTTGAATGAATTCGCTTAATTCTTTCTCCTTCATGTAATCTTCTTCAAACATCCCCCATCATATGAATTTTTTGTTTAGCTCTTCTAACTCGATTCCAATTTTTTCTTTTTCATAAAAAATGTTTCTAAAAACTTCTATGTTCCAAGCTTTTGAATTTTGCTGTAAGTAGTTAATCCTTTTCATGAAAGAAAAAGAAGTTGTTCCTCTAAAAATATCTCTCTTTCCACCAAACTCGCAGTGTATCTTCCAACAATGTATCCCTCCACCACATATTTGAACATTTGAATAAAGCTTTAGTTGGCCTCCCATTATCTTTAATATCCAATGATATTGTTGAAAGTCGTCAGACACATTGATCGAGATGATCTTTGACTCATAGAAAAATTTGTCATCCAACCATTTAGAACCAACCATAAATCAGTCTAGTCTCTCTGCTATACTAGTAAGACCAACTCTTCGATTTTTCCATGTAAATGTCTCGTTCCTCGGTATGCAATCCACTGCTTCCATCTCATCCACAAAGTCCCAGAAATATTTCATCACCTTATTAATACCATTCATGCCCCCACTCTTCCCTTTCGGATCCAAAATAGCATTAAAATCACCTCCAATTATGACCTTGACACCTGCTAGCAAGTATTTCCTTCCTTCTATCTCCTACAATGTGTGGAGTTTATCTTTTGTCTTGACAAGCCCATACACATTAAAGACAAGAAAAGCTCCAATTATCTAATCTTGAAATCACCTTACACAACATCCATTGAGAAGAAGAATCAATGAGAGATATGTCCATCTTATTATCATTCCACAAGAATCCCAATCCTCCTACTGTACCCTTAGCATCTATAAAGCATCGCTTCCATATTTTACAATATTTAACAAATTCCTCTCCAATAAAAGAATCAATTTTTATCTCCTGAAGGATGAAAATATTCGTCATCATTCTCTCTATATGACGCTTTATCAAATGTCTTTTGTCAGGGGCTGAAAGACCTCTAGCATTCCATGTAATGATTTTCATTGTTATTCAAGGGAGTTCTTGGCTCCCTTGGATATAGACATGAATTTTTTGATACTAAGGAAACCTTTTTCCAAAGCCTCTTCCTCTCTCTTCTGTTTATTGGATTTTTTGCCTCTCCCCATGCCTAATTTTCTAAAAAATGAAGCTACAAATTGACTCATACATCTATGTTCTAAAATCCCAAGATCATCTAACTCCCTTGATCATTTTGCAAATCCCAATCCTCTTCTATCTCCTCCAAATATGCTTTCTCCGAAAGATCTATGAAGTTGTCTCCTTTATTACATACTAACGATAATTTGTGTGGGGGATCCTTCACTGTCTCATTAATTGAGATGCAGCCTTCTTTGGGTTCTTTAAGGAGTAAGCCATTGTTTCTATATTGTTTATTTTAGTTATAAATATTTTTACATTATTTTTGTAGTTAATTAAAATCAATTTTGAAAGATGAGGTTTAGTGTAGGATGCTTTTTATGTAAGCTTCAAAGTGTGTAAATTTTGGTTTTAGTTTTAGTTGTGGGTTGTGGATTTTTTGACTAATCTATTTGAAAGGGACCCTATGCAAAGATATTTTGAGAATAGATTCTATGCAAATATATTTTGAGTTTGGTTTAATTTTTGTTTATAAATATTTATGGATTTTTTTATTATAAAATTTGTTGATTGATTGGTTGCTCAATATATTCTCATGGACCATAAACTTAGATTGTGTTTGTTAGTTATTATTTTAATAAATGTTCATAAATAAACCATTGCGAAATTGTTGTGGAAAAAACTAGGTGAGATTTACCAAACTAAATCTTTAGTTAATAAAATTTATGTTGTTTGAGAATGAAAAAAGGTGGATGAATTGGTCTATGATGGTGATTCAATTAAATATTAGTTGGTGGGAAAAGAAAGAGGAAGAAATATGTCAAATGTTGCTATGTTTTTTTGCTAACTTTTGGGATTTTCTTGTTATGTACTTGAATAATTTTAAGAGCTAAAGATGTTGTAGGTTCTTTACTTTTTGAAGAAATGAGAATGAAAGTTTTTATTAGTGTAAAAAAGTTCTATGGGAGGTGATATTAATGTCATGAAGCATTAACTTTTTTGTGCTACTCGAAAATTTGTGCTACTGTACTAGAAAAACTGGACCTCATGACCAACTTTATATATTCATCACACTTGTTCATTGCTAAACATATTATGACATATGACTAAATCAATCAAAATAATATATCTATGTATTTTAATCAATGACATTCAATGTTTACAATATAGAATATCCTATTCATCTCACCATGATATCTTGACATTATACTAGATGGATAAAACAATATACAAAAACAATCCATTTTGATATTAATTTGATAATATAAGAAGACAATAACATTTATTGAAAAATACATCAAAAAAGCTATTCCATATCATGTTTATTGCATAGTCCAACATATTTTATAAATCCAATACATATTAATTTAGGAGTTAGAGGTCTTCACATGTTATTTGTGTAGTTCATGAAATATAGAACATATGTCATGCATCAGGAATACAGAGAATATTTTTAGCTACTTTAATTTTAAATATTGAGGATCTCTTCCAAGTTATAAATATTAAGAGAATCTTGTTCTCTCATATTTAGATTTTTATTTTGGGTCTCTCAAGCCTATGTTATCCACGTTTTCTTAAACTCAAATGGAAATCATAGCTTGATATTGCACTTAAGGTTCTTGATTAAATCATAAATTAGGTTTCTCCACATGGGTCTGTTTCTTTATTATTATTTTCTAAAGAGAATTAATAAGGATGAAATCATAACTTGGTAATTCTTTGTTTCAACATGAGGTTATAATCTTTGTAAAATCTTTAGTTCCTAATTATCTTAAAATGAAGATTTGTACATCATTGAATGCAATTTCTCAAAAGATTGGTGGTGGCTATGTACTTGTCAGTTTTTCCAGTTTGCTTAAAAAAAAGTCTACCTAATCTTTTTGCCTTCGTTGTCACTAAATCCGAGACTGAATCAGAAATAAGATTGTAAGTTCCAAAAAAAAAAACCTAAAAAAAGCTAAGTGCTTAGATTTGCCTATCTAAAACAGAGGCCAATGCACAAATTTTGGTTTGGAAAAAATCACATTTCAAATTACTAGTCGGTGACAGGTTGAGATGTATGACAATTCAACCAGACAAATGCCCCCTTTTCCTTCAAGAAAAATATGAAAACATATTTTTTGGGATTGCATATGGACTAAGCAAAAATATAATGTTGTTTTTAATTATATTTCAGATATTTTTGGTCATGCCTTATGTTGGAAAGAATTTGTTTTGAGCCTAAATCTTAAAAAAAAATATACTGGCTGATTCTATGATACAAATTATTTTACTTAACATGTGGAAAAGTAGGGGTATGATTGTTTTATCTAACCATGAGGTTCACCAAGAAGGATAAATTATCAATTTTTACTCTAATATTATCTTTCAAACTTTTTTTTTGTGCTTACAATTACAGGGAGGTCTTGACCAACAATCAGTTAGATAGAATCAAGTTCCAACTTCTACAACTTCATAATAATTATGTCTTTTTTCGATTAACCTCAACAAATGTTAAAGTTCAGATTGTGACCTTCACATTTTCTGGTTTCAGGGTTCTTCTAGGTTAGTTACAACAAGATTAAGCTTTATAGTGATTGTGTTATATACTTTCTTATGGAAGATAGTATAAGTTTTAGCATCGTATTCAATGGGTTAGGCTTTTTTATACAACTCTCTTGTAATGGTGTTGTACTCCTCTTTGATGAGGTATTCCTTTTTTTATCAATATTGTACCTTTCTTTGAAAGTCTAAGATGGTAGTCTTGCGTGGTTTGAGTTATATCACTGTTGAAGGTTTTTCATTTTAATTTTTTGGCAATCTTTCAGTTGCCTTAATCTATGTGATTCCTTGCATTATTTCAATATAAAAATAAAACCGAAGCATATATAAATTCTCCAATATACAAAGATAAAGTATTGAAGTGTGTTCCATTTCCCATTTAGGTATATAAGGAAGGATACTATAAGATAAATATTTTAGAGTTATATCTACAATAAAGCTTGTTTCATTGTGACAATTGTAATGGTATTTCTTTAGTAAAGAACCCAATTTCATATTAAGGCCAACCATATTGATGTATTGTATCATTTCATGAGAGATATGGTTGAAGATGGCAGGGTGAACTTTGTTATGGTAAGGACTTTGATGAATCTTGCATATTTATTAGCTAAGCTCATGAGTATAGAGAATTTTAGATGGTTTTTAGATTATAGAGGCCTCTTGGCCCCTTACAATTAAGTTCATCATGGTATGGTTCCCCTAGCTCTTGCAAGGTATTTGACAAGTGAAAATTGTTGGAATTAAGGTGAATCAACCTTGACAATCTGTAACTTCATTTACTTATTATTTGACATCTTGTAATTACTTGACATAATTTATAATGCATATTTTTAAAATATTTGTGCTTCACCATATAGGGATGTGAAATCTTGAGTTCACACTTTTTTCACATGTTAGTGCCTTAAATGAATTATTAGTTGTCAAATGATGCCCACTTAGTGGTGTATTAAGGAAGAATCATTTTTAAAGATGTATGATATATTCTATGACAATTGTAAGGGATAAAATTAGGGGAGGTTACTTTGGACATGATGACTAAGATGTGTAAGACAATACATAAGAGCCTTATTTTAAATTATTTTTTTAGCATACATGATCCCAAATTAGATGGTCAAATATGATAGATTACAATTGTAAGAGAACATTTTTAGTTTTTAAGATTGTATGGATTTTTACCATGGCAACTTGGAACCCTATTTGGACCCACAATGAAAGCTCAATTCGTTGCTATTTTGTTATTGCTGCGTAGCAACTCTCTATGTGACGAGTCTTCTTTTGGAAGCTATATTTCATTGGCAATATTTTTCTTTGTCCCTAAGTGAGGTGTGTACTACAATGGCGACTCTAATGCTCTTCCATCGAGTGAATGTTGCTTCTAATGCTTTGGTAGATCTTGTCATGATCAATTTTGTCTCAAACTAATTGATCTTTCATTTGACACATTCTACTTTGTTCACTGTTAGATAGTGGTTATTTTGTTAGAGATATGAGATTAGTTTATGATCTTATAAAATTTGATTTTTCTAACTTTTAATTTTGATGTTTTGGTTTGCTCTTATGAATTGTTCCATATTCTGTGCTCACATGGAGCTTGACATATAGTTAGTTAACAACAGTAGTCAATTTGTAATTATAATGGATGACTTATCTAGCATAAATGACTAATTACTACATAAAAAATATTGAGTGAAAATGTCAGCTAATGAAGGACTTTCCATGCCCAAGTACCACCATAATAAATACAATTATTAACAAAATTGAGGTTCATGATCAAAACATGTCTCTACGTTGCATTTTATTGTCAATTAATGCAACTTCATCCAAAGTTGAAGCGAGATTAAGTCAATAATTTTTATGTAGTAATTAGTCATTTGTGCTAGATAAGTCATCCATAACAAGGACTGGTTATGGCCAAATCCTTCATCTATTTGAGATCGTTGAGGATCTCTATCGTAACTTTACCCAACAGAAAATGTGGCAAACCATCAATTCTGAGAAAGAAAGCATCTGCCATGCCTTTATCTAATTTGACAGTGGACAAAATAGTATACTTACGAAGGCTTGGGCTTTAGAATCATCAACTGCAGAATGGAGGATATATAAGGGTTCCCCAACAACTACCATTGCTTCAGGTACTGAATTTCAGGACATAATCTAGACGTTTCTGTAACTGTGGATGCTACTTGAATTATACTATTCTGAAATTTTAACCATTTCTTGTTTTGCCAGAGACACCCTCACAACTAGACAAGAACAGTTCAATCTCCAAGGGATGAAGGATTTTCTAGCATAAATGACTTATCTAAAGGTTAACAGCTGCACTGTTCTTGTCTAGAAGTTCTTGTTTTGCCAAAGACACCCTCACAACTAGACAAGAACAGTGCAATCTCCAAGGGATGAAGGATTTTCTAGCATAAATGACTTATCTAAAGGTTAACAACTGCATTGTTCATGATCAAAACATGTCTCTACGTTGCATTTTATTTGTGCCCAAGTACCACCTGACATCTCTTATGATGTTGATGAGTCAGGCTTCTTTCCAAGAAAAACTGTAGAGAATAAGACTAGGTTGCATTAAAAAACTCAATATTCCTAGAGCTGGAAACTAGGAGATTAGGTTTTTTAATGCAAACTAGTCTTATTCTCTACAGTTTTTCTTAGAAAGAAGCCTGACTCGTCAGCATCATATCGTTGAGGATCTCTATCCTAACCTTACCCAGCAGAAAATGTGGCAAATCATCAATTATGAGAAAGAAAGCATTTGCCATGTCTTTAGAATTTGACAGTGGACAAAATAGTATACTTACCAAGGCTTGGGCTTTAGAATCATCAACTGCAGAATGGAGGATATATGAGGGTTCCCCAACAACTACCATTGCTTCAGGTACTGAATTTCAGGACATAATCTAGACGTTTCTGTAACTGTGGATGCTGCCTGAATTATACTATTCTGACATTTTAACCTCTATTGTAAGCTATTAACCTTTAGATAAGTCATTTATGCTAGAAAATCCTTCATCCCTTGGAGATTGCACTGTTCTTGTCTAGTTGTGATAAGTCATTTATGCTAGAAAATCCTTCATCCCTTAGAGATTGCATTGTTCTTGTCTAGTTGTGAGAGTGTCTCTGGCAAAACAAGAACTGGTTCATCGAAATCTAAATTGTTAACTAACTACAAATTGACTACTGTTGTTAACTAACTATATGTCAAGCTCCATATGAGTCAATCTATTTTTGATTTTATGTTGTTTTGAGTTAATAATCTTTTTTAACCCCTCCCACTGCGCCTTAAAAAACTAAAATTTAATACAATAATAAATAAACAAAAATCTAACAAGGAACACACCACCTAGTGTTCTTTTGTTTCCTTACCAAGGGGAAGGATTACCGCTCTCTAATGATGACGTACAATAATTTTAAAGGATAGACATATCATTGGACCGTGGGACTAGGTTGCAGTTCACGTTGTCCACCGGAGCCGTGGATGAGAAGCAAAGTTAAAGATAAGATTTAAAAGCAAAAGTTAGGGTTCAAAGCTCAAGGTTAGGGTTTCAGATGCCTCCTTATTTCAAAGGGAAAGAGCATCAGAAGTCATCTTAAATGGCGTTTGTTAGTTTTAACTCTGTCGGCAAGTTGTCCTTCAGAACGCTACAGCTACGGCTGCTTGAGGGAGTGGTAGGAATGGGCTGTCTGGAAAGATGGTCAGATTGACGAACTACTTTCCAGACCCACCCATTCCAACTATTTCAGTAAGTAACTGCAACTGTTTCGTTCTGACTGCTTTACTTCTAAGCACTGCAGGGGATGGACGTATTGGAGAAAGTTTTCCAGAGGTTTGCGAAATCCTACCAGGTTTTTAGTCAGTTTTTTTTTTCTTCTGTTCTGCAATTTATTTTTAGTAAAATCAGATGACCAAATAACCTGTGGCTGAGTTATTTGCCAAGGATAGAAAATTGGGTAAATCCACTATCAGGATGATTTGGTGAATAGACTGAAGATTGCAAGAGGGAAAGGTTAGGGTTATAGGTAATGATGAAAAAATATGTTGTCTGAAAAGGTAGATTTCAGGTTAATGTAGAGTTAGAGAAATAGGTTAGGAGAGAGTTACGTTGATTTTAAGGTATCGTCGGGGTTTAGATCTATTGTTTGGTGTGAAGTTATTTAGGTACGGGTTTTTGGGAGTTTATCATCTCATTGACATGTAGATATGGTCTGTTAGATCAGATAAACAAGAGTAAATATGAACTCGCGTGAATCTTGATTTTGAGATTCCCTTCATGAAATTAAAAAATCTGGGGACAGAAGGAAAAAAAAATCGATTAAAAGGATCAATAAGATTTAGTTTACTAGTTTACAGGAGTAATCCTCTAACTGTTTTTGTTATATATGGTTTGCTTTTTTGATTGAAGGTTTTATACTAATCTAGATTTGTGAGTGCACAAGTCATAGGCAAGATCAGGTGTCTCCATTCCACCAAAGTCTTTTAGGGCATGTGTAAAGTATCAAAGCTGTGCACCCAAAACATTTACCCAAAACATTTACCTTTATTGACAGTGTCTTTATTTTTCTATATTATATAGGTGAGAAATACTAGTAGCTGCTAAAGTTAATTTTGCGTTCCCTCTCTTAAATGGTATGTGGATTTTGACAAAAAAAAATTGGTTTTTTCTTTTTTTTTCTTTCTTTGTGATTTAAGTTTTTATAGTTTTTGTTTTGGCTTTTGGGTAGGGGAAGAGGACCAATAACCGTTATAGTTCCAATAGCTGCACACTTATTGTCATAGTGAAAACACCATTAATCAATTTGTTTTGTACCAATAGTTGATCATTTTTTTTATAAATTTTTGTTCACTATTGGAATATTTGTGCAAAACTATTGGGACATTTGTCCACAAGTACTAGTGATTTTGAGTGGATGCATAGTGGAACATCTTTAGTTAGGTATCAAGCAACACTTTGAAATGTATACTTTACCTTTGTGCACATCATTGATTCCACAATGTGCATCATTACTAACTCAGAAGCCAGATCAACAGTTATAAGCAATTAAGCCGCATACAAACACAACTAAAAATAAATCAAAATCCGAGTATCGTTTAGGATTTGTGGGTGCCCAAAGTTAACTATGACGGCTATTGATGCTCTTCCCCTGGTTATGACAAATGTGGTAGGATTGCTTATGTGCACAAGGGTAAAAAAGTGGTCATCTCAAGTTATTGTTAGATACATATTCTTTATTGCATAAATGATCCAAAACTAATGCACAAATGCTCTAATAATGATGTGTTATAGACACTAATAAAGTCACATGATTCTTTTAATTACTAATTTTTTTGCAAGCTATTGGGTATCCCAATGGGTGGCTGCATAAAAAGGGTCAAAATGTATAAGAAAAATTCAAACTCTCATAATTTAGGTTTGGGTTTAACTTATTGACTTAGAGAATTTTTTGTGTCTATTCACCCACTCATATTTCATGCTTATTAGATAACATTATTTTATCTTATTTGCATGAATAGTTTAGTTTGTTTAGTACTTATTGCATCTAAATGATCTTCACAAGGATGAAGCATTGACACTCAAAATTCTCTCATCCTACCCTTGTCTTGAGCCCACAAGAGAATACTTGCTATGGGATTGAGAATTAGTTGATGTTGGGGTGTGGTTCTGAACTCTTGTAGGTTATTAATCATGGTAGTTTCATATCATGATTGGTGATCCTTCCACTTGTCACCTTGCTTGGTGTAATGACAATGTATTGTAAGTGTTGTTACTATCAAACCTTATGTGACTTGAATCATCATCATGACATCATAGTTATGTCTTTTATGCCATCATATTTAGGAGTCGTCTTGTATGCATGTTAATGTGTAGCATGACATGCATATTATATCTATATTGTTAAGAGTTGTTCTTATATGCCATCTAAAACAAATTATTTAGTTGTTTAATATCATTGTTGTGTGGCATGGGGTATTACACTTGTATTAGAACAATGTTCAAATATTGGGAAATTTGGTATGGTTGATGTGTGGTTTCTAAAGTGATTGTTTTGTGTGACAATTTCGTAAATTCTTACCTAGTATGAATTGGGGTGGTATTATAAGGGGTTAGGCGCGAGCTAACCCGCGAAGCATGTTATGGGCGAAGAATGCATGTGAGGCCTTACCACACTTACTAAGGTGATAATTTAAATCTTGATTAAGTCTCTAGAGATTTAGGGTGATTGCTCTTTTGAGTTCTACTTGTTGCATATGAGCATGTGTAGGACCTTTGTGTGTTTGTGAGTGTTGCCAAATTTATCTTCTTGTGAGAGGAGTGTTTGCATGGAGGGTTAGTTAAATTTATGAAGGAGTGCCCTTTTATTTTTCCACTTCCAAGCAATGTGTTCTTTTTTATTGATCCTCGTGGGGTCTTGTTTGTGCTTGTTTATCTGTCGAGTATGGTTTGACTCCAAAATCCTTATTTGAGAAAAATGAATGTTATATTCTTGGATTTTTGTTGAGCATGATTTTTTCTTGTGTGAGTGATGCATTTGATGGTTAAAGAATTGATGCATTTTCATGTCTAACTTATCACATAAACTAGAGATGTGGTAATGTTTATACTTGTTTGAATGAACCTTGTATTTTATAACATCATACCTTGATTGCCTACTTGGCATAATTGGAAAATATTATTTCCTTGATTGCCTACTTTGGCATAATTGGAAAATATTATTTCCTTGTTTTGTCTGATGTTTTTGAAATGCATGATTGAAGTGCATTGTGCGTTGGTCCTCATTTGAGTGCATCACATTAGCGTAATCATTCATCATAGATCATTTGGGGCAATGAATTAGATCCCCAAACTATATTATCTTCCTAGGATTATTAGAAATGTTTAGTGAAGAGGAATGTATTAGCAAATCCTATATCTATGGGATTTGAAATTGTGTTTTCTTCCTCTTGCATTGTGTGCATATTGATTTGTAAAAATAATTAGTGACTTGGAGGATCTTGTGTTGGTGTGTATTACTCCCCCAATTATATCATCATTCCTTTTAAAGCTTGTTAATGCTAATATATAGTAAAGATGAATGCCTCATGTGATTGAATAATAATCAGTCGTAGTGTAGGTGAACATGTTGAGTTACCTTAGCTTGCAAGTTTGATTATGCAGTAACACAGCCTTATATTGTTAAATACTACTATAATGTGTTTGTGTATCATTTCATTATACAACCTTATATTGTTAAATACAACTATAATGTGTTTGTGTATCATTTCTTTATAGTTATGATTCCCTTGGATGTGATTATTTATTCAAGTGTCATTCTTATGGTGTGAAATATTTTTGTAGATACTTTGGGTGACGACATAAAAAACCTTTTAATCATCTTATTGCATACTGATGTGATTGTGCTTGATGAATTTGTTATTACTTGAAAAATTGGTTCTACTTAACTCAAATTTAACCTTGAACTCTTGGTATAGTGTATCATTTTACTCTCTCAACAACATATATAAAACTATTCATGTAGTTTATGAAATGTGCACCTTCTAAATTGATTCTTTCTTTTGTTAATTGGTATTGGTTTATTAATTCTTTTGAGTAGTCTAGTGAGCAAACTTCATAATTTATTTAGCTTGTGACCCTTGATCATGCTTGAGTTGTTTTTAAAATTAAGCTTAATCGATACTATTATTTAAATATACAATTCTTCTCTTTGGGCATTCCTTTGTTGTGGTGGCTAGGTTAGAATGTTTTAAATTTTCGTTCATGTATCATTTAATTTGTTTTCTTGATTATCTATGAAGTGTTTAAAAAAGTTTTGAATTGCAATGTATACACATGGATACGTTTTTATGATTAGCTTGTGAGTTGGTATGAATCTCACAAATGTTGGCAATGAGTGATATGCACTTGAATCTCTAGATGAGATTGATTGCCATTCTCTATTGTTTTACCTTGAGAATAAATTATGCTAAAATCCTTGTATGGATTGTGCTTGTAACTAGTAAACGGTTGGGTGTTGACTTACCAAGTAGTCTTGTTCTTGCTTGTTTCATTCTTGTCTTATCATGGTATTATGGCCATTTTAGTTTGATATTTGATATGCATTTTTAATGTGTTTCAAACATTGAGGCCATGTTAATGTTATTGAATAACATGTAACCCATCATGCCATTTAGATGTTTGTACTTAGGTTTCAACATAGTGTAGTGTATGATGATGCATTAGTATAAACATATTATTTGTATTTATTGTTTTAAAATTATCTATCTAATTACTTTTGTATTGTTTGTTGGGTGAAATTAGAAGTTACTAAAGTTTCTATTTGTATTTTAGATTTTTTTATATTTTGATGCTTGTAAAGGGATACAATTCTTGTATGAAGGATTCACTATGCATGCTTTTTTATTTTATGAATACTTGGTGTTTGATTCTTAGTGGGGTTAATTGTTCTCTTATTGATTGTGGTCTCATACATTCTTGTTGGTTTTTTTACCCTTGCAGATGGTCATAGTTGAGTGTTATTATAGTGTAGAATGAGAATTATGCATGTATGTTTTATGCTTAGTTGTCTTTGTGGATGCTTCCCTTAATTAGTTTTGGGTTATTGATCCTTTCTTGTTGGAAGTGCTTATAATTTTAGTAAAATGTTTCCTAGTTATTTCTCTTTAAGAAACCTTAACTTGATCCTTATTTTGGTGTGGCAAAGTTAATAAGTTAAGGAAATCGTTGCATTCTTAGAGTGGTACCTAAGGAAGGACCTCATGGAGTTCAGCCATGATTGGAAGTGAGGCATGAATTTGATGATCATGGAGGCGAGGTAGTGTATCTTGTTGCCTCGAGGGATGATTTTCCCTTTTAAGTTGTAAATTTTTTGGTCAATGCTTAAATCTTTGGATAGGTAATATGAAGGATAACCTCATATTTGAAAATCTCTCGGAGAGAAAGGTGTGTAGGGTTGAGTACCATTCCCTACCTTAGTAAGTGGTCAAATGGAGTTTCCCAGCAATGGTGGTAGTGCTATGTTAAGACCTTGTTTGTTTGTGCTTAGTTAGATCACACGACTTGATCTTTTTCTTATTTCAATGACAATTATATGATAAAGGTTTGTGATCTCTCAGGTGGTTACATGCCTAGTGGATGTTCACATTACTTATAAATCTTTAGGGACTTGTGTGCGATGTGGTTGAGACCTAGGAATGGTGATAGTCTGGAGTTTTGACCTTGTAAGATCCATTGTGTTTTGAAGGATTGTGTACTTGAATACTTTATGCTTGTCTTGTTGTAGGCTTCTAGGAGTAAGCTTAATTTTGGTGGTGAGCATGTAATGACCACACATTTATGCCTTGAGTTGGTCATTATTGAATTTATATTTTTTATATCATGGTATTCATAGGTTTTTCTTGTGTATGCTAATTTGAGTTATTATCGTTGTTTCACCTTCATTATTTTACTTGATAGATTTGGTTATGTTTGTTTTTATGTATTAGTTAGCATGATGGCCAAATGAGTATAAATGGTATTGTGTACACTATGATTTCATTCATATTTCCATTTGCTTCAAATACTTGAGCGCCTTATGTGTTGATGTTATGTTGGAGTTTGGATTGTGTTGTATAACTTGAGATGCATATGTTATGTTTTCTATGAGTAGATTACCCCAGTCGTGAGGTCTACCCTTGTCTTGTAATTTTTCCCGCTAGATATATATAGATTGGATATTGTTACTTGTGCAGTTACATTTATGTTTAGATTTATTAATATTATTATTTTTATTATTGTATAGATATTGAAACTATGTTCATAATATTTTGATTTGTATGGGTAAGGTTCCCAACCTTAATCATTTTACTTAATTAAATAAATACTCATTTTTCACATAAATAGGGATGGATAAAAAATAAACTTCAATAATTACATAATATCAAAATTGCATTTACAAAGATTAAGTGTTTATTCTAGGTGATGACACATATACATTTGAATTACATTAATATAATATTGGTTGTCAAGCCATGTAACATCAACATTATAACTATGAAGTACAAGTACAATAATTGATAAATATAAGATCATATTCAAAGACTTTAGTCACCTCCAATCGACCTGCAAATGCTTTTTGTCCAACCACAAAGTTATGTTTCTCTAAGGTTCTCCTTACTTTGAAGAGCACCAAACCTTGCACGAAATACTTAGCTACCTGCATATCTAAATCATGATAATGCTATGCCTTATTATAAGGATATGATAGAGAAATATACAAATAAATTTTGCTAGGTTAATTCATCTATTTCAATGAACAAGGCTTTTGCTAAAGTATTGAAAAATAAATGGGTTTTCCTAAAAAGAGGATAATCCTTATTTGTTTACCCATATTTGGAACCCTTTCTCGGATTCATAGCTTAAACACATGCAGGAAGAATCATGCATATGCTTGATACGTTTATCTATTATCTTAACATTGCAAATGAACACCATTATTATACTAATTTATTATTCTTCTACTATAAATCTAGAAATGACAACATAAGTAAATGATATTTCTCAATGCATTATTCTATACTTACAAAAATTTCTAAGTATTGGGTGTAAATCGGGTCTGTAGACTCGATTTGCATCTTGACAAACTAGGGCAAAACTCATTATTAAGTGCAAATTGGGTTCACGAGCTTGATTTACACGCAAAGTGAGGAGGTATGGATAAGAAGTTTCCCAGTTCTGGTCTGGAAACCAGAAACACAGGTGAAGGCGCGTAGATGATACTCATTAAAGGAATGTGAAGGCCGGGAAATGGAAATACATGCTAAACCGTGTATAGCATCTCATGGCCACGTCTACCCAGACATACGAAATCTCCAGGAAGAAGCAGGCTTCTTCATACTTCCACGCACTCGGGCATTATAAAACCGGCCCCGACGGAGGCGGAGGTAAGGATTCATTTTTAAAAGAGAATTGTATTGCATATTATTAGGTTTCTGAAACCCTTGCTGCTTGAAGGGGGAGATACGGCTTCATTTTGAAAATTGAATTGAATTGAATTGAGATAGGTCTCTGAAACCCTTGCTGCTTGAAGGGGGAGACAACGCTTCATTTTGTTAAGGGAATTTATTCATTTTGATAAGAGAATTGCATTGCATATTATTAGGTCTCTGAAACCCTTGCTGCCTGAATGCGGAGTTAAGGCTTCATTTTGAAAATTGATTTGAATTGCATATTTTTAGGTCTCTGAAACCCTCTTTGCTGCGAGGCTGAGATAAGACTTCGTTTTGAAATGAGAATTTAAGTTTTCATTTTGAAAAGAGAATTGTATTGCATATTATTAGGTCTCTGAAACCCTAGCTTCTTGAAGGCGGATAAGGCTTCATTTTGAAAGTTGAATTGAATTGCATAGTATTAGATCTCTGAAGCATAGGCTATAAATTGTTCAGATCTCTGAAACTCACGCTGCTGCAAGGCGGAGATAAGGCGTCGTTTTGAAAAGAGAATCGCATTGCATATTATTAGGTCTATAAATTGTGCGTGGGTGTTCATTAGATTTTTATAACTATGGAAAAACAGACACGAGCTGGCCAGATTGTGTATGCAACGGAAGGAGGATTCATTGATTCACGGCTCGGCAAGCTGGATTTGGAAAGAGGCTGTATCGCGAGAGGAGCATTTAACAATTCAGGTTGTATTCACACCCATGTGATAATATTATTATCTACACTTGAATTTGAAGTTGGTATGGATATGTTAATTTTTTTGTGTATTTGGCTGGAGAATTACACAAGTTTTATATGTAGGTATCTATATGTAAGCGTGTGTGCATATATTTGGACACTTAATGTATATTTCCCATGGAGTGGCCATGTGTCCCGTGTATGAACATATTTGGGATCAGTTTTTTTTTGCTGTTATTAGTTTGTATGTGGCTGTGAAGAGAGACACAATTTGACATGGTTTGGAATTCATATTTCGTGTACACCCGTTTCTCTTCGCACCAGGTTTCAAATAGGCATCAACATAGCACAGTTGTTTTGCTTCTCAGGTACACTTCTATGTAAGTTGTTCTGATTCTCATGTCACATGATAGACTTTACTATAGCTTTTACTTTTCTTTACCAATCTAAATGTAGGTATGTGTTCATATATTCTTGACACTTTAATGAATACTTACCAATGATTGTCCATCTGTCCTTTGTATGAACATATTTGGGACCAGTTGTTTTTGGCTGCTATTGGTTTGTATGTGGCTGTGAAGAGAGACACAATTTGACATGGTTTGGCATTCATATTTTGTGTATACCTGTTTGTCTTTGCACTGGGTTTCGAATAGGCATCAACACAGCACAGTTGTTTTGCTTCACAGGTACCCATTTATATACAGTTGTTCTGATTCTCATGTCATATACAGATGATAGACTTTGTCATAGGTTATACTCGTCTCTATGTATCTATATGTAGGTATGTATGTATATATTCTGGACACTTTAATGAATACTTCACATGGGGTGGCCATCTGTCCTTCATATGAACATGTTTGGGATCAGTTGCTTTTGATGGGGGCAGTTGTTTTTGGCTGTTATTGGTTTGTATGTGGCTGTGAAGAGAGACACAATTTGACATGGTTTAGAATTCATATTTTGTGTATACCTGTTTCTCATTGCAGCGGGTTTCAAATAGGCATCAAAATAGCACAGTTGTTTTGCTTCCTAGTTACTCTTTTATGTACAGTTGTTCTGATTCGCATATCATGTACAGATGATAGACTTTGTCATTGCTTTTACTTTTCTTAATGCATCTATGTGTAGATATGTGTGTATGTATTGCGGATACTTTAATGAATACTTCTAATGAATGGCCGTCTGTCCTTTGTATGGACATATCTGGGATCAGTTTTTTTTGGCTGTTATTGGTTTGCAAATTGTATGTAGCTGTCAAGAGAGACACAGTTTTTGTATGTGGCTGTCAAGAGATATACAGTTTGACATGGTCTGGAATTCATATTTAGTGTAAAGCTGTTTCTCTTTGCAGTGAGTTTTATATAGGCATCAAAATACGTATGGTTGTTTTGCATATATGTCTGTTTCTCTTCACAGTGGGTTTCATATAGGCATCAAGATATACATAGTGGTTTTGCATTATATAGGTATGTGTGCATATATTCTTTACACTTCAATGAACAGTTCCCATGGATTGGCCATCTGTTGTTTGTATGAAACATATTTGGGATCAGTTTTTTTTGGCCGTTATTGGTTTGTATGTAGGTGTCAAGAGAGAGACAGTTTTTGCATGTGCTGTGAAGAGAGACAGTTTTTCTCTGTGGCTGTGAAGAGAGATACAATTTGATGGGTTTGGAATTCATATTATGTGTACATCTGTTTCTCTTCGCACTGGGTTTCAAATAAGCATCAACATACAAGTTGTTTTGCTTCTCAGGTTCACTTATATGTACAGTTCTGTTTTTTATGTAATATACAGATGATAGACTTTGTCATAGCTTTTAATTTTCTCAACACATCTATATATAGGTATGTTTGCATATATTCTGGACACTTTAATGAATGCTTCTATGGAGAGGTCGTCTGTCCTTTGTATGGAACATGTTTGGGACCAGTTTATTTGGCTGTGATTGATTTGTATGTGGCTGTCAAGAGAGACAAAGTTTGATAGGGTTTGGAATTCATATCTCGTGTACACCTGTTTCTCTTCACAGTGGGTTTCATACAGGCATTGACATATGTTTGGTTTTTTTGCATATATGTAGCCTGTAGGTATGTGTGCATATATTTTCATCTGTCTGCTGTATGGAACATATCTGGGATTAAGTTTTTTGGGCTGTTATTGGTTTGTTTATTGCTGTCAAGAGAGAGACAGTTTTTGTATATGGTTGCCAAGAGAGATAGTTTTACATGGTTTGGAAATCATATTTCGTGTACACCTGTTTAGCTTTGCAGTGGGTTTTATATAGGTATCAGTAACATATTTGGGATCTGTTATTCTGGCCATTATTGTTTTGTATATGGCTGCCAAGAGAGACACAGTTTTGGTCTGTGGTTGTCAAGAAAGACAGTTTTACATGGTTTGGAATTCATATTTCTTGTACATGTGTTTATCATTGCAGTGGGTTTAAAATAGGCATCAACACATGCACAGTTGTTTTGCTTCTCAGTTTACTTATATGTACACTTGTTCTGAGTTTCTTGTCATATACAGATGATAAACTTTGTAATAGCTTTTACTTTTCTCTACATATCTATATGTAGGTATGTGTGCATATTGTGGATAATTTAATGAACACTTCCCATGGAGCGAGCAGCTGTCCTTTGTAGGAACATATTTGGGATCAGTATTTCTTGTTTGGCTTGCTACAGACAGGTTTTACCATGTTTTTCTGACATTTGTGCATGAATAATTGTAGGAAGCCAAATATCCTTTTCTTGTGAGGCAGAGAATGAGAAGAATACTCATCTCAAACATCTTGAGGGAGAAGAAAAAGGGGTAATTCCGGTAAAAGCAGTTCTCCCAGTGTATAACAGCCATGAAGTTGAGGTCAATGGCTGTCAAGGGGTGGTTCACGTTGCTTCTGTCACACATAACCCGGTAAGGCAATAATTTGAATTTGGAGATTTTATGAATGCTAGAAGAATACTTAGGTGATTCTAGTTAGTCTTATTTTGACATAAAGTCAGGATATTGTAAAGGTTTTTGTCTAGTTAGAATTTATTATACTGTTTCTGTTTTTAATGAAAATTTTATTTCAGGTTCAAATAATGGAGCCTGCTGTAAGTGTTGCAAAGGATGATCTGGATGTGGTTGCAGAGAACAAGGTACGCTGTGGGTCACCTACACATTCTAGTGGGGCAGCTGCAGTATACATGGACCCAAAGAGGGGTTATCAATCAGTTGATGATAAGAGTTGCAGGAGCAACCCTGTTTTCTTTGAGGATTCTAAGGTATATTTTGCAACTAATAGTACTTGCTTTGAATTTTAAAACAAATTTTAAATATATAATGTTGGTCCATTCTCTGGAAATTTTCCATTGTGTCTAGTTCGTAAGTACATGCTTAGCTACACGTAACTACTCGTATCATCAGGGGATTGTTAAATTTTATAAAGCATAGGTGTTCAGATAACAGCCTAACTTGTTTTCATAGCTGTAAGGTGTAATATTCTCGAATTTATGTTTGGACAAAACACATATTTTACTTGATTCCTTAAATTTAATTCACTGTGGATATATATAGGAGCATGGTGCAACACCTTAAAACCCTTGATTAGTGCAAACAATCACAGAGTTTGGAGTACAAAGTTTTAGGTCAGTTTGACCTGGATAGCAATAGTGGATAGTAGAATTCAGATGGCAATAAATGAACAATGATCACCCGGAAAAGACAATAAGTGGCTGCCCTAGATCATTCTTCAGAGCTCAGATCTGGATTGTAATACTCGTAGGGATGACAGTACTGTAAGTGTAGGTATCTCTTGTAATAGCTCAGAATTTCACTTTGCTGGGCATGAGTGTGATTTTGATTCGCCGAGGGTTTTAAACAAGCTTTGTGTAGATAAGTAGTGGCAGGTCTGCTGTTTGCTATTTGCGAGTGTACAGGTTGTTGAATGACTGAGATTTTTGCTCCAAACCTGCTTCAGACGTTTAGGGACACTAGCTAGGCGATAGGTTTGGCCTGCTGCTATCGGCTCCTGAAGATTACGTCTCACAAGCACCTTCAGAATGATGGCACAACTCCTGGTACAATTCCATGCTAGGTTGCAATGAATTTCTCAGAAGTAGAAAGAAAGCAAGTTGAATGAAAGTTTGATAAGATAAGGTCACAATTTTCATCCAGATCTTGATGTCTGCTAGGGTTGGCATCCCAAAACAATCTTGGAAAATATGGCAAAATCAAGATCAAATTCCAATATGCTTTCCCAGCTTGCAAAAAAGTAGATTTATATCTGTTTGATAATTTGATTTGAAGTTGGCACCTAGATAAAAGGTATAGGTTGGCTCAAACTACTGTTTTTTAAATTAATATTAAAATAATTAATAATATTTATTATATATAATTTTGAGTGTTTAAAATAATTTTTAAGATTGCTGAGCCGACCTAGCTAGGGCAGGGATATGACATTAGGGGTAAATGTAGACTGTTAGACCAAACCAGTGCTGAGAGGGGAGGGGTGAATCAGATTTAACCTTTAATCAGAAATTCTACTCAAACTTAACACTTATCAGAATAAGCAGCATTAATAAGAAACATGCACACATAAAGTCAATCACATATGAACACCAAGGTTTATCTCGTGGAAACCCAAATGGAAGAAAACCACGGTGTGAGTAGAAACTCACAAAATCTGCACTCTTCTGGAGTACGCCTAGTGAGGAGCCATCCCTGCTAGGAGATTACAAAGACATTGTTAGGTGCCACCTGGTTGAGGGATGTTCTTCAAGGCCTTTTAGAACCTTTACCCTGTTAGAGGTAGCCTTGCTAAAGGACTTAGGATCATCAATTAAGATGTCACCCGGTTAAGGGATTTTTTTACAAAGGAACCTGTTAAAGTCCACCCGGTTAAGGGATTTTACAAAGGAACCTATTAAAGTCCACCCGGTTAAGGGATTTTTCTGTTGTAGTTATTAGAAAACAACAAAAAGAATGATCTGCTAAAACAACTACTCTTGGCTTAATCAGATCCAATTTAAGCTCTTGGTTTTGACCACCAGTTATGCCTGCTCTGCACTCACTCTGCTGGTGCTCATCACTCCTTCTCTACTCTTTACACTTCGATCTCTGCACACTCTCTTCACCACTGCTATTTCTTTGCACACTCTCTTACCACTCTGCTATTTCTCTGCACACTCTTCACCACTCTGCTATTTGCTTGCTCTGCACTCTGCTGGTGCTCTGCACTCCTTCTCCACTTTTTACACTATTCGATCTTTGCACACTCTCTTGACCACTATGTTATTTCTCTCTACACACTTTCTTCACCACTCTGCTATTCACTTAGCAGTTCTGCACTTCTTCTCACCTTGTTGGATCGCCTCTCTTCTAGATTGCACTTAGCAATTTCACAATCAAAACCTTTTGGTTTTCGCCAAAAACCTTTATACCATATTTTCCAACACACAACTGCTGTTTCCTAAATGAGTTCAAGCCTAAAACTCGGTTGATTTGAAATTCAAATCTTTCCGCACTTTCTCTGCATGCTCTCCATCATCCTCGCCAGCAGCTCATCCTTATCTGCCACCGCAACTCATAATTTTAGCAACTTCTGAGTCGTTCTGACTTTTTAATGCGAACCGGAAAACCCACACAAATCTCGCCTTAACTGGTTGTTAACTGCTGTAAACTTCACTAGCGGTTTGTTTGATGATATCTCTCCCTGACTGACTCACCTTTGGTCATCACATCCAACTTACCGGTCACCGCTTCGAGATTCTCAGTGGAAAGCATCCTTCAACCTGTATCACTGGTACAGTGGTGTAATTCTTCATCTTTTGCCACTGGTCGCTGATCATCAAGCAGACTGATCACCTGTCCTTCCAAAATGTTCCGGTTATGCATAAGACTATTAAACTGCAATTTGAGTCACCTTTTGTGACCGCATCATCATTTCAACTGCCAGTTTGAGAAACTAATCTCAACACCTATCGGATGTTTGACTGACCGGTCAGCTACTCTGTTTAACATTCAACCGATTAGTCTTCGACCAACACACTGCTTAAATGTGTCAATAATACATATCAGGGAAGCACTGAATCCTACTTATTGTTTGCAGCCATGAGTAAACCATTGAGGTTTACCACACCTCCTTGCCTATGAGTTTGGCCTTATTTACTGGTAAGTGTTTGTCATCAATGACGATACTAATTGATGAACCGGTTGTGCCAACACCATCAGTTATGCCAACATAGACAATGTTGAGATCCAGCTAACCATGCTTTAGAGGATTTCAACCAAGAATAAAAGAGCTTTAGTTGTTGCTTCCAAATTGTCTTTAAACTCTCTATCCTTTTGGCCAAATCCCCAACACTGAGAACGATGATACCTTGGAATTTCAGGAGGGCAAAGGATAACATCTCTCTTAAAAGTATAAATTTGGTCATGTATCTTTTTAATTAAAATAATGCATAATTTTCATGTTGCCCATTGAACACTATAAGCATAGCTCATAAATGTGAAGCACTTTTCAGTTTTTGGAAGACTTGCATGTTTTCCGAAATTACAAAATTCTCACAGCCATTAGCCCATGACTAATCTTGGAATGCTGAATCTTACCCTCCAAAATAATTAGCTGATTAAAAATGAATTACAATGTAAAACTTGGGTGGAAGAGTCTTTGAACTTAATACTTGGGTGGAAGAGTCTTTGAACATAATACTTATCCATTTACAAAAAAGAACAGGGAATGTAAATGCCTCCAAAGCAGTAAACACAAAGGACATTTTAACATATTTACATTTTGAATAGAGTATTTAGACCTATTTATGTCTTTCTAGTTGGTGACCAATTTCAACAGTTTACCTGCTTTTTATGAAATTAATGCAAGACAAAAAACAACCCCTTTGCTCTGCAACTCAAAATTCAAAACACACAACTTAAAACAGAGATTCACTGTCAATTAATAGTCAAATTGCAACAACGCAATATATAGTTTATTCACATCCAAAATGTCAAAACAATGTTCACATTACAATAGGCCATTGATGGCCTCCCATTCACTTTTCCATATCAGGATTACACTATCTTTTCGTCCATACACAGCCGCTCTACTATGATACCCACACTCTACTCCTCGCTGATTCACAACACTCTCATCTCCTCTTTATATGTGTTTGGTCTTCCAAGTGGTTGATGCCTTTTCCACTTTCTTTTGCTTGGTTTGCAACTTAATCTGATGTCTATTCGATTTCTATGCCAACATTGATTCACTTTCCAGTGATTCATCTATCTGCAAATGCCTTTCTACAGTTCCATTTGATGTTATATATTTCTTCTTCTGATTTTTTTTTAAGTATCCGCCTATCAACTGTTTAATTGACTGATCGACTGCTCATTTGATGATTGTGCATCTTTAACCTCTTACCTACATTGATGAATCGTGGCCTTTAGTCTTCACTTTCTTTCCCTTAGAGGCTGTGAGCATGCCAGTAAAATACACCCGCCAAATGCATTTGTTTGGAAGTATCTAAATCTTTCTTGAGTGATCCATATGTGGATATACTGTAATCGTTGCAGTGTACATTTCTATGAGCCTGTCTATGCTTCCACGTCTAGCATAAATGTCAACCGAGGCAGTTGCAATTACATTTTATAAGAATTTTTATCCGTTATGTTTTGATGGATGTCAAAACTCTATTCCAAAGCTTCTATTATGCTTCGTATGCCCCGTTCAAAGACAAGGCATCATGCTCCCACATTTAACATACATATCTACAAGAGCATTTCCAGCAAGGATATCTGTTTCTGATGGACTTTTGTTACCGGCCATACTCCCATCAGTAAGATTCCATGAGGTCATAGAGATCATAGGGCTCGACAAATATGAAGCTTTGCAAAACTGTTAAAGAAGCCAATCAAACCCAAACAAAATAAAAATGAAACAAACTAACTAGAAATATTTTTAGTGGTGATGGTTGCTTGTCAGCCCGGGTGTTCCTGCACCGGAAATTGTTTGATTAATAGAAACAACACATTGCAAATTTTCACTGAATTTAAGGGATAGCAATATTTTTACCAAAATCTTATAAGAGACATTAATTAGGATGATAAGCCTTCAGTTTTTATCCGGATCCGTAAGCATTAATTAAACAATTCCTCTCTTAATGTTTTTTCTGATGTTCTTTTTGCAAATGTCTCTATAAATTTTCAACAAACCATCCACAATCCACTCATCATTAACTCTATAGAATTCAATGAGAAGTCCATTGACGCTAAGTGATTTACCATTATTAAAAGAATTGATAGTTATATTAATCATCTCGTTATTTATCAAATCCCTTACTGAGATCAAGGGCTTCTTGCTCATTGACCTTTTTTGGATCGAACTTTTAACAAAAACATCCAGCTGCCTCACTGCCTTTATTATTCTTAGAGGAAAACAATTTTTGATGATGATTGAAAAACCTATTTCATAAAATTTTCATCATTAGGAACCACATTATATTCATTTGGACCAATTTCTTCTCTCTCCTGTTTAGTATCTCCTTTGTTCCAATTAATTTTTGCTCTAACTTTAGCCCCTTAGTTTATATAATTCTGCATCCTTCTTAAAATGTTCTTTCTTAATCAAATTATGAAGTAGTCTTTTCACCATTATTATTTTGTAGTTGACTCTCTGCATTTAGGACCTTTTCTTTTAAAATAACCTCTAGTTTTCTTCTAAGTAAGGCCTTCTTCTTTCCTACAGCCTTGAAAACATTACTCCAAATTGAAACCAATATATCCCATCTCTTAACCTTCCATATAACAAGTTTTCACAACATTTGTGACAATACAAATGCCATCTACACAGTCTTGATCTTTAAGCAATGATTTAGGTTCAAACATGTTAGTCCCAGGCCCTTCTCTATTCTGCTTGACATTTCCCAAAGAAATGAAAGTTTCAATAGGTGAGTAATCAAATCTGGTTGATGGGAAGATGTGGATTATATCGTGGTCATTTTCGTGAACAAAGGATAAAACAGTTTTATTGGCATAGAACCTGTCAAGCCTTGAGTACTCTTTTACCGTGGCTTTATTGCACCAAGTAAACCAGATTTGCTTATTTATTTCTTTGTTATTTTTTAATGAATTTGCAAAATTATCCTTCATATCAATAAAAAAAAGCATTCAATAGATAATTATTATCGTGAAAGCAGTTGCCAGTAATTAAGGGTCTAATTAAATCAGTTCTCAAGACATGATGGAAATCATTAGCAACAATCACAAAGAAAACAGGAGCAATGGGACACCAATGTCCTAAAGAGCTTTGCAAGGGGAATGGGACCATTAACATCAACGTGAATGGAAGAATCTTTGAATTTTTTATTTTTTCATTTAGAAAAACAATTGGGAATCCAGATGCTTCCAAAACTGTTAACACAAAGGACAATTCAATTGTCATATGTCTTCTATGCCTTCTATGCCTTCTCAAAATCTAACATCATCATATTCACATGCTAACCAGAGTATTCAGCCAAATTCATGCCTTCTTAGCTGGTGACCGAATTTTCCAGTGTGTATCTCCCCTTAATGAAACTGAGTAACATGAAAGATACTTTGTGAAATTTAATTCTATTTAACAGATAGCAATTTTACCAGAATCTTATAAGAGACATTAAGAAGGGTAATAAGCCTCCAGTTTTTGAACTAGAGATATATCCTCATTCTTAGTAATTAATTTTAATAATTCCTGTGGTAATGTTTTTTTGTAATGATCCTTTTCCAAATGCCTCTGTATAAATTTTCAACAAGTCATCTCCAATCCATTTACTGTTAGCTTTGTAGAACTCAATGGGAAGTCTATCAACACTAGGTAATTTGCCATTATCAAAAGAATCATAGTTCTAATAATCTTCTCTTTAGTAATTTTCTTATTTAGATCAAAGGCTTCCTCCTCACTGACCTTTTTTGAAGCGAACATTTTGCTTAAAATTCTAGCCTTGTCACTGTGCTTGTTATCCTTAGAGGAAAACGGCTTCTAATAAAAGGACTGAAATTCTCTTTGATAAAATTTCCATTATTAGAGACTACACCATTATATTCAATTGGACCAATTTCTTCTCCATTCTTTTAAGATCTTTGTTCCAATTGATTTATGCTCTAACTTTGGTCGCTTGGTTTTTATAATTCTGCAACCTCCTTAGAAAGTTATTTATCATATTGTTTAGTAGTTTTGGGTCACTACTATTTTTTTGTTATTAACTCTCTGCATTTAGAACCTTTTCTTATAAATTACCTTCTTGTTTTTATGTAAGGTTTGCTTCTTTCTTGCAGTCCTGAAAACCTTACTCCAAACTGAAACCAAGATACCTCATCTATTAATTGCAGATTTTTCCCTATAACAAGATTTCACAACATTTGTGACACTACAAATGCCATCCAGACAGTCTTGATCTTAAAGCAGACATACATTAACAGATTATTCCCAGGCCCTTCTCTATACTAGCTGACACCTAAAGAAATTAAAGTTTCGGTAGGTGAGTAATGAGACATGGTTGATGGGAAGACTTGGATTGGATTGTGGTCATTATCATGAACAAAGGATAAAACATCTTTAGTGACATAGAACCTGTCAAGCCTTGAGTACATTCTCTTACCTTGGCATAGTTTATTGCACCAAGTAGAACCAATCTGCTTATTTCTATCTTGGCTTTTTTCAGGGAATCTACTAAATAGTGATACCTCTTCATTTTAAACAAGTAGAAGAGTTCATTGCCCTTGCACAGCACTGTCTACAACCAATTTTATTCTCTGTATTCTATAATATCAAAATATCTCCCCAAAATCTGGGGAGTCTTAGGCAGGTAACAAACCATACAGTTCCGCAAAGAACATCTTTCTCCATAGTCATTAGAGGGGCATAAACAGAGCACCGGCCAACTTTGTATTCATCCTTATCGATTACAACCCAAAGCAGTCTAGTACAAGGAGAATGTTAGTTTTCGTGATCAGATTAACAAAATGAACAGAAAAGTAATGATGCACAGAACAAGAAACACAACACACAAATAGAGGATCACACAACACAAGATTACCCTGGGAAAACCTCCCTCTCGGAGGAAAAACCCAGCAAGAAAGATCCTCGGATCTGATTGTGAATTAATCAATAACTTTAGAAGTACAAGGAAGACTTATCTCAGGTCAACTGAATGTATATGCAAGGGCAGATTAGTTCCAAACGATTTGCACTATTGACAACACTCACACCTGCACTTGACTTTGCATTCAGGTTGCACATTCAAATTGCAGCAATCTGCACCTTTATCTTGTATCATTCTCCATCTTTAGTTACACCAATCTGCACCTTGGTTGCACCAATCTAGGCTGCACCAATCTGCACTTAAGTGTGCGCACCAATCTGCACAGTGTGCACCAAGCTGCGCTTTATGTCTGCACCAACCTGCACTAAAGAGTGCTCTCCTAGGCTGCACCACTGCACACCAAGTGTGCTCCAAAAGGCAGAGTCATGGGCCGCACCATTCGGACTTCCTCAGGAGGAGATAATTCGCCTTAGGTCTTATTTGACTGAAAAATGAATATCTTGCTTGGCAAATGAGTCTTCTTTTATATGCATGGAGATGACCTATTTGAGTCGGCCTATGTCTAGAACTTGGCGCCAACTTTTAAAATATCTCCAAGCTATAACACGTTACATGAAGTGATATGGGGTCGGCCCTATAATATGATGAACATGTTTCATGTTGCTTGGCGTGTTGGAGATAAAGGGCCCAGCCCTATTTGAGTTTGTGCACATAGAGATAGGGCCCAGCCCTAGTTACACGCCTCCTTAATGAAGCAGGGCCCAGCCCTATAAGGATTCGGATGATGCCTTAAGGCAATCCGAATCCTTTTTATTTTCCTATCCTAGTTACAAACAGAACAACAGAGAAGACCCACTGTCAATAACAAACAGGACCCACTTAGCATCTACAAGAATGAAATATTCACCTTTGTCATTTCTTGAAGGGTATGAAAGGCGTTTGAATTCTTTCAAACAATGTTTAATATACAATTCAGTGAGAAACCAACTGTATCAATTTCTTGTAAGCAGAGAAAATCTATATTAGATCAATTATGATAACAGGATAGAAGGATACATTTTCTGACAAGGGATACAAGTCTCCCGAGTCCCTGACATTCTAGTTGGCATACTTTATAATCATTGGGAGCAGAGTAGCCAGAAACTCCTTTGTCCCTCTCTGGGCACACATATCCCCATATCCGTTCCTGTTTCCAAAACGGATATGCATCCGATACAGCCCAAATACACATCGAATACTGTACCCATGCATGCCCAAAAATCCTTGATTTCCAACCATGCTAGATATTTTGCAATTTGATTGTTTTAAAAATCTGACGTAAATCTTCCTAAATTTAATTTTAAAAAATTTAATTCATGCATTTTGTTGTAAAAAAATTTGTATAAACAAAACCTACACTAAATGAGAAAGACAAATGAAATCTTTTTCTATTTCACTGACCCATTTTTTGGGTTATCTTCCAATGCAACTCTACTTTTTTGCATATTGTAAAATTTTAAATCAACTTATCGTTGTTTATGTAGCAATTATTTGTCTATATTGCTTTTGAAGTAATGAAAATCTCCTCAACTAACTTAAAAAAATGTGTTAAATATATGTGTATGTGTTTTTTATGAATGACATATCCAGCCGTATCCATATTGGGGGTCTTAAAAATTGGCCGTATCCGTATCAGATACCGTTTCCATATTTGTATCCATATCCGTGTTCATGCAACTTTGATTGGGAGGTTTCAGACGAAGCTCTAGGCTTCTAGTTCTCGTATATCTTTCAAAGCACTTAAGCAGTTTTTCTTATTTTCCTTTTTTAACAGTTTTCTTCCCATTTGAACCTTGTTCTCTTCTTTCCTCTTTAAAAGAAACTTATTCCTTATAATAAATTTTCATATCCCCTCCAGAAAATAGGGGATTATTACATTCTAATACAACCTTTTTTCTCTTTGAATTATTGGTAAAAATAGTACTGTGTTTTTTTTCCAAGATTCATTGTCTAGCAGTGTTCAGGGAGTTTTGGCATGTTTCTTTTTCTCACTCTTCTCTGGGTTCAGTATTTTCTAAAGCTAGTTGTTGAGCATTTTCGACATAGTTGTTTCAGGATCTTCCTTGATATCAACCAATTCGTTTTCTCCGATAGGGAATTTGTTTTCATCGGCTTCAATAACAACAAAGTCTCTACAGCACAGCTTGCTACATTGGACGTAAAGCAATAAATTGGTGTTTTATCTTGTTGTGTAAAACAAGAAGTTTACAATTTGTACAGCTCCAAAATAAAATAAGTAAATTATAACTGCACCTGCCCACATTTTGCACTGCACTGCTAGAGCTATAGTGTGTCTATCACAAAATAAGAAGATAACTACAATGCATGCAACTACAATCCCGTATAGTCCACTAATAAAAAGGAGCATATTATTGCTGTAAATTACAATCAAAATTTTAGTTAAAAGAGTGTAATACATGAAAGGAGAGATTTCTGGGTAGACCACGTTAAATTTTGGATAAACTGTTAAAATTTATATAGAATTAGTGGACAAAAATTTCTGGACAAGTAGTGTCAACTGTCAAATTTTGGCCCTCTTGAGGTCTAGTGAAGCTAGGGTTGTGCTGTGATTTTCTCTCAATTTTTCAATATTTTTCATTTTTGATGCATTGGTTGTTTTTATTCTAGACAGAATATTGTGTCAGATTATGCTGTGTGATTTTCTTTCAAGTTTTCAATATTTTTCATTTTTGACATGTTGGGGTTTTTTTCTGGACAGAATATGGTGTCGGATGAGGATACTACACGACGAGAAGATCCATCATCATCAGCAGACCTCCGATCAAACCAATTTGGAGTCACTAGTAGGATGAAATCTTTTATTCTGGCAGCAATGGCAATGGTAGGATGGTTGCCAAGGGGTCAGGAGGAGGGACGAAGTGCTGTTTTGGGTCCCACTAATGCTTTCAGCATGGGGTCTATGGAACCTAATATAATTTTGGTGAGAAAGCACATATTCTTGTATTCTTCAATGTTTTTTAAATCAAATTTGGTCAGTTCCTTCAATTATTTCTCCATTTGACCATTTAAAGATCAAATAGAAAAGTTGATGATTTACTCCTCCAGTTTCTGGTTGCTTTAATTTTTTTGCTGAAAAAGCGTAGGACTTGAATATCAATTATTTTCTCGAGGATTAAATTTAAAGTTTTTATGCATATTTTTTTAACTGCAAAATCATGATGATCATTAAAGTTTTGAATTTTTTTGACAAATTATGCTTTTTTGTTAAATTGTTAATTGTAAAATAGTTATGTGAAATTTTTTATAGGACAAACAAAGGTGATAGTCAAATCCCAAGCTGGATTTTACCAATCATTCCATTTAATTTATTTTAGAATTAAAAAATGAACCAGTTGATCATGAAATTGATTTATCATTAAAAAAATCGATTTGTTGTTCTTCTTCTGACATTTGACATTCTCAATCAACTAATAGTAAAAAAACAATACCTGCAAAGTAGTCTAGTTTCTACCCTTTCTGGGTCTGGAAAGAGCAATATTGTTTCTAGTCAGAATTTTCCAGGGCTGTGATCCCTCGAAGGCTTTCAGTTTGCGTTTAATAGCTAAAGCAATCCCTTGGATTTTTAATCTCTTTAGCCCCAATGCCTGTCTGGACAAAGGAAGATAACACCAGGTCCAACTTACTGCATACCTGTTTTTATTGCCTTCACCATCTGAATGCATGGGGGCTTCACTTAGTGAACCTGGGTTAACCAAATATTGTATTTTCTCATAGCTGGAATTAAACCCCCCCCTATTTTCACTGATAGGCAATATATTGTACCCTTATTTTTGGGATATTAAACCCCCCAATATGAATGCACGTGATATAATATTGCCTAGCCAGTGAAGCTCCTGTGTATGAATGCAACAAATGGGTAAGGATTTTCTGAATTCTTTCAAATTGAGCTCTGCCAAACATCTAAGATGATGAATATTAATTAGCATACAAAGCAAGGATCTTTTGTGGAAATTGAATTCTACGTGCTAAAGACAACAGGTGGGCCTCCCATATATGGTGTTTTTTCTCAATCTTTTTAAACATTCAACCTCACATGTCCTTCGATGAGGGATCAATAGGAAAAGGAATACCAACATACTTGAAAATGGTATTAGGAGTCCCCCATTGCCATTCTTCATCTTTAAGCCACTTGGGGAGAATAATGCTAGCTTAGAATAGTGGATCTACAATCAGAAATCTTAGCTCCTGAAGCTTTGCAAAATATATTCAATCTTTTAATCACATTTGCAAAATTATCTTCCTCCATTTCAATAAAAGGGGCATTATCATCTGCAAATTGGGCATTCAATAGCTTATTATTATCCGGACACCAGTTACCAATGATTAAGAGTCTAAGAAACCAGTTCTCAAGACATAATGCAAGGCATTAGCAACAATCACAAAGAAAGCAGGAGCAATAGGACACCCTTGTAGCAACAAGTCCAGAGAAAGCAGGAGCAGTAAGACACCCTTGCGTTATAGAGCTTTGCAAGGAGAATGGATCAGTGAGTTTGCCATTAACATCAACCAGAATCTGTGAATATGATACTTACCCAGTGAAAAAAATAACTGGGAATCCAAATTCCTTCACCTTGGAGCAACAATCTCAAAGAAAGGAGGAGCAATAAGATACCCTTGCCTTTTAGAGCTTTGCAAGGGGAATGGATCAGTGAGTTCACCATTAACATCAACCTGAGTAGAAGAGTCTGTGAACATAATACCTATCCAGTTATTAAAATAACTGGGATTCCAACTTCCTTAAAATTAGTGAACACAGAGGACAATTCATTTTTGTCATACCCCTTCTTAAAATCTAACATTTTCATACTCCCCGACCAGAGTATAGTGAATGAAACTCTATGTAACAGTAAAGACACTATGCAAAATTTCATTCAATCTGAGGGATAACAATTTTGCCAGAATCTTATAAAAGACACTAAGAAGGGTGATAAGCCTCTATTTTTTAATTAGAGATCTGTTCTCATCCTTAAGAATTAATTTAGTAATTCCTTTGTTAATATTTTTTCGTAATGATCCTTTCCAAAGGCCTTCATAAATTTCCAATAAGTCATCACCAATCCACTCACGGTTAGCTTTGTAGAGTTCAATGGATGCTAGGTGATTTATCATTGTCAAAAGAATTGATAGTTCTAATAATCTTCTCTCTAGTAAGGTCTTTATTCAAATCAAGGGCTTCCTCCCCACCGACCTTTTTTGGAATGAACTTTATACAAAAAAATTCTAGCCTTATCACTGTGCTTATTATCTTGAGAGGTAAACAGCTTCTGATAAAAGACTAAAAATTTCCATCATTGGAAACCACACCATTATATTCAATTGGATAGATCTCAAGATGTTAAAAAATACTTTCTTTATCCTCCTTTGTTCCAATTAACTTTTGCTCCCAGCTTTGGTCCCTGGTTTTTTATCTGCAACCTCTTTAATAAGTTCTTTTTCATTGTCAAATTATCAATTAGTCTTGGATCACTACTATTATTTTGTAATTGACTCTCTGCATTGAGGACCTTTTCTTCTATTATACTCTCTAGTTTTTTTCAGTGTTCCACCGGCATTGGGGATGGGTTTCCGGGACGGGGGGTGGCAGGGTGGTGGTGCTGATATAGTTATACATATACATATAGTGCTTGAAAAACTAGTTTTGAAAAGATGTATGACATTATAAGAATTACATTTCAAATGAAATTATAGGAAATTTGAAATACTAAATCTAAATACCAAGATTTCTTCAATGCTAATTGCTAAATAAAAATTGACAAATGAAATTGTCAAATTGGAGATTTCTATTACATCGAAAAAGGAAAATATGAATATCTGATGCAAATACTAATAGCAATAGCATTACAAAAGAGACTAGAGTCAAAAACAAAATGAGAAAACTCAAAATGCAGCTGGGGAAAGGGTGGGGCCCACGTTTAATTAGGGTTACCCCCAACACCCCCCCCCCCCACAAAAAAAGATGTCACTTTTTTAAAAAATTTATATTTTAAAACTTGCATTTCACATGGGGTGACGAGAGTTGTCTGGCCGTCTCCCTATCCCTCGAGAAACACCCGACGTCTACCAAGGAGACTTGAGGACGTCTAGGAGATGTGAAGACGTCTACCAAGGAGACTTGAGGACGTCTCCACGTCTCCTTGGGTCTCCTTGGTAGACATCTTCACATCTCCTTGGGAGACGCGAAGACGTCTCCCCATCTCCAGCAGAGCTTTGGTGGCGGCGGTGGCGGGATGGTGGGGGACGTCGCGTCCCTGTCCCCTCGTCCTGGAGACGTTCCTGTCTTCGAGACGTGACCAAAAAGGGGGGGGCGGCGACAATTACTAAAGAAAGAGAAGTGTCTATAGGGTATTATAATATTATTAATAGTATTATATTAATATTATTAGTATTTCTATATTTTTCTTATTCTCATCATTATGTTATAAATTTTAGTATTATGTTTTTATGATTATATTAATAATATTATACTATTCTTATTATTATATTAATAATCTAATTTAATTCTTATTATTATATTATTATTAATATTATTTTATTATTTGTACTAACATATTAATATTGATTGGGATCCTGAATAGTGTTAGGATTTATTTAGGTTTATGGTTAAGCTAAATATGTAATTAGCATTAGGGTTCAACGGGTTCAATTAGGAATAGGGTTAAAATCAATTATGGGTTTTTAAACTTTGTAGACGTAAAAAAGAGCTGTATCCAACTGTCAATTAAAAACCCACTAAAATCCTCAATTAACAAAAGAGCCAATAACCCATTGATAACATGAATAATATACTATTTAAATTTAATATAAATTTTAAATTAATTTGATAATAACTCTAACATCATTTCATTCTTTTAATAATATGGTTTTTAAAATTCTATTAGAAATAATGAATTATATAATATTATATAATTGTTAAATTAATATATTTAAATATTATGGTTGTAGACTCTGGATTAGGGTTAGTTTTAGGGTTGGGGATAGGGATATAGTTATGGTTAGAGGTTCAAATAGTGTTATTTTTGGGGTTTAGAAATAAGGTTAGAGATAGAGGCCGATTAAGGTAATTGTTCTCTTAGGGTTAATGTTAGGGCTAGAGGTAGAATTCAACTATAGTTAATGTTTACTTCCAAGTTATAGTTATACTTAGAATTATTGTATTATATAATTATATTATATTGTTATTATTATAATTTTAATGCTATATTATAATTTTTTTTATTATTATCATTATATTATTTATTATTATTATCATCATAGTATTACATATTATTCATAAATAATATAGTCTAGGGTTTTGGACAAGCTCCAAATTTAAGTTAAAGTCGTAGTTGGTGGTTCTCTCATAAGAAAGAATTATAGATGGTTGTTCTTCCCCTATTGGATTTCAGAGGATTACACTAACAAAATGCTGCTTGATATTTTGCATTTCAAACCATTCAAACCATGTTACATTCCTGAAATTCCTTGTGTTGTTCTACCTAATTCTGAAATTAATGTGTTGTTTAGCAACTCGTAACAACTGCACAACAATATGAGATTAACAATATGAGCACTAAACATAGATTTCCAACATTAGATTGTGGTTTTTATCATGAACAAAGGATGAAAACATTTTTATTGACATTGAATCCGTAAAGCCTTGAGTACACTCTTACCATGGCCTTTTTTATTGCAACAAAAAAAACATTTCTGCTTAATCTCTATCTTTGATTTTTCAGGGAATCCATAAGATTATGACAACTCTTCAGTTTAGACCAGAATAAGAGTTCACTGCCCTTGCACAGCACCTCTCTCCAATCAATTTAATTCTCCTTGAACTCATATCATATTGAAATCTCCCCCAAAGTCCAGGAAGTCTTAGGCAGGGAATGAACCACAGTTCCACAAAAGACGTCTTTCTCTATAGTCATTAGGGGCATAAATATACTCATCCTTCTTAATTACAACCATCTAGTAGAAGGAGAAGACTCACTGTCATCAACAAAAGGGGCCCACTTGGCATCAACGAGAATAGCAAATTCACCTTTGCCTTTATCATGAAGGCAATGAAAGGCGTTATAATTCTTCCAAACAGAAGTTTATAATGCAATCTAATTTGAAACCCATTGCATTAATTTCTTGTAAGCAGAGTAAATCCAAATTAGATCTATTATTACAGTAGGATATAAGTATATATTTTCTGTCAGCGGATTCAAGTCCCCTGACATTGCAGCGGGTATACTTTATAATCATTTGGAGGTTTCCAAATAAGCCCCAGGCTTCTAGTAGTAATCTATTGGCAGTTTTTCATCTTTTCTTTTTTTTCAGCAGATTTCTTCCCATTTGAACCTTGATCCCCTTGTTTCCACTTTTTCAAATCCTTTTTAGTTTAATCAATTTTCGTAGCACCTCCAGAAAGTAGGGAATTTTACAATTTATAGAATTATTGGTAAAAATAGTTCTATGTTCAGGATCCCCATAAGATCCATTGTTCAGCAGCAAATTTTTTTTTTCACTCTCTTCTTTGTCTATATATTTTGTAAAGTTAGTTGTTAAGCATTTTTCAACAGGTCTTTCAGGCTCTTCCCTGATATCAACTGCTTTATTTTCTTGTTAACAACAACGAAGTCTATTTTACAGTCTGCTACACAAGGCCTAAAGCAATAGATTGTTCAATCCTATGAGATTTTCACAATCCATTCGAATATTGCTAATAACTTCTGGATTTGATTGTGTAACAGTTTTTTTTATCATGAATAGATTGTTGTTTTAGCTGGAAATGAGAAGAAGATTACGATGCAGGCTGCCCCAAGATGAAACAAATCAAATTATAAGTTATAACTACACCTGCCCACATTGCACATTGCGCTGCTAGAGCTAAAGCATGTCTGGCACAAAATGAGAAGAAAGTTGCTATGCATCTTGAATCCCATGTAGTGCACTCCTTAATGAAATCTATTCAATAAAGGGAAGAACACAGAAAACAGATTGACCAGTGGACTTCAAGCATTTCTGCTGTAAAATACAATTAAAATTTTAGGAATACTGTATTACATATAGAATTATGGATATACTGTTACAATTTATATAGAATTATATTCAGTTCATATATAATTTTATTTATAATTAGACATGTTTTAGTGTTTTAAGGACAATTTTTATTAAATAACTGTCAAATTTATGCCCTCCGAGAACCATTGAAGCTTAAGGTTATGCTATCATTTTCTCTCAATTTTTCAATATATATCATTTTTGATGTGTTGGTGTTTTTCTTTTGGTTGACAGGATATGGAGTCGGATGAGGGTCCTACTCAACAAGAAGATCCATTGCCGGCAGCAGACCTCCAACCAAACCAATCTCTGCTCACAAGTAGGATTAAATCTTTTATCCATGCTGCAATGACATTGGTAGGATGGTTGCCGAGAGGTCAGGAGGAGGAACGGATCGTTGTTCTGGGTGCCGCCAGTGCTTTCAGCCGGGAGTCTGTGGAACCTGATATGATTTTGGTGAGAGAGTACATATTCTTGTAACCTTCAATATTTTTTAGCAAATTTGGTCAATGTCTTTAATTTTTTCTCTGTTTGACCTCTTAAAGATCAAGCAGCAAAGTTGTCGATTCCCTCCTCCAGTTTCTGGTTTATTTAAAATTTGTTTTGAAAAAGAGCAAGACTTGAATGGTACTTATTTTCTCAGGGATTAAATTTAATATTTAATGCAATTTTTTTTCCTTTAAAAACATGATAATAATCATTTAAGTTTTCAAAATTTTTGACAGATTATGTTTTTTGTAAAATAATTAAAATGACCAAATCTCTATGGAATTTTTTATATGACAAAGGTGATGGTCAAATCCCAAGCCCTATTTCACCATTCATTTCAGTTAATTTATTTTAGAATAGAAAATGAATTACTTGATATCATTAAATCTATGTATCTTTAAAACAATTTATTTGTTCTTTTGAGGACAGATTGGCGTGCCCATTAAAGTAATAGCAAGAGAACAACCTGTCACAAGCATGAGTAAATCTGCTATTCAAGTAGCAATGGCAGTGGCATTAGTGGGAGCAAGCTTCACTGTCATGCTGGCTGTGCCTGGAGGTGTGAATGACTCAGGAACTGCTGTTCTGGGTGACACCATTGCACTCAATGTATTCTTTGTCATGGACACTTTAGCTTTGCATGCTTCATTGACAGTTGGTATGATGGTGGCCACTATGTCGCAAATATCTTCAAAGGTTGAGTACCTCATCTGCATCACTTTATGGGTAGCTGCAGTGTGCTTCATTTTGGCTTTTCATGCTGCGGCATATGTGGTGATGTTTCCAGACCTTAGGTGGATCGTGCTAATTTCTGGTGGTATAGTTGCCATACCGTTGGCACTGCTATCAATATTTCATCTTTCCACTATGTTCTACTGAGTTTTTGGGACCAGTACAGCAGGGAACAGAGACGCTTTTCTAGAATTAACCAATTAATTTTTCTAATCTTACATTTGAATGATTTTCACATACGTACATGGTACTGTAATATTTTAACTTCAATATTTTATTCACAAATGATTTCTTCTATTTTTGTAATTTTCATGTGTATAGTGTTGTGATAATTGACATAAATATGTTATTTACATGTAATCCTCTTTTTCTTTTGTTTGTAAATTGCAACCATGAGGATTGCTCCCTTTAGATTGATAACAAACAAAAATTACCCATGTAATGTGTAGCCTCACTGCCCTTGCTTTTAATTTCTGTGCATTTTTTGCCAGTTTATACTAAACCTGGCGATACACTACTCCTTTTGTTGAAATGTGCCTGCAAGCTAGAACAGAGGAGGAACCATTGCTGTATACTAAAGGAAACCAGTCCATATTCTCACCTCAAGTTGAGTCTATTGAAGTCTACAGGTATGGGAAGCCCGTTCCCATATCTTGCCACAAGGTTACCTAGGAACTGTCGTCTCACCAACCCCTTAGCAAGGTGTTTTATAACCTCATTCATTTCCGCTATGTTGAGGAGGGGGGCCACAAACATAGATGCGATGTTTGAATTGTCTCCATACCAAATGTTTGCCCTCAAAATATTCTCATTGAGCACCCATTGAACTATGGAGTGCATTGAACTATTGTCTATGCTTGTTATCATCCCAATAAATGCCATTTGTCTCTGGTATGAGGTGAATCAAACATGTGTGGCCATATTTGGTAGGCAAAGACTGGGTATTGAATATTGTATACATCGATCTTTGAAACTCCTGAATAAATAAACTCAATGCCTTGACATAAGAAACATTGTAGTCTATGCTTGTTATCATCCCAATAAATGCCATTTGTCTCTGGTATGAGGTGAATCAAACATGTGTGTCCATATTTGGTAGGCAATGATTGGGTACTGAATATTGTATACATCGATCTTTGAAACTCCTGAATAAATAAACTTTGATATGCGGGTTACATACGTAGCAGCTGAGGTGGGTGCATCTCTCTGAATGATTTACTTGGGTGGCATCCTATGGCTTGCTGTCGAAGTTAAAAAGCCCCTCATTGTGCATGGTGAAATGATTGCTTTGTATGACCCTACTTTATGTTGCTTTCAACTCATGATTCTTCTTTGATAGTTCGTAGATTATCTCCACATCCCTTCCAATGGCTGAGTTGGCTGAGTTGGTATAACTTAGTTACGTTCTATTAATTCCCTTTGGATAGCTTCAAACATTGTTTAAGTTGTCAGTTGTGGAGGGAATTCAACCTGATGGCATTCATTATTAAAGTCAAGTCCCTTTTAATAACCGCATTTTGCAGTTTGAAATTCAACATTTTTGCAGCCCTAGTAAGAGTGCTTGAGGCTCTGCATTTTTATTTGTCCCATTGTTGGAGACGCTTGGAGGTTTTGCAGATTAAATTCTCATTGTAATCTTGGATAATGCATCCCACCGCAGATGGATCAGGATTCAGTATTGCCTTTCAAAGCACCATCAAAATTCAACCCAGGATGTAGACAGTTCTTATTTCCTGTCTGTTCTTCTTAAAATGGTCTCAACACCCCCGGTCCAATTAACAATTAACGGAAGAAGTTCACAAATAATTCTTAAATAAAATATATATTGTAGTACAATTATTATATACAACTCAGTTAATGATAAAAAAGTGAGGAGATATAGTGTGATGAAGTAAATAAGGGTTGTTTTCATCCATATATAATTTGGAAAAAAGGTAGGTTCAACGGTTTATTTAGAAAATCTTGGATGATATCTACTCAATATCCTAATAGCCCGTGGTAATCTATAGTTAAAATTATTAAAGCATTTTTAAAGTTGTGTGTGTCATTCTTTGGCTTCATATCGATGAAAAATTTCATTCACTTTTTTGGCGATTCCATCAAGACAAGAACAGTTTTCAGGAATTCAACTCTTTTGGTAGCCTTTCAACACCTGTGGAGCATTGAAGTAGGTTGAGTTGTAAAGACAAAAGGCAACTAGTTCACCTTTTTGCTTCTAGCATGAAGCCCGTTGAAATCTGTACGAGTGGGAACACTAGTGCATTATAGGCAATGCCCAAAATCTCATTAAGACCACGCATAAATTGTTTTTTAGCTACAACCAAAATCTTGACTGTATCTTTGAGCTCCCCTAGGTCTGAGAACACAACTTGGTTGATATATTGAAATTTACTCTGTATTTGTGCCTGAAACAAGACATTCTTCTCCTGACACCCAATGAACAACAAACAGAATCAACCCACTCTGAGTCTTGAAAGCTCGTTGCAATTACTTTTTTGTTACCTTCCCAGAAATGCTATAAGCTAGGATGGAATTAATTCTCAGACGAACAGAGAGGAGAGATAAAGGAATTAAACCTGGTTACAATGTCAACCTTCAATTCTTGTCGTTAATAGTTATCCATATCATCCTTAAGATATAAGGAAGATTTTGTTGCGGGTAATGAATTGCCAAATGTGGCTAGTTTTACGGTTTCGTTCCTATCTATAACTGATTCAAGTGAGTCAACTACACATTGGCTTTTCTATAGACATGATTCATGGTATAGTTTTCGCATTCCTCAAGTAAAGCAAATTTCGAGTAAGGAAGGGGCATCGTAGAAATTAATATAAAATTTACATTCATTTAGATATCAAATTTAATAATCTAATAAAGTAATATATATAATAAGAGAAAAAATATTAAACTTGGGTAATTACGTAACCTATCTTGCAAATCGAATAAATATAGCTGCTTGGTTTCGTTTATCTGTCTTGGAGTGTCGAGGTATATTGGGGTATCAGGAATGTCAAAAGTTTGATATCAAGTGTTTGGGTATCGAAGTTCGGGAAAAGTACCATATAGACTTTTGTTTATCGATGGTTGATGGTTAGTGTTGGGTTGACGTGTCATCTTTTGTTAAGAGTTTTAAAGCTAATCAATTTGACATGAATATAAGCAAAGCTCTCAAATTCAAATGTCTACCACGAGATATTATGCATCCCAATCAATCATCACAGTCGTCTTAAGGTTCCTCGGTTGGGTTGCATTGGCCCTTGATTTTGGTTTGATCTCGTTTCATTTTAAATTGTTTGGGCGTTGCTATTCACTTCCTGTTGATTGTTCGGTGCGCTTTAATCCCTTCCTTGTAGGGTTTTCCCCTTATAGGTTCTTTGGTGTAGCTTTTTGGTCTCTCTATGTGTTTCCTGAGTTATAGTGTGAATTTATTTGTCTATAATGGTTTTGTTTGCCTCTGTTTGTTTTCATGGTTGCAAGGGGTTGATCGCATGTGATAGATGTTTATGAGCCATTTTTTTTCAACAAATCCATTTCTTAGATTAAAGAACAATTTTTTCTTGCTTCTGATTTATTACCATAGGACAGAAACTCTTGGGTTTTGGTGGATTGAATGAAAATCCAATTCATTTTTGGGGTGGATTCATATCAGGATTCACATTAAAGCATCAATGCAAATTCGAGGTACGAGTATGTTTAAGTTTTGAGGGATTTTAATAATTACGATATTGCTATTAGGGTTGAATTGTGTAGTTTTTGAGTCAAACTCATTGACCCATGTTTCATATTGGATTTTAATAATATTAGAATACCCTTTATGGAGGGGTTCGAAGATACTATTTTATATTGTTGAATCAATTTATGAAGTTTTGATGAAAAGAGAGTTTCTTAAATGATATGAAATTATGATGCAAAGTATTGAATGTAAGGGGCTGTTGTCTCGGGGAGGTCGGTAGGCTTCTGGGGTTGTAAGTCCCTTGTTATTTTACAAATGGTTAATGCCAAGCTACAATTGTGTGAGAACTGGACGAAAAACTTATATAGGGGGAAGCAGAGTACCCCGCCGTTCATGAGAGAACGTTTCTACAGTGTGCTTTACTTTCCCAGGCAAAGGTTCATGGTGGAGGAATCCAAGGAGGACCAAAACAACATTCCAGTGAGCAAAGGTGTTCAGAGCGATTGCAAAGCAGAGGTAGATGCAGCAACAGAGAAGTAGTGAGACTTGGAGTCCCCGTTCAGGGAGGGGGACTGGGTCATGTGCTGGGTAAGACGTCGCGGGCTCACGAGAGAGTCAGTGGTGCACCAGGTTGAGTTCTGAAGGAGACAGAGTCTTTGTGGATCGGAAGTCTATGTGAGAAGCTACAGCCAGGGGCGAGGTGCAGTGGTATCTGTACCGGTGTTTCAAGAGTGGACGCGGATCCAGGGGTGGGAACTTATAATCGGGTGCTTGGGAAGTACTTGGGGTAGTGACCAACGACATAGTTGGAATTGTTTGTAGATCGGGCCAAGGGCCATTTCTTTAGATCAATAAAGCTATCTTATTGCCCCAACATTGTGTTCATTGTGTAAGGATTCCGTTGTGCAAGTTTGTACGTGTTGTGCAAGTGTGTGTGTGCAGGTTCTGAAGCTTGGGAGTGCTTACAGGCATAGTCCGAGTTCCTGGATCTCACAGACAAGTACCTAAAAGATTGTCGGTGCCGCACGGGTAAATCTAGCCCCGCCCCGTGGCAGTTGGTATTAGAGCACAAGGTTTTTGATACCCCCAAGCTAGCACACTCAAAGACAATTCAGTTTTTCAGCAGTAATGGCCAAGGGCAGGGATGTTGATAGGGAGTCAAAAGGAGAGCAGGGCTCACCCCGTGTTCACGTCACTGAGAGGTCCAAGACAATAAAAAGGCTTCTTGAGGTGAGCAACCGTTTGGAGTCTTTGGAAGATGCGGTGTTGCCAAGGCGCACAGAGATTGCAGAAGGACGATTGGACTTAGCTGAAGGAGATATCAAGGATCTCCAGGCCTTGTATGGACAAGAACAACAAGAACGAGTTAGACTCGAAGACGAGTTGAAGAAGGCTTTTCTAGAGATCGAGTTTGTCAAGAGTTGTGTTTCTCAAGGAGGGATTACCAAGGGAGCAAGAGTGACACCACCTAAAACGTATGAGGGTGATCGAGATGATAAGATCATGGAGAATTTCTTCTTTGACATGGGATGTTACCTGAAATCCATGAGGGGATTGACAGACAAAGAAAAGGTGGAGACGCCACATGATTCCTCATTGGAGCAGCTAAGCTTTGGTGGAGGGCCAAACTTCAAGACATGGAGGCTGGTAGGCCGGTAGTCAAGGTAGACACATGGGATGAGTTGCGGGACGCACTCAAGGAGCAATTCAAGCCAGAGAATGTAGGCTGGACCTCCTTCAAACATCTTTCAGACCTGAAGCAAACAAGGAAGATCAGAGATTACATCAAAGCTTTTCGGGTCCTTATGTCGGAATTTCCAAATATGGATCAAGATCTTAAGTTGTATCACTTCTTGAAAGGTTTGGCACCGTGGGCTCAGAACGAGCTCCAAAAGCTGAAGGTTCCAAATGTCGAGGAGGCCATTTCAGTCGCGGATCGACTGGTTGACTACAAGGATTTGCCGAAGGCACAGGGTTGCACAAGGTGCTTTGGGCGGATCTAATCCGTCGAGAAAAGACAAGAAGCAATTCCAACCCAAGGATGATGGAAAGTCTAAGGTAAAGGGGGACTCTTCTAGCAGCAAACAGAGTGGAACAGAAAAGTCCTCAAATGGTAAAGGTTCCAGCAAAGGTTTGAAAGATGTCGAGTCAAAGAGTGACAAGAGAGGGCGTGGGTGTTTCATCTGTGGAGGCTTAGAACATTGGGTGAGAGAATGTCTGCAACGACAGAGGTTGAACTCTACACAGATGGCAGCAGACCAGGATGGTCAGATTGCAGCGATGGGTGTGATCCAACGTTTGGGTGCAGTCAATGCCATCGAGCAACCTAGGGCTACGATTGCCGAACCTGAGAACTGAAACAAGTTGTGTTACGTGGAGGCCCAGATGAGTGAGAAGTACACAATGGCTATGGTGGATACAAGAGCCACTCATAGCTTTATCTCAGCCGGGAGAGCTCGAGATCTGGGGTTGAAGGTGCAAGCTGATGCATACTCTTTCAAGGCGGTGAATTTCCCGTTCAAAAAGATACATGGTATTGTCTGGGACATGCCACTGCAAGTCGGCTCGTGGCAGGGTTGCATGGATCTGACAGTGATCGAAATGGATGATTTTGAGTTGATTTTGGGTAAGAAGTTCTTGAAGATCGACAAGGTTGCGGTGATACCTCACCTGGATTCGTTGGTGTTTTTAGATCCGAAGCAGACTTGGTGAAGATGACAGAGAGGCGACAGTTTGGGAAGGCTCCGATGATTTCAACATTGGGAATGAAAAAGGCGGCCAAGAAGCATGGTAAGGAACCGATGTTTCTAGCATCACTACTTGGAGGTTGGGATGAACTTGAGGATGTGCAGGAGACACCCATTCCACCTGAAGTAGAGGAAGTCATTTCGGAGTTTGAGGACACTATGCTAGTCAAGCTACTCGCTCAACTCCCAAAGAGGAGAACCGTAGATCACAAGATTGAAATGGTACCAGGGGCGAGATGATAGAACTGAAGAGGCAGTTGGAGGAGCTGCTTGAGGCGGGTTACATCAAGCCATCCTGTTCTCCGTATGGGGCGCCCGTGTTGTTCCAAAAGAAGACAAATGGAACATTGAGGTTATGTATCGACTTTAGGGCCCTAAACAAGTTGACCATAAAAAATAAGTACCCCCTTCCTCTTATTGCTGAAAAGGTTGCATGTGTGACCAGGTATGGGTCATACGAGTTCATGGTGATGCCGTTTGGGCTATGCAATGCACTCGCAACATTTTGTACACTTATGAACGATGTGTTTTGACCTCTGTTGGATAAGTCTGTGGTGGTGTATTTGGATGATATACTAGTGTATAGTAAGAACATGGAGGAGCACAAGCAACACTTGGCAGAAGTATTTTAGTTAATCTGAGAGAACAAGCTATTTGTCAAGAGGGAGAAATGTGCGTGTGCTCAGGAAGAGGTGCACTTCTTGGGGCACATCATTGGAAAAGGTTTCATTTGTCCAGATCGAGAGAAACTAAGAGCAATCCAGTATTGCGAACCCTTATAGAATATTTATGAAGTGAGGTCATTTCTTGGTTTGGCGAATTACTATAGGAGGTTTGTTGAAGGGTTTACTAGATGTGCTGCGCCCTTAACAGAACTTCTAAAGGAGGACCAGAAGTGGAAGTGGTCAGACAAGTGTCAAACAACCTTCGAGGCACTCAAGGAGAGACTCACATCGGCGCCAGTGTTGGCATTGCCTGATTTCACGAGGCCATTTGAGGTTCAAAGCGATGCTTCAGACTTTGCAGTTGGAGGGGTGTTGATGCAATATGGACATCCAGTGGCTTATGAGTCGAGAAAGTTGCAGGATAGGGAGAGGAATTACCCTGCCCATGAGAAGGAAATGACTGGGATCGTTCATTGTCTTCGAACTTAGGCATTATCTCTTGGGAACACAGTTTGTGGTGAAGATAGATGATGTTTCCTCAACTTATTTCAAGACTCAGGCGAAGCTCACTCCAAAGCAAGCCAGGTGACGAGTTCTTAGTAGAGTTTGATTTTGAGATTCTCTACAACCCAGGAAAGAAGAATGTTGTAGCAGATGCTCTAAGTAGGAAGGGACAATTAGTTGCTATTGAAGGGGACTAGGAGGCACGACTCGGGGCTAGCCGAGTGGAACTATCTAGCGAGGTGTTGGAGTCTATCAAGGAAGGATACTTGATGGATGTTCAAGCAGCGGAGCTGTACAAACAGGCTAAGGAGGGTAGGACTCAGAAGTTCAGCATCAAGGATGGGTTGTTGTTGTTGTTCTCAACGAATGTCATGATAGTCTGTGGGTAGGCCATCCGGGACATAAGAGAACCCTTGCATTGGTTGAGAGAGGCTTCTACTGGCAGCACATGAGGAAAGATGTGGATGAGTATGTCAGGAGTTGTCTCATATGTCAACAGGATAAGGCGGTAACAAAGCCTCCGGGAGGATTGTTGCAGCCCTTACCCGTACCAGTGAGACCGTGGGCAAGCGTGAGTATGGACTTCATCACAGGGTTGTTGGAAGTGGATGAGTACAATAGTATCATGGTCGTGGTTGAGAGGTTCTCGAAGTATGTTGTTTTTGTACTATGCAAGGCACCGTGCAAAGCTGAGGACGTTGCCGACTACTTCTTCAGGAATGTTGTGAAGTATTGGGGTGTTCCGCTGAGTATCATTAGTGATAGGGATGCTCGCTTTACCAACAATTTCTGGAAGGAGATGTTCAAGCTAATTGGGACAAAGCTGCTCATGTCGACGAGTCATCACCCAGAGACAGATGGTCAGACTGAGAGGATCAATGGGATTCTGGAGGACTATCTTAGGCACTTTGTTTGGTCATACCAATCCAACTGGCCAAAGTTGTTGGACCCAACGCAGTTTAGCTACAACATGCAGAAGAGTGCATCGAGTCAATACTCACCTTTTGAATTGGCTACAGGTCAACAACCACTGACGGTTTTGAGTGGATATGTTGGGGACTGTCCGGATGCAAAAGATAGGTTGAAGGAGTGGCAAGATCGAGTGGATCATGTGATGCATAACTTGGTCAAGGCCGCAGAAAGAATGAAGCATTATGCGGACTCAGGGAGGAGCAATGTAGAGTTCAAGAACATATTGGGTGTGAAGTTACATGAGAAAAATTTAGAAAGAGCAGATGCAAAAGAGATTGATAAAATTAACATGCTCCTGGCAAACCATCAGTGTGGAGGATTGGTTGTCAAGTTCCATTCTGTCTTTTGTTGGTCTTTCAAAGAATAGTTAAAAGAGATATAAAGGAAAGAAATCAATAGCTTCCATAGACATCACCAGTGATTAGATCAGATCAAATGAGAACTTCTAATTGTGCAACTAAATACTTTATTAATAGTTTAATAAACTATTATTACAATCATATATACACAAAACTTATTATTATTCATTCTAAAGAGAGAGCAATAGTATAGATAGGGAAAGGCCTGTGTAAATAACACTAGCATTAAAAAAGCAAGTTCACAAGTCCAAAGGAGTAGTTTTAATGTATAGATTATGGTCATCACCTGCACTACCTGCAATACCCTGATCATGTCCACCAGGTTGATGAGGACAAATGAAATTCTGTAAAAACAACATGTACATATTTTAGTTAGTGACATAAAAGAGTATAAAATAGAAACAATTATTGAACTTTTGTTATAATTAAAACTTTCATTACTTCTTACTTGCATGTTTTTTGTTGCTTGCATCAATTGATCCAGCCTATCTTTTATCTCATCAGTCTGAGGGTTCGTGCATACCAAAGCAACAATCTCTTTATTAATTTTTGTGATAGACATTTTTATCACTTCTATAGGGTTTGTGGAAATTGCGTGGTCCTCATCGCTTAATACTGTGCTGAGGTGTTGATGTAAGGGAGGTTCCTTTCCCTTTCCTCGAACATCCGTCTATGACAAGTATATTATTAACACTATCAAATTTACTCCAACACACTCAAGAAAATAACATAATAATGTAATAGTTTGCTTCTATCTAATTTGTACAATTAGAATGAGGTTTACCTGCTCGGTAGAAGTGTCAGGACCTACATCCATGTCTGTGCTATGTGGCGGATCCAGGTCACCTTGTGACAAAGAAAATATAAACACATTAGCGAAACGAAAGGAAAGTGGCCAAAGTCCGTCATGTGGGAGAGATGAAAAGTTCGCCCAAAAGGGGTGAATGAAGATGCCTGACTTCCAGAGTCCGCCCTCCAAAGAATCAAGCTCTATAAACTCCGCCCTATGGATGATGGAGAAGGTCATGTTCCTCTAAAAGTTCGCCCTCTAAAGTGCAAATGTAGGAGAAAGTCTGCCCAAGCAAAGTGGTGTTTGGCCTTCCCAAAACTCTGCCCAAGTTGGACTCCAAAGTCTGCCCTCCAAAGGATCATGCCGCTACAAACTCCGCCCTATGGATGATGGAGAAGGTCATGAACTCTAGAAGGTCCGCCTTCCAAGGTCTCCAAAACCTCCAAAACTCCGCCCAAGGTCATGAAGTTCAAGAAGTCCACCCAAGGTACAAAGGCAATGGTCATGTTCCTCAAAAACTCCGCCCTATGTTTCAAAGACTTGTTCCATGAGTTTCAAAAACTCCGCCCTATGTATGAAAGAGTTGTTTCATGAACTTTGTAAAGCCCGCCCTTGGAAGTATTAATGAAGAGGATTGTGTGGTGTCACAAACTCTCTAAACTCCGCCCTAAAAGATGAACACGTGTGGTGTCATGAGTTGGTTGAAGTCCACCCTACCGATGAAAGATCAAACAAACTCCAAAGTATGCCTTGAAAATGATCAGATCATGGTAAGATCAAGCGTTAAGTTGAAGAGGAGTTCAAGTTCAAGATGAAATGATCAGATTTTGGTTAAGTATGAATGAATATGAAGTATGGTACCTTGTCTTGTTCCACCAATCTTCCGAAGTCCGCCCTATGCTGGAGTGTGGTGCCTTGTTTAGTTCCCCAACTTGAAATAAGTCTGCCCAAGTAAGATACTTGCTAAAATGGAAGATAAGAAGATGATGTCAACAAAATCCATCATCCAAGTTTGAATTGATTGCGGATTTGGAAAGTTTTGAAAGAAGAATATAGAAGATTGAGTTTGATTTGCAAACTAAAGACCAAATTGGAAACATTCTCTGCAGACTCAAAAGACTAGGGAAGGATTAGAAACAAGTTTTGAAGAGATTTTTTGAGTTTCTAATTATAAAATCAAACCCTCATACAAATGTTTCATTCACTCTCTCATTTTTATACACGAGGTTCGAATTTCTTGAGAAAGTTGAGAGCAATTAAGAGAGGTTTTCTGTAGGTAAAGAACATTTTGAGAGTAAGTTTTAAGAGTTTTGCAAGTTGAAAGAAGATCTTAAGGGTGATTCCAAGTATAAGTTTGAGATTTTCAACCATTTTCAACACGTTCACATGTAGATTGAAGGAGATTCTTGACTGTTTTGCAGAGAAAATCCACATATTTTCTAAAAACTTGAAGGTGATAGGAGTAATCAAAGTCAAATTTCACTCCCGAACCTTCAAATCGGAGTGTTCGTAGCTCTTTGAAAGCTAAAAGTGTTGAGAAAGTGGAGAATGAGAGCATACTTTGCCATCAAACCTTCAATGTTTGCCTTCAAAGTTAGAATCTTGACTTAATTTTCTTTTGGTTTTGCAAGTTTTGGATGATGGCTGAACAAGACGAATGTCTAAAAAGATGAACTTTAGATGATATCAATTTATACTCGCGAGGAGTTATCTAGAGCTTTTTACCCTCCCCTACGAAACATAAATTGGCAGCTGAAGACGGGACGATCGTAAGAAAACACAAGTGGAGTCTCAGGCCAAATTCAGAGTTGAAGACAGGACCACGAGCAAGGTTTGCTCGAGGATAAAGATGGCCAAAATTTGGCCAAGTATGAGAAAGACTTCGTAAAGGAATTCTTCTCCGAATCTCAAGGCATCAAAAAAGGAAATTTCTTAGACGGCGAAAATAATTTCCAACTTCTTGAAGTATTTCATCTTTTGAAAAATTACAAAAACAAGCTCCCAATTAGGACTAGATGGTGACAAGAAGAATCAAATTTTCCTACTTAGACAATTTCTTCAAACAAATTGGAGAATTCAAGGAAGACATCCAACACGTTGAGGTGGCACCTCATCATCTTCCAACCAATCATATTGTTCCAAGTTAGCATGTCTAGGTTCAATGAACCCGACCTATCCAGAAGCTTCTAGAAGGGCACACTTCACAATACAACAACCTTGTATTTTTATTGTTGGTTCATATTTAGCAAGAAGGACAAGTGTCCCCAAATGTAATTTTCTCATTGGTCGAGGGGTAGCTAGTTTTGGGAAACCCTAATTAGGGTTTCATCTTTCAATCTGGGCCCTTGATCACTGTTTGGGCTCAACCATTCATTATTTTCTGAAAAAGCTATATAAGGCCACCTCCTCTCATTTGAAGAGTGTGAGATTTTTGATATATTGTTTCGTGAAGGTCATTTTTCAAATAATATATTGCATGTGCGCTTTCTCTTAAGGCTTTGTAATCTCTGTTGTTTGAGTGATTAACATGGTTTCAATTTCCTCCACATTAATTAGAAGTTAATTTAGATTTGCTTTCAAGTTGTTAGAATTGAATGAAGGATTTGATAAGTATTAATTAATGGTGTATCTTTGCTCATAATTTTGGTGCATATGTTTCCATTGCATTGTGCAAAGTTTGTCTGAGGCTATCCCTTGTGTATGCCAACATTTCGATCATAAGCACAACCTGTTGAAGATTGCACCCGCTTTGTGTAGTTGTCCTTAGTTTGGTTTCTTGAGAACACCTAGTTAATACCGTCTCTAGAGTTCATAGGTTTAGATCAACTTTCTTAACCCTATCTCCTTTTTCCCCTTTGTTTGAAAGTCTAAGTCTTGAAAAATCACCCCCCCCCCCCCAAAAAAAAAAAAAAAAAAAACAAAAACAAAAGAGAAAGACCCTAAAATTGTTAAATCCATCTAAGTCCAGAAGCTTGAAAGAAATTCATAAATGTGAGACCCCCTTGAGATTTTTAGCATACACTACCCAAGTAGCTATCCCACTCAAGTCGCTTGTTCGCACATATAGACCTTGGAATCGACAGTGATTTTTCAGGAGAGGGTAGAATACCTTTGGGTATCTTATTCTAATGTTTGGCGGATGATAAAACGTACACCAAGAAGTCATGCCTAGAGGAGGTTGAGTTTGACTTTATTCATTTTTTTTGTGTTTGTTTGAACAAAGAAAAATGAGACTACAAGGAAAATAAATAGTAATCCAATAAATGCCTACATAGAAAGAATAATATTATAATATCAAATCATATTAAATAGGAACACACATAACAATTGGAATCGGTAGCTTACAAAACAAGAATCCAAATACTTGGAAGTATACGCCTAATTGATCCAAATAGCTCCCTAACCATAACAAAAAATATTAATTTTTTTTTTACAACCATATAGATGAAAATAGTATTGGATATGTCTAACAAAAAAGTAACTGATAAGGACATTTACATAAACTAGCACTTGGAAACACATCAAAATTGATACTTATGGAGCTTAGTGACTGACTTGCACATTTGATCTCTCCTTCATGAAGGTATTTCGTCTCATGCAATTGTCTATTATGTTTGCCACCATTTCTTTGACCAATCTTTAGTTGCGAGTTCATTAAAAAATGAGTTGGAATAGGACTTTCGAGTAAAACATCAAAGTATCTATTTCTTGATGCAAAATATTATTAGAAAAATTGTTTGGCATCTACTTTTCCATATATATAACAAAATGCATTGTCTGATAGTGTCTACAATCACATTATCACAAAGAGCAATACCAAAAATGACTTCCTTCCATCTCAAAGCATGATGAGAAACATCTGAAAAATTATTAGATATGAAATTCCATTTCTTTATAACTCTAGAATAACCCCAAAAACATGTTTTATGTCTTCACTTTGCTAACAAAATTGACATTTAGCTAAATGCAACCTTAGACATATTGTGGATTTCTCCGGGCGTAAATATCCTATTTTGCCGTGAGAATATTGATTGCATTTGTAAGGTATTATTTTGCATATATCCTTGCATATTTGGAGGCTTTGAGTTGAGGGTCTGAGATTTTATGCAAACCCACTTTTTTGGCATGAACTTGTGTTAGCTTCTTGGGAATGAGTATCTCTTTTTGGCATCGCTCCCTCCCTTTGGTGCAGCTCATTACCATCTGGTGTGAGTTCAAATACAATGGTTGCTTGAGATTTCATTGGACATGGCTTTAGGCTGGACATAACATTAAATTACTCCTCATTTGTAAGCCATCAATGATGTTGCTATATACACTAATACATTTGGACTAGATTTCCGACTGAGGTTTCCGATGGAGAAGGTATATTGTGGCCAAATTTGATTTTCTTATGAAAAAATGCCTGCATTTGTCGTAATTCCGATGACAATTTTCCATTCTATTTCGACGAAGAAGGCATTAGCAATGAGAATTCTCTTTTTTACAAAACAGTGCTCGAGTTCATCGTAATTCCGACGACGACGACCATTACTTAAAAAAGAAGAAGAGGGGAATTCATTTGTGCTTTGCAATCCCGCGTAGGCGTCCGTGGCGACTTCAACCCCCAAGAACATCAAACCCGTGTTGAAGGCATTTGTGGCATTGCTTGCAATCTCGCGCAGGAGGTAGATTCAAATTGCCCTAGTTTTTAATTTCATGTTGCAAAAAATATACATGTGGTGGTTAATTGCCCTAGTTTAAGCTTGTAAAACCATAGAACTGTGATTGAGGAGTGAGCATTCAATTTTGTAGCAGCAATCCCTTCCTCCTGTATACGTGCATGTTGATTGTTCACATGAGATCACATCTCTTTGTGGCATTGTATGAAACAATTCACGAGCCTTGTCCATGTTTCCACATTTTGCGTTCATGTCAAGCAGGGCATTTGCAAGTACAACACCTAACAAAATTCCTTTATCCGTTATGCTTTGATGGATGTCCATACACTGTTCCAAAGCTCCCATTTTTGCACATGCAGGGAGGATGCTGGCAAAGGTTGTGGAATTTGTCTTTATGCCTTCCAATTTCATTTGCTTGAAAGTGTCTAAAGCCTTTTCGACAAATCCATTTTGTGCATATCCAACAATCGTTGCAGTCCACGAGACAACATTTCTTTCAGGCATTCTATCAAACAGTTCACGTGCCTTGTCTAGGCTTCCACATTTTGCATACATGTCTACCAGGGTAGTTGCAACTACAACATTTGACAAAATTCCTCTATCCTTTATGCTTTGATGAATGTCCATACCTTGTTCCAAATCTCCCATTTTGGCACAGGCAGGGAGGATAGTAGCAATGGTCGTGGAATTTGGCTTTACACCTGCCGATTACATTTGCTTGAAAGTTTCTAAAGCCTTCTCAACAAATAAATTTTGTGCATATCTGTCAATCATTGCAGTCCAGGAAACCACATTTCTTTGAGGCAATCCGTCAAATAGTTCCCGTGCCTTGTCTATGCTTCCATATTGTGCATACATGCTAACAGAGTGGTTGCAACTACATCTGACAAAATTCCTCTATCTTTTATGCTTTGATGGATGTCCATACCCTGTTCCAAAGCTCCCATTTTGGCAAAGGCTGGGAGTACATTGGCAATCATAACTAAAGAAATGCAATGATCAGCTCCAAAGACATCAAACCACTACTAACAAAACCGAGAGTCTAAAATATGATAGGGAAGAGTGTGAGCTGTCCTGAAATAAAATATTTTATTTTCAATTTCAACTAAAACATAATTACTCAGCCATTTAATGTTATTAATAAGTGTTTAATTTATGAAAGAAATAAATGGTTGGCCACAAGTACATGAGTTACTAAATGCACACAAATAAGTGAATTTGATATTCAAAACTATCTACAATGAATTCAATTCTTGTCCATTAGTCATTTATGTTTGCAATAAGCATCTTTCTTAGTTTTTTTTTAATCTTTATTCATAGTTATGTGCATATTTCACATTCTATAATTAGGATATCAATTGCTATGGCTAAACACTAGCATGATGTTTGTGTTGTGGTATAGATGTGTGGAAACATAATTATGGGATTGTTATATTATAGAGATCATAAATCTAGATATCGCATATTAGTTCTAGCTCTTCTTGGATTGAGTCTAAAGTTGACATACAGTCATAAAACCATTATTAACAGATCTATCCATTTCTAGTAAAGACAATTGAGAAAGTCATTTTGATATTGAGTTTCTTATCTGTTTACCTATTGATCATTATTAAGCCATAATATTTAGGTCTATTTATCTCTCTTGCAAAACCTCTGTAAGTGTCCTAGATTGTCCCTACTACTCACTCTTCAATGAAATAGTGGAGTTCTAAAGATTTGTTGCACAAGATGGTGTTGAACATATCAACAAGGCTAGCATGGAAGGCATGTTCAAGCTTCCACTTGTACAACTTACAACAAATGATTTGTTGATAGAAGAAATTCTTGAAATAGGGATACAATCGAAAGACAAGTAATTACATACAAACCTCCTCAGTTGAAAGTAAAATCTATGTATAAAAAGAGTACATTGAATCCCAATCCATAAACACAATAGAGATACCGATGGAGACTTAATTGGATGTAGCATGTTGCACCAAAGTTGTTAAGAGTATGCTAAGCTAGTACATAATGTTTCCTAAAGCCACATTAGGATTTTACCCAGATCATTATCTACCAAAACTAACTATAGTAATCCTTTTGAGGATTCAATTCATGGTGCTAGATCTTCATTTAGTTCCACTTCTTGTTGGAGAAAAGAACAATTATTTCTTGAGGTAGATGAATATCCCATCAACAAAGGACAAGACCCTTTCTAGAATATAACAAATTCTACTCCAACAAAAGATCATGGGGGTTTCACTAGAGATATTGAATAAGAGATAGACTTCTACTGCTGCATTAAAAGCATTGGCATGTTCTTCATTTATTGATGTAAACTCTCTGTGACGCCACCACAACCAACAAAGGTGTAAAAAGTTGTTTGAAATGCATGGATTTTTAGGATTGTCCTTTGAGAAAACAAAATTAAAGTATGGAAGTAGGATTTGCCAGCTCCTGAGGGAATCTTGATGAAAAATAACTGTAAAATATTTGGGCGAGCTTATATGCAAAAACTCATGCTTCCTGATGGGTTTATGTACATAAATAAGCACAAATTAAGTGGTAAAGGGGCTTTTGGAAACAAGAGGGACAGAGAGGCAGTGTGGAATACCAGCGCATGACATGGGATGCCCTTCAGAAGAGTATCAATGGGTTAGTAAACAAGGTAAATGCATCTAACATTAAGAACATCATTCCAGAGTTGTTTGCAGAGAATCTCATCCATGGGAGGGATCTATTTTGTAGGTCTTGTATGAAATCCCAAATGGCATCCCCTAGATTTACAAATGTTTTTGCTACGTTGGTTGCTATGGTAAATACAAAATTTCCCGAAGTTGGCAATCTGCTTTTGTGAAGAATTATTTTGCAGCTTAAGAGGGCATACAAACGCAATGACAAGCACATGTTGATAGCAGCAACCAAATTCATAGCTCATTTAGTGAATCAACAAGTTGCACATGAGATCATTACCTTGTAAATTCTCACCCTTTTACTAGAGAACCCCATAGATGACAGTGTAGAGGTTGCTGTTGGGTTTGTGAAAGAATGTGGTTCTTTGTTGCAAGACGTTTCACCCAAAGGTCTTTATGGGATTTTTGAAATATTTAGAGGTATTCTCCATGAGGGGGAAATTGACAAATGAGTACAATGTTTAATTGAAGGCCTTTTTGCAATTCGCAAAGCTAAGTTCGAGGGTCATCCAAATGTGCGTCCAGATTAGTTAACACATGAAGTTTTCCTAGAAGATGAACTTGATCAAGGAGCTGGTTTGGATGTTTTCAAGCCAGATCTTGATTTCTTAGAGCACGAGGCAACCTATGAAAAACTGAAGAAAGATACCCTTGGAGATGCTTCTTCAGATGAAGCAGAAGGGGAGAATGATTCAGGTGATGATTCAGATGATGATGATGATGATGATGAAGAGGAAGGTGAGTAAGCACTAAGAATACAGGATGAGACAGAGACAAACTTGGTCAATTTAAGACGTACAATTTATTTGACAATCATGTCAAGTGTTGATTTTGAGGAAGCTGGTCATAAGATACTAAAGATCAAGCTTGAACCTGGTCAAGAGAGAACATACCTTCATTATTATGGTTTTCTTGGGCAAAGATTCTGTATGATCAATAAAATTTATGAGGAATTTTTGATAAGTGATACAAGGCGAGGTCGAGGGGCAACGCCCCGTGAGGCCAAAAATACTTTTATTATTCTCTAAAGGCGTCAAGTGTTATTTTTCTATTGGCCCACGTCCAATTAGGGTTACCCCTTAACCCCCCAAAAGTCACATGTTTTTTAAAAATTGCTTTTTTTGGTTAGCTTTGACGTGGGAAAGCAGGAGACGCTTGGGCGTCTCCCCGTTCATCGAGAGACATCTAGGCATCTCTCGAGAGATGGGGAGACGCCCATACATCTCCCAAGGAGACGCTCAGACGTCTCGACGTCTCCCTGGGAGACGTGGGGACACAAAGATGTCTCCGCGTCCTGACGGCGTCTCCCCGTTCATCGAGAGACGTCTGGGCGTCTCTTGAGAGATGGGGAGACGCCCATACATCTCCCAAGGAGACGCCCAGACGTCTCGACGTCTCCCTGGGAGACGCGGGGACACAAAGATGTCTCCGCGTCCCGACGACGCTTGGGTGGCAGTGGCGGGACGGTGAGGGACGCGCCCAAAAAGAACGTTTCTAACGGGGGGACACGCCCAAAAAGGGGGGGGGACGCGTCCCCGTGGAACACTCAAAAAATCAGAAGGAAAAAGAAAAGGAATTAAAAACCTTTCTAGTCAGTTATTCAAGGCTCCAGTAGACACCGTTTTCCTAGACTGTGACAAACAAACGAATCACTCCCAAGTGCTTTGGTTTTATAATAGATGATTATAAGATGCTACAATGTTGTCTTATGTATTTTAATAGCCACAGGTTTTAGAGTTCTGTACTTGACAGGTAATGGATAAACAGTGTTAGGAGGAGAAAATATTGAAGGCCAAGTGCAGATTGTGATAATACTAGATCAATGAATCCTGTTATTTATTGAGTATTTCTTGTTTTCCATGTTGTGTGATGTACCATAAGCAAACTAGAAATCTAAATTCAATAAGATGCTTTGTTCAATGATGATAATTTCTATTTTCTTACCTGTGAAGAAAGACCATGTCAGACAATATCAATGAACAACAAAATAAGGAGACAATTGGTAGATTGTGGTCTAACTTGAAAAGAACAGGTGATGGAAAATGTTATTGTCCGTGCAAAATTTGTAAGGGGTTAAAGACTAGAAGACTTCTAATCAAAACAATGAAGAAACATTGTAGGCTGCATGGTCACATTGAAGGTGGACATGATTATCATCCATTGGTAATTTTTTCATTATATCATTTTGACAATTTATATACATAATAAATCACGTGATGATGAGATCATGATCATGGTTTATTTATGTTTATCAATTTTATATAGGTCGAGCACCCCAGAGCACATGGTATGGATCAACACAACCGTGAGAATATGGTTTTCAAAGTGGACGAACATGGAGGTGTGAATATTGAAGCTAAAGATAATGATCCCATGGAAGATGACAATCATGAGCCAGAAAACACAATTGAAGATGATGGTACAAATACATTGATCCATGACTCATTTAGTACTCGTGCAACTGATCATGATGATGAAGATGACCTTGATGTTGTTCATGATGTCCCTCTACTTGAGAAGGCATCTGAGGCCCTTTACGAAGGCTCGTAGACAACTCTTCTCTCCGCTGTATTGTTGTTGGTGAAGTTGAAGGTTATAAATGGTTTATCCAACATGACAATGTCACGTATGTTAAGGTATGTCATATATGTCATAATAAACTATGAATCATGCTGTACCATTAATATTCTTTATTATAACAAATCATATTTTTTGGCTGTAGATTGATAGGTGAGTTTTTGTTACCACCATCAAATATTCTACCTTGCTCATACCGAGAATTATCTGCCGTTATGAAAGATATTGGAATGGAGTATCAAGCAATAGATGCTTGTCCCAATGATCATATTATATATCACAAACAACATGAATTTCTAACTGAATGCCTTGAATGTCATATCAGTAGATATCGAACAGATCAAATAACAAAAAGAGTTCCTTGCAAGGTTCTTCGCTATATTCCCATTATTCCACGTATGCAACGATTATTCAAGTGCACTAGCTTGGCACAATTTATGGATTACCATGCATGCAATAGAAGTCAAGATGACATTATTCAAATGCCTGTGGATGGTTCAACATTTATGGACATGGAGGAAAAGTGGCCACACTTTAAAGAAGAACCTCATAATCTCAGGCTTTCATTGGCAGCGGACGGTGTCAATCCATTTGGAGAGATGAGATCTGTTTACTCAGTGTGGCCTGTTTTTGTTATCAACAATAACATTCCTCCATGGATGTCAATAAAGAGGGAGCACGTAATGTTGGCAATGATTGTTCTAGGTATTTTATCATTTAAATATAGCCGTCTAAATTTAATTATAAATATTGTAGTAAAATGGTCATAATAATTATGTAATGTTTTTGTTCATTTGATTAGGTAAGTACCAAGTTAAAGATATGAATGTATATATCGAGCCTCTTATCGATGAGTTGCTGGAGTTATGGAATGGTGTCACTATGTATGACATCTCTAGACCAATAGGACAAAGACAATTTCAATTCCATGCGATGCTTCTATGGACAATACACGATGCCGTGGGGCTAACACATTTTTGTGGTATGTTATAGCGTTTAAGTTGTGCATGAACATTATAATTCAAAAAATTATCATATTTAATCCAATTATACATTATCTTGTAGGTCTTCAAACAAAGGGAAAATTTGCACGTCCTGTTTGTGGTCCAAAGATGAAATCTCGTCATTCAAAAAGTTTAGGAAAGCAGGTGTTTGATGAGTATAGGCACTTTCTCCACAAAAATCATAAGTATCGAAATACTGAAAAACATCTTTTCAATGGGAAAGAAGAGAATACATCAAAGCCATGAAGAATGACACCTCACTTGTGGAAGTTGGAATATAATAGAATTAATTGTCAAGGTAATGCCATTCCATCTATTGGTTTGTCATAAAGCATCTTTTCTATTTTGTTTTGTTTACTGATGATGTGATTGATGATCATGAAGGTCGTGAAGGCATAAATGACCACCTTCCTAAGGGACTAAAAAGTTATCTCCGATAATTTAGTAGGTTGCCCTACTACGAGCAGTTACAAATTGTTCATTTGTTTGATAGTATGCATATTGGAAAGAATATAACAGAGACAGTATAGAAAATATTGGATGGAAGGCGTGACAAAGAAAAAATTGTCAAAATATGTAGTGACATTCAAGATTCCAATCATGCAATGATAAATGCCATTCAATCAAATAGCCATGGAGACCAGATTAATATAAGTGAGCTTCCTTGGTTATTAACGAACCAACAAAGCAATGCTATAAAAGAAGTCATACGAAAAATTTGATTTCCCACAGGATTTGCTGCGAAGATAAACAATCTCATATCAAAGAAAAGTGAATTTGGGTCAGGTATGAAAACGCATGATTGGCATACCTTCATTAAGGTAATTCATGTTCTTGTGTTTTTAGTATGTATTTAAGTATTGCGTGTACGTGTACTTTTCATTATGTTACAAAAAAATGAAAAGATAATTTTATAATTGTTGCAGTACGTTCTACCTCTATCTCTCCCAGATGACTTCGACAACAATGTCAAACAAGTCATATATGATCTTGGAAAATACATGAGGTAAGTAGTGATATTTGTTTAGTTCGTTCTATAGATATTATATTTGCGATTTGTTTTACTTGTTATGTAATATATTTTTTTGCATCTTGAATACCTTGTAGGTGGTTGTCATGTAAAGAAATCCATAAAAACGATATAAAATATTGGAAGAGAAAAATTCCTCATTTAATGTGTGAAATGCAAAAGTGTCTACCTCCAGCTTTTTTCAATGCACAAGAACACTACCTCATACACCAAGTTGAGGAGATTGAATTGTGTGGACCTGTACACACTAGGTCAATGTGGATGGTTGAGAGGCACTTGAAATTTTTGAAGGCTTTGGTTCGACAAAGAGCACATCCTGAGGGTTCTATGGTGGAGGGATATATGGTATACCAGACTATGGTGTACATTTATGAATATCTTCCTAAGTTTGCAGCAAAGATCCACGTGGATTGCATTTGGGATCCCAACACCATTAACAAATTCGAAGGGAAGGGGAGTACTTGACGGGGAAAGGTAGATTGAGGAAAGTGAGAGGTAATTATAAGATGTTATTGTAGTTAAGTAATTCTTAATCTTCAAAATAAATCGATTGTAAGATGTCTATTTATTTTTTGTACAGTTGGTCGAGAGTGGGATGCACTACATTTGTATATTGCAAACAATCTTGATTGGATGACGGTATGGATTGAACGTTGTCAACATTCTGGACGCATGTTAACATTGGAAGGTGTGGCTTCATTGGTTAAAGAAGCACACCGTAATGGAGATTTCAATGTTACGCAAAGGGAAATTGATTTAGCATATGGTTTAAGAGATAAACAGGTACGTATAAATTTATTAATCACCCATATGTTTATCAACTCACAATGCAATAGATTTTACATGTTTGACATATCGCAGGTCAAACACCACAATGCTATGTGCTGCAATGGTCATAAATTTCGCATAAAAAAGTTGGATGACACGAAGAAAACTTGTGACTCTGGCATCACTGCAGTCTTTGAGGTGACAAATATTTCATCGAGAAATGACATTCATCCTCAACAGTCTCAAAATCGATACTATGGCATTTTGGATGATATACTTGAGTGTGACTTTAATTCCTTCAAATTAGTTTTGTTCGTCGTCAAATGGTATAGGCTACGATTGAATAAAAATGATCCTGATAGAACTATTATTGAACATGATAATGGTTTTATAATGCTAAATGCAAGGTCATTGGAACCAGTTGGGGATGAGCCTTATGTTCTTCCAAGCCAATGTGAGCAAGTATTTTACTTAGAGGTTCCACATAAACTGGGTTGGTCATTTGTTGTTAGACATGATCCAAGAGAAAGGTCGATAAAGTATAATGTGATGGAAGAAGAAGATACCGAAGAAGTAGAAGATGAAGTGGATGGTGATCATGATCGACAGTTTCTCAATGACGACGAAGAAGAAGAAGAAGAAGAAGAAGAAGAAGAAGAAGAAGAAGAAGAAGAAGAAGAAGAAGAAGATGATGATGATGATGATGGTGATGGTGATGGTGATGATGATGGCGGTGATGGTGATGATGATGGCGAAGATGTTGATGATGATGATGACGACGACGATGATGACGACGACGACGACGACGACGACGACGATGATGACGACGACGACGACGACGACGACGACGACGATGACGACGACGATGATGATGATGATGATGATGATGATGTTGGCAACGATGACCTTGATGTTCATGATGATGAAGAATGAAATGTATGAGGTATGCAATTAGTATATTATCTATTTAATATTGACTTCTTGATAGAATTTTTTTTTAACAAAATTAATTCATTATGTTTTGAATTCTAATGCCATTACATAATTAATTCATGATGCACCTTTTAATATGGAGATGGAGATAGGGAGAGACTATTCATGTGACAATTTTTAAACTGTGTTTATTTATGGAAATTGGATTGTTTATTAGCTATGTGATGGATGTTGATTTAAAATACATATGTGATGGATCACATGTTTATGATGATGCATGTGACATTTTTTTGAAATTTGTGTTTATTTATAGAACGTGGATTGTTTATGACCTATGTGATGGATGGTGATTTATGATACATATGTGATGGATTACATGTTTATGATGACACATGATATGTGATACTAATTGTGATGCTCAATTACATATATGATGACACATCATGTGATACTTTTGATGCTTATGATACGTATGTATTTATTGTTTATCAAATTACAAATGTAGTAATGCTTATGATGCTCAATTGATGGTGTTGATTTCAGGTATAGTCCCTGTGTGATGCTGTCACCCTTGGTGGGAACAAGTCGTTGACTACAGACATCGTCAACCATTTAGTTGAGGATCCTACATAGTCTACATTGTATAGGACCCTGAACCCCTTTGACGAGGATCCTGCATAGTCTGATGGATGGACATGTATAACTAGTCAATACACCCTATAGAAACAGTTTATTTTTTTAAAATTACTTGGAAAACAAACTTCCTCAGTTTTTCAAACCTCGACATTAGTAGCAAATCTAATACAATTATCAACACTTGAGGCCTCGGTTGGACTTATTCCAATTTTCATCCCAAAATCAACTTTAGGGCTGACTTCTTCATCAACATTACCCTCATTTGCAAAATTTCTCTCTCATTACCAATTAACTCTCTTATTTCATGGAGTACAGGTACCCCCAAATAGGTATTTGTTAGATCTGTCTTCGTCGAGTGAGGAAAATGCAGCAATAGAAAATGAAAGTGACACATGTAGTAGGTCTACAATAGGGAGATCAACAAGAGGTCAAAAGATTAGAAGAAAATTCAATAAACGTATGAAATTTTTCCTTGCTCAAGGGGGGTCATTTTCTTATGATGATGAGACCAAAGGCGACATTAAGGTGCCACTGAGGTACAAACATCTACAGAAACAATGGGTGCCCAAGGAACTTCCTCCAATAAACACCGATTTTTGTGTTAACGATAGGATATATCGCATAGCACCTTCATCGTTACATGGTTTAGGCTTATTTTCCATGGAGGACATAAAGGTCTATTACAATAGAGTTGCAGAATTGATGGAGTTTGTTGGACCTTGTTACAATTACAAACATTGGATGCAGATTGTTAAATATAAAAAAGTATGCGTAGGTATGCACTGTCAGCAAATTATATACAATAGAAAGATAATGATCAAAGTAAACGAGTGGCTGCATACATTAATGGTCAGCCAAAAGCAACAGGGAATATTGTAGGTTTTATAAATAGTACGCGACCTGGGTCAACTAATAAACAACCCAATTGCATATTTGAGGCGCGCGAGGGAAATCATGTATTTGTATGTGCGATAAAATCAATAAGTACAGGCGAAGAGCTTCTAATCAATTACAGTTTGAATCATATAGATAGAAACAAAGTTAATATCATGGGGGTGGTACGTACTATATACCATTTAAATTAACCAACCTCCAATTAATGAATCCAATATACCATTTTATTATGAAGTTTTTTTGCTAAGTCTATTGGTTTAATTTCGCTAACTATTTTTATATTTTTTCTTTGTCACAAGCTGACATGGATCCATCACATATCGCAGACAGAGATGTAGCTTGCGACACTTCTACCGAGCAGGTTAACCTCATTGTAATTGTACAAATTAGATAGAAGCAAACTGTTACACTATTATGTTCTTTTTTTAGTGATTTATACTAATTTTGTAATTTTTAATGATATTCTTGACATAGACGGATGTTCGGGGAAAGGGAAAGGGAGTTGTACTACCAGAGCACCTTTCTAGGGATGTGGAATCATTAGGGTTAAGCGATGATGACCCTGAAGATACCACATACCTTATGAAATTCTATAAAATGCCTCTTATAAAAATTAGAAAAGAGATTGTTGCTTTGGCAACCATGCATCCTATCATTGATGAGATACGAGAGAGGGTAGAATTATTGCTTCGGACAATATAAAACTTGCAATTTAGCAGTAATGAAAGCTTTAATTATAACAAAAGTTCAATAATGGTTTATATTCTATTCTCTTTTATGTCATTAACTAAAATATGTACGTATTGTTTTTACAACAATTTATCCGCCCTCATCAAAGTCGTTGCCACGATTAGGGTGTTGCAGGATCTTTAGGTGATGACGATTTTCTTGTATTATCACTTGCTTGGCTTATCACTCTGAGTACCCAAAACACATCATACTTGATACTGTCAATTTTCAAAATAAAGGTTCATCCTTTTTTACAATTCTTGCACTTTTCATATATTTAATGTTTGATATATTTAATGTATTATTCTTTAGGTGCTGTCAATGTTACTGTGCAAATGCCGCCGCCGCCTCATCAGAGGTTACCCTCACTTGTATTGCCAACTGTAATGTTGGCAACATGTAGCATGCAGACATCCTCTAGTGCACGTCATATTGGCCCGCCCACTGTTGGTAGATCCCTCTTTTGCTCCATCTTCTGTCATGTGTTTATTTTCCTTCAAGCATTCTTTCTTGAATTCTAATGCCATTTCATAGTGGATTCATTTTTTGCAGGAGGAGATGCACATGAGGATGTGCTAGAGGCAACTACTGCTGATAACATACCATCATTTCCTAGATCTTCTCGTATTGCTAGTACGGGAACATTGTAGGCCACATTGGTGGTGAGCGACGAAGAAATGATTCCCTTAAAGATACAAAAGGTTCCAGGTACTTTAAAATTATTATTATATATACTCTAATTGTAATTTACTTTATGATCACTCATTTTGGACTAATGATCCCATGAATTTTTTGTAGGCAATGATATTTTCTATAAACATCTTAGTGACATTGCATTGCAGATATTTGGGCCCACCATACGTAAAAGGTGGTACATCATATGTGAACTAGCCCTAATCCACTTTTGATTTCATATCATTGCTAGAATAGTTTTCCTTTGATCCATTTCTTGAAGTGTAATAAATGTAGCTTCAGTTCATTTCTGAATCTAACAGGTTTGTTTTTGCTTTAAAAGGTGGAATGACCAAGAAAAAAGGTTAAAAGATGAATTGACAAACCAAATGGTTGAGTGGTTTGGAAATGACACCTTTGACAAAACCAAGCTCCTTGAAAAAGCTGGCACATATCTAAAGTATGTGAGGGACCAATACAGGACCCATTTGGAGGGGAACCTAAAGTACGAGCGTCCCCCCATGATTTTAGAGAGGGAATGGAAGGACCTGATTTTGGATGCCAAGGAGAAAATTGAAAGGAAAAAGGAAATACACCAATAGACGCCAGAAGAAGGTACAAGATACTATTAAGAATGTAATTATGTACTAATTAATTACTCTTTATATTTATATAATCTAACATATTTCAAACTTTTTATAGACCGAGTGACACGTCAAAGGCAACCAAGGCAAGGCAAGAAAAGCACGGGCAACACAAACTCGGCTCTGGTGGTTACATAAAACTTGCTGCACAAATTGTAAGTATCTCATGTAAACAAAATATTGCATCAAAATATTAATAAATTGCAAACCTTTTTTTTTTAATCTAACAATGCAAGAAAAATTCACGGTACCAAGCAAAAATGTAGGGCTCTAAATTCAATAGAGTGCCCATAGAAGATGACAAGAGAATTGCCTACCAGCAAGGCTATTTAGCCATGGCTGATTGGCTACGAGAATTGAGTGGGCATACACAACATTCGAGTGCATCCGTCACACAGGTAAATATGCTAAATGGAAATTGTTTCAAATTGAATACTTTACCAATAATCTAATTGATGTTGAGTTCCAACATAAAGTGACTATATTTGTTTTAAATAAGCAAGCAATGATAACAATGTGCATGTCATTGGAATGCAACTTGCTAATTGTGAAACACCACCTGCACATGAAGGTCCAGATGTGCATCCTAGTAGTGGAGGTATTCATTTGCTATTCAAATTTATTTATTTAGCTATTAATACAATTAAACATCTTAATTTGTAATTAGAGTAGTAATTAATGTAACCATTTTTGTTAATATTTTAGAGCATGTAGTCGGTGGTGAGCAAGTGGAGCATGATCCGGGTACACAACATCAAGAATGTGATGTTCCCCACTCAGGTAAAGATGACCACTGTTATTGCTTTAAACAAATATAATTGCGATTGGTGTTCAACATTAATGTAACCTTTAGTATTTCAACTCCAGATGATCTAGAGGGTGTTCAGCATATTGAGGTTGAGGCTAAACAAAATGATGTGGCCCAATCAGGTAAAGAGCACAACAATTATGTTCTCTAAATTAATGAAATACTTGTAACAATAATAATTTTTTTTTTGAATTTAACCCATTTCTTTGTTATTGTAGAGGATCCCCTTTCGCTTTAGCGTCCTTGTCCTCAGTATAGGACTAGGCATACATCGAGATCACGAGCAGTTGGCGGAACATTTGCAGAGGGGGGAAATGATGAAGAAACCGATGTTCCACTTAGTCTTTTCATAGCTTCAAAGAAAAAAGAAAGAAAGAAATGATTGTAATCTAACTTATTTGATAATGACTGATTTTTATGTGTTAGTGAATGTAATTATGTGCTAATTCATGGTTATGGATGATATGTGTTAATTAATATTGATGAATGTTGCATGTTAATTAATGTTAATCAATGTTATGTGTTAATGAACATTACGTGATATTGACGAATGAATGCTATATTTAATTAATGGTAGAAAGAAAGAATGAATGAATGTTATAAGATGTTAATGGGGAATTTAGAGTGATGTTAGAAGGGGGGGGGGGAGGGGCCAAGTGAGGTTCCACCTTCACGTGGTTGGCCCTGTTAGGTAGATAATATTAAACTATTCTCGAAACCAAGCAAAACTCAACAAGATAACACACTTTTCAATATTTCATTATGTTGCACAGTTAATCTTATTGAATAATGAATATTGAATCTTAATTGCAGGGTCCAATAGAGCCAACTTGAACAACAACACCACAAGTTGTTGGGTATAATGAACTCCCATATTGTCTTGTCTGTACACAAACAATATGAGTTGCTTTTAGTGTTGATATCCAAGGTAGGACTGCAAAAGTTATGAATATGCCTCATCCTTGTAAGCTTTTTTATTACTTGTAAGTAATGAATATGCCTCATCCTTTTAAGTTTTTTTATTACTTGTAAGTCATGAATATTGCTCTTTAGTTGATTAAAATTAAATGAAAATCTTTAATGAATACACAAATCTATATATATGCAGGCGCACCATGGTTGAGATGGTCCAATTCCCTAGTCTCACTCTACGACTAAGCTCATGCCATATCTAAATCAAAGACATCTCAAATACATTGTCGGTGGAAAGCTGTAAAATGCCATTTTCATACATAAGCAAGACATACATAATTGGGCACAATCACCAAGAGAATGGTAAAAAGTGTGTTTGAGATTGTATCATTGATGCTTTTAAGGATTGTATCATGGATGTAAATCCTTGACTCATGATTGCTATAATACTTCTTTAGACTTCTCATGTCATTTGTTGCACTTCTTCACTATTTTGGATTGAGTTTCAACTATGTATTTGCCTTGACTTATGACTGTACCTAGCTTTGTCCTATCTTTGTAAGCTTCCTCTTTGAATTGTGGTTGTAGCTTTGATAATACCTTTTTAATGTTGCACTATTTGTAAGGAGGACAACTCCTAATGCATGTTGCAAATTATGTTCTAGTGACTAAGACTAACCTTTTTGTACTTGATGTTTTTGACTAGTTGTCATAACCTCTGACTTTGATTCTTGTGCCTTAATAGAACTAGATGTTTCTTGTATGCATACTTGGTCAAGGACTGCATTATGATGCTATAGGGCTACAATCTAAGATTATTTATTGTATTGAGTTGCACATTTGACATGAGTTGCCTTATGACTCCTATGCCTCTTGAGGTTATAAGGTGTTGTTCTTGTCAAGTTTTGACAATGCTTCAACAATAACATGTTATTTGTTGTTAAGGTTTGAAAAGACCTTTTAGAAACTTATACCCTGCTCTTTTTCACTCAGTAGACTTGATTATTGTCATTTTATTTGGTACTAGGTATGATTACCTATTGGCTTTACTGTAGACTGCAATCTCTCTAGACTGTATTTTCTGAGTGTTGTTGTTCTATACTTGACCATCTATTAGGAAAACATAGCTTGAAATGTCCAAAACAATTAATGAATGACTGCACTATCACCAATCTATCTTGAAGATTTGACTACTCTTTAGATTATGATTATGATTGTCATGATATTTCATGAGACTGCTTTATCCCCATATGAAACCCTTTATTCCCACAAATCAATACTTTGAACTTGACTGCAACTTTATAGTGATCACTGTCTTTGTACAGTAAGCTTGCCACTTTCTCAACTTTTGATATATTGGAGGCTCCTAGGATGGTTTCTATCTTATAGTCACAATACCTTGCTATAATTTTCATTTTAGATCACTTCTCAATGATCATATGATGCCTTTGTCTTTTGAATTTGACTCTCGAGCTTGCTCTATTTCTTGACCTTTTGAATAATTTTGGGCCACTATTCATTACTTTTATTAACCTATATATAAAAGACCTTGCTCACTGCTTCCCATACTTGATCTTTATCTGGTTTGTGTCAATCCTACTATTGCACCTTTTCTATTTATGATTGATATTTGTTTTGGGATTAAAAACTCTTGATGATTTCACTAAATGACTTTTGCATGATTGTACTTTCTAAGCTATCCCAGGGAACAAAAGAGACCTAGGGATTTGCTCACTTCAAGGAAAAATAAAATCTAGCAAGACAATCAAACCTTTTAAATAATATGTGGAACCCTTATGGTGAGCAAGAAAGCATTGACAAACTTATAGATGTTGTCATAATACAAAGATGAAACTATATTATTTTTTATAGATAATCAGATTTCTCCTTTAACCCAACTTTTGCTTGAATCATTACTGTAGGCGTATCCAATGCATGATTTAAACAATAAGATACTAAAAATTCTAAAATAGGGTTCTGAAAACCCTACCTCCAAATGTGGATATCTACTGTTATGACTATGACAATTTCTCTCCAGAAGCTTTGATGCTAACTTCTATCACGCCTAAACTCTGCATGTGGTTTGCATGGTGTTGACATGAGGTGCTTTGTAAATGTCCTTATGGATTCTCTTCATATTTTTATGAAACCCCTTCATTGAAGAGGCAAACCTCTCATTCAAACTTTGAAGTAACACTTTGACTTTTGCATGCAGTCCTTTTCTTATAAACCTTCCTCTTTGCGGTGACATGCTAGGACATAAACTGAAGTTGTAGCTTGTGGAACCTGTTGAGCATCAAATATGAATTAAGTAAAATATCTTGATTTGAGAGATTAAATCATAGAAGCCATCTATCTTTGGAAGAAATCATCATTTTCATTGATACCGTAATAACCCATAAGTTATCGAACAAGTCTAATAGCATTCTATCGAAATACCCAAAATTCAAATAGTATCGATGAGACCCAGCGATGTCTCATCGATATAAAAAGGGTATCGAAGGAAAGGTAACATTGATGAACTCTAAAAGGGACTCATCAAAAGCAATGATTCCACCAAAAGAGGTATCGAAGAAAGCAGAGATGATTTTCATCGACGGGAAAAGGCTTCCGAGGAAATAATACCATCGGTGCAACATGAAGGAAACTTACCAAAAGAAGCGTTCTTATCGAAAGAATGATATCGATCAAATAGAAGGAAGCTACATCGATAAGGATATGAGTTTCGAGGAGGCTAAAAGGCATGTTACTGATATGTGTGGTTTTATCGATGCAAATTTATCGAGGAAGATTACTAATGAGCTCATCGATGAAAGATGATAGTGGAAGCAAATCATCTAAAGAAAGATGGCCTCGATGAAATAATAGACCCATCATCGAAGGAGTGTAGTGATATCGATAGAAAAAGTGTTTCGATGGAAGGATAAAGGAAGTTATCGAAGCTCAAGGTTTCTTCGACATGAAACCTGATGGACATCAGATATATATCGATGAGGAAATTGGTTTCGAGGAGGCTAAAAGGCATGTATTCGATATGCGTTGTTTTGCTGATATAACTTTATTGGTGGAAGACGAGAAGAGAGGATAAAGAAAGGCTTCGGTGAGCCAATAGATCCATTCATCGACGGGGCATAGTGATATCGATGGAAGAGGTATTTCGGTGGAAAAATAAAGGAGGTCACCGAAGCCCAAGGTTTCTTCGACATAAAAACCCGATGGATATCAGATAGGTATCGGTGAGGAGATAGCCATAGTGACCAAATACAACATTTCGATGAAGGGAGAAAATAACTAGTGAGGAGATAATCATGCAAATGTTACATTTGAGGGGTATTTCCTTCCTCGTTTCCTCTCACATCAGGAAATGCAGAGGTTAATCATGTATCACTAATTGACTGTGGAAATATTACTCATTAAAAGAAAAAAGAATCTTGCTCTTATAGCTGTAAATATACTATCATGACTAACTGTGATTATTCTATCTTGCAAAGCCGCGTAAATTCCACCTTGAGTAGCCGATGTATAGCTATTTGATGTTCATGATCTTTCTTGTTAAGATAAATTGTAGAGCCTAAATAATTTACTCATTCATTATCAAGTCTTGAACTTAAGGAAGATAAATTTATTCATAGATATAAATTATGACGATATTCTGTTACTTTTCATCGAATACACTGTCTTACCTTATTCATAAGAAAATTGAATACTACTTTCATATCTTGGTCATAGTATGGTTGAGTAGCAACCTTAGAGCATTCACTATAGAATATGATTGCTAGCCCACGAGGGCATAATAGTCGAGTACTGTAGCTATTCTATGTTTATTTGTTTTCCACTCTTAACTCATAGTTCAACAGAATATGGTTCATCTTGGAATCAATGCACATCGATTATAATCAGATTATAACCAGTCTCCATGGTTGCAAGACTTGAAGAAGGATCTTATCATCATTTAGATGCATACTTTTGGGAATATACAAAGACAAAAAAATATATTAGAACCGTATTTTTTGTTGAGTCATAATATGATGTGTTAATTTAGCTAAATAAGGGAACCAATGTTGTATTAGGTTTAATTCCATGATGACAGTTGAAGCTTGTTAGAGATAGGGGATTTGTAGTAGTTGGCTTATAGGGTTATGTCACAATCCCATGAAGGTCCTTGTAAACCGTTAATGTCAGTAGACATGAGACTGTTATGTAACGAATTGGATCAACTAAACCTAGAAGTTCTGTAACCAATGAATCAACTGACTCAAGTGTATGTTAATTATCTTATGATGGTCTTTTATGACCGTTATTCTTAGTAGACATTAAGCAGTTCGCTAGATAGTTCGTTAGTAAACCAGTGAATTACTTGGCTCAAGTGTATGCTATTTATCATATGATGGTCATTAATAACCGTTATTGTTAGTACACATTAAGCAGATGGCTTGTTTAGATGGTTGGTAACTAGTGAGTTTGTTGAGCTCAAGAATTGGATGTACAAGTCGAGCAAGGGAGGTGAACACTAACAACACATTGGTGCTTGCAATGTTAAAACCCTGTCCAAGATGGTGATGCTTTATCTAAGTGATTGTTAGATCACATGACTAGATACACCTACTAGTCAGATGGTCATAGTAGTTAGGGGTTACCTATAGTGTGTGACTGACTAGTTGCGTGTAGGTTTTGAACACCAAGATCAGATGGCCAGATGTAAAAGAGACCCAATCCTTAGAATGCACCCTCATGAAGGGTTGGGTCTCTTCCAATTGGAAGGGGCATGGGAGACTAGCAAGTCTACGATTGAATGGAGAAGCCCTTGATGATGCTCTCCCTATTCCAAACTATGTCGAGGCTTGATACAAAAAGTTTCAGTTGGAAAGTTAAATGAATTGTAACCTCTGAACCTTTATCTCTTCCCTCAAAAATGAAACTTGCCATTTGAATTCCTTTCTCATATTGATTAGCTTAATAATATTTGTTCAATGTTTTTTATCGTTAAAAGATTACCTTCCTTTTAGATAAATTAGTTAGATTCTTATTATGTTGAAGAACATTTAGTTAGTTTTCTCCTTCAACTGAAGTAGTTATGTTTTATTTTGAAATGCTCAATTTTTTATCTTAATATAGATCACAATTTATTTTCTTTAAGTATAGAATTAATGGAATATTACATATGGTATCAGAGCAACCAAGTTTGACATTGAGCCTTAGGCTTTCCACCTATAAACAATAAGGTAGAAAATTGAAATGAAGCATTTTAGTGAATCCTGGAAGTGGATTCGAACCATTGCGGATTACTGCATTTTTTTGCAGGCAGTTGCTTGTGATATTATCTAAAGGAGATAAGGTTACTTGTGTTCTTCCAGTAAAACTTTGTGTTTCATATTGTAGCTTTGAATAAAAGATTTACTTGCGAATTGTAATTGTTCCTCGTACTTCTTCCTTGGATGGTCTCTTAAGGTTAGAGTTAAATTCATTCAAGCAATTTACAATAAAGACATCAAAGTAGAGCTCATAAGAAACAATAATTGATAGAATCATCGAGAGGGGGTGGGTTTAAAAATTATCTCATAAGTTTACACAATAAGTCCTAAAGAAATATAAAGACTCTGTAGCCCAAACAACAAAGAAAGGCACTGGTCATCTATAAAACACAACCCATCAATTCATACTTTCACATAAAGAATAATACAAGTGGTTGAATAGGAATTCTAGGGTAAATTAGCAATAGTGTATATATAAATTATAAGCACCAAGATTGAATAGCTTCTACAACAACAATCTTGAACTCATCTACTATATCTCCATTCTAGGAACTGATGCCATTCTGAGATAGGGGGAAGTCAGATCTAGACAGTAAATCTGCTATAAAAAGCATTAGTTGAAGGAACAACTAGTGAGTAGGTATACCCGCCTATGTCCTGCAGAGCCTAAAGTGAGAGAGTTAGTAACCAAATAGCTTCACTCTATAAGTTGGCCAAGTCAATTGGAGGGTTTGATCATAGGAGTTGGCATTTCCTTAGAGCCTATCCAATCTGTTGATTTGAGACCCAACAAAACCCTAGCATAACTTCTAAAAACTGGCAATAAATCGTTCTTTTCATTTGAAACAGAAAGCAAACCCTAAAATCACATGAAAGCTTATACTTTTAGCTTTCTATTTCCCTCCAAGCTATGCATGAAATTGATTTTCTTGATAATCACGTGGAAGGAGGCCTTTAGAAAACTTTTGTAAATAAATAAAGAATTTTATTTGTCTTTACATCTTTTGAATTAAAATACCTTTTCAAGTGAATTATTTTCCCTCCAAACCTTGCATTGTGAAATCTCATCCTTTTAAATAAGCTCAACCTTATAGACACCTTCAAGGTATTTAATAAATCCTTTCTCTAAACTTTCCTAAATTCATGATAAGACATGAGGTATATAATAATTCTATTTTTTATCTCTTCAAGTCAAAAAATTGGTAACAAAGTCACACCTTTAAACCTTAATTTTTAGATAGTTAAATGTCCATTTTACATTTCTAAAAAAATTGGAGGTCTTATGATATTCCACATGATGGCTACATGTTGACAAAGTTACCCCTCACAACTACTGGTCCCTCTCCCTAATGGGGTATTTGCATGAAAACCCAAGTCCAGCTATGTCAAACCCGAGTTTGACTCCTTCAGACTCAATTTAATCGTTGGTCACATGTAGAACATGCATTTGAAGACTTGAATGACCTTCCCTCCAAAGTATTTTCTTTTGGAAAAAACTTTTGCTTTCATGAAGTCACATGAATGTGCTTCTTTTCTAAAGTTTTTACAATATAATCATAATAATATAGCCCTTATTTTCATTTATAAGGTACATTTGAAACCTTTTGGAGCCTTTTAATGAGATTTCCAAAACAACAAGGACCTAGGACCTTAGAAAAGACAGGAATAATCTTCAGGATATTAAAATTTAGACTCAAAGCCTGAAGATGCTAACAACAACAAAACCCCTATTAAATGCAATTGACATATAAATGAAAATTGGATAACAAAAATAAATAGGGATATAACATTAGGTATTATAATAATATCATATGTGAAAACAACCAATAATAAAATCAAACCAAATGATATATAGGATTTGGTCATATATGTATATGTAGATATATAGATATATACATAATATGTATATGAATATGATGCTCTGCAAAAACAAGGGTAGTTAGAAAAACCTATTTGATTGCTACACACACAAAGAGAAGCACAAGAAACAAATGTTAGTCATTAGGGTTAGCAAATCAAAGATTAAACACTATCCTAATCAAGCATATCAAGAAAGACACTACACAACAAATAAAAAGCTTAATGAATCTAAGAAAAGATGAACTCTATGGTCTAACTACTAGAGATAGCAAGAAACTCTCCAACCAAAGCAGGGGAGACAAAACCGACAATCTCTGCTTAGGGAGGAGCTCTAGACCCCAAATCTGAAGAAAGAAACAGAGCTAAAGTAAGTGAATTGGATAACAACAAGAATGTAAAGTGCACCCCTGATTTGCTAATCAAAATGCTCAAAATTAAATGAAAATCTTTAATGAATACACAAAACTATATACATATGCAGGCGCACCATGGTTGAGATGGTCCAACTCCATAGTCTCACTCTACGACTAAGCTCATGCCATATCTAAATCAAAGACATCTCAAATACATCATCGGTGGAAAGCTACAAAATGCCATTTTCATACATAAGCAAGACATACACAATTGGGCACAATCACCAAGAGAACAGAACAAAGTGTGTTTGAGATCATTGTCCTAATTGTGGTGTGGTCACGAAGAGGTTGACAAATTTACGATGATCTCTTCGTGACCACACCACAATTAGGACAATGATCTCAAACACACTTTTTATTGTTCTCTTGGTGATTGTGCCCAATTGTGTATGTCTTGCTTATGTATGAAAATGGCATTTTGCAGCTTTCCATCGACGATGTATTTGAGATGTCTTTGATTTAGATATGGCATGAGCTTACTCGTAGAGTGAGACTAGGGAGTTGGACCATCTCAACCATGGTGCGCCTGATCATATTAGCTTGAAACCATGCGCCTCATATTAGCCTCAAACCTATGCCCCTATTGGTAGGTGGTGGGGATAGAATATCATTTGCTGTACATATCAATGACTGGATAATAATAATTATTTTTTGATAATAATTATCATCGTCAGAATTACGACGAATACCAAGCTTTCGACCGTCAGTGAAATGTTTTGGATTCGTCACACTTCCGACTCAAACCACACAAACATTCGACGAGGATGCTGTATGTGCGACGACACTCCATAGTCGGACGGTCGTCGATGTCTCTGAATGGACCGATGACACAAGCGTCGGATAAACAACATCATCGTCGGTGCGAAGTTCCAAATCGCCGTCGGCTTTGCGACAAAATCTACTGATTCTGATGACTTCTTTGACTGTTGGCAGAGTCCATTGGATTGTTGTATTTCCGATGAGCATGGTATTGTCGACCAATTCGACGCTGAGTTTTCGACGGTTGATTTTGTTGGCACTCCAACGAAAATTCATTGCAAATTCGACAAACGACCATCAAAAATCAGCTCCGAATGTACTAGTGATATATTTTACTATTTTAGCCTATATTATATTCTGATTCATAATTACGATTGCAATCCTTGTATGGAGGTGTTCACTAATAAGTGTAATTTTTTTTGTCATAATGTTGCAAGTTTATGAGATCAGAACTTAGCCATCTCTTTCAGCCTATATTATATTTTGATTCAAAATTACAATTTCAATCCTTGTATGGAGGTGTTCACTAAAAATTGTAAAAATTATTGTCATAATGCTACAAGTCTAACAGATCAGAACTTGGCCATCTCTTATTTTGAAATAACATGTTTACTGAGCAAGTTGGAGGCTATCATAGCTTGTTGATTATGCTATTGTTCTTTTTGATTGCAATTCATATTCTTTATTTAAGCATTACAAAGGAAATCTGAATTTTTAAACAAGCTTGACATACATATCAAAACCTCTTTAATTAGTTTAGTAAACCACCTTTCAAGGAATGAATGCAATTTGTTTAACAAAATTACTCAAGTTGTAGGAGTAAAAGATGCAGTTCTTGCATATTACAGAATTGACTCTGGTAGAAGCTTGATGGGCTATCATACTTTGGGGATCACCATATCGGTATTAGACTTATGGGTATCCTGAAACATTATTGAGGGTTAGGGCTTTTGGGTGATCTCCAAAAATTGCTTTGGTTTTTTTTCAAGGTTTTTAGAATTTGTTACAAATTTATGTGTGCTAATGTAATATAGTTTGACTTTAATTAATAAATATTGTTTATATCATACTAAACAATGATTTTGGGAATATGTATGTAGACATTTAAAATTGTCTTAGGTTTTTGTTAGCACCTTTCACTAACTTATCGTCTAAACTGATAAAATAATTTTATTATTTAATTAGTACTAATAATCTTTTTCTAATTTCTTATTCTAAATCGTTAATCAAATAATCTTTATTATTTAATTAATATTTATCATTATATCTTTCTAATCAATTAATCTTGATCATAATCGCCTAATTCTAACTGTTCCTCCCAAATTACATAATTCTCTTAATTATTTAATCCATTTGTTCTAAGTGAATTATTCTTCCATGACTAAATAATTATTTTAAATATTTAATCTCTTTTTTCCAAATTATTCTAATTAAATAAATCTTTTTACCATGTACGAGTGGGCAAGTATATGTTAGAAGATATAATGATAAAAAAAAATTACAATTGTCATAACAAAGTAGTCAAAACATTGGAGTCTCAAAACTTTTTCAAACTCAAAACATTTGAGATAAAAAAAATCAAGAACTTTGGGAACTTTTCTTTGAACCTTGCATGTCAAAACATATGTTTCATCTTAGGTTAAGCTTTTCATTGTCATTTTCTTAAGTCATACATTAACCATTACCTTAGTTTGCATTGTCCCAAACTTAAGTTATTTGTTAGTCAAGCCTCAAGTCCTTTATACTAGGTTATTCTATTTTCCTAGTGTAAGTCCTTTGATTGCATTTAGATTCCCAAAATATGGTTTTGAAAACCCCAAAAATCAAGTCTTAAGATCAAATTCTAGGTTATTGTTAAGGAGTTTAGATCTTCTCATGATTTTTCCTTATCACCATCAACAAGTCAAAACCCTAGCTTATCAGTCTAGTGATGGTATGACTTTATCTTTTGTCTATCATTTCATACCTTTTATCCTTTAAGGTCTTAACTTCATTTCAGTCTCATAGGGTTATGTCCATAGATTTGTATTTCCAAAGTCTTCAAAATCCCAGAATCCAAAAACATAGGTTGCATTTCTTATCCCTAAGTTGCATTTGTACCTTCCTAAATATTGAAAAATACAAAAACATAAGTTGCATTTTTCCTCTTTTAGTTGCATTTGTTCCTTCCTAAATCTTGGAAAAAAAAAAATATGGTTGTATTTTTCATCCTTAGTTGCATTTCATTCCAAAAAAATTATGAAAATACAGAAACATAGCATATTTCAATGGTTGAAACAAGATCCCAAGCATCCAAGAGACAACAAATTTTGTCATATCAACCCATATTTGGTCAAATGAATAATACACAATCAGAGTATAACCTAAGATGATCAGAGTTCAACCCAACACAACAATAGGGTAATATCATGCACCTAGGTCCTTACCTAAGCCTAATGTGGTCCCATCCCCAAGCATGCAACCAAAATTTGGTATAGTTAAATTAGAGTCACCAACAAAATTTGAAACAATTTTCCTACCTACGCGGATTTGGTAGTGTTCAACCAAGATCGCCGTCAAACATCTAACTATGTGTTGACCTAGATCAAGAAAATTATGGCTTATCAAACGCTCAACCAATTGTTAACCTAGGTTTTTTGTTATGTTTGATTGAGATCACCTTCAAAATTTCAATGAGATTCACCCTCAAATGTCAATTTAGTGTCACCATTAGATTCAAAGTCCTCAAATGAAAGCCAACTCTCTTTGATAAACATTCTTCAAGACGAAATTCGTGAGGCAATGAATGATCCTAGAGTTAAGAAAATTATGAAAAAAATGATTTTTAAGGATCCTCTAAGGTATTTTAGATGCGCTATATTAAAAATTGCATCTAAGTTCTAATTCTTGATGAGTGACACATAACTACAATTGGTTTTAGTATATGAGCAAACAAATATTGTCTCACAATAATTGCAAACAAATCACATCTCAGATAGGCAAAGACAAATCTCTCTTTAGAACAAGAAACAAAAATATCTTTAAAGAGAGCATGTAGTTTTGTAACTTTATAAATTCCCCCAAAACCAACATTTGAATAATTTGCCAATTCTTTGTTTGACACGGTGTCAACAATACCTCAGATCAACACATATATAAACCTGTATGTAGTAGCACGATACAAAAAATGACAACAAGAACACTAGCAAGTACATTTCAACCCAATATATCAAGTGTTCCTCAAATGAATCAACAACCAGTGACACAATTCCACCAACCAAGACAAACATTACAAAAACAACAATATGTTCAACCAACCGTACAATACCACCGACACGTGAAACCAACTGTGCAATACCAACAAGAATTGATGGAGGGCGCGAGAGGATCTGGGATTTCCTCAGGGGAAGAGGAAGCTGAGTCTGAGGACGATGAAGACGATGATGGGCATCCCCCTGTGCTGGCTGGTTTTCCTCTAGCTGGCTCGATGGATGCTGGGGCTCACGGTGGTGGTCCTGCTTTTCCTCTGGCTGGCTTGATGGATGCTGGGGTTCACGGTGGTGGTCTTTGCATCCCCCGTGGGTCTTGTTGGTTAGGCAGCACTGCAACTCCCTTTTGTCTCCCTGCCTTTGCTTCATGTTTCTCTTTGAGATGGGTTGTGGCTACTATGGTGAGTGAGGGATGTGTGCCTTTTGAATTTTTGGATGCCGAGGGTATTGCTCACCTTGTGTTCGACAACGGCGACTCCCCTTGCTTCCTTCCCTTGCCTGTCCCCGCTGTTAGTGGTTGGTGTAGGGGGTCTATGGAAGATGCTATACATATGAAGCTCAACGATGATCTTCTGCTCCCGTTCCTTGGCCGGTTCTCTGGTGGAGTTTGGCGCCCTGGTGCTGTTTTGGGGGCTTTGTTTTGTAGTGTTGTTTGGTCCCGGTGCGTTTGTGGTTTCTTCTTTTTTAGGAGGGGCTTGACCGGTGCGATGGTTCTTATTTCTTTCCTTCAGATTTGGATGGAGAGGGCCTGGTGGTGGTCTCCTTTACCGTTATTCCCCCTCTTTACCAGTCCTATAGAAGTGGATGGCTTTCTTTTTGGTGTTGTAAGTTGGGACGAGGCCTTTGTTTTGGAAGACCCTTTGGATTTTTTCTTTTGCTTTCTTGTCGCTGTTGAGGTGCCCTATGGATTTCTGCACCAGTTTTGGGTACCTCTATTCTTCTATCCCTATAGAGGTGGTGTGTTGGGTGGAGGCTTTCTTGCTGGTGTTTTGCAGTCCTACGACTCTTCAGCTATGTAAGGTTTTGGGAGCCTTCTTAAAACCCAACTTTACCTCACTCTTGGTTTCTTTCTTACATCTTTGGTCTTTCTTGGGATGGCCTATTGAGGTGGCCCCTTCTTCTATTGAGGTGAAGAGGGTTTGTTTGGGAGTCGATCTTCCTTCTATTGAGGTGGAGATGGGTGTAGTAGGTTTCTTCAGGAGTGATATTTTTGTTCAGCGTCTCATGTTCTTTATGTGTTATCTTATTTGGTTGGATGTTGCAATTTTCAAGGGCCCAACACAGAATGTGGTTACTTTTGGTTAAAGCCTGGGCTGGTTTTGTGTTGTTCTATAATTTTGCTTTAGGTTATGGGGGCTGGTTATATCCCTGCTATCTGGCTGAGGGTGCCTGTTGAGGTCCTAGTTAAAACCCTTTTGTATGGTTGTGGGTGCCAGTCAAAACCCTCATTGTCCTTCAGGTTGAGGGAGACGATTTAAAACCCTCTTTTGTGGTTGTGGGTGCTAGTCAAAACGCTCAGGATCTTGTTGTGGACCAGCTTGATTTGTAATGTTTTCTGCTGATCGGTGGCTGGCGTTTCATTGTTGTTTGGTTGTATGGACTCATTGTATATCTCTTGATCAATTGTTTCTTGCTAGATGCTGGTTCATCCAGGGGGTTTCGGGTCTCCTTAAACTCTGTTGTGTGGGGTTTCGGGTCCCCTCAAAACTTGATTTTCCCTTAATAAAAAACTGTACAATACCAACAAACAAATTCAACCCACAATTTAGTATCAATAAATTCAACTAGAAAATCATATACCTATGTATAGCAATAGCTCATCATCCGATAAAAAAATTGACTCTCAAGAAGCCTCCATTCCTTGCACCATTCCTTCACCTCTTTAAGCTTCACAAGATTAATCCACACCATCTCCATCAAGTGATGGATCTGCTGGAATGATTGGCATAGGGGAGAATGCTAGAATAATTGATGCAGATGAGATGATGTAGTTGGAGAATGGTGACCGAACCGGTAAAGGACTATTTGTAATGAAGAGATTGAGATTGTATAATTAGATGACTTGATAAGTTATTTGTGTTGTCATTGATGGCAAATGGTGTTAATTAATGTCAACTGGTGTTAGCTAATGTTTCTTGATGTCATCTAAGTATTTTTATTCTACTAGAATGGGTTTATCGATAAAGATACATAAAAGTGGGAATTTAGACTTTAACCGATAAACGTGGAGATGTTTTGTTTGGATCTGATGATTGGTGATGATTAGAGGATTTCGGTTTGGAATGCAAGTTTGTATCATTGTAATGTGTATTTGATCAAAACCGCATCTTGTTTTGACTATCAGAAGGCATGTTTCTGTTTTTTGTTGAGTTTTTGCTAGGGTTTAAGAAGGGTTTAAAGACTGGTGAAGAAATCACCTGACTGGTAATGATTTTTTTTATATGGAGGTGATATACATCAAGTCTACATGTTAGAGATAACATGACACAACCCGCGTGGATGATTGATTTGCTATTTTGGTGCGAATGATGGAGGAATTTCTTAGGAACCAATGAAGCACTTAGTAGAGTGTTCTAAGGGTTTGACTTTGTTACAGATTGAGTTTTTGTGATCATTCAACGATTGATATTGTCTTGTAAAATATTGTAATGATTTGTATGATGATCTGTGATGATTTGCATTGTAAATTCATGATGTATCTAGGGTTTAGTTTCCGACCTAGTTGAAAATGTTATTTATGCTGGCTTAGTTGATGTTCAGTGTGTCGGTGGTCTTAGAGAGGTGTGTGAAGTCGCACCAAAGAAGTGTACGATCTTCCTGAGTGTTGTAGATATTGGAGCATAACTGGATCTGACCAAGCAAGCAATCAAGGACAAATTCCAGATCATTTCATTATCAAACAAGTCAATCTTATATATCCGCACTACCTAATTAATTCACAATAATTCGGCTTCACATTATTGCAAAATATGAAATGTGTAGCAACAAGTTGGCTCAATCTGACCACAACTCCATATGTGGACCTTAAAGAATTGATAAAAAGCTTCATACATGTTGGATTGACCATCTCATACTCGACACCAACCACCGAAATCATCCCAAGGATTTCAGATCATACGTTACACCATCAAACATCAAAATGACTCTATTCTTCCTTAATTACCAGATATCAGATCATCAATATCGCACATGAATCAACATCGGAGGCTAGGATTATGAAATAAGCTACCTCTAACCTTTAATCAACTACCTATATCACCGCAACCAAAATTATGGAACCAAAAATGAGTAATGCTCAATGCACTTATATTTTATTGGATATTGTATTCCACCTTCCAGACTAAAGCACAAATGAATAACACAACTTCTCAAACTTCCAGTAAAACTATTCTATATATACTGGATAGGATTTATGAGTTCAGTTGCCATCAATGATAACCCCTAAGCATTTCTCATGTATGAATCTTCACTAGAGTAGTATCTCTTGCTAAAAATCTCCTCCTTTGGAATTGATGGCAACACGTGTAAAATGACACTGTAAACTCAAAGCTACAAAAATTTTAAAATTCCACATTCTCAATAATTCTTCAAGCTCCCCCTGAGAATATTTAACATTTGTCACTTCTCTCTCCCCCTTTTGACACCAATGGAAAAGGTAGGAATCTACCAAAATTTATATAAAAGGAAATACATAGTTACTTACAAAAATTGGAAGATATTTGCAAAATTTGTCTTCAATGACTTTAGGTGCACATCCCAACCTTTGTTCAAATTATCCAAAATATTAATGAGCACTAAATAGATAGGCGTGCATCTCTTCTCTTTTAAGGTATGAAGGAACACTCTTACTTAGAGCATTTGTTGCATCCTGCTAACTACTAAGCAATGTATCTAACCGCGAACTGATAAGGCTCCTTAATTCTCCCACTCTACCTATTATTCTATCCTCCTGATTTAAGCTCTTGATTTTATCAAGTATACCCATAACTCAAGCTTCAAAATTGCTAGCAAAAACTAATTGGGGTCATAGGATTGAGATATGTCGGCTAACCGACCTTCATACTCTTTTATATTCTTATCAATATCAATTGTGAACTTAGGCTTGAAATAAGGCATAACTTATATATATTACTTCCTTCATCTAATGCATCTTGTATACCCTTCATAGTGGTTATTAGACTAGCCCTATCTCCTTCAACCATTCTCAAAATTGTTTTCAATCTCATTGCATTGAATTGACCCAAAACTTGTGCATCAACAGATTTCTCCAAAGACACAAAATGAGAATCTACTGCATTAAGCATGCTTCTAAGCTTACCGAAGGGAGTATCAGTTGTAGTTTGCTTAAAAGATGGAAAAATTTTCTCCAACACATTTGTTTTCATTGATATCGGCTCCTTATCTTTAGTGTGAGACTTGAGTAAGTTCTCACTTGATTTGACTTGTGCAAGAGCTACAAGTTTTAGTTCTTGTTTCCAAAGATAATGTACTGAGATCAATTGGTCCCTGAGTGATATCATCTATATCAGTGATGATTTTCTTTCCTTTGTCTATTGCAGTGTCTCTTCCCATCACCACCAGAACCTGTTCAATTTCCTCTTCACTCTTCTCCATCTCTACCACCTTTGCATCTGCTTCTTTCACTGCATCCTCTTCCTTTTCATCAAACACTCCCTTCTCACTATCCATTTCCTCAACTACCTTCTCAAGTTCAACATCTATCATCGGAGGGTTCTATTCAACTTCACCAGAGGCTCCAATATTTTGATCATCAAAAATATCATCAACAACTATAGTTTGTATGTATTTGTCTATTCTTCTGGTATAGCCTTCTTAGTTAGTTGATCTTGTTGTACATTTGGAACTTTAGTATGTGCATCTAGAATGGAGGTATCTTCTTGCATTTTCTCTTTTAGTTGTGTACCATCTTTCACTAGATTGACCAGATACTGATTCTCAAACAAAAATTATCTCTGTCTCTTTAGTCACTTCATTTATTTTGTTGAACATAATCTTGGTAACCTTGTGTTTTCTCCTAAATTTACTCCTAGAAATATTCAAAATTATGTCTAGTTCACTTTTTGATATGATTGAACACAAGTTTACCAATATTCTTTCATCCTCTCATCCTCTAAGTTTGTTGCATGCCTCCTTACATCCAAAATATCATATAAACTCTTAAGAATCATAGATGAAAGTTCTATAAGGTATTTGTTGCATATGTTCATATATTCTACAATGACCTCTTCTAAAACCCTTTTTTCATTGTCACTACAATTATCATACCATTCCAACACATGCGTCAAGTTGCCTTCTTTAACAACTAAGTCAACAATTTGTATAAATGTGATAGGATGAACAATTTTGTATTTACTTTCAAGCTTGTCGGACCTCAAGGCTTCATCGAGCTTAGACTTAGGCTTCCAACTTGATTTGGATTTACCAGATTGCTCCGTTTCAGTTCTTGGTTTCTTGCTCGGTGGGGCTTCTCTAGATTGTGGCTTCTTCACTACCCTTGCATAGGTAGTTGTCTTTTTCACCTCTCTCACCACTTCATCAAATTTTGTCTCTTCCTCAATAGTGGTTGCCACATATTCTCTCTCAAGCTCCCCTTTCTTTCTCTTCTCAGCTCCATTGGTTGACTTGGTTTGTGGCTTAGGTGGAGGGATAGGCTTCTAAGCACTAGAGGGAGGTGTTGACTTGGTTTGCCTTGGCTTACTTTTCTTAGGAGGAGTGGAGACCAGTTTTGTCTTTGGATTCATCATGTCCTTGTCTTTCAGAATGTTCTATTCTCTAGCCCTATGAAAAACTTAGTTATAGCCATTTCTTCTACAAGCTCTTCTACTTGTTTCTTGATCTTCCTCTGTCTTCCAAACTCAATGAATTTAATATGCATGTTTAGGCTTTTCTCTTTGTAAGTACCAAACCTCTCTTCTTTCTCATCTACCATCTTTCTCAAAAGATGTTGAGCTTATGCATCAAGAGTGTTTGCATCTACTTCATATCCCATGGGAATGATTCATGTTGTTCTTGGCTCAACTTCCTCCATACAAAATTGTTCTTTATCTACCATAAAACATATGGTGTCCTCATATTTTATTACAATCTCCTTTGGAATCATTTCTTGGCTTTGCATCATTCCTTGGAAAGTCTTAAAGTATCCCCACAAAATAGATTTTATTCTTATCCATCTCCAAGACCTTGCAGACCTTCATTGATCTGAACCACCACCAATTTATCATATGCCCACTTAACCTTGGCAACATCAGGGATCTCCTTCATGAAGTAGAAGGTCAAACAAACAATCAAACTGCCAAAATTGAAAACATGTTTCTTATCTTGCTTAATCTTCTTCAAGTTTCTCATAAGCTCACTGAGAAGAATTCCACACAAGTCATGTAACTTATCGTCCTTAACTGTCTAATAAGCAACATATATTGTAGTACCAGATACTAAACTAGCCCTGCTAGACCAATATACCTTATATCCTATTATCATTGATGCAAATCTCACATCATACTCAATGATATCACTTATTGTCATCAACCGGTTGTTATGCTGGGATCTAGTTACCTTTGTCATAGTGGTATTCTTTACATGCCTTAGACCAGGTATCTGACCCATTGCATTCAAACATGTCACCACCTAAATTGCTTTCTTGGTAATCTTATGTGGTCTATCAAGCCATAGAAATTAATTTTGCACCCTTCCCAAGATGTATCTAACCCATTTGGGTTCATCGAATACTAAAAAGTGTACAAACTGAATGAAACCCTTATCTTGCAAAGATTTGAAATTGGGTTTGCGGTTACCCATTTCATCCATCATATGCTTGGTATACATTGACAACATATCTAGATTTCTAAGTTCTTCAATATTGCAGTGAATATATATGCTAACGTCCTCAACGCGAAACACACCAAATGGCACAAAAGAAAACGCTCCATTCGAATAATCTTCCACTAATTTGAATGGGTGTTTCTTCAATAATAGCCTTACCCTATCAGTGATCTCAAAAACTAATGAAGTTTCCACACCAGATGATGATGCCATTTTGAAATAGGTTATGAATTAACAACTTGAACACAGATAAATATATTTTTCACTTCAACCAGATGCTAGGAATCTCTATCGGATCTCTTCAAGCTCTGTTTTCCCTTCACAATCTCTTTTATCTCCCTCCTTTGCTCTTTCTTTTCGCTCATAATGTGAAGAATGAATGATAAAATTCCTTTTTATCCATTGAAAACCTTAATTTAAGTTGTAATAAATGCTCAACCATAAAGGTTTCCCTGATACATTGTTTGTCAAGAATTCATCATTGGATTCTTAGAATGTCATGAAATCTTTCAGATATCATCCCACATCATCTGCACAATCAATCAGAATCTTTTGCAACCTTCCGTAGCCAGTTACAGATCTTAGAGAGGGGATTTCAAGGATCTAAATGAAAAGATTCCCCCTCAGGCCAAAATTCCTTAGTTATCGGATGAGGCTTCAACACTAGAATCAGGTGTGGACTCATTCTGTGCATTTGAATCTTCCTTCTTAACCCACATCTTCTTATGCTACTCTCTAACCTCTTCAACCTTTTCTTTTCCATTTTCATCTGATTTGATCTTGTCTACCAGAGTATTCTTTCTCATGTTCTTACTTTTGCAATATTTTGCATTGTGACTGGATTTGTTGCATGCATAGAAAACAACATTTCCTTGCATAGGCCTAAAGTTCATCTGGTTCGGTCTCATCCTACATTGGTTAGCAATGTGTCCAAACATTCCACAAGCATAGCATCTCTTATTCTGAAAACTATTCATCACTGATTTTCACATATTGGACTTATGACCAAAAATGTTTCATTTGAAACATTGACTGGTAAAGGTAGGACCATTATTCATCATCCTATTTCTGCATTGATTTTCCATATGTCCAAGTTTATTGCAAACAAAACATGTACCGTTGAATTTATAAGCATTAGGATGTCTTACCAGAGGTGTCTTTTTTTCTTAATTGTTTTGCCAAGATCTGAAACTTTCTCCTTTTTCAAATTCGAGTCCTCGCATGTCTTTTCCACTTCTCTGTCTTTTTAGCATCTCATCTAGCCTTGCTGGGCTAGCTTTGAATTTTTCTTTGTACACATTAGTAGTAGTAAGTTCATCTCTCAACATTATTATCTGCCTTTCAAGTTCTTGCCCATCATTCTTGGATTGCGCCAACTCAAGCATCAACCAATCATTCTCATAGTTCAGTTTGCAACATTCACTAGATCTATCTTTTAAAGACCGAGTCAGAATTTCCTCATTCTTCTTCCTATCTTCAATCTCCTTTGTCAGCTTCATCATAATGGATTGCATTTCATTCTTTAGGACTGCATTATCTCTAGCAAGCTTCTCACATTCATCTATCTTGTCTTGTAAAACTTGATTGTCAATTATTTTCTCTTCCTTCCCCTTGATTTTATCCATCAGCTCCTTTCTCTTCTCTCTTAATGTGTTCACTTGTTCTTTCAATGATTCAATGAAATTTTCATCTGCACTCAGATTTCTCCTCATGCTACTTGTTTCTTTCATTGTTGCATCTAGGTCTTCAAGTGCCACAATAAATTGCTTCTGCAAATCAGAGTCCGTTGATTCAATCTTTCGTATCTTCCTCAGGTTGTTAGGCTTCCTCTAAGGAACTAAGCTCTAATACCAATTGTTGGAATCAATGAACATTGAGAGGCGGGGGGGAGGGAGGTGGATCATGATGGGGAGGGGTTCTCATAGAGAGTCTCACCTTGCTCAATAGGAAGTTGAGTGATATGTTAGTGGGCTCCTTTAACTCTACACTGGTCACTCAACAAACCAAAACACTCAAACTCTCTAGGAATGCTCCCTATCAAATTGTGCTCAATAGTTTCCCACACATAGTTGAGATTCACAAGGATAAATCCAACCTCAAACCAAGAAATCTTCTAACATATACTTGCGGGGGTTGTAGTAGGTTTTCTTAAGGTATTTCCATGCCAATCAATTGGTTTTACAATTGGATTTCCTTCATTTCTTCATCACTCCCTCTTTCTCCTATTTTCTAGTCCTAGTAGCCCTAGAGCCCCAATTAGCCCTACCTAACCAGTTTTTGGGGAATTTCTCAAAAATCACTCACACACCCTAGCAAACTCTTTTGTGATCTAAATACCCTTTTGGATGAAATTTTGAATCCATCAGGTGAGAAATTCAAGTCTATCTGTACAAGTACGGAACCCAAAAATGGCATTTATGAAGGGTATTGGGACTTTGTTGCCTTCTTCAAAGGGTTTATTGTCTTCCCTGCTCTATCACACCTCCAACCTTCCACATAGGCTCTACCACACCTTACTTACTCATGCCAAATACTTAGCATCTTCATAAATGATCATCCCTGCAAGAACATGCAACTTTTAAATCATTTTCCTAACTGGGCTATGACTTAGCTCGCCTAGGAAATGATGCCAAACTTCCTTTCAATGACTTCCCGGCCAAAACAAAACTTATTTAAACCGTACAAGGGTTCCATGGCTCGATTTCCAAGGGTTATTGAAAAAAATCAAGGGATTTCAAGCTGGAACCATAATTGGGCTCTTAAACCCTTCCTCATGCCAAGAGCAAAACAAAATCACTAACACACTAAAACTATTACTGTTGGTGTAAATAATTATTCATCATGGATATTATTACACTTTACTTAAGTTAACTTAGGATAATGCATCTCATCGTAGTTTGGATATGAGACACTTAGGGAAGTGTGCACATAGGGATATAGTTTGTAGGAGAAATTTCACCTTTTGTGGTCTTATCTTGCTATTACACTCTACATTCGGTGGGTCATTCACCTCTTGTGGAATATTATATTATTTCTCCTACCCACCCCTACTTTTTCTTACCTACCCATTTTTCTCATTGTATTGGTTAATCTAGTTGATCATTTGCATATTGATGAGAATACAGTTTGTTCTTGTCATAATTTTGTCTCTCTTTTGTGCTTTTCATTGTGCCCTTGGTCTTGGAAAAATCTCACATGGTATCAGATCTATTGGGGCTTCATTGATTGGTTTTGGGAGACATCTTGGAAGGCTTCTATTTTCGGATCTGAGGTACTGCACATTTTGGAGGCATCCTAGAGTGTTTTCGACCTCACCATTGCGTCTAGGAGGTCGTTTCCATAAAAATCAAGTATAAACTCGACCTATTTTGGTGAAAGTCAGATTTTGGGTGTTGGAGAAATTTTTTGCCCAATTTGGGCAATACGATACGAATTTTTTTGAAAATATTTAAAAAAAATAAAAAAAATTCTATTTTGAAATGCAAATTTTATTTTGGAAATGAAAAAAAAAAGAAGGGAATATATTTTTTTCGAGGGGGGTACGTTGACCCTAGCCCCCGTACCCTCAAACTGTAGTCTGCAGGCATTGTATCGTCCTCGACAAGCACAATACAGTCCCTGCTAGGCGGCGTTCACTCCTCCATCGTCGACGAACTCTCCTGTCGTACTGCCTCTCTCCGGCCAGCTTCCTACCCATGCTGCATCGACGATCTCCCCGTCACTGCATTGCTCCCCGATCTTTGCTGCCGCCTCCACCTTTATGGCCCCGATAGCCTCGTCGACCGATGCCCTCGCCCAGCGGCTCTGACCTCGGTGACCCTTGCAAATCCCGCCACCGGCCCTGCTGTAGTCGCCTCCCGCTGGTAACCGGCTGCAGCACCGACCATTGGCTCCAGGAACCCCACAAGCCTCCGACCAACCACTGAGCCCTGTCAGCACTTACCCAGGCGTACCACGCCCGCCATTGGCCCATGGAAAAACTCTACCACGTTAGCTTTTCCGTATAGTCAACCAGGGTGTGCGACAACCATTTTGAGGATCAGACGACCGTCAAATTTAACACAGTGATTTTCTGACGTCAGCCTGCATCAACATTTTTTTTGAAAATTTTAGACCCCTCTCCATTGAGCAGTTTGGTTTTCTGGGTCAACTTTGGAGGCTCATAACTTGCTCAATTTTGCTCCTTTTTTGTTGCATTTTTTTTTATTTGGGCTAATTTTTTGCGCTCTCCATAGTGGTGTGGTTATTTTCTGATTTTGGCCCACAAGTTTTCAGAATTGTCGGATTCTCTCAACTGTACCTGTCCAATCCTTGATTTTGCAACTTCAAAGGCTTCGTTTGGGCTCATACAACCTCCTTTTCAAGTGTCATTTTTTTTGGAAGTGCATATGTTTTCATCTACTTTCATAATCTATGATAAGTTTTCAGAGATTTTGAGTGGATATTGTACCTTAAGATATTGGTCTTTTTTGGCCTACTTGGTACTTGTAATTTGCTTGGATCTTAGTTTAGATCTCTTGCATTATCAGTTGAGTCTCCTTTGGCCTTATTGAGGTAGTTGTAAAGTTGAAATCAGAAGTCTACTTTTCCATTTTTTGCAAGTGGCCCATTGTACACGCATTAAGTATAAAGTGCCAAATCATCATTTGGGGGGGGGGGGGGGTTCTTTGATTGAGTGAATTTGGGGGGGTGCCTTGTGTGATTGTGCCTCTCTTTCCTTGTGCTCTTTCATTTTTGTTTCTATGAGTCCTCATAAATTTCCACTTTTAACTCCACATAATTATGCAAATTAATGGAAAAAGGACTCACACATTACATATATGGAACAATAGCAACACCACCTGATCCTAAGGCTGATCCTAATGCTCAACTTAGAATGGCTCACTAAAAATTGCACGGCTCTTGGAACTTTGTGTAAGTATGTATTAGATGACCTCATTTTTCACATTGAGAACTGTTCTATAATCAAAGAGGCTTGGGATATATTTCAAAAATTGTATGGTCAAGTTGATGAAATGAGAGGTTACAAGATTGACAATGAGATCACCAACTTGGATCCCAAGAGTTTTGATACAGTCCAAGATTATGTCACCAAAGCAAATGAACTAAGAGAAAATCTTAAGGATTGTGGAATTGACAAAAAAGATGCTCAGTTGATATTCAACTTGTTGGACAAGCTTGCACCTGAATATGCAACATTTGTTTCTAGCTTCCAAACTCATCGTTTTATAGTGGGGAGTTCCTATACAATGACTTCATGTGATGCTTTCACATAAATGTTGATGTTGGAACAATCTCAGTTGTTGAACATGGGGATTATCAAGTCTTCAAAGTCCAAGGCTTTGGTGGCTAATCAAGGGAGTCAATGCAAATATTCCAACAAAAGAAGAAGCAATCTAAGTCAAAGCCACAACAGGAAAAAGGACAATCATCCTCTCCATCACAAGGCAATTTTTTAATCTCTTCCAAGAAGGGGACTCCACCTAAGAAGGATAAACCAACTTGTGCTTATTGCAAGAAGTATGGTCATGATGAGCATCGATGCCACACCAAGCAAGTTAATGATTTGTCAAATCTTCTTAAGAAAAACAACATCAATTTGCCTTCTGCCTTCAACAAGAAGGAATCATCTCTTTTTACCTCATAGTCTATAGGAAAAGGGCAAGCATTTATCGCTAAAACAGGTTCTTCACAACAGTGGACACTTGACTCGGGTGCCTCTTATCACATGGGTTCTACAAAGGAGCAATTTTCTTCATTGGAACCATCAAAGGTACCTCACATTTACATAGGTGATGATACACAAGTTGAGGTTGAAGAGAAAGGTTCAGTTGACATGGATGATGGAACATTTCAGAATGTTCTCTATGTTCCTAACTTGTCTACCAATCTTCTCTCTATCTACCAAATCACTCACTATGGGAATGGGAAAAAGGTTGAGTTTACCCCTGATTTAGTTGTGGTAAAGGAACTTGATAATGATGCCTTGGTATCCGTGGGACAAGTCAATGACAACTCAAGGATATATTCATTCTCCCACTTTGTGCCAAGTTCTCCTTCTTGGGCCTTTCTTACTCATTCAAATTTAGAAAGTAAGCTATGGCATGAGCGGTTTGGTCACCTCAACTACTACTATCTTCAACAACTCAACACTAAAGACACGGTCATAGGTCTACCTCAAATTAGTTTTTTAGAGGGTGTATGTTCAGGATGTTCCATGGGCAAGCATCTTGAGGAGAAGTTTGATAAGGGGCAAGCTTGGAGAGCTTTGGAAGTTTTTCAACTTGTTCACAACAATGTAGCAGGTCCATTTCCATCACCTCGATTTAGTAAGGCCCACTATGTCCTCACCTTCTCCCGCTTCACTTGGGTCTATTTTCTTATTCATAAGAGTGAAGTGTTTGACAAATTTCTAGAATTCAAGGCTCATGTGGAGAAGCAATCAGGAAAAGTGGTCAAGATTATTCGCACAGATAATGGAAGGGAATATGTGAACAAAAGAATTGAGGTTTTTTGTACTTTTGAGGGGATTGATCTTCAGCATTCAGTTGCCTACACTTCACAACAAAATGGAGTTGCAGAGAACAAGAATAGAACTCTCAAAGACATGGCTAGTTGTATTATACATGCACGTTCTCTTGATCTTGCCTTTTGGGCAGAGGCTATTAGTTGTGCCACACACATCCAAAATCGGGTTCCTCACAAAGCTTTGACAGGTATTACTCCTTTTGAGGCTTAGGCTGGTAGGAAACTGATTGTGAGATATTTCAGAGTCTTTGGGTGTCCAGCATGGGCTCACATTCCTCCGCAGAAATGTAAGGCACTAGAACCTCAGAGTAGGCCTTGTATTTTTGTTGGATATCCTGAGAGTGTTAAGGCATATCGATTGATGGATCCTGGGACACATGAGGTGTTTATTGAGAGGAGTGTTCATTTTAAGGAAAGCACTCCTAGGTTAACCTCTCTACCTCTTTGACCTTCCTCATTGTGGATAGTGATGCCAGTGATTCAGATGATGAGACTCCTTCAACTCTGACTCACAGGGTTACACCTCTGCAGGGTCCACTTGTAGTTGAGGAGCCTCATTCTCCACCTCCACCTAGACCTTGCTGGGCTCAACAGACACTTGAGTCAGCGAGTTCTCTTGTTGGGGATCCTCCAGATACATAGAGGACTCAATCATATCATCAGGACCTTCCACATGCATACATTTCTACTGCTTCTGATCTACAAACATTTTGGGAAGCATCAGGGGTTCCTAGGTGGGACCAAGCTATGGAGGAAGAGTATAGTTCATTGATGAGGAACAACACATGGGAGTTAGTCCCTCTCCCTAATGGGAGAAAGATGGTTCGTTGTAAGTGGATCTATCAGACTAAGTTTGCAGTGGATGGTAGTGTGGATAAGTATAAGGCTTGACTTATTGCGAAAGGTTTCTCTCAGGTTCCAGGTGTTGACTATACTAAGACCTTTGCACCCATAGCCAAGATGAACTCCATTCGCTTGATACTTGCTATTGTCGCAACTTATAGTTGGGTTGTACATCAGATGGATGTGAAGAGTTCCTTTCTTCATGGGGATCTTGATGATGAGATTTATATGGAGCAGCCACAAGGTTTCATACATGATTCTTCCTTGGTTTGCAGACTAAGGATATCTCTCTATGGCCTTAAGAAGGCCCCCAAGGCTTGGTAAGCCACGATGGATTCCTTTTTTCTCTCCACAGGGTTCACCAGGTGTCATTTTGATTTGAATGTCTACATTTTGCAACAAGACGACTCACACTTGATACTTGTTCTCTATGTTGATGATTTGATCATTATAGGTAGTATCACATCCATCATTAGTAGTGTCAAATTTGCTTTGCATGATAGATTTGCTATGACTGACTTGGGTCTTTTGCACTACTTTCTTGGGATAGAGATTTCACAGTCACCTTTTAGGATTGCACTATCGCAGCCCAAGTATGCTCTTGATCTACTTGCATGCTTTCCTATGGCTTATTGTAAGCCTGCATCGACTCCCTTTCTTTCAGGAGTCCAACTTGAGGATAGGTGCTCTTCTCCACCAGTTGATGCCACATTGTATCATCATCTTGTGGGTAGTCTCATCTACTCGACTCACACATGCCCTGATATTTCATTTGCGATTGGCATGGTTTCTTGCTTCATGCAAGAACCACATGAGCTTCATTGGAAAGCCACCAAACACATCCTTCACTACATCTAGGGTATGCATCACTATAGGATTCACTAAGCAGTAGGCACAAGACTTCACTTGGTTGGTTACACAAACAACAATTGGGTTGGAGATCTTGATGATCGTAAGTCTACTTCAGGTTATAATTTCTACCTTGGTTCGGGCCCCATTTGTTGGTAGAGAATGAAGCAACATGCTATTGCTCTCTCTTCGGCTGAGGCTGAGTATCGAGGAGCTATTAATGCAGTGACTAAGACCATTTGGCTTCAGTAGACTCTCATAGAGTTTGGGTTCACCACTCCATGGCCGACAGTTCTACATTGTGACAATCAGAGTGCTATTGCAATCTCAAAGAACCTGGTCCAACATCAATAGACCTAACACACCGAGATCCATATGCACTACATCTAAGAGCTGATTCAAGAGAAGGTCATTGATTTGCAGTATTGTCCTACAATGGATAAGGTTGCTGACATCTTTACCAAACCTTTCACCGAGAGTAAGTGTAGCGTCCTAAAATTGCGACACTTGCAATTTCGACCGCATTTGGGTCTTCACGATGACGATGCAACACTGAACCTGAATGGAGACCCCGAAACTTGTTCATGACATCAAAAACTACATTTTTTCAGCACCCTGGCCTGATCCTCCTTGCACCTTGTTGTCCCTGGAGGTGGGACCATGTTGCCCAGCGCCTTGGTCCCTGGCCCTATTTTTGGGCCCGGTCTCTTTTGGGTCTCGGGTCTTTATGTTTGCAAAATGGAAAATAATGTTTCCTGGTCGGCCTAAGGTCGGAAAAATCAGTCTTTTAACCCTAATTGACAAGTATATAAACTACATTTTCCTCTCCCCTTTTGGTAGATGGAAAAGAGGAAGGACATATGTGTACAAGACGTGGAAACGATATTCAAACATTCAAGCATTCAAGCATTCAAGCATTCTTTCAAGCAATTGATCATTCTAAGTCTCCATTCAAGGCTAAGTGTTGCATTCAAGACAAGGATTCAACCATTGAAGAGGAGATCACATACAACATACAACATACAACAACATCTACACCTTCGCATGTAAGAATACAAACATTCTTACAACAAGGTACTAGTACTTGTTTTACATTACAATCATTTACATTTATAGCATTCTCATTTCTTGGTTAATTCCAAAATCGGGGTTTGACCTAAGGGAAAACCCCTAATCCCTAACCCCCCAATCGTCCTCTCTTTTCTGTGTGTAGGTTGCAGGTACACGGCTGTAATTGAAGATCTGGAATCCTTGTGCAGAGACGAACAGATCCCCCTTCGTTTCGCAGATTTTTCGGAGGACCGTGTGCACGCTGGGCGCCATCGTCTCGTCAAATTTTGCTCAAATTTGCAGGACAACGTCGTCTCAACATTTTATTGCTAATTCCAGGTCCGCAACTTCATCCTATATTCCTATCTCTGTTTATAAGCGAATCTTTCTCACTTTTCATGCATTCCTAGCTTAATCTTTCTATCTACATTCTTTACAAAAGAGGGTATCCTTGATGTCTCAACCCTTGAAACTCATTTATAATCTGGTCTTGCATTGTGTGGGATTGGATCTTATGGATTTCAACCCCTCTTTTGAATGTAAAGTCTCCCCTAAGTGAAAACCGTCAACCCTAGTGACCTCCTTCCTCTCTCCTCGGAGTGGTGGGGGGAACACTTAGGGTTCGCTCGCGATTTTTCGCTTTACATTTTGGTGAACCCGACGTGAGCATCCTTTTCTGATTATTCATGGTTAGATTTGAAAATTGGATTCCTTAATTACATTTCCATGTTTGATCTTTTGCAAATTTTAGAGGTTAATTGCATAAAAAAAACCCTAAATTTTCTTTTTATTAATTGAGCTTGTGAAATGTTTAATTGTTAATGCTTGTTTCAAATCATATTTGTGCTTTAATTCTGAAAATTAAGTGGTTAAGTGTCAAAACCCTAATTTTTAAAACCCTCTTGATTCAACCTTTGACCGACAATTTCACTGATCAAAACATCTCCAAATCAGCTGTAACTTTGGATTTCGCAACAAAATCATAATATCTTTCATCCCTAAAAATTTGGAAAAAAGTTGCGAGGACTGTGTGCACCCTGAGCGCCATCGTCCCCGACATTTTTTCTAAAATTTTGGGAGTTAGATCTTACTGTATTTTTCTGCTAAAATCCAGAATTTTGGCTGATTTTATCAATTCTAACACTTTCAAAATTAAAGTCAAAGTTGGTCTAGTGATTGCTTGGATTAAGGCTCCTAATCATTCAAAAATTGTTGAAATTGAAATTTTGTGTCAAAATTGTGTTCTTACTGTCCTAAATCTGAAAAGTGTGTCGGCATTCATTCGAAATTTCAATGCTTTATTCAAATTCTTGCAATTTGTGACTTTTGAAATTAAGTGTTTAATTACACCAACTTTGATTTCCACTCTCAAAATTGAATTTTGCGTGAAATTGAGTCAACTTTTAAATTTCAAAGCTTGCATTGCTCTTAGTATTCCCTCTAAAATCATAAAATTCAAAATTTCAGTTTCCCTCCCTTTTTCAAAATTCAAATTTTGCATTTTTCAACAATCTTGGTAGGGTTCAATTTTGAGATTGCAACTTTAATTTGGCCTATCTACAGATCGTAAAATCACTCAATTTTTTTAGATTAGCTTTAAAATCATCATAACTTTCATCCCTGAAAATTTCAAAAAAAGTTGCGAGGACCGTGTGCACTCCGTTCGCCACGGTCCCTAACATTTTTTCCGAAAATTCGGGAGATTGTCGTGATTGCATTTAACAGCCTAAATCTAGGAGATTGGCTGATTTTATTGAAATTTGCTACCTCTAAATTCAAAATCTTCTCTCCCTCTCTAGTGCATGAGTTTTACAACAATAAGCCCTACTTACACTATTCCCGTTAGACGAAGCATTAGAATTAAGTCTTTCCAAGGTTTAATTACTGAGGAGATGGAACCTAATTTGAATGGCTTCTTTAACGAGGACACGGGTAATTCCTCTAATCCTCTTAATGATGAAGAAGCTCTCCATGAGGTTTCTGTAGAACAACTTTCGAAATTGGATAACCAATTTGATGATTTTCAGCAATGGATGTATCAAGAGTATCCCGATAGTCAAGCTCTTTCATTAATTGAGGGTCTAAAACGTATGGTTCAAAGTGATAAGAATGGAATTGATATTTTGCGTGGTATTGCACACATTGTGGATTCGAATGTGATGCCTATGAAGAGTTGTGCTGAAACTTTAGGTTATACACAACCTCCCACTCAAGTCAATCATTCAATTCCTTTAACAACTTCTATTGCTAGTATACCTACCTTTACATCAAACATAATGACTACTTCTATACAAGACATTCCGCCTATGATCACCAGTCATGGGGGCAATCCTTCTTCTTCAATTAACCCTCTTCCTTCATTCAATCCGACTTCTTCATTCATTCCTTCAATGAGTGTCCCTATTACATCTCCACAAATGAACATGATGCAAGGGGGCAATTCATTTAACCATTCCATTCCTCCTTGTAGTGTTCCTCCTTTCCAATCATCTCCTATGACTAACTATCATAGTGTCCCGCCACCTTACTCTCAATCAGTACCTTCTTTCAATAACATAATACCTCCATCACAATCTAACACGTCTAATATGAACTCTTCAACTGAAGCGACCATTAACAATCTTGCACAAACTGTCTCTTCTTTACAGCAACAAATTGCCTCTATGAATCAATCTAAGTTTAGTGTGCCCACATTTGATGTTGCGAGCCCACTTTCTCTTGACATTGTTCGAGCTATCCCTCCTAAGCATGTTGAAATCCCACAGTTGGAGCTTTATAATGGTAAAGGTGATCCTCTAACACATGTTAAGACTTTTCAAACAATATGTACCAATTTTGCTTATGACCAAAGGTTGCTTGCAAAACTGTTTACTAGGACATTAAGAGATAAAGCCCTACAATGGTATTGCTCATTGCCTTCTTATTCTATTACTTCTTTCGAACAACTTGCAAATGCTTTCATTCAACAATTTCAAAACAATATAAGTCCTAAAGTTACTTTGATTGATTTAATGCATTGTAAACAAGGTGTTAAAGAAAAAGTGACTGATTTCATTGGTAGATATAAGCATTTGTATGCTCAAATTTCTTTTCCAGTGCCTGACAATGATATTCAAAGAATCTTTATTTGTAATTTACAAAAAGATATTCGAGACAAACTTCTGTTTTCTGAGTTTACTTCTTTCCAACAGTTGTGTGCAACTCTTCACAATTATCAACTGACTGTGAGTCAAATGGAACAAGCAAATCCTATGGCTCCGAGTGATAAGGGTGATAGTAGTCAACAACCATTTGGGAAGTTTAAACCGAACAGAGAGTCCATTAAATTTAATGAAAACATCATCAACAACAATGTGAATGCAGCATCAGGTGTGCCTCCTATTTCTAAGTTTTTCAAGAAAGAAAGAAAGTTTACTCCTTTGAATGAATCATTGCATAGTATTATGAATAAGTTATTGGAACAAAATGTGCTTACTCTCCCTCCTATAAAGCAAATCGATCCTACAAAGATTAATTCACCCTATTTTGATAACAAATCTTTTTGTCAATTTCATCGTCAACCTGGGCATGATACTGAAAAATGTTTTGCTTTAAAGGGTAAAATTCAAGATTTGATTGATAATAATACTATCTCTGTTTCAGGAGTGAATGATAAAGGCAACACATCTATAGATCCTCCTAACCAAAATCTTAAGATTTTTATTGATCCATTACCTTCTCATACCTCTAATGTGATTGAGACTAATGATTCCTCTTTCTCATCTGATGGTCTCGTGTCTATGACTCCGAATGTGATTAACTTTGTAGAGCAGCAAGAAAACCCTAAAGAACCTTCCATCACATTTGATTCTAGTGAAACTATCAGGGCACCTGATGGTCCTTTATATATAGTTGCAAAAGTCAAGAATACACCTTGCCGTGGAGTGCTTATTGACCCTTCTTGCATGATTAATGTTATTACTGAAGAATTTCTCTTTACTTTGCAATTGAATCAAGTGATTTATGACAAAACAGATGTGATTGTGAAATTATTTGATGCATTTTCTTCTCCTGCAATTGGTTCTATTACATTACTTATTGAAGTTCATAACAAATCCCTTGATGTGAACTTTGCTATTATTCCATCTTTTGAACAATTTCGTGTGAAGCTTGGCTATCCTTGGCTATCTTCCATGAAAGCTATTGCTTCTCCTATTCATAAATGTTTGAAATTTCCCCATAATGGTGAAGTTGTTACTGTCAATCATAGTCTCTTTAAACCATCTGAAAGAACTTCTAGCGTTCCTATTGATTATTTTTTTTGGCCTAAACAATTCCAATCTCTTCCTCCGCGAAGTGATCATCTTTTCAAATCTTATCAAAAGTGGAAAACATATATGATCCTATCTTTAGGTGAACCTAGAACACTCAAACTTGATATTCCTATCATTCTTGAGAAGGAAGTTCTTCCTTTGAAAGATAAAACTAATGTCTTTCCTCAAGAAGATTCCCAACCCATTCCTATGGATGTGACTATGTCTATGTCTAATAAAATTTCTAAAAGTAGACCTATACCTCCTCGTCATGATGGACTTGGTCTCCTTCCTAAACCAAATATTCCTCCTTTATATGGAGCAGTTCCTCCTCCTTCCTTTTATAAAGAGAAGAGACCTTCCTCTTCTCCTATCATCCAGCCTAAGAGACCACAACCTAAACACCCAAGTGATAAGGATGAGAACATTCCTCCTCCTCAATCTTCTCCACTTCCTACTAAGACTAGATGAAATCGTTCTGCACGTGAATGCCGACGAAAGCATCGTCTTAGAGCTCAGGCAGCTGCTTCTCAAACTTTGCAATCCCCAAAAACACCTTCAACAAGCATTATTCCATTTTCTCCAAAATCTCCTGAACATAAGATGCATGATGGTCTTGATCCTGTGCGAGTTAAAGATCCTATTTTTATAAATCTTGATGATGATATAGATGAAAATGTTATTCATGATGAAAATGTTACTTCTCTTGCTTCTGATAGTGAATATGAATTTGTTGATGTTGATAACCATCTATCTAACGAATTTTCTAAAGCACTTGTCCTAGCTCCTAGACAAGAACAACGTGGCTTGGAACATGAACATAGCCCTTGTTTGGATCTTGTGATAGCTCCATCTGCTATGTTGGATGTTCCTCCTCTAGCGTGTTCCTTGCCTTCCCAAAATATTGATCAGCAAGATCAGGGGGTGGATGACGTGCTAGACTAGTTTCATTAGCATAGCAGATTCTCTCCTCCTCTCTTTCTTTTGTTACTTCTTCTATGTGTTATTCTCATTCTTCTATTTGTTGTCCTTAGTGTTGTCTACTTGAGGACGATGCAAAGCATTGAGATCTCTTTTGGTCTCTCTCATGTTGACTCAAAAGACACATGTGTTCCCTTCTTCTAGGTGACCTTCCTTGATTGGGGAATGAAGAACAATTATGCATACATACATATGATATACATGAATTATCATACAGCATACTGACCCCGAGGAAAGCGAAGTCACCTCGTGCTTTGTGTTTTGTGTCTATTATCCTTGGATTTATCTCACACTTGGGGGCTAAATCTTTGTGATAACGTGCTCCTTTCCCTTCTCATTTCTTATGTGTATCACTACCTTAAAGCAATCTCCCCGTTGAGGCGTGTGCGATCGCTTTAATGTAGGGGGGCATACACCCCATCTATCACTTTAGGATACTTGAAAATTTCTTGGTGAACTTAGCTTTGCCTTGAAAATTTTTGGTATTTTTCTTACATGACTCATAGTGAGGGAACCTTACTACTGACAGTCATGGTTCTCCCCCGTGATATTCCCTTTTTCTTTGTCAATCGAAGTCGTAAGATCCTTAGTCCACTGGGGGCTTGGTGTGTCTTGCCTCCTTGACGTGGTGAAAGTCTTTCAATGTTGTTTCCTTGTACTTTACCGAAAGTATGAGTGTACACTTATACTCCCGCTAAAGTGGGGGCTAAATGTAGCATCCTAAAATTGTGACACTTGCAATTTTGACCGCATTTGGGTCTTCACGATGATGATACAACACTGAACCTGAATGGAGACCCCGAAACTTGTTCATGACATCAAAAACTGCATTTTTTCAGCACCTTGGCTTGATCCTCCTTGCACCTTGCTGTCCTTGGAGGTGGGACCATGGCGCCCAGCGTCCTGGTCCCCCAGGACCATGGTGTCCAGCGCCCTGGTCCCCCAGGACCATGGCGTCCAGCGCCCTGGTCCCTAGCCCTATTTTTGGGCCCGGTCTCTTTTGGATCTCGAGTCTTTATGTTTGCAAATTGGAAAATAATGTTTCTTGGTCGGCCTAAGGTCGAAAAAATCAGTCTTTTAACCCTAATTGACAAGTATATAAACTACATTTTCCTCTCCCCTTTTGGTAGATGGAAAAGAGGAAGGACATATGTGTACAAGATGCGGAAACGATATTCAAACATTCAAGCATTCAAGCATTCAAGCATTCCTTCAAGCAATTGATCATTCTAAGTCTCCATTCAAGGCTAAGTGTTGCATTCAAGACAAGGATTCAACCATTGAAGAGGAGATCACATACAACATACAACATACAACAACATCTACACCTTCGCATGTAAGAATACAAACATTCTTACAACAAGGTACTAGTACTTGTTTTACATTACAATCATTTACATTTACAGCATTCTCATTTCTTGGTTAATTCCAAAACCGGGGTTTGACCTAAGGGAAAACCCCTAATCTCTAACCCCCCAATCGTCCTCTCTTTTCTGTGTATAGGTTGCAGGTACGCGGCTGTAATTGAAGATCTGGAATCCTTGTGCAGAGACGCAACAAATCCCCCTTCATTTCGCGGATTTTTCGGAGGACCGTGTGCACGCCGGGCGCCATCGTCCCATCAACTTTTGCTCAAATTTGCAGGACAGTGCCGTCTCGACATTTTACTGCTAATTCCAGGTCCGCAGCTTCATCCTATATTCCTGTCTCTGTTTATAAGCGAATCTTTCTCACTTTTCATGCATTCCTAGCTTAATCTTTCTATCTACATTCTTTACAAAAGAGGGTATCCTTGATGTCTCAACCCTTGAAACTAATTTAGAATCTGGTCTTGCATTGTGTGGGATTGGATCTTGTGGATTTCAACCCCTCTTTTGAATGTAAAGTCTCCCCTAAGTGAAAACCATCAACCCTAGTGACCTCCTTCCTCTCTCCTCGGAGTGGTGGGGGGAACACTTAGGGTTCGCTCGCGATTTTCCGCTTTACAGTAAGTTACAGTAGTTTCAAGCTCTCTTGGGGGTGTGGAATGTCTCATTAGGGGGGGTTAGTTGACTTCGTCTTCATTTCTTATGGGGGGACTTTTTCATCTTTGAGGTTTTGTCCTTCTTCTTTGAGAGTCTTTTGACCATTCATCTCTCTTTTGGGGGGGAGCTTTTTTCCCACTAGGTTTTCTCCCTTTCTCTGTTTGTGAGAGATTGCATTTCATAGGTTTGCTTGCCTTTGCATATTGTACATGGGTACCTATCATGGCCTAGTAGCCAGGACCCATCTTGCATTGTTGACTTGAGTCTTCATTCCCCTAAGTTGCACTTAAGTGGGGGTGTTGGTCTAAATAATTATTTATCATGGATATTATTACACTTTACTTAAGTTAACTTAGGATAATGCATGTCATCGTAGTTTGGATATGAGAAAATTAGAAGTGTGCACATAGGGATATAGCTTGTAGGAGAAATTCCACCTTTTGTGGTCCTATCTTGCTGTTACACTCCACATTCGTTGGGTCATCCACCTCTTGTGGAATATTATATTATTTCTCCTACCTACCCCTAGTTTTTCTTACCTACCCTTGTTTCTCATTGAGCCACATGTCATGATTGTGTTCTCACATATCCATATGGCCTTGCCTATATAAGTAGGCCCATATTCATTGTATTGGTTAATCCAGTTGATCATTTGCATATTGATGAGAATACAGTTTGTTCTTGTTATACTTTTATCTCTCTTTTGTGCTTTTCATTGTACCATTGGTCTTGGAAAAATATCACAATTACAAACACCTTTTGATCACTACAATCATATGTAAAAATAAATCATGAAAGAACAGTAGTGAAATCAATCCATTAAGTACGGATTGCTGCTCAAAAATTAAGAAAATGCAAGGTAAAATCTGGAAAATCTCTTCACAATGTATTCAAACGTGCTCAAGACTTTTTCCAACCGGTTTACATTCCTTCTCAGAGAATTTTATATGCCATCTAAATCCTAAGAAACTCTTTATCAGTTTCCTAACCACCAATATGCCCAAAGATGCAAAGAGTTGCTCAAAAGTTGCAAAATGTTGTCTACCAACAATGACAACTTTTGCCAAAATGTGCATTTTTATACTTCATGCATTGTCACTAATCCTAATCCTCTAAGAATGACTTACAAATAATAAAATGAAATTTCTAAATGACAAATGAGGTGTTACAAGACATTTTACACCAAAATGCAAGTTTATGCCATTTTAGGCGTACAAGGGCTCATAAGCCAAATTTGAGTAAATACATGATCTAGTTGACATTCATCCTCCAAATGCATATCCAACACACAATTGGACCTATTAGTATTTCATTATTCACAAACTTAAACCAAAATAAAGACTAATACACCAAAATCTAGAAAATGCACTCAAAACTAGGTGCTCCTGCACCATACTCCCCCAATGAAAAAGAGGTCAAGTGAACCCTTGAGGTAACAAAGAAAGGGGAACTCCAAGATTAGAAAAGTCTGTCTTAGGTATCCAATTAGCCTCAGATGCTGGAAGGTGCTGCCATTTGATCAAGTGCTCCATATAGACGGTATGCCTTGTCTTCTTGAGAACTCTAGAGTCTAACACCTTCTCGGCTTGTGGCTTGGTTGTAGGTTGTAAGGGAAGGTCTGAAAGTGCTCGAGAGACCTCTAAGTCTCTACTATCTTCCTTTGGAAGTGTGCCCTTATACTGCACCAAATATGTAACATTGAAGATGGGAGATAAAGCCATATCTTTGGGCAGGTCTAGTTTGTAAGCATTGTTGCCATACTTTGCCAAGATTTTACAAGGTCCAGTCCTCCTCATCTGAAGTTTACTAGCAACACCTTTTTTAAGTCTTTCTTTGTTCAAGGGAACCATGACCGAGTCTCCAACAACAAATTGCATATTCTTTCTTTTCTCATCTACTTTGTCTTTGATCCTTTGAGTGGTGTCTAGTAGGGCTGTCCTAACCCGCTCATGAATCTCTTGCATAGATTGAGCCATGTCCATAGAATGTCCACTCTTCTGTCCCATCTGTCCAACATCTCTGAGCTCCAAAAGACCTCTAGGATGAAGGCCATACACAATCTCAAAAGTGCTTTTACCAGTTGATCTATTCACACTGTCATTATAGGCAAACTCGACTTGATGGATTATCTGATCCCAAGCTTGTCCATACTCCTTTGTCAAATATCTAAGAAGGTTTGCAAGTGTTCTATTGACCACCTCTATTTGGCCATCCGTTTGGGGATGATAGGATGAACTGAAAGACAAGTTTGCACCCAATCTCTGCCTTAAATTCTTCCCAAAATGACCAATAAACTTGGCATCTCTATCTGATACAATTCTGATAGGTAAACCATGAATTCCAATAACTTCTTTGAAAAATAAATGAGAAATATGACTAGCATCATGAGTGACCCTATTTGGAATAAAATGGGCCATCTTGCTAAACCTATCTACCACCACATAGAGGCTATCAAAACCTAATTTGGTTTTAGGCACACCAACAACAAAATCCATACTTACACACTCCCATGGCTAGTTTGGAATAGGTAAAGGCCGATAAAGACCAACATTAGAAGAGGCACCCTTAGCTCTCTGGCAAACCACACATTGTTACACATATTTCTTGATATCTCTTTCCATCTTAGGCCAATAGTAGAATCTTTGGACAATTTCCAAAGTCTTGTTCAAGCCAAAATGTCCACTAAGGCATCCATTATGCTTCTCTTGCATCAAATTTTCTCTCATAGATCCTTTAGGTACACATAGTTGTCCTCCCTTAAACAAAAGATCATCTTGTAAGGTGTAATCTACATATTCACTATGAGAATGGTTTCTAAACTCTTGACAAACCTTGTAGGCAGCAACAAAGTCTTCATCATCTTGATATAAACCCTTGAAACTATCCACTCCAATGCTTTTGAGCTGCACTTCTTGCACTGTTAGCAATCTTCTACTTAATGCATCAACTACTTTATTACATCATCCTTTCTTTTGTTTATGGTAAAGGTATATGACTGCAAATAGTCTACCCATTTAATATGCCTATGATTTAACTTTTCTTATGAATTGAGAAAGCTAAGAACTTGATTATCAGTATAAATAAAAAATTCTTTAGGCAGCAAATAATGCCTCCACTTCCTAAGAGATTGAACAAGTGCATACAACTCCAAATCATAAGAGGAATACCTTTTCTTGGCATCATTGAAATTCTCATAGAAAAATGCAACCGGTCTATTGTCTTGGCATAAAACTGCTCTAGCCGCTATGTTGCTTGCATCACATTCAATGGTGAAGAGCTTGTCAAAGCTGGGAAGAATTAGTATCGTTTGAGGAGCCACCTTTGTCTTCAAGAGATCAAATCCTCTTTGTGCTTCTTTTGTCCATTGAAACTTGGTTTTCAAACCTCCTTTGATTGTATCAAGCAGGGGTGTACATATCTCACTGAATCCTTTGATGAACTTCCTATAGAATTGTGCAAAGCCATGAAAACTTCTTACTTCACTTGTTGTCTTAGGTGCAGGCCAACTGATTATGGCTTCTACTTTAGAGGTATCTATCTTCAAATCACCTCTTGAGATTACAAACCCAAGATATATCAATTCCTGTTTCATAAACTCACATTTCTCCAAATTGATGGTTAGTTGCTCATCACATAATTTCCTCAATACAATCTCTATATGCTTAAGATGCTCATCTTTAAACTTGCTAAAAATCAAGATGTCATCTAAATAAACAACAACAAATTTACCAATATATTGTTTGTGTTGGTGTAAATAAATATTCATTTAGGATATTATTACACTTTACTTAACTTAACTTAGGATAATGCATCTCTTCATAGTTTGGATTTGAGACACTTAGGGAAGTGTGCACATAGGGATAGAGCTTGTAGGAGAAATTCCACCTTTTGTGGTCTTATTTTGCTATTACACTCCACATTCGGTGGGTCATCCACCTCTTGTGGAATATTATATTATTTCTCCTACCTACCCCTAGTATTTCTTACCTACCCTTGTTTCTCATTGAGCCACATGTCATGATTGTGTGCTCGTACATCCATATGGCCTTGCCTATATAAGTAGGCCTATATTCATTGTATTGGTGAATCCAATTGATCATTTGCATATTGATGAGAATACAGTTTGTTCTTGTAATTTTTTTGTCTCTCTTTTATACTTTTCATTGTGCCCTTGATCTTGGCAAAATCTCACATGGTATCAGAGCTGGTCGATGTCTCACATGGTATTAGAGCCATTGGGGCTTCATTGATTGGTTTTTGGAGACATCATCGAAGACTTCTATTTTTGGATTTGAGGGACTGCATTTTTTGGATGCATCTTAGAGCGTTTACGACCTCACCATTGCGTCCGGGAGGCCATTTCCATAAAAAATCGAGTATAAACTCGACCTATTTTGGTGAAAATCGATTTTTGGGTGTGGAGGAAATTTTCTGCGGTACGGTACAAAATTTTTGGATTTTTTTCAAATTTTTTTTTATCTGAAAAATAATTTTCTAGTTGAATTTTTTTTTAAAAAAAAAAAAAATAATAATAAAAAAAAAATTTGAAAATTATTTTTGGGATCCATACCTTTTGCTCAGTCAGCAACGCACAATCAGCTTTTGCCCAGTCAGCAGCGCACAGTCAGCACCCAGTCAGCAGCACCCAGTCAACATTTTCTTTGGAAATTTTTAGACCCCTCTCCATTAAACAGTTTGGATTTTTGGGTCAACTTTGGAGGCTCATAACTTGCTCAATTTTGCTCCTTTTTGGGTGAATTTTTTTTTGATTTGGGCTAATTTTTCATGCTCTTCGTAGTGGTGTGGTTATTTTATGATTTTGATGCATATGTTTTTTGGAATTTTTGGATTCTCTCAGCTGTACCTATCTAATCCTCAATTCTGCAACTTCAAAGGCCTTGTTTGAGCTCATATGACCTCCTTTTCAAGTGCCATTTTTTTTCATCTAATTTCATAATCTATGATCAGATTTCTGATATTTTAAGTGGAAATTGTACTTTCAAATATTGGTCTTATTTGGTCTATTTGGTACTTGTAAATTGCTTGTTTCTTAGTTTAGATCCCTTGCACTATTAGTTTGAGTCTCTTTTGGCCTTATTGAGGTACTTGTAAAATTGAAATCAGAAGTCCACTGTGCCAATTTTTGCAAGTGGCCCATTCTATACGCACTAAGTATAAAGTGCCAAATCATCACTTTTGGGGGGGTTCTTTGATTGAGTGAATTTGGAGGGGTGTCTTGTGTGATTGCGCCTCTCTTTTCTTGTGCTCTTCAATTTTTTTGCAATGAGTCCTCATAAATTTCCACCTTTAACTCCACATAATTATGCATCATGGAAAATTAAAATATGGAGCAAATTAATGGAAAAAGGTCTCACACATTACATAGATGGAACAATAGCAACACCACCCGATCCTAAGGCTGATCCTAATGCTCATTTAGAATGACTCACTAAGAATTGCATGGCTCTTGAAACTTTGCACAAGTATGTATTAGATGGCCTCATCTTTCATATTGAGAAGTGTACTACAATCAAAGATGCTTGGGATATGTTTCAGAAATTGTATGGTCAAGTTGATGAAATCACAGGTTACAAAATTGGCAATGAGCTCACCAACTTGGATCCCAAGAGTTTTGATACAATCGAAGATTATGTCACCAAAGAAAATGAGCTAAGAGAAAAGCTTAAGGATTGTGGAATTGACAAAAAGATGCTCAGTTGATATTCAACTTGTTGGACAAGCTTGCACCAGAATATGCAACATTTGTGTCTAGCTTCCAAACTCATCATTTGACAGTGGGGAGTTCCTATGTTATGCCTTCATTTGATGTTTTCACAGAAATGTTGATATTGGAACAATCTAAGTTGTTGAACATGGGGCTTCTCAAGTCTTCAAAGTCCAAGGATTTGGTGGCTAATCAAGGGAATCAAGGAGGTCAAGGCAAAGATTCCAACAAGAAGAAGAAGCACTCTACGTCAAAGCCACAACAAGAAAAAGGACAATCATCCTGTCCATCACAAGGTGATTTTTCATCCTCTTCCAAGAAGGGGACTCCACCTAAGAAGGATAAACCAACTTGTGCATATTGCAAGAAGTATGGTCATGATGAGCATGGATGCCACACCAAGAAAGTTGATGAGTTGACAAATCTTCTTAAGAAAAATGACATCAACTTGCCATCCACTACACAAAGAAAGATTCAACTCCTTCCTCTTCCTCACAATCTAAGGGAAAAGGGCAAGCATTTGTGGCTACAACAGGTTCATCACAACAATGGATACTTGAATCGGGTGCCTCATAGCACATGGGTTCTACAAAAGAGCAGTTTTCTTCATTGGAGCCATCTAAGGTACCTCACATTTACATAGGTGATGATACACAAGTAGAGGTTGAATGGAAAGGTTAAGTTGACATGGATGATGGAACATTTGAGAATGATCTCTATGTTCCTAACTTGTCTACCAACCTTCTCTCCATCTACGAAATCACTCACTATGGGAATGGGAAAAAGCTTGAGTTTTCACTTGATTCAGTTGTGGTAAAGGAACTTGATGATGATGCCTTGGTAGCAGTGGGTCAAGTCAATGACAACTCAAGGCTTTATTCATTTTCCCACTTTGTGCCAAGTTCTCCTTCTAGGGCCTTGCTTATTCATTCAAATTCAGAAAGTAAGCTATGGCGTAAGTAGTTTGGTCACCTCAACTACCGCTATCTTCAACAGCTCAGCACGAAAGACATGGTCACAAGTCTACCTCAAATTAGTTTTTCAGAGGGTGTATGTTTAGGTTGTTCCATGGGCAAGCATCCCGAGGAGAAGTTTGATAAGGGGAAAGTTTGGAGAGCTTTGGAAGTTCTTCAACTTGTTCACAATGAAGTAGCAGGTCCATTTCCAACACCTTCATTTAGCAAGGCTCGCTATGTCCTTACCTTCATTGATGACTACCCCTGCTTCACTTGGGTCTGCTTTCTCATTCATAAGAGTGAAGTATTTGACAGATTTCAGGACTTCAAGACTCATGTGGAGAAGCAATTCGGGAAAGTGGTCAAGATTCTTCGCACAGATAATGGAAGGGAATATGTGAACAAGAGACTTGAGGATTTTTGTACATTTGAGGGGATTGATCTTCAACATTCTGTTGTATACACTCCACAACAGAATAGAGTTGCAGAATGCAAGAATAGAACTCTCAAAGAAATGACTAGCTATATGATACATGCATGTTCTCTTGATCCCACTTTTTGGGTAGAGGCTATCAGTTTTGCCACACACATCCAGAATCGGGTTCCTCACAAAGCTTTCCAAGGTATTACTCCTTTAAGGCTTGGACTGGTAGGAAACTGATTGTGAGACATTTCAGAGTCTCTGGGTGTCCAGCATGGGCTCGCATACCTCTACAGAAATGCAAGGCATTGGAACCTCAAATTCGGCCTTGCATATTTGTTGGATATCCTAAGGGTGTTAAGGCATATAGATTGATGGATCCTGAGACACATGAGGTGTTCATTGATAGGAGTGTTCACTTTGAGGAAAGCTCACCTAGCTTAGCCTCTCTACCTCCTCCACCTTCCTCCATTATGGATAGTGATGTTATTGATTCAGATGATGAGACTCCTTCAACTCCGACTTGCAGGGTTACACCTCCGCAGGGTCCACTTGCAGTTGAGGAGCCTCATTCTCCACCTCCACCTAGACCTCATTGGGATCGACAGACACTTGAGTCAGTAGGTTCTCTTGTTGGGGATCCTTCAGATACATGGAGGACTCGATCACAACATCATGATCTTCCACATGCATTCATTGCTATTGCTTCCAATCCACAGACATTTCGGGAAGCAGCAGGGGTTCCTGAGTGGGACCAAGCTATGGACGAAGAGTATAGTTCCTTGATGAGGAACGACACATGGGATTTAGTCCATCTCCCTAAGGGAAGAAAGATGGTTCGATGTAAGTGGATCTATCGGACCAAGTATGCAACGGATGGTAGTGTGGATAAGTATAGGCCTCGTCTTGTTGTGAAAGGTTTCTCATAGGTTGCAGGTGTTGACTATACTAAGACCTTTGCGCCCGTTGCCAAGATGAACTCCATTCGCTTGACACTTGCTATAGCTGCAACTCATGGTTGTGTTGTACATCAGATGGATGTGAAGAGTGCTTTTCTTCATGGTGATCTTGATGAGGAGATTTATATGGAGCAACCACAGGGTTTCATCTTGGATACTTCCTTGGTTTGCAGACTAAGGAAATCTCTCTATGGCCTTAAGCCAGCCCCCAGGGCTTGGTACGCCGAGATGGATTCCTTTCTTCTTTTAGCATGGTTCACCAGGTGACATTCCAATTCGAATATCTACATTTTGCAACAAGATGACTCTCACTTGATACTTGTGCTCTATGTTGATGATTTGATCATTACAGAGAGTACCACATCCATCATTAGCAGTGTCAAATTTGCTTTGCATGACAGATTCGCTATGACTGACTTGGGTCTTTTGCACTACTTTCTCGGGATAGATATTTCATAGTCACCTTCCGGGATTACACTATCGCAGCCCAAGTATGCTCTTGATCTACTTGCACGCTTTCATATGGCTGATTGTAAGCCTGCACCGACTCCCTTTCTTTAAGGAGTCAAGCTTGAGGCTCAGTGTTCTTCTCCACTAGTTGATGCTATCGTGCTTTGTGAAGTGTACCTGTACCTACAAATACAATGCACTCAAGAAATCATTACAAGCAATTGTCAGTGAATTAAATCAAAGAAAGACTAAACCATAGCTAAGCGATCTATTGCCTCCTAGTAAATGCGAGTATGAATTTTGCTCTCAGATCTTGGTATGCAAACTCCAGTGACTTGACTACACTTAAATGGAGGATTTAAATGATGAAGATGCATGATCTAACAATGATAGCATGATTAAGCTACATGATTTCATGATTATTCTAGAAAATAATCTAGAATTAAGATGCAATTAAGCTAAGATTTGAACATGATAACAATGCTTGAAATGAGAAACTAGAAGCTAGATGCCTATATTAACAATGATTGAATGAAAATGAGATGAATCAAATGATATGCAAAAATGATATGAAATTGGGACCCTTTGTGCTCCAAAATGAGGTCTATTTATAGGATTTCCCAAGGCTAGGGGTGATGTGGCAGGAATCAACGGTCAAGATTGATTTGAAGATATGAATGGTTAAATTGGAGGAGGTTGACAAAGTGGTTGGACTAAAGGGAACATCCGTCATCTCTATGGTGACAAGTGTCAAGAGGCTTTTAGAAGGGGTTAGATGATAGGGAACACTTAGTGAAAAGTGTCACAAAGCTTCTAGAAGAGGTTGGATGAAAGGGGACATGGTGGTTAGGATGGAATGGGTTAGGTTTATGAATGGTTAGGTTAGGTGGTTAAATGTTAGGAGAATTTGAATTTTAAAAATTCAAATAATAAGAAAAGGATAATTAATTTCATTAACTCATGAATTGATTTGTTTTAATTAATTATGGGATTTAGAAGAAATAAATTTGATGGGGGGAATTAATTAATTAAAGAGGATTATTGGAATGAACCTATTAAATAAATCTTTAGATTTATTAATAAGTAGATGAAAGGGAAAATTTAATCAAATTGCTTAGTGAATTCAATTTAATTGGGAAGGAGGATTAATTAAATAATTGCTTATTTAATTAGTTATCTTCAGACCATTTTTAGGTGTATACATTTTGCCCCTCTTTGAAGCGAGGTGTGATGACGCGTTGATTCAAAGCATAATCTCATTTTGATGATGATATTGGTTTGATAGGATGTAGGATTCCCCAGCTCTTGATTGCTAAATTCTAGTATGATGATGCCCCCTCAGGAGATCAAATGAGATAATTGATCTTTGGAGTTTTTGGATTTTTTTGTGAAATTTATATCCCGATAGATTTGATTTGATTTCTGCAATGGTGTTTGATGAAAATGCGAGTTCTTCAATTAGCTTGATTGATTAGATTGATTAGATTGATAAATATTGATTGATTAGATTGATAAGATCGAGATTCAGTCTGGTTTCAAGAATGACACCTCCTGTATAAGACAAAGATGATCAAAGAGTCTGGTTTCAGGAAGGATTCATCCTGTATAAGACATGATCAGAACATCTGGTTTCAGGAAGGATACATCCTGTATAAGACATGATAGAATCAATTAGGTTTGATTGATTGATTTGATTTGATAAGGTTGATTAGATAAAGAACTAAAAGTTTGTTGATATCAAGTTGCATAAATATTTGGATATGCTGATTGTTGATTCTATTGAGGGAGTAGCATAAGATTTTCACTAGGTCGACAATATCTGGAGAGATATGAGTCATTAATCTAATTGTGTATACACTTGTGATGATGCTTTGATGATTCCCCCAATAGATTTAACCTTGGATAAAAGGAGCTTGTAGGATCCCATGCAAGAATGAAATGCAAGCTAAAATGCAAACAAAAATGCAAAGCTACGACCAGACCAGTCATTGGATTATTGTGTTTTTGTCATCATTGAGATTTTTAAATGTGGGAAGTGAGTGCAAACATTGATGGTATAATTAAACCATGATGACCTAAGCACTTCTTTCCTGGATTTTGATATAGCAAGTTAGCACAAGCATAGAGGTATAAGTGAACCGAGATGACCCGAGTGTTGCTTACGGAAAGTAGGCAGTATTAATCATTTCAATATGCAAATCGTAAATGTCTTCAATGATACTCTGGTGATCATGTCCTGAGACAAATTTGCACATATTAATGATTAATTTTCAGACAATAGATAAGAAAAATATCGTGTTCCTTCCTTGTTCCTCTAGTCAATGACATCCTGGAGTCACTCAGAATTCATGATAGCGAAAATCAATATAGAAAAGTTGAACAATCATGTTAAAATCATTATCCAAAATATATCATCCACTGAAAAGTGTGTGATGTTCTTAGATTGATTTTGTGATAGCTTGATAGTTGATAGTTTGATCTCGTGTTCAATGTTGGATGTGTCTCAGTTTTCGCTTGATAAGAGTTATCTAACTGTTTGTTCTACCTGTTTGACTAAGCTCAAAATGATCAAGAGTTTTTCCCCCAGCTAAGTGCAGGATTTTGCCCCAAGCCTAGAAACAAAGTCGTTATGATATATCCAATGATCCAAACCATGGTGAGAGAGTAGTTGCGATGCCCAAGTATGCACAAAGGTTTAGGAAGGTCAATGCTTATGGAAAATGAATGCAAGGAGAAAGAATGCATGAAACAATAGATAGAAGAGCTAGTTGACAAATAGCACCTATTTGCCAGGATTTCACCATTTGTTTTTATTGCACTTTTTCTCATATTTGATTTTTTTTTGATTTTTCACTGTTTTTTGATTTTTTTTGATTTTTTAGACATAGAATTTCTTTTGGTGCATGCTATTGATAGGTTCCTCGAGTTGATATCCATCACGTGTTGATATTTGATATGCTTCTAATCCAAATATTGGTGTGACTACAAATGGACCTAACCAGTTCGATTCAAATTTTCTTTTCTTTTCTTGATCTACCTGGTTGCGTGGATTTTCCTTTAGTACTAGTTCTCCTACTTGAAAGACTCGTGGTTTGACCCTGTGATTATAACTTTGGCACATTATTTGCTGATATATCTTTAGATGATCAAAGGCATTTTGTCTTCGTTCATGGATCAGTTCTAATTCTTGTAGTCTAGATACTCTTTGTTCTTCATATGGGATGAGACCTTTTAGTGACACACGTAGAGAGGGTATCTCTACTTTGATTGACAATATGGCTTCTGATCCATATACAAGAGAGAAAGGTGTGACACCTATTCATGTGTGGATACTGGTATAGTAGGCCCATAGAGCAGGATTAAGTTGAATATGCCAATCTCTTCCAGCATCGTTCACTATCTTTTTGAGGATTTTCAGAATAGTTTTGTTAGATGCTTCTACCTGTCCATTTCCCTATGGATAATAGGGTGTGGAGAATCTGTGCTAGATTTTGAACTTCTCACATAGCTCTAGTACATCTTGATTCTTGAATGGTCACCCATTATTAGTGATAATGGTCATTAGTATTCCATAGCGGCAGATGATGTAATTCAAGATAAATGCAATAATTTGTTTTCCTGTGATGTTGATGAGAGGTACAATCTCAATCTAGTTTGTAAAATATTCTGTAGCTACAAGGATGAATTTTTGTCCATTAGATGAAGAAGGATTTATCTTTCCTACTAGATCAAGACCCCATTGGAAAAAAGGGCAAGATGTTGCTAAAGCATGAAGTTCTTGTGCTGGTGCATGAATCAAATTCCCATGGATCTGACATTGTTTGCATGTTCTAGATATCTGAAAAGAATCTCGTTCCATAGTCGGCCAATAATAGCCCAAGCCTATGAGTTTTTTCGAAAGGGAATGAGTGCCACAAATGCCGTTATGGACTTCATGTAAGGCCTTCCCAGATTCTTCTTGTTCGAGACATCTTAGGAGAGTACCGTCTAGACCTCATTTAAATAGGGTATCCGTGACAAGAGTAAAATGGGAGGATTGGTGAATAAAGTTTCTCTTTTGATTCTTTGATAAGTCGGGAGATAAGATGTTATCTTTTAGGTAGGTGTAAGTTTGGCCATAGCGGGAGGAATCGTGTCTAATAAGTTGACAGATGGTTTGGAAATTGAGACAATTATGAGTAGGATAAAACTACTCTTCAACCAAGAATTCATAATGCTGTTGATTTTCCTATGTCTGTAATAGAGAAGCAAGTGTAGACATGGCGTCTGCTACTTTATTATCGTTTCTTGGAATCTATTCAAAAGTTATTTTTATAAAGTGTTTCTTGATATCATCTTGACCATCTTTTTGTAAGGCACGAGTTTGTCATCTTTTGTTTGATAGTCATTATTGATTTGATTAATGATGAGCTGAGAGTCTCCAAAGACCTAAAGTTGTGTGATGTTCCATTCTACAGGCATTTTGATACCTGTTACCAATGCTTCATACTCTACTATATTGTTTGTGCATGGAAAGTTTAATTTGTATTCTTTCGAGATTGTATGACCTTGTGGTGTGATGAATAGAATTCCTTCTCCTGATCTATGCTGTGTATATGAACCATCAAAGTATAATTGCCATGTTTTTGTTGTGACTGTTAGGATATCAGCATCAGGAAACTCAATCTGTAGAGGATGATCATCTTGAAGTGGTGCCTTTGCTAGTTGGTCTGCAATAACTTGTCCTTTGATAGGTTTTCTGTCAACATATTCGATATCAAACTTGCTTATAATCATGATCGATTTTGCTAGTCGTCCTATCAATGTTGCTTTGCTAAGAAAATATTTCAGACAATCGATTTTAGCTATTAACTTGATGGAGTGAGATAGTAGATAGTGTTGTAATTTTTGAGAAGCAAAAAATACTACCAAGCATTCTTTTTCTGTTGATGAATAGTTAACCTCATATCCCACTAGTGTTCTGCTGATGTAGTATATGGCTCGTTCTTTTCCTTCATTATCCTGTTGTGCAAGCAAAACTCCTAATGATGCTTCGGTGGTTGATATATAGAGTAACAATGGCTTTTCTAGAATTGGTGACATTAGAATGGGTGGTTGCATGAGATATGCCTTGATCTTGTTGAATGCTTCTTCACATTGATGGTCCCATTTAAAATTAACATGTTTGTGCAATAGATGTGTAAATTGTTGACATTTATCTACTAGTTGAGCAACAAATCTTCTGATTGCTTGGATTCTTCCTTAAAGTGATCTTAGTTGACTGATATTCTTGGGAGATGCCATTTCCATGATTGCTTTAACCTTAGCTGGATCTACTTCAATACCTCTAGCTGAAATAATGTATCCCAATAACTTTCCTGAAGTTACACCAAAGGCACATTTCTTAGGGTTTAGCTGTAGCTTGTATTGTTCTAACCTATCAAAGATCTTTTCCAGTATCTCTATATGTTCTTCTCAATTGTATGATTCAGTCAAGGTGTCATCCACATAGTCTTCCATGAATGTATGCATCATGTCATGAAATATAGTTGTCATAGCTCTTTGATATGTAGCACCAGCGTTCTTTAATCCAAAAGGCATGACGTTCCAGAAGAAAGTACCCCATAGGCATGTGAAAAATGTCTTTTCTTGATGGTCGGGTGCTATTTTGATCTGATTGTATCCGGAGAAACCATCCATTAGAGAAAACATGGAGTGTCCAGCAGTTAAATCTACAATGATGTTGATGTTAGGCAAATGCAAGTCATCCTTTGGACATGCGTTATTAAGATCTCTGAAGTCTGTGCATATTCTGATGCTTTTATCTGGTTTTAAAATAGGAACGATGTTGGATACCCATTGAGGATATACTACAGGTATAATGAATCCGACATCGAATAATTTTTTTAGTTCTGTTTTGACTAGGAGAGTGATATGGGGATGCATTTTCCTTAACTTTTGTTTGAATGGTTTGGCTCCTGAACTAAGACTCAAGTGATGCGTAATAAGCTCTGGATCTAACCCTGGCATGTCTACATATTACCAGGCAAAATTGATTTGTCGTTGTTTGAAGAATTCCACATATTGTTGCATTTCTTCTTTGGAAAGAGAAGTCGCTGGATGAAGAATCTTTGGTTGCTCTGTTGTGCCAATGTTAACTGCCTCTGTTGGTTCGATCAAAATGGATGACCTTTCTTGATAGTGCTCAGGTAAAGTGTCAAATCTCCCAACTTTTGGTGCCTCAAGGAGGTTTTCACCATTAGATGCATCCTTTCTTTTTACTTTTTCCTGATCTAATGTTGCCAATAAATGGTTTTCAACATTAGACTTGATATTCTTTTCTTTATTTCCACTTTTGCGACTAGGAGATTTGGCACCCACTTGACTGGAAGATGCATTGCTGACATTCCTTATGAGAGTTGTTACAGGTTCGATTGCATTATGATATATAGATATGACATGGTTATTTGGAAAGTTATCAATAACAGTATGTCCTTCATTTTCCCAATCAATAAGCTTAGGGTTGATTAGAGGTAGGGGATCTTCATGTTGGGATGTTTTTAGGGTTTCAAGGGTCATGATGGATGTACCAAAGTTTTCAATATGTATGTCAATGTCTATAATGATACTCTCATTAGAATGATCACACGTAAGAAATTGCTGATCGTCCTCGGCTAAGTCCAAGTTAGCCGAATGTGATTCTAATTCAATTGAACTAGTTCCTGACATTTGTGTTGCATACATGTGAACTATATCGACTTCTATATCTCCTTCAAAGAAATTTTCTTCAGCCAATTCTTCAGAGCGATAGGAATCCCATTCCCATTCATTAGAATCTGTATCACTTCCAGCCTGCAATCTACAAATTTGGTCATATAGAATATCTTCCACTTTTCTGGCTATAATTTTCCTTATTTCATCTTCAACCTCTTCAGGATTGAGATTGAGTTTTGTCAACTTTTCTACGAATTCTCCTGGATTTATATTAGCTTCTTTTTTGTTTTGATTGAGATTTAATGCTGCTTGAGAGATGTTTTTAGTTTGTTTCTCTTATTGATTTGAAGCTTGCTTCTTTTGCCATTTCGTGTTTGCTTGTGCTTGTTGCTTAGCTGATTTTTCTTCCCTTTCAATTGCCAACTGTTCTTGTCTGTTTTCATATTCCTCTTGTTGTTGACTAAAAGATGTGTCTTCTGGTAGAGTGACTGGTCCATACCCTAAGCCTATTTTGTCATTGGTCTACTGAGAGTAAGGTTGAATAGGTTTTGAGATAGCTTATTTTCTTTTTCCTATAGGGCCTGTTCTAGTGTATCCCATTCTTCTAAGAATGTTGAATCCTTTTCCATATTTTTCTATAGGTATTCTGACATTGTTGAACTTTTGTTGAACTTCTTTATCTTTGTCTTCTGTCTCCTCTGATAAGGTTGTAGCACTAATGAATGCTCCATCAAATATTGCAAGATGTTTCACAATTTGTTGTTGTTTAGAGTTTGATGGTTTTCCAAAGGATTTAGGAGAGAGTGGTAATTGTGATATTGAATATTCTCCATTCCCTCGGTCTCTTAGCTGCATTTGTTTCTCCATGCTTGATAAAATAGATGCAAATGATTGTTCCTTGGATTGTGTTTTTGACGTTATTACCTCCCTATAATGTGGAACAATTACTTCTTGAGCCATTTTTAGATTGCTATAGTATTGGAATGAATTTGCATCTGCAAAGATTGTGATTTCTTGTCCCTCGTAGGGAAATTTGACACATTGATGGTATGTTGATGGTACAACTTGTAAGTCATGTATCCAGGGTCTTCCCAGGAGTACATTATATGATAGGTCCAAGTCTAGAACTTGGCATACTATGTCCTTCTGTAAAGGTCCCACTCTGATGGGTAGTATCACAATTCCCTTGGAGGAACGTTCTTCTTCATCATAGGCTTTTATGGTGATCTTTTTCTGGATATCAATTGCATCTTCTGAATATCCTATGGCACGAACAAAACTCAATGAATAGATTTTTAGGCTAGCTCCACCATCTATTAGAACACGCTTAACTCACATTTTGTGAATGAGGACTTCAATATGCAAAGGAGCATTGTGAGGGTGTTGCAAGGATGTGTCATCTTCTTCAGTGAATGATAAGCAATGAGGGGTTGTGAGGTGTCCCACCATGGTTTGGAATTGTTCGATATTGAGCTCTTTGGAAACTATTGTATCTATTAATGCTCCTTCTAGAATTTCTTTGTGTGCAGGTGAAAGTTTTTTAAGAATTCTAAGATGGATATTTGTGTGGGTGTTTTCTCCAATTGCTCCACTAGATTGTATTGTTTTGTTGTAGTGGATGATGTGTTTGTTGTAGGACTCGGTAAAACAACTTTGGTTTTTCTTCTTGTGATAGCCTGAGCATGCTCTTGATTTTGTTTTTCTTTAACTACAATAACATTCACCACATTGTCATATGTATGAGCGTAGTTTACCTTTGCTTTACCCTTACCATTGTTTGTGGTTGATGATTCAACTTTCTCATAGTTTGGAAGCGGAGTTTTAAAAGCCGCGTGGGATTCATTTGTTGTATGTCCATCCACTGTTATTACTCCATTATCAATCATGTCTTGTATGACATGTTTCAAATTCTGACAACTATCTGTGTGATGTCCCTTGTTTCGATGAAAATCTCAATATTGATTATCATTCCACCAAGGTGGTATGATTTGAGGTTTGTAGTTCCTTTCTTCTGGGAAAGTGATGAATTTGTTTGCGAGAAGTGTCTTTAGTGTTGATCCAAGGGGTTCACCAATGTTTGTAAATTACCTTCGAAAGAAAGTTTTGATAGTTGCTCTTTGGTGATTGTTGTTTTGCTGAGCCACTGCTGAGTGAGTGGATAATTTAAAAATCGGTTGTTTTGGTTTCACATTGTTGTTATCCATTATTCCATCATTGACGACATTTCAATTTCTATTCCAAAACTTTGGTTTATCATTGTCATTGGTGTTATTGTTGTTGTTAGGAGGATGGACTCCTTCTTTGTATATTTTCAACTCACCTTTCTTTGTCATGGCTTCCTCCATTCAGATTCCATTATCAATCATTTTTTGGAAACTTTGATTTCCTTGCATTTTTAAGTAAAACTCATTTGATCATTTAAGTTATCGATGACTATGTCCATTTTTCGTATTCTGGCACTGTACGAGGATACTGCGAGGATAACTCTCTCCATCTTTGTAAAAATGTCATGAAATTTTCTCCAGCCTTTTGTTTGGCGTTACATAGATCTAAGATTGTTAATTCATGTTGTATGTTGTAAGAGTATTGTGAAAAAAACCTATCCACCAACTCTAAAAATGATCTGATTCCAAGTGGAAGTTTGGAGAACCATTCCATAGCTATCCCGGTTAGGCTTTTTGGAAATAGTCTCATTAAGTAGGTATCCTCATGTGCAAACTCCATACTCATTGTGCAAAATTCTCGTATATGATCTTGAGGGTCAGTGCTTCCATCATATTTTTCGTATCTAGGAGTTTGAAAATGTATAGGAAATGGTATCATGTTTAGGTTTCTGTCAAATGGATAAGGATAGATTTCTTGGAGTGAGTATCGTTTAACATTTCCTCTTTGCATATCTTGAATTTGTGTTTGCATTGTTTGTAGTTGTTGTGAGAGACTTGTGATAGGATTATCAACATGATTTGTTCTTGTATGACCATGATTTTGTATTCTAGGAGGATCTGGATCTCTTCTTGTTTCATCTCTACCCCTTCTTGTATCTTCATTGGATTAAATGTTGTTCAAAATTTCTACTTCATCTCTTTTGGGTATGTAAGTTTCTTCATTGGTTCTGGTGTTATTGGGAATTGATGTGTCATTCATGTGGAGACGAAAGATATCCTCATATTGTTCGTTATTAGAAGGAGGATCACTTTTCTTTTGTGTCAATTTGTTTACATCAAAATCTTGGGGAAGTGTAGCACCAGATTTGGCTAACATTAGGAAATATTTTTCTTTTTCTTCCTCCAACAATTTCTGCATTAATTTGTTAAATTGAGGATCCTTTTTGATGTCTCTGATGTTTTGTTATGTTATTTCTCCTTCAACTTTTATTTCATCTTCATGTTCCATGTTTGTGATTGTTTCCAATGTTTCGATTTCTATCTCTACGATTCTTTGTCTCTGAGCTCTAGTTAGAACGAGCATACACATGTGTTAGATATTGTGCTAGAATTCGATTGTCCAAAAAGTTGTTTTGAACAAGTGATCAATTGTCAAGATAAGTGTGATAGTGCGATATGACACAAAAAGATGGTTCAAGTGCTTAAAGGTTTGCAAGCTTTTCGATCTTCGGTTTTGGAGTGCAATGATGGTGATTTGATAAGAACCAAGTCCAATAGGAATGATGTATCCTACGATGTGGGAAAAGGTTATCCTGACCAAACGTTTCAGTTTCATGATAAAGGATGGTTGATCCTCATGAGAAACTATGTTTGAGTGATCAGTTTATCAAAGAGGGTGATAATGCACTTTAAGATGTTTAGATTTTGAACTTGTTGGGGGTGAGCACTTTGAAAATCTTGAGGTGTTTATGTTCTAGAGTCTAATTTTGATGGATGATAACTTGACTAAGTGAACCAAGATGACTATCTAAGCACATATTGACAAATAACAGGTGTCTATGTTTACTGCAAATTGATTAGGCAGAAATGACAAATTTGAAACAGGCATGCAGGATAACAGTTCTGGACTAGTAAACACAGAGACTCGTACGACAAATTATAGAGCCCAGAATGACAAGAAATGGAAGCCCATATGACAAACTGAGATTTTTATGTGAAACAACGGGAGTTCGTACAAAAATATTTTTTGAACCGCACGATAAAACAAATTACTCGTACGACAAATCTTACTAAGTCATATGACAAAAGATAAATCCCATACGACAGAGAACCTAACTCGTACAACAGAGAACATGACAATGAAAAATATGTTTGTTTGGTTGAATTTTGATAACTGAACTTTAATGTTTTGCTTAAGTCTTTTAGTTTTTGGATGTCTGATATCTCGATTTAGGGATGAATACAAAACAAACACACGATATGATAAGTGACTCCAAGCATGCTAAACCCTAAGGAAGTTGGCTGAGAATGAAAACCTTTGCTTGCTGAATTAGGTACACACACAATAGCTAATCAAAATACGACCACTGAGTGTCACACAATGGATTCTCAATGCCGTATTATCCAACTCCAAATGCTAATGGGGGCATGATATGGTAAGTGTCTTGGGAGAGTTACTATCTCTCTTGCATAAATATTATCACCCTTTTAGAGGTGATTCGACTAGTTTCTATTTTAATCGACACTAGTAAGGGATCCGTATGATGCATCGGGGTATAAAACCAATTAAGAGTTCTCCCAACCTTGAAAGCCAAGGTTTGATATACCAGAAGGTATGAAGGAGAGCTATTCCCGAGCACTGCCGTTGCTTTGATTTTCATCAAAAACATATTTATTTTATAGTGGGTTGGATTACTTGGCATTAGCCATTCCCACTTAGGTCGTTCCCCTCTCACCGGCCCCAATGGATAAGAGTTATTACTCCTTGGGAGGGCAGGCCTGCTAAAGAAATGCACTAATGAAAGCAAAAGATGAGTCTAGCTTTCTGATCACCTAAGAAAGGTGAGAGCATACTCGCCTATCATCAAAGACACAAAATACATGATTGTTCATTCCTTTAACAAAATTGAAGTGTACTTAGAAAACTTAATGAATACACAAAGTTTAGTCAGATTCATAGGCAACCTGCAAAATAGATCCATTAGTAGTCACTGATTGGTTTTTGAATTATGTCTTTGACAAGCGTATCTTCGTCAATCGTCCTGTAGAAAAGAGTTAGGCTGTCAAAAAGCTCATAAACTAGTCAAGGTTAGTGTTAGAAAATTTCAGATCAGATTTTGAAAACCCTAACATGCAGTCTGTTAAAAATCACAGAAACAAAGACTTGTACGACATGATTTATTAGATAAAACAACAAATATTAAATTGGGAAGGAGGATTAATTAAATAATTGCTTATTTAATTAATTATCTTCAGACCATTTTTAGGTGTATACAGATGCCACATTGTATCGTCAGCTTGTGGGTAGTCTCATCTACTTGACTCATACATGCCCTGATATTTCATTTGCGGTTGGCGTGGTATCCCGCTTCATGCAGGAACCACATGAGCTTCATTAGAAAGACGCCAAACACATCCTTCATTACATCCAGGGTACACATCATTATGGGATTCACTATGCAATAGGCACAAGACTTTGCTTAGTTGGTTACACAAACTCCGATTGGGATGGAAATCTTGATGATCATAAGTCTACTTTAGGTTACAATTTTTACCTTGGTTCAGGCCCCATTTGTTGGCAGAGCAAGAAGCAACATGCTATTGCTCTCTCTTCAACTAAGGCTGAGTATCAAGGTGCTATTAATGCAGCGACTGAGACCATTTGGCTTTAGTAGATTCTCACCGAGTTTGGGTTCACCACTCCACGACCGACAATTATACATTGTGACAATCAGAGTGCTATTGCAATCTCGAAGAACCTGGTCTAGCACCAATGGACCAAACACATCGAGATCCATATGCACTATATCTGAGAGTTGATTAAGGAGTAGGTCATTGATTTGCAGTATTGTCCTACAACGGAGCAGGTTGAAGACATATTCACCAAACCTTTCACTGAGAGTAAGTTCTAGTAGTTGCGAGCTCTCTTGGGGGTGTGGGATGTGTCATTAGGGGGGGTTAGCTGACTTTTCCTTCCTCTCTTATGGGGGGGAATTTTTCCTCTTTGATGTTTTATCCTTCTTCTTTAAGAGTCTTTTGTACATTCATCTCTCTTTTGGGGGGGAGTTTTTTCCCACTGGGTTTTCTCCTTTTCTCCATTTGTGAGAGATTGCATTGCATAGTTTTGCTTGCATTTGCATATTGTACATGGGTACCTATCACGACCTAGTAGCCGGGACCCATCTTGCATTGTTGACTTGAGTCTTCATTCCCCTAAGTTGCACTTAAGGGGGTGTGTTGGTGTAGATAAATATTCATTTAGGATATTATTATACTTTACTTAACTTAACTTAGGATAATGCATCTCTTCGTAGTTTGGATTTGAGACACTTAGGGAAGTGTGCACATAGGGATAGAGCTTGTAGGATAAATTCCACCTTTTATGGTCTTATTTTGCTATTACACTCCACATTCGGTGGGTCATCCACCTCTTGTGGAATATTATATTATTTCTCCTACCTACCCCTAGTATTTCTTACCTACCCTTATTTCTCATTAGGCCACATGTCATGATTGTGTGCTCGTACATCCATATGGCTTTGGCTATATAAGCAGGCCTATATTCATTATATTGGTGAATCTAGTTGATCATTTGCATATTGATGAGAATATAGTTTGTTCTTGTCATTATTTTGTCTCTCTTTTATACTTTTCATTGTGCCCTTGATCTTGGCAAAATCTCACACTTTGAGTACTTTATTCATGAGTCTCATGAATGTGCTAGGAGAATTTGTGAGTCCAAATGGCATAACAAGCCATTCTTAAAGTGCTTCTGTGGTCTTGAAGGCTGTTTTCCATTCATCACCCTCCTTGATTTTGATTTGGTGGTAACATCTCCTAAACAATCCATTAAATCTTCAATCCTTGGAATGGGAAATCTATACCTGATTGTAATCCAGTTTATGACTCTGAAATCAGTGCAAAGTCTCCAAGTACCTCCCTTCTTTGGGGCCAAAATGGTGGGTAGTGCACATGGGCTCATGCTCTTCATTATTAGACCATTGTCTAAGAGTTCTTGTAGTTTCTTAGCCACCTCCTTGTTCTGATCCGGTGTCATTTTATAGGCTGCCTTATTAGGAAATGAGGCTCTGGGTATGAAGTCTATTTGTTGACTTATGGCATGTTGAGGTGGCAAGGTTGCTAGTGTTCCATCACTGATAATGTCCTTAAAATGATTTAGGAATAACTGCACTTCATTGGGAATGCGTAGTTTCTTCTCCTTGCTTTCTTCTTTTGGTTTTATAACAATTGCAAACCCCACCTCTTCTCCTTCCTTGACTCTATTAATGAACTCCTTCTCACCAACTAGAAGCACAATAGGTCCCTTTGATCTGCCTACTTCTTGGTCTCGTATGGATTGAATTTTATAGGTTATTCCATCCTTTTTAAAAGTATAGGCATTCTTCTCCCCATGGTGTATTTGTTTTCTATCAAACTACCATGGCCTACCTAGGAGTAGGTGGCAAGCATCCATTGGCAAGATGTCACACAAGATTCTGTCCTTGTAGCCTCCTATAGTGAACTCCACCCAAGTTTTTTAATTCACAAGAACATGCTGCCCGTTGTTGAACCAAGTAACCCTATAAGGATCGCTATGTGGTATTCTTTGAAGGTTGAGATTACTCACTGCTTCCTCTAACACTATGCTATCCATGGACCTTGAATCCACCACCACTCTACATACATTTCCCATAATCTTGTATTTTATCATAAACAAAGATCTCCTTTGGCTAGGTTCCTCCTTAACCAGTTCCTTAATCAAGACTCTTCTTATCATAAGTTTCTCTCCAACCTCTGAATCTAAACTCACTTTTGATGCCTTCATGTTTGCTGCATCTTCTTGAGCATAATTTAATCTCCTTTCACCTCCTTGAGATGAAGAAGACTTCTCAAGACATCTATAGGCAAGGTGTCCAAGTTGATGGCAATTGTAGCACTTCATTATGGCAAAATAGGACCCTCTTCCTAATCCACTAGAGCTTCCTCTACTATAGTTTCTATACCCCCTTCCTCTATAGCTTCTCTTTCTATTAGAATCTCCACTTTTCTCTACCAACTTGGATTCCACTTGGGATCTTTGGTCTACAGTTCTTCCACCAAATCTACCTCTCTTACCTCTGTCATCTCTCCCCCTACCTCTGCCTTTGTTGCTTTGCTCTTGTTTCTTTTTGCTCTTCTCTTCCACCTTGAGTGCCAATTGATAACACTTATGAACGATACTAGGACATGACAAACTCAAATCTTCTTGAATATTCCATCTCAAGCCATTCAAGTATCTGGCTACCTTAATGATTTCATGTTCCACCACCTTGGATCTCAGACACAAATTCAAGAATTCTTCAGTGTAGCTGCTCACATCTAAGTCTCTTTCTCTCAAGTTTTGTCTCCTCTTGTGCAATTGTATTTCATAATCTTCATGGATATATGCTTCTTTCACCTTGGATAGCATTCCTTTCCAAGTGGCTATTGGGTTCTTACCCTCCTTTTTCCTCTACTCTTGGATGAATTTCGACCAAGTCAAGGTTGCTCCTCTCAATCTAGATTCGGCCACCTTCACCTTTTGTGCCTCATTGATCCCATCCAATCCTTCAATCCATTCCATGACTACTTCTGGTTCCATTTTTCTACAAAAAAGTGGCACTCCTTCTAAGGACTTTCCTCCTAAGGCCTTGATATCTCTAAGGAAAGGTTCTTCAGGTAGAATAGTATCTGGTTCAGGTGTGCTATCCTCTTCTACTACTTCCTTACCCTTCCTTTCATTGACCTTGACTGTCACTTTCTCAGTCTTGTCTTCAACTGTACCTAGTTTGATCTCCAACTATTGTAGTCTTACCTCGAGGAGTCTATTATATTCCTCTTGATCTTCCACCTTCTTAGCTAACTCTACATTGGTCACCATCCTTAGACTATTTTCTTTGACTGACTCAGTCTCTGACATTAACTGGCTTCTTCCCAAATCTTAGTTTCTCTAATACAACTTTGATGGGGAGGGGTTCTCATAGAGAGTCTCACCTTGATCAATAGGAAGTTGAGTGATATGTTAGTGGGCTCCTTTCACTCTACACTATTCATTCAATAAATCAAAACACTCAAACTCTCTAGGAATTCTCCCTATCAAATTGTGCTCAATAGTTGCTCAGGCATAGTTGAGATTCACAAGGGTAAATCCAACCTCAAACCAAGCAATCTTCTAACATATACTTGCAAGGGTTGTAGTAGGTTTTCTTAAGGTATTTCCATGCCGATCAACTGGTTTTACAATTGTCTTTCCTTCATTTCTTCATCACTCCCTCTTTCTCCTATTTTCTAGGCCTAGTAGCCCTAGAGCCCCAATTAGCCCTACCTAACCGATTTTTGGGGAATTGCTCAAAAATAACTCAAAAACCCTAGAAAAATATCTTGTGATATGAATACCCTTTTGTATGAACCTTTGAATGAATCAAGTGAGAAAGTTAGGTCTGTCTGTACAGGTACGAAACCCAAAAATGGCACTTATGAAGGTTATTGGGACTTTGTTGCCTTCTTCAAAGGGTTTATTGTCTTCCCTACTCTATAAAATCTCCATCCTTCCATATAGGATATTCCAAACACTTGGCATCTTCATAACTGATCATCCCTGCAAGCACATTCAACTTTTCAATCATTTTCCTAATCGGGCTATGACTGAGCTCGCCTAGGAAATGATGCCAAATTGCCTTTCAATGACTTCTAGGCCAAAAAAAGCCCTATTTACACTATACAAGGGTTCCATGGCTCAAGTGCCAAGGGTTATTGAACAAACTCAAGGGATTTCAAGCTGGAACCATAATTGGGCTCGTAAACCCTTGCTCAACTCAAGAGCAAAACAAAATCACTAACACACTTCAGACTTGCACTAAAAATATTACAAATACCTTCTAATCACTACAATGATATGTAAAAAGCATTCATGAAATAACAATAGTGAAATCAATCCATTAAGTATGGATTGTTGCTCAAAAATTAAGAAAATGCAAGGTAAAATCTGAAAAATCTATTCACAATGTATTCAAATGTGCTCAAGACTTTTTACAACCTATTTACATTCCTTCTTAGACAATTTTATATTCCATCTGAATCCTAAGCAACTATTCATCAGTTTCCTAACCACCAATTTTCTCAAAGATGCAAAAAGTTACTCAAAAGTTGCAAAATGTTGTCAAGCAAAAATGACAACTTTTGCCAAAATATGCATTTTTATACTTCATGCATTTCCACTCATCCTAATCCTCCTATAATGAATTCAAAACACTAAAATGACATGTCTAAATTCCAAATGAGGTGTTACAAGACATTTTACACCTAAATGCAAGTTTATGCCATTTTAGGCTTACAAGGGCTCATAAGCCAAATTTGAGTAAATACATGATCTAGTTGACATTCATCCTCCAAATGCATATCCAACACACAAGTGGACCTATGAGTAGTCAAGTGACCCCTTGAGGTAACAAAGAAAGGGGAACTCCATATTTAGAAAAGTCTGTCTCAGGTATCCAATTAGCCTCAGATGCTGGAAGGTGCAGCCATTTGCTCAAGTGCTCCATATAGACGGTATGCCTTGTCTTCTTGAGAACTCTAGAGTCTAACACCTTCTCGGCTTGTGGCTTGGTTGCAGGTGGTAAGGGCAGGTCTAAAAGTACTTGAGAGACCTTTGAGTCTCTACTACCTTTCTCTGGAAGTGTGCCCTTATACTACACCAAATCTGTAACATTGAAGATGGGAGATAAATCCATATCTCCAGGTAGGTCTAGTTTGTAAGAATTGTTGCCATACTTTCCCAAGATTTTACAAGGTCCAATCCTCCTCATCTGAAGTTTACTTTGGACACTTTTCTGAGGTCTTGCTTTGTTCAAGTCAACCGTGACCAAGTCCCCAACAACAAATTATATATCCTTTCTTTTCTCATCTACTTTGTCTTTGATCCTTTGAGAGGTGTCTAGTAGGGCTGTCCTAACCCTCTCATGAATCTATTGCATGGGTTGAGCCATGTCCATAGCATGTCCCCTCTGCTGTCCCATCTGTCCAACATCTCTAAGCTCGAAAAGACCTCTAGGATTAAGGCCATACACAATCTCAAAAGTGCTTTTACCAGTTGATCTATTCACACTGTCATTATAGGAAAACTTAGCTTGATGGATGATCTGAACCCAAGCTTGTGCATACTCCTTTGTCAAACATCTAAGAAGGTTTCCAAGTGTTCTATTGACCACCTCTATTTGGCCATCTATTTGGGGATGATAGGCCAAATTGAAAGACAAGTTTGTACCCAATCTATGCCATAAAGTCTTCCGAAAATGACCAATAAACTTTGCATCTCTATCTAATACAATGCTGATAGGTAAACCATGAATTCTAGTAAGTTATTTGAAAAAGAAATGAGCAATATGATTGCAAAATAAGATGCCTCAAACCTTGAAGCAACTACCTCTATCACTGCAACTAAAATTATGGAACCGAAAATGAGTAATGCACAATCCACTCGTATTTTATTGGATACTGTATTCCACCTTCCAAACGTAAGCACAAATGAATAACACAACTTCTCAAAATTTTGGTAAATTAAATATACATATACCAAATAGGATTTCTAAGTTGATTTTCCATCAATGACAACCCCTAAGCATTTCTCATGTATGATTCTTCACCGGAACAGTGTCTCTTGTCAACACTTAGAACAATTCTATAATAGCTACACAAAAATAGACTTGCATACAAAGACAAATGAGGTATTCAATTTTATTTTATTAAACATCAAATTTAGTCCAATGTGATGACACTTTCAATAACTTGCAAGGTGTTTCAAAATGTGTTAGAACATATTATATCAGATGTTCAAAGTTCAAACATGATTCTAAGTTCAACTAATTTCAAGTTTGATTATAGTTTCAATTGGTTCAAAAGTACAACATTGCATTTATTCAAAGATTCATCAAAACATTACAAAGTTGTCATGTGATACATATGCTTCCCCAAAAAATTGGTTAAACAAGATCATATAACTTAAATACATAAATTTGTAATTGATGTTTCACAAATCATGTTTTGTACTTTATAATCTATATATGATCAAAAATTAAATTTCAAATATAGATTTATTAACTTAAAAAAAAAATGATTGTACAATTAATTAAAGTTTCAAACTGTGAAATTGTAATGTTTCTTTAAATCTACAATTTAAATCTACAATGGTGTTTGAAAAGATGTTTGTGCAAAACCATCAACAAAAATCTAGAAATTGAAAGATGCATTTGTAGTAAAAAAGTGTTAGGTGATAAAAATCTTATTCAAGTCATAAGTCTAAAGGGTATTCTCATTGATCCTCATTGGCAGAAGTTAAAACTTCAATATAACATGTAACTCTCACTACCATGATGCATCCTCATAACTAGATAGCCATTGCCATGTTCCCAATTCATAAAAGCAAAAGGTCACATGTTCCCAATAGAAGAAGATTCTTCTTAAGTGGGCAGATAAGCGAAAGTCTATGACACGTTCACAAAACAATATAAATGCGTGTAGTTTCAAACTCCTGCAATATGTCTACAATGTTGCAAAATATAAAATAGACTTGCGTGCTAGGTATGATGAACCTTCCACGAAGGTGTCTTTTTAAAAATTTTATTGCATGTCCAAGGTCCAACGTCCCTAGACTGAATCTGACACAGTCCAAGGTCCCTGGATTGAATCTGCACCTTTCGCGTCTGGAAATTTGCTCAACAGTAACGAACGCCTGATTCTAGTAGCGTGCATTATTGTCCTGTAGGTTCTCGCTTTTTCAGAGGGCCCATGAAATTGACTAATTTCCCCCCCCATCCACGAAGTTTCATGAGACGTACTGCTAGATAGACTTGTTCAAACTAGAGCCATGGGATTTTCTACTTGTGCAACACGGTCAGTCACATAGAAATAATGAGGCATTCACATTATCAGAATTTGGGCAGAATTTGAGCATCTTTTAATAATTGTTATAGATTTGTACAATTGGTTGGTTAAATGTTAATTATGTTTAATAATAAAAAGTAATTATGAATGGTTTACTTTCTTGTATTATTTTACAACAGTCTTCTTTAGTTCAAGTCTTGAAAGAGGAAATCAATTTCAATGTCGAGCTCAAGATACAGATGTATCAAGTTCAGTCCCCGTTGGGAGCAGCTACTAAAGATTAGAATCACTCCTTAATCAAAGCTACGAAGATCATTACGGAAGTCCTCTTGGAGAAAGATGACAAGTCCCTTATTGTAATCTGAAAGTTGTACTTGTGTTGTTCCCCTTGAGGGGTTTGTTCAACATTGTAAGGTTTTGTTGCAGCTTTACACAACATATTATATCTTTTTAAAGTGTTGTAGCTCATTGTAATTCTTTGTTTTTTTAAAATATAAATGAATTTTTGCAATAAAAAATAAAATTATGTTTAGTAATATTGTATAATAGTAGCATCAATAAAATATGAATTAATAGTAGCATCATTTAAAAAGAATTTATCAATCAAAACTCTTCCACATTTCACTTTAACTCCCTAATAACCCTTTAATTGTTTGTTGTCCTTTTTACATTAAGATTGGCATATCAAATTTTGAAACACATTTCTTTTGCAAATATAATGCAATTTTTAACTGCTCTAATTTTATTCGATAATGTTTTTATAACCCTTACAAGTTTACCCATTTACTCTTAAGAAAAGCCTTGCATTAAGAGAAGAGTTATTTTAAGTGAATTAATGGCTTTGATGGATGTCAATACCTTGGTTTCACTTTGGTGCACGATGGGAGGATGTTATTGTTTTATTTGCATTAGCTTGGAAGTCTCTAAAGCATTTTCAATAAACCTACTTTGTGCATATGCAATAGTTGATATTTTTGTCTATTTATTTCCTCGCAATTTGCCTCTAGTCAAGCTCACACACCGTTAATCCCTATGTACCAATGTTCTCTATAAAATTGCTCCCACTAGATGTGAGCATACAAATATTTGATGCAAGTGATTGTTCACTATTAATATCATTTATCATCTTCATCTATTGATGAAGCATCATTTTATGAGCTCTATGCACTAAGATTAGGTTTTAGTATAAAATTATTGTACAACACATCATGCGATGTGTGAAATGATAAGAAACAATAGTTGACCTTGTGAGATAGGTGTTAGTTGTGCACATACAACCAATTATTCCAATCATATAAAATAATGTATAGGAATGATGTTATATTGGGATAGACCATATATATTAATCAACTTAGTATTGAAAAATCATGAGTCAAATTTGAGAGCTAGGAATCTGCACTGCTTATCAAATGTATGCACCTTGTAAAAGAAGTCCAAATTGAGAAATTTATTTTTCTTGACGTTGCTGCTTTTGAGGATGATGTTGTTTTAGAGGACTTTGAACCACCTATTAAAGAGGATTATTGGAATGAACCTATTAAATAAATCCTTAGATTTATTAATAAGTAGATGAAAGGGAAAATTTAATCAATTTGCTTAGTGAATTCAATTAAATTGGGAAGGAGGATTAATTAAATAATTGCTTATTTAATTAATTATCTTCAGACCATTTTTAGGTGTATACATTTTGCCCCTCTTTGAAGCGAGGCGTGATGACATGCTGATTCAAAGAATAATCTCATTTTGATGATGATATTGGTTTGATAGGATGTAGGATGCCCCAACTCTTGATTGCTAAATTCTAGTATGATGATGCCCCCTCGAGAGATCAATTGAGATAATTGATCTTTGGAGTTTTTGGATTTTTTTGCAAAATTGATATCCCGATAGATTTGATTTGATTTCTGCAATGGTTTTTGATGAAAATGTGAGTTCTTCAATTATCTTGATTGATTAGATTGATAAGATTGATAAATATTGATTGATTAGATTGATAAGATCGAGATTCAGTCTGGTTTCAAGAATGACACCTCCTGTATAAGACAAAGATGATCAAAGAGTCTGGTTTCAGGAAGGATTCATCCTATATAAGACATGATCAGAACATCTGGTTTCAGGATTGATACATCCTGTATAAGACATGATAGAATCAATTAGGTTTGATTGATTGATTTGATTTGATAAGGTTGATTAGATAAAGAACTAACAGTTTGTTGATATCAAGTTGCATAAATATTTGGATATGCTGATTGTTGATTCTATTGAGGGAGTAGCATAAGATTTTCACTAGGTCGACAATATCTGGAGAGATATGAGTCATTAATCTGATTGTGTATACATTTGTGATGATGCTTTGATGATTCCCCCAATAGATTTAACCTTGGATAAAAGGAGCTTGTAGGATCCCATGCAAGAATGAAATGCAAGCTAAAATGCAAACAAAAATGCAAAGCTACGACCAGACCAGTCATTGGATTATTGTGTTTTTGTCATCATTGAGATTTTTAAATGTGGGAAGTGAGTGCAAACATTGATGGTATAATTAAACCATGATGACCTGAGCACTTCTTTCCTGGATTTTGATATAGCAAGTTAGCACAAGCATCAAGGTATAAGTGAACCGAGGTGACCTGAGTGTTGCTTACGTAAAACAGGCAATATTAATCATTTCAATATGCAAATCGGAAATGCCTTCAATGATGTTGTGGTGATCATGTCCCGAGACAAATTTGCACATATTAATGATTAATTTTTAGACAACAGACAAGAAAAATATCATGTTCCTTCCTTGTTCCTCTAGTCAATGACATCCTGGAGTCACTCAAAATTCATGATAGCGAAAATCAATATAGAAAAGTTGAACAATCATGTTAAAATCATTATCCAAAAATATATCATCCACTGAAAAGTGTGTGATGTTCTTAGATTGATTTTGTGATAGCTTGATAGTTGATAGTTTGATCTCGTGTTCAATGTTGGATGTGTCTCAGTTTTCGCTTGATAAGAGTTGTCTAACTATTTATTCTACCTATTTGATTAAGCTCAAAATGATCAAGAGTTTTTCACCCAGCTAAGTACAGGGTTTTGCCCCAAGCCTAGAAACAAAGTCGTTATGATATATCCAATGATCCAAACCATGGTGAGAGAGCAGTTGCGATGCCCGAGTATGTACAAAGGCTTAGGATGGTCAGCATTGATGGAAAATCAATGCAAGGAGAAAGAATGTCTGAACTAATAGATGGAAGAGCTAGTTGATAGATAGTGCCTATTTGCCAGGTTTTTACCATTTGTTTTTATTGCACTTTTTCTCATATTTGATTTTTTTTTTTTTTTTCACTATTTTTTGATTTTTTATACATTGAATTTCTCCAGGTGCATGCTATTGATAGGTTCCTCGAGCTGATATCCATCCTATGTTGATAGCTGATATGCTCCTGATCCAAATACTGGTGTGACCACAAATGGACCTAACCAGTTTGGTTCAAATTTTCCTTTCTTTTCTCGATCTGCCTGGTTGCGTGGATTTTCCTTTAGTACTAGTTCTCCTACTTGAAAGACTCGTGGTTTGACCCTGTGATTATAACTTCGGCACATTCTTTGCTAATATATCTTTAGATGATCAAAGGCATTTTGTCTTTGTTCATGGATCAGTTCTAATTCCTGCAGTCTAGATACTCTTTGTTCTTCATCTGGGATGAGACCTTTTAGTGACACACATAGAGAGGGTATCTCTACTTCAATTGACAATATGGCTTCTGATCCATATACAAGAGAGAAAGGTGTGGATACTGGTACGGTAGGCCCATAGAGTAGGATTCAGTTGAATATGCCAATCTCTTCCAGCATCGTTCACTATCTTTTTGAGGATTTTCAGAATAGTTTTGTTAGATGCTTCTGCCTGTCCATTTCCCTGTGGATAATAGGGTGTGGAGAATATGTGCTGGATTTTGAAATTCTCACATAGCTCTTATACATCTTGATTCTTGAATGGTCACCCATTATTAGTGATAATGGTCATTGGTATTCCATAGCGACAAATGATGTAATTGAAGATAAATGCAAAAATTTGTTTTCCTATGATGTTGATGAGAGGTACAACCTCAATCCAGTTTGTAAAATATTCTATAGCTACAAGGATGATTTTGTGTCCATTAGATAAAGAAGGATTTATCTTTCCTACTAGATCAAGACCCCATTGGAAAAAAGGCCAAGATGTTGCTAAAGCATGAAGTTCTTGTGCTGGTGCATGAATCAAATTCCCATGGATCTGACATTGCTTGCATGTTCTAGCTATCTGAAAAGAATCTCGTTCCATAGTCGGCCAATAATAGCCCAAGCGTATGACTTTTTTTGAAAGGGTAAGACCACTTGAATGAGTGCCACAAATGCCGTTATGGACTTCATGTAAGGCCTTCCTAGATTATTCTTGTTTGAGAAATCTTAAGAGAGTATCGTCTAGACCTCGTTTAAATAGGGTATCCATGACAAGAGTAAAATGGGAGGATTGGTGAATAAAGTTTCTCTTTTGATTCTTTGATAAGTCAGGAGATAAGATGTTATCTTTCAGGTAGGTGTAAGTTTGGCCATAGCGGGAGGAATCATGTCTAATAAGTTGACAGATGGTTCAGAAATCGAGACAATTATGAGCAAGATAAAACAACTCTTCAACTAGGAATTCATAATGCTATTGATTTTCCCGTGTCTGTAATAGACAAGCAAGTGTAGCCATGGCATCTACTGCTTTATTATCATTTCTTGGAATCTATTCAAAAGTTATTTTTATAAAGTGTTTCTTGATATCATCAACCATCTTTTTGCAAGGCATGAGTTTGTCATCTTTTGTTTGATAGTCATTATTGATTTGATTAATGATGAGCTAAGAGTCTCCAAAGACCTGAAGTTGTGTGATGTTCCATTCTACAGCCATTTTGATACCTATTACCAATGCTTCATACTCTGCTATATTGTTTGTGCATGGAAAGCTTAATTTGTATGCTTTCGAGATTGTATGACCTTGTGGTGTGATGAATAGAATTCTCACTCCTGATCTGTGCTGTGTATATGAACCATCAAAGTATAATTGCCATGTTTTTGTTGTGACTATTAGGATATCAGCATCTGTAAACTCAAATTGTAGAGGATGATCAGCTTGAAGTGGTGCCTCTGCTAGTTGGTCTGGAATAACTTGTCCTTTGATAGCTTTTCTGTCAACATATTCGATATCAAACTTGCTTAGAATCATGATCCATTTTGCTATTCGTCCTGTCAATGTTGCTTTGCTGATCAAATATTTCAGAGGATCGATTTTAGCTATTAACTTGAAGGAGTGAGATAATAGACAGTGTCGTAGTTTTTGAGAAGCAAAAACTACTGCCAAGCATTCTTTTTTTGTTGATGAATAGTTAACCTCATATCCCACTAGTGTTCTGTTGATGTAGTAGATGGCTCGTTCTTTTCCTTCATTATCCTGTTGTGCAAGCAAAACTCCTAATGATGCTTCGATGGTTGATATATAGAGTAACAATGGCTTTCTTGGAATTAGTGACATTAGAATGAGTGGTTGCATGAGATATGCCTTGATCTTGTTGAATGCTTATTCACATTCACGGTCCCATGTAAAATTAACATGTTTGTGCAATAGATGTTTAAATGGTTGATATTTATCTGCTAGTTGAGCAACAAATCTTCTGATTGATTGGAGTCTTTCTTGGAGTGATCTTAGTTGACTGATATTCTTGGGAGATGCCATTTGCATGATTTCTTTAACCTTAGCTGAATCCACTTTGATACCTCTAGTTGAAACAATGTATCGTAATAGCTTTCTTGAAGTTACACCAAAGGCACATTTCTTAGGGTTTAGCCGTAGCTTCTATTGTTGTAACCTATCAAAGATCTTTTCCAATATCTCTATATGTTCTTCTCTGATGTATGATTTAGCCAAGATGTCATCCACATAGTCTTCCATGAATGTATGCATCATGTCATGAAATATAGTGGTCATATCTCTTTGATATGTAGCACCCACATTCTTTAATCCAAAAGGCACGATGTTCCAGAAGAAAGTACCCCATGGGCATGTGAAAGCTATCTTTTCTTAATCATCGGGTGCTATTTTGATTTGATTGTATCTGAAGAAACCATCCATTAGAGAAAACATGGAGTGTCTAGAAGTTAAATCTACAATGATATCGATGTTAGGCAAATGAAAGTCATCCTTTGGACATGCGTTATTAAGATCTCTGAAGTCTGTGCATATTCTGATGCTTTTATCTAGTGTTAAAATAGGAACAATGTTGGATACCCATTGAGGATATGCTACAGGTATGATGAATCGGACAACCAATAATTTTTTTAGCTCTGCTTTGACTAGGAGAGCGATATGCGGATGCATTTTCCTTAACTTCTATTTGACTGGTTTGGCTCCTGGAATAACATTCAAGTGATGCATAATAAGCTCTGGATCTAACCCTGGCATATCTGCATATGACCAGACAAAATTGATTTGTCATCATTTGAAGAATTCCACATATTGTTGCACTTCTTCTTTGGATAGAGAAGTCACTGGATGAAGAATCTTTGGTTGCTCTGTTGTGCCAATGTTAGCTGCCTCTATTGGTTCGATCAAAATGGATGACCTTTCTTGATAGTGCTCAGGTAAAGTGTCAAATCTCCCATCTTCTGGTGCCTCAAGGAGGTTTTCACCATGAGACGTGCCTTTTCTTTTTACTTTTTCCTGATCTAATGTTGCTAATAAATGGTTTTCAGCATTAGACTGTATATTCTTTTCTTTATTTCCACTTTTGTGACTAGGAGATTTGGCACCCACTTGACTGGAAGATGCGTTATTGACATTCCTGGTGAGAGTTGTTACATGTTTGATTGCATTAAGATATACAAATATGGCATGATTATTTGGAAAGGTATCAATAGCAGTATGTCCTTCATTTTCCCAATCAATAAGCTCATAGTGGATTAGAGTTTGGGGATCTTCATGTTGGAATGTTTCAAGGGTTTCAAGGGTCATGATGGATGTATCAAAGTTTTCAATATGTACGTCGATGTCTACAACGGTACTCGCATTATAATGATCTCGTGTAAGAAATTGTTGATCACCCTCGGTTAAGTCCAAGTTAGCCGAATGTGATTCTAATTCAAGTGAACTAGTTCCTAACGTTTGTGTTGCATACGTGTGAATTATATCGACTTCTATATCTCCTTCAAAGCAATTTTATTTAGCCGATTCTTTAGAGTGATAGGAATCCCATTCCCATTCATTAGAATCTGTATCACTTGCAACCTGCAATCTATATATTTGGTCATATAGCATTTATTCCGCTTTTCTGGCTATACTTTTCCTTATTTCATATTCAACCTCTTCAGGACTGAGATTGAGTTTTGTCAACTTTTCTATGAATTCTCCTGGATTTATATTAGCTTCTTTTTTGTTTTGATTGAGATTTAATGGTGCTTGAGAGACGTTTTTAGTTTGTTTCTCTTGTTGATTTGAAGCTTTCTTCTTTTTCCATTTCGTGTTTTCTTGTGCTTGTTGCTTAGCTGATTTTTCTTCCCTTTCAATTGCTAGTTGTTCTTGTCTGTTTTCATATTCCTCTTGTTGTTGACTAAAAGATGTGTCTTCCGATAGAGTGACTTTTCCATACCCTAAGCCTGTTTTGCCATTGGTCTGCTGAGTGTAAGGTTGAATAGGTTCTGAGATACCTTATTTTCTTTTTCCTATAGGGCCTGTTCTAGTGTATCCCATTCTTCTAAGAATGTTGAATCCTTTTCCATATTTTTCTGTAGGTATTCTGACATTGTTGACCTCTTGTTGAACTTCTTTATCTTTATATAGCCACTGTAGCACATCTTTGTCTTTTGTCTCCTTTGATAAGGTTCTAGCACTAATGAATGCTCCATCAAATATTGGAAGATGTTTCACAATTGGTTGTTGTTTAGAGTTTGATGGTTTTCCAAAGGATTTAGGAGAGAGTGGTAATTGTGATATTGAATATTCTCCATTCCCTCAGTCTCTTAGTTGCATTTGTTTCTCCATGCTTGATAAAATAGATGCAAATGATTGTTCCTTGGATTGTGTTTTTGATGTTCTTGCCTCCCTATAATGTGGAACAATTACTTCTTGAGCCATTTTTAGATTGCTGCAGTATTGGAATGGATTCGTATCTGCAAAGATTGTGATTTCTTGTCCCTCATAGGGAAATTTGACACATTGATGGTATGTTGATGGTACAACTTGTAAGTCATGTATCCAGGGTCTTCCCAGGAGTACATTATATGATAGGTCCAAGTCTATAACTTGGCATACCGTGTCCTTCTATAAATGTCCCAATCTGATGGGTAGTATTACAATTCCCTTGGAAGAACGTTCTTCTTCATCATAGGCTTTTATGGTGATCTTTTTCTGGACATCAGCTACATCTTCTGAATATCCTAAGGGATGAACAAGACTCAATGAAAAAATATTTAGGCGAGCTCCACCATCTATTAGAACACGCTTAACTCACATTTTGTGAATGAGGACTTCAATATGCAAAGGAGCATTGTGAGGATGTTGCAAGGACATGTCATCTTCTTCAGTGAATGATAAGCAATGAGGGGTTGTGAGATGTCCCACCATGGTTTGGAATTGGTCGATATTGAGCTCTTTGGAAACTGTTGTATCTATTAATGCTCCTTCTAGAATTTCTTTGTGTGCAGGTGAAAGTTTTTTAACAATTCTAAGATGGATATTTGTGCGGTTATTTTCTGCAATTGTTCCACTAGATTGTATTGTTTTATTGTAGTGGATGATGTGTTTGTTGTAGGACTCGGTAAAACAACTTTGGTTTTGCTTCTTGTAATAGCCTGAGCATGCTCTTGATTTTGTTTTTCTTTAACTACAATCAAATTCACCACATTGTCATATGTATGAGCGTAGTTTACCTTTGCTTTACCCTTACCATTGTTTGTTATTGATGATTCACCTTTCTCATAGTTTGGAACTGGAGTTTTAAAAGCTGTGTGAGATTCATTTGTTGTATGTCCATCCACTGTTATTACTCCATTATCAATCATGTCTTGTATGATATGTTTCAAATTCTGACAACTATCTGTGTGATGTCCCTTGTTTTGATGGAAATCTCAATATTGATTATCATTCCACCAAGGTGGTTTGATTTGAAGTTCATAGTTCCTTTCTTCTGGTAAAGTGATCAATTTGTTTGCGAGAAGTGTCTTTAGTGTTGATCCAAGGGGTTCACCAATGTTTGTAAATTGCCTTCGAAAGAAAGTTTTGATAGTTGCTCTTTGGTGATTGTTGTTTTGTTGAGCCACTATTGAGTGAGTGGATAAATTAAAAATCAATTGTTTTTGTTTCACATTGTTTTTATCCACTATTCCATCATTGATGACATTTCGATTTCTATTCCGAAAATTTGGTTTATCATTGTGATTGGTGTTATTGTTGTTGTTAGGAGGATGGACTCCTTCTTTGTATATTTTCAACTCACCTTTCTTTATCATGGCTTCCTCCATTCTGATTCCATTATCAATCATTTTTCTGAAACATTGATTTCCTTGTATTTTTAAGTAATAACTCATTTGATCATTTAAGTTATCGATGAATATGTCCATTTTTCATATTCTAGTACTGTACGAGGATACCGCGAGGCTAACCGTCTGCATCTTTGTAAAAATGTCATGAAAGGTGCTCTAGCCTTTTATTTGGCATTACATATATCTAACATTGTTACTTCATGTTGTATGTTGTAAGAGTATTGTGAAACAAACTTATCCACCAACTCTGAAAATGATCTGATTCCAGGTGGAAGTTTGGAGAACCATTCCATAGCTATCCCAGTTAGGCTTTTTGGAAATAGTCTCATTAAGTAGGTATCCTCATGTGCAAACTCCATTCTCATTGTGCAAAATTCTCATATATGATCTTGAGGGTCAGTGTTTCCATCATATATTTCATATCTAGGAGTTTCAAAATCTATAGGAAATGGTATCATGTTTAGGTTTCTGTCAAATGGATAAGGATAAATTTCTTGAAGTAAGTATCGTCTAACATTTCCTCTTTGCATATCTTGAATTTGTGTTTGCATTGTTTGTAGTTGTTGTGTGAGACTTGCGATAGGATTATCAACATGATTTGTTCTTGTATGACCATGATTTTGTATTCTAGGAGGATCTGGATCTCTTCTTGTTTCATCTCTACCCCTTCTTGTATCTTCATTGGATTAAATGTTATTCAAAATTTCTATTTCATCTCTTTTGGGTATGTAAGTTTCTTCATTGGTTCTGGTGTTATTGGGAATTGATGTGTGATTCATGCAGAGACCAAAGATATCCTCATATTGTTCATTATTAGAAGGAGGATCACTTTTCTTTTGTGTCAATTTGTTTACATCAAAATCTTGGGGAAGTGTAGCACCAGATTTGGCTAACATTAGGAAATATTTTTCTTTTCCTTCCTCCAACAATTTCTGCATAAATTTGTCAAATTGAGGATCCTTTTTGATGTCTTTGATGTTTTGTTCTATTATTTCTCCTTCAACTTGTATTTCATCTTCATGTTCCATGTTTGTGATTATTTCCAATGTTTCATTTTTTGTCTCTGCGATTCTTCATCTCCGAGCTCTAGTTAGAATAGGTATACATGTGTGTTAGATATTGTGCTAGAATTCTATTGTCCAAAAAGTTGTTTTGAACAAGTGATCAATTGTCAAGGTAAGTGCGATAGTGTGATATGACACACAAAGATGGTTCAAGTGTTTAAAGGTTTGCAAGCTTTTCAATCTTTGGTTTTAGAGTGCAGTGATGGTGATTTGATAAGAACCAAGTCTAGTAGGAACGATATATCCTACGATGTGGGACAAAGTTATCCAGACCAAATGTTTCAGTTTCATGATAAAGAATGATTGATCCTCATGAGAAACTATGTTTGAGTGATCAGTTTATCAAAGAGGGTGATAATGCACTTTGAGATGTTTAGATCTTGAACTTGTTGGGGGTGAGCACTTTGAAAATCTTGAGGTGTTTATGTTCTAGAGTCTGATTTCGACGGATGATAACTTGACCAAGTGAACCAAGATGACTATCTAAGAACATATTGACAAATAACAGGTGTCTATGTTTACTACAAATTGATCAGGCAAAAATGACAAATTTGAAATAGGCATGCAGAACAATAGTTCTGAATTGGTAAACACAGAGACTCGTACGACAAATTATAGAGCCCAGAACAACAAGAAATGGAAGCCCATATGACAAACTGAGATTTTTATGTGAAATAACAGAGGTTCGTATGAAAATATTTTTTGAACCACACGATAAAATAGATTACTCGTAGGAGAAACCTTACTAAGTCATACGACAAAAGATAAATCCCATACGATAGAGAACCTAACTCGTACGACAGAGAACATGACAATGAAAAATATGTTTGTTTGGTTGAATTTTGATAATTGAACTTTAATGTTTTGCTTATGTCTTTCAGTTTTTGGATGTTTGATTCTCAATTTAGGGATGAATACACAACAGACACACGATATGATAAGTGACTCCAAGCATGCTAAACTGTAAGGAAGTTGGCTGAGAATGAAAACCTTTGCTTCCTGAATTAGGTACACACCCAATAGCTAATCAAAATAAGGCCACTGAGTATAACGCAATGGATTCTCAATGCCGTATTATCCGAATCCAAATGCTAATGGGGGCACGATATGGCAAGTGTCTTGGGAGAGTTACTATCTCTCTTGCATAAAGATTATCACCCTTTCGGAGGTGAATCAGGTAACTTCTATTTTAACCAACACTAGTAAGGGATCCGTAGGATGCGTCGGGGTATAAAATCAATTAAGAGGTCTCCCAGCCTTGAAAACAAAGGTTTGATATACCTGAAGGTACGGAGGGGAGCTATTCCCGGGCACTGTCGTTGCTTTGATTTTTATCGAAAAAACATTTATTTTAAAGTGGGTTGGATTACATGGCGTTAGCCGTTCCCACTTAGGTCGTTCCCCTCTCATCGACCCCAATGGATAAGAGTTATTACTCCTCAGAAGGGCAGGCCCGCTAAAGAAATGCACTAATGAAAGTAAAAGATGAGTCTAGCTTTCTGATCACCTAAGAAAGGTGAGAGCATACTTGCCTATCATCAAAGACACGAAATACATGATTGTTCATTCCTTTAACAAAATTGAAATGTGCCTAGAAAAATTAATGAATACACAAAGTTTAGTCAAATTCATAGGCAACCTGCAAAATAGATCCATTAGTAGTCATTGATTGGTTTTTGAATTATGTCTTTGACAAGTGTATCTTCGTCAATCATCCTGCAAAAAAGAGTTAGGCTGCCAAAAAGCTCATAAACCAGTCAAGGTTAGTGTTAGAAAATTTTAGATTAGAATCTGGAAACCCTAGCATGCAGTCTTTTAAAAATCATAGAAACAGAGACTCGTACGACATGATTTATTAGATAAAACAACAAATACTTAGATCTCTAACACAAGCCAAAACCAACTCGGATGACATAGGATTATGTTAGTACGAATAAAGAATTTGCAACATAGACATTCATACCACATGCATTTAGCTCTAGTACGACAAGAAAAAGGAGCTCGTACGAGTCAGGATTAAGTTTTGCACCAAACTAAAAGCTAGTTCGTACGAGTTGGAAAATCAACTCGTACGACATTCTGATTTTGTCCCGACAAAGATGGATGTTTGTTGAAGCTTGAGAGGCCAAAAATGATGATTTTGGCCCCATGGTTGGTGCCAAAATGTCGTGCTTTGTGAAGTGTATCTGTACCTGCAAACACAATGCACTCAATAAATCATTACTAGCAATAGTTAGTGAATTAAATCAAAGAAAGACAAAACCATAGCTAAGTGATCTATCGCCTCCTAGTAAATGCGAGTATGAATTTTGCTCTCAGAACTTGGTATGCAAACTCCAGTGACTTGACTACACTTAAATGGAGGATTTAAATGATGAAGATGCATGATCTAACAATGATAGCATGATTAAGCTACATGATTTCATGATTATTCTAGAAAATAATCTAGAATGAAGATGCAATTAAGCTAAGATTTGAACATGATAACAATGCTTGAAATGAGAAAGTAGATGCTTGATGCCTATATTAACAATGCTTGAATGCAAATGAGATGAATCAAATGATATGCAAAAATGATATGAAATTGGGACCCTTTGTGCTTCAAAATGAGGTCTATTTATAGGATTTCCCAAGGCTAGGGGTGATGTGGCAGGAATCAATGGTCAAGATTGATTTGAAGATATCAATGGTTAAATTGGAGGAGGCTGGCAAAGGGGTTGGACTAAAGGGAACATCTGTCATCTCTATGGTGACAAGTGTCAAGAGGCTTCTACAAGGGGTTAGATGAAAGGGAACACTTAGTGACAAGTGTCACCAAGCTTCTAGAAGAGGTTGGATGAAAGGGGACATGGTGGTTAGGATGGAATGGGTTAGGTTTATGAATGGTTAGGTTAGGTGGTTAAATGTTAGGAGAATTTGAATTTTAAAAATTCAAAAAATAAGAAAAGGATAATTAATTTCAACAACTCATGAATTGATTTATTTTAATTAATTATGGGATTTAGAAGAAATAAGTTTGATGGGGGGAATTAATTAATTTGAATTAATTAATTAAAGAGGATTATTGGAATGAACCTATTAAATAAATCCTTAGATTTATTAATAAGTAGATGAAAGTGGAAATTTAATCAAATTGCTTAGTGAATTTAATTAAATTGGGAAGGAGGATTAATTAAATAATTGCTTATTTAATTAATTATCTTCAGACCATTTTTAGGTGTATACAAATGCCACATTGTATCATCAACTTGTGGGTAGTCTCATCTACTTGACTCATACACACCCTAATATTTCATTTGCGGTTGGCATGGTTTCCTGCTTCATGTAGGAACCACATGAGATTTATTGGAAAGACACCAAACACATCCCTCATTACATCCAGGCTACACATCATTATGGGATTCGCTATGTAGTAGGCACAAGACTTCGCTTAGTTGGTTACATAGACTCTGATTGGGCTGGCGATCTTGATGATCGTAAGTCTACTTCAGGTTACAGTTTTCACCTTGGTTCAGGCCCCATTTGTTGGTAGAGGAAGAAGCAACATGCTATTGCTCTCTCTTCAACTGAGGCTAAGTATCAAGGTATTGTTAACACAACGACTGAGACCATTTAGCTTTAGTAGATTCTCACTGAGTTTGGGTTCACCACTCCATGACCTATAGTTCTACATTGCGACAATTAGAGTGCTATTGTAATCTTGAAGAACTCGGTCCAGCACTAGTGGACCAAACACATCGAGATCCATATGCACTATATCCGAGAGCTGATTTAGGAGTAGGTCATTGATTTACAGTATTGTCCTACAACAGAGTAGGTTGCAGACATATTCACCAAACCTTTCATCGAGATTAAGTTCCAGCAGTTGCAAGCTCTCTTGGGGGTGCGAGATGTGTCATTAGGGGGGGTCAGCTGACTTCTCCTTCTTCTCTTATGGGGGGGAATTTTTCCTCTTTGATGTTTTGTCCTTCTTCTTTGAGAGTCTTTTCTACATTCATCTCTCTTTTGGGGGGGAATTTTTTCCCATTGGGTTTTCTCCCTTTCTCCGTTTGTGAGAGATTGCTTTGCAGAGATTTGCTTGCATTTGCATATTGTACATGGGTACCTATCATGACCTAGTAGCCGGGACCCATCTTGCATTGTTGACTTGAGTCTTCATTCCCCTACGTTGCACTTAAGGGGGGGTGTTGGTGTAAATAAATATTCATTTAGGATATTATTACACTTTACTTAACCTAACATAGGATAATGTATCTCTTCGTAGTTTGGATTTGAGACACTTAGGGAAGTGTGCACATAGGGATAGAGCTTGTAGGATAAATTCCACATTTTGTGGTCTTATTTTGCTATTACACTCCACATTTGGTTGGTCATCCACCTCTTGTGGAATATTATATTATTTCTCCTACCTACCCCTAGTATTTCTTACCTACCCTTGTTTCTCATTGAGCCACATGTCATGATTGTGTGCTCGTACATCCATATGGCCTTGCCTATATAAGTAGGCCTATATTCATTGTATTTAGGAATGGCTGCACTTCATTGGGAATGCATAGTTTCTTTTCCTTGCTTTCTTCTTTTGGTTTTATAACAATTGCAAACTCCACCTCTTCTCCTTCCTTGACTCTATTAATGAACACCTTCGCACCAACTAGCAGCACATTAGGTCCCTTTGATCTGCCTACTTCTTGATCTCCTATGGATTGAATTTTATAGGTTATTCCATCCTTTTGAAAAGTATAGGCAATCTTCTCCCCACGGTGTATTGCTTTTCTATCAAACTACCATGGCCTACCTAGGAGTAGGTGGCAAGCATCCATCAGCAAGATGTCACACAAGATTCTGCCCTTGTAGCCTCCTATAGTGAACTCCACCCAAGTTTTTTAATTCACAAGAACATGCTGCCCATTGTTGAACCAAGTAACCCTATAAGGATCGCTATGTGGTATTCTTTGTAGGTTGAGTTTACTCACTACTTCCTCTAACACTATGCTATCGGTTGACCCTGAATCCACCACCACTCTACAGACATTTCCCATAATCTTGTATTTTATCCTAAACAAGGATCTCCTTTGGCTAGGTTCCTCCTTAACCAGTTCTTTAATCAAGGCTCTTCTTATCATAATATTCTCTCAATCCTCTGAATCTAAACTCCCTTTTGATGCCTTCATGTTTGCTACATCTTTTTGAGCATAATTTAATCTCCTCTCACCTCCTTGAGATGAAGAAGACTTATCAGGACATCTATAGGCTGGATGTCCAAGTTGATGGAAATTGTAGCACTTCATTGTGGTGAAATAGGACCCTCTTCCTGATCCACTAGACCTTCCTCTACTAGAGTTTCTATACCCCCTTCCTCTATAGATTCTCTTTCTATTATAATCTCCACTTTTCTCTACCAACTTGGATTCCACTTGGGATCTTTGGTCTACAATTCTTCCACCAAATCTACCTCTCTTACCTCTATCATCTCTCCCCTTACCTTTGCCTTTGTTGCTTTGCTCTTGTTTCTTTTTGCTCTTCTCTTCCACCTTGAGTGCCAATTTATAACACTTATGAACAATATCCTGAGACATAACAAATTCAAATCTTCTTGAATATTCCATCTTAAGCCATTCAAGTATCTGGCTACCTTAATGCTTTCATGTTCCACCACCTTGGATCTCAGACACAACTTCAAGAATTCTTCAGTGTAGCTGCTCACATCTAAGTCTCTTGGTCTCAAGTTTTGTCTCCTCTTGTGCAATTGTATTTCATAATCTTCAGGGATATATGCTTCTTTCACCTTGGCTAGCATTCCTTTCCAAGTGGCTATTGGGTTCTTACCCTCCTTTTGCCTCTCCTCTGAATTTCAACCAAGTCAAGGTTGCTCCTCTCAATCTAGATTCAGCCACCTTCACCTTTTGTGCCTCACTAATCCCATCCAATCCTTCAATCCACTCCATGACTACTTCTGGTTCCATTTTTCTACAAAAAAGTGGCACTCCTTCTAAGGATTTTCCTCCTAAGGCCTTGATAGCTCTAAGGAAAGGTTCTTCAGGTAGAATTGGATCTGGTTTAGGTGTGCTATCCTCTTCTACTACTTCCTTACCCTTCCTTTCATTGACCTTGATTGTCACTTTCTTAGTCTTGTCTTCAACTGTGTCTAGTTTGATCTCCAACTGTTGTAGTCTTACCTTGAGGAGTCTATTCTATTCCTCTTGATCTTCCACCTTCTTGGCTAACTCTGTATTGGTCACCATCCTTAGACTACTTTCTTCAACCGACTTAGTCTCTAACATGAACTGGCTTCTTCCCAAATCTTAGTTTCTCTGATACCACTTTGATGGAGAGGGGTTCTCATAGAGAGTCTCACCTTGATCAATAAGAATTTGAGTGATATGTTAGTGGGCTCCTTTCACTCTAAACTATTCATTCAATAAACCAAAACACTCAAACTCTCTAGGAATTCTCCCTATCAAATTGTGCTCAATAGTTGCTCAGGCATAGTTGAGATTCACAAGGGTAAATCCAACCTCACACAAAGAAATCTTATAACATATACTTGCAGGGGTTGTATTAGGCATTCTTAAGGTATATCATGCCAATCAAGTGGTTTTACAATTGTCTTTTCTTCATTTCTTCATCACTCCCTCTTTATCCTATTTTCTAGGCCTAGTAGCCCTAGAACCCCAATTAGCCCTACCTAACCGATTTTTTGGGAATTGCTCAAAAATAACTCAAAGACCCTAAAAAAATATTTTGTGATATGAATACCCTTTTGTATGAACCTTTGAATGAATCAGGTGAGAAAGTTAGGTCTGTCCGTATAGGTACGAAACCCAAAAATGACATTTATGAATGTTATTGGGACTTTGTTGCCTTCTTCAAAGGGTTTATTGTCTTCCCTCCTCTATCACATCTCCAACATTCCACATAGGATATTCCACACCTTACTTACTCATTCCAAACACTTGGCATCTTCATAATTGATCATCCCTACAAGCACATGCAACTTTTCAATCATTTTCCTAACTGGGCTATGACCGAGCTCGCCTAGGAAATGGTGCCAAATTGCCTTTCAATGACTTCCAGATGAAAAAAAAACTTATTTACACTATACAAGGGTTCCATGGCTCTAGTCCCAAGGGTTATTGAACAAACTCAAGGGATTTCAAGCTGGAACCATAATTGGGCTCGTAATCCCTTGCTCAACTCAAGAGAAAAACAAAATCACTAATACACTTAAAACTTGCATTAAAACTATTAAAAATACCTTCTAATAACTACAATGATATGTACAAAGCATTCATGAAATAACAATTGTGAAATCAATCCATTAAGTATGGATTGTTGCTCAAAAATTAAGAAAATGCAAGGTAAAATCTGAAAAATCTATTCGCAATGTATTCAAACGTGCTCAAGACTTTTTACAACCTATTTACATTCCTTCTCAGAGAATTTTATATTCCATTTGAATCCTAACCAACTCTTCATCGGTTTCCTAACCACCGAATTTATCAAAGATGCAAAAAGTTACTCAAAAGTTGCAAAATGTTAAGCAAAAATGACAACTTTTGCCAAAATGTGCATTTTTATACTTAATGCATTTCCACTCATCCTAAACCTCCTAGAATGAATTAAAAAAAATAAAATGACATGTCTAAATTCCAAATGAGGTGTTACAAGACTTTTTACACCAAAATGCAAGTTTATGCCATTTTAGGCTTATAAGGGCGCATAAGCCAAATTTGAGTAAATACATGATCTAGTTGACATTCATCCTCTAAATGCATATCCAACACACAAGTGGACCTATGAGTAGTCCATTATTCACAAAATTAAGGCAAAATAAAGAATAATACACCAAAATCTAGAAAATACACTCACAACTAGGTGCTCCTGCACCATACTTCCCTAATGAAAAAGAGGTCAAGTGACCCCTTGAGGTAACAAAGAAAGGGGAACTCCAAATTTACAAAATTTTGTCTCAAGTATCCAAGTAGCCTCAGATGTTGGAAGGTTCTGCCATTTGCTCAAGTGCTCCATATAGACGGTATGCCTTGTCTTCTTGAGAACTCTGAAGTCTAACACCTTCTCAACTTGTGGCTTGGTTGCAGATGGTAAGGGTAGGTTTGAAAGTGCTTGAGAGACCTCTGAGTCTCTAATACCTTCCTCTATAAGTGTGCCCTTATACTACACCAAATCTGCAACATTGAAGATGGGAGATAAATCCATATCTCTGGGTAGGTCTAGTTTGTAAGCATTGTTTCCATACTTTCCCAAGATTTTACAAGGTTCAATCCTCCTCATCTGAAGTTTACTAGGGACACTTTTATGAAGTCTTTCTTTTTTCAAGTGAACCATGACCAAGTCCCCAACAACAAATTGTATATCCTTTCTTTTCTCATCTACTTTGTCTTTGATCCTTTGAGAGGTGTCTAGTAGGGCTGTCCTAACCCTCTCATGAATCTCTTGCATGGATTGAGCCATGTCCATAGCATGTCCCCTCTACTGTCCCATATGTCCAACATCTCTGAGCTCGAAAAGACCTCTAGTATGAAGGCCATACACAATTTCGGAAGTGCTTTTACCGGTTGATCTATTCACACTGTCATTATAGGCAAACTCAGCTTGATGGATGATCTGATCCCAAGCTTGTCCATACTCCTTTGTCAAACATCTAAGAAGGTTTCCAAGTGTTCTATTGACCACCTCTGTTTGGCCATCTGTTTGGGGATGATAGGCTAAATTGAAAGACAAGTTAGTACCCAATCTTTGCCATAAAGTCTTCCGAAAATGACCAATAAACTTTGCATCTCTATCTAATACAATGCTGATAGGTAAACCATGAATTCTAGTAAATTCTTTGAAAAATAAATGAGCAATATGATTGCAAAATAAGATGCCTCAAACCTTGAATCAACTACCTCTATCACTGCAACTAAAATTATGGAACCAAAAATGAGTAACGCACAATCCACTCGCATTTTATTAGATATTGTATTCCACCTTCCAAACGTAAGCACAAATGAATAACCCAACTTCTCAAAATTTTGGTAAATTAAATATACATATACCAAATAGGATTTCTAAGTTGATTTTCCATCAATGACAACCCCTAAGCATTTCTCATGTATGAATCTTCACCGGAACAATGTCTCTTGTCAACACTTAGAACAATTCTATAATAGCTACACAAAAATAGCCTTAAATACAAAGACAAATGAGGTATTCAATTTTATTTTATTAAACATCAAATTTAGTCCAATGTGATGACACTTTCAAAACTTGGAAGGTGTTTCAAAAGGTGTTACAACATATTATATCAGATGTTCAAAGTTCAAACATGATTCTAAGTTCAACTAATTTCAAGTTTGATTATAGTTTCAATTGGTTCAAAAGTACAATGTTGCATTTATTCAAAGATTCATCAAAACATTACAAAGTTGTCATGTGATACATATGCTTCCCAAAAAATTTGGTTAAACAAGACCATATAGCTTAAATACATAAATTTGTAAATCATGTTTCACAAATCATGTTTTGTACTTTATAATCTATATATGATCAGAAATTAAATTTCAAATATAGATTTATTAACTTAAAAAAAAAAAATGATTGTCCAATTTATTAAAGTTTCAAACTGTGAAATTGTAATGTTTCTTTAAATCTACAATGGTGTTTGAAAAGATGTTTGTGCAAAGCAATCAACAAAAATCTAGAAATTGAAAGATGTCAAAAAGTATTAGGCGATAAAAATCTTATTCAAGTCATTAGTCTAAAGGGTATTGTCGTTGATCCTCATCAATGATAACATCTAATTCTCACTACTCCTTATAACTAGATAGCCATTGCCATGTTCCCAATGCATAAAAGCAAAAGGTCACATGTTCCCAATAGAAGAAGATTCTTCTCAAGTGGGCAGATAAGCGAAAGCCTATGACACGTTCACAAAACAATGTAAATGCGTGTAGTTTCAAACTCCTGCAATGTTGCAAAATATAAAATAGACTTGCGTGCTACGTATGAGGAACCTTCCACGAAGGTGTCTAGTTATTATTTAGGAAGTGACACAGTCCAAGGTCCCTGGACTAAATCTGCACCTTTCGAGTTTGGAAATTTGCTCAACAGTAATGAACGCCCGATTCTCACTTTTGCAGATGGCCCATGAAATTGACTCATTTTCCCCTCCATCCACAAAGTTTCATGAGACGTACTGCTAGATAGACTTGTTCAAACTAGAGCCATGGGATTTTCTACTTATACTTGTGCAACACGGTCAGTCACATAGAAATAATGAGGCATTCACAGTATCAGAATTTGGGCATCTTTTAATCATTGCTATAGATTTGTATAATTTGTTGGTTTAATGCTAATTATGTTAAATAATACAAAAGTAATTATGTATGGTTTACTTTTTGTATTATTTTACAGCAGTTTTCTTTAGTTCAAGTCTTGAAAGAGAAATTCAAATTCAATGTCGAGCTTAAGATACAGATGTATCAAGTTCAGTCTCAATTCAGAGCAGCTGGTAAAGATTAGAATCACTCATTAATCAAAGCTACAAAGATCATTACGGAAGTCATCTTGGAGAAAAATGACAAGTCTCTTATTGTAATCTGAAAGTTGTACTTGTATTGTTCCCCTTGAGGGGTTTGTTCAACTTTGTAAGGTTTTGTTGCAGCTGTAGACAACTTATTATATCTTTTTAAAGTGTTGTACTTGTCGCTCATTGTAATTCTTTCTTTTTTTAAAAATATAAATGAATTTTTCCAATAAAAAATAAAATTATGTTTAGTAATATTGTATAATAGTAGCATCAATAAAATGTGAATTATTGTATAACTATGGGTCTTGTTTTGTTTTTTGAGTCTTATTGGACACCTCAACAAAAGCATGTTGATGAGGCATCATATATGATGATGTGGCCTTGAAACCTTAGTTATATGTATGAGACTTGCCAAATAAGTTTCTACAAAAAATTGGAGTGGTATGAAGTTTCCAATAAGATTTTGAGAAGCTCAAAGCTAACATGCTCAACTATAGGTTTGTCTCTCCTAGGTATGCAACAATTGTATAAATGGAAATAGATCCTTTCATAGTCTATTAGACAATTTACTTTTTTGTCTATAGATGTTTTATAGCATATGAGACCACCTCATACTCCATGGAGTACGCTGCTAATTGTACTACACATAAGGCATACATACCTTACCGCCTTTGGATTTGAACTTGTGAGCTCTCTTTATTGAATACAAATTCATCATTAAACTGACTCATAAATAAGAAAGATAAACAAATGCCATATAATTATAAATATTTATTTTATTTTTTCATATTTCATTTTAAAATTTTTTGCATGCTAAGAAAAATGTGATATTTAGAATTATTATTAAATATCAAATTGATCTCAATTTGATAGATATTTTCCATGTGTAAGGAGAACAAATATTTCTTTATCCACACAAATATAAGCAAAAACTCTCATTATTTGTGTTAAATTTATAACATCATTTAAAAAGAATTTACGAGTCAAAACTTTTCCACATTTCACTTTAACTCCTTTTTAACCCTTTAATTGTTTGTTGCCCTTTTTACATTAAGATTGGCATCTCAAATTTTAAAACACATTTCTTCTGCAAATATAATGCAATGTTTAACTTCTCTAATTTTATTTGATATATATTTTTTAACCCTTACAAGTTTACCCATTTACTCTTTAGAAAAGCCTTGCATTAAGAGAAGAGTTATTTTAAGTGAATTAATGGCTTTGATGGATTTCGATACCTTGGTTCACTTTGGTGCAAGATGGGAGGATGTTATTGTTTCATTTGCATTAGCTTGGAAGTCTCTAAAGCATTTTCAATAAACCTACTTTGTGCATATGCAATAGTTGATATTTTTGCCTATTTATTTCCTCGCAATTTACCTCTAGACAAGCTCACACACTATTAATCCATATGTACCAATGTTCTCTATAAAATTGCTCCCACTAGATGTGAGCATACAAATATTTGATGCAAGTGATTGTTCACTATTAATATCATTTATCATCTTCATCTATTGACGAAGCATCATTTTATGAGCTCTATGCACTAAGATTAGGTTTTAATATAAAATTATTGTACAACACATCATGTAATGTGTGAAATGATAAGAAACAATAGTTGACCTTGTGAGATAGGTGTTAGTTGTGCATCTACAACCAATTATTCCAATAATATAAAATAATGTATAGGAATGATGTTATATTGGGATAGACCATATATATTAATCAACTTAATATTGAAAAACCATGATTCAAATTTGAGAGCTAGGAATCTGCACCGCTTATCAAATGTATGCACCTTGTAAAATAAGTCCAAATATAAGAAAACTTATTTTTCTTGATGTTGCTGCTTTTGAGGATGATGTTATCCTATTGGTTCTGCTAATTTATCTTTGGGTATGGGGTCATCTTTTGCTCCATTTTCTTCTACTCCTATCCATCTTGCTAGTGATTTTGTTGAAGATGTTGTTTGCTAGTCTAAATATTTTGATAATAAAATGAGTGGTGATGTATCTGTTGTCTTTCTAGTTGATGTTGTTAATATTATCTATTGTCTCTTCTACAAGTATTTATGTTGTCCCTAATATAGTTGTTTCTACTAGTGATGATGTTGTATTTGTTGATGCCAACCCACTTTATCTTGTGAGTTATAGTTGTTGGCAAAATGGTGTCTCAACCTTGTACTTACATGAGGTTACTATTTATAGTAAGTTTTTATTTGAGCACAAAATTGTATGAAATTCTCCCCAAAGCTTTTGGTTGTCTAGATAAGCATACTGGTAAAGTTTCATTGCAAGATCACAACTAGTTTTGAAGATATTAAAGTTTATGTTTTGGACAGGTGCGATTAAAGGTTTAAATTTAATTTTGAGCACTTTAGACCCTCCAAAATGCTTTGAAAAGTGGGTATAAATGGTGTATAAATTTACAAGGTGATAGATCACTTTGCAAGCTTTTTGGTGCTTCAAACGGTTTGTGAATCAGAAACACAGTTTACAAGTTATGGCCTTTGAAAGTTTGGACTCTTGAAATTGGAATCATAAAATGCATTAGACACATAAATGAGCTGTAAAAGGGAGGGACATGTCTTCATGTGTGTTTTGATACATAATAGGGCATATAGATTAGAGATAAGGTCCACTATACTTTATTGGGTGGTTTTAGCCCATGGTTTTCTAATATCGTTCGATGGTTTCTTGTATTGTATATCCTATATATCAGGTGTGTGAGATAGATATTGTGTGTAAAATTATTATGGCTATTGAGTTACCTTTGAATATATGATTATTGGTACTCCCGCGAAGAGATTTCTCTACAAATATATTTAGTATATTATTGATTGCTGAATAATATACTGAGCTACTTTTGGAGTGTGGGGTTTTCTCCCAAAAGTGTTTTCCCCATTTAAATCACTATGTTGTGGTATGAATGTTATTATGTTTATTTCTGTTAAGTTTATATAATGGTTGTAACGATTTGCAATTTTTTTTTCATTATTCTCCTCTCAAGGTTAGTGTAGGAAGTTGTTTTGATACTTAACTCCCTTAAAAGTGGTACTAGAGCCTGATCACCTTTGGTTTCAGTTGTGGGTTGTTGGGGTTTTTGAGCTAATCTAGATTTTAGTAGGAGCTTGTACAGAAGATACTTTTTGATCTTGTTGCAAGATTTTTTTGATGTCAAGTTTGTTAGGGAGAATAGAGGTGTAGAAATTCAATGCAAGTAATTTTGATATGTGGAAGTTGAAGATGAAAGATCTGCTAATAGATCGAGATCTGTGGGATGTTGTTAATGCGAATGTCTCAAGACCGTTAGATCCTAATACAGTTGCTCAATATAATGTTATGGACCATAAAGGCAACTAGGGTCTAATAAGACTGTGCTTGGTAGACTTTGTTCAAATCAATTTCCACAAAGAGAACTTTGCATAGAAGCTATGGACTAAGTTTGGTGAGATGTATCAAGTGAAATCCTTATTAAATCATATTTTATTGAGGAATAAATTGTATTCCTTGAAGATGGAAGAGGATGGATAAATTGCAGACCACATAGAAGGATTTAATATGTTTGTGGCTCAATTGGTATCTGTTGGTGTTAAGATGGATGAAGAGAAGAAATGCCAAATCTTGCTTTTGTTCTTTTCTTGATTCGTGTTTCTCTTGTTATGGCTATCAGTAGTACTTCTATTGTTTTAAAGTTTGAAGATGTGGTGGATGCCTTACTTGGTGAGGAGATGTGAAGGAATGTATCCATTAGTTCAAAGGAAGCCCTAATTGTTTGTGGAAGAGCTAAGGAAAAAGGAAAGAGGAATTAGAAGTGTAATAAATCCAAGTCCAAAGAGAGGTAAAAATATCCTAGAAAGTTCAAAGTCATCGACTGGAATTGCAATAAACCAAGACACATTCGTAAGGATTGCAAAGAAGAAAATAAGAAGAAAAGAAGAAGTATGATTCTGATTTTGAGTCTGAGAAGGAATATGGTGATGCATTCATTGTGTCTTTGGCTACTCATGTAGGTAATGATGCACAGTTAATTGACTCACGTGCATCTTTTGATATGACTTCCAACTTCCAATAGAGAATGGTTTTCTGAATATGAAGAATTTAATGAAAGTAAGATATACTTGTGTGATGATTCACATTTAGATATTGTTGGTTGTGGTAAAGTTAGGATCAGGTTTCGTGATGGTAGAATAAAAAGGATTGACAGTGTGTTGCATTCCCTAGGTTAAAAAAAAAATTATTATCTGTGAGCAAAGTGATAGATGCGGGTGTGCAGGTAGTATTTTCTAATGTAGGATGCAAGATGATTAAGGGTTTTATGGTGATTTGTAGAGATGTTAAGTTCAACACTTTTTATAAGTTAGAGGCATACACTGTTGAGTGTAATAGAAATTTTATAAAAAGTAAATCTATGGATACTTTGTCGAAAGATTTGAGGGTTTCACCTTCAGTGGATTGACATGGATTTTGGGTACCTAAGGGTGATCTTTCTTCTAAAGAAAAGTTGCCTGTAGAGAAGACTATGTTATGGCACTAGAGACTAGGCCGCATTGGAGAAAAGGGTCTAAGGACCTTGAAAAATAAAAAACCTTGTTGAAGGTTTGAATGAATGTAATCTTGACTTTGATTTATGTGAGCATTGCATTTATGAAAAACAAAACCATGTTTAGTTTTACTCGAGTTCTCTTAAATCTTGTGGTGTTTTGGATCTAATTCATTCTAGTGTGTTTGGTTCCGTAGATGTTCCTTCGATTGGAAAATCCACATATTATGTTTCATTTATTGATTATTTTAGTAGAAGGGTATGGGTATATTTTTTTAAGAGTAAATCTAAAGTTTTCAGTCAATTCAAAGAATTTAAAGAAATGGTTGAGTTGTAGATTGGAAAGAAAATTAAATGTTTGAGGATTGATAATGGTAGTGAATTTTGCTCTAATGATTTTGATAAATTTTGTAAAGACTGTGGTATTAATAGATAGAAGACAACTTTGTATTCTTCACAACAGAATGGGGTTACTAAAAGAATGATCAAAATACTAATGGAAAAGGCTAGGAGTATGCTTAGTGGTGTCAGTCTAGAATAAAAGTTTTGTGTTGAAGCTATTGGCACTACTTCCTAAATGGTTATCAAGTCTCTTACATGAACTCTTTTTGATAAAATGCTTATGGAAGCATGGTAAGGTCATAAGCCTTCATTGAGACATCTTAGAGTTTTTGGTTGCAATGAATATGCACATGTACCAAAGGAGAAGCGAACAAAGTTGGAGAACAAGGTTGTGAAATGTATCTTCATCGGATATAGTTATGCTGTGAAAGGATACAAGCTTTGGGATCTTGTTGCATAGAACGCAATACATAGTAGGAGTGTTAGTTTTAGAGTAATTAAGTCTCCTTCTGTTACTTTGGAGCTAAAATAGACTAAATAGGAAGATGTGATTCAATTTATTTCTACGTCTGAATTTGTTGAATAGAGAACCCTAGATAGGCAAGAAGTTGAGGAGAGCTCATCTATCTCTAAATCTTTAGAAGAGGAGGAAGAACCTCCAACTTAGCTTGTTTGAAGGTCTACAAGACATAGAAAACCACCTGAAAGATATTCACTCGAAGATTGGAGATGTATTTTTTCTTTGAATACTAATATGGATGAACCTAGACTTGTAGAAGAGGCATTAGGTATGAATGATGCAGAATCCTGGAAGATTGCTATAGAAGAAGAAATGACAGCTTTGAAAAAAAATGACACATGGGATCATGTACCATTGCCTGAAGAATGGAAACTTGTTGGTTGTAAATGGGTGTTCAAGAAAAATATTAGTTTAGATGGAGGCATTGAGAAGTATAAAGCAAGGTTGGTTACAAAATGATACTCTCGGGTTGAAGGTGTTGATTATGGTGAGATATATTCTCTTGTTGCAAAAATGACATCCATTAGATTTTTTCTTTCTATTGCTGATGCTTATGATTTAGAGGCTGAGCAAATGGATATAAAAACCATTTTCCTTCATGTTGATTTGGACTTGAGAATATTTATATGATAGAACCAGACCACTATGTGGTGAAAGGTAAAATTAATTTGGTCTATAAATTAAAGTATGGCCTCAAATAGATGTGGTACAAGAAATTTTATACATATGTGCCGAGTTTGGGATTTGATCATTCTAAATCAGATCACTATGCTTACTATAAATCTAATGGTGATCATTTCATGTACATTGTATTCTATGTTGATGACATGTTATTCATTGGGTAAAGGGAATGCTATGATTTCAAAAATAAAGTCTCAGATCACTGCGAAATTTGAAATGAAAGATCTTGGTCCAGCAAAGAACATTCTTGGGATGGAAATTAGAAGAGATAGAGTGAATAGAAAGCTATGGCTAGGCTAGAGTAAGTATGTGAATTCAGTGTTACAAAGGTTCAACATGCAAGATTGTAGACCATTGTGTCTTCCTTTTATAGTTGGAACAAAATTATTTGTTGAAAATTGTTCTACATCCCCATCAGAGATGGAAGAGATCAACAGAGTGCCTTAGTAGAGTGCACTTGGAAGTTTGATGTATGCTATGATTTGTACTAGAACAAATATTGCCCAAATAGTGGGAGTTATTTTCAGATATATGTCTAATCCTAGTAGATTTCATTGGGATGAAGTCAAAAGAGTCTTCAAATATTTGAAGGGTACCTCAGAGTATTCTTTGTGTTATCATGTTAGTTTGGTTGGAAACATGATTCTCCTTGACATTCATGGTTATGTGGATTCAAACTAGGTAGGTGATATTGATAGCAAAAAATCCACCAGTGCTTATATGTTTACTTTATTTGGTGGTGCAATTAGCTAGATGGGTAAGTGATAGGATGTGGTTTCTTTGTCCACAACTCAAGAAGAGTATATGGAAAGTACTCATGCTTTTAATGAAGCCATTTGGCTTAAGAGATTGTGTTCATATATTGGAATAAAATAAGGAGCAGTGATAGTCATAGTGTGATCTGCCTTGCTACGAACCCAACATTTCATGCCCAGACCAAACACATTGATGTTCAGTATCATTTTGTTAGGATGGCAGGTGAAGATAGTTAAGGTATAAAATTTGATGAATGTTGTAGATTATTTAACTAAGGCTGCGAGCACAAAGAAGTTGAGATGGTGTTCCTAGTCTATGGGCCTCATGGCCCCTAGTAATTAATTTATTTGTGTTGATACTCCCTTTTCTTGTTCAAGGTGTTCAACAAGTGGGAGAATGTTGGGAAAATGGTGTCTTAACCTTGCACTTACATGAGGTTACTATTTATAGTAAGTTTTCATTTGATCATGAAATGGTGCAATATTCTCCCTAAAGCTTCTGGTTGGCTAGATAAGCATATTGGTCAAGTTTCATTGCAAGATCATAGCTAGTTTGTAGGATATTAAAGTTTCCATTTTGGAGGCATGTAATGAAAAGTTTAAATTTAATTTTGATGAATTTAGGCACTCTAAAATGCCTTTAAAAGTGCGCATAAATAGCATAGCATTTTACAAGGTGATAGAGCACTTCATGAGCTTTTCAATGCTTCAAATGGTTTGTCAATCGGACACATGGTTCACATGTTATGGCCTCCAGTAGTTTAGACTCTTGAAATAGGAAATATAAAATGCATTAGACACATAAATGAGCTATAAAAGGAACAGACGTGTGTTGATGTGTGTTTTGACACGTCATAAGGCATCTAGATTGGAGATAAGGCGACTAGCATACTTTACTGGGTGGTTTTAGCCCATGGTTTTGTAATATCATTTGACGATTTCTTGTATTGTATCTTCCAAATATGAGTTGTGTGAGATAGAGGTTGTGTGTTAGAGTCTTATGGCTATTGAGATACCTCTAAATCTCTGATTAGTGGTACTCCCGTGAATAGATTACTCTACAAGTGTATTGTAGCTATTGATTGCTGAATACTATATTGAGCTTCTTTTGGAGTGTGGGGTTTTTCTCCCGAAAGGGTTTTCCCCACATAAATCATTGTGTTTTGGCATCAATGTTATTATGTTTATTTCTATTAAGTTTTTGTAATGGTTGTAACATCTATAAAAGTTTTTGCATTATTCTCTTCTCAAGATTAGTGTAGTAAGTTTTTCCACTACCTAACTTCCTTACAAGATCTATTTTGATTGTAATAATGGATCTACCTCTAGATAATTATTCATCATAAGAAGAAGTATCCCTCTAACACCTCTTGCAAGGGTAAAATGTTAAATAAGCAGTCTCAAAGCTCTAATTTAAAATATTATTATTATTATCTAGAATTATAGTATTTAGATATATATTATGATAAGTACTAATACATTATAGTTGATTTTAATTGCAAGTCTTGTTAAACTCATACAATAAGTGACATACATAATGATATTATAAGTATTCCCTTTCCATAAACATAATTTTATTTATTTGTACTAAATTTATTCTTTTTCTAAGTATTCATTCTGCATGAGTATAAAAAATAATTTAAAAATTGAATTAGTAGATTAAAACATCAAATACTTTGTTTTGTCAAAATATGTTTATAGTACAATTATAGCTATTCCATATTAATTAATTTATAACTATAATTATCATTTCTACCAAATGATTATAGCATTAAGCTTGAAATTTATTAGATGCAACAAGTACTTCATCAAGTTGATTATGGTGAGTAAAGTGACTCAACTTGATGATTTGATGATCGTGTTTGCTTCCACAACCAAGGACCTAATATAATGCTCCACTACCTCAATGGTTATTCTAGAATAGGACTATAGGAGTATTTGAAAATATTACATCATAGATTAGATTAGACATTGCATTAGAATTTTAGTTAATGATTAATTTGGGAATAATCTATAAGAAAATAAAACTATAAAAGCATGTATTAGACAACAATATGTTTATTGTAGATGAAGTCACTAGATGTGTTGCAAAGAATGGTTTAATGATTCATTTTAGTAGCAATAGGAATTTTTATTTTAAATATTGAAAGTAATTATTTGTAGTGATAAAGAGAAAAGTGTCTAATATAGACATATTATCCAAACAATTAGCAGTATTAAGAAAAGAAAGGTATCGGGTTAGAGGAAAAATAGATAAACACAAGTCTAGAGACTTTAAAATTACAACATTGATTTAGTACATGAAATAAATTGGTACTAAAAAAACTTAAAAATTTCTTTATAGAGATTGTAATATTTGAGTACTTCTCTATTTAAATTAACTTCTATTATTGATCTCTACTATCATTTGAATGTAAAATTTAATTTTGATTTCATTTGGATGCAAACAACTTGGATGTGGATTGATTATTCAGATAGACTACATTGCAAATTAATGAGAGGAGGATAAGGATCTATACCAAATTAGATGGGCTTCTTTGTTGATAGGGTGGATTCATATAGTATTCTACTTCGAAAAAGTATCTTGCTCAGATTTTTTTCTGAACCAATTTAAGGGTGGTGGTATAATGATATAAGAACTAATAGATATTTTTGAAATACTATAAAATTATTCATTAATAAGATCATTCAAAGAGGTGGTTAATATGATAGGTGAAGGGAAATTATTGCGATCTATAGTGTGAAACCTTTTCATAATTCATTATTATGTGAATTCATAAGGTTTGAAAATAAAATTTTGAATTTGCTGGGTTTACAAAGTAATAACTTCGAGGTTTATAAGGAATTTTTACATTTTTGAGAAAAAAATTAAATAGAGGAAAAAGGTGTAATAAGGATTATCTCGATCATATTTTGAAAAGTGCGTTGTCTATTGAGTCTAACACCTATTATTTATATGGATAAATATTGTACTATTTTCATGTATGTTACACTCAAGTGGACTTTTAGTTTTTTAATTCTACTAAAGACAATTAGAGTTTAACAAGATCTTATCAAATTTTGGAGGAAATGGAAGCATGAGAACATCTATCATCCAGAGATAGCTTGTTGCTTAGGGGTGATTTATTCCATTAGAATCATCTTTTACAATTATGTCCTTCAAGAAAAGTGGGGGCTTGGTGTCATTATTGTCCCTAAAGAAAAGCATTGGGCTGGCATAATTTGTATCCATGAAGAAAAAAGGGGGCAAAGTTCCATCTTGAGATTGTTTATGAGTGCTCCTAATGAAAACAAGGGTCCTAGCATCTTCAGATTCTTGTGATTGTATCTATTGTATTAAAATTTAGTTGGAGTATTATATAATAGAGGATTGATTTTTTCACAACACTAGATGAGAGATATGACATAGTTAGAAGATATGTGGACTCTTGGATGAAAGTTTTAATTTCATATCTAGCACTAGAGGAGGCATTTTGACACATTCAAAGGAGATGTGGACTTTTAGAAAAAAGTTATTATCTCTCTATGCAAGGAGGCTGGGTATACTTTATCTTCTCTCATGTTGTGCATATAATTTTTAATTGTACAGTCAAATTATCTACTAATGGTCTCATTCTAGTGTTTCTTGGTTGAAGGAGGAGGACTGGTGAAGGCATTTCATCAAAGTCTCTAGAAGAGTTGCACCCAACTCTTGAAATGTTTAACCCGTTTTTAGATTGATGCAAGAAGGGGAAAATGCTCATAAATCTTACATCATAGGTTAGACTAAATAATAAATTACAATTTTAGTTAAGGATAAATTGTAAGAATTTATTCCCATAGATTATTTATATATGAGAGAATAAGGCTATAAAAGATGCCATATTTGAAATGTATTATCGAATCTAAATAATCAATTTTTAATATCAATATATGATTTTTATATTTGTACAATTTGGTACTAATCATGTAAATTTAAAATCTTCACAAACCTAAGGAATGCATATCATTCTTCCACAAGGACATTAAATACTCTTTTTTGCATATAATATTAGTTCCTGCATATTGAAACTTCTATTGCACCAACTGTCTGGAAACACCTCACACTTAACACCACCACAAGACCACACAACGACATCTAAACATTCACTTCTGGACCATCTAAAATATATTCACTACACAAAGTGACATCAATGACAACACCGGGTAGATTGACATCAATAACAACAGAAATCAACATAACTCAAGTTTCCAACATCTACTCCTTACTTTTCTCTTATTAGGGTTTATAATTTTTCCCAAATATCATGACTTTCCTCCAAACCTATGGGTATGTGTGGGATCATGGTGGGCCTAACAAGCCCTTAAGTGGCAATGAAAATAAAAAAATAGAGCTAGGCAACTTGGTATAAAAATTTGAAAAGTTACCAACAATATTTCAAAAATATATAAGAATAGAATCTATAGAAAATTTGAATCTAGTTGCTAAGCTACTATTTGTTTTCTAAAAAAATAAATCTATTCGAGAAAGAAATAAAATTTCAATGCAGTAGTACTAAAATTTCAAGAAAAAGATAAGAAGCAGGTGTTTGTCTGACCACCCTGACCACAATCAAATCATAATAATTTTTATAAGATTATAGATATAAGTAGAAGACTCGTGTCTAGATGTGACACATATTTTCTTATATAGTTTTTTTAAATAAATAATTAATTATGATTTATTTTCCTATAAGTTTTTAAAAATACAAAAACTTGTATGTCTGACAACCATAATTTGGTCAAAACTATGAAATTGATTTTTGTTTAATCCTATAGCATATGAAGCATAGAATGTGAAACATGTTTCGGATTCAAAAAATGTCATACAATTTTAAAGTTATAGATATTTTTGAATCAGCCTATCGATTGGGACTTTAGTTAGAATATTGCCACTTTTTTGCTCCTCATGATCCTGCACATACCCCTATTTTTCTCTTACTATTGTCTACTTATTAGACTTACGCATCATGACATACCTTTCATCCATCTCCTACCTTTATCCTTTATTCTTTTTAGAATTTCATACTTCTTCCTACTTGCAAGCCTTATAGTGAGTCCCCAACACCATGACTCCCAACTTATTCTATGAATTTATTAGCATCCCCAAATATTGAACTCTAATAGTCCCACTAGTTTCTATGTTTCATTCCTAGGTCTACTCTAACATAATCTAAAATACGATTAATGGAGTTTTTTGAATTAGTAACTACTCTAGAAGGTATTTTGCTAACTAGGGAAAGTATTCTATATTATTTTATTACTATTCCAAGTGCAATTCTTTTTTTTCTTCTTTTAATTCAAATTGGAAGTTGAAGACACTTGTGCTTTATTTATTCCAATGGTTAAAACCCTTCCCCTTGGTCCACACCAATGTTAGCCCTAATTTTGAGTAGGAACCTAGTTTTGACAAAGGATATTCATGTTAGCAAAAGTTGGCTATATTATAGTAAGATTCAATCTACTCTTTAGTCACTAAAATCGAACAAATACTCAAAGCACGTGTTGTTTAGATCTTTAGATCTAAGGATGAAAACCTTTAGATTTGTTGAGAACTAGGGGATGATTTATAGAACTAAAGGATGGAATCCCTATGACGCATAAGAACAAGGATGAAAACCCTTTGACCCAGTAAGACAACATTTTTTGGATGTTGATCTAGAGGAATTTATTGCTGAAAGTCTGATATACATCATGCTAAGTATGTTGGTAGACTACTATAGGAAAGCTATTTTTTAATTTTTATTCCAAGTATTGTAACCATTGTGCTAGTCATTGTAGCTACTATTTAAAGGATGAATATGGTATTTTCATTTAACTTTAAACTAAATAAGATGAAAACCATTATCTGATAAATAAGAAAATGACCAATATTTGAGTGTCATGAATTTTTCTTTTATGTGATTCATGTTATAGTAAAACAAGTTTTTCTTGTGATAAGATAGAGCCATTTTATGCTAAAATATATTTGAAAATTAATATGTACCACTATTTTCATTACATGACCTAATTTAGATTTTTTTAAGGCCAAATTAGTCAAATTCTTTGATTATTTCCAAATTTATTACATACACATTATTTTTTGAGTTGTTTATTAGAATTAATTCAATAATTGCAAACTTTAAAGTTTCACCCTTTCATTAAACAACTTGAACTTTGTAAAATGGAATAGTATGTCCATATGAAAATGCTACTCAAAATATTAGATTTTCTTTTTAATCTTGCATTGTAAATATCAGTGAATTTCACATGTTCATATGAATGCAAATGATCATTCCTTGAAATTTTCTCACTCTATTTTTACTCTCATTTGTTTGCAACAAATGAAGTTAAATTTTTAAGATTATACTAGAAAAGAGATAATAATTGAGAGAAGTCTTGTTGTTCATTTTTGTACATTTATTTATTATTTAAATATAAATTAGATTATTTTATTAAAAATAAAATAATAAATAGATTTGGCATACAAAATATTAAAAAAGGTTAGAATATATTAAGTACAATTTTTTTATAATTATTTTATATAATGAGAATTTTTTTGTAATCACTTACCCTTTTAATCAAACACTATATCAAATAACTCGTAAAAAATTAAATATATAATACTATACTTTAATTAATTTATGTATCATACTTTAATAATTAAATCTCATGAAATTTAATTAATTTATGTATCATACTTTAATATTAAATCTCAATCCAACTTTAATGGTGTATAATAATATTTTATAGTATATAATAAATGCCTCAATAAGTATATATATTTGATTTTTCATTCACTTGCCACCGCCTGCTGTCTTTTGAAAAATGGCCTCCTTAAAAAGCCATCCCAAATCATGTCGAAAACTTGGTAGAATGTGCTAGGAAAGCGATATAACAGCAACCATACCAATGCTATGGTAACCGCAGCACCAGAGCATAGCACAATCCACTTGTGGTTGGGGAGCACCATCACATATACTGCAGCATGAAATATCAAATCGAAGCACACGATTGCCACCCATAGATTCATGCTAATCAAAAGCTCCATCTTTACAGATAAATCAGACACAGTGGCCACAATCATACTAACCGCCAAAGAAGCATGAAAAGTTACCATGTTTGCAACCAAAAATAGGTTGAAACCAATTGTGTTACCCATAAGGGTCATTCCCAGGGACTTGGGACACGACGGTGAAACTTCCTCCTGAGAACACCAAAGCTAGTGTCACATGAATAACATATTTACTATTTTTTGTAACAAGAGATTGATTAAGTCAGATGTCTAGTGCCATCGACTGTTTAACTTGATCGGTTGTATCTGGGTTTATCTCATTAGACACCACAACCTGCCCTCAAAAGAACAACATCAAATAGAATTTTTGTAAAGATCGATCAATTTAGTTTTCAAAGGAATATTTGAAAAATAACATGTAACGGAGGGGGAGAATGATGAACATTGCTACTTGAAAGCAGCAAAAAATTGCAAATCGGCTAATCTATAAGTAGTCAAATTTAGTAGAAAATTTTGACGATTAAGAAAACATGTGTAGTCTCAAATCAATATTACGAGAAAAAAATGAAGATTACCTGAATATGGGTAGGTTCATTAGGACCAACAACCCCCCCTCTCTATATGCCATTCTTAGTACAAAAATAAGCAAATTCATTCGAAGTAAACTCTTTCCCTTTATTTGTTTTGAGTATCTTGATAGGATACCCACTCTACTTTTCAACCAATGCTTTAAAATTCTTGAAGCATGCAAAGGCTTTAGATTTCTGCTTCAAAAACTAAACCCAAGTGTCATGAAAGTAATCATCAATGAATGTCAAAAAAGAAAGGTTCTTACTCAATGATTGCTCTTGCATATCACCACAAATATTAGCATGCACAAGCTCTAAAGGAGAATTGATTCTCCAAGATTTCTTCACCAAAAAACTATCTTGATGATGCTTGCCAAGAGCATACCATGAATAAAATTCTTCTTTTTCCTTGATTTGAGGAATCCCACATACCATATTCTTCTTATTTAACAAAGTTAGCCCTTGAAAATTCAGATGACCATATCATTGATGTCATAACCATGAATCATCTATGGTTGATTTGAGTGCACGCAATCTACTATAAACCAATTTGAGAGGAAAAAATCTATTCATTGTAATATAAGTCTTTTCTACAAGATGATGATTATTATATTTACCAAGGATTTTATAGCAACTATCTGCAAATACTAATTTATAGTTCTTTTCTAAAAATTGTCCGATACTCAAAAGGCTATGTTGTAACTTTGGCACAATGAAAGTGTTATGTATATGTGTAGTGTTTCCTTTCTTAGTCTTGACTACAAGGGTACCTTTTCCCACTACATCAACCTCCTTATCATCTCCAAATTTAACTTGACTTCTCATTGAATCATCTAATTTGACAAAGAGATTAGATTTACTTGTCATGTGGTTTGAACAACCACTATCTAAGAACCAAACATACTCTTAGTGTTATTTTCCCAAGTTGCATGCAAAGAATGTAGAATTTTTTGCTTCAAAAGAATCTCTTGCATAACTATCTCTTGACTCATTCAAGTCAGATTTCTTCTTCTTACACTTAGATTTATATTGCCCATATCATTCATGATATTTTCACTATTTACTCCTATCAATAGAAATTCATCCTCTTCCTCTTCCTCTATCTCTTCCTTTGTTATTACTAGAAGATTCACCTTGAAATTTAGTAGTGTGAGAGGGAAGAGATATGGAATTTTTTGAGCAATATTCATAGAAGACTAGAAATCTTGCACAAAAAAATTCATAGAACACTACATCTAGTCCTCATGAGTTTACAAAAAACCAATTAACTCTATAACTTTCAAAGTAGTTAGATATTTACTTTCTTCAATGGAAATCACCATTGGATCAAATTTTATGTTCTATTACTATTTCACCTTGACTCCTAAGGTGATTCACAATATCTTGAGTCCTAGTAATAAATTCATGAATGGGCTCACATTCATTCATCCTCAAATTTTTAAATTCTCTTCAAAAAATTTGAAGACTTACCAATTTGATTTTTTTTGTACCTTGGTATGTAGTTTGTAGGGCCTCCCATGCATCCTTTGATTTTGTCATACTGGCAATTTGAGAAAAAATTGAAACATCCAAGGTAGATTGAATGGTGAAAAGATCTTTGTTGTCCTTATTTCTATCTTCTTTTAGTTGACATTTTTATTGTGGTGTCCATGAATTTAATGTATTCTGATTTGCAAGTTCTCTATATCTAGCATCCACTAATTCGAAGAGTTCTTGGGATAATAGTAGGGTCTTCATTTTAGTACTCCGATAATCATAGTTGTCTCTAGTAAACAATGGAAGGTAAAATGGTAAATATTTTCCATTAGCCATATGGAGATAACTATTTCTCTATTCTTGCTACCTGCACAATTAGTTTTTTTACAACCTAATCTAATACCAATTGAAAGATTACAATAATTTAAAACAAGATGAAAGATAATTAAAAACAAAATATGTTCACAACTGAACAAAATAATCAAAATTACCAGAAATGAAAGATATATTGTATTCTTAAAAAAATTCAAGTCATGTGGAATTCCTAAACAAATTTAATATAGCAATAATTTTTTGTAAGCCTCAAAGCTCTCTATTAATAAATTATTGCAAGCCAATACCATTGTAATAGGTGAAAAATGATGAGGGGAGATCAAGTGGAAATCTTTACTCCCCTCAAAAGAGGAATGCAAGTTTCACAAAGGATTCCTTTCAAATTTTTCACACATTACATTCAAAAGAGGGGTTAAATTCACTAGATTCAATCCCTAATGGTAAGAGAATGAATACTAAGTGGATTGCAGAAATTTTGGAAAGTATTAGAAAAGTAAGTTAACTCTTTTCTATAGTAGACTAGTTGAATTAAGCAAATTGAGACTAAGTGCAAAAATGATAAAGAAATGATTATATCTTGAGATAAAGGTGCAGGATGAAGTTGTGCACTTGGAATTAGCAGTAGAATGTTGAGACGAAGCTTCCCTACAAATATGAGCAAAATTTGTAGGGACCATGCATAAGTTATGCATAGACCTTCAAAAAATCCATGCGTCGAAAAGATTTTTTATGTCTCTGAAAATGAAGCCTAAACATACATTTACAGTCGTGCACCTGCAACCTACACACATAAAAGAGAGGAAAATGTTGTTGGGATTGGGGGTGGTTTGCCTTCAGGTCAAACCCCATTTTGGAATTAACCAAGTGGCTGTAAAATGCTACAAGTAAATGAAAGGAAATGTTTGAAGTAAGATCCACCTCAAGAAGGGGTTGTAATTGAAATGTTGATACCTTTGTAGATGAATTTGCTTGAATGTATATGTGAAATAAGATGTCTTTAATGTTGATAGAAATCTCCTCTTCAATGGTTGAATCCTTGACTTGAATGCAACACCTAGCCTTGAAAGGAGACTTGAAATGCTCAATACTTGAATGAATGCTTGATTGCTTAATGCTTGATGATAATTTTGCTTTGTAATTTCACCTTATGACCCACTTATTTTCACTTATGCAAATAGGAGGGGAAGTTCTCCTTATATAATTGCCAATTAGGTGTGTTTAGGTAATTTTCTCTCTTAGGCTGACATAGGAAAACCTTTTCCCGTTCACAAATTGATAAGCTCAAAGAAAGGGGGGACCAAAGGGGACCAAAATAGGGCCAAGACAAGGGCGCCACGCCCTTGTCCTGCCCTTATTTAAGACAGGTAGCATAAAAGAGGTAGTGCAGAATGATATAAAATGCAAGTTTTTTATGTCTTGAGCATGTTTCGGGTCTCCGATCAAGCTTAGGGATTCGTCCGCTAATGCAAAGACCCAAATGTAGTAAAAAATTACAAGGGTCATAATTTTATGATGGTACATTTAGACCCACTTTATCAGGAGTATGAGTGTACGCCAATATTACCAATAAAGTACAAGGAGACAATATTTAAAGACTTTTACCATGTCAAGGAGGCAAGATGCACCAAGCCCCAAGTGGACTAAGGATCTTACAACTTCGATTGACAGATTACAAGGGAAGATAAAGAGAGAGAGAACCATGACTGCAAATAGTAAGGTTCCCCTCACTATGAGTCATGAAAAGAAAAATACCAAAAATTACAAAGCAAATACAAAGTCCACTAAGTAACTCCATGTATCAAAAAGGAAAATATGAGCAGAGTGTATGTCCCCATGTTAAAGAGATCGTGCATGCCTTATGAGGAGCAATTCCTTTAAGGTAGGATACACCTAAGAAAGAGAAAGAGAGGGAGCATTTTCTTGCCAAGGTTTATCCCCCAATCGAGGAATAAACCCAAGGAAAATGAACATGAAGCATGAGGTGGCTTCGCCTTCCTTGGAGTCAATATGTTGTATGATAACTCATGTATATCATATATATATATATATATATATATATATATATATGCATATAATAGTCCTCATTCCCCAAAGAAAGGAAACCACCTTGGAAGAAAGGGAACACGTGTCTTTTGAGTCAACATGAAAGAGACCAAAAGAGATCTCAATGATTTGCATCATCCTCAAGTAGACATCACTAAGGCCAATAAATAGAAGAATAGGGATACACATAGAAGAATGGTCACAAAAGAGCAAGAAAGGAGAGAGATAGAGGATCTACAGTACTAATGCAGCTAGTCTATCCTGACATCCACCTCCCAATATTGTTGATCATTATTTTGGGAGGTTGGGAAACATGCCAGAGGAGTGACATCGAACACAACAGATGGAGCTATCACAAGATCCATATAGGAGTTGAGAAAATACAACACCACAAGAGCCCAAATAATCTCTGCAAGCTTAAAAACCTGTTACAAGGAGAAGTAATGAAGCAAATCACAGAAGGAAAGAATACACAGGAAAAATATGCTCCAAAAGATGAGAGCTCAATAATCTCCAAAATGTATTGTCAATAATAATCCTTCTTCATAAAATGAAAAGAAAGAACTCAACCTTTAATAGGTCAAAAAACCCTAAAAGAGAAAACCTAGGTTTGCACATAATAATTAATTAAAACAATTAATTATATGCACCTAAAGTTAGCTTAAGTGTAAAAGAGATAAAGGGAACTTAAATAATTAAACAAATAGTGTTTAATTAATCAAGTAAATACCCGAATACTCTAACACCCCCCCCCCCCCCTTAAGCTAGACCTAGGGAGAAGCTAAAACCTAGAACAACTACTGAAAACAATAAAGATGGGTCCCGGCAACAAGGCCTGATCAGGTACCTAAATACAATGAAATCTCTATGAACTGGAGAAATAGAGAAAACCACGTGGGAACAAAACTCTACTCCAAAAAGAGACAAAAAGAACACCACTGAAGCATGAAGAACCTACAAACTCTGTCAAAGAATAACTGTTGATCTAAAGAACCTCCACTAAAATAGAACATGACCAGGTAGAGAAGACTGTAATCTGCATGAGTGCCCTCAAATGACACTACTCGAATCAGGAGGCAAACAAGGCAAAAACAACTGAAATCAAAGATACAGATGGCATGAGAAACCAAAGCCTAAAGAGCTGATCAATCAAACCACGGAAGCAGTAGAACCAACAGGATAAACCTCCCCATAATGCGGAAGTGGGAGAGGGACAGGAACATTGAAAAGGACAGCCAAAAAAAACTACATGACAAAGAACCAAGAACTTCAAAAGGTGCTGAGACACATCATCATGAGGCGAATGTTGTGGAAGGAACACTCATTGGACAAAGGAAGATGGCAAACAACAGGCAAACATCAACCCCCTCATGGCACTTGATCAATAGTGCATGTACAACAAGACACAAGATATACAAGATTCCAAGTAAACAATGCATGATGGAACTTTATCTCAGTGCATTTGCATAAATACAAGCTACAATGATAAGAATACTGGAAATAGAAATGTGAACCAAAATAGAGACATCCTACTCAGAGAAGAGATCCCAGGACCTGAAACAACCACAATATCCACCAAAGTGCTGAAAAGAAAAAAACTGAATAAAATATGCATGGAACAGAATCTGAAAATAAAACTCAGATGGCTGGAAATTACACAGCACACGCTTTCTGAAAATATAAAGTTTTCTAAAAACGGAGGTCGGATGCTCATTCTATGGCTCCCGGAGTGCAAAAGCTAGACCTCACTTTGACTGGAAAAAAAATAGTCAAACAACAAAATTGGAAAGAAATTACTAACACCATGAGGTCGGCCTCGGAACTCGCTTTCCGACGCCTATTCATTTTTGAAAAAATGACTCCGTATGCCCAAGACAAGGCCAAAAAATCAAACCCCCCCCTGAAAAAGCCAAAAAAGGGGGTCTAGTGGCCAGTGGGTGGTCCAGTGGCCAGGGAGTGGCGCTCCGGTGGCCCGAGGGAGGCCAGTGGCTAAATGCGATGACCAGGCGGTGCAGGGAGGCTACAGGTGGCACGGTGGCTGGGCATGGGCAGTGGCCAGGCAGCTGAGTGGCGAGGTTGAGCGTGGGGGCCGGCGAAGCAGAGCTGCACTGCGGCTGGGATTGAGTGCGGCCAGGGGTTGTAGTAGGTGATGGGTGGCCAAGGCTAAGCGTGACCAGGGGTTGCAGCAGGTGGTGGGAAACCGAGGTTGAGCAGAGGCTAGGCAGCGGCTGGGGAGCAGCCGGGGAGCAGGGGGTCGCAGGCGGCGGCGGCAGGCGGAGCAGGGCCGCCAAGGAACGCATGGGGCTGGGTCGCCGGGGGCCAGGAGTCAACAGGTGGCCGTGCCGGCAGGGGTCGGGAGATGCGAGGGTTGGTTGGGGCCAGAAGGGCCACCGGCGGGGGCTGTAGAGGCTGGACTGACAGGTCTGACAAGCCTGTCAGTCCGGCACCCTGCGGTACCCACAAAAAACTTTTTCCCAAAATTTTTTTTTTTAAAAAAACCTATTTTTTTTTCCTTTGCTTTTTTTTTCAAGAAAAATTTTTTCATAAAAAAGAAAAAATTCAGCCTGCATGCCATAAAAAGGAAAAAAAAAAATTCAAATTTTTTTTCTCGATCTCCGTGCCAGGGTCGTATGCCCTGAATCAAAGAAAAAAATTCACCCAGAGGCTCAAGAACCAAAATAGGTCAAATTTTATATGACCATAGGGGTTTTTGGGCCTTTTGAGCACAATGGTGAGGTCTATTTAGGCCCAAAGTGCTCAGAAAAAAGGTCAAACCCTAGGTACATAAAAAATTCCTAAAACCCTAGATTTGCTTCCAAAGCAAAAATTCTCAAAACAAGAATAGGCAGCTGCAGATTTGAAGCTCTGATACCATATAGGAATTGAGAAAATACAACACCATAGGAGCCCAAAAAATCTCTGCAAGCTGAAAAACCTGTTACAAGGAGAAGTAATGAAGCAAATCACAGAAGGAAAGAATACACAGGAAAAATATGCTCCAAAAGATGAGAGCTCAATAATCTCCAAAATGTATTGACAATAATAATCCTTCTTCATACAATGAAAAGAAATAACTCAACCTTTAATAGGTCAAGAAACCCTAAAAGGGAAAACCTAGGTTTGCACATAATAATTAATTAAAACAATTAATTATATGCACCTAAAGTTAGCTTAAGTGTAAAAGAGGTAAAGGGAACTTAAATAATTAAATAAATAATGTTTAATTAATCAAGTAAATACTTGAATACTCTAAAAATCCAAATAAGGACTATGCTCATGTGCTAAGTCACTTGTTCATTTCTAGGAGCTAGGATTAAGGCTTTTGAAAATTCTACAAATAAATGATTGTCAACATCAACATATTTATATTCACTATCAGAAGAATTAGGAGTTGTATTTCCATCATGAATAACATTTTCACCAATTTCTTCATTAAGATTTATTAAAATAGGAGCTCTAACATGAATAGAAGTAAAACCATCACATGTTTTTTGTAACTTATGATTTGGAGATTTAGGTTCAACATCTTGCTTAGGAGAAAATGAAATCATGTCAACTATTGGTGTTTTGGGAGATTGAATAGTTTGAGAAACAATTTCACAAGCTCTAGCATGACGTTTTCATCGGCGTTCTCTTACACAACAATTTCGTCTAGTCTTAGCAGAAGGATGAGAAGATTGAGTTATATTTGTTGAAGGAGCACTAATACATTTGGACTAGATTTCTGACTGAGGTTTCCGATGGAGAAGGTATATTGTGGCCAAATTTGATTTTTTTTTTTAAATGCCCACATTCATTGTAATTCCGACAGTAATTTCCCATTTGGTTTCGATGAAGAAGGCATTAGCAATGAGAATTTTCTTTTTTTCAAAAAAGTGCTCAAGTTCATCATAATTCCGACGACAACAACCATTACTTAAAAAAAAAAAAGAGGGGAATTCATTTTTGAATTGCAAATTTTCCGCGTAGGCATCTGTGGTGACTTCAACCCCCAAGAACATCAAACCCACATCGAAGGCATTTGTGGCATTTCTTGCAATCTCGTGTAGGAGGTAGATTCAAATTGCCCTAGTTTTTAATTTCATGTTGCAAAAAATATACATGTGATGGTTAATTGTCGTAGTTTAATCTCGTAAAACCATAGAACTGTGATTGAGGAGTGAGTGTTCAATTTTGTAGCAACAATCCCTTCCTCCCATATACGCACGTGTTGATTGTTCACATGAGATCACATCTCTTTGCGGCATCGTATCAAACAATTCATGAGCCTTGTCCATGTTTCCACATTTTGCATTCTTGTCAAGCAGGGCATTTGCAATTACAACACCTAACAAAATTCCTCTATCCGTTATGCTTTGATGGATGTCCATACCCTGTTCCAAAGCTCCCATTTTTGCATAGGCAGGGAGGATGCTAGCAAAGGTTGTGTAATTTGGCTTTATGCCTTCCAATTTCATTTGCTTGAAAGTGTCTAAAGCCTTTTCGACAAATCCATTTTGTCCATATCCAACAATCATTGCAGTCCACAAGACAACATTTCTTTCAGGCATTCTATCAAATAGTTCACGTGCCTTGTCTATGCTTCCACATTTTGCATACATGTCTACCAGGGCAATTGCAACTACAACATCTGACAAAATTCCTCTATCCTTTATGCTTCGATGAATGTTCATACCCTGTTCCAAATCTCTCATTTTGGCACAAGCAGGGAGGATAGTAGCAATGGTCGTGGAATTTGGCTTTACACCTATCGATTGCATTTTCTTGAAAGTTTCTAAAGCCTTCTCAACAAATCCATTTTGTGCATATCCGGAAATCATTACAGTCCAGGAAACCACATTTCTTTGAGGCAATCCGTCAAACAGTTCTTGTGCCTTGTCTATGCTTCCACATTTTGCATACATGCTAACAGAGCTGTTGCAACTACATCTGACAAAATTCCTCTATCTTCTATGCTTTGATGGATGTCCATACCCTATTCCAAAGTTCCCATTTTGGCACAAACTGGGAGTATGCTAGCAAACATAACTAAAGAAATGCAATGATCAGCTCCAAAGACATCAAACCACTACTAACAAAACCGAGAATCTAAAATATGATAGGGAATAGTGTGAGCTGTCCTGAAATAAAATATTTTATTTTCAATTTCAACTAAAACATAATTACTCAGCCATTTAATGTTATTAATAAGTGTTTAATTTATGAAAGAGATAAATGGTTGGCCACAAGTACATTAGTTACTAAATGCACACAAATAAGTGAATTTGATATTCAAAAATATCTACAATGAATTCAATTATTGTCCATTAGTCATTTATGTTTGCAATAAGCATCTTTCTTTGTTTTTCTTAATCTTTATTCATAGTTATGTGCATATTTCACATTCGATAATTAGGATATCAATTGCTATGGCTAGAAACTAGCATGATGTTTGTGTTGCAGTATAGATGCGTGGAAACATAATTATGGGATTGTTATATTATAGAGATCATAAATCTAGATATCGCATATTAGTTATAGCTCTTCTTGGATTGAGTCTAAAGTTGACATACAAGCATAAAGCCATTATTAGCAGATCTATCCATTTCTAGTAAAGACAATTGAGAAAGTCACTTTGATATTGAGAGTTTCTTATCTGTTTACCTATTGATCATTTTTAAGCCATAATATTTAGGTCTATTTATCTCTCTTGCAAAACCTCTGTAAGTGTCCTGGATTGTCCCTACTACTCACTCTTCAATGAAATAGTGGATTTCTAAAGATTTGTTGCACAAGATGGTGTTGAACATATCAACAACAAGGCTAGCATGGAAGGCATGTTCAAGTTTCCACTTGTACAACTTACAACAAATGATTTGTTGATAGAAGAAATTCTTGAAATAGGGATACAATCAAAAGACAAGTAAGTACGTACAAACCTCCTCAGTTGAAAGTAAAATCTGTGTATAAAAAGAGTACATTGAATCCCAATCCATATACACAATAGAGATACCGATGGAGACTTAATTGGATGTAGCATGTTGCACCAAAGTTGTTAGAGTATGCTAAGCTAGTACATAATGTTTCCTAAAGCCACATTAGTATTTTACCCAGATCATTAGCTACCAAAACTAACTATAGTAATCCTTTTCAAGATTCATTTCATGGTGCTAGATCTTCATTTAGTTCCAGTTCTTGTTGGAGAAAAGAAAAGTTATTTCTTGAGGTAGATGAATATCCCATCAACAAAGGACAAGACCCTTTCTAGAATATAACAAATTCTACTCCAACAAAAGATCATGGGGTTTTCACTAGAGATATGGAATAAGAGATAGACTTCTACTGCTGCATTAAAAGCATTGGCATGTTCTTCATTTATTGATGTAAACTCTATGTGATGCCACCACAACCAACAAAGGTGTAAAAAGTTGTTTGCAATGCATGGATTTTTGGGATTGTCCTTTGAGAAAACAGAATTAAAGTATGGAAGCAGGATCTGCCAGCTCCTAAGGGAATCTTGACGAAAAATAACTGTAAAATATTTGGGTGAGCTTATATGCAAAAACTCATGCTTCCTCATGGGTTTATGTATAGAAATAAGCACAAATTAAGTGGTAAAGGGGATTTTGGAAACAAGAGGGACAGAGAGGCAGTGGAAGTGAAAACTTCTGGTGTTGTGTCTACTCCATGTCAAAATGGGAATGGCGAAGATGCTATAAGAGGAGCTGAGAAGGGTTTTGGAAGAAGCGGGGGTGTTTACATTCCCCCATTTAAGTTGGCTCAAATGATGAAAGATGTGAAAGACAAGAGCAGTGTGGAATACCAGTGTATGACATGGGATGCCCTTCGAAAGAGTATCAATGGGTTAGTAAACAAGGTAAATGCATCTAACATCAAGAACATCATTCCAGAGTTGTTTGCAGAGAATCTCATCCATGGGAGGGGTCTATTTTGTAGGTCTTGTATGAAATCCCAAATGGCATCCCCTAGATTTACAGATGTTTTTGCTGCATTGGTTGCTGTGGTAAATACAAAATTTCCTGAAGTTGGTAATCTGCTTTTGGGAAGAATTATTTTGTAGCTTAAGAGGGCATACAAACACAATGACAAGCACATGTTGATAGTAGCAGCCAAATTCATAGCTCATTTAGTGAATCAACAAGTTGCACATGAGATCATTGCCTTGGAACTTCTCACCCTTTTACTAGAGAACCCCACAGATGACAGTGTAGAGGTTGCTGTTGGGTTCATGAAAGAATGTGGTTCTTTGTTGCAAGACCTTTCACCCAAAGGTCTCTATGGGATTTTTGAAATATTTAGAGGTATTCTCCACAAGGGGGAAATTGACAAATGAGTACAGTTTTTAATCGAAGGCCTTTTTGCATTTCGCAAAGCTAAGATAGAGGGTCATCCAGTTGTGCATCCAAATCAGTTAACATATGAAGTTTTCCTAGAAGATGAAATTGATCAAGAAGCTGGTTTGGATGTTTTCAAGCCAGATCCTGATTTCTTAGAGCATGAGGAAACCTATGAAAAACTGAAGAAAGATATCCTTGGAGATGCTTCTTTAGATGAAGCAGAAGGGGAGAATGATTCAGGTGATGCTTTAGATGATGATGATGATGATGATGATGATGATGATGAAAATGATGATGAAGAGGAAGGTGAGGAAGCACTAAGAATACAGGATGAGACAGAGACAAACTTAGTCAATTTAAGACGTACAATTTATTTGACAATCATGTCAAGTGTTGATTTTGAGGAAGCTGGTCATAAGCTACTAAAGATCAAGCTTGAACCTGGTCAAGAGAGAACATACCTTTGTTATTATGGTCTTCTTGGGCAAAGATTCTATATGATCAATAAAATTTATGAAGAATTTTTTGATAAATGTTTTATACATCAGTATTTTATGATACACAGATTGGAAACAAATAAACTACGTAATGTTGCAAAGTTTTTTGCCCACTTACTTGGCACAGATGCTCTTCCATGGCATTGTCTTGCTTATATACATGAGACAGAGGAAGATACTACTTCCTCTTCCTATATTTTTATAAATATTCTCTTGCAGGAGTTGGTAGAGCAGCTTGGTATATTGTTGCTTAATGAAAGGTTGAACAATCCAACAATGCAGGAGTCTTTTGATTCAATTTCTCCAAAGGACAATCCCAAAAATTCATGGTTTGCTATCAATTTCTTTACTTCTATTGGTCTTGGTGGTATCACTGAGAGTTTACATGATTATTTGAAGAATATGCCAAGGCTTGTAATGCAGTAGCAAAAGTCTATTCCTGAGTTAGATGAATCTACCTCTAATGACGATTCTTCTAGTTCATCAGGTTTGTCAGATTCTGATACATCAGACTCAGATTTTGAGAGTGAAACTGATAGTGAGAGCAGTAAGGAGTCACCAAGAGAGAAAAATAATTCAAAGTATGACAATGAGTATGAAAAAACAAGAAGAAAGAAAAGGGCGAGGGCTTCTGACTCAGAGGATGGAAGTGACAGTGAAAAAATTAGAAGGAAAAAGAAAAGGAATTAAAAATCTTTCTAGTCAGTTATTCAAGGCTCCAGTAGACACCGTTTTCCTGGATTGTGACAAACAAAAGAATCCAAGTGCAGATTGTGATAATACTAGATCAATGAATCCTATTATTTATTGAGTATTTCTTGTTTTCCATGTTGTGTGATGTACCATAAGCAAACTAGAAATCTAAATTCAATAAGATGCTTTGTTCAATGATGATAATTTCTATTTTCTTACCTGTGAAGAAAGACCATGTTAGACAATATCAACGAACAACAAAATAAGGAGACAATTGCGAGATTGTAGTTTAACTTGAAAAGAAAAGGTGATGGAAAATGTTATTGTGCATGCAAAATTTGTAAGGGGTTAAAGACTAGAAGACTTCTAATAAAAACAATGAAGAAACATTGTAGGTTGCATGGTCACATTGAAGGTGGACATGATTATCATCCATTGGTAAGTTTCTCATTATATCGTTTTGACAATTTGAATACATAATAAATCACATGATCATGAGATCATAATCACGGATTATTTATGTTTATCAATTTTATATAGCTCGAGCACCCCGGAGCACATGGTATGGACCAACACAACCCTGAGAATATAGTTTTCAAAGTGGACGAACATGGAGGTGTGAATATCGAAGCTGAAGATAATGATCACATGGAAGATGACGATCATGCACCGGAAAACACAATTGAAGATGATGGTACAAATACATTGATCCATGACTCATTTAGTACTCGTGCAGCTGATCATGATGATGAAGATGACCTTGATGTTGTTCATGATGTCCCTCTACTTGAGAAGGCATCTGAGGCCCTTTACGAAGGCTCATAGGAAACTCTTCTCTCTGCTTTATTGTTGTTGGTGAACTTGAAGGTTATGAATGGTTTATCCAACATAAAAATGTCACGTATGTTAAGGTATGTCATATATGTCATGATAAACTATGAATCATGTTGTACCATTAATATTCTTTATTATAACAAATTATATTTTTTCGTTGTAGATTGATAGGTGAGTTTTTGTTACCACCATCAAATATTCTACCTTGCTCATACCGAGAATTATCTGTCGTTATGAAAGATATTGGAATGGAGTATCAAGCAATAGATGCTTGTCGCAATGATCACATTATATATCACAAACAACATGAATTTTGAACTGAATGCCCTGAATGTCATATCAGTAGATATCGAATAGATCAAATAACAAAAAGGGTTCCTCACAAGGTTCCTCACTATATTCCCATTATTCCATGTATGCAACGATTATTCAAGTGAACTAGCTTGGCACAATTTATGGATTACCATGCACGCAATAGAAGTCGAGATGACATTATTTGAATGCCTGCAGATGGTTTAGCATTTATGGACATAGAGGAAAAGTTACCACACTTTAAAGAAGAACCTCGTAATCTCAAGCTTTCATTGGCAGCGGACGGTGTCAATCCATTTGGAGAGATGAGATCTGTTTACTCAGTGTGGCCTGTTTTTGTTATCAACAATAACATTCCTCCATGGATGTCAACAAAGAGGGAGCACATAATGTTGGCAATGATTGTTCCAGGTATTTTATCATTTAAATATAGTCATCTAAATTTAATTATAAATATTGCAGTAAAATGGTCATAATAATTATGTAATGTTTTTGTTCATTCTATTAGGTAAGTACCAAGTTAAAGATATGAATGCATATATCGAGCCCCTTATCGATGAGTTACTAGAGTTATGGAATGGTGTCACTATGTATGATGTCTCTAGACCAATAGGACAAAGACAATTTCAATTCCATGTGATGCTTCTATGGACAATACATGATGCCTTGGGGCTAACACATTTTTGTGGTATGTTATAGTGTTTAAGTTGTGCATGAACATTATAATTCAAAAAATTATCATATTTAATCCAATTATACATTATCTTGTAGGTCTTCAAACAAAGGGAAAATTTGCATGTCCTGTTTGTGGTCCAAAGATGAAATCTCATCATTCAAAAAGTTTAGGAAAGCATGTGTTTGATGAGTATAGGCACTTGCTCCACAAAAATCATAAGTATCGAAATACTGAAAAACATATTTTCAATGGGAAAGAAGAGAATACATCAAAGCCATGAAGAATGACACCTCACTTGTGGAAGTTGGAATATAATAGAATTAATCGTCAAGGTAATGCCATTCCATCTATTGGCTTGTCATAAAATATCTTTTATATTTTTTTTTTGTTTACTGATGATGTGATTGATGATCATGAAGGTCGTGAAGGCATAAATGACCACCTTCCTAAGGGAATAAAAAGTTGTCCCCAACAATTTAGTAGGTTTCCCTACTATGAGCAATTACAAATTATTCATTTGTTTGATAGTATGCATATTGGAAAGAATATAATAGAGATAGTATGGAAAATATTGGATGGAAGGTGTGACAAAGAAATTTTTTTCAAAATATGTAGTGACATTCAGGATTCCAATCATGCAATGATAAATGTCATTCAATCAAATAGCCATGGAGACCAGATTAATATAAGTGAGCTTCCTTGGTTATTAACGGACTAGCAAAGCAATGCTATAAAAGAAGTCATACAAAAAATTTGATTTCCCACAGGATTTGCTACGAACATAAACAATCTCATATCAAAGAAAAGTGAATTTGTGCCAGGGATGAAAACGCATGATTGACATACCTTCATTAAGGTAATTCATGTTCTTGTGTTTTTAGTATGTATATAAGTACTGCGCGTATGTGTACTTTTCATTATGTTACAAAAAAATGAAAAGATAATTTTATAATTGTTGCAGTACGTTCTACCTCTATCTCTCCTAGACGACTTCAACAATAATGTCAAGCAAGTCATATATGATCTTGGAAAATACATGAGGTAAGTAGTGATATTTGTTTAGTTCATTATATAGATATTATATTTGCGATTTGTTTTACTTCTTATGTAATATATTTTTTTGCGTCTTGAATACCTTGTAGGTGGTTGTCATGTAAAGAAATCCATAAAGACGATATAAAATATTGGAAGAGAAAAATTCCTCATTTAATGTGTGAAATGCAAAATTGTCTACCTCCAACTTTTTTCAATGCACAAGAACACTACCTCATACACCAAGTTGAGGAGATTGAATTGTGTGGACCTGTACACACTAGGTCAATGTGGATGGTTGAGAGGCACTTGAAATTTTTGAAGGCTTTGGTTCGAAAAAGAGCACATCCTAAGGGTTCTATGGTGGAGGGATATATGGTATACCAGACTATGGTGTACATTTCTAAATATCTTCCTAAGTTTGCAACAAAGATCCACGTGGATCGCATTTGGGATCCCAACACCATTAATAAATTCGAAGGGGAGTACTTGATGGGGAAAGGTAGATTGAGGAAAGTGAGAGGTAATTATAAGATGTTATTATAGTTAATTAATTCTTAATCTTCAAAGTAAATCGATTGTAAGATGTCTATTTATTAGTTTGTACAATTGGTCGAGAGTGGGATGCACTACATTTGTAAATTGCAAACAATCTTGATTGGATGACAGTATGGATTGAACGTTGTCAACATTCTGGATGCACGTTAACATGGGAAGGTGTGGCCTCATTGGTTAAAGAAGCACATCGTAATGGAGATTCCAATGTCACGCAAAGGGAAATTGATTTAGCATATGGTTTAAGAGATAAACAAGTACGTATAAATTTATTAATCACCCATATGTTTATCAACTCACAATGCAATAAATTTTACATGTTTGACATATCACAGGTCAAACACCACAATGCTATGTGCTGCAATGGTCATAAATTTCGCATAAAAAAGTTGGATGACATGAAGAAAACTTGTGATTCTGGCATCACTGCAGTCTTTGAGGTGACAAATATTTCATCAAGAAATGACATTCATCCTCAATAGTCTCAAAATCGATACTATGGCATTTTAGATGATATACTTGAGTGTGACTTTAATTCCTTCAAATTAGTTTTGTTCGTCATCAAATGGTGTAGGCTACGATTGAATAAAAATGATCCTGATAGAACTGTTATTGAACATGATAATGTTTTTACAATGCTAAATACAAGGTCATTTGAACTAGTTGGGGATGAGCCCTATGTTCTTCCAAGCCAATGTGAGAAAATATTTTACTTAGACGTTCCACATAAACTGGGTTGATCATTTGTTGTTCAACATGATCCAAGAGGAAGGCCGATAAAGTATAATGTGATGGAAGAAGAAGATACCGAAGAAGTAGAAGATGAAGTGGATGATGATCACGATCGATAGTTTCTCAATGATGATGAAGACGAACAAGAAGAAGAAGAAGAAGAAGAAGAAGAAGAAGAAGAAGAAGAAGAAGATGATGATGATGATGATGATGATGATGATGATGACGACGACGACGATGGTGATGGTGATGGTGATGGTGATGGTGATGGTGATGGTGATGGTGATGGTGATGGTGGTGATGGTGATGGTGATGATGGTGATGATGATGGTGAAGATGATGATGATGATGATGATGATGATGATGATGATGATGATGATGATGACCTTGATGTTCATGATGATGAAGAATGAAATGTATGAGGTATGCGATTAGTATATTATCTATTTAATATTGACTTCTTGATAGAATTTTTAAATTGTGTTTATTTATGGAAATTGGATGTTTATTAGCTATGTGATGAATGTTGATTTAAAATACATATGTGATGGATCACATGTTTATGATGATGCATGTGATATTTTTTGAACTTTGTGTTTATTTATAGAACGTGGATTATTTATTACCTATGTGATGGATGGTGATTTATGATACATATGTGATCTGACACATGATATGTGATGCTAATTGTGATGCTCAATTACATATATGATGACACATCATGTGATGCTTATGATACATTTTTTATATTTTTTCTTTGTCACAAGCCGACATGGATCCATCACATATCACAGACAGAGATGTAGCTTGCGACACTTCTACCAAGTAGGTAAACCTCATTGTAATTGTACAAATTAGATAAAAGCAAAATGTTACATTATTATGTTCTTTTTTTTAGTGATTTATACTAATTTTGTAATTGTTAATGATATTCTTGACACAAACGGATGTTCGGGGAAAGGGAAAGGGAGTTGTAGTACCTGAGCACCTTTCTAGGGATGTGGAATCATTAGGGTTAAGCAATGATGACCCTAAAGATCCCACAAACCTTGTGAAATTCTTTAAAATGCCTCTTATAAAAATTAGAAAAAAGAGTGTTGCTTTGGCAGCCGTGCATCCTACCATTGATGAGATACGACAAAGGGTGGAATTATTGTTTAAGACAGCAGAAAACTTGCAAGTAAGCAGTAGTGAAAGCTTTAATTATAACAAAAGTTCAATAATGGTTTATATTTTATTCTCTTTTATGTCATTAACTAAAATATGTATGTATTGTTTTTACAACAATTTATCTGCCCTCATGAAAGTCGTTCCCACGATTAGGGTGTTGCAAGATCTTCAGGTGATGACGATTTTCTTGTATTATCACTTGCTTCACTTGTCACTCTGAATACCCAAAACACATCATACTTGATACTGTGAATTTTCAAAATAAAGGTTCATCCTTGTTTACAATTCTTGCACTTTTCATATATTTAATGTTTGATATATTTAATGTATTATTCTTTAGGTGTTGTCAATGTTACTGTGCAAATGTTGTCACTACCTCATCAGAGGTCACCCTCACCTATATTACCGACTGCAATATCGGCAACACGTAGCATGCAGACATCCTCTAGTGCATGTCATATTGGCCCGCCCACTATTGGTAGATCCTTCTTTTTCTCTATCCTCTGTCATGTGTTTATTTCCCTTCAAGCATTCTTTCTTGAATTCTAATGCCATTTCATAGTGGATTCATTTTTTGCAGGAGGAGATGCACATGAGGATGTGCCAGAGGCGACTACTGTTGATAACATACCATCATTTCCTGGATCTTCTCGTATTGCTAGTACAGGAATGTTACAAGCCACATTGGTGGTGAGCGATGAAGAAATGCTTCCCTTAAAGATACAAAAGGTTCCAAGTACTTTAAAATTATTATTATATATACTCAAATTGTAATTTACTTTATGATCACTCATTTTGGACTAATGATCCCACGAATTTTTTGCAGGCAATGATATTTTCTGTAAACTTCTTAGCGACATTGCATTGTAGATATTTGGGCCCACCATACGTAAAAGGTGGTACATCATATGTGAACTAACCATAATCCACTTTTGATTTCATATCATTGCTAGAATAGTTTTCCTTTGATCCATTTCTTGAAGTGTATTAAATGTAGCTTCAGTTCATTTCTGAATCTAACATGTTTGTTTTTTCTTTAAAAGGTGGAATGACCAAGAAAAAAGGTTAAAAGATGAATTGACAAACCAAATGGTTGAGTGGTTTGGAAATGACACCTTTGACAAAACCAAGCTCCTTGAAAAAGCTGGCACATATCTAAAGTATGTGAGGGACCAATATAGGACCCATTTGGAGAGGAATCTAAAGTACGAGCATCCCCCCATGATTCTAGAGAGGGAGTGGAAGGACCTGATTTTGGATACCAAGGAGAGAATTGAAAGGAAAAAAGGAAATACACCACTAGACGCGAGAAGAAGGTACGAGATACTATTAAGAATGTAATTATGTACTAATTAATTAATCTTTATATTTATATAATCTAACATATTTCAAACTTTTTATAGACTGAGTGACATGTCAAAGGAAACCAAGGCAAGGCAAGAAAATCATGGGAAACACAAACTCGGCTCTAGTGGTTACATGAAACTTGCTACACAAATTGTAAGTATCTAATGTAAACGAAATATTGCATCAAAATATTAATAAATTGCAAACTTTTTTTTTATCAAACAATGCAAGAAAAATTCACGATACCAAGCAAAAATGCAAGGCTCTAAATTCAATAGAGTGCCCATAGAAGATGACAAGAGAATTGCCCACCAGCAAGGCTATTCAACCGTGGCTAATCGGCTATGAGAATTGAGTGGGCATACACAGGATTTGAGTGCATCCGTCAGACAGGTAAATATGCTAAATGGAAGTTGTTTCAAATTCAATACTTTACCAATAATCTAATTGATGTTGAGTTCCAACATAAAGTGACTATATTTGTTTTAAATAAGCAAGCAATGATAACAATGTCCATGTCATTGGAATGCAGCCTGCTAATTGTCAAACACCACTTGCACATGAAGGTCCGGATGTGCATCCCAGTAGTGGAGGTAGTCATTTGCTATTCAAATTTATTTATTTAGATATTAATACAATTAAACACCTTAATTTGTAATTAGAGTAGTAATTAATGTAACCTTTTTTGTTAATGTTTTAGAGCATGTAGTCGGTGGTGACCAAGTGGAGCATGTAGTCGGTGGTACACAACCTCAAGAACATGATGTTCCCCACTTAGGTAAAAAGGAACATTGTTATTGCTTTAAACAAATATAATTGCAATTGGTGTTCAGCATTAATGTAACCTTTAGTATTTCAACTCCAGATGATCTAGAGGGTGTTCAGCATGTTGAGGTTGAGGCTACACAAAATGATGTGGCTCCATTAGGTAAAGAGCACAACAATTATGTTCTCTAAATTAATGAAATACTTGTAACAATAATTTTATTTTTTTTGAATTTAACCCATTTATTTGTTATTGCTGAGGACCCCCCTTCGCTTCAGTGTCATCGTCCTCAATATAGGACTAGGCATACTTTGAGATCACGAGCAGTTGGCAGAACATCTGCAGAGGGGGGAAATGATGAAGAAACCAATCTTCCACTTAGTCTTTTCATAGCTTCAAAGAAAAAACAAAGAAAGAAATGATTGTAATCTAACTTATTTGATAATGACTGATTTTTATGTGTTAGTGAATGTAATTATGTGCTAATTAATGGTTATGGATGATATGTGTTAATTAATATTGATGAATGTTGCGTGTTAATTAATGTTAATCAATGTTATGTGTGAATGAACATTATGTGATATTAATGAATGAATGCTATATTTTGTTAATGGTAGAAAGAATTAATGAATGAATGTTATAATATGTTAGCAGGGAATTTAGAGTGATGTTTAGGGAGGGGCCAAATGAGCTTCCACCTTCATGTGGTTGGCCCTGTTAAGTAGAGAATATTAAACTATTCTCGAAACCAAGCGAAGCTCAACAAGGTAACAGACTTTTCAAATATTTTATTATGTTGCACAGTTAATCTTATTGAATAATGTATATTGAATCTTAATTGTAGGGTCCAACAGAGCCAACATGAACAACAACACCACAAGTTGCTAGGTATAATGAACTCCCATATTGTCTTGTCTATACACGAACAATATGAGTTGCTTCTACTGTTGATATCCAAGGTAGGACTGCAAAAGTTATGAATATGCCTCATCCTTGTAATTTTTTTTATTACTTGTAAGTAATGAATATGCCTCATCCTTGTAAGTCATGAATATTGCTCTTTAGTTGATTAAAATTAAATGAAAATCTTTAATGAATACACAAAACTATATACATATGCAGGTGCACCATGGTTGAGATGGTCCAACTCCCTAGTCTCACTCTATGACTAAGCTCATGCCATATTTAAATCAAAGACATCTCAAATACATGGTCGGTGGAAAGCTGCAAAATGTCATTTTCATACATAAGCAAGACATACACAATTGGGCATAATCACCAAGAGAACGGTAAAAAGTGTGTTTGAGATTGTATCATGGATGCTTTTAAGGATTGTATCATGGATGCAAAAAATCTCTTCATTAATCCTTGACTCATGATTGCTATAATACTTCTTTAAACTTCTCATGTCATTTGTTGCACTTCTTCACTATTTTGGACTGAGTTTCAACTATGAATTTGCCTTCACTTATGACTATACCTAGGTTTGTCCTATCTTTGTAAGCTTCCTCTTTGAATTGTGGTTGTAGCTTTGATAATACCATTTTAATGTTGCATTATTTGTAAGGAGGACAACTCCTAATGCATGTTGCAAATTGTGTTCTATTGACTGAGACTAACCTAATGCATCATAGAATGGCATAAATTGCAAAGATGGAGATATAGCAGATGAGTTCAAGATTGTTGTTGTAGAAATTACTCGATTTCTGTGCTTGAAATTTATGTATATACACTATTTATAGTCTACTCTATATTTCCTACTCAGCTACTCCTATTTCTTTAGTCTAAATCTGAACTAATGAATTGTATTCTATAGATGACCACTGCCTTTCTTCACTATTTGGGCTACAGAGTCTTTATATTTCTTTAGGACTTATTGTGTAAACTTATGAGACATTTTTTAAACCCACCACCTCTCGATGAGTCTGTCAGTTACCGTTTCTTATGAGGTCTACTTCAATGTCTATATTGTAAACTGCTTGAATCAATTTAACCCTAGCTTTGAAGAGACCATCCAAGGAAGAAATACCAGGAACAATTACAATTCGCTAGTAAATATTTTTTATCCAAATCTACAATATGAAACACAAAATTTCACTAGAAGAACATGAATAACCTTATCTCCTTTAGATAATATCATAAGCAACTACCTGTAGGAAAAGCAATAATCCACAACATAAACGCAAAGGAAAATGACTGATTCTATTATGTATATTTGCCAAAATAGTACAATGGTAAGCTTGAGGCTATAATCTATTACTTTTCTAATTCTCTTTCATGTTACAAAAGCTCCCCCCTTTATATGAGAGTATACATTATTACCAAGCACTATGGCTTTTCAGCATATAACCAGTAACCAACATTTTTTGTTTAACAAACTGGAAGATAAACAAATTGATTATTGTCGTGTCCTCACCGATACCTATCTGGTATCCATCGGTCCCTTTTTATGTTGAAGAAACCCTGGGCTTTGGTGACTTCCTTTAGTTTTCCATCAAAATGCTTTTTCCATCGATATCACTATGCTCCTTCGATGAATGGGTCTGTTGTCTCACCGAAGCCCCTTTTATCCTCTCTTTGTTGTCTTCCACCAATAAAGTTGTATTGATGAAACCATGTGTATCAGAGACATGCCTTTTAGTCTCCTCGAAATTCATATTCTCATCAAAATCGTTTTGCTATCTGCCGGGTTTCATGTCGAAGAGACTTTGGACTTCGATGACTTCTTTTGTCCTCCCATCGAAACTCATATCCTTATTGATATCATTCATCGATGTAGTTTTCTTCTATTTTATCGATATCACTTTTTCGATGAGAATGCTTCTTTCGGTGAATCTTCTTTATCTTACATCAATGATATTGTTTCTTTGAAAGCCTTTTCTCATCGGTGGGGGCCACCTCTGCTTTCTTTGATACCTTTTGTTGGTGGGACCATCTCTTTTGGTGAGTCTTTTTGCATCGATAATGTTATATCATCGAAGACCTTTTCTTGTTGATGAGAACCATCTCCACTTTCCTCGATATATTTTATTGATGGAGTTACTGTCTTCGATGAGTCCTTTCTAAAATTGATTGGCATTTGCTTTCTTCGATGCCCCTTTTATATTGATGAGACATCGCTACGTCTCATCGATACTATTTGAATCTTAGATACTTCGATAGAATGCTTTTAGACTTGTTCGATAACTTATGGGTTACTACGGTATCAATGAAAATGATGATTTCTTCCAAAGAGAGATGATTCTATGATTTAATTTCTCAAATCAAGATATTTTTCTTAATTTAGATTTGATGCTCAATAGAATGACTACACTATCACCAATCTAGCTTAAATATTTGACTACTCTTTAGATTATGATTATGATTGCCATAATATTTCATGAGAATGCTTTATCCCCATATGAAACCCTTTGTTCCCATAAATCAATGCTTTGAACTTGACTGCAACTGTATAATGATCACTGTCTTTGTACAGTAAGCTTGCCACTTTCTCAACTTTTAATACATTGGAGGCTCCTAGGATGGTTTCTATCTTATAGTCACAATACCTTGCTATAATTTGTAGCTATTCTATGTTTATTTGTTTTCTATGTTTATTTGTTTTCCACTCTTAACTCATAGTTCAACCGAATATGGTTCATCTTGGAATCAATGCACAATGGTTTTAATCAGATTATAACCAGTCTCCATGGTTGCAATACCTGAAGAAGGATTCTTATCATCAATTAGATGCATACTTTTGGGAATATAGAAAGACAAAAAAATATATCAGAACCGTATTTTTTGTTGAGTCATAATATGATGTGTTAATTTAGCTAAATAAGGGAACCAATGTTGTATTACTTTTAATTCCATGATGACAGTTGAATCTTATTAGAGATAGGGGATTTGTAGCAGTTGGCTTGTTAGGCTATGTCACAATCCCATGAAGGTCCTTGTAAACCGTTAATGTCAGTAGACATGAGACTGTTATGTAACGAATTGGATCAGCTAAACCTAGAAGTTTTGTAACCAATGAATCAACTGACTCAAGTGTATGTTAATTATCTTATGATGGTCATTTATGACCTTTATTCTTATTAGACATTAAGCAGTTCGCTAGATAGTTGGTTAGTAAACCAGTGAGTTAGTTGGCTCAAGTGTATGCTATTTATCATATGATGGTCGTTAATAACCATTATTGTTAGTACACATTAAGCAGATGGTTGGTAACTAGTGAGTTTGTTGAGCTCAAGAATTGGATGTACAAGTCGAGCAAGGGAGGTGAACACTAACAACGCATTGGTGCTTGCAATGTTAAAACCTTGGCCAAGATGGTGATGCTTTATCTAAGTGATGAAACTAGCCATTTGAATTCCTTTCTCATATTGATTAGCTTAATAATATTTGTTCAATTTTTTTTATCGTTAAAAGATTACCTTCCTTTTAGATAAATTAGTTAGATTCTTATTATGTTGAAGAACATTTAGTTAGTTTTCTCCTTCAGCTGAAGTAGTTATGTTTTATTTTGAAATGCTCAAATTTTTATCTTAATATAGATCACAATTTATTTTCTTTAAGTATAGAATTAATGGAATATTACATATGGTATCAGAGCAACCAAGTTTGACATTGAACCTCTGGATTTCCACCTATAAACAAAACTATATACATATGCAGGCGCACCATGGTTGAGATAATATGCAGGCACACTATATAGCAACCTATATTCGCAAGTAAATCTTTTATTCAAATCCACAATATGAAACACAGAGTTTTACTGGAAGAACACAAGTAACCTTATCTCCTTTAGATAATATCACAAGCAACTGCCTACAGAAAGATGAAGTAATCCACAACATATACACAAAGGAAAGATGATTGATTATATTATGTATGTTCACAAAATGGTACAATAGTAAGCCTGAGGCTATATTCTACTTCTTCTCTGATGATCCTTATTGTTACAAAAGTTCCCTCATTTATAGAAGGGTGTACATTGTCACCAAGCTTCATGGCTTTTCAACACATAACTATTAATTAGCACTTTTGTTAACAAACTGGAAGATAAAAAAGTTCAGCATTCCTATGTGTTGAATGTACTTATCATCTTTATACATTACAACATCATTGTTTAGTGTCCTCATGTTGCTTTCTGTCTGGAAATGATGGATAGAATATGGTTAACACAAAGTGACAATTGTTTGTCCCGATCCAACTCTACTACTGCTTGATTCTTCTCATCACTGAACTATTGTTTCCACTGTTCCAATGATACTAACTCACCATTACTGTAAAAAGAGGGCACCCTAGGGGTATTCCCATCGTCCAGCCTCTGAAACTCTTTCCTTAATTGATTTGCCTATTCATCATGGGACTTCAACTAAGCCTCAGCTTCAATTTTCTCACCTAGATTCATCAGACTATTGTCATTCACCATGCCTTCCAACTGAGACCTGAGCCTTTCATTCTCTTTCAAATCTTTGACTTTTCCAGTGTATGTCTTCCAATAGATTTTTGCAACCTGCACCATACTTTTGAATCTATGCTCAACGAGCTCAAGAACTAACTTATCCATCTTTTCCTGTTCCTTTTTTACTTGCCGAGATGTCTTTTTGGCCCTATTCCTCCAATACATAGCATCTATCAAGGCATCCATGGCATCTCTGTCAACACCGTATGTCATCCCTGTTTGACTAGTACCTATATCAATCTGAAGCAATCTTGCTTGCAGCCTCTGTTTTTCTTCATTAGTTTTCTCATATAGGCTTTTGTATGTAGAATTTTCTCGGACCAGAAACTCTATGTGATCTTGGTTCGGTTTAGCGACACCCAAATTTAGTTTGGTAGTTGTTCTAGGGCTAGTCTTTCCAACCTGCTGCACCATCAAACGTCCAAAAGCTTCTTCTATATCAACCAATATAGGTCTTTTATCTTTGGGATAGATAGCCCATTATAGAAGAGCCTTCTAATATGGATCATATCCTGATCCTCTAAAGAGTTTATCAATCTCTTTTGGCATCATTTTCTTACTTGGGTCTTGTTTCTTGAGGAATCCATCAAACAACAAGGCAGAGTTCATGTCCCATCTAGAGTATAATAGCACACCAGCTTCCTTAAGCAACTATCTTCCCTTCTCAGGTGTCATATCTCTCATCACAAGGTCCATCTCTTCTTATAACTTTTGAAGTTGCTGCTCTTCTTTACTATTTCTCATGTTATTCCTAATTTGAGATCCTTTATGTTGATAGAGGAATGCGGTGAACTCCTTGGAAGCAATGAAGTCACTATCACCAATGAAATCCTTGTGCTCCATGAATCTGATGTCAGCCACTTCTCGAACATTCAGTTTGTTTAGTTGCTGAGTCTATCAGTGTATCCTCTGCATAACCAGGGGGGTAATCCTCTCGAGGAGTGAATGGAATGATCCCAGATGTGGAAGTAGGAGACATATGAGCCAAAGGCTCTGTATTCCTAATAGTATCAATTTAATCCCTAAAAACCTGAGGCGGGACTCCCTCAAGTATTTCCAATTCATGCTCCATAAGTTTGTTGGCCAACTCCAAGGGGTCTTCAATCTTTTGTAGCACGCTCTTATCCATTTTCCTTTTAAAAAGCTTCCATTTATAAGCCTACATTATTTTCTCAAACTTTATTTGCTTCACTCTAGCCTCTTCTTTGCCAATGTTCTTAATGAGGTCATCTGATAGGTAAGATTTATGCTCTCTAGCCTTCAGCTTTTGTGATGACCGAGCTATCCTTATGTATCCTTCAAGATCAAAATTGGGCCTTGGATCCCCCATAGCCATGCCATAATAATCCAATTTTGTCTGCAGCAGGCCATAACTCCTTGAACTTTTCACAATAAAATCTGAAAATACTAACAACCCAGGTACAATTGATTATTTCCCATGGCTTGTCAGATGTTCTGTACTCACTATTGACAGTTGCCTCACAATTTCTAGATAAGCCACTCTGTCAGGGACTGTAAGTGGTAGTAAGTATGGTCTCCCTTTGAACCTATATACCCTAACTTGTGTGTAGTTTGAAAAACAATACCAATCTCCCCAATTGTGTTCAATTGAGGGATCTTCAGTGAAATCTTTTGGTCTTAAGAATCTTTGAACCTCTGGTGCAAGGGCATGATTGCACGAGCATCCCAATAGTCTATATAATGGCTTGACAAAGAACTCCTCAAAATTTCAATATTGATTATTCACATACCTCTGATCCCATGAACAAACCCATAGTTGGACTGGTTTTCTCATCCCAGCATTGTCATATGTCCTGACACATAACTCTTCTGGCCATAACCCTTCATCTTGGCCCACATACAATAGCATATGCATAAGTAAGGAATAATGCTTGAAATGAACATTGATGACATCACCCTTTAACTTTTCTAACCCATGATTTAAAACCTCAACCAAATAAGAAGAAAAATCAAAGAAGCGGGGGTCCTTAGACTACAAATCAGCACAAACGACCATGGCTGCAATATCCATCAAAGGATGGGCTTTTATCCCTAGCACTTGGGCAACACAGTAATAGGTATACTTGAAATATGGATGGAAAGAGTTGACATCATAGGGAGCTTTGTCATCCTGACCTAGTGGCACTAAAGACCCTGCATTCCTAGGTCTATGTATAGGGAGTCTCCATGTTTTTAAAATGTTCTCTAGGTTAAAATATTCACTAGTTAACTTCTTTATGTCAATCAATTCTTCAAATCCCCAATCTAACTCGAACACGGTGTCAATAACCTCCTTTCTGATTGCGAGAATTGGCTCACCCATGTAGTTATATATGGTCTTGGTTTTAGGGTCATTATTGTTTGCCAATGCCTTCATGAGCTCCACATTCATGAATACATTAGCCACAACTAACCTTCCTAAGTTCAATCACCATAAATTGTTGATAGGGTAAGGGGCAACTCTTCTATTGTATGCATATATGAATAATTCATACCCTCTCAATTCTATCCATATGTCTCCAAGATCCTCAAACCGGTCCTCTAGGCCTTCCTCATCACCTCTAATCTTCTTGGACCTCAAACTGGATGATGGGCACTGGTCATTCAGGTCCTGGGCCAAAGAATGCCCTTCCCTTTTTTGTCTTTTAGGTTTTTCTTCTACAACGATAGGTTGTTTTCCCTTTCTAGTCTTATTAGTTTTAGATGATGATTCCATTTGAATTTTAAAAAAGAGGTCTGTGTGCAAACAACTTACTTGGAATTACTGAGCTTTATCTGTGAATTTGCCCAATTCCTGCTTTCAGTTAGTCACCTGTGAATTCCTTAATGCTCTGTCCTTTGATGTTGATCCACTACTTATGGAATATTTAATCAATTAGTAATGGTCATTTTGGACAATGATCACTCAGGCACACGTTCGAATTTAATGACAATGTGACCTTTCATGGGATTTGTTTCTGATTTTCATGGCAATCAATAATCATTTCGATGAGGATATGTCTTTCGATCATTTGTTTCTTTAGTCCATCAATCTCTTTGTTTCTATCAACAATACTTTTGTTTCGAATATTACTTCAATCACGTATTTTTTCCCTTAATCAAAATACTATATTCGATCAGTATGGATGTCTCCTCATCGAAACATATCTGATATCCATCAGGTCTTATGTTGAAGAAACCTTGGGCTTTGTTGTCCTCCTTTATTTTTCCATCGAAATACTTCTTTCATCGATATCACTATGCCCCATTGATGAATGAGTCTATTATCTCACCAAAGCTTTTCTTTATTTTCCCTTATCATTCTTCACTGATAAAGTTACATCGGCAAAACCACGCATATCGAGAACATGCCTTTTAACCTCCTTGAAAGCTATATCCTCATCGATATCTTTTATCAATGTAGCTTCCTTTTGTCTGATCGATATTATTCATTCGATGAAAACGCTCCTTTCAGTGGGCCCTTTTTATGTTGCATCGATAGTATTATTTCCTCGAGAACTTTTCCCATCGATGAAGACCCTCTCTGCTTTCTTTGATATCTTTTGTCAATGAAGTTATTATCTTTGGTGAGTCCTTTCTGGAATTCATCAGCGTTTCCTTCCTTTGATGGCTCTTTTATATCGATGAGACATCTTTGGGTCTCATCAATACCTTTTTATCGATATAGCTTCCTTTTGTCTGATTGATATTATTCTTTCGATAAAAACACTCCTTTCGGTGGGTCCTTTTTATGTTGCACCGATAGTATTATTTCCTTGAGAACTTTTCCCGTTGATGAAGACCCTCTCTGCTTTCTTCGATATCTTTTGTCGATGAAGTTATTATCTTCAGTGAGTCCTTTCTGCAATTCATCGGCGTTTCCTTCCTTCGATGGCTCTTTTATATCGATGAGACATCTCTAGGTCTCATCAATATCTTTTTATCAATGTAGCTTCCTTTTGTCTAATCGATATTATTCTTTCCATGAAAATTCATAATCGGTGACAATAATTATCGTCGGTGATAATAATTTTTTTTTTCATAAAAATTATCATTGTCGGAATTATGACGAATACCAAGCTTTCGACCGATGACTTCTTTGACCGTTGGCAAAGTCCATTGGTTGTCGAATTTTCGATGGGCATGGCATCGTCGACCAATCTGACGCCGAGTTTTCGATGGTGGATTTCGTCGACACTCTGACAAAAATTCATCACAAATCTAACAAACTGCCATCGAAAATCAGCTCTGAATGTACTAGTGGAGGAATGTTCTCATCTTTGGTAGTTGTATGTTTAGGTTGAGGTCTTTTAGGTTAGACAAGAAGAGAAGCATATCTCTTCTATCTAGAAGAGGAAGGAGGTGATGTTGCACCATATAAAGGAGGAATGTTTGGTTTAGGAAGGAGACCAGGTCCATCATGAGGAGGAGGTATAGGTTTAACCTTAGGAGGAATATTATTGTTCTTCTTAGGAGAAGGCATAGTCTCATCTATATGAATAGTTTTTGAATCTTCCTTAGGAGGATGATCGGTTCTATCCGTTAGGGGAAGAACTTCATCTTCAAGAATGATGGGAATATCAAGTTTTGGACTCCTAGGTTGGCTTAAGAATAAAATAATATCTTTCTTCCATTTTTGATGAGATTGAAAGAGAGCATAACTTGTTGGTGGAAGAGATTCAAATTGTTGAGACCAAAAGTAATCAATATGAACACCTGGGCTTCTTTTGGTTGGTCGAAATAAGCTATGGTTAATAGTTATGATTTCTCCATTGCAAGGAAATTTCAAATACTTATGGATTGGAGAAGAAATAGCCTTCAAGGAAGATAGCCAAGGGTAGTCTAACTTCACATAGAATTTTTCAAGTGAAGGAATGATAACAAAGTTGAAATCTATAGATTTAGTATGAACCTCCATAGGAAGTGTGATAGAACCAATAGTAGGACAAGAAAATCCATCAAATAACTTAACGACCACATTAGTATCATCATACATTGGTTGATGCAAATGTAAAGTATAAAGATATTCTTCAGGAATGACATTAACCATGCAAGAGGGATCAATAAGCACACCATGATAAGGTTTGTCTTGAATCTTTTCAACTATGTATAAAGGGCCATCAGGTGCTCTAATGGTCTCACTAGGATCAAATATGATACATCCTTAGGTGTTTGTTGTTTCTCTACCAAATTAACCACATCTGGAGCTATGAAAGTAACATTAGCGAGGGAGAAAGAGGTATGAGAGGGTAAAGGATTAGTGAAAATATTAAGATTTTGATTAGGAGCAGCTACTGATTTGTTTCCCTTATCATTCACACCTACCACAAATATAGTATTATTATCAATCAAGTCTTGAATCTTACACTTTAATGCAAAACATTTTTTTAGTATCATGACCAGGTTGACGATGAAATTGAGAAAAAGAATTATTATCAAAGTTAGGTGAATTTTCTTTATAAGGATCAACTGGATTTATTGGAGGAAGTTTGATAACATTTCTTTGTAACAACTGAGACATGATGCTATACAAATATTCATTCAAAGGAGTAAATTCTTTCTCTCTTTTGAAAAAATTAGAAATAGGAGGCACACCTGTTGTAGCATTCACATTGTTGTTGTTGATGGTGTCATTGAATTTGATAAAGCCTTTGTTTGGTCTGAACTTCACAAATGGTTGTTGAGCACTCTCACCCTTATCACTCAAAGCCATAGGAGTAGAATGCTCCATTTGACTGACAGTTGATTGATAATTGTGAAGTGTTGTGCACAACTGCGGAAAGAAAGTAAACACCAAAAAGAGAAGTTTTTCCCTAATGGCTTTTTCCAAATTAGAAATGGAAATTCTTTGAATATCATTATCAGGCATTGGAAAAGAGATTTGAGAACACAAATTCTTGTATCTACCAATGAAATCAGTCACGTTTTCTTTCACACCTTGTTTACAATGCATTAAATCAGTCAAAGTGATTTTAGGGCCTATGTTGTTTTGAAATTGTTGAATAAAAAAAATTGCTAATTGTTGAAAAGAAGTAACAGAATAAGAAGGCAAAAAGAAATATCATTGGAAAGCCTTATCTCTTAATCTTCTATTAAAAAAATTGGCAATCAATCTTTGATCATGAGAAAAGTTAGTATATAAAGTTTGTAATGTTTTGATATGTGTTAAAGGATCTATGTTTCCATTATAGAGTTCCAATTGAGGGACTTCAACCTGTTTAGGAGGGACAACTCTAACAATATCAAGACAAAGTGGGCTGGCAACATCAAATGTGGGCACACTAAACTTTGATTGACTCATTAAAGCAATTTGTTGTTGCAATGAAGACACGGTTTGAACATAATTATTAATGGTTGCTTCGGTTGAAGAATTTATGTTTGATTGAGAACTTAGTGTGATGTTATTGAAAGAAGGCATTGATTAAGAATAAGGTGGTGGGACACTATGGTAATTAGGCATAGGTGATGATTGAGTAGGGAATGGGACACTAAAAGGAGGAGTAAAATGATTAAATGAATTGCCTCCTTGTGTCACATTGATTGATTGAGAGACAATAGGAATACTCATTGAAGGCATAGATAAAGATGGAGGATTAAATGAAGAAAAGGGATTTCCCCCATGACTAATGGTTGTAGGTATGACATTTTGAGTTTAAGTAGCCATGATGTTTGAAGTGAAAGTAGGAATACTATCCATAGAAGTGATCAAAGGAATAGAATGATTGGTTTGTGTAGGAGGTTGTGATTAACCTAGATTCTCAACACAACTCTTCATAGGCATAACATTAGAATCAACTTTATGTGAGAAATACCACGCATTATATCAATTTCATTCTTATCACTTTGAATCATGCATTTTAGGCCTTCAATTAATAAAAGAGCTGCATTATTAGGATATTCTTAGGACATCCATTGTTGGAAATTGTCAAATTGATTGTCCAATTTTGAAAGTTGATCTTTGGAAACTCTAGTCAAATCTTCTTCTTCATCATGGGAATCATCAATTGGGTAGGTAGAGATGTTATTAGGATGGAAATAATTAGCAATATCCTCATTGTAGAAGTCACCCAAATTAGGCTCCATCTCTTCGAGAATTAAACCTTGGGAGGCCTTAATTATAATTCTTCATCTAACAGGGATAGTATATGTAGGACTAATAGTTGTAAAAATCATGCACTAGAGGGAAATTTTGAAATTTGAATTTGAATTTTGAATTTTGGGAACAAAGTTTACAAAATTGAATAATACAAAATTTAAGAAAATAATGATTATGCAATTTGAACTTTGTGGAAAGAAGAAATGACACAATCTCCAAGAAATATTTATAATTAATAAAAAGAGATTGAAATTTAAAATTAGGGCCAATGGGATATCAAATTTAAAATTGAAAAATTTAAGATCTTAAAATTAGGGCACATTATAATTAACCACTTAATATTAACTTTTTCCTTGAATGTTGCAATATTGAAATTGGGAAGTGTTTTCGATTTTAGAGGGTTAAAAATTTGTCAAAATCAACCAATTCTCTGGATTTAAGCAATTAAATATAGTCATAACAGTCTCCCGAAATTTCAAGGAAAAAGTCAGGGACCGTGCATAAGTTCTGCACAGTCATCCTACCTTTTTTAGAAATTTTTCAGGGATAAAGCTACTATGATTTGAGAGCTAAGCCCCAAAAATTGATTGATTTTACGATATCTAGATAGGTGAAATTAAGGTTTGAATGTCAAAATAGGACCATATTAGGGTTTTGAAAAAGATAAGAAATTGAATTGCAATTTTGAAAAAGGTCAAACCTAATGGATATGGTCACATTAAATAATATTTAGAAAACATAAATTGGTTGAAATTGATTGAAATTTGCACAAAATCCACTTAAATTTGAAAATTAGGGTTTTTACAATTAACCACTTAATTTTGTAAATTTGATTTGGAAATTGAAAAAGACAATGAAAAATTTGAATTTGACAAGCATTGTAATTTTCAGATCTAAGACAATAGATAGAAATTTATGCAAAACACAAGTTCAATTTCAATTTTAACAACTAGGGTTCTAAATGAATTAACCACTAAGTTTTTATAAATTGCAAGAAAATTTAACTTGTAAATGAGAAATATGCAATAATTTTCAATGTAAAGCATGTAAGACGTCGGGTTCACCAAACTGTAATAGGTGAAAAATGATGAGGGGAGATCAAGTGGAAAGCTAAAATCCCCTCAAAAGAGGAATACAAGTTTCACAAAGGATTCCCTTCAATTTTTTAACACATTAAATTCAAAAGAGGGGTTGAATTCACTAGATCCAATCCCTAATGGTAAGAGATTAAATACTAAGCGGATTGCATAAAATATGAAAAGTATTAGGAAAGTAAATTAACCCTCTTTTGTAATAGACTAGTTAAATTAAAAAACAAAAGCCTAAGTGCAAAAATGATAAAAAAGATTATATCTTGAGCTAGTGATGTGGGATGAAGTTGTGCACTTAGAATTAGTAGTAGAATGTCAAGACAAAGATTCCCTACAAATTTGAGTAAAATTTGCAGGGACTGTGCGTAATTTATGCATGGTCCTTCGAAAAATCCGTGTGCCGAGAAGGGTTTTTTAATCTCTAAAAACGAAGCCTAAACTTGCAATTATAGCTCCACAGCTGCAACCTAAACACAGAAAAGAGAGGAAATTATTGTTGGGATTGGGGGTTTGCCTTTAGGTCAAACCCCATTTTGGAATTAACCAAGTGGTTGTAAAATACTGCAAGTAAATGAAAGGAAATGTCTAAAGAAAAATACACCTCAAAAAGGGGATGTAATTGAAATGTTGATACTTTTGTAGATGAATTTACTTGAATGGATGTGTGATGCTGATTGGGCAGGGAATGTTGATGACCAGAAAAACACAATCGGTGAGTCATTTTTTCAAGGTGGTAGAGTGGTTTCTTGGACTAGTAAGAAATAGAGTTGTATTTCATAGTCTATAGATCAAGTTGAATATGTAGCTACATCCATGAATTGTACATAGGCTATTTGGATGAGCCATGTCTTGGAAGGATTCAAACAAGACATGACAAAACCGGTGATCATACATTGTGATAACACAAGTGCTATAAATATTTCTCAGAACCTGGTACTGCATACTAGGACTAAGCACATTGATGTGAAGTATCACTTTTTGAGAGATAGAGTACAGGAGAAGAAAGTGAGAATGGAGCATGTGTCAAGTAAAGAGTAGCTAGTAGATATATTCACCAAACCATTGCCTAAGGCTAACTCTGAATATCTTAGAGGTAAGTTAGGGGTTATACCCCTACCCAAGATCAACTAGGATGTTGGTGATGCATCAATCTGGTGGACTTATTGAATATCTTTCAATATGGATTGATGGTATCAAAATTTGACAAAATCAACCAATTCTCCAGATTTAAGAAATTAAATATAGCCATAATAGCTTCCCGAAATTTTAGGAAAAAAGTCAGGGACCATGGATAAGTTCTGCACGGTCATCCCAACTTTTTTAGAAAATTTTCAGGGATAAAGCTACAATGATTTGAGAGCTAAGATCGAAAAATTGACTGATTTTATGATCTCTAGATAGGTGAAATTAAGGTTTGAATGTCAAAATAGGACCTTATTAGGGTTTTGAAAAAGATAAGAAGTTAAATTGCAATTTTGAAAAAGGTCAAACCTAATGGATAGGGCCACCTTAAATAATATTTAGAAAATTGAAATTGGTTGAAATTGATTGAAATTTAAACAAAATCCAATTAAATTTGAAAATTAGGGTTTTTACAATTAACCACTTAATTTTGTAAATTTGATTTGGAAATTGAAAAAGACAATCAAAAATTTGAATTTGACAAGCATTGTAATTTTCAAATCTAAGACAATAGATAGCAATTTATGCAAAACACAAGTTCAATTTCAATTTTAACAACTAGGATTTTGAATGAATTAACCCCTAAGTTTTTATAAATTGCAAGAAAATTAAACTTGTAAATGAGAAATATGCAATAATTTTCAATGTAAAGCATGTAAGACGTCGGGTTCACCAAACTGTAATAGGTGAAAATTGATGAGGGGAGATCAAGTGTAAAGCTAAAATCCCCTCAAAAGAGGAATACGAGTTTCACAAAGGATTCCCTTCAATTTTTTCACCCATTAAATTAAAAAAAGGGGTTGAATTCACTAGATCCAATCCCTAATGGTAAGAGATTAAATACTAAGTAGATTGCATAAAATTTGAAAAGTATTAGGAAAGTAAATTAACCTGCTTTTGTAATAGACTAGTTAAATTAAAAAATATTGAGACTAAGTGCAAAAATGATAAAAAAAGATTATATCTTGAGATAGCGAAGCGGGATGAAGTTGTGCACCTGGAATTAGCAGTAGAATGTCAAGACAAAGATTCCCTACAAATCTGAGTAAAATTTGCAGGGACTGTGCGTAAGTTATGCATGGTTCTTCAAAAAATCCACGTGATGAAAAAGCTTTTTTCATCTCTGAAAATGAAGCCTAAACCTGCAATTACAGCTCCGCAATTGTAACCTACACATAGAAAAGAGAGGAAAATATTGTTGGGATTGGGGGTTTGCCTTTAGGTCAAACCCCATTTTGGAATTAACCAAGTGGTTGTAAAATACTGCAAGTAAATGAAAGGAAATGTCTAAAGAAAAATCCACCTCAAGAAGGGGATGTAATTGAAATGTTGATACTTTTGTAGATGAATTTGCTTGAATGGATGTGTGATGCTAATTGGGAAGAGAATGTTGATGACTAGAAAAGCACAACTGGTGGATCATTTTTTCTAGGTGGTAGAGTGGTTTCTTGGACCAATAAGAAACAAACTTGTATTTCATAGTCTACAGTTGAAGCTGAATATGTAGCTGCATCCATGAATTGTACATATGCTATTTGGATGAGCCATGTCTTGGAAGGATTCAAACAAGACATGACAAAACCGGTGATCATACATTGTGATAACACAAGTGCTATAAATATTTCTCAAAACCCAGTACTATATACTAGGACTAAGTACATTGATTTGAAGTATCACTTTTTGAGAGAAAGAGTACAGGAGAAGAAATTGAGAATGGAGCATGTGTCAAGTAAAGAGTAGCTAGTAGATATATTCACCAAACCATTGCCTAAAGCTACCTTTGAATATCTTAGAGGTAAGTTAGGGGTTATACCTCTACCCAAGATCAACTAGGATGTTGGTAATGCATCAATCCGATGGACTTATTGAATAGCTTTCACTATGGATTGATGGTATCAAAATTTGACAAAATCAAACAATTGTCTGGATTTAAGAAATTAAATATAGTCATAACAGTTTCCCAAAATTTTAGGAAAAAAGTCAAGGACCGTTCATAAATTCTACACGATCATCCCAACTTTTTGAGAAATTTTTCAGGGATAAAGCTAAGATGATTTGAGAGCTAAGACCAACAAATTGACTGATTTAACGATCTCTAGATAGGTGAAATTAAGGTTTGAATTACAAAATAGGACCTTTTTAGGGTTTTGAAAAAGATAAGAAATGGAATTGCAATTTTGAAAAAGGTCAAACCTAGTGGATAGGGCCACCTTAAATAATATTAGAAATCTGAAATTGGTTGAAATTGATTGAAATTTACACAAAATCCAATTAAATTTGAAAATAAGGGTTTTTACAATTAACCGCTTAATTTTGTAAATTTGATTTGGAAATTGAACAAGACAATGAAAAAATAGAATTTGACAAGCATTGTAATTTTCAGATCTAAGACAATAGCTAGTAATTTATCCAAAACACAAGTTCAATTTCAATTTTAACAACTAGGGTTTTGAATGAATTAACCACTAAGTTTTTATAAATTGCAAGAAAATTAAACTTGTAAATGAAAAATATGCAATAATTTTCAATGTAAAGCATGTAAGACTTCGGGTTCACCAAAATGTAATAGGTGAAAAATGATGAGGGGAGATCAAGTGGAAAGCTAAAATCCCCTCAAAAAAAGAATACAAGTTTCATAAAGGATTCCCTTCAATTTTTTCACACATTAAATTCAAAAAAGGGGTTGAATTCACTAGATCTAATCCCCAATGGTAAGAGATTAAATACTAAGCGGATTCTATAAAATTTGAAAAGTATTAGGAAAGTAAATTAACCTTCTTTTGTAATAGACTAGTTAAATTAAAAAAAATGAGACTAAGTGCAAAAATGATATAAATGATTATATCTTGAGATAGCGATGTGGGATGAAGTTGTGCACCTGGAATTAGCATTAGAATGTCAAGACAAAGCTTCCCTACAAATCTTAGTAAAAGTTTCAAGGACTGTGCGTAAGTTATGCACGGCCCTTCAAAAAATTTGCATGTCAAAAAGGGTTTTTTCATCTCTAAAAATGAAGCCTAAACTTGCAATTATAGCTCTGCAGCTGCAACCTACACACAGAAAAGAGAGGAAAATATTGTTGGGATTGGGGGTTTGCCTTTAGGTCAAACCCCATTTTGGAATTAACCAAGTGGTTGTAAAATACTGCAAGTAAATGAAAGGAAATGTCTAAATAAAAATCCACCTCAAGAAGGGGATGTAATTGAAATGTTGATACTTTTGTAGATGAATTTGCTTGAATGGATGTGTGATGTTGATTGGATAGGGAATGTTGATGACCAGAAAAGCACAACCGGTGGATCATGTTTTCTAGGTGATAGAGTGGTTTCTTGGACCAGTAAGAAATAGACTTGTATTTCATAGTCTACAGCTGAAGCTGAATATGTAGTTGCATCCATGAACTGTACATAGCCTATTTGGATGAGGCACGTCTTGGAAGGATTTAAAGAAGACATGACAAAACGGTGATCATACATTGTGATAACACAAGTGCTATAAATATTTCTCAGAACCCAGTACTGCATACTAGGACTAAGCACATTGATTTGAAGTATCACTTTTTGAGAGAAAGAGTATAGGAGAAAAAAGTGAGAATGGAGCATGTGTCAAGTAAAGGGTGGCTAGTAGATATATTCACCAAACCATTGCATAAGGCTGCCTTTGAATATCTTAGAGGTAAGTTAGGGGTTATACCCCTACCGAAGATCAACTAGGATGCTTGTGATGCATCAATCCGGTGGACTTATTGAATATATTTAACTATGGATTGATGGTATCAAAAATTTGACAAAATCAACCAATTCTCTAGATTTAAGAAATTAAATATAGTCATAACAGCTTCCCAAAATTTTAGGAAAAAATTTAGGGACCATGTGTAAGTTCTGCACGGTCATCCCAACTTTTTTAAAATTTTTTCAGGGATAAAGCTACGATGATTTGAGAGATAAGAGGAAAAAATTGATTGATTTTACAATCTCTAGATAGGTGAAATTAAGTTTTGAATGTCAAAATAGGACCTTATTAGGGTTTTAAAAAAGATACGAAATTGAATTGCAATTTTGAAAAAGGTCAAACCTAATGGATAGGGCCACCTTAAATAATATTTAGAAAATTGAAATTGGTTGAAATTGATTGAAATTTACACAAAATATAATTAAATTTGAAAATAAGGGTTTTTACAATTAACCACTTAATTTTGTAAATTTGATTTGGAAATTGAACAAGACAATGAAAAAATTGAATTTGACAAGCATTGTAATTTTTAGATCTAAGACAATAGATAGCAATTTATGCAAAACACAAGTTCAATTTAAATTTTAACAACTAGGGTTCTGAATGAATTAACCACTAAGTTTTTATAAATTGCAAGAAAATTAAACTTGTAATTGAAAAATATGCAATAATTTTCAATGTAAACCATGTAAGATGTCGGGTTCACCAAACTATAATAGGTTAAAAATGATGAGGGGAGATCAAGTGGAAAGATAAAATCCCCTCAAAAGAGGAATACAAGTTTCACAAAGGATTCCCTTCAATTTTTTCACACATTAAATTCAAAAAAGGGGTTGAATTCACTAGATCCAATCCCTAATGGTAAGAGATTAAATACTAAGCAGATTGCATAAAATTTGAAAAGTATTAGGAAAGTAAATTAACCCTCTTTTGTAATAGACTAGTTAAATTAAAAAATATTGAGACTAAGTGCAAAAATGATAAAAAAGATTATATCTTCAGATAGCGATGCAGGATGAAGTTGTGCACCTGGAATTAGCAGTAGAATGTCAAGACAAAGCTTCCCTAGAAATCTTAGTTAAAGTTGTAGGGACTGTGCGTAAGTTATGTGCAGTCCTTCGAAAAATTTGCGTGCCGAAAAGGGTTTTTTCATCTCTGAAAATGAATCCTAAACCTACAATTACAGCTCCACAAATGCAACCTACATGCAGAAAAGAGAGGAAAATATTGTTGGGATTGGGGGTTTGCCTTTAGGTCAAGCCCCATTTTGGAATTAACAAAGTGGTTGTAAAATACTGCAAGTAAATGAAAGGCAATGTCTAAAGAAAAATCCACCTCAAGAAGGGGATGTAATTGAAATGTTGATACTTTTGTAGATGAATTTACTTGAATGGATGTGTGATGCTGATTGGGCAGGGAATGTTGATGACCAAAAAGGTACAACCGGTGGATTATTTTTTATAGGTGGTAGAGTGGTTTCTTGGACTAGTAAGAAACAAACTTGTATTTCATAGTCTATAGTCGAAGCTGAATATGTAGTTGCATCCATGAATTGTACATAGGCTACTTGGATGAGCCATGTCTTGGAAGGATTCAAACAAGACATGACAAAACCGGTGATCATACATTGTGATAACACGAGTGCTATAAATATTTCTCAGAACCCGATACTGCATACTAGGACTAAGCACATTGATTTAAAGTATCACTTTTTGAGAGAAAGAGTACAGGAGAAGAAAGTGATAATGGACAATGTGTCAAGTAAAGAGTAGCTAGTAGATATATTCACCAAACCATTGCCTAAGGCTACCTTTGAATATCTTAGAGGTAAGTTAGGGGTTATACCCCTACCCAAGATCAACTAGGATGTTGGTGATGCATCAATCCAGTGGACTTATTGAATATCTTTCACTATGGATTGATGGTATCAAAATTTGGCAAAATCAACCAATTCTCTAGATTTAAGAAATTAAATATAGTCATAACAGTTTCTCGAAATTTTAGGAAAAAAGTCAGGGATCGTGTGTAAGTTCTGCACAGTCATCCCAACTTTTTTAGAGATTTTTTAGGGATAAAGCTACGTTGATTTGAGAGCTAAGACCACAAAATTGAGTGATTTTACAATCTCTAGATAGGTGAAATTAAGGTTTGAATGTCAAAATAGGACCTTATTAGGGTTTTGAAAAAGATAAGAAATTGAATTGCAATTTTGAAAAAGGTCAAACCTAATGGATAGGGCCACCTTAAATAATATTTAGAAAACTGAAATTGGTTGAAATTGATTGAAATTTACACAAAATCTAATTAAACTTGAAAATTAGGGTTTTTACAATTAACCACTTAATTTTGTAAATTTGATTTGGAAATTGAACAAGACAATGAAAAAATTGAATTTGACAAGCATTGTAATTTTCAGATCTAAGACAATAGATAGCAATTTATGCAAAACACAAGTTCAATTTTAATTTTAACAACTAGGGTTTTGAATGAATTAACCACTAAGTTTTTATAAATTGCAAGAAAATTAAACTTGTAAATGAAAAATATGCAATAATTTTCAATGTAAAGCATGTAAGACGTTGGGTTCACCAAAATGTAATAGGTGAAAAATGATGTGGGGAGATCAAGTGGAAAGCTAAAATCCCCTCAAAAGAGGAATACAAGTTTCACAAAAGATTTCCTTCAATTTTTTCACACATTAAACTCAAAAGAGGGGTTGAATTCACTAGATCCAATCCCTAATTGTAAGAGATTAAATACTAAGTGGATTGCATAAAATTTTGAAAGTATTAGGAAATTAAATTAACCCTCCTTTGTAGTAGACTTGTTGAATTAAGAAAATTGAGACTAACTACAAAAATGAAAAAAAAAATATTATATCTTGAGATAGCGATGCGAGATGAAGTTGTGCACCTAGAATTAGCAGTAGAATGTCAAGACAAAGCTTCCCTACAAATCTGAGTAAAAGTTGCAGGGATTGTGCGTAAGTTATGCACGGTCATTCGAAAAATCCACATGCTAAAAAGGGTTTTTTCATCTCTGAAAATGAAGCCTAAACCTACAATTACAGCTGCGCAACTGCAACCTACACATAGAAAAGAGAGGAAAATATTATGGGGATTGGGTATTTTCCTTTAGGTCAAACCCCATTTTGGAATTAACCAAGTGGTTGTAAAATGCTACAAGTAAATGAAAGGAAATTTCTAAAGTGAAATCCACTGCAAGCATGGGATGTAATTGAAATGTTGATACATTTGTAGATGAATTTGCTTGCATGGATGTGTGATGTTGATTGGGCAGGGAATGTTGATGACCAGAAAAGAACAACCAGTGGAGTATTTTTTATAGGTGGTAGAGTGGTTTCTTAGAATAGTAAAAAATGGACTTGTATTTCATAGTCTATAGCTGAAGCTGAATATGTAGTTGGATCCATGAATTGTACATAGGCTAGTTGGATGAGTCATGTCTTGGAAGGATTCAAACAGGACATGACAGAACTAGTACCGTGATCATACATTGTAATAATACAAGTTCTATAAATATTTCTAAGAACCCGGTACTGCATATTAGGACTAAGCACATTGATTTGAAGTATCACTTTTTGAGAGAAAGAGTACAGGAGAAGAAAGTGAGAATGGAGCATGTGTCAAGTAGAGAGTAGCTAGTAGATATATTCACCAAACCATTGCCTAAGGCTACCTTTGAATATCTCAAAGGTAAGTTAGGGGTTATACCCCTACCCAAGATCAACTAGGATGTCGGTGCTACATCAATCCAGTGGACTTATTGAATATCTTTCACTCTGGATTATTGAATATGCTGGTGATGCTACCCCTACATTTATTGATATAAGCACTCAAGAACAACCATCATTTAAGAGGTATCCAACCAAGTCTCTTGAAAATGATCTGGAGAGTGCATTTTCAAGAATTCCTTTTGTAGTTGTTTTTTCAGAAGATGTAAGGACATATATTAATGTGAAGTGTGAGACAACTCAGATAACTAGTGGACAACTGAGAGGGGGAGGGGGGGTGAATTAGTTGTCAACAGATTAAAGAACTTTAAGCATTAAAACCTTATTACTAGAGTACATAAACCAAATACCAAAATAGTAGATATGGCAGCCAAGCACAAATATAAGCCACCGAACATTTACCAACCACCCACAAAAGATGACATCAAGATTTGTACATGGAAAACCCAGTAAAGGGAAAAACCACGGTGGAAAGATTTCCCATACTCAGATAACACTTCTGCAGTAAGTATGTGATTACAACAAGAGGGGCCTGCACATGCAAGAAGGCCAATTCCCTAGAGTGCACTTCTCATCACCAAAAGGAGCCTCACTGACTATAAAATAAATCCAAACTATAATCTAGAAAGAAGAATGAACTGCAAGAATAGCATCTCATATGCCTGAGTACAGTTCTGGTTAAGTTCAATATCGGAGGTCTTAAACCTCTTTTACAAATCCAAATTGATCACCTATGATCAACGAAAATCTCTGCATATGATTACAACATTATTTTCACATAATTAATCACATAATCATATAACCCATGACCATGATCTACAAAGAGATCATACATCATATATATACCAACCCGAGACCTAAACAATTAGGTCAGCCACCTAAAGGATAAAACAATAAATTTATAACATAAACATGCAAACCAATGATCATCCAAGTTGTCCTGGGACCAAAACAACAAAAAACAATCAATAAATCTAACTGATAATGCATTGGGATCACCCACCAACATGTTAAATAAACCAGTCCATAACCTAGTAGAATAAGACCAGACCTAAAATAGGTCACCATAAACCAAATCCAACACCACCGATCAATAGGAGCATGAACAAGATAACTAGTAACATCCTGTGTGCCATCTAGAAGCTGCACTGACACCACTTATCAAGTGCATCAAAAGATCTCCAACAAATCTTTGTTGGTAAAACCCTTACCGGTGACCAAAAGGCTTAGTAGAGAAAATGATAGCAGCTGAGTTATCAAATCTTGAACCAATCGATGGTGATATGCATTTAAATAGCATGAAGGACAAGTCCAAACCAATTCCACAAACCAAATCATACCAGAGCATGCCAAAGCATACCAGAGAAATGTCACAAACCAACCACTCTACTGGAACCTACCAAAAACTAGTAAACAACCAAAACAACTAGTGTTCTCGTCAATGACAAAACATCAATGCAACACATGATCAATTACTCCAAGTTTCCAACATGAAGTTGGATGAATTCAACCATGGAAAGATGCAAAAGTTATGGAGAGACAAGTTGATTTGGAATAAGTTTGAAATAAAACCAAAATACAAAACCCTAGTTGAGAAAAGAATCCAAGTGTGGAACCGCTTTCCCAATTTTTATTCTAATGATAAATGGGTCAAAATTTCTATGAGAAAATTTCATGATGAATTCCTATGGCTTGATGAACCAATCTAGATTACCAAGGATGTAATGAAGGTGATTACCGATCTATGTGATATAATTTCTATCCCGACACCAAAATCAACAAAGATCAATGAACTCAAGAGGCTGACCAACATTGCCACATACGACGGTCATTCCCTTAGGTTTGACACTATCACAAACTTTTCCATACACTATGCTTGAATGATGATAGGCAACAAAATCTACTATACCAATCAATAAAATTTGATCTTAGCTACTACAATCAATATGGATTATGAAATGGTTGAAAAAGTTGTAGATTGTGATCTATGTGAAATTCTAAAGAAACAATTTTTGGACAACTTGAAGTAGTGCAAGGAGAAAAAGCATCCATTCAAGTATGGGTTTCTGGCTCTATGTATCATGTTTTATTTCTTGCAAGAGATTCTTGGATATGAAAAGGTTGTATGGACATAAGGCACTCTGGTAGCTCAAAAAATTCCAAATCAATTGATAAGGTTTACATATTTCTCTGATAAGGAAGAGGCATTCACTAGCTACTTCACAATATTGAGCACAGTAAGCAGAGAATCCCTAGATCCTTCATGCAAAATTAAAAAGATGATATCATATTCATGATTTCAACATATAAATGCACTATGGAGGCCTTAGTTTTTAGAACTTAGTGGATTTTGGCTCTTGGTTATGAAGTTTTTGAAGAAAGATTAGAAGGACTTCCAAAAGTCTTGTTGGAAAGTCTGGTAAATGAGACCAAAGAAAGGTTTGGGAGAGGAGAAGAAAAATCCACGAAAATTCATATGGAACGAACCAAGAGGGTAAGGAAGAAAACTATTTAGAAAACCATTAATGAATCTCTGAAGCAATCCAACCTTGTTGTTGAGAAAGTGGAGCAGTTCAAGAGTTCCATAAAGATCGCTACATCTTCTAGTGATCCAGTGAAAGAGAAAGGATCTCTAGGTAAAGAAGCTGAAAAATCCTGTCAAGAGGAAGAAGGAAAATCTTTCTCCATCCTCTTCCAATAATTCCAAGAGGGGAAACAAGAAAGTTATTGAAGTTGAATTTGAAGAAGAAGCATCAAAAGAAGAATCTAACACAGAGTGAGTCTGTATTCAGTATCGGAAAGGAAATGGTAAGGAGATAGTTATGGAGCCCCTTGAATTAGAACCTATGTATAATATGATAGATCTTGAAGGTCAATTAAAAAAAGTGAGTGATATATATGTTAAAGCTAACAATGAAGATAAGGAAACCATTGTAAATTCTTTCATTCAGTATTGTGTTAGATTAAATGTCATTTTAGAAGATTTTAAGAAACATATTCCCTAAGATTTCTAAAAAATTCTTAATGAGATCAGAAGTAAAAATATAGAAGATCACAAAGAAATCTAGAAACATGCTCTAGAGGTTGTTGCAAACACTCTTTCCAAGAAAGACAAGGCCAGCCTTTTACAAATATGCATAATAGAACTCAAGACAAAGAAAAGGCTAGATATTCTTAAGGAATGGTCACAAGATATAGTTACACTGAAAGCAGAATCAATAGAAAATGTGAAATCCATTGCAAACAAATTTGTGTTGGCATTTGATGCTCTGGTGATGCATCAATGATTATTGATGGTTCCTAATGCTTCCAAATACTTAGGAGTTGTCATTGATGGTAACTTAGCCTATTGATTTGATCCAGCATGAATTTTTTGTTTAACCGGTAATCTAGAGTATGTCTTTTGTGATCAGTTTGCCCGATGATGTTCAATGTACAAGTTTGAGAGTATCTATATATCCCTATGTAGCAGATTTTGGTTGTGGTGATTAGGGTTGGTTGGTAAAGTATCAAACACTGATTATCATGAAAATCTACCCTCTGGTGTCGATTCTATCACATTTTTGAAGGTCCGGTATCCAAAAGAATAGTAAAATAGAGTATTCTTCTTTTTTTATGGTGTATCATGTGACCGGATTCTATATGATAATCCAGGTGATTGGAAATATGTTTGAAAATTATGTAATACCTATAGGAAGCATAGGATCATATGTTTTTGGTCCAGTATCAAGTTTTTGTAGAGATTGAAGCTGACTTGGAGCTACATGTTTCACATTTTGATTATTGGTGAAGCTAACTTGTGGAAGATTAATTTATGTATGTGAAAATATATAATACTGACTTGGATGATTTTTTTGTGTGTGGTATGATGTATAAAACCCTTTTGAAGTGATTGAGCATAGTTTCACATACGCATTTTGAACTCAGTTGATCCAGTAAAGTAGTTGCACAATGAAACATAGCATATCTGAGGAACAGTTGTAGTGGATCATTTGCACTTAACTAGAACTAATTTTTGGCATAATCAAATTCTATTTTTGTAGTTCATTACTCACGGTAATTAGTTTTAATCTCTTGCAAGGCAGTGAGCCTTCCTCTAGGGTTGTATCCCTGTTTTGTAATTTGAGCAGTGAGCTCTAGGCTATATGCATGAATGCAAGTGCATTCCTCTTATGTAAGATTTTTTTTTCTATTGGCCATAGTGGAATAAAATTGTGGGTTCAAATCCCACCATGATTTTTCCCATTTGGGTTTCCACATAAAAATATTGGCGTTATGGTTACAAGGTTACTTGTTTTATATTTCTGCACTTTACTTTCTTTTTAGTTCATCTAGTGGCTAAAGAGTAAGCTTAATAGATTTGAAATTTGTAGAACACAATTTCACCCCCCTTCTCAGTGTTCATTGATTCCAACAATTGGTATTAGACCTTAGATCCTCTGAGGAAGTCTAACTGCTTGAGGAAGGTCCAAGAGATTAAATCAATGGATTTTGTTTTGCAGAGACAACTTTGTGTGGCTCTTGAAGATCTTGATGCAACAACAAACGAAATAAGTTCCTTGAAGAGAAACTTGAATATAGATAAAGACTTCATTAAAGATTTGAAAGATCAAGTGAACACTTCAAGAGACAAGAGGAAAGATGGATAAAATAAAATAAAAAGAAGAACAAAGCATGGAGAATTGGGATAGGTCTAATCAATGTGAGAAGCTTGCTAGAGAGAATGTTGTATTGAAAAATGAGATGAAATCCATAGTGATGAAGTTGACTAAGGAGATTGAAGACCCAAAGAAAAATGAAGAAAGAATGACTCAATCATTGAAAGACAGATTAGATGAATGCTTCAGGCTTACCTATGAGAATGATTAGTTGAAGCTAGAGTTGACACAATCAAGGAATGATTGTCAAGAACTTGAAATGCATATTGTTGTCCTAGGAATTGAACTTGCTACAGCAAATAAATACAAAGACAAATTCAATGCTAGCTTAGCAAGTCTTGATGAGATGATGGAAAATCAAAGACATTGAAAGGACGCTAGAGGACTTGGATATGAGAAAGAAGAATTCTCTGGTTCTAGACAGAGAAATGCAAGACCTAATCATCAAAAGAAAAAGAATCATCTGATAAGACAACCTAATGCTTATAAATTCAATGGTAGGTGTTTTACTTGCAATAGATTCAGTCACATGGAAAATCAATGCAGAAGTAGGATGAATAATGGGATGATGAATAATGTTCCTACCTTTACCAATCAATGTTTCAAATGCAACAACTTTGGTCACAAGTCAAACATTTACAAAATGATGAATAAATTTTAGAACAAGAGATATTTTGCATGTGGGATGTTTGGACATATCTCTAACCAATACAAGATGAGACCAAATTAGATAAATTTCAGACCTAGGGAAAGAAATGTTGTTTGCCATGCATGCAACAAACTAGGTCATTTTACAAAGTATTGTAGAAGCAAGAATATGGTTTGGTAAACATGAACAAATTAGATGAGAAAGGCAAAGAAAAAGTAGAAGAAAACAGAGATCAACATAAGAAGATGTGGGTTAAGAAAGAAGGTTCCAATGTGGAGAATGGTTGCACACTTGCATCCGGTGATGGAACCTTATCCAGTAACTAGGGATTTTTGGCCTTAGGGGGAGTTTTTCATGTAGATTCATAGAACCCCCTCTTTGGTGATCTATAAATGATTTTGGAAGGGTGCAAAAGGTTTAAATATTGTTTGCAGATGTTATCCAGATGATTTGATGAAGATTTGAGGCTCTAGTAAGCAATTTTATGAATATCATAGTAACTAGTTGAAGCATTTATTACAATGTAGAATTAGGTTTTCAAAGGATAAAAGGGAATTTTAAAAGCTTATTTTTTATAATGTGATCGAGAGAAAAGAGAAGTGCAATGAAGTGGAGTGATTTGGTGATCTAAACTGAGCTTACAACAATCTGAAAGTGAATTCTAGCACCCGGTTGTGAATTAAGGTATTTATTTGTTTCACAAAGCTATTTCAAGACCGTAGACTCATAATGGAATCAACATCTACAACTGCTACTCTATTGGTCATTGAGATCAAGGATAAGGCTAGACTTGTTTTCAAGCAACACCCCTTCAAATCTATTGAAGATTATCTAGAAGGAGCATTTTCCTTTGTACCCTACGACGTTCTTCATAATGAGGATATAAGGGCATACATTTATTATGATCTTGAAGATCTTGGTAGTGCTGATATGTTGTCCCTATATAACAAGCATCTAGCGGATAGCTTTGGAAATCTTAAACCAGAGTATCGGATTCTGCGGGACAAGGGATTTTCACACTTTATATACTTTTCTATATTTGACAAGGTAGATTGGATTGGGTATGTTCTTATTTGTGTTCATGATGAGTTCATATGGTTGGATAAGCCATATAAGATCACCAAGAAGGAAATTCAAGTTGTGACATGCCTATGTGCAACCAGTGAAGTACCTGGTTTCTGGAAGGTATCAAACAACACTGTAATAGCCACTATTGGTTCAAAGTTTGACAATAGAGCGATGAATATTAGTGATATCCTACAACATGATGTCAAATTTGCATCAATGGTGGCCGGTTACAAAGTCTATTCGTCAAGCAGGTAGAACTTCGTCTTTGAAATTACAATTTATTCAGCATATCAGACACTAAAGGATGACATGAGGTATGATTTGTGCACAGACCTTCTAAATGAACTAATGAGTAATTTAAAGAAAATCAAGCAATACAAGAAGCACACTTTTAAGTATGGGTCTCTTCTTATTTGTTTGGCCTTATATAAAAGGGAAGGTCCAATTGGCCTATGATAGACTGGTGGCAATGCAAATCAAGGAGGGATTATGGGGAATAGGAGATGCTACAATGAGAATATCTGCATTATGGGGATATTTCAAGACTTTTCAAGCCTCTATAAAGAATAGAGAAAGGATCCCTAAAGCCATTGTAGAGAAGTATGAACAAGCCATTTGCTTCATAGTTGACAAGGATCGATGCTTAATGGAAGTTGTTGAGCCAAGGACAGTATGGATCCTTTCTATGGGCTATGAAGTTGATGCTATTACCCTTGATGTCTATGTTCAACACTTGTTGAGCCAACCAATGGATGGAAAGGAAGAGAGATTCAATACCTTCAAAGGGAAGGACTTAAGTCTTCACCGAAAATTCTCTGAATTGGCCTGAAAGAGGAAGATCGGGAAGGAGGTAGAGGTGGTTGCAAAAAACATGGGGCCCACAAAGAAATTCATGGAAAGGGATAGATCTTGAAATATTCTAAGAGAAGAGGATGTGATCAAACCATAATCTAAACCAACATCCTCATCTTCCATGCAGTCCAAAGCAAAGCCTAGTACATATTCACCTATATCCGGAGTAAAGAAATCAGTACCTCCACCTAAGCCCAAACCAGAAGTATCTACCGGTGGAGTAGAGAAAAAGAAAAAGGAGAATCCTTCTAGGTAGTATGTTGCTGTAGAGGAAGATATAGAGTTTGATGAGGAAGTTCGAGAGGTTAAAAGGACTGAAACTTATGCTCATATAGTTCGGAAGCCATTCGGTGATGCTCCACCCTCGAAAAAGACAAAAACTCAAAGTGAGTCATCTGGAAGTTCTAGAGGAACCCAAAACCAAAAATATTAGATAGATAAAGCCTTGGAGTCTAGTATTCCTCCTAAGTCTCTAGAATAAATAAAGAATGAAATCATTAAAGATGGCAAATTAAATGATCTTTCTATATATTATGAGAATAAGAAAGATGATTAGAGGAGAGAAATTAAGGAAGCAGTTGTTCTATATATGAATAAATTTAGTAGAGCTTTAATTGAATTATCATCTGAGTTACCCAAAGAGTTGAATTATATTTTGGACATTTGGAGAAATACTTCATCCTGGAAAGATGAGGAAATGCAAGAGTATGTTTCAGTTAATACTTTTTATGTTGCTTCCGGAGAAGAGATCAATAGATTACTAAATTTGGCCAAGGAAAAGTTTAGGAGTAAGAGAAGGCTCAATCAGATAATGCTTGGTAAGATTGATGAGGTTACCAATGAGATTGAGAAGATAATAAAAGAATTTTTTCTTGAGCAGAGATATGAGGTAAATCAACCTTTAGATAGAACCCACCTATCCGAGCACATTCCTAAAGATACTTCCATTTCGAAAGTACATACAAAAGTCTAATGGATAAATGGATCAATCATTTGTTGAGCAGGCTGAGCAAGAAGAAGCACAAGATGCACCTACTGTGAATGTCTCTGGTGAAGCTACCCAAGACCCTCTTGAGATTTAGGTAATTGCAGAAATGATAGCAAAGGAGATTGCTAAAGGTGAAAAGGATGTGAGGGTAGAGGTAGAGAAGGAAACGAGTGATGAGCCATCAAAGGAACCTTCATTAATCATGACTGCAACCAATGTTGTAGACAATGACAAGAAGATTGACATGAAGGGTGACTTTTCTTATGGTTTGGTTGATTTGAGCACTCTTTCCCCTCTTCAAGCATTGAGATTGTCCACCCAAGCTCAAATTAAGTATAGTGAAGATCTTTTGAAATCTCGGTCAGAAGAAACAAAAGTTATTACTCTGGCAATTGAGGTTTTGAAGAAGCAATTACCCAATTTTGGTTAGGATTCTAATGCTTCCCCCTCCAGAAAGCTTAAGAATTTATTAAATGTTGTTAACTTCAATTTTGTATCTTTAGAAAAAGATATTGATGAAAGTGTACAGAAAAGGTTTTATGAGGTTAGACTATAGAAAATTTTGAAGGATGCCAAAAGAGACAGAGCAAGCCTAAAGATGGTCATGAAGGGTGTAGAAGAGGCATTAGATGAAGGCAAGAAAATTTTCAAATCATGTTTGTTTTTGCCCAAATTTACTATAGAAATTGATCAACAAATTACAAAGATTGAGGGTAAGTTAGCTAGCATAGGAAATTCTTTTGCACCTCAATCAGTTTTCCCAAGTACTCTTCAACCATAAATTTTGGATTACATTACTAAAATAGAGGGATTGAATCAAGACAAGGATAAGATATTGTGTAGAGTTGGGGAATTGAGGAGTTTGATAACTCCCCAAATGGAAACCTTGATAAGAGAACAACAAGATGCTATAAGTGCCTTAGGTAAACCAATACCATATGATCTTCGCGATCTTGAGGTTCGTGCATTCATGTACAATGCCTTAATAAATGTCTTTGATTGTTTCCTGAGAGGATGAAATGAGTATCTAAATTCCTTAAAGGTGACTTACTCGAACATCTTTAAGTTTATGTAAATAAGTGTATTCATTCTTTCATTCCTTTATACATGATATTTGGTGGATTCCCACCCTTTGCCATTGATGTCAAAGGGGGAGAGTGAGAGCAGTGAAAAATGGAGACACCAGTTTAGGGGGAGTCAGTGTAGATTGAGTGTATAGATTTTGTGTTTGCAAAGTTTTGGATTCTTATCATTTTTCACCAGTGTTGGCATCAATGCCAAAGGGGGAGATTATTGGCATTTGATTCTCTAGTGATGATTGATGGTTCCTGATGCTTCCAGATAATTAGGAGTTGTCACTGATGGAAACTTAGCCTGTTGATTCGATCCAGCATGAAGTTTTGATCAACCAGTAATCTGGAGTATGTCTTATGTGATCAATTTACCCGGTGATGCTCAGTGTGCAGGTTTGAGAGTATTTCTCTATCCCTATGTAGTATATTTTGGTTTTGGTGATCAAGGTTAGTTGGTAAAGTATCTGGAATTGATTATCATGCAATTCTACCCTCCAGCGTCGATTTTGTCATGTGTTTGAAGGTCTCGTATCCAGAAGAATAGTAAAACAAAGTATTCTTCATTTTTTATGGTGTATTCTGTGAAAGATTCTATATGATAATCCTGGTGATTGGGAATATGTTTGAAAATTATATAAGACCTATAGGAAGCATGTGATCATATGTTTTCAGTTTGGTAGAAATTTTTTGTAGAGATTAAAGCCGACTTGCAGCTACACTTTTCACATTATTGGTGAAGCCGACTTGTGGAAGACTAATTTATGTATGTATGGACATATAATATTGACTTGGATGATTTTTTTGTGTGTGGTGCGATGTGGAAAAGTAGTTGTAGAGCGAAATAGAGCATATTAGCAGAACAGTTGCAGTAGATCATTTGCACTTAACCAGAATTGATTTTTGGCATAATCAGATGCTATTTTGCAGTTTATTACTCACTGTAATTAGTTTTAATCTCTTGTAAGGTAGTGAGCCTTCTTCCAAGATTGTAGCCCTTTTTTGTAATTTGAGCAATGAGCTCTAGGCAATATGCCTAAATGCAAGTGCATTCCTCTTATGTAATATTGTTTTGATACTAGCCATAGTGGAATAATATTTTCGATTCAAATCCTATTGTGGTTTTCCCCATTTGGGTTTCCACGTAAAAAATCTTGGTGTTATGGTTGCATGGCTACTTGTTTTATGTTTTTGCACTTTACTTTCTTTTTAGTTCATCTAGTGGCTAAAGAGTAAGCTTTAACAAATTTAAAATTTGCAGAACATTGATTCACCCCCCTCCCCTCCTCTCAATGTTCATTGATTCCAATAATCTAGACTTTTAATGATTATTGAAGGTATGGAAAATATATCTATTGAAGATTGCATTGACAACATTGTTAATGAAAAGGTTACTTCTGATGATATTGTATCTGAAAATATTGTGCCTCATGTCACTGTGGTGAAAAAAAAATCTCTGATAAATGCACCTAATGACACTATAGCTTTGAATGTTCTCACTAATAGCTCAAAAGAGAAAAAGGATAAAGAGAAAGAGGATAAAGAGAATGATAATGTAGTGAATGAGAAGGAAATGGAAGAAAAGGTTCCATTTGAAGAACGTACTACTCCGACTAACACCACTAAAAGGGTGGAAGCTAGCTCTAGCTCCGACACATTGGAAAATTTGCTTGCCACTCCACTATCATTCCAACATATCACCTCCACATTACTTGTTGATGTAAATAAGATTAATTCCTTTTAGAAGTTTCAGATTGTTAAAGCCATTCAGGCTTCAGCTAAAAATGATGTGTTTGATGATTGAAGGAGAAGAACATAGTAATTGAAGATGTGATATCATCTCTTCAAAGTGCTATTCCTGATAGTTATTTTTCCCCATCATCTTTTAATATAGATAAATGCAAGTGTCTGGTAGAATATCTCAAAAGTTACTCCTCCACTCTAAAATCTTGGATAGTTCATGAAAAGGAGGTTGAAAAAGGAAAATTGCCATCTGATTTGAAAAGTAAATGTGTAACAACAAATGGAGACCTCTGTCAACTTATTGTGCAAGGTCAATCTTGTCTCTCTACTAGCAATTCAATCTATCTTTATAGTTTGCAATGGCTAGCTGCTACCAAGACAATTTCAAATGAGATTGATGCAATTGAGTCAAAAATTGAAGATGCATTTCTATCATTTCAGCTATCTTAGGACCTCTTTGTGTTCGAAAGGAAAATCATTGAGGATTTGCACAAAAGATACTTCAAGCTTCAGTAGTAGAAGGACAACATCATCTTCCCTCTTAGATAGATAAGGGACATATGCAGTGATTGCATCTCTTTGATGAATTGTGCCCTCATCAAGGCACAAAAATTTACCTTCTTTGAACCCCATTTCATTGAAGATGCTAAAAATATACTTTTGTCTCTCTAGGTTGATTCTTGTCTTCTTAGAGATGTCATTCAACAATGGACTTGCAATGAAGGTATTTAGTTTGCACACATTCAGAATATTAAAGAATCTTCTTGTTAACCTCTCTTATGGTTATTGTTGTTAGGAGGAGTTTCTCTTCTTTTTGTTTGTATAATATGTGTCCACACCCTTGTCCATTATGCCAAAGAGGGAGTAAATATATGAAATATAAAAATATAAACCTTGTACATAGGAGTGAATATGTAAAGGATGGACATATATGTTTTCTATTTTTACACTCATATACAATGTTGCCATCAATGATAAAGGGGGAGATTGTCAGCATATTATCATTTATGTTTTTGGAACTAACAACATTGGTCTGGCACATTGTGGTATAAGAGTCACATGCAAAACATTCCAACACAAGCTCCATATAGTTTGATAATATTACTAGTCTAGAAATCTCATAAGGCTTCAAGATCATGGTGTATACCTCTCCAGATGACTACATCTCATCATTTTAGTGTTGATGCGTGATTACAACTTTTTTTATGGGTCTGATACTAAGGTACTCCATTTTTTCTTGGTTAATGCAACATGACATTTTTGGTCCGGTCCTATTCGGGATCATTGGTAGTTTATATATTCTGTATTTTAAGATATGAAGGAAGTCTTTTTTTGTTTTGGATGACTTCTTTAATATAACATAATCAGTATAGTGCGGCATGTAAAGTATTTTTTGGAGCTTATCCTTTAATCTGGTTAAAGCAGATTTTATGAAGACATGTTTAGTATATAAGGTAGTTAGTGGGCAGTGTTTAGATAGATGATTTTTTTGATCATATGGTATGGTTCATAGTATATGCGATCAGATAGTGGATGTGAAACTGATTTTGTATAGTGATTGTAATATAGATTATGCACTTAATTAGAAAATCGTCCCATGCATATAATAGATGCAAAATAATAGTTCATTTTTGTACTATTGGCTACATAAGTCATCATACTTTGGACAGTGAGTCCATCTGATAGTGAGCCACCTATTTTTGTAGTACTGTAACTAGTTACATATTACTGAGAGTTAACCCTCTCCAAGGTTTTTCCTATCTTGGGTTCTCCACGTATAAATCTCTATGTTATGTAGTGTACTTTATTGTTTGCTATCTTGTTAATTCTTTAGCTAAGTAATGTTATGTGGTTGGTTGTTTAAATTTTTTATTAAGTTCAAGGGAATATTGATTTCAACGGCTCCCCTCTTAGTATTCTAGATGCTCAATAGATACAAGATCCATGTCATGGTGAACTTGCTATTTAACTCCTTCAATGTACTATAAGTGCTTCTTACACATCTTGTAATATATAAAAATATCATCAAAAAATATAATGATCGAATTCCACAATTGCTTGTATCAAATTTGACTAGCAGGTTGTGGGAGCATTTGTCAAACTAAATGAAATGATCAAAAATTCATAATGCTTACAATGCCACTTAAAAGTTTGGACACCTAAATATTTTAAACTCTAACAACACCTAATTTTACTATATCCTAAGCAATTACTTGTACTATTATTTATTCAATTAATTTCATCTTTTATGCCATTCCTATCATAACCTAAATTTAAATAAATATTTATTATTTATTTAATTATTTTACCCTTCACTTGATCCCATTAACTAACTAAATATATATTTTATTTATTTAATTAGTTCTACAATTCACCTTTATCCCTTTATCCTTGTCCATTTGATCCTATCCCTTCAACCTTTTCAAATAGATCATAATCGTATGACAAGTGTATCGTTCACATGTCTAACTAAGTCTTATCCACATCCATTGAACTTAAACACTTTTCCAAGAGTCAAACTAACTTTTCATTACGTATGTTTCCCTAAGGCTAAACCTAAACCTATATCATATCCCTCATGTGTCACTTGTCACATGAATACAACTATGAGGCTAACTCTAATCCTCAATCAATCCTAATCATTCATCATTAACCTATCTTATTACTTTGATTTTTTCTCTTGAGAATTCTATATATAGAGGCCCTTGTCCTTCATTGTTTATCTAATATTATATCTTAAGCTTATGCTATCATTTTTTCATCATATTATCATTTCTATACCAAGGTTATGTTTATGTTTCTATACAAAAATCTACATCAGCATTAATAGAAAATCAAATAGAACTAGGGTGCATTCTATTTCAAGCTTATCTAGGAGGATGGAGATTATTTGAAGTATACATTTTCTTTCATGCATTTTCTTATGTTGTCTACTACTTGGATTTTCTGCCTCTTTAAAAAGTTACCTTGTAATACCATCATCTCAAAATTAAATCTAATGGTAGTCTAATATAAGATATAATTTTGGAAATATATAGATAACTTTTGAACCTCATCTATCAATTTTTTTGTTCTAGGGTTTGTTTACTAGTTTTTTGATAGTCGTTTTATTGACTGATATGTAGTCAATGCACATATGCTATCTTTTATATTCATCATAACTATAGATGAAGAAAAGGAAATTTATCTAGACGTGATGTGCTTCATGTCTAGTAGTTTCTTTATTTCCTCCTTATACCTCTTGGGATGGTGTGAGCAGTAGTGATGATGAGCTTAGTTTCATCCTCAAATTTTATGATATTCTCAAGGCCTCTTTTGGTCTAGTCTCCCTAAAACATTTTTTCTAAAGAGATTTCCATTCATGTCTAAGATACTTATTGCATCTGCACTATATGTTTTCTTACCTTTGATGGAGTTTTTAATAATCACCAAACATAGGGCTACGCATGCTTCTTTCACATGATGAGAGACCCTCTTTGTTTCGTTAGTAGATACAACACTTCATTCTCTATTTATCATTAACCAAAGTATCACTTCTCTCCCTTCTAAAAAAAAAATTAGTTCCATGTTCTAGAAGTTTTGTGTGATCTTTGATAATGAGTGTAGCCGTTGTATATCTAGGACCATGTCTATGTCTTCCATACCAACAAAATAATAATTTATCTTTCATATTATATCCTCCATAGCTAATATTTAGTTGAGAGATCATTCTAGTGTATTTGATGGTGAATCCATCAACCACTATTACATTTAAGCATTCAAAGTCCCCTATTTTGAGGACTTTCTTTTCCATTGGTCATTATCAGTGTTCAAAGCTAAGAGTAGTACCGATACCAATGAGTATATCATTATTTTTCCTAATAGTACCCACATATGCAAAATTTATTTTACCTTGGATTACAAATGAGTAGAAATTGTGACTCATAAATTCTCACTTTCCTCTTTTATATTTTCTTCACTCTATGGTTTAGGCTATTTAGAACCCATTTCATCTTTAGATCTTACATCAATACAACACACTCATCCTTTCCAAAGACAAAATTTGTTAAGATGATTAGGTCTCCTTATAGTTAAAGCATAACTCGAACTTTCTTATCAATGCACTAATCACCTCAATGTTTGGCTTATTACAAATGAATATCAAATAACAAAAATGATCCATGATCTTTTTATTTTACAACAGATATATTATATTTAAAATATTTTACAACATCATTAATTACAACAATAAATTTATTTTACACTTTGGGCTAACACCCAATTTTTGCTGCTTTAATATATCATAATAATAAATTTATTTTACACTTATACCAATAACAAAATAAATTAGAAAAATGCAATGCAATTGAGCTAGCAATTAATGAAATAGCAATGCAACCTTTGAAAATGAGACAACTCTTCACAATCAATAGCGTTTTCATTCTATTATCTGCATAATCCAACACAAGTGCTCAAATGATTCATGTAAAGGTATTGTGTGGAAAGGGTACTAATGATAATCATGAATGAACATGTTCGCTATCTAATATCCTTCACAAATAATAACAAATCAACCCAAAGTAAACTTGTACTTCAAATTTGAACAATAATTATAAGTGGGAAAGATTTTGCTTTCAAAAGTTATAATGTTGAAAATTGAACACTAATCAAGGATTAGAGGCTAATGGTAACAAAGGTGAGAATATCAAGGATTAGAGGTTAATGGTAACAAAGGTGAGAATATCAAGGATTAGATGTTAGACATAGAAAAAGATTCATACTATAAGTCAAAGCATTAAGAGTTGAGCAATAGTCATGCTAGTAAGGACAAGTCGAAAATTCCAACCAAATACAAAGGGAGAATAGGAGTAGGATGGAAGGCATTGTAGGATGAAGAGCTTTGAAACTTCAAAAGAAAGAAAGGAAAAATGGAATTGGAAGAAAAGACATTTTCAGAAGGGGTTACATGCAACAAATAGAAATAAGAAATATACAAGAGTAGATCTATTATGTATAGAATTGAATTAACGAAAATGGAACATATCACTTTAGATATAGATATATAAAGTTCTTGTATGTTTCAAACTTGAACTTCTCTTTAAATACAAAATATTTTAAATGATTGACCATAAGTACTTAATAATTTTATCTAAATTTAATATACTTTCAAAATACAAATTTATTTAAAATAATTATTTAGAGATTTTTTAATAGATGTGTTGTGCTTCTGAATTCAACTATGTGATTTTTTTTTACATCCAGAAGCATAACACATCTATCATTATAGACTGTGAATCTAATGTCTCAGATTTTTTAATACTAATTTAAATATAAAATTAAAAGATATAATGTTCACATCCAAATATCTTTAACTTTTTTAAATTCCACGCTCCGAGACTAGACTACAATGTGCGTGTTTACGGAGTAACACTTTGACAAACAGATTGGCCCCCACTTGATCTAGCATTCCTGACTCAGTCGGACTTGAAAATATGCTCTCTCGGGCGGACTTCAAAATAGGTTCTAATCTACTTGAACCCTTCCCAACAATTAAATATGTTTAGATATGTCCGCCCCAACAATTAAATATGTTTAGATATGTCCACCCCCTCAATTAAATATGTTTAGATATGTTTAAATTATCAATTACCAATTGCCAATTGCCCATTGACTGTTCACCCCATCAATTCCCAATTCCCCCCAATTTCTCTTTCCTGGCGAGCACAGCGCAAAGATTAGAACCCACCCCATCAATTACCAATTGCCAATTGCCCATTGCCCATTCCCAATTCCCCCCAATTTCTCTTTCCTGGCGAGCATAGCGCGAATTGTAACACAGGAAGGGGAGGGCTATGGAAGCTGAGAACATCCAGGTAACAGAGCTGCACAGCCATTCTCTGTTAGTTTTTCAATATTATTCGTTTCTGACGCGTTGGGTGACACTGTTTTTGTTATGGTAGCCAGAGTGTTGATACTGCTCCGCAAGAAGAACCAGACCTCACAAGTAAGATCAAATACGTTATCCAGATGGTGGTAGGATGCTTCACCGTCATGTTGGCAGTGCGGAGAGGTGAGGACGAGGAACAAGGGGCTGTTGAGGATATTGAACTTGCTATGATTCAGGTGAGACTACATATTTTCCCGTAATCTTCAATTTTTGTTTCTGCCAAATTTGACCACGTAAACCACCTTCGATTTGTTTCCCGATTTGATCACTTAAAGATCAGCCGCCTGTAGTTATTGCTTCTTTGAAGCAGGAATGGTTGTTATTTCCCCACTCCAGTTACTTTGTGTTTGTTTCTTTAAATTTTTGTTGGAAAAAAGTTACTTTAATCGCTAAATCTGTCGATCTTTAAAAGCTCTTTTTGATGGTGTCCCGGCATTGACGGCAGACTGGGATGTCGAATGAGGAAGATCCAGATTCTAATGAGGCTGATCAATTGCCGGCAACAGACCTCAGACTAAACCAATCTGCAGTAACAAGGAACAGTAAATCTCTTATTCAGGGAACAGTGGCGTTGGTGTTCGAGGCAGGAAGCTTCGCCGTCATGTACGCTGTGCCGGGAGGTGTGAACGAGCTGGGAAGGGCGGTAATGGGTGACACCATTGGTTTCAACGTATTCCTGGTCGCTGACACGCTAACCTTTTTTGCTTCATTGGCGGTTGCCATGATTGTGGCCACTGTGTCGCATATGTCTGCAAAGATGAGCTACTTCATCTCCATCACTCTGTGGGCAGCGGCTGTGTGTTTCGTTTTGACGTTCCTTGCTGCAGCATATGTGGTGGTGTTCCCCAACCATAAGTAGATCGTGCTGTTTTATGGTGATGCGCTTACCTTAGCGTTGGAACTTCTCGTATATTATATCGCAGATTGCTTTTTAAGGAGTTTTCAGTTCAAATAACAGCAGGAAATGGGAAATCAAAAGGAACATAATTTTATTTTTTTTCAATTATATATTATAAGAGGAGTTGATGGAGATTTTATATTAAAATCGACATACTAATTAATAACATCTAAAAATGTTATTGAATGACTGAAACACGTGTATTTATATCTTTGTGATTTAAGACATGCACATCTGTAATTTGTAAGAGATGATCTATATATTATTTGATCAAAAATATTATAAATAGATGATAGCATAAATGTGTTTTTGATAGCTCATTTTTAAGTTATTATTCTTTTTATTATAAGTAAATCATTAATTATTTGTAAATAATATATTTTACAATTTGTGATATTTTCTTTACAAAATCTATTAATATTTTTAATTCAATAATTTAATTCATGTTTTAAATATTTGTTTATCAAAAGACATATGATAAATTTTGAGAAATATCCATCTAATTGAATCTCTCATCTTCATCTCTATCCTCCCTATTCTACTTCAAACTATTGATATTTTCTAAAATTCACACCATGTATCTATGTTGACCATAAACCTCCACTATAAGATAATGCCACTTTATTTCTTGGTAGCCTTTTCCATTTAACATCAAGTTTGTTAGTTTTTTTTTGGTAATTTACCTAATGAATGAATAATCCATACAATTCTCACTATTCTGTTGGAATTTCTTCTAATTCCATTTTTGAAGTTGTAAAGTGAAATCATAGGGAAGGGTATTAGGATAATAAAGAATAAAATGTGAAATAAAAATATTAATATTTTATGATATCTTTTTAATTTTATTTTCCAAGAAAAAGTCATTTGGTAGAATGTTTGTTTAAAAGTGAGAATGCTTCAAAAAGGTAGTTTGGATTACTATGCAATAAATATAAGGAAGTAGTTTTTTCCTAAGATCAAGGATAATATAGCCTATTCATATCGTGTTTTGATCTAGATAGCAATTTGCATGTAAATAATACAATCAACAAAATGTACAACAAAAAGAGACACCTACAACAAAAAGGAGTCCAAAGTCATTGATACATTAGAGATGTGGACTAGTTAGGGGAAACTAGAGAATATTGCTCTTAAACATTGTAGACATGTAAAAATGTCCTCTTAATAACCTTATTTTCTTTATAAAATAATTCAAGTAGATCTAATATTTTACTCCATTTCATAATAATATACTTTTCACATAATTTCATATCATTATTCCATTAAATCTATAATTTTATTATATCCATTTTAAATAAATTCATTTCCCAATCTCTTGCATATCACAAATTCTTTCCTTATTTATCATATTCTACCCTCATCAATTGTATCCACCTAATGCATGTGGAACAAACATTTATATCAATCTTTAATCCCATATTTATCTTGCAGTTTTGGATCCACCTTAAGGACACCTATAAATTCCTTGCTCCCTCCCATTTCTAAGCCTGACAATTTCATCCACTCTTTCATTCTAGTTTACTCTTGAATTCTAGTTTACTTTTATATTTTGATTATTCTCTCTTGAATCATCTCCATTATCCATAGCATCTTGTGCATTGTGTTTTTGAGAGAACTTATCATTAAACACAAGATCTTGGTAGATAGGAGGGCAATGGAGTCAGAAATCCATTGAATGCATTTAGATTTTCATTTTGTATGTTGTGTTCATTTCACAGGTACTCCATTGTTGTGATGTTGGAACAAATTTGAATCTCTGGTTTAGATTTCTATTTCCATCATCATACATACAATTTTCATAGTTACATTCTGATTTAGTTTTTGTTGAGCATGTTGACTCATTAAATGAAGTTAGAATATATTGTGTCTCATAGTTTGTTATATATTATTTCTAAACCATCCAAATTAATGTTAGATTTTTTTTGCTCCATCATTTTCTTCTTGAATTGAAATAACTTTATAAATGCTACTATTCAAAATATTGATTTATTTTCTTTATGGTGTTTAATCAAATGCTTTAATAGTTGTGTCCATAAATAGTTGCAAGAAATAGATATATGTTGCAAAGCTATTTTATAATCAAGAAACAAACAATCCAGTACAAATTTTATCGAAGGTTCCTTATTTCAAAGAACTATTACATAACCCTTCACTTTTTACAAAGTAATAAACTTATTAAGACATTTTTTTTATCTGTTGTTTATATATCTTAATGCATCATACAATACTATTTTAGCTAGGATCAATTTTTTTTTATTGAGTTCATTTCTTACAAGTATAATTCTAAATACTCATTGTTCAAAAGAAGGTCATGATTTATAATGGATGGTCATTAAATGTTTTGACTATTAAATTTTGTGTGTGTGTGTGTGTGTGTGTGTGTTTTATAACTTAGAATTTAAAAGATACACATGTAGATCTACATTTAAAGAAAATATAATAGATTCAAAAACTAAAACTGAAACAACAAAAAAAATTAAATTGAGTATTTTTCAAAATAATCTATAAAAATATAATAGTTACAAATTTATGCAACTACCAACAAAAATAATTTAATTTTTTTTGCATTTCTAAAATAAGAACTATGACACCTCACACCCTAGTCCAACTATATTGGCACCAAATTTGGAATCATAATGGCTGGGGTTTTGAGTAGTGTGAAAGTGTTTCGTGATGTTGGCCTTCTTAAAATTTAAAGCCAAAAAGGTGTAAGTTGTGTATAAATATAATTCCCCACCTCATTTGAGCATCTATCTCTAAGAAATCACTCTCCTATCATTCCAATTGGGCATTTCAATCAAACATATTCAAGGTAATTGTGGAGAAATTTGAAGTCAAGCATTCAAGCATTAAATTTCAACAATCATGATCAATTTATGTGGTCCTCCATGAATAAAGGTATACATTAACACCTATCAAGCAACATCAAGTTTTGTGTGAGGCTTCAAGTCAAGGAATTTCATATCAAGGTATAATTTATCAATTGAAGCACTTCCTTTTAGATTTTCAGCCTCTACCCTAGCAAGGGTAAACTTTCTTTCATCAAACATTATTGTAGTGGAGGTGGAAATACCTACCTAGGGTTTAACTTAGTAATCCCCTACACAAAATTCTCTCTCTCTCTCTCTCACTCTCTCTCTCTCTCTCTCTCTCTCTCTCTCTCTCTCTCTCTCTCTCTCTCTCTCTCTCTTATGAGTAGATTATAGATCTATATACAACTAAAAATGGTCTAAAGATAATTAATTAAATAAAAAATTATTTAATTAATCTCCCTTACTAATTTAATTGAATTCATTAGGCCTAATTTGATTAAATTCTCCCTTTCATCTACCTATTAATAAATCTAAGGATTTATTTAATAGGTTCATTTCCATAGTCCCCTTTGATTAATTAATTAAAATTAATTAATCCTCCCCCCACTTCAATAAATTATTCTAATCCCCTAATTAATGAAAACAAATCAATTGATGAGTTGTTGATAATTAATTAGTCTTTTCCCATTATTTGAATTTTTAAATTCAAATTATCCACATGCCTCCTAACTTCTAACCACCTAACCTAACCATCCCTCTAGCCTAACCCATTCCACCTAACCTTGGGTTTAACTAACCCTATCCCATCTTTCACATTCTAACCTCCTTATCGTAACCTCCTATGGTGTGGATATTTTCTTCTTGAGACACATGGCACTTTGGCCACATGTCTTGTCCCTTGGACACTTGCCCTTTTATGAGCAAAGCTCCTTGACACTTGTCACCACAGAGATGACAAGTGTCCTTTCCTCCAACCTCTTCTCCAACCTCCTCCAATTTCACCCTTGATATCTTCAGAATCAATATTGACCGTTGATTCCTGTCACCTCACCCCTGGCCTTGGAAATCCTATAAATATCCCCCATTTTGGAGCAATAAGGATCCCATCTCATTTCATCTTATGTATTGTTACTATAGGCATATCATTTGAGCATTGTTGTTTTAAGCAATGGCATCTTAGATCTAGTTTAATTTGACCATTCTCTAGCATAATTGTTGAATCATGTAGCTTAATCAATCTCTTTTCTAGCTTAATTGCATCATCATCACAGCTTAATCATGCATATCATTAGCTTAATTAGTCTCTTGGATCAATCTAGCATAATCAATCTCATCTTTGCATATCATTATCATTTCAAATCCTCCATCTAGGTGTAGTCAAGTCATTGGGATTACTTATGCAAATCTAAGAGAAAATCCATACTTGCATCTCTTAAGAGGTGATAGGTCACTTTGTCATGGTTCATCTTTGTTTGCTTATTATTTTCTAACCATGGTTGTAATGATCTATTGAGTGTTTTGTGTTGTAGCTGCAGGTATCACACTTCACAGAGCATGACATTTTGGCACCCACCGTGGGGCCAAAAATCTCATTTTTGGCCTCTCAAACATCATCAAATCTTCATTTCTGGTCGGGTCTGAATCTGAATCTCACATGAGTTCCTTTTTAGCCTCGTACAAGCTCCTTTGTGCACCTAGACAATAATTCTTTCTTACTTGTACGATCTTTTAAGGATACTTAATTGTCATATGAGCTCCATTTTGAATTCATACTGTCACGAAAAGACACTCGTACGATCTGGTAAATAGTGTCGTACAAAATTTTTCTTCCATGTTTTCAAAGCAGTTTGCATTTTAGGGTTTTCATGGTTCAATTTGATTATTATTTTGATGCTAACCCTGGTGTGTTTGTGAGTTTTTCAACAACCTAACTAGTTTTTGTAGGATGATTGTCGAAGATTACGCTTGTCAAAGCTTCATTTCACCAAAAGGCATCATGACTACTAATGCATCTATTTTGCAGGTTGCCCAGGAGGGCTCAACCAAACTTTATGTCTTCTTTAAATTTTCTAGGCACACTTATTTTGCTAATGGAAATGAACAATCATGTATTATGTGTTTTGATGATAGGCGAGTATGCTCTCACCTTTCTTAGGTGATCAAAAAGCTAGACTCATCTTTTTCTTTCATTAGTGCATATCTTTAGCGGGCCTACCCTCCCGAGGAGCTAATAACTCTAATCCATTAAGGCCGGTGAGAGGGGAACGACCCAAGTGGGAACTAAGTCGGAATGACTAACGCTAAGTACTCCAATCCACTATAAAATAAATGCGATTTGATGAAAATCAAGTCAACAATAGCACACAGGAATAGCTCTCCTCCGTACCTTCGAGTATATCAAACGTTAGTTTTCAAGGCTAGGAGACCTCTTAATTGAGTTTATACCACGATGTGCCGAACGGATTCCTTACCAGTTCTGGCTAAATTAGAAGCTACCCGATTCACCTCTGAAAGGGTGATAATCTTTGTGCAAGAGAGATTGTAACTCTCCCAAGACACTTGCCATATCATGCCCCCATTAGCGTTTGGAGTCGAATAATATGGTGTTGAGAATCCATTGCATGAGACTCAACGACCATATTCTAATTAGCTATTGGGTGTGTACCTAAGTTTGCAAGAAAGGTTTTCTCTCTTGGCCAACTTCCTTAGGTAGTGTAATGTGCTTGAAGATAACTTATCATATCACATGTTTGCTGTGTCTTCATACCTAAAACAGAAAATCAGATATCTAAAACTGAAAAACATAAGCAAAACATCAAACTTCAATAATCAAAAATTTGTCCAAACAACATTTTTTTACCTCTGTTTTGTCTTGAGTCGTATGAGCTTGTGTTTTTGTCATATGAGCCTTCTTGTTTGTCATATGGTTTAAAAAGTTTTATCATACAAGCCTTCTTGTTTATCCTATGGTTTAAAAAGTTTTGTCATACAAGGCCTCTGGTTTATTGTTTTGCTTAGTGGGAATTGTCGTACAAGCTTGTGCTCTGTCATATGAGATTCCCGATTTGTCATATGTGCCTGTATGTATTGCCATCTAAAGCTACTTAAACTGTCGTACAAATTTCTGTCTCTGTTGATCCAGAGCTGTCTTCTTGCACATTTTTTTCAGGTCTGTCAAATTTGCTCGGTCAATTTTCAATGATCATAAACACCTATTATCTGTCATTTTATGCTTGGATTGTCTTATTGGTTTACTTGGTCAAGTTATCATCTGTCAAATTGGATTCTAAAGCTAAACACCTCAAGATTTTCAAGTACTCACCCTCAACAAGTTCAAGATCTAAACATCTCAAAGTGCATCATCACCCTCTTTGATAAATTGATCACTCAAAACATAGTTTCTCATCAGGATCTATCATCCTTTATCACAAAACTACAATGTTTGGTCAGAACAACCTTGTCCCACATTGTAGGATATATTATTCCTATTGGACTTGGTTTTTATCAAAATCATCATCATTGCACTCCAAAACTGAAGATCAAAAAAATTACAAACTTTTAAACACTTGAACCATCTTTTTGTGTCATATCACTCTATCACATTTACGTTGACAGTTGATAACTTATCAAAACAACTTTTGGACAATCAAACCCCTAAAATGGAAATAGAAACATATGAAATAGTTGAAAATCATAGAAACATGGAATACCAAAGCAAAATACAAGTAACAAGACAATATATCAAAGAAATCAAATAAGTCCAAAATCAAAATCCAACTATGTCAAAATCTCACAAGGATTCAAATACATCTCCGAACAAAGGTGGCTCTTTTATGTAACTCTTAAAGAGATCCCTAAAGGATTTTGCTAAAGAAGATCAAGATCGCGCACCTATGTCGAACAATGGCTCATCCCCCCATAAGAAAATTGATTCTCGAAAGGTATCTATCCCTACACCTCTTGGAAACTTGCAGGAATCTTCCATAGCATCCTCACCAAACAATACACCCAAGGATGAAGTTCCCCAAGTGATATCCATGATTGTTATCAAACCTATTTTAGAGGATCCTATTCAAAGCTCATCTCCTTCATATGCAAGCATTGATTCCTTGCAGCATCCCCATAACACTCCCTTGCAAATTGAAGTCCTCATTCATAGAATGCTCATTAAACATGTCCTAATAGATGGGGTAGTTGGCTTAAACATTTTCTCTTTGAGTCTTGTCCGTGCTCTAGGTTATTCAGAAGATGCAGTTGATCACTGCAAAAAGATCACCATCAAAACATATGATGAAGAAGAACATTCCTCTAAAGGAATTGTGGTACTACCCATCAGAGTGGGACCTTTGCAGAAAGAGATAGCATGCCAAGTGCTAGACTTGGACTTACCATACAACATACTCTTGGGAAGACCCTGGATATAGGACATACAAGCTATTACATCAACATGTCATCAGTGCCTAAAATTTCCATACAATGGGCAGGAAATCACGATCTCAGCAGATTCAAATCCATTGCAATACTGTAGTAATCTAAAACCAGCTCAAGAGGTCATTGTTCCACATAACAAAGAGCCAGCATCTTGAAGCATACAATCCAAAGAACAATCATTTGCATCAATTTTGTCAAACATGGAAAAACAAATGCAGCTAAAAGATCGAGAGAAAGGAGAATATTTTCTTTGATGGAAAAACAAACAAGAGTAGCTTCAAATTGAAAGGGAAGAAGAAGATGTAGGAGTCGATATAGTTCATGTGTATGCACAAATGTTAGGAACTAGCCTACTTGAATCAGGATCACATTCGCTTGACTTGGACTTAATTGAGGACAATCAGGAGCTACTTATGCGAGGTCATTCTGATGAGAGTATCGTTCTAGATAGGGAAATACATTATGAAAGCCTTGACATCTCTATAACAACCCCTAATATCTTTGAAACTATCCAACATGAGGATCCTTTATCCTTAATCCCTCCCGAACTTATGGACTGGGAAAATGAAGGACATACTTCCATTAATACCTTTCCTAATGACCATGCCATATCCTTATATCTTAATGAAATCAAATCCACAACAACTTTCACCAGGGATTCTACTAACGTATCTTCCAATTAAGTAGGTGACAAATCTCCTAGTTGCAAAAGTAAAAATCAAGAAAACAATATTAGGTCTAATGTTGAAAACCATTTCTTGGCAACATTAAACTGAGAAAAAGTAAAAACAAAGGACACATCTAATAGTGAAAACCTCCTCAAAGCACCAAAGGATGGGAGATTTGACACCTTACCTGAATACTATCAAGAAAGGTCATCCAGTTTGATAGAATTAACAGAGGCAATAATCATTGGCACAACTTATCTATATCCAACAACTTCTCTATCAGAACTAGCAAGGCAAAAATATATGTAACCCTTCAAAAGGTGGAAAATCATTTTTACTTGGTCATATGCAGACATTCTAGGGTTCAATCCATATCTTACAATACATCACCCAAATATCAGTCCAGGAATAAGCATCAATAATGAAACACAACATGGATTAGGAGCAGGTATTCTATTCATCACACCATAAGGTCATACAATTCCAAAAGAATACAAATTAAGCTTTCCATGCACCAACAATACAACAAAATATGAGGCTTAGGTTATAGACATCAAAATGGCTATAGAATGAAACATCACACAACTTCATGTCTTTGGAGACTCTCAGCTCATCATCAATCAAATCAATGACAATTATCAAACAAAGGATGAAAAGTTGATGCCTTATAAAAAGGTGGTTGATGATATTAAGAAATACTTTGTGGAAATAAATTTTTAGCAGATTCCAAGGAATGAAAACAAAGTAGCAGATGCCATGGCTACACTTGCTTCTCTCCTTCAAAAACAGGAAAATCAACATCGTTATGAATTCCTGGTAGAAGAGTTGTTTTACCTCGCTCATAATTGTCCTGATTCCCAAACTATTTGTCACCTTGTTGGGCATGATTCTTCCCGTTATGGCCAAACTTACACATACCTAAAAGATAATATCCTCCCTCCTGACTTAATGAAGAACCAAAAGAGAAAATTTATTCATCAATCCTTCCATTTTACTCTTGTCGTGGATACCTTGTTTAAACGAGGTCTAGACAGTACTCTTTTAAGATGTCTTGAACAAGAAGAACCTGAGAAGGCCTTACATGAAGTCCATAACAAAATTTGTGACACTCATTCAAGTGGTCTTACCCTTTCAAAAAAAATCATATGCTTGGGCTATTATTGGACAACTATGGAACGAGATTCTTTTCAGATAGATAGAACATGCAAACAATGTCAGATCCATGGGAATTTGATTCATGCACTAGCATAAGAACTTCATGCTTTGGCAACATCTTGGCCTTTCTGCCAATGGGGTCTTGATCTAGTAGGAAAGATAAATCTTTCTTCATCTAATGGTCACAAATTCATCCTTGTAGCTATAAAATATTTCACAAAATGGATTGAGGTAGTACCTCTCACAAATATCATAGGAAAACAAATTATTGCATTTACCTTGAACTACATCATCTGTCACCGTGGAATACCCATGACCATTATCACTGATAATGGGTGACTGCTCAAGAATCAGGATGTACAAGAGCTATGTGAGAAATTCAAGATCTTGTTGGAAATGTGCCTCTAATTCACTTGACAGTTTTGGGTTGATCGAGCTAGCCTACATCAATGAAGCAGTAGAGTGATACCTCTCGATTGTTGATAATTCTCTAATCGGTGTGACTTAGACCAATATCTTCATCTCTATCAGTTATCAAAGTAGCTATTTCCTTGTTCTGTCTATGGCTGATGGTTTTGGTCTCAAGCGGATGGATTCTCCTTAGGAGCCATCGAGAGATTGAAAGTTCATGTTTTTCTTTGTGTCGAAACTTGATGAGGTCGCCTTCGACGATTGGGTCGCATATCGGCAATCGGGTTGACATTCTGAATGTCATGTTGATGTCCCAATGAGGTGTACGCTCTTGGTATCAGAGTTTGGGATAGCTTTTCTATATTGGTCCCGATGGGCCGATGTGTTTATCTCTTAGTCATCAGTGATCGGGGTATTCAGTCTACATGTCTAGCTGATGACCTGATGAAGTCGCCTTCGATGATCGGGTATCATTGGGCGATCAAATTTATCAGTTAAGATTTATACTGATGGTCGATGGAGCGGTGATCAACTGCAGGTGTGCGATCTGACCGAGATCCAAAAAGGTTGACTCTCGGACACTAAGAATGCAACTATCGGTGTATTTGAATATGAACCGATCCAACTCCTTGCTGCATGTGGCATATTTGATTTTCCATGAATGCAGACGGATGTAGGCAGACAGTTAGACTTCAAGCCATTGGTGTAGTTGCTCAGATGAACCACCAACCAATTTGGTATTTGAAGCCAAATGTGAACCGAATGTTTGGTTATGTGAGGTTACAAGTTATGATAGCTATTGAGCATTTTGTAACTAATGTGTGATTTGAGTATTGTATGATAAACTAGAACGATTGTATGAGAGAGTGAAGAAAGTTTGCAGACTAGACTTTATTGTATTGTTTTTGACATACTGAAAATAAAGTTGATTATCTATTGGTGGTGGGTTTTTCTCTCGAAAGGGTTTTCCCATGTTAAATCTTTGTGTTATCTCTCTGTGATGTTTATTTATGTATGCTCTTGCTTGTGTCATATTCTATAAATGTTGAAATTTTATATACACTAGTTTGTTCTCCTCTACAAATTGACATTAGGGAAGTGAATTTCCGCACTTTCTTTCCTTACAAGTGGTACCAGAGCTTGGCCCATTTTGTTATCCTTGTTGGGTAGGGTTGGTTTTTTGTGTCAGTTCTATTTCAGTGGGAGTCTTGTAGAGTGTCTACATGTTTTACAAGTTGAGATGGCAAGCACTTTAGGGTGCATAGACATGGAGGAGTTTAATGGTTCCAATTTCGAACTATGGAAACTCAAGATGGAAGACTTGCTAGCTGATAGAGATCTCTAGGGTGTTGTGACTGCAACTTCTAAGCCTTCAGGCATGAAGCAAGAAGATTGGGATTTAGCAGAGTAGAAGGAAAGGGGTCTAATCAAGATATGTCTGGCTAATTCTGTTCTGTTAAACGTCCATGAGGAGAAGACTGCACATCTACTTTGGACTAAGTTTGGGGATATTTATCAAGGCAAATCCTTGGTGAATAAACTTTTCTTGAGGAAGAAATTGTACTCTTTGAAGATGGATGTAGGAACACCATTGGCAGACCACTTGAATGCATTCAACATGGTTAAGTGCACAGTTAACTTCTGTTGGTGTGTCCATTCAAGAAGAAGAACATTGCAAGCTGTTATTATGTTCATTGCCTGACTCTTGGGAGAACTTAGTGATGGCTATTGGTAGTACTACAACCCAGTTCAAGATGGATACTGTGGTTAATACTCTTTTGTCAGAAGAAATGAGAAAATAGTCTTCTGAGATGATAAAAGATGCACTCTTTGTTCGACATAGACCGAAGGACAAAGACAAGAAGAAAGGGAAGAAGTCCAAGTCTCAAGAGAGATTTAAATCTCTAGTCAAGAATTTAAAGGTGAAGTGCTCGAATTGTGGGAAGAAAGGGCATATCCCAAAGGATTGCAAGGAGGAGAAGAAGAAGAAGAAGTATTCTGACACTAAATCTTCTCAAAGTGACACAAATGTATTTGTAGTAGCCCTGGCAGTGCCTACTTCAGATGACACTTGGTTAGTAGATTATGTCACATCTTTTCATATGACCTCTCACAAGGAGTGGTTCTCGAATTATCAACCGTATGCTGGTGGAAAGGTATACCTAGCTAGTGATTCTACGTTGGAGATTGTAGGGAGAGGCAGAATCAAAATTCAGTTCCTAGATGGTAGAGTGAAGGGGATAAATGGAGTTCTTCATATACTAGGTCTGGCAAGAAATCTTCTCTCTATAAGTAAACTTAATGATGCTGGAGTACAAGTTACATTTGTGTCTGGTGGTTGCAAGATGACTAGGGGTTCCATTGTATTGGGAAAGGGTGACCGCAGTACACTGTATAAGTTAAATGTTGAACCTATATGTTGTATTGTAACTTCTAAAAAGTCTGTTAAGACAACTGTAAGGATGCATAGTGCTAATTCATTGGAAGCTAAACTTCCTACTGAAAAAACAATGCTCTGGCATAATAGGTTAGGCCACATAGGTGAAAAAGGTTTAAAAGCCTTAAAGAATAAGAATCTGGTTGAATGTCTAGATGATTGTAGTTTTGAGTTCGATTTCTGTGAACACTGCATTTATGGAAAACATAATCGTGTTCAATTTTATTCTAGTTCTCATAAATATTCTGACATTTTGGATTATGTCCACTCTGATGTGTTTGGTCCAGTGGATGTACCTTCTCTGTCTAAGTCTAAGTACTTTGTATCTTTTGTAGATGATTATTCAAGAAGGGCATTTGTGTATTTTCTTAAAAGTAAATCAGAAGTGTTCAGTTGGTTTAAGGAAGTTAAGAACCTTTTTGAAAATTAGACTTGGAGAAGGATTAAATGTTTAAGAGCAAACAATGGTGGTGAATACTATAGTGTAGATTTCGACAAGTACTGTGTTGATCATGGAATTAAGAGACATAAGACTGTACCTTACACTCCACAAAAAAATGGAGTTGCAGAAAGGTTGAATCGGTCTCTAATGGAGAAAGCAAGGAGCATTTTGAGTGGAGTTGGGCTAGAACAAACATTCTGGGCTAAAGTAGTTGCTACAACATGTTACCTATTGAATCATTCTCCTACTTCAGCATTGGTTGGCAAAACACCTATGGAAGCATGGTCTAGTAAGAAACCTTCTTTAAGGCATCTTCATGTTTTTGGTGGAGAGGCATATGCTCATGTACCTGATGTGAATAGATCTAAGTTGGATAACAAAGTGGTGAAATGTATCTTCATTGGCTATGGAGTTGGTGTGAAAGGATACAAACTTTGGAATCCAGTGACTTGTAAGGTTGTACACAATAGAAGTGTGATTTTTCATGAGCTAAAGCCTATGTCATTAGATCATAAAATAGATAAGAAAGGAGAAGTTGAGGTTGAAATTCTTCCAACCAAAGAAGAATCTCCAGAGATACCTAAAGATGAGGAGAGTTCAAGCACTTCAAGTAGTTCTGAAGATGAACATGATGATGAGCCTCCTATGGAACCTCAAGTAGTCTCAACATCAGAGTTGAGAAGATATACTCGAGAGAGACGACAACCTAATAGCTATACACCTAATAAGTACAATCACTCTATGTTGAATGTTAATTGTGCTTATGCTTTACTTGTAGATACTGATGAGCCTAGGAATATCAAAGAAGCAATTGAAATGCCTGATTCAGATTCCTGGTTGGAAGCCATGAATGATGAAATGTCATCATTGGATAAAAATGGAATTTTGGATTTGGTGCCATTGCCTAAAGGAAGAAAGCCTATAGGCTATAAATGGGTGTTCAAAAAGAAGTATGGTCCAGATGGCAGCATTGATAAGTACAAAGCAAGATTGGTTGCAAAGGGGTATTCGCAAAAGGAAGGTATTGACTATGGGGAAATCTTCTCTCTTATAGCTAACCTGACATCTATCAGAGTTCTCTTATCACTTGCAGCAACATATGATTGGGAGATTGAGCAGATGGATGTGAAGACAACATTTCATTATGGTGACCTTGAAGAAGAAATTTATATGTCCCAGCCTGAGCACTTTGTGGAAAAAGGTAAAGAACATCTGGTATGAAAACTCAAGAAGTCTCTGTATGGTTTGAAACAGTCTCCCAAAATGTGGTATCAAAAGTATGATACATTTTTTTTGTCCTTGGGATTTGTGAGATCTAAAGTTGATCATTGTGTTTACTATAAAACTGCTGGTGATAGGATTCTTATCATAGCTTTGTATGTAGATGATATGTTGTTCATAGGAAATACAAAAGGTATGATCTCAGATTTAAAATATTAGCTTTATATGAAATTTGAAATGAAGGATTTAGGACCAGCAAATTACATTATGGGAATGGAGATCAAAAGGGATAGATCTAAGAGGAAACTTTGGCTCAGCCAGAGAAAATATATAACCAATGTTCTTGATAGGTTTCATATGTCTGACTGTAAACCACAGGTAGTTCCTATCTTGTAGGGAACTAAGTTGTCTGTGTTGGACAGTCTAAAATCTCCAAAAGAGATTGAAGACATGAAAAGTGTACCTTATAAAAGTGCTATAGGTAGCTTGATATATGTTATGGTCTGTACAAGACCAGATATTGCCCAACTAGTGGGAGTACTTAGCAGGTTTATGTCAAATCTAGGAAAATTACACTGGGATGCTGTAAAGAGAGTGTTCAGATACTTGAAGGGTACTTCAGACTTTGCGTTGTGTTATCATGGTAATCTGAAGGACTCAAAGAGAACTCTCAGCATTTGTGGTTATACGGATTCTGATTTGCTAGGGGATATTGATAGTAGGAGATCCACTAGTGGATATGTTTTTGTCCTGAATGATGGAGGAATTAGGTGGATGAGCAAGCGACAAGCTGTAGTCGCTTTGTCTACTACAAAGGCAAAATACATGATAGCCACACATTCTTGTAAAGAAGCAGTCTGGCTTAGGTGTTTGAGTTCAGATATTGGTTTTGATGCAGGGCAGGTTGAAATCTGGAGTGACAATCAGAGTGCCATATGTTTGGCAAAGAATCCTACTTTCCCTGCCAGATCGAAGCATGTTGATGTTTAGTATCATTTTGTTCATGACATGTTGGAAGATGGAAAAGTCAGTCTCAACAAGGTAGACAATCTAGAAAATGTTGTAGATGCCTTAACGAAACCGGTGACCACACACAAGTTCAGGTGGTGTTCAAATTCTATGGGTCTTGATACCCATGTTTATCAGTAACATCTGAAGTGGTAATTGGTCCAGTGAATTCCTTGTCAAGTGGGAGTTTGTTGGAAATGTGCCTCTAATTCACTTGACAGTTTCGGGTTGATCGGACTAGCCTACACCGATGAAGCAGCAAAGTGATACCTCTCGGTTGTTGATCATTCTCTGATCAGTGTGACTTAGACTGATGTCTTCATTTCTATCGGGTACCAGAGTAGCTATTTCTGTGTTATGTCGATGACCGATGGTTTTGGTCTCAAGCGGATGGATTCTCCTTAGGAGCCATCGAGAGATCGGAAGTTCAGGTTTTTCTTTATGCCGAAACCTGATGAGGTCACCTTCAACGATCGAGTCGCATATCGGCAATCGGGTTGACATTCTGAATGTGATGTTGATGTCCCGATGAGGTGTGTGCTCTTGGTATCAGAGATCGGGATAGCTTTTCTATATTGGTCCCAATGGGCTGATGCATTTGTCTCTTAGTCATCAGTGATCGGATTAGTAGTCTACATGTCTACCCGATGACTCGATGAAGTCACCTTCGGTGATCGGGTAACATCAGATGATTGGCTTTATCAATTAATAGTTATAGCAATGGCCGATGGAGTGGGGATCAACTACGGGTGTTCGATCTGACCGAGATCCAAAAATGTTAACTCTTGGACACTAAGAATGCGACTGCCGGTGTATTTGAATACGAACCGACCCGACTCCTTGCTGCATGTGGGATATTTGATTTTCCATGAATGCAGACTGACGTAGGCAGATGATTAGACTTCAAGCCATTGGTGCAGTTGCTCAGATGAACCATCGACCAGTTTGGTATTTGAAGCCAAATGTGAACCGAATGTCTGATTATGTGATATTACAAGTTACAATAGCTATTGAGCATTCTATAACTGATGTGTGATCTAAGTGTTGTATGTTAATATGGAATGATTGTATGACAGGGAGAAGAAAGTTTGTAGGCTGGACTTTATTGTATTGTTTTTGACATACTGAAAATAAAGTTGATTATCTGTTGGTGATGGGTTTTTCTCCCGAAAGGGTTTTCCCATGTTAACTCTGTGCGTTATCTCTCTCTGATGCTTATTTGTGTATTCTCTTGCTTGTGCCATATTCTGTAAATGTTGAAATTTTGTATACACTAGTCTATTCTCCCCTACAAATTCACATTAGGGAAGCAAATTTCCACACTTGCTTTCCTTACAGATCCAACACAAATTTTCCACGCCCTACTATCCACAAGGGAATGGGCAAGCAAAAGCATCAAACAAAACTATTCTAAAAATCCTCAAAAATATAGTAAATGATGTTGGCAAAGATTGGTACATTCAATTCAACCCTGCTCTATGGGCCTATTGTACTAGTACCTGCACACCAACAAGTGCCACACCTTTCTCTCTTGTTTATGGATCAGAAGCAATACTGCCAATAGAAGCAGAGATACCTTCTCTACAATTATCATTAAAAGGTCTTATCCCAGATGAAGAACAACGAGTATCTAGATTGTAGGAGTTAGAATTGATCCATGAATGAAGACAAAATGCCTTTGATCATTTAAAGGTATATCAACAAAGAATGTTCCGAAGTTATAATCACAGGGTCAAACCACAAGTCTTTCAAGTTGGGGAACTAGTACTAAAGGAAAATCCACGAAACTAGTCAGATCGAGAAAAGAAAGGAAAGTTTGAACCAAACTGGTTAGGTCTGTTTGTGATCACATCAGTATTTGGGTCAGGAGCATATCAACTATCAACACAGGATGAAGATCAGCTTGACGAACCCATCAATAGCATGCATCTGAAGAAATTTTATGTCTGAAAAAGAAGAAAAATCAAAAACAGTGAAAAAGCAAAAAATCCAAAAACAATGAAAAAGCAGAAAAATCAAAAATAGTGAAAAAGAAGAAAAATAAAAAACAATGAAAAAGCAGAAAAATCCAAAAAAACAAAAAAAGTGAAAAAGCAAAAAATAAAAAAAAATCAAATATGAAAAAGTGCAATAAAAACAGATGGTGAAAACCTGGCAAATAGGCGCTATATGTCCGCTAGCTCTTCCATCTATTAGGTCATGCGTCCTTCAACTTGCATTCATTCAACATTGTTCATATCCATAATAAAGCCTTTGTACATACGCAGGCATCCCGGGTGGCTTCTCATCATGGTTTGGATCATTGGTTGTATCATAATGTATTTGTTTCTAGGCTTGGGGAAAAATCCTACACCTAGATAGGGGCAAAATTTTTGGTCATTTTGAGCTTAATCAAACAGGAAGAACAATAGTTAGGCAACCCTTATCAAGCGAAAACTAAGACACATCCAACATTGAACACGAGATCAAATTATCAACCATCAAACTATCACAAAGTCGGTCTAAGAACATTCACACACTTTTCAATGAATGGTATCTTTTGGATAATGATTTTAACATGCTTGTTCAACTTTTCTATCTTGATTTTTGCTATAATAATTTTTGAGTAACTCCAGGATGTCTCTGACTAGAGGAACAAGGAAGAAACATGATATTTTTTCTTGTCTGTTGTATGTAAATTAATCATTAATATGTGCAAATTTGTCTTGGGACATGATCATCAGAGTATCATCGAAGACATTTTCAATTTGCATATTAAAATGGTTAATACTATCTATTTTACGCAAGCAACACTCAGGTCATCTCGGTTCAATTATACCTCGATGCTTGTGCTAACTTGCAATATCAAAATTCAAGAAAGTCATGCTCAGGTCATCATGGTTTAATTATACCATTGATGTTTGCACTCACTTTCCACATTTAAAAAATCTCAATGATGACAAAACGCAATAACCTAGTGACTGGTCTAGTCATACATTTGCATTTCATTTGAATTGGCATTTACATTTAGCTTGCATTTCATTCTTGCATGGGATCCTGCATACTCATTCTATCAAAGGCTAAATCTATCGCAAGAATCATCATCAGCTTATCTAAATATTTTTGCAACTTGATATCAACAAACTGTCAATTCTTCATCCAGTCAATCTTATCAACTCTATCAATCGATCACATCTCATCTATTCTATCATGTCTTATACAAGATGTATCTCTCCTAGAACCAGACATTCTGATCATCTCTTATACAGGATATATCATTCTTGAAACCAGATGCTTTGATCATCTTTGTCTTATACAAGAGGTATCATTCCTGAAACCAAACTAAATCTCGATCTTATCAATCTAATCAATCAATCTTTCTCAATAATCAAAAACCACATCACTATGATTGTAGAAATCACATTCTCATCAACCATAGTTGCAGACATTGAATCATTTCTAATCGAGATATCAATTTCGCAAAGATCCAAAAACTCCAAAGATCAATTATCTCAATTGATCTCCCGAGGGGGCATCATCATACCGCAATTTATCAATCAATGTCTGGGGCATCCTATCGAACCAATATCATCATCAAAATGAGATTATTCTTTGAATCAATGTGTCATCACACCTCGCTTCAAAGAGGGGCAAAATGTATACACCTAAAAATGGTCTGAAGATAATTAATTAAATAAACAATTATTTAATTAATCCCCCTTCTTAATTTAATTGAATTCATTAGGCAATTTGATTAAATTCTCCCTTTCATCTACTTATTAATAAATCTAAGTATTTATTTAATAGGCTCAATTCCATAGACCCCTTTGATTAATTAGTTCAAATTAATTAATCCTCTCCCTACTTCAATAAATTCTTTTAATCCCCTAATTAATTAAAACAAATCAATTTATGAGTTGTTGAGAATTAATTAGTCTTTTCCCATTATTTGAATTTTTAAATTTAAATTATCCACATGCCTCCTAACTTCTAACCACCTAACCTAACCATCCCTCTAGCCTAACCCATTCCACCTAACCTTGGATTTAACCCTATCCTATCTTGCACATTCTAACCTTCTTATCCTAACCTCCTATGGTGTGGATATTTTCTTCTTGAGACACATGGAGCTTTGGCCACATGTCTCCTCTCTTGGACACTTTCCCTTTTATGAGCAAAGCTCCTTGACACTTGTCACCACAGAGATAACAAGTTTCTCTTCCTCCAACCTCTTCTCCAACCTCCTCCAATTTCACCCTTGATATCTTCAAACTCAATATTGACCATTGATTCCTGCCACCTCACCACTGGCCTTGGAAATCCTATAAATATCCCCCATTTTGGAGCAATAAGGATCCCATCTCATTTCATCTTATGCGTTGTTACTATAGGTATATCATTTGAGCATTGTTGTTTTAAGCAATTTCATCTTAGATCTAGTTTAATTTGATCATTTTCTAGCATAATTGTTGAATCATGTAGCTTAATCAATCTCTTTTCTATTTTAATTGCATCATCATCATAGCTTAATCATGCATATCATTAGCTTAATTAGTCTCTTGGATCAATCTAGTATAATCAATCTCATTTTTGCATATCATTATCATTTCAAATCCTCTGTCTAGGTGTAGTCAAGTCACTGTGATTGCCTATCCAGATCTAAGAGAAAATTCATACTCGCATCTCTTAGGAGGCGATAGGTCACTTTGTCATGGCTCATCTTTGTTTGCTTATTATTTGCTGACCATGCTTGCAATCATCTATTAAGTGTTTTGTATTGCAGCTATAGGTATCACACTTCACAGAGCATGACAAGATCCACTAACAAAAAAGTGGTGGAATTTCATAGAGGAAATTAAAACATACAATTCAATGCTTCAAATAAATGAAAAACATAGGTCTATGATTAGTTACACACATGACCGACACTTTTTGGTTGAATTTTGGAGGGAATAATCTATAAAGCATCTTAATCTTAGATTTGAAGTTTTAGCTAACAAAATAACCTCCGGGTGTAGATTGTCTAGCACACTCAACCAATATTTTTGGGCTTATAATTTAGTGATAGTTTTTTCTTTGTGTCTTACTTTTAGAACCATATCTCTATGTTGGTTTTTTATTCTATATCTATATAGTTATGTTGAATCTTATTAGTTTTTTATTATTTTTCCTAGTTCTTGCATTTTAAATTTAAATCATATCTAATCACATTCAAAAGTAATACTTTATCATAGTGATTAGCTCTCCTGGGTAACTAAATTTGAGCCTAATTGATTGTTCCCTAATGAAAGACTTAGAAACGGTGAGTGAATAAGTCCTTAATTTGCATTCCTAGGCAAAAAACACCATTTTCACCAATTTAGGAAGGTAATAACCTTGATAACTTTATCTTTAGTTGTGAATCTCAAACATACATGTGTCTAGCTTTTAAATTGAAGCATGGGTTATGTGTATCAGCTTCCCTAAATCTTTCTACAAATCTCTCTGAAAGGTTTGTGACCTAGGTTCAAATTGATAACAATTTAGGAAATTATGTTCATATATCTAGTAAGTGACATATCATTTTATATCTCCTCTATAAGTTCTTCCTAGTTTGTACATGACAAGCACTAATTTCATCAAATAACAAGTGTTGGCCTTTGGGCTCTAGAATATCTACTCTCTTATTAAAAAAGGTAGGTCTTATAGATGAAAAAAGAATAGTCCTTTACATATTTCTTTGAGTGACATCAAGATTAGTACCTCCAAAATTAATTTATTTATTCACCAACTATCTAGGCATATTCATATTACTATCTATCTTTTGAAGAAACTATTCTATCACATCAATCATTAGATAAAACTTTCAATAACTTGATGATTAGAGATTTTATCCACATTTTCTTCCCTCTCTCTTTATACCATGCTATTATTCTTTGCAACATATTCTATAGGTGAATATTTTGTCTTTGAATTCTCTACAGATTATTTTTATTTCCTTATTTCCCTTTCATGATATCTAGTTTCTCTACTAGTCTGCTACTTAAAACTCACACATGCAAACTTCAACCCTTAAAACACAAGTTGTGAAGAGGATAAACTCTTATACCATTGTAATATCCTATTTAAAATACTGATGTAAGACTTGATCCTTAACTATTTGTAAAAGCTTATTGTTTAGAACAATATATCGCATTCTTATATTCCAATCAGATCTTAAACAAGTAAGATCCAATTTTCTATTTTATATCAATACTATCATTACTTTTCGAATAGTGGATGACATATATAATTATCAAAATGCTTACAAATGAAAATCAAATAATATATATGATTCACGATCTCTTTCTTATTAAAATGGTTGTATTCTATTAAAAAAATAATTGCAACATTGTTAATTACAAAAAAAATAAATTATTCTCATACTAATGTTTAAAAAAAAGAAAATTAATGCAATGCAACCTCTAAAATGAGATAATTGTTCACAACCAATAGGGTTTTCATCCTATTATCTCTAGAATGATCCAACATAAGTGCTCAAATGATTCATGTAAAGGGTAGATGATCATCATGAATAGACATGTTTGTTCTTTAATATGCTTCACAAATAATAACAAATCAACCTGAAGTAAACTCATAGTTTCGAATTTGAAAAATGATTTTAGGTGGGTAAGCTTTTACTTTTGAAAATTATGGTGTTGAAAATAGGCTAGTAATCATGTTGCACAAATGTTATGAAGTTGGGAAGAGAATGGTGAAAAAGGTGAGAATATCAAGGATTGGAGGTTAGAGATACAACAAGACTTATACTACAAGTTGAAACATTGAGAGTTGAGCAATGGGCATGTCGGTAAGGACAAGTTAAACATTCCAATTAAATATGAAGGGGGAATAGGGGTAGGATGGAAGGAATTATAGGATGAAGAAGTCCAAAACATCAACAGAAAGAAAGGAAAAGAGGATTTGGGAAGAAAGACATTACTCAAAAGAGGAAAACATACAACAAATAGAAATAGGAAAGATGTAAAAATAGATCTATTAGGTATAAAATTAAATTGATTGAAAATGGGACATGACACTTTAGATACATGCTTTCTTTAGATGTTTCAATTTTGATTTTTTTTAAATACATATTTATTTGAAATATTGATCATAAATAATCATTAAATTTATCTAAATCTAATATACTTTCAAAATAAAAATTTACATTTAAAAAAAATTTGTGAATTAAATATTTTTAATATTAATTTAAAATATATTATAACATAAAGAGAAGAATAGAATATTCAAATCCAAATATCTAAACAAGAGGAAACATCTGATTAGAAAGCTTTAGTTTCATGCATGGATAATTCTAATGATTGTGTAATGCCCCGTTAGAAACCCTAGAGGAAAACAATACAACTAGGCAACTAAAGGGTGTGATAATTTTTTCGTTTAAAAGGGGATAGGTCTTCATTTTAGGGGTTACACAAAAACAGGTCTGGGATTTAGGTGAAGGAATTTATTGGAAGCTTATTGAAAAAGTTAGGGCGCTTCTACAGATTTCTTCTAGGAAAGCTATACCAAGTTGGATGAATTCTTAGTTGTGGGTTTTAGTAGACATTTCTATTTTTTTGTGAATGATGTGTGTGTAAATTATTGTCAAATCCAAAACCTTCTTTTGGTGAATTCAAGTTTTGTTTTAAAATTCATGCCTGATGTGTATTTTTAGTTTATGGGAAGAATGTAATTTTGAGAACATTGAGAAAATTATTATGGGAAAATTATTCTCTCTGGCTTGATTTGTTCGGATAGTCCTTTAAATAAATCTTTGTGGTTTCTTAGAAATAAATTTAATTGTGATTAAATTTATTGGATTATCTATATAAAAAAAAATGTGTCTGAAATAAAATTCTGAGAATGAGTTTTATTGTATAGGAAAATTTTTAATTCTACGAAAATTTTGTAAAATGATTTTTATGTATTTGGAAAATTGATTTAAAAAATATATATATATTAAAAAGGTTAGTGGCAACTACCTACGGTAGCATCCGCTACCGGTGGTAGTACACAGTACTACCGACGGTAGTAGCTGCTACCGGTAGTAGCAGTGCTACTGGACGGTAGTACTAGCTACTGACGATAGCATAGGCTACCGGGGGTAGCATAGGCTACCATGCCAAGGGCTACAAACAAGTTTTAAATGTGTTTTTTAATTTTTAATTAATTTCTAACCCCTATGCGTACTACGATATGGATGTTTCGGGTTTCGTACCCAGCGGTTGGATAAATAAAATTTATTATGTGTTATATTATATATGTATACAAATAGATATATGTATATTCATATGTGTTTATATATATATATATATATATATATATATATATATATATATATATATATATATATATATATATATATATATATATATATATATATATATATATATATATATGTTTTTCTTATGTTAGTTATTATAATATTTTAAATGTTATTTTAAATATTATTTAATTACAGTTTGGAATGTTTCAGAAATAGAGCTTATAATTTTTATAAATATATTAAAAATACATTAGGAGAATTATTTCTATTTTAAATCTTTTTGGACAAATGACAAGATGGATGTTTTTGTGTTAAATAGTTGTATTTTCTTATTATTTGGGAAAATCTTTATTTGCAAATAATTTATGCTTTGGCTGTTTGAAGAAAAGATTGCCTGTATTAGGATCTTGTGTAAATGGTGTTTTCGGTCAAGCTTAAATTTCATTGGTATTCTAGGTGAATTGTCATTGTGTCCTATGTTATTATTCCTCCTAGACCAGGTGTTATTGTATAACCTTTTTGATATAAGCCATTGTGTGTTTTTGTCCAAATGGTCAATCTTGGGTTAGTATTTATGTATCCTTCACCTGTGCTTTGTCAAGATTGTTTATGGTTGTCTGTTTCACCTTAGAGTTCTTGTAGAGAGACCCTTCCTATTAGTGTCCTATGAGAGAGAGTGGCTTTCGAGCAGGGGCCATGCCCAAAGTGGATGATAGGATAACCCATCGAAAGTCAGTTAAAAAATTGATAACATAATAATTGAATTGGGATGGGAAAATATTAAATAAGATAATGTGCCTCATGCATAGGTGAGTACTTGTACAGGGCTCATAATGTAGCGAGAAGGCCTAGAATGGCAAACTTACCACCTTGTCTTCACGAAAGGATTGGTAGGGTCCACATGAGACTTAGTTGGAACCAGAGGCTCAGGAGAGGTTACCAGGAGAAACCCAGGATGGGGGCCGAGACCTATGGAGGTTGTACCATGGTATCCATTGTAAGACATGCGATGACACTCTCTCCTTAGAGTCACTAGTGTTTTGTGAGTTGTGTTACATAGATGTTTGTAGAGTCTTGTACTCCTTTTGTACTTGTCTTTCTTTGCTTGCTTGAGGGTTTTCTACTATCTCCTAGCATGGTGGGGTGGTTCCATTTCGGGATCATATGGTCGGGTGGTAGTGCCACTTCCCATCGGATGTTTTGGATTATATCTTCAGGCAAGGAAAGGCTTCGCTAGTGTTCCTTGGTTCATGGTTCATGTACCAGCTCATGTTCGTGATCATTGTGCAGTTGAGACCTTGTGGTCATTGTATCAGACTTTTATGTAACCTTGATATTGTAATTTGTAATCTATGGTATTATTGGAGGCCATGTATTTATGGATATTGTAATATTGGATCTTTGGAATGTATGTTATTTCAATTGCTTTAATCTTTTGTATTTATGAGCTATGGGAAAATAATTGCTTTGGAGTACTTTGATTTTTCTTTATGGAATTTAGATGTATGTGTAGATTTTGTCTTAAGCATTTAATTTTCCTAATTAGATGAACAACTGGATTAACCATGGTGTTAATATAATCTACAAAGTGATCTACATTGGTAACCCTTAGGAATACATACATTAGGATTTCGTGTGTTGTTAAACGTGCTATTGTTATAATTATTGCACTTAATCTTTTAAAAAAAAAATTATCACACCCTTTAGTTGCCTAGTTGTATTGTTTTCCTCTAGGGTTTCTGGTGGGGCATTACAGATTGAATCATTGATAATGGTTCACATCACATGATCGGTAACCGGAGAAAATTTCTTTCTTTAAAGGAATTTGACGGTGGAGTTGTAAGATTTGGTACTGACTCACCCTGCATGGTTAAAGGTAAAGGAACTATTTCTCTTAATGGAAAGAGTAGTGCAGATGATGTCTACTGGATTGAAGTTCTAAAGCACAATCTTTTGAGTTTTGCTCAACTCAATGATAGAGGTTATCCATTGGAGTTTAAGAATGGTACGTGCAAAATCTATGGGAGCAAAGGTGAACTGATTACAACCAGCAAGCAAACTAAAGGTAACCTATTTCATCTGAATCCTAAAGTTAGCAACTATTTAATTGCTAAAATAGATGATAGTTGGCTTTGGCATAGGAGATTTTGTCATATAGATTTTGATAACATTGTTAAAGTGAGTAAGTCCAAGATAGTGAGAGGTTTTCCTCAATTGGACAAACTAGTTAATGCTCTATCTAAGGAATGTTAGTTGGGAAAGATGACATCCTCAACTTTTAAGAGAAAATCTTTTTCAGCAGAACATCTATTAGATTTGGTTCATACAGACCTATGTGGACCAATAAGGACTAAAAGTATTCAAGGTGACAGATATTTTATGATCTTCATTGATGATTGCTCAAGGATGATGTGGCTCACATTCTTGAAGGATAAAAAATAAGCATTTAGTAAATTCAAGGCATTCAGGGCCTTAGTTGAAAAGGACAGTGGTAAGAAGACAAAGTGTTTGAGGACTGATTAAGGCGGTGAATTTATTTATGAGGAATTCACTAGATATTGTGAAGAAAATGGTATCAAACGATAGCTTTCTGCACTGAGGACACCACAACAAAATGGTATTGTAGAGAGGAACAACTAGTTAGTTGTTGAAGCTTCTAGCATGATGTTGATATAAGGAGGTGTAGCGAAAACTTTCTGGAGAGAAGCTGTCAGCACAACTATCTACACTATGAACCAGATTTTGGTAAAAAGAGGTAAGGATAAGACTCCTTATGAATACTGGTATGGTAGATCACCTAATGTTAGTTATTTCAAGATATTTGGCTGCAAATGTTTTATTAAAAGTGGTGACTATGTTAGCAAGTTTGAGGCTAAAAGTGATGAAGCTATATTTCTTGGTTACTCCACCAAGAGTAAGGCCTACAAATGTTACAACAACTGGACACAAAGAATCATTGAGAGTATTGATGTTTGAGTGGATGAGTATCTTGAAGTCTCAAGGGAAACCAGTGTAGAGAAAAAGGATGAAGATCCTTGCATTTTGTTTTTGGAACCAAAACCTGTGAAACCTGAAACTGGGAAAGAGAATATTGTTGTACCAGTTCAACTGGAATAGGTAGATTCAGAAGATGATGATGGTAATGTAGAAGAAGAACCTGAAGATAATGATGATGTTATTACAAGGTATGTGAGACTCAATCAAAATCCTGATCATATTATTGGAGATAAGAATGCTGGAGTATTGACCAGAAGAAGAATTAGAGAGAATTCTTGCATGATCTCCACTATTGAGCCTAGAACTGCTAAGGAAGCATTTGGAGATGATCATTGGGTCAAAGCTATGGAGGAGGAGCTTGATCAAATTGAGGAGAGAAATACATGGACCCTAGTACCTAGGCCGGTGAATAAAAATGTGATAGGTACTAAGTGGATATTCACGAACAAGTTCAATGAAGATGGTGTTGTAGTTCGCAACAAAGCTAGATTGAGATAACATTTTTTTATCTTGGGAATGAGCAAGCATATTGCATGTAATAAAAAGTGCATGATGAGTTACAGAGTTTGATGAAGCGGCGATCAAGGAGAGGTTGAGCCTTTCTTGAATGATGTGTAGAGATTGTTATGTAATCCAACGGTCATACTTGAATCAACTTGTTTGTAATCTCTATTAGAGAATTATATTTTTGTTGTGTTACAGACCTAGTGATTTGTTTATAAGGTCGATGAGTTATTTTGTTTCAGAGTTGGCAAAGTTTTAGGTGAGTGTGGTTGCCAAACCGGATGATGTATCTACAGTTTGTGTAAAGGCAGATAGGAACATGAAAAGGATATGAACAAGCAAGTGTAGTGCTATTCAAACAGATCAGCAAACCCCTATTGTTTTCTAACAATTACAGTAGTTGAAATGCCCTAACTGAGTAAGCTTTAACAATCTTAGTGCTATTCAAATCCTCTAACCACGTGGTCCATTAGCTTGGATTTTAAATCCTCTATCGAGGTTACTCCTCACAGGGTATTTCTTCTAACAAGGAATTATAGTCAATCCCTTGACTGGGTGGTCCCTAACAAGATCTATTCTTAACAGGACTTTTTGTAAAGCTTTAATAGGCTTGGCTCCTAATAGGGTAAACTTCAGAAGAGTTTAGATAGTTATCTTGTGAGTCTTATCTCACCATGGTTTTTCTCATTTGGGTTTCCATGTCAAAAATATTGTGTCAAGTGGTGAATATTTTTATTGTTATGTTTACTATGGTTGAATTGCTTAACTACTTAATCCACTTTGATAAGTTATGATAATCGAAAACAATCTAAAATGAGTTTTACTTATGTCAGTAAAGTATTTGGATATTTGTGAGTTTCAAGTTGTTAACTATTAATCTATTGTAATAGTCAACCGGTTTAACTTGACAGTGATATTTGCATTTATAGTTCAGTGGTTTAACTTGTCAGTTTAAAGTTTACTTTGAGAAGTTGATTCTAAGATTGTTGAAAGTTTATATCAGTTTTTCTATCTACTGATTCACCCCTCCCTCTCAGTAGCTAACCGGATCCTTATTCTTTCATCATACCATCAATGTCCTATTAATAACATTAATTTATTTATAAAATAATTCAGGTGGATCTAATATTTTATTACTCCATTTCACAATAATATTTTTTCATATCATTTCATATCATTATTCCACTAAATCTATTATTTTATTATATCCATTTTAAATCAATTCATTTCCCAATCTCTTGCATATCACAAATTCTTTCCTTATTTATCATATTCTACCTTCATCAACTGTATCCACCTAATTCATTTGGAACAAAATTTTTTATCAATCTTTAATCCCATATTTATCTTGCAGTTTTGGATCCACCTCATGGAAACCTATAAATTCCTTGCTCCCTCCCATTTCTAAGCCTGACAATTTAGTCCACTCTTTCATTCTAGTTTACTCTTGCATTATAGTTTACTTTTACATTTTGATTATTCTCTCTTCAATCATCTCCATTATTCATAACGTCTTGTGCATTGTGTTTCTCAGAGCACTTATCATTAAACACAAGATCTTGGTAGACAGGAGGGAAATGGAGTCAGAAATCCATTGAATGCATTTAGATTTTCATTTTGTATGTTGTGTTCATTTCACAGGTACTCCATTGTTGTGATGTTTGAACAAATTTGAATCTCTAGTTTAGATCTCCATTTCCATTGTCATACATACATTTTTCATAGTTAAATTTTGAGTCGGTTTTTGTTGAGCATGTTGACTCATTAAATGAAGTTGGATTGTATTTTGTCTCATAGTTTGTTTTATATTATTTCTAAACCATCCAAATTAATGTTAGATTATTTTTTGCTCCATCATTTTCTTCTTGAATTGAAATAACTATATAAATGCTACTTTTCAAAATATTGATTTATTTTCTTTATGGTGCTTATTCAAATGCTTTAATAGTTGTGTCAATAAATAGTTGCAAGAAATATAAATATGTTGCAAAGCTATTTTATAATCAAGAGACAAATAATCCAATACAAATTTTATTGAAGGTTCCTTATTTCAAAGAATTATTACATACAACCCTTCACTTTTTACAAAGTAATAAACTTATCAAGACATTTTTTTATGTGTTTTTTATATATCATAATGTGTCATACAATACTATTTTAGCTAGGATAAAAAAAAAATTATTGAGTTTATTTCTTAATACTCATTGTTCAAAAGAAGGCCATGAATTATAATGGATGCTCATGAAATGTTTTGACTATTAAATGTTGTGTGTGTGTGTGTGTGTGTGTGTGTGTGTGTGTGTGTGTGTGTGTGTGTGTGTGTGTGTGTGTGTTATAACTTACAATTTAAAAGCTACACATGTAGATTTACATTTAAAGAAAATCTAATAGATTCAAAAACTAAAAATAAAACAACAAAAAAAATTAAATTAAGTATTTTCCAAAATAATCTATAAAAATATAATAGTTACAAATTCATGCAACTATCAACAATTTTTTTTTTCTTTTTTGCATTTCTAAAATAAGAACTATGACACCTAACACCCTAGTCCAACTATATTGGCACCAAATTTGGAATCATAATGGTTGGGGTTTTGAGTAGTGTGAAAGTATTCCCTGATGTCGGTCTTCTTAAAATTTAAAGCCAAAAAGGTGTAAGTTATGTATAAATATAATTCCCCACCTCATTTGAGCATCTATCTCTAAGAAATCACTCTCCTATCATTCCAATTGGGCATTTCAATCAAACATCTTCAAGGTAATTATGGAGAAATTTGAAGTCAAGCATTCAAGCATTCAATTTCAATAATCATGAACAATTTATGTGGTCCTCCATCAATAAAGGTATGCATTAACACCTATCAAGCCACATCAAGTTTTGTGTGAGGCTTCAAGTCAAGGAATTTCATATCAAGGTATAATTTATCAATAGAAGCACTTCCTTTTAGATTTTCAGCCTCCACCCTAGCAAGGGTAAACTTTCTTTCATCAAACATTATTGTAGTGGAGGTGGAAACACCTACCTAGGGTTTAACCTAGTAAATCCCCTACACAAAATAATCTCTCTCTCTCTCTCTCTCTCTCTCTCTCTCTCTCTCTCTCTCTCTCTCTCTCTCTCTCTCTCTCTCTCTCTCTCATGTATAGATTATACATCCACTAACAAAAAGTGGTGTAATTTCATAGAGGAAATTAAGATATACAATTCAATGCTTCAAATAAATGAAAAACCTAGGACTATTATTATTTGCACACATGACCGACACTTTTTGTTTGAATTTTGGAGGGAATGATCTATAAAGCATCTTGATCTTAGATTTGGAGTTTTAGCTAACAAAATAACCTCTAGGTGTAGAGTGTGTAGCACACTCAACCAATATTTTTGGGCTTATAATTTAGTGATAGTTTTTTTTGTGTGTCTTATTTTTAGACCCATATCTCTATGTTGTTTTTTTATTCTATATCTATATATTTATGCTGAATCTTGTTAGTTTTTTATTATTTTGCCTAGTTCTTGCATTTTAAATTTAAATCATATCTAATCACATTCAAAAGTGAACACTTGATCACAGTGATTAGCTCTCCTAGATGACTAAATTTGAGTCTAATTAATTATTCCCCAATGAAAGACTTAGAAATGGTGGATGAATAAGTCCTTAATTTGCATTCCTAGGCAAAAAACACCATTTTTACTTTATCTTTAGTTGTCAATCTCAAACATACATGTGCCTAGCTTTTATACTAAAGCATGAGTTATGTGTATCAACTTCCCTGAATCTTTCTATAAATCTCTCTGAAAGGTTTGTGACCCAGGTTCAAATTGATAACAATTTAGGAAATTATGTTCATATATCTCGTAAGAGACATATCATTTTATATCTCCTCTATAAGTTCTTCCTAGTTTGTACATGACAAGCAATAAGTTTATCAAATAACAAGTGTTGGCCTTTGGGCTCTAGAATATCTACTCTCTTATTAAGAAAGGTAGGTCTTATAGATGAAAAAAGAATAGTCTTTTACATATTTCTTTGAGTGACATCAAGATTAGTACCTCCAAAATTAATTTATTTAGTCACCAACTATCTAGGCATATTCATATTACTATCTATCTTTTGAAGAAATTGTTCCATCACATCAATCATTAGATAAAACTTTCTATAACTTGATGATTAGAGATTTTATCCACATTTTCTTCCATCTCTCTTTATACCATACTATTATTCTTTGCAACATATTCTATAGGTGAATATTTTGTCTTTGAATTCTCTATAGATCATTTTTATTTCCTTATTCCCTTTGATGACATCTAGTTTCTCTACTAGTATGCTACTTCAAACTCACACATGCAAAATTCAACCCTTAAAACTCTTATACCATTGTAATATCCTATTCAAAATACCAATGTGAAACTTGATCCTTAACTATTTGTAAAAGCTTATTGTTTAGAACAATATATCGCATTCTTATATTCCAATCAGATCTTAAACAAATTAAGATTCAATTTACTATTTTATATCAATACTATCATTACTTTTCGAATAGTGAATGACATATATAATTATCAAAATGCTTACAAATGAACAACAAATAATATATATGATTCATGATCTCTTTCTTATTAAAATGGTTGTATTCTATTAATAAATAATTGCAACATTGTTAATTACAAAAACATTTTTTTATTCTCATACTAATGATAAAAAAAAGAAAATAAATGCAATGCAACCTCTAAAATGAGATAACTGTTCACAATCAATAGGATTTTCATCCTATTTTCTCTAGAATGATCCAACATAAGTGCTCAAATGATTCATGTAGAGGGTAGATGATCATCATGAATAGGCATGTTTGTTCTTTAATATGCTTCAAAAATAATAATAAATCAACCTGAAGTAAACTCATAGCTTCAAATTTGAACAATGATTTTAGGTGGGTAAGCTTTTACTTTTGAAAATTATGGTGTTGAAAATAGACCAATAATCGTGTTGCACAGATGTTATGAAGTTGGGAAGAGAATGGTAACAAAGGTGAGAATATCAAGGATTGGAGGTTAGAGATACAACAAGACTTATACTACAAGTTGAAACATTGAGAGTTGAGCAATGGGCATGTTAGTAAGGACAAGTTAAACATTCCAATAAAATACGAAGGGGGAATAGGGGTAGGATGGAAGAAATGATAGGATGAAGAAGTCCAAAACATCAATAGAAAGAAAGGAAAAGAGGATTTGGAAAGAAAGACATTACTCAAAAGAGGAAAAGATACAACAAATAGAAATAGAAAAGATGTAAAAATAGATCTATTACGTATAAAATTAAATTGATTGAAAATAAGACATGACACTTTAGATACATGCTTTCTTTAGATGTTTCAAATTTGATTTTTTTTAAATACATATTTATTTAAAAGATTGATCATAAATAATCATTAAATTTATCCAAATTTAATATACTTTCAAAATAAAAATTTACATTTTAAAAATTTTTACTAATTAAATATTTTTAATATTAATTTAAAATATATTATAACATAAAGAGAAGAATAGAATATTCAAATCCAAATATCTAAACAAGAGAACCTTTTAAACTCCACACTCCGAAACTAAACTACAATGTGGGTTTGTAAGGATAGGGCAAACAACACGCAAAGTAGGTCTAGGGAGCATAATAATAATGGTGTAATGTGATGCTTTTCTTCACTCCACATTGGAAATCAACAGGTTCGCCGAAGAGAAAACTTCTTCGCACAGTGGACATTGTAGTTTATAAAAGGATTGTTTTATTGTACACATCCACCATTTATAGAACGTGCATTCCTCGTACAAATCCGGTCTTTCCTCGTACAAATCCGGTCATTCCTCGCACGATTAAAGAATATTTTTATAAATTACAATGCGCAGTGTTCGCCCAGTTAAGAGCACTTAAGCAAAGCCAATTATAGGATGACACCTTTCAATCAAACACGAAAGGACGCCCTGGGAGTGGACCCCACCATGAACGCTAGACAAGTAACCTATTATTATTTTATGTAGAAATAGATTCGGGATTGTAACATCACAAATTTCAAACGATGCATGTAACACTAGGTATCTCAATGAATTATAACCATAGAGTTGGCACTTCTGGTATATTATATCACCTTTCTGCCATTTTGTACAAGTGTCTGGGATGATCTGTGATGGCTTCGCAAGGAGTTTTCTTTCAAACAACAGCAGGGGATTGGAATAAAAGGAATATAGTTTTTTTAACCTTTTATTATATGTTCTAGAACTATATTTTATATATTGAGAGATGATTGAAATATTCTATGCAAGTCAATATACAAATTAATAACATCCTAAAGTGTTATATTGATAGCATAAGTGTTTTATTTTTAAAACGGTATAAATTTTTTTAATTCAAAATTAAGGTTATATGGGTTTGAATTTTGATGGAAAGAATAACAATATCATAACTTAACCATTATAATATGTCAATATTTTTTTTGTATTAAATATCGAGAGACCAAAAATCGAAGAGTTTATACAAAAGAGGTCAAGGGAGGCAGAGCCTCAGCCATCAAGCAGTGAATACAAAGAGACTATCCGAGTGATCATATACAGTTAGCCACTTAACCAAAAAATGAGTCACTAAGGAGAGTACTTATAGTGATATTAACAAACAACATATAAGGCAACTAATGGAGAATTTCATCCTGGTTCTCCAACCACATGGTCCAGCCTTGTGGTCCTTCCATCCACACCACCTTCTTTCGCTCTAGGATCTGGGTAAACATCTCTAGCTTGTTAAATTAAGGACCTCTGTTATCTTGGAGTTCCTTGATCAGTTTCTTCAATGCATCATCGAAGGCGGTCTAGTTCTCCGCAATCCTGGCCCATTCATATCCATCTTTCATTTCATAGATAAACATGGTTGCACAACCGCCCTTTAGGAAATGCAACAGCTTTTCCCTCTCAATGTTCATCAGAAAACATACCTGCACAACACTTTTATAACGTTTGAGTTTTTTAAAAAACCCAATAAGAGCTCTATCATTGCCTTGAAACTTTTCCTCATTTCTAAGTTTCCAAATAAACCAAAGTATGAGAGAAAAGAGAATTTGCCAGAATAGGTTAGCATCCTTCTTAAGCCCATGAATGAAACCAGTAACAATATCAAGAGTACAGACATGTTCAGTAATAGAAATTCCAAACATTAACCAGACCTCTCTAGCAAAAATGCAGTCAAGAAAAATGTGACGTGCAGTCTTAGGCTTCCTACAAACAGAGCATAAGTCATAAGAAGCCGAGTTATTCCTAATAGGCAGTCTATCCAGCATGAGTTGCCACCTGAAGCATTTGATCTTATGGGGGATGGGAGACTTCCATAGCCTCTCAAAGGTTTTTTGCCATGTAGAGGAATTACAGTCAACATACCAAAGAGAGTTAACATGATCGATCACTGAGGTGTCATGGTTGAGAAATTTGTAAATAGATTTGGCTTTGATCTTGGAGAGGAGAGAGCCATCCTTCCACAGGAATGAGAGGTATCTGTGAGCATCTACATGAGTGTTCCTAAGGAGATTGAAGCTAGCACATGCATTTTTAAACATATTGTAGGTTATCTTATGCGAGGCAGGGAGACCATACTTATTACTAAGATCCTCCTAGCTGATGAGATTATTATGCTCCAAGATGTCCATAAGATACTTAACACCCCTATTATACCAGCACCTAGCAGAGCATCCTTGGGTTAAGGCAAGGCGTTTAGAATTATGGTAGAGATTCCACCATATCGATCTCTCTCTATGGAGAGTGTTATTACAATCAATGCTAGAATTGTCAATAAGTTTACGCACATACTCCCAAGCTTTCTAGATGGACTTAAACACCCAGGTACCTTGGACAGACACAGAGAAACCGCCTACTACCAGATTACTAAATGGGAGGGCTTTCCAAGATTTGGCAAACTTGGGGACACCATTTTGTATGTTATTTCTGACAAGAATCTTCTAGGGTTCTTCACCTTCCAGAGCATGAAATATCCATTTGGCAGCGAGGGAGATTCCTTGCATTCTGAGATCCTTAAGACCCAGCCCACCAAGCTTTTTGTCTATGTGGCACTAGACCCACTTGACTATGTGGGCCTTTCTTTTAACCTTGCCATCAGGCCATAGGAAGCGTCTGATAGATTTTTGAATTTCAAAAACTTGGTAGTTGCTAAACATCCAAATAGAGGAGTAGTATATACTATAAGAAGAGAGTATTTTCTGGCAGACTTGAATCCTGCCAGCCAGGGAGAGGATCCTATTGTTCCACTTATTAAGCTTTTTATCAATATTTTCTTTGACCCAAATCCACATGTCTTTAAGAGAGGGAGATACAGAGAAAGGGATACCAAGGTATCTGACTATTTTATTAGGTCCTCCCCATGAATATCCAAACTACTAAAGCTAGTCTGGGCGTTTATCTTTCCACCCAAGCAGAATAGATTTGGAGCTGGAGATCCGGGCGCCAGAGGCTCTACCAAAGGTGTCAAGTTTTTGATTGAGGGAATCAATGTTATGCCTAGAGAGCTCTAGGAAGAGAAAGGTATCATCAGCAAACTGAATGTTGAGCAATTTAGAGTCATCCGACATCTTAATGTCATGAACTCTACGAGATAGGGTGTCATCTCTTAGGAGGTAGAATAAGGCATCCGAGACAATAAAAAACAGAGCAGGGGCAAGAGGGCAACCCTGCCTATTGGATCTAAAGAGAGGAATAGGCTGGGAGAGGGTCCCATTAACTTCAATCAGGGCAGAGGCATCTTTGAGGAGGATTTGAACATAGTTACAAAATTCACTAGGGAAGCCAAAGGCTTTGAGCATCATAAGGATGAAGTCCCATTCCACCCTATCATAGGCTTTCTCAAAGTCAACAAGGAACATGGTGGAGTCTTGATTAGAGGTCCTGGGCCATTCCATGGATTCCCAGCTAGTGACAAGGTTTTCCAAGATATACCGACCTTTAATGAATCCAGTTTGGGTAGAGCATATGAACTTGGGAAGAATTTTCTCAAGGTGAGAAGCTAGGGCTTTGGCTAACATTTTATATGAGATGTTAAGGAGGGTAATTGGCCTCCAATTTTTTATGAGGACTTTGTCCCCTTCTTTTGGGATAAGTTTAACAATATGCCTATTGATGAACTCCCCCAGGGTGCCAGTAACAAGTGCTTCATTATATATGTCATAAAGGTCCTTAGTGACCCACTCAATATTGGTTTTGTAGAATTCAACAGAAGTCCACTAGGGCCTGGGGCCTTATTATCCTTGAGATCCTTGATGGCATCAGCAATTTCTTGCATAGAGATCTTGGCCTTGAGGAGGAGAGCTTCATTCTCAAGGATCCTTTTTGGGATGATGTTACTACATTTATTTCTAGCATCTTTCGAAGCTTCATTATCCTCTGAAGTAAAGAGAGTCTTATAAAACATTTCGAAGGCATCCTTGATATCATTGATATTCAGGATTTCCTTGTTCTCTACCATGATTCTATCAATTTTCTCTCTGGTCTGTTTTTGTTTGAGAAGGTTAAAGAAAACTTTGGAGCCTTTATCTCCAAATTTGAGCTAGTGATTACGGGCTCTAATGAAGGCACCCCTAATTTTGATCTGCTGATGTTTTCTGAGGATGTCTCTAGCCTGAGAGACCCATTCAGCCAAGGTAGGGGAGGAGGGTTGTAATTGAATTTCTTGTTCCAAAGAGTGGAGTCAATGAGTGAGTTTTTTTCTAGAGATCTAAAATCCTTGGCTTTCTTCTGGCCAATAGATTGAAATATTTTTTGCCAAGAGGAGATGTTCCTCTTCCATCTAAGAGTGTGGGATTGGGGATGTTGAGGTTGCATGTTAAAGAGTCTAACCATTTTAATGGCAATTAGGACATCCTTGTCTTTCAGTAGGGAGGTGTTGAGGATAAACTTCTTATTGCAAGGATTGTTGTTGGAGATGGAGTTTCTAGTATTAATGATAGCTATGATAGGAAAATGGTCGGATAGAGTTACTGGCAAGACAGCCACTACGTTCCCCAAGTGGTTAGGGGAAAAGGAGAAGTAGTCATTATTAACATAGAACCTGTCTAATCTAGAGTATATTCGGCTAGGGCCTTGCTGAAAGTTGCACCAAGTGTACCATAGGGAAAAGGTTTCAGATTTGGTGCCTTCAAGGGGGTCAAACAACTGCATTTATTGCTTAAACCTGTCCTAGTGAGGTTTCTCTAGGCTTTTCCATTTGAAAGGAAGACCCCCAGCCTTGTCATCTTTATTTTCAATCATGTTAAAGTCTCTAGCCATAACCCAGGGGATGCTCTGGAGGGATGCCAGCCAATTTAGAGGGACACTCTTTCCTTGTAATCATTAGGTGCATATATGGAGCATATGCCAAAACAAGAGCCTCTAATATCTAGGGTAGCCCAAGCCACTCTATTACATGGGGAGACGCCTTTATCCCTAATGTAATTTTCCCACTTAGGGTTAATGAAAAGACCAACTCCACCATTTCCTTTAGGGTGATTTGTGCATATTTTGATTGCACCTCTCCAAATAAAGTCAAGTGTAGTGTCTAGAGAGAACCCAATGGCTTTAAGTTCTTGAAGCATAAAAAAATCTATATTTTTATGATAGATCAGAAATCTTTTAATAAAAAACTTCCTATCAGGCAACTCCAGGCCTCTAATGTTCCATGAGATGTATTTCATGAGAGAAGAGGATTAAGAGGGACTATTAGGGAGACCACATTGATATCCAGACTTTTTCTTATTCTTGGAACCCATAGGTCTACCTTTCTTCTTAGCCATGGAGGGTCCTTTTATGAGGTCATCATCACCCTCACTAAACTCAGTTGGCTCAACCTTACCATCTACATTTCCTCCTATGTCAGACCCAAACACCTGGGAGCCTGGAAAGCCAAGGAGCATTGAGCTAGACTTAATGTCTTCTAGACCCGAATTGGCATAAATAACTTCAATAACATGGTTGTCCTCTATCTCATTGAGCATAGATGCTGTGAGGGGTTGGTGGTGTTAACATCAGGGGTAAGCCCTGTAGATGATGAGGAGTCCATTCATTTGGGAGTCCCAAACCTGAGCATCATTTTCCCAGGATTATCACTCATGATAGCATCACCAGCACCATGATCAGATTTTTCCATATTTTTAACCATATTTTTAACCAAGGAATTGGTTGGGGTTTGAGAAGAAATTGGTATGTCATTATTAGTAGGGACAGGATATTTGCTAGGGACCGCCAATTGGTTGGCAGTTTGATCACTAGAATGGCTTGGATTTAGGGCATGTTGATGGGCGATTTTTTGTCTTATCTTTCTTGAAGTGATCGTTTGAAAGTAGTCATAAGGTGAATCCCCAAGAATTTTTGAGGGATCGGAAACAGGGATGAGGGGTTCGGATACCAGAGTTGTGTTGTCGATATGCATTTGATTCAATTCAACAGGGTTGGAGCCAGTGGTAGAAGTATTTTTGCCTACAGAGTGAAGACTAATTGGGTTTGAATCTTTAGCAGTGCTAGGGTTTTCAGATGTTTCTGCCAGATTAATGTTATTGTTTTATTTTTTGCGGTTAATAATTGGACAATTTTTTCGAAGATGCCCTTCTTTTTTGCAAAGAAAATAAGCGTTCAGTCCTCCAAGTATTTCAATAGGGAAAACAAAGGTGTCCCCATTAATGTTTAGGTTTAGAAACGAAGGGATGTCAATCCCAGGCTTAATAGAGATAAGCATTCTTGCATCAAGGTTGGGCACCAATCGGGTAGTTTCATCAACCCAAATTGTTTTTCCAAATGTCTCCAATAGTTGGGGAAGAAAACGCCAGAGGAAGAGAGGGACATCCTTAAGGATGACCCATCTAGGGCAGGATAGCGCAAGAACTTCCTCATTAACCACCTCCGGAGACCAGGCTAGGGCATGAAAGGAGGTGTTCCCGACCGTCCAATATTGACGTTTGAGGGCTTCAAGCTAGGATTCATGACTGTTAAAGAAAATAATATAAAGGCCTTTCTATATTTGCCTACACAACGAAATCTTAAGCCCTAATTTCAAATTCCAGAGATTATGAAACCAATCATCTAAGAATTTTCTAGGCGGGCATCTTTCAATATCAACACAAGCAAAGAAAATGGCAGTGTCACTTAACTTAGATTTTTCTGAAGCAGTTTCTTTCAACATTTCATCATTTGGCGAAATGCAGAAGGATTCTGAGGCAATGTTAGGGCACTTACCTTCTTCACTGGGTCATTCGCCTCCAGGATTCTTAAGAAATCATGCACAAGGGTGGACTCCATTAGTAGGCAAGGCGACGGTGTCAGCAAAAGATTTTTTCTAGGTTGAGTGAGTCTGAACGATAGGGATAGGGCCATTAATGGCACCACCATCTGATTCTGGCTCCATTGGGAACCATGGTCAGGTCGCATGAGCGACCATAGAGGATGCGAAGGAGGGTTAGGTTTGGATGCAAACATAGTGCATTTAATTGCAAAGGAAAGTTAAGCAGAGTTAAAACAAGTAATAAATGCGCAGGGATAGAGAGTGCAAACCATGTGGAGGAGATTAACTCTTCCACATCAATGCAGAGGTGGCCACGTCATTCATCTCGCTTGCCTTGTTTCTGCAATCACCTCCAAATTTGCAGTCAAAAACTCACAGTTTGAAAAAATCAAAAGTTAAAATATTAGAAATTGAAGTATTATTTATTGTCCCACATTCATTTTACTTAGATTTAGTCTTTTATGTTTCAATATGTCAATATTAACTTTTAAATTTTTTAATATTAAATAAATCCACTCCAATAACCTACCCAAAATGATATGTGTACTTCTCTTCCAATCTACCATCAAACCTACAAAATTTACAATAAAAAAAATCAATAAAATTTATAAAATAAAATATATTGAGGTTTCTATTAAAAAAAATAATAGAAACTGTATACACTTAAAAATGGTCTAAAGATATTTAATTAAATAAGCAATTATTTAATTAATCCCCCTTCCTAATTTAATTAAATTCATTAGGCAATTTTATTAAATTCTCCCTTTCATCTACTTATTAATAAATCTAAGGATTTATTTAATAGGTTCATTTCAAAAGTCCCCTTTGATTAATTAATTCAAATTAATTAATCCTCCTCATTTAAATTCATTCCTTCTAATCCTCTAATTTATTAAAACAAATCAATTTAGGAGTTGTTGAAAATTAATTAGTCTTTTCCTATTATTTGAATTTTTAAATTCAAATTACCCACATGCCTCTTAACTTCTAACCACCTAACCTAACCATCCCTCTAACCTAACACATTTCACCTAACTTTGGGTTTAACTAACCCTATCTTATCTTGCACATTCTAACCTCCTTATCCTAACCTTATTATCCTAACCTCCTATGGTATGGATATTTTCTTCTTGAGACACATGGCACTTTGGCCACATGTATCCTCTCTTGGACACTTGCCCTTTTATGAGCAAGGCTAAATTTTTCACCACAGAGATGACAAGTGTCCTTCTTCTAACCTCTTCTCCAACCTCCTCCAATTTCACCCTTGATATCTTCAGACTCAATCTTGACCATTGATTCCTGCCACCTCACCCCTGGCCTTGGAAATCCTATAAATATCCCCCATTTTGGAGCACAAAGGATCCCATCGCATAGCAATTTAGGCATTGTTACTATAGGCATATCCATTCTAGCATATCATTTGAGCATTGTTATTATAGGCAATTGCATCTTAGATTTAGTTTAATGTGATCATTTCCTAGCATAATTGTTGAATCATGTAGCTTAATCAATCTATTTTCTAGCTTAATTGCATCATCATCATATCTTAATCATGCATATCTTTAGCTTAATTAGTCTCTTGGATCAATCTCATCTTTGCATATCATTATCATTTCAAATCCTCCGTCTAGGTGTAGTCAAGTCACTAGGATTGTTTATCCAGATCTGAGAGCAAATCCATACTCGCATCTCTTAGGAGGTGATAGATCGCTTTGTCATGGTTTTATCTTTCTTTGGGTCATGATTTGCTAACCATGCTTGTAATGATCTATTGAGTGTTTTGTGTTGCAGCTACAAGTATCGCACAACACAAGCATGACAAAAACCAATTGAATTTGATAGCTCCTTCAATATCTTTCAATCTTGCAGCCATGAATCGGGTTTTTCCTCCTTTCTTCTCCCCATCAAACCTACGAAATTGAAGGAGATAGAAAATGAGAGATAGAATCTAATTTATGCTAAACATAAGGATATTAGGGCAAGTCAATGAACCCTAGATCCAAGGGCAAGATTAGTTTAGATGCAAGAGATGAGATAATAAGTAGCTTTAATTTTTGGATGCTAATTAATGTTGGTGAATAAATTATTCAATTAGAAGACTAAATTATTTAATTGGAAATGTGATTTATTATTCTATAAAATATTGTGAGTGATTTTAAATTTCTTTTTACTTAACTATATTATAGCTTAGTGGATGAATATTTTTTATTAAATAATTACTTTTTAAATGTTAAATAATACTTAATAGGATACCTTCATATTAATATTAGTAACGATTGTATTCTCTTGAAATATATAAATTAAGTATATCAGTTAGCTTCATCTTAATTAATTTGATCTTAAGCTTAATAGGAATATTTAAGAAATAAGATTATGGTAATGTTTAATATTAAACAATGGTGTGTTATTTAACCATGAAGATCAACTCATTCCATATAATTTACCTTGGAAATGAAATTTGATATTATTTTCTTACAGGTGACTTAATGTTACCTAATTTTATAGGTTTGCCTAGCATTGCTAGGGTGTGAGGTCTGTCATTTGAAAACTCTTCTTTGCTATCTACTTGGTGACATGTTGTTGTTGGCATGAAGATTATGTGACTAGGTGAGTAAATTAGTATCTAGGTACTTTTACATTTTATGAAATTTTAGATTGAGCATTAATTTGTGAATTATTATTATGTTTTCAAAAACATTTTGTAGGCATGACATGTTGTGTCATGTGTTCCAAACATGTGTAAAATTTGGCGTGATATATTGGAGGTTTTATTTAATAGAATTTTTTTGAATGGGACTTGGTTTTGTACCTAGAATATTTGAAAATGCATAATTGATGTCCATTTGACTCTACCTATTATGTTGTTTCTCTTCTATCAATTGATTAAATTTTTCTTTAAATGATATATTCTTTGAAGTCTCCTACTTAAAAATTTTATAGTGATAAAATATTATTTTCTTTTATTCTACTAGAATGCAAAAATGTTTATTGTAATTGTTTTTAGGTCTTCCTAAGTTGTCAAAATGTTTAGATTTTGTTGTGATTGTGCAATCCCTATGATTAATTTTTTTTTTATATTAATAATAATTTGGAATACAGTGTTGTTAGTAATATTTACCATCCACTCACATCATACAACAAGATTAGAGTTTTATTGGCATGACTTTTTATTAACTTAGCGATAACTTTATCAACTTCATGCAAAACTTACCAAAGAATCATTTAGTAGCAAAGCTTACATAATACACTATATTTTACTAATTTAGACAAGCATTTTTTTGGACAATTCATCGGCTAAACTCTTTATTTTATCTGCTCTCTATGTGTCTATCCTATGAAATGCCTTTAAATTTATAAAACAAATAGTTTTTTGTCTCCTTTTCAAAAAATTTATTTTATTTATCAAATCTAAATTTTTCCCTTTTCTTTTCCATTTAAATTCCCATTTTTTCAAAAACAAATCTTATACATCTAATTTACCATTTTTACCACAAAAGATTTTTCTTACTATACAAACTGTGTGCCAATATTCGAATAAACACCATAAAGTAAACAGAACACCATTTAAGAATAATAATTATAGTATATGTCTCATTGGATGAATATAAATGTTGGATCCAGTAGACCCATTGCAGCTTTCCCTACCTCAGTCATGCCTGCGGTCACATTGAATATGGCAGCAAAGCTTACTCCCGAGAAAACCAACATGACTGTCAGCGTACTATTGCGTGTGACTGGAGATTGCTCTACTAGGGGCTCTGGTATTGTTGATTGTTTGACCTCATTGGACACCACAACCCACCCTTAAAAGATCAACATCAAAAAATGAATTTTAGAAGATTGACCAATTTAGTGTTTCAGGTTTGTTTTCTCCAAAATTTTTTTTAAAGAAACAGGTAACTTTAGTCAGGAAATAACAAACATTGCTCCTTGAAAGTAGCAAAGATTACAACTGCCTAATCTTTTAGTGGTCAAATGGGGAAAATCAAAGGTGATTTACATGGTCAAACTTTAAAATTAAAAAAAGACCTAGAGGATTTGGAGAACATATGTAGTCTCACCTGAATCATTCCAAGCTCAGCAGTCCTACTTCCCTCGTCCTACCAACATGACGTCGAAGCACCTATCACCAATTCCACTGCCCTCTGGATAACAGATTTAATCTTATTTGTGACTAGAGATTGCTCCGACGATTGATCAACGACAACAAAAACTGTTTCCTTCTTGCAGAGCATTATCGACATTCAACTTTATATTCTGCCACGATCAAAAGAAAAACACCCAATGCATTAAAAACGAAAAATATTCAAAAAAATAGGAGAAAATGGAAGTTGAACTCTATTACGCCATAACCATGTTGAATATTAAAAGAATATGGTGTCGAATGTTATTTGTCACATTAAAAAGTATATGGACTTTCAATCCAACTCTAATCTATAATCTATGAAAATAGGTGTATACAAAGAAATTCAATACCAGCCTCAAAACGTGCCGGCCAATGATTCAGGTCACGGTAATCAGGATCAGTCTCTGGATGGGGTACGAAACACAGATCAAATCTACACTGAAGCTTATTCTCCATATTATGCGTACACACTCGAGGATTATTTCCAGGATTTTCACAACTATGCATGCTTTTAATGTCAAGACAACATGTTCTTCTCGCTAAAATTATACTGGATGGCACTTCACAAACCTCCTATCTCAATACTGGCAACAAGAACAACTTTAATTTTCAAAAGGGTTGAAAATGTGAAAAATTGAAGGTGAAGGACAACCCACCACCATTCCCGTCCATCTATTATTTTACCCTTCTATGATGTTCTACAACCTTTCACACAATATTGCAAATATAAAATATTCAAATTTACAAGTTACAAAGAAAGGAAAACAAAAGAAGAGTGAAAGAAAAATTTAAGGAGCGACTATTCATACTCCCTCCAACATGTGGGATTCACCAAGTTTTACAAAGAAAGTTTACAATTGTTCTTTTTATAACATTTCAAGTAGCCTTTTTAAATGGTTACATTATTCCTTTGTGAGATCTTAAGTGGTCTATCAATTATGAAATCATAATCTAATGATTAATAAAAACTATAATTGTTTAATTAGTTTCTTTAAAAAATTAAAAAGAATGTGTATGTTGAATTATTTGATTATTCAATGTTATGAAGCAATCAAAATTGCTTCTATAATGACTATTTCACCTTAATATGATGGCAAGGTCTATTTCACCTAAATATGACTAGAAAATTTGCTAGCCTCGTAGATTGTGCCCATAAAAACATAGATTGTGCCCATAAAAACATAGCCCAAAAACTCAACGGATCAAATCTTGATGAAATAATAATTGATTTTTAGGTTTTGGTACATTGCGAACACAATGGTGAAGCCCATTGCGCTCGAAAAGATGATAAAATTCACACAAGAAGGAAAACTTGGAGACCCTACAATGCTTTTGAGGTAAAAAAAACCCTCAAATATTGAAAAGTGGTTTGCTAAATCCACACTTTGATACCATGTCACAAGCACTTGCAAGATCAACCATTAAATGAAGAACACTTTTTACAAACATGAGCAATAAAGATGAATGCTATATTCCTTAAAAGCTAGTATTACAACATGAAATTACCTCAAGTAAATTTAGAACTAAAGAAAAAGTATAATTGAAGTTAAAAAAGCTCTAACAATTGTCACTAGTTAACAACTTCTCCAAACATGAATCGTGAAGCATCAGAGCAACATTTACTAATTTATATTTAATAATGGAACAATTAATCAACACACATTCACACATCCACACAAAGAAAACTAGATTTACGTAGAAACTCAAAATAGAAAAAACCGCAATGAGAATAGTTGCTTGAATATACTACCCCAATCCAGTCTCACAAAGAAGGAATATAATAAGGGAATTTATAATATGAAGTAGGCACAACCTATCAAAGACACCAATCCCCAATTACATTTGTAGACACCAATCTGCAAGGGACACTAATCCCCTGCAATAAAACGTGAGCACCAAGTTAGCAAGTGAGACACCAATCCCACCAAAATACAAGAGATACGAATGATGGAAATTCAAACTAAATATAATACTTAATTTTGATTGGAAAAATCTTTAGAACCTTCTCATACAGTGCACATGATCTTCTAATGAAAATGTACAATGATTGAGATGCAACTCGCATTGCAACACTCCTCTACTACACATAAATAATTCAATTACATGTTATATCATCAATGAACTATGTAGGAATGAACATAGATCCACTAAACATATGAATTAAACAATAATAATTAAATTCAAATGTTGGCCTAGAATAAGATTAATGCAATTATAGTTCATCCACAAGCATAAACCCAAGTCAAACATGTAAGAGGCTAGGTCCAAAACCCCATATGCTACTCCAGAAGAATTGACACACTATGCATCACTTAATGTATACTTATAAGATCCCAATGGGCATCCACACATGATCTCTGATGAGAACACATTACAAACATATAGCACATCAATCCAGAACAACCACCTAGTCATCCAACATGCATTGTGAACATTATGGCACTTCTAAATTTTTACTCACTAATTATCAACTTCAAAAACTTTAAAATCTAACACAACATGTGTAGAGATACTCTCTTTCCAAATCGCAGGTCATAAAGCTCAAGTGTGATAGAATGCATAACAAAATAAGTTTCTAGTGTAGAAATGTTGTCTCAAGAACATACCTCAGTAACATATGATAGATACTACTAGATCACTTTAAAAAAATAGAATAGATGCAAGATGATATTGCAATCATACTATAATTGATATCACCAACATAGCTTATCACTATACTTCTTAAACTCATATGCTTAGACATAGACATGACAATAATTATGATAGTTGTTGGTATATAATTACATGTTGATGAAGTCACATATAATTACATTTAATTCTCACAATTTATTGATTCATTAGTCACACCTTTGACATCAATGACAACATATGTTCAATAAAGTTTAATCAATTCTAATACCATTGTAATATCCTACTAATGCCATTGTAATATCCTACTAATGTGAATCTTGATTCTTAACATTCTATGAGCACTCATTATTTGGAAGAATGTCGTATTCTTATATTATAAACATATATTAAATAATTAAGATTTAATTCACTATTCTATATTAACAATATCATTACTATCTAGATAGAAAACTACATATACAATTATAAAAATCCTTATAGGTGAACATAAAATAACATATATGATTCATAATCTCTTTCTTATTACAATAATAGTTGTATTACATTCAAAATGTTTTGCAACGTCATTAATTACAAAAATAAGAAACTTTATACTCATACCTATAATGATATAAAATTAAACAAATGCAATGCGACTGAACTCACAAATAGTGAAACTGCAAAGCATCCTCTAAAATGAGACTATTCTTCACAAACATTAAGTTTTCTATCCTAGTATTTCCATTCTCCAACACAAGTGCTCAAATGATTCCTGTAAAGGGATTTTTGGAAAGGGTAGATGATCATCATGAATGGACATGTTCACTCTTTAATATCCTTCACAAATAATAACTAGTCAACCCAAAGTAAACTCGTAACTTCAAATTTGAACAATGATTATAAGTGGGAAATATTTTAATTTTGAAATTTATGGTCTTCAAAATAGGTCAGTAATCATGTTACAACATGTGTTGCGAAGTTGGGAAGAGAATGCTAACAAAGGTGAGAATATCAAGGATGAAGGTTAGAGAACACAAGATTCATATTACAAGTAAAAGCATTAAGAGTTTAGCAATAGTCATGTCTGCAAGGACAAGTTGATAATTCCAACAAAATACAGAATAGGGGTAGGATGGAAGGCATAGGATGGAGAAGTTTGAAACTTTAATAAAGATAAAGATAAAGAAAAAAAGGAGTTGGAAGAAAAGAAATATTTAGAAAGGAAAAACATGTAACAAATAGAAATATGCAAGACACAAATATAGATCTATTATGTATAGAATTGAATTGATTGAAAATAATATATGACACTTTAAATATATGATTTTTTTAGATATTTCAGACTAGGACTATTTTTTAGTATTTATGTTTTTAAATGATTGACCATAAATACTCGTTAAATTTATTTAAATTTAATATAATTTTATGATAATTAAAAGATAAATTATTAATAATGTTTTTAATATTAATTTAAAATATAAAACAGAATAATATTCACATCCACATATCGAAACAAGATAAAGCCTTTTAAATTCCACACTCGAGAGTAAACTCCAGCGGGCAAAATAGTTCCAGGAAGCAATGCCCTTTTGTTCATTATACGTTGACAAATAACAATTTTGCCAGGGAAAGAGAAATCTGCTTGGGATTTAATTCCGTCGTGAGGACTTGAGAACGTCTTTTGACCTAGCTCTAATTTAAGGTTTTAAATCCGTCTTCTATATTATATCGCCCTTCGGCCATGTTCGACCTAGAATCTGGGACGATCTGGGATGGCTTTTTAACGAGCTGTATGTTCAAACAATAGGCATCTATTATATATTTAGCTGGTAGGCTCTTTGTGTGGGTTTTTGTTCGTCACAAGTGTCAGTCTTCCGATAGCCTTTCCGGAAAAATTTCTACTCTCAGTTTTCAACAGCAAGATTTTCAGTCTTTCAGCAGTTAATTACAGATTTATTATTTCAAAATGTGGTTGGCTTTGCGTTGTACTGGTTTTCCTTTATTAGCTGATATGCCATCTTTGTGGGGACTTTTCCACTCGGACTGCTCATTATTCTGCGGGAAATTTGTCATCCTGCGTGCTTGCTTGGCTGCTTCAATCCGGATGTTTCTTCCCGGTGGCTTGCAGCACAGGCACAGGCACCTGAATTTTTTTTTATCTCGGTTTGGCAACAAAATTGCATTGCTACATTTGGTGTTAGTGTGGCTGGCCTCAGGGCAAAACAAATGAGAAACAACCTGACAAATGAACAGGACAACCCACCGCCCACGACACAAACAAATGGAGAACGATCATTTGAGAAAGTGGCAAGGGTGAGCTACGAGACAGACGCAAGCTTTCTAGACTCCATTCGACAAACATGGGCACTTCTGGAGAAGCTTGTGAGCTAGGTTTGTTTCAAACCCTTCTTTTGTGTCGTGTGTTTGCTTGCTGTGTTTTCTCATTTTTCTGCGTTGTTTGAACTGTTACACAAAATTAGACAAATACAATGGAATTGAACTCACAAATAATGAAATTCCTATACAATCTCTAAATGGGACCCTCTGAGATGTGTGTTCATTTACGTTTTTCTTTACGTTTTTCATGTTTTCTATAATATATGAAAACTTAAAACAATTATTTTAATCATTAAATTAAATAAATTTTTTACACTATTAAACAAAAACGTTTTTCAAACTTTAAAATTTTAACCTACTCGTTACAATTAAAATATAACAATAAATTAACTTATTTTTAGAAAAAAAATAATAAAAAATTAAAAAAAATATAAATAAACAAAGGTATGTACCTGGAATGAGGAAAAAAATGGTCCGGGGTAGGCTGGCAAGCTAAAAATGAGCACCCGTGCTTCCTGAAATGGCTTACCCGTTTTCTGAACAGTGAAAATGAGAAAACAATGCCTAAAAAAAATTAAATACATTTACAAAAATGGGCCCCTGTTTTTTACAAATTGAGCACCCGGTTTGTAAAAATAGTGTGCCCATTCTATCACTTCTCCATTGAGTCCTATGTTGCACAAACAACAATTTCTAAATTGCCTACCAATTGACCTCATGTGCTACACAAATATATGCAGCTAATAGACCATTTTTAAAAAAAAATTGATCTTCCAAAGCTCTTCGACATACCCATTGCACAACAAGATGCAATTGCTAGTTTAAAATATATTATAACATAACAAAAATAAAATATAAATATCTAAACAAAAGAACCTTTAAAACTCCACACTCCGAAACTAAACTATTAGGACGGGATCTATAATTATACTTCAGAGAGGGAGAAGAAGCTTCTGCTTCTATTCCTTTTTTGTGTATGATTTTTAAATATTCAGAATATTTAAAAGTTATACACATAGTTATAAAAGCTATGTATTCTTGTACGTCGCAGTTACAAATGTTATAGAAGTTACAATGCTTGAGATCGCTTTTGACTGTTGCACACAGTTACAATTGTTATAAAAGTTACAATGCTTGAGGTCGCTTTTGACTGGGAGAGCACAGTGCGCATTGGAGCTTCTGTATAAGTATACAAGCAAACGAACACAGAGAACGGATCCACCGAGGGACTTAAAGGGGAGGGCTCTGGAGGCTGGCGAGACCCAGGTAACAGAGTTACACTACCATTTTCTTCTATTTTCCAATTTTTTTGTTTCTGACGCTTTGAGTACTTTTCTTTGGTGGCTAGAATATGGTGTCATATGAGGATACTGCTCCGCAAGAAGAACAAATTCGCGATGTAGTTGATCAATCGACTGCAACAGATCTCCGAGTAATGCGATCTCTAGTTACAAGTAACATTCAATCTTGTATCTTGGTGGCCCTGCTGATAGGATGCTTCACCGTCATGTTGTCAGTGCGAAGAGGTGAGGACGACAGACGGAGGGTTGATGGGGATACTGAACATGTTCAGGTGAGACTACATATGTTCTCAAAATCTTCAATTTTTTTGGCCTAATTTGACCACGTCAACCACCTTCTATTTGTTTCCTTATTTAATCACTTATAGATCAACCGCTTATAATTTTTGCTGTTTTCTAGGAGCAGCGATTTCTATTTCCTCACTCCAGTTGCATTGTGTTTGTTTCTTTAAATTTTTGTTGTAAAAAAATATTATAAACATTAAATCTGTCTTTAAAAATTCCTTTTGATAATGTTCTTTTGAGGGCAGCTTACGGTGTCCTATGAGCCTGATCAATCGATAGCACATGAGCTCCGACTAAACCAATCTCCAGTCTCAAGTGATGGTAAATCTGTTATTGAGGTTACAGTGGCGTTGGTGTTGGCGGGAGGAAGCTTCGCCTTCATGTACGATTGGAAAGGCTGTAATGGGTGACACCATTTTGTTTCAACGTATTCCTGGTCGCAGTAACCTTTTTTGCTTTGTTGGCGGTTGCTATGATTGTGGCCACTGTGATGAACTATTTCATCCCTATCACTCTGGCAGCGGCAGTGTGCTTCTTTTAACGTTCCTTGCTGCAGCATATGTGGCGGCGTTCCCCAACCATAAGTAGATTGTACTGTGTTTTCCCATAGTATTGACACTTCTGGTGTATTATATCGCCTTATCGCCATGTTCTACGAAGCATCTGGGACGATTTGGGATGGCTTTGTATAGGGTTTTCTTCCAAACAACAAAGAGGAGATGGGAACTAAAAGGAATATAGTTTTTTTTCCCATTTATTATATATTATAGAACTTTATTTTATATTATGAGAGTTGATTGAGATTTTCCATGCCAGTCAACATACAAATAATTAATAGCATAAAAAAGTGTAATTGAATGATTTGTAGACAAGTATTTCTATCTTTGTGGATCAAGGCAGGCACATTTGTAATTTGTTAAGAGTCAAGTGATATGATGTTTGATTAAAAAGATTATAAATGGATGAAAGCATGAGTATTTTATTTAAAAAATGTATAAATATTTTTTATTTTGGAATTATGAATAATGAGATCACAAATATGCATTTGAATTTTGATGGAAAGAATAATAATACCATAACTTAAACATCACAACATGTCAATATTGACTTTTAAGTTTTTTCAATAATAAATAAATAAATCTGTCCCAATAACCTACACAAAATGACAAGTGTACTTATCTTCTAATCTTCCAATCTCCTATCAGACCTACAAAATTTGCAGTAGAAAATCAAATTAGTGAAAAGTTTAGGACAAAATATATTGATTGTTCTATTAAAAAAATTCATAGAAACCAATAGGGTTTTGACACCTCCTTCAATATATCACAATCTTGGAGCCATGAATCAAACATAAGAAACGGAAGGAGATAGAAAATGACAGGGATAAACATAGTGATATTAAGGCAAGTGGATGAGCCCTAGATCCAAGGGCGAGAGCAATTTTGATGTAATGGATGAGCTAACATGTTCATATCATTAGATTTTAAATATTTTTAAGTAATTGGTCTTACCTTCTTTTTACCTAATCAATTTAAGTTGTTTTTTAAAATAGATTTTATTTTTGGATGCTACTTAATGTTGTTAAGTAAATTATTTAATTAAAAGAGTAAATTATTTAATTAAAAGAGTAAATTATTTAATTAGAAAAGTAAATTATTTAATTGAAAATGTCATTTATTATTCTAAAATATTGTGAGTGATGTTAGTTTTCCTTCCACTTAACTAAATTATAGCTTAGTGGATAGAAGTTGTTAAATATTATTTATTAAATAATTATTTTTTAAATCTTAATTAATATTAAATAAAATATCTTGAAATATTTAAATTAAGTATATCAGTTAGTTTCAATCTAATTAGTTCGATGTTAAGCTTAAATGAAATATTTGAGAAATAAGATTATAGTAATGTTTAATATTAAACTACGGTGTGTTATTTCACCATGAAGATCAACTCATTTCATACAATTTACCTTGGGAATGAAATTTGATATTATTCTGTTAAAGGTGACTTAACCTTATCTAATCTTATAGGTTTGCCTAGCATGACTAGCATTTAAGGTTGGTCAACCTTTTTCCCACATCACTTGAAAAATCTTATTCTCTATCTACTTGGTGACATGTTGTTGTTGGCACAAATATTGTGTCACTTGGGCATGTCATATTGTGTCACGTGTTTCAAATGTGTGTAAAATTTGGAATGACACATTGGAGGTTTTCTTTAATAGAGAATTTTTTGAATGCGACTTGGTTTTCTACCTATAATATTTGAAAATGCATAATTGATGATGATTTGACTCTACCTATTATGTCATTTCTTTTTTATTGATCGATTAAATTTTTATTTAGATGATATATTCTTTCAAGTTTCCTACATAAAAACTTCATAGTCATAAAATATATTTTTCTTTTATCCTACTAGAATGCAAACATGTTCATTGTAGTTGTTTTAAGGTCTTCATAAGTTATCAAAATTTTAAAATTTTGTTATGAATCTAGTACAATCTCTATGATTAAAAATTCTTTTGATATAAATAATAATTTAGAGTATATTATTGTTGAAACATTTACCATCCACTCACACCATACAACAAATTAGATGTTTGCAGACATGTCATTCAGTGAACTATTTTTTTGTTAACTCAGCACTAACTTCATCAACTTCATATAGAACTTACCAAAGAATCATTTAGTAGCAAAGCTTACATGCTACACTATATTATACTATTTTAGACAAACCTTTTATTTGGACAATTCATGGGCTAAAATCTCTATTTTATTTGCTCTCTATATGTCTATGCTATGAAAATGTATTTAAATTTATAAAACAAATAGTTTTTATCTCTTTTTAAATATTTTTTAATTTTTTTAAAATCTTATTTATTTCCTTGTTTTTTTATTTACATTTCTATTTAAAAATAAAATCCTATACATCTAGTTCTCCCAAAAAGATTTTTCCTACTACATAAGTGCCAACATTGGAATAAACACTATAAAGTCAACATAGCAATATTTAAGAATAGTAATTATAGTAGATATCTTATTATATGAATATAATTCCTAGATCCAGCAAAAAGTAGCCTAAAAAATAATCCATTTATTTCATAATTTTATTCCTAATCACAAGAATGTTGACACTTAAAAATATATAAAAGCAAACCAAAACCTCAAAAATCCATCGTAGATCGTCTTAGAAACTTAACTAAACATGGTGGAAAGGTAATATAATAGGAGCAATGCCAAATCTATGGTAACCACACTACCAAAGCACAACACAATCCACTTTTGGTTGGAGAGCACCACTACATATGCTCCAGAAAGTCATTTGAAGTGAAGAAAATTGCTTCTACCCAAGAGAGATCTTTACAAATACATGTGAGCCAATCATCGCAATTATAAAATTCACATGTCTATGACCAAGAACACAATAAAAGCAATAGTGTCAGCCACAATAGATTTCCCTACGTTTTTCATGCTTGTAGGCACATTGAACATGGTAGCAAAGCTTACTCCTAAGAAAACCAACACCATTGCTAGCGTACTATTACACGTGATTGTTGTAGCATCGTAAATTGTACACCCTTGCTAGGGTGGTACAATTCCACGCTTGCTTTAGTACCCACCTTAGTGTGTTTTTCATCCTGCATTTCTAATCTCCTTTGAGCATTTAATTAATTAATTTTCATATCTCATCACTTTACACATCATAAAGTTGGGCCCTTTACCCTAAGTGTGCCCCTTTTCATTTTATTCCTTCAGTAAATCATTAAATAATAAACCCTAATTATGTCCTATTTCAACCTTTAAGACCCAATTTCACATATCAAAAAATCTTGAAATCAGCTGTAACTTTGGGATTCACTTTAATATCATCATATCTAATGGCCCTGAAAATTTGGTGAAAAGTTGGTCAGACCATGTGCACTTTGCACATGGTCCTAAACATTTTTCCCAAAATTTTGGTAGCATAATTCTATGATACTATGATTCTTAACCCCAAAAGATTGGCGATAAATTCAAATCCTAGGTTGACCTAAAGATGAAATTAAGATCTAGGGTTTCATACATAAGAGCTCTCTTTCTTCATTTGAAGGGCTTAGGAACTGAATCTAGAAAAATCTATTGGAGCGATTACAAGGAACCTTCTATGTAGTGAAAGAGCAGATCTTGTGAAGTCTTCAACAACATTCAACAAAACCTATCAAGTGTTCATCAAGAATTCTTTCATCATTTTGGGGCTTTTGAAGATGTACAAAAGCAATAAGAGATCACCGACTGAAGATTGGCTTGTACCTCTCCCTTAGGGTTTGGTATGGTTTCATGTTGTTTCCATATCTTTGTATGAGCTTCTCTACATCAATTTGGTTTACATTCATGCTTTAGATGACTTTTCATAATTGATTTAGAGCATTTATTTTGTCTATTACAAGGAATTAGGGTTTACTCTTTAGGGTTGCTCTAGATTGTTTACTTTCATCCTAGGATCTTCCACACACACAAGGTTCTTGCACACACCATTTTACTTTACAAATCAACTATTTTTTGAGGTGGAAATCATCAAAATAGGGGTTTGACTGAGGCAAAACCCTATATAGCCACCCAAAACCCTATTTTCAGCTACAAATGCATATTCGGGATCCGAGCGTCGCCGTAAGTTTCAGGACTAATAGAGTGCACAGAGACTATTTTGAGGGACAAAACTCAGCAAAAAGACCTGGGACGGGGGCATGACACCTTGGTCTTGTCTAGGAAAAGAGTGTGGCACATTGGTCCTCCCTTTTTTGAAGAAAGTTTGGCAGATCAACAAATCCCAGTTCTCAGATCTTAGTTTGACAGGTATAGCTTTAGATCTGCAGAACTGGGATAGGGGTGTAGCACCTTGGTCTGCAACATTTTGGCTTAGGTTTTTGACATAGGTATACTTCTTAATTTCTCTCAATCTATACTTTTCAACAACATATAAGTTATTCTCAGTTATGCATTTTTAGATTAGGGTTACTAGTGTATACTTGCATCATTCCTATCTCTCATTTGCAGCAAGGGAATAGAAACCCTAAAGGGTAATCCTCATCTCTCTCTTCCTCTCAAGAAGTAGCCAAAGTGTGTTACCTTCCTAGGCTCTTTCATATTCTGTGAGTGTGTATGCTAGAGTGGGATTGGGGTTTACTCGCCTAGTCTTACTTTTTCCCCTACACATCTTTGGTGAACTCGACGTGAATCCAATCTTATTTTCATTGCATTGCATTGTTAGATCTAGATTTAGTATCTTTTCATTTCTCCTTATAAACATAAAATTCAAAAAAAAGTTAAAAAATTCAAGGCAAAGAAAAAAAGAGCTTTCCTTTTACTTGCATTGTGTGTTTAAATTTCACTCAAAATGTCAAATTTTTATTTACAAGATGTTCATGGTTTTTATCATGTACACAATTATGTTGATTATGAGTTTAGTAAGGATGAATTAGATGAAGCTCAAGAATAGTTTTTGAACCCTAAGCCTTCTAAACTCTCATTTTGCTAGAAACTAATCAACCTTGTTACTATGCCATTTCATGGTGATGAGAAAGATAAGTTGAATGATTCCTCTCATGGGTACATTCCTATCAACTCCTCCACTATATCTAGTGACATGGTTGTTTACAATAATTCCCTTTATGAGATTTGTCTCCTTTTGAATCAAAAGATAAACCTTTCAAACGATATGATCATGCTTTGTTGGATGATGCCCTTGATGCCTATATGTCTTTGCCCAAATCTTCAAACAAAAACAATACATCTAAAAGGCTAATCAACATGATAAACGTGAATGAACATAGAAAGCCTGTTTTTTTGGTCCAAGGTGCTTATCCTTCCTCAACTTCACCTCTCTCTAATCAAGCTCTATTCATGGTTCAAGGTGGATATAGTCATGACTCCTATTGTACTCCGAACAAACCTGCCATTACTATGCAAGAAAGAAATCCCACTAAGAGTCCTTATAGTTATGCTAAAAAATTAAATAAGAAGACTCATCTTGTAGTTTCTCACACCTATAATACAAGAAATAATAGGTAGCCTAATCCTCCTCTGGTTATCCCAACTTCTCTTCTTAATTCTCAACCTATTCTTCCTCAAGCACCCTGTATATCACAAAATCTTGGCAAGGAATATGATCTCATTGAAAAAATTAAAGCTACTCCTGCCAAGATATCCCTTTGGGATTTGATTCAAACTTCCTCAACTCATCATTGAATATTACAAGATTCCTTGAAAACTTTGAATGTCCCATCCGTAGTGACATCCAATAATAATATGGCTTCCTTGATTGATTCTATCACATCTCCTAAAGCTCAAATTGTATTCACACATGATGAATTACCCACTAGCAAGATCCAACATCAATATGATTCCTTAATGATTGTGGTTATCATAAATGATAGTTCAATAAGATGGACACTAGTGGAGAATGGTTCTGGCCTTAATGTTTTTTAGCATTAACTTGTTGCATAAAATCAATGTCGATACACCTCTTATTAAACTTGATTCTTTTACTATCTGGGGCTTCAATAATGTTGCTAAATCTTCATTAGGTATCATCACCTTGCCTGTTAAGGTAGGTCCTATTACTTTTCCCACACCTATCCATGTCATGTCTGGAGATTTGACATATAACTTGTTATTAGGGAGACCTTGGATTCATAGCATGCAAGTTGTCCCGTCCACATTGCATAGGCAAGTTAAATTCATTTACAATAATAAAACATATAACTTGCTAGGTGATACTATTCTCCAGGCTTGTTTGCAAACATCAACATCCAAATTCTGTTCAACCGGTTCTTCCCCAATAATCTTAGATGATTATTCCAAAGTCTCTACTCTCACTAGTGTGTCTGTTTCCTCAAATCCATCTCCTATTTTTAGTTCACTTCCCAATAATTCCTCAACTGAACATAAGGTTCTTGAGGAAGAGCATTCCCAACCTAATTCTACCACTGAGGATGCCTTCTCTCATGAAAAGATTCCTACAAAAGATGATTCGGGATCCCTTGACTTTAATCCCACTTTCATAAGAGAATATAAAATTCCCCCTAAAGAACGCAAGGTTGAAAAGAAGAAAGAATAAGAAGAACCTAAAAAGAAATCCACTTTATCTGGGCCATTGAGTAATAACTTTGTGGCATCTTCTCAGACTTCGTCTCCCTTGACTTATGATCTAGAGGAATTTTATCATCCACTTTATGAAAATCATCCCTCTCTTTCAGAAATGGCTCACCTCTATGGTCCTGGCTTTCACATCTTAGCTAGGTGTGGATATAATGGTAATGGATGTGATTCTCAAGAACAAGGGATAAAGGTTCCCTTGGAAAAAAACTTTCATGATATGACATTTGGGCTTGGTTATGATCCTTTCAAGTGTACTAAAGGTTTCAAGAGACCATCTATTAGTGTTAATGTCATATCTGCTTCTCTCTCAATAAAATATCGAGAGTATATTGACTATGACTCTTCTAGTGTCTTTTCTTTGGATGTTTTTTCCCCTTGATGATTCCTTAGCTAAGTTCCTACGAGTTTATGACAACCTTCATCGTTATCACCATAATCATGGTTTTCCCTATTGTTTAAATGCAGAAGCTTACTTTGGGAAATAAAGAAATAATGATGAGATAGTTAAAGAATTTCCTCAGTTAAAAGATACTCCTCAACAAAGTAATCTCCTCATAAGTGACACTATTGATATAAGGATGGATCCTTGTGTTGAAGACAAAGTCATTAAGATAGGGAAATATCTTGATGAAGAAGAACAAAAATAATATTCTGAATTATTAGATGAATTTCTTGAGATCTTTTCTTTGATATATTCTGACATGCCAGGTATTTATCTTAAGATTGTCACTCATAACATTGTCTTAGTTCATGATTCTAAACCCGTGAAGCAAATGATTCGAAAGATGAACCCTAAAGTAGAATTACTTATTAAGGTTGATATTGAAAAGTTATTTGATGTAGGGTTCATTCATCCTATTGATTACTCCCCATGGATTTCAAACATCATGTCAGTGGCTAAATCTAATAACAGGATTAAGATGTGCACGAATTTTCAAGATCTTAATAAACCCTCTTGGAAGGATGATTTCACTCTCCCAAATCGATATGATAGTGGATTATGTAGCAGGTCATTCTTTATTATCCTTCATGGATGGTTTCTCAGATATAATCAAATTATCATTAATCCTCAAGATCAATTTAAGACTACTTTCACCACCCCTTGGGGCACGTTTTGTTGGGTTATGATGCCTTTTGGATTGAAAAATGTAGATGCTACCTATCAGCGTGCTATGACTCTTATCTTCAATGATTACATGCATAAAATCTTAGAAGATTACATTGATGACATCTTAGCTAAATCGATTCTTTGCATAGATCATGTTAAGATCCTTCATCAAGTCTTTGAGAGAATTCGTAAGTATAACATGTGCTCGCATCCTCAAAAGTGTCTTTTCGATGTGGATAATGGTAAACTATTAGGATTCATAGTCTTGCGTCATGGAATTGAGGTGGATATGAAAAAGATAGATGCCATTGTTAATATGCCACCCCCTAAAAATGTTTCCCAACTAAAAAGCTTACAAGGGAAGGTCAAAGCTATTTGTATGTTCATTTCTCAACTTGCAAATCATACCTCTCCTTTTATTCAATTGCCTATAAATATTATCACCTTTTAATGGAATGAGGATTGTCATCAAGCATTTGAGGACTTAAAAACCTATTTGGCCAATCCTCCTATTCTTCAACCCGCTGACCATTCTCAACCCTTTCTGTTATGCACAACTTCTTCCCTTCATGCTCTTCCAGCCTTATTGACACAACGTGATAAAGATGGTAGAGAATGTCCGATTTATTATATAAGTTGCGCTCTACTCAATTACAAAGTCCAATATTCTATGATAGAAAGACAATGCCTTGCTTTAGTCTTTGCAACCCCAAAATTAAGGCATTAGCTTTTGAATGCTGAAGTCCATGTTATCATTAAATTTGATCCTCTAAAGCATCTTTTCTCCAAAACTGATCTTCCAGGATGCTTAGCCAAGTGGGTTATGATGTTGATTGAGTTTGACCTTAAGTTTGTCTCGCAGAAGGCAATAAAGGGTCAAGTGTTAACCGACAACTTAGTTGAGGCTCCTTTGCCCTTTTCCCTACCTAACTTGGAGTCTTTCCCTGATGAATGAATTTTCTCTACTAAGATTGATGAGGTTTGGGAATTATATTTCGATAGATCTAGGTGTCATACAGGATCAGGGGCAGGGGTGGTCCTAATCTCTCCTAAAAAGAAACCTATCCCTTTATCATATCATCTTAATTTCTTGTGTACCAATAATATTGTTGAGTATAAAACTTTTATAGCTAGAATTAAAGTAGCCTTAGCTCTAAATATGAAACATATACAAATCTATGGATACTCTCAATTAATCATAAGGCAAGTGACAATAATTTATCAAGCTAAGCAAGATAAATTATCAAATATAAAGATTTAGCTATATGCTTGTTGTAAAAGTTTGATTCTTGTACCATGGAGCCTGTTCCTCAAAATGATAATCAACATGTTGATGCAATGGCACGTGTAGCCTCTCTTTTGTCTTTAGAGGACCCTTTGGTAGATCTCAAATTCATTAATCACAATCTCATTACCCCAACTATTGCTAATAATCCTAGTGATGTGCCATATTGTTGCATTCTAGATTATGATGAGTGGTACTTGCATATCATGAGATATTTGAATGATGGTACCTTTCCCAACTCTATGAATAAGAATACTAGGGCTAGGATTCGCAAGATGGTCACTAGATACATTATCCTTTCTAATGTTCTTTATAGGAGGAATTATAATGGTCTTCTCGTTTGATGTCTTAACAAAGTTGAAATCCCTATTTCTCTTGAGGAAGCACATTCAAGTGCTTGTGGGGGGCATTTTGGGGGTATATATTTAGTTTAGAGATTGCTCTGAATGGGATATTATTGACAAACCATGGAAAAGGATTCCTTTGGGTTTGTTAAGAAATGTCTTTAGTGTTAGCAATATAGCAATTTGATCCATGCTCCCGCCCAAGAACTTCGATCTCAAGTAACATCTTGGCCATTTTCCAAATGGGGTTTGGATCTCATTGATAAAATATCTCCTCCTTCATCTCAAGGACATACTTTCATTATCACCACAACTAATTACTTTACGAAGTGGGTAGAAGCAATTCCTCTTCGATCCACTACCATTGAAGTAATTTGTCAATTCATCTTAGAAAATATCATTTCTCGATTTAGAATACCTTCCGCTTTGGTTTCGGATAATGGAACGTCATTTAAAAACAAAGATATGAAGAAGTTTCTCAAGAAATATCATATTTAACATAAATTTTCTATGCCATATTATCCTCAATCAAATGATCAAGTCGAGTCTTCAAATAGGATAATTGAGAAAAATCTTTGTAAGACTGTGAACAAGCATGGTAGGGATTGGCATACTCAGTTAATCTATGTAATGCCCACCAAAATACCCTAGAGAAATTAAGGAACTTACATTCTAATGGAGATTGTTTTTTATTAACATCTATTAACAACTAATGTAACACATAACATCTCCATTTAACTATATTCATTTACCATTTATCCATTATGAACATGCATCATTACACATTTCACTAATTAACGCTAGTGTAAATAACATAACATCATTAATATTTCCCCAGGGTACTTCAATGTCATTACTTAATGAACTACCATAATGACATCCTACTCGCATGACAAACACATTCCATCTAGAATTAATGCATCATTTTCAATTTCCTAACCATGAGATATGCAACCTACCAAATTATCTATCCATCATGATATGCATGCCATTCTACCATTTTACTAACATATTACAGTCCTTCTTTAAAAATGCAAGACAACCCCATATTCCTACATTCATTTTATGCACCAAATCTAAATGTGTTGTAACCCATAATTTCATATCTAATGCTCTTATCCTTTTCCATTATAATGCAATCCTAATGCATAGGTTAATCCATCCTTACTAATCCATTTAAACATACTTCAATTGCATCTAATACTAACATGATCTCATTCCATCTATTATGATTATCTACTCATAATGTATAAACTATAACTAATTCTTCAATCCACATGATAAAATAATTCCCTTATTTCTTTACTTAATCATGAGCAAGCAAAACATCACACTATTCCCTCAATCATAAATTTAATTTACTAACTTACAAACATATAACTATATAAATCCATTACTTCCAATATAAATACATGGCATACATAATATACAAGTCATTTACTATCTATCTAGCATGATATACATTCCATTACTATGCAAATCAAACCATTTCCTATTAGCTTCATTCTAAAGCCTCAATACCCTTTGATCCAATTTTTTTTTACATTCCAAATTCTCACAAGAACATAAATGTCTCCTCTATCATGATTTACCTATTAGGAATATGATCTATTTATATTTATAATTCTTTCATTAGATCATAGCTTACACATAGCACCAAAAGAAAATCCATGAATCCAATAGCAACAGTTTCTTTTCCTAATCCAACTACACATACAACCACTTTCCTAACATGATCATTTCATTTGACAATAACCCCAATGCATAACACAAGAATCTTGATATTTTCCTTCCATAATCCTTTTTCATTCTATGCATACTGTTCCTAAATTCCAAAGCGTACACATAGAGACATCATTATCTAAACCTTACCCATATCATCTAACATCCTCAATACTGACATTTAAGATTATTCTATTTCTTAGGGTTTTTTCACATATTAAATCACAATCTAAAGAATAACCATAAAATTCCTTTCTAACCAATACAAGAATATCATATTATAAATCACATCTATTTAAATTGTAACTCCATTGGCAAATTTGGGTACATGAAATCATTCCCTTCATTTAACAAGAACATATCCATACATCTCATTACCACATTTACAAATCATGGTATACCCTAACTACCATTTATGAACTACTTACGAATACATTTACATGACAATACATCATGAACATAGCTCTTCCTTTTACATGATTCCATCTACCACATACAAGATACTACATACATGCATTCCATCATATTCATTATATAAATTTTCTACAAGGTACATCCATAATCCATCAAGAAGGAGACTCCACATACACACATGAAGAATCCAAGAGAATATACCAATGGCTAAAAAGAACCAACCACCCGACTAGGTGGAACCAAAGGAACCACCCCCCATGCTAGGAGATGACACAAGGTACCAACACACACTCTAAACCTAAGCTGGCACCTATAACCAAAGAGACTAACCACACAAGGACTCTCGTGCAATAACTCCCATAATACAATAAGAATAAACTCCCAGAGGTGTATAACTCATCAAGGAATAAATGCATCCAATAAGGCATAATCATAAATCATCAAAGGGGAGCACATGTAGGAGTGGAGTGACATATCATGCCATTCTCAAAACATAATAAAATAAGGCACTAGCCTGATGGACATGTGGAGCCATCTCAACCTATGAGAGACTAAGGGAGATTAGCTTGTCATCTTCATGACCTTCTCATGCTTATCCTAAAACATCCTCCCTAGGACTAAATCATGATGCTCAAATAAATTTATTATCTTATTAATGAATCTAGCTAGCCAACCCATCAATTATCAGGTTATCACTTATTTACAAATCAAGGTAAACTCCCAATGTGCCCTAGTGGTCTAGACTTCATGCATCCTTACAAGGAACCTCATTCAAGCCTATCTTTCATGACCCCAGTCATCACATGGAAGCCCACTCCCCCTAACATGGCCCAACAATAAATCACAAGAGGCTCTAAACCATAATGAAATATGAAAATATAACATTCATATGCAGCCAAGGATGTCCACACATACTTTTATAACATATACAAGGCTACAACAACATCAAATATAACAAATGAGCCTCTTGGCCAATCAATAAACAAAGGCATATAAAGTCATCAAATCTGCCATCAAATATGAAGATAACCTCACAGCAAGGCCAATCCACTTGCTGGTCCAAAACAACAACACAATCATCTCATCAACCATGGCTTATAAACATGGAGAGAGTGCAAATACAACCACAATAACGTAGGAAGACAAATAAGTATAAAACCATGCAAAAACATCAAATCAAAGCAAGACCAATCCTAGAAATCATCATTAGACCTCAAACAAACCTCTCGTACAAAAATCCAATCAGAAAAATTATTCAAAATAAGAAATACTATGTAAAACACATAAATCAAACAGGTTCACGCATTCACACAATAGGTTAGCGCATTTACCCAATAGGTTAGCACATTTACACAACATGTTATCACTTTTACACAACAGGTTAGCACTTTTACATAGCAGGTTAGCACTTTTAAACAACAGGTTAGTGCTTTAACACAACAACGCAAATACATAAATTTAACAAAAAACTTAGAAAACTTTCGACAGAAATATAAAATCATAAACTTAACCAAATTGCATGAAACAAAGACCAACAAAGTCGCCCAAAGCAGAAGAATAATTAGGCACAAATAAAATAGAAAATAAAAAAGTATAAACCAAGATACATCATATTTTTTCTCACTGAAAAAATCACAGAGTTCCAGAAAATACATACGGTGTTGGCATTTGCATGAAGATTGCATTAATGAAATATTATGTTGTCATTGATGTCAATTGTAACTAGTAATGATGTTGTTATGATGTTGTTTTGTAACTAGTAGGAAGAGCTAGTGAAGGAAACTGTACCCGGTAGGTGAGTTTTTGGAGTGAATTGGTATTGCTAAGAAGAAGTGAGTTGAACTGGTAAAACCTACCTGTTGATATGAGAAACCCTAACCGATTAAGTTTGGTGAATTGGTTGTATTGGTTTATGATCTGATGGTGAGCGGTAATGATTATGACACACATGCATGTTGTATGAGAAGAGTTTCAAAGTGTTTTTGGCATGTTGAGATAACGGTTTTTGTCTTGGGAATAAGCAAGTATATTGCATGTAATGCAAACCGCGTGATGAGTTACACAGTTTGATGAAGCGGTGATCAAGGAACAGTTGAGGCTATCTTGAATGATGTACAGAGATTGTTATGTAATCCAATGGTCATACTTGAACCGACTTTTTTGTAATCTCTATGAGAGAATTAAGTTTATGTTGTGTTACCGACCTATTGATTTGTTTATAAGGTCGATGAGTTGTTTTGTTTCAAAGTTGGAAATTTGTAGTTGAGAGTGAGAGTGTAGTTGCCGAACTAGATGATGTATCTGTAGTTTGTGTAAAGGCAGATAGGAGCATGAAAAGGATCCGAACAAGAAAGTGTAGTGCTATTCAAACAAATCAACAAACCCTTATTGTTTTCTAACAATTACAACAGTAAAATCCCCTAACTGGGTAGGCTCTAACAAGCTTAGTGTTATTCAAATAATCTAACCAGGTGGTCCATTAGCTTGGATTTCAAATCCTCTACCGAGGTTACTCATAGGATATTGCTTCTAATAGGGCATTATAGTCAATCCCTTAACCAGGTGGTCCCTAACAAGATGTGTTGTTAACATGACTTTTTTTAAAGCTTTAACAGTCTTGGCTCCTAACAGGGAGAACTTTAGAAGCGTTCATAATACTTGTGGGTATTCATCCCCACCATGGTTTTTCCCATTTGGGTTTCCACGTCAAAAATATTCTGTCAAGTGGTGAATGTTTTTGTGGTTATGTTTACTATGGTTGAATTGCTTAACTGCTTAATCCACTTTTATATGTTATGTTAACCGACAACAATCTAAAATGAGGTTTTACTTATGTAAGTAAAGTATTTGAATGTTTGTGAGTTTCAAGTTGTTTACTATTAATCTATTATAATAGTCAACCGATTAAACTTGACAGTGATTTTGCATTTGTAGTTTAGTGGTTTAACTTGTCAGTTCTGAGTTTGCTTTGAGAGGTTGATTTTGAGTTTGGTGGAATTTATTATTAGTTTTCTATCTACTGATTCACCCCCCCTCTCAATAGTTGACTGAATCCTTATTCTTTCATCATACCATCAATTTGTATAAGAGCTTCTCAGGTCCTCTAAGGTCTAAGCCTAACAACTTGAGGTAAAGATCTTGTAGAACATGATGAAGAAGGAAGGTCAAAAGTTTAATAGAGAGAAATAGATAATATGGAGTGATAGAATGAATATTTATATTAAGAGTCTAGGAAGTCAATACTGGGAACATGTTGGTACTCAATATGTTGCACCTAGTGGGATTATGACTGATGATCAGAAGAAAGAGCAACAAGAAAATAATCAAGCACTGGAGGCTATTATCAGTTCTTTGTTTGATGTAGAGTATGTAGATGTTCATGGTCTGGAGACTGCATATGAGGTATGGAAGAAAATTGAAGAGATTTATAGTGGTGATGAACATATGAATATTGCCAAAGAAGAGAGTCTAAGAGGAAAGTTTGATGACATGCAGATGGATGAAGGTGAGAATATCCAACAATATGGTCAGAGGATAAAAGATATAGTTGGTGAGATCAAGAGTACAGGAGGTAAAGTGGAAGATGCCACAATAATTAGCAAGGTGTTGAGAACCCTACTATCGGTCTACGCTATCCGAGTTGTAGCCATTGAGGAGCAAAAATCACTTGACAAAACTAAGGTAACCCTTGACTCCATCATTGGTAAGCTTACTACTTTTGAATTAAATGGTTATGATGGTAGTGTTCATAAATTTGAGTCTGCATTTAGAGCTTCAATTTCTAACCCATTTATGAGGAAAAGTAGAGATGTCAGTCATAGTTATGAATCTAGATCCAGCAGAGAAGTTGATGATGAAGACCATTTGGTTGAGCTTGAAGCATTGTTGGCCAAGCGGTTACCCAGAGGAACCAGTAAATACAAAGGTAAATTACCTTTGAAATGTTTTGCATGCAACAAGATTGGACACATTGTAGCTAACTATCCTAATGGTGATAATGAGCACAAGTGAGAGAAGTTCAAGAAGTACAAGGGAAAAGGAAAAAGAGATTGTCTTATTGCAGTTGATGGTGGTATCACTGATGAGAAATCTGAGGGTGATGCTAATGAAGACGTTGTCTTTCTAGCCATTAAAGAGGAGACATCTGATTAGAAATCTTTAGTTTCTCGCATGGATAATTCTGATGATTGGATCATTGATAGTGATTGTTCACATCACATGACCGGTGATCGGAGGAAATTTATTTCTTTGAAGGAATTTGATGGCAGAGTTGTGAGATTCGGTAATGACTCATCCTACATGGTTAAAGGTAAGGGAACTATTTCTCTTAATTGAAAGAGAAATGCAGATGATGTCTACTGGGTTGAAGGACTAAAGCACAATCTTTTGAGTGTTTCTCAACTCAATGATAGAGGATATCCATTGGAGTTTAAGAATGGTATGTGTAAAATCTATGGGAGCAAAGGTGAACTAATTGCAATCAGCAAGAAGACTAAAGGTAAACTATTTCACCTGAATTTTAAAGACAAAAACTATTTAATTGCTAAAATAGATGATAGTTGGCTTTGGCATAGGAGATTTTGTCATATAAATTTTGATAACATTGTTAAAGTGAGTAAGTCTAAGACAATGAGAGGTTTGCCTCAATTGGAAAAACCGGTTAATGCTCTATGTAAGGAATGTCAATTGGGAAAGATGACATCCTCAACAGTGAAGAGAAAATCTTTTTCAATGGAACATCTGTTAGATTTGGTTCAGACAGACCTCTGTGGACCAATTAGGACCAAAAGTATTCAAGGTGATAGATATTTTATGATCTTCACTGATGATTGCTCAAGAATGATGTGGGTCACATTCTTGAATGATAAAACAAAAGCATTTAGTAAATTCAAGGCATTAAGAGCCTTAGCTGAAAATGAGAGTGGTTAGAAGATAAAGTGCCTAAGGACTGATCAAGGCAGTGAATTTATTTATGAGGAATTCACTAGATATTGTGAAGAAAATGGTATGAAACAATAGCTTTCTGCACCGAGAACACCACAATAGAATGATATTGCAGAGAGGAACAAACAGTCAATTGTTGAAGCTTCTAGAATGATGTTGATACAAGGAGGTGTAGCAAAATCTTTCTGGAGAGAAGTTGTCAATACAGTTGTCTACACTACGAACCGTATTTTGGTAAAAAGAGGTAAGGATAAGACTCCTTATGAATATTGGTATGGTAGATCACCTAATGTTAGTTATTTTAAGATATTTGACAATGAATGTTTTATTAAGAGAGGTGACTATGCTAGCAAGTTTGAGGCTAAAAGTGATGAAGGTATATTTCTTGGTTACTCCACCAAGAGTAAAGCCTACAGATGTTACAACAACTGGACATAGACAATCATTGAGAGTGTTGATGTTCGAGTGGATGTGTATCCTGAAGTCTCAGGGGGGGAAACTAGTGTGGAGAAAAAGGATTAAGATCCTTGCATTCTATTTTCGGAACCAGAACCTATGAAACCTGAAATTGGTAAAGAGAATGTTGTTGTACCAGTTCAACTGGAAGAGGTAGATTCATAAGAAGATGATGTTAATGAAGAAGAAGAACCTTAAGATAATGATCATGTTATTATGAGGTATGTGAGACTCAATCACAATCCTGACCAAATTATTGGAGATAAGGATGCTAGAGTATTAACCAGAAGAAGAATTAGAGAAAATTCTTACATGATCTCCACTATTGAGCCTAAAACTGTTAAGGAAGCATTTTGAGATGATCATTGGATCAAAGCTATGAAGGAGGAGCCTGATCAAATTGAGAAGAACAATACATGGTCCCTAGTACCCAGACCGATGAATAAAAATGTGATATGTATTAAGTGGGTATTCAGGAACAAGCTCAATGAAGATGGTGTAGTAGTCCGAAACAAAGCTAGATTGGTTTGTAAAGGTTGTGCACAAGAAGGAGAAGACTACTGTGAGACTTTTGGACCACTTTCTAGACTAGAAGGTGTTAGGACTTTACTTGAATTTGTAGCATAT